>NW_024545513.1:6207500-7457500 GCF_018152505.1 Drosophila elegans | reverse complement strand
GGGACTTAACTGTGTGCGGAAAAGGGATGGCCAATGGGGAAACGGGACGGAGATAGCTGCAGGGAAAGTGGTGAGAGCACTTGAAAAAGTGGCAAAATAATTACCGATAACACAAATGCCCAGGCACCGATTCCGAACAGTCGAACTTTTTCCGTGTGTCTGACTTTTTTTTTGTTGTACCCCTACCATCGCATTTTTCCCGCCTTCCCACGTAGCTTTTCCTGCCCCTTTTTCCTTTTCCTCCGTGCCGCTTTTTTTTTTTTTGTTATTGTGCTTCGCTTGTAGAACTCTGGCTTACATAAATTCAATTGTGCGCCTCTGCGAGTGTGTTTGTGTTTGACTGTCAGTGCAGTTAGGCTAAACCGATTTGTCTCACCCTCCCGCGCACTTCCATTTCCCATTTTCCCCTTTCCGCTCACGAGTCTGTGACTTTTCCTGCAGGCTATGCCCTACTTTTCGGTATTCGATTGACTTTCATCGGTTTTTTTTCTTTAACTCTAAAATATGTAGTCAAAGAATTAAATTGTAAATCAACATTTTTCCTAAAGATATTTTAAATCCAATTTTTATATTTAACATCATCAAGACAATAGTTTTACTACCATATATTAAACAAAAATATTATGCCGCAAATTTTATGAAACGCATTAAAGCATTAAAGAAAATACAGATTTAAGTTTGTTTTTAAATTAATAACTGATATAACATTTTTAATAAAATTTAAATTAAAAAAAAGCTAGTTCCTTTAATTTAAAATACAAACTAAGATATCTCTGTTGCTAAATTTGTCGTTAAAAAGGTTTTATAAAATACGTACATATGTATACCATTGTCATATAATTTTTTTCTTACATAAAAGTAAAACCCAGGGTACTTCGCACATCGGCTTAGGCCTTTTAGACCCGACTTTTGACCAGTCTTTTTTCCCTTATTTGTTGTTTGCATTGCCCAGTTGACTTTGGTGCTCTCTGTGTCAATTGATGGCCCTCGAATGGACTGGACTCGAGCGAACAGTGAGTGGGGTCTTGAGGCTGTAGCCCCGAAAAATATCAAGTGTCGTTTGTCAAGTCAGAGCCAACATTCAATAATGTTAATTTGCAGTGGTAGCGTCCGGAGATTCCCCAAATTCGGTTTGCAGTTAAGCCCCCGGTAACAAGTTGCGGTGGTCTTTAATGGCTGCCGTCTAATCACTCCGCTTCGGGCAACTTTCTTGGCGGTCTTCGGAATTTGGGGATGGAGGCTCTTACTCTTACCGCATCACATGGCCATGCCAATTTATTTAATATGCCGTACGTGAGCTTCCGCTTTCGGTTCTGTTCAGTGTCGTTTATGGCCCCTGACTCTGATTCTCGTCCTTTTTTCCTGGCCTTGTGTGTTTTTACTACTCGCATTTCATTTCATTTTACTGGACGTTTTCAAATTTTTCACTTGAGTGAGCTTTAGCAGGCGGTTTCACATCTTTAACGATGTGCAAAAAAAAAAAAAAATGAAGAAAATATACTGCTGAAACAGGAAGAGGACTCTGAACTGTCCGACCATTTGTAATGACCAAAGCCTCTGGGGCGGCTAACATGTGAGGACCTTCGCTGACCAAAGCTCCTCCACTGACAGTTGGGCACGAAAACATAAGTGGTATTGTTGGCAGTTCCAAAAGACTGTAAAAAAAATATGTCATACAGTGCACGCACGCAGCAGTGAACTTAGAATTTATAAGAGTACAAAAACAATGTTTTATTAAATTAAACGAAGCTGCAGAAAAATCTTTTTTTAAAGCGCCATTGCTTTAAAGGACTCTTACCAATAATTTTGTTTGCTCTAAAATATGCAACTTGTCGAGTTTTCATTCTTTTGAGAATGCGCTGCACTTCAAAACAAAATCAACTTGTATTGAAAAAATAATCAACGGTGTTTAACAGAAATTTTGTTATTTTATTAATTTATTTGAAATTATATGTTTAGTTTAATAATATTAGATATTTTTACTTATTGCACTTATTGCACAACACTATTTGCCTTCTTAAAATATAATGTTTTTTAAATTGAATTATTTACTAATTTATTATAATACAATATTAGCCATATAAATAGATTTAGGTCATGTAATTTTTACTGTTAGTATTACTGTGCGTAATACCTACTTTTACATAATTTCTAAATTATTTTGTGGAACTTGCAAGGATGTTTTTTGCGTGTGCGTTCGTGTATAATCAGCTGTTGGGGTCTCGGTCTTCCTGGCAACTTACAGTTAAAGAGGATTCCGTCAAGGACACCGAGCCGGCGAATTGTGTTCGAGGCGCAGCTCATTCGTCCTCATCGCCATCAGTCTTGGTGAGTCCTGCTCAAAAACTCAACTCAACTCGGGCCAAAATCCAAGCCCAAGTCCGACCTCGCCTCATATGCGAGTCTTTGTGTTTGCGCATTCAAGTGACGTGGTGCGGCAGCTGTGCCGTGTCCTCGTCCTCATCCTCATCCTCATCCGCATCCGTGTCCTCTTTATCCAGTCACCCACCCAGCCCCTACCCCTCCCCACTGTCAGCCAGGCTTAGATCCACAGAGAAAGAAATTCTAGTGGTAATCGGAAGTGAACCGGAAACCGCTCGACTTTTAAAAGCATTTATTTTGGTGTTCATGGGTATAAAATGTTTTTAAATCAAAAGCAAAGTCTTTAGAAATCAGAAAACCATTATCTAATCCGATTTGAAAATATTTTTTAAATCGTTTAAGTTTGAAAAAACAAAAATAATGATTATTATTAGCAATGCCTGTATTAAAGGTATAAATACGCTTTAGTTATTTTATTTAAGTATATTAAAGTATATAACACTTAAGTCCCATATAATCCTAGTGAAAGCTTGTTCCCCACTTTATTGCTGTTTCGTTAGTTTACCAGTGTACATAGATATATTTTCTGCTCTTTTTTCTTGGCATTGCGGCACCAAAGTGAGTATTTCCATATTTATAGTTTCTGAAATAGCTTCTAACTAGCTTAGCCGGCTGGCTTTGCCAAGAGGGGAAAAGGTTTCCAGAGGGTTAAATTGAATACCTCTGGTCACTTTTGCATAGAAATTACTCGATTTCAATGGCGTCCGGCAAACAGTGAAATGGAGTGTCCTCCATTTGCAAGTTTTCTCTTTAAGAGATTTGTTCTTTAGATTTCACTTTGAATATATTTTTATTCTATTCTTTTCTAATTGAATAGTGTTATATTTTATTTTAATTTAAAAGCTTACTTGGCTTTATTATTTTGCCACAGGGCTACTTTAATTATTTGAAGACTTAAGTTGATGGTTCTGTCAGGCTAGTAGATTTTAAAAACCTTATTTGTTTTACCTTTTAATGTTATTTGAATACAATCTTACATTAATTTAGCATGAACGGAAAGTGACAATTTAAAAATGTAATATTATTAAATATAGTGAATAATTCAATTTTTACTTCAAAAGTTATTAAAAATATATTTTAAAGAAAATATAAATATAATTATTTATCATCATTTTTTTAATAGTCAACAGTTTCCGCTTAAAAGACAATTCAAGTAGTATAAAAAATTGTTTAAAAAATATATTGCCGCAGTTCAATATTATTTACTTGTTTTGAACGAGCATTCTTTTTCACTTCAATTAAATGAAGATAAATTCCCCAGAGATCATACATAGTTCCATTTCCATATCCCATATCCATGGATGAACTTATTTGGGGGCAAAAGCTGGCCCAAAAGCATTTCGGGATTGGGTGGTCCTGCTCCTGCTCCTCATCTACATTTTTTCGTAGTTTGGGAGCCTCTGTTTAGGTCTGCTTGATGACCTTCAACAGTTAACTGACATTTATAAATTTTTATAAGGTTCAGGGGTTCAATAACGCAGCATGACAAAATTTATCGCCACAACGTGTTCATAACACACACACAGAGACACACACATACACACTCTGGACAGCGACCCACACACAATCAACGCACAAATATATGCCGGCTTCAAGGGGTTAAGGGGTCGCGGGATGTTGATGGTGGGCGGAATATTGATGGCAAAACTTCATGAAGCATGGCCAACTTTTTGCCCATCGTCTCCGCTTTTTTTGCAATGCGTAAATGTCAGATAAGCCCCTTCCTCCCATACACGCATTTATAAAATAACCATAGAGTGGCGGATAATTGATACCCAGTTTGTTACAGATAACTCTATAAATACAACAAATAAACAAATTATAGAAATTCAGTTTTTGTTTTGATATTTTTAAATAAATATTAAAAAATATTTTAAGCTGTCATTTCGCTTCATTTTTTTATGATTAATAATTGTATTAAACTTGTATGCCTATAAACCTTTTTTTATTCATTTGTTTATCTTTTGTGGTTCGATTCTAGGAGTACCTTTAAGTTACATAGCAATATTTTTGAAAAAGATTTATGGTACAGCCTTGAACATGAAAACTTTTTGCTACCAACTTGCATCGAATCGAAACTCCTTTTGTACCAAACTCCACACTTGGTATTTCTGCTGGTGCGTGCAATTTTTAGCTTACAGCTGTCAACTGACTACATTTACAGAGGGAAAACTAAACGAACCAAACAATTTGGCGGACTGCAAACGAATCGAATCGAACCGAAAGGGAAAATCGAAGCCAAAAGAAGGATAAAAGGGAAGAAAAGTATCAAAAAATGGGAGTGCACAGTGAAGTTTATTTTGATTAATTTTCAAAGGTGCCACAGCATAGATGTTGTGAAAAATAAGCTTGTGACCAAAAGAGCAATTTGTCATAGTTTTTGCTGTAACCTTCTCACCTTTCAAAATATTATTAACAATAAGAGCAGCATTTGGTTTAATATATAAGAGCTAATTGTTTTTATAATCGCTAAAGAGGAATTTAATATTTATGTTATTTATACAGATATTTCCTTTTTATTTATAAAATGTGAAACTCATTTAATCCAAATTGTGTCTTTATTTAAAGGCAGTGTTTCTAATAATAATTATTCTTTATTTTTCAGTGTGTGATGAAGGGAGTTGATGTGACGGAGAACAGCGAAAAAGGGTTGGCAGCATTTGCTTGTTGACTATGCATGAAGCGGAGACACCGCAATTTCAGTTGGAGAAATCCGGAAAACTCCGGAAAACCTCCTATGCCATATTTCGCCCCCTAAGACATCCCCGAAAAGCTCGGACCCGATTCGCTGTCGATTGCCAAATGAATTTTGTCAGGCAGCGAAGGTTGAAATTGGCTTTTTGCCTTTTGGCGAACGTATTTTGAATTTTAATGCGAACAAAACAAGAAGAAAACCCTTTTTTTTCCCGCTGCCGCTTTTGTTTGTTGGGCTTGGAAAACAAACACACACGAACTGGCAGGAAGACACGGGACTGTTTCATTAGCAAAAGCCGAAGACTTAACCTCTTGATGACCGAAAGAAATATCACGAAACAATTATTTAAGACAAAACAACCCTTTTTACAAAGAAATGGGTCTTGGGGATTGATCCTACAACTTAAAAAAAAATATTTGACATCAAATTTTGTGTACACGTAATTATAAAATATTATTGAAATTTAAGCATTCTCTTTTGGAAATGTTGAAAAAATGTATTAGTTTATAGTACCTAAATATACGTTTAAAATAGTAGTTGGATATTTTTCCTTCTAAATCAAACAATCAATTACCCATCTTGATACAGGCAGGAATAATTGTTCACTTGTAAAATATATTTAAGACGATAGGCAGGCGAGGGTTAAGAGATTGCATGACTTTGGTTTTTGTTTAGCCAAATTCAACACATCCCAACACCCACGCAGATACTACAAAGCAACCGCAATGGGATTGGATTAACATTCTGCCAGGATCCATGGCACACTTATGTGGGAAGCGAAGGAAAGCAGCCCAAGGAGGAGCATGGATGTGGATGTGGCTGAGACGGCTAAGATCTGAGTGCTATCTTAGTTGCGGTTGAACACTTGCCTGACTAGGCTCGGAAAAACGGGGTGGGAAAAGCCGAGCGGGGAATGTGGCAGCACATTTGAATACTTGATTTCTTTTATGAGGCGTCCTTGTGCATGTGTGCTCTTAATTTTCAGCCTCAATCGCAAATCATTCGAACAAGAATTTATTTGAGCTTCATCCATATCTTGATTTTGTTTAAATGCAAATTCCATTTGCGTTAAAGCCTCGATTAGTTTATTAATTGCATTTAAATCACACATTCCCGTTTGCCCATAAATATGCCGCATTATCTAATATGAAAACTAATATTTCGACTTAACTGGCACATAAATTTATTCAAAATGCTTTCACTTAAATTTTCACCGTGCTGCTCATGAACCAATGCACAAGAGGTAGGATTGGGCTTCAATTAGTTTATTGTTTTTAGACTTATAAGTATTGAAGATAATAAGCTTTTGAAATATTGATTAAAATATTGTTTAAGTTTTAGCTTTTTGATTTGTAGACTTTATATTTATCAATTTATTTCTCACTTTGCTTTATAAGTATTATTTACAAATAGTTACAAATAAATATAATTATTTAATTGTACTTTGATTACTATTGATACATAACAATTGTTTTTTAGTTATAGAAAACTCATTTACAAGTTATTTTTCTTGTTTATGGCCATAAATTAAGTAACAATAAAAAATAATTTAATTTTTGATTGTATAACAAAAATTGTTATTAAACGTTTGCGGTTATCAAAATGACATTGGCTTTCACACCACTTTTATAAATGTAAAAATGGCTTTTCTAATTCTCCTCCACAACTCGGCAGTTGTCATCGTCTGTGTGTGTTGGTTTGTGCGTAAGGTCATGACACACATTTGACAAAGAGGACCGACCTGTCCTCCAGCCACCAGCTACCACCCACCACCCACTACCCACCGCCCACCACCCATTCCCGCATACCAGGCTAC
Source organism: Drosophila elegans (assembly GCF_018152505.1). Lineage (NCBI taxonomy): Eukaryota > Metazoa > Arthropoda > Insecta > Diptera > Drosophilidae > Drosophila > Drosophila elegans. The sequence continues at coordinate 7,450,607 of NW_024545513.1, read as the reverse complement.
CAGGGTCCAGTGTCCATTCCAGGGCCTTTGTTGTTTGGGTTTTGGGCTTGATTAGACTCCCAAGTATGCCTAAGCCCATGCGTGTGTACCAATGTGGTTGGAGGTGGGTGTTTCGGTGTGTGTTGTGGTGGTTGGAGGTGGAGGCGTAGGTGACCTTGCTGTTGGCCCAAACTTGGAGCGGGGCCAAGTCAAGTCAAGCAAAAGAGCGCGACCATAAAAGTGCCTCGGAAATGGAAACAGAAATGGAAACGAGCAGATAAAACAATAATTGAGAGTGGCCCAGGATGGCGATGATATTTCGTTAAGGGCCCAGGAAATTATGGACCCACGAATTACCCAGGTAAACAAGCTTCTTTATATTCTAATTTACATACACAAATTTAAATGAAACCAAAAAGTTTTAGATTAAATACAACATTTAAAAAAAGGATATTAATATTAATATTTATTGAGAAAAAAAAATATGGAAAAGCTACATATAAGAATCATTAACAATTTAGGCATGGTCTAAATATTCACGTTAAATTAGTGTTATATTTATTTTGAATACTGTGAATTTAAAATTATTAAATCATTACGTTCGAAATCGTTTGGTTTTTTCTAAATTTGTACACAAATTGGTAAGTACCATAATACCATAATACCATTTATCAATTTCAATTTCTTTAACAGGGTAATTGAATTGCTCAACATTCTTTATTATATATGAATTTTATTGGGAATTGGTAATGGCCATACAAAACTGAATGTAAAAATATGAAAAAATATGTGTGATTATTTAAAAACCACTATGGAAATTAAAGCGGTAAATACACAGTAATGTGAAAGCAATTTTATCGGTTTCATAAATTTGATTCGACAAAGTTGTTGATATTTGAAATTAAATAAATGTTACGCTTGAAATAATTAACAGGCAATTTTTTATTAAAGAACTATTTAATACTTTTAAGGAAGAGATTTATTCAAAATGGCTATCCTATTGAAAGGTACGAATCTTGTTTGTATAACTAAATTTCTTCATTGACCCAAATTTTGTGTATTTCCGCGATAAAAAAGGTGTGAGCAGCAAAATAAAAGTAAGGCGCGGTATTTAGCGAAGGATTGTTATTCATACGCCTCGTTGGCCGAGAGATTTATGCCAGCCAACAGGGAACGAAAGACAACATAAGATGGTGATGAAGAGGAGGAGGCAAGGCTAGCATAATAATAAGAAACAGAACCAACAGCAGCAATTAAAATGGCGGCAGCAACAAATACGAATGTGATAAAAATAAAAACAAAAGTGAAAAGCCGTCATTTTACTCTGTTCGTCTTATTTTACCTACCTCTCGTGGTGTCTACACTGGAAACAAGTTATATCATAAAATGGGCTTTATTTTATAAGGTACTTTTTTTAATTCCCACGGTCGCCAATTGAAATATTTAAAATGATTACTGAACTTTTCAAAAACCATCGATCAATGGTTTCACCATAAAATGGTTTTAAAATTAAATTTCTTTGAAAGTGTCCTAGATAATTTCTTGTAAATTTTGTTTAACTTGATTTTTAGAAAGGCTTTTTGTTTTATTTAATGTTGTTTTTTTTTTTTTTTTATTAATTTATTTACATAATTAAAAATAATATAAATACGAATAAAAACAATAAATTAGAGCTTATTTCAGTGATGTTCCCTTCGTTTCCCGCATTTGGAAATAAAAGGCGACTGGCGGCGGCAGCGCTTTTAATGACGCAGCAGCAAACACTCGGAAGGCGTCAACCCACTTGCCACAAGGTGGTGTGGAGGTGGTGGGCGGAAGGCGGTAGGCGGTGGGCGGTACCCATTCCATATGTATGGGTGCACATCAACATGTGTGCGTGCGTAGAGCAGCTGTTAAATATTTGCTCAGTTCTTTTTTCGTTCTCACTGCAACCATTTCAAATGTATTAATAATTGTCAAATGTTTAATTAGCCAAGCGAACACAAGCCCAACTCGTTCGTTCGCCAAGCAAGCCATTCCAGCGCTCCAAAGAGACAACTCTGTCACGCTGAAATACACAGGGAGAAAAGCACTGGAATTGGTCTATAAGAATAAAAAAAATGAATATACAATGAGGTATAATTTTAAGGAGGTTTACACAATACCCGTTAGTATGCAACATTCATAGCTGGTTTACTTAAAAATAAAAACATCGTTTTAGGCAACTTAAAAAAAAATTATAATTAATACCCTGAATAACAACATGTTAAAATAATGTTATTACAACCAAAAAGTTTTTATGATAGTATAGACTTTTTACTGTAGGGAAAAATGGTAAATGGTTATGAAATTAATGTGGCTGATAAAATGTTGCTTATGTTCAAAGAATTTTTAAATAAAGCTTTCAAAGTAAAGTAAAGTAAAGTTAAATAACATGTTCAAAAATTCTGAAGCAATAGATATAATATAAATTTTTTAAAATCGAAATTTATACGCCGTGTTACCACTAATTAAAATATTACTTATTTAAAATTCAACGTATTAAAGGACTACGACCAGGAAAAGTGACAAGAAACGTTTAATATATTTAATATTTTTTCTGGGTGCATAAAGAGACAGAGAAACATTTACCGGCGCCAAAAATATGCGTAAATTGCTGGAACAGCTTCGACGCAGCAGCAGTATTTCTCCTTTTCAGACCCCCAAAACACACATCATCCCCCTGAACTCGTAGCACCCCCTCATCATTCGGCTGTTCTAGGCACCGCATTAGGAAAGCCAAAAGGAAATATCCTGCGCCTGGGACTTTTCCTCGCTGCCAGCGGAAAATTCTGCAGAGAGAATTTCCCTTGCTGCGAAATACTTCGATTTTTCTCGCATGCTACAAATTTTGTCATCCACTGGTCTGAAAATGATTTGGATTTGAGCCATAAAATATTCGACAACGACATAAATATTTTCTAGATAATAAAGGCACGTATTAAAAAAAATATTTATATCTATAAATCGTTTTTATGACAGCCGAAGATTTATAAAATTAGCAGGCAGTGTTTATTTTCTTTCTAATTACAATTTAAAAAAAAATGTAGTTTCGAAACCTTTATTGAATTTAAATGTAGATACTTTCTTTGAATGTGTTTATATTGCTCCCATATTTATTTTAAGAGCTAATTAAATAGGATTAGCTGGGGGATGCAGATTAAATACAAGAACATGTACATGTTCATTAAAAGGCTTAACAGTGCGCGTAATAATTGTAAGATAATTTAAAACTGCACTTTAAGATGACACGGTCAACAAAAAAAATTGTTTTTTTTTTTAAATATAATTTTCTTAGTTCAAGTTTTGCAACTTCATATAATTCGTTTTAAACAAAATGCATGTAGCCTTACAGTCCTGATTCGAACTATACACGTTAGCTCGCTTCTATGTTTTGATCAGTTTAACGGCATTTAAGCCACATTAAAACGAAATTAACTATTCATTCAGAAATTTAACTGGCAAACATGAAAAGCAAGAGCAACAGCGGCCAACAAAAGCTATAATAATAATGATATTGACAACAATGACAGCGCAACTGCACGATTTCAGTTAAATGGCAGAGAACGACGGAAAATTATGGTCGAGAAAAAGCGAAAAGAAAAATGTCGTTTTATTGTTACAAATTATTAATTAAAAGGCTGATTTTCCAGCATGGCGAAGATGCCGAAATAAAATAGAAATAAAACTATCAGTATGCCATTAATTCTGCCACTTTAATCTGGTTTTAATGTTGAGCATTTGCCATGTAAAGTGCATAATAAAATTGTAGAAAATTTAATTATGCGCAATTAATGCGCATTTAATGCACGCAACAGCAGGCGAACGATCCTGGGCGGCCAAAGTGGGCGGCCTCCTGTCCTGGGGGCGTGTCTATTGATGTCGGCTAATTGACTGCCATCGCGGGGGGTGGGGTGGTGATTGGGGGTTGACTGGGCTGGGTGGTGGCATTACCAAATGCTCGGTCAACTGCTAATTAACATTCTCAGTTGGTGCCAGCGATTGATGGGGGCGGAAAAAAAGCGAGGATTCAATGCTGTAATCCGGATGGCGATGCCTGTCATGTGCTGTCCAAAAGCAAAAGAAAATTATAAAAAAAAAATCCGCTGGAAAACTGTCAATAAGGATTGCTTTCAAAAGTATATATTTCATACGGAAGTGATCTTAAAAAGGAAAACTGTCAATAAAAATTGTCCTCGAATGTAGAAAATGTATATTTCCGCCGCAAGTCCCCTAGATATATTTTTTTTAAATAGCCCAAAACTTAAAACTTTCACAAAACATAACATCAAATTAATATCTCTTAACCAAATTCCAACCAAATTTGTATGGATTTTCATTAAGGCAATTTTAGAAAACTTTAGTAGGAATTGAAATATATATTAAATATTAAACATTTGGACCCAAATCAAAATTATAAGATATTAGATATTTTGGCTAAGCATACTTTAATATCCCAATTGTTTCTAAATTAAATATTCACAACTATCATTCTTCGATTGGCTATAGAATACCATTCATTTGGCTGTCTTAAATTTGTATGTTTCGTTTTACTGCCATTTTGCACAGCTGTCGTTTGACAAACGACTGCAGTCAAAATAATAGCACCCATAAATTGAAAAAATAATTTTATATGACAAGCCAAGGTAACAGTTTAGTACCAGATTTATAATACTCGCTTTAAAACAAAGTGAAATGTTATATATCAATATTTTATTTATGAAATAGAAAAAAAAAATTTTGAGAATTTAGAAAATATTGGATTTTGAAAACATTTAAGACAAATAAGTTCAATTCACATAGTGCAAGTGCAGTGAACCAAAGCTATATGTTTTCTATATGTTTTCAAAGTAATGATTGCTAATAAAAATATTTAAATAAAGAGCCTTCTATCAGTCTCCCGGCCGCAAGTGTGCCCCTCTGCGGATGCATTATCCCTGCTACTTGCCCTGTTCGTGGCTACAAATTTATGGCGAGTCCTCGACTCCGCTTGATTGCGAATATTATTTTATTTAATGTAAACTCTTTTCCACTTCCTGCTCCCTTTAAGGGCCATCAAATGCAAATGTTTATGGCAGGACGCCCTCTTCGCCCCACTGTGCAATGCATTTCTCATGCCGATGCCGTTGGCTTTTTATGGCTATGTGGACTATTTATGGTCCAACTATGGCACCTGCCCTGCCCTGCTGCAACAATTTCATTTCCCATTTCCCCTTTTTTTTTTGTAAAAAAATGTATATATATTTAATAAAATTCCTTTCAGCGAGTTGACTATTTAACTTGTGTCGCGATTTAATTTCCAGAGAGAATTAATGCCCGTAACGTCGATATGTTATTAGACTTAATTTGATATCGAAAAGGATTTTATTTAATATTCAATTGTTCAAATTGTTCGTTTTTTTAACCTTTCGCAATCACAGCTAATCAAGCATTTGTCATCAGATTTTTTTTCCATTCTCCCAGCAAATTTTGTATTCATTTTGCATTTGGTTAAATTTCATTTTGAGCAAGAAGTTTCGAAAACAAAACTTTGCCCATTGCACACACATGTTGAGAGGCGGTCAGGGGGCGTGGCCGACGTCTGACCCCATAAAACTTTGAGCGTTCGACGGGCAGAAGCCAAAACAATGGCATAAGTCATTTTTAATTGCCTTTTATCGAGCGCATGAATGGGGATATTTCTTGGGTAATTGGAAAATATTTTGCTGCCAAACTCGGAAAAACCGAAACATCACAATTTGGGATAAAAGGGACATTTCTGTGCTATTATGTATAAGTTATTTTGAAATTGAGAAATGTACAATTAAAATCGAGGTTGTTAAAAGTAGTTTTATTTTTAAGTTCTTCTTTATTTCTTTAAGCTTAGAAAATCAGGAAGTTGAAATATGTAAAATAAATTTCAGATTTGTTTTGCTCAATAATTTAAGTTAATGTAGATGCCCAGATTTTTTTTTTTTAAATATGAGCATTTTTAGCTGTCAATGTGAGAATTTCCCATGTTGTTATTCAGGATAAATTAATTAATACCATTGTTTTTTTGATTTTAATCCATGAAATGCTTTTTTATGAAGTTTCAAATGTTGTGAGAAATCTAAAGTAATTAAGACTTGAAAGTCGGTGTGTAGGCCGCCATTCTGAGTGTACCCCGCGTTTCCACTTCGCGCGAGTTTTTTTGGGCCACGCTCAACTTATTAGTGTCATTTGTTTTTTTTCCGCTCGGTGGGCAAAGTCTGAAAAATGACAGGCGCCGCCGATCCACTGACATGACAGACATCCTGTCCCTAGGAACGATGTTTCCATTGCCGGACAGCCTGAGAATCGGCATCCGAATTAGCCTCCCCCAGATTTTCCACCGCGCCACAGCACTTTCCTCTCATTAGCGTGCGGCCATAACAAGTAGCCGACCCGTTGACCGTTGGCACACGGCCTAACTTATGCAAGTTACTTACCTGAGCCCCAGCTCCGTGCCGCTCCGTTCCGCCACGCCCCTCTATCCCTCTATCCACCGGATTTATGGGCCTGGCTATTAATCAAAGCCAACAGCAGGTACTGGCTTAGAGCCTGTTTTGATTGTCGGTGGGGCCGCAAATTTATGCTCACCGAAACGGGCCCGCTTGAACATTCAATTTTTGAAATTGGCTGCGAAAAATTTGAGATTGCAGATGGCTGAAATATGACTTTTGGTCGAGAGAAGAGGCTAGTCGATAATTATTACTGACAGAGCTGCTCTGGTTTGGTTGGTCTCTGGGGAATGGCACCCCAGTTGGGGTTTTTATTTTCCCAGCTGCATTTGGCTCTTGGCATATTGACAGGGCACATGATTGCCCACATCCCGGCCAGATTCTCGCTCCTTCGATGCGTGCACAGTGGCTTAATTTCCATCGGTCATGCGAAAAATTTTCTTTTAGATAACGGATATTTATCTGAAAAATAATTATATTTAATGTATTATTTTAAATGGCTAAAACGTTGAGTTGATCAAAAAATAATTTATACTAGAAAATAACAAAATTGAATGAGGTATAAATAAATTTTAATTTAAAATTCCAAGCATGGCACGTATTTTGTGGAAATCAAGTTTTGAAAAGTTAGTATTAATTTTCGTTAAGATTATAATACCACCCAACAAATTGACTTAGCATTTTAAGTAGTATAGGTCTATAAAGGTGGAAAACATATTTTCGAGGACCAACATTCATGAACGAAATTGAGTTAATTACTATTTTGTAAAGTAAGGTATTAAATATCAGTAATTTTAAATTTAAATTTTAAATTCCTTAAAGTTCAAGAGGTATATGAAATGTTTAATATAAATAATAACTATTTTTAAAGTAAGGAAAAGAGTGCATAAATGCTTTCCAAGTGCATTAGAAGTTGGAAGTCCCAACGACTTGGTCACCACGGTAGCCTGCATTTGCATATGTTTCTCATGCGTGCGGTGAAAAGTGTGTGGGGGGAAAGCCGGAAAAGTGGGCGGGGCAGGAAGGTGACGCAGTTGTTCGAGATGTGCAGCTTGTTTGTCTTGCACTTGCGACTGTCGAAGCAACTGTCAGAACATTGTCGCATTGATGAAGCGTCTGTCCTTTTGGGCGATGGCGATGGCGGTGGGGGATATGGATTTGGGTGCGAGCCTGTCAAAGGATATATCGCATCAATCACACACACAGCAACATGTGTCGCAAGATGGCAGCAGCAATAACAGGACGAGGGAAACAAAGTCAGGCGGAACACACACAAGTTTTCTTGCTCGGTGCAATCTTAACACTTTCGCCCCTTCGGAGTTTTCATTAGCGATTTTCTGGCGAATCGGCAAAACGGAACCGATCCAATTATCCTTCGGCTTCCCTTTTTCCCATTTTTCCCTTTTTCCCTTTTTTTATTTGCCTTCTGTTTTTTTTGTTTGTTTTTGTTATATATTTTATGATTGGGCCCCAGGACACGTGGCTGGTTCACCCAACACCCCAATACCGAACTAGAGGCTAGAGGCACATAAATCTTCCAGCACCGACGACGTTTGACAGCAGCACTCATATGTCATACCGGCGTGGTTGTTGTCCCACATCCTTGTTGCTGTGGGCTTGTTTTGGATTTCATGTTTAACATTTTACAGCAGCGACAGCGGTTTGACAGTTTCTGCTATTTATTCTGGATGGGAAGGAAAACAATTTTCGAGGCCGTAGAAAAACGAATGAGGGCGGCAATTGGGGGCAAATCAGCCTGATACAAAATTTATTGTCTATCTCATTTTCTGGAAATTCGGAATTATTTTATCATATAAATTATAAAACTGTTTGTTGCTCTGGGCTAATGCCTTTGGTTAAGCCGAAAATAAGATTGCTTGGAAATTGTGCCAACACGAATTTGTAAATTAAAATGATTCCAAATTAAATAAATGCTAAGTAAATTTTACCAAGTCCTCAAAGTGGCGCTGGCATAAATAGTTAAATTACAAAAACCATAATTTGCTTTTAGAAATACCACAATACTCTGTAATTGAATTAAATAGAAAATTAAGTAAGCGGCTCACAACAATAACGTAGACATCATGTTTGGCAAGTGAAAATCTGGCATCAATTAAAACGCAGTGAGGGCGTTGTGGAGTTAAGCCACATGCAACATTGGCAAATTGCAGTTCATGTGCTTAACTCGGCTCATTTCGATGCCGGCCGAAAGGCGGTACTTATTGTTAGTAACGGACACTGCCAGTAGCAACACCAACATCAACAGAAACAATGGCAGCAGCAACAATTAGGCTATGTAATTACGGCCAAAAAGGGCGAAAGGGGAAAAGGGGGGCTGAGAATAAAGTAGCAGCAAAGGAAAACAGAGAAAATATCCACAAAGGCACTGAAAAAAAGGCAAGGCTTTCTCTTCCAAAGTATGTAAAATTCAATATGGCATGTAAAATTCATGGAGACAATACAAATAATTTGCACATATCGAGTTGTATTTTTCTGATAAATGTGTTTTATAGTTTTATATAAAATAAAAATGTAGTTTCTAAAACTAGACCTTGAATTTAATATATATTAATTTAGATTATTCAAAGGTACTTCTTCTTTACTAGTATCTTAACGAAAAAAACCGAAAAGTTTCGCCAAGTGAAGTGGCAGTAAAACACTGAAGGGGCATGTGGCCACGAAAATAAAAAAAACCAACACAGAAAACAAAGGGCGGACATATGACAGAACAAAGAGCAGAAACACTGCGAGATATCCAGCGACATGTCCAATGCATTTGCATTTAAATGGTGGAAAACTGTGGGAAGGAAAGTGGGTGGGCAAAAGTGCACGAAAGGGGCAGGGTGCATTCATGCTAACAATACACAGAAAATAATGTTGTTATCTTAGAGGAAAAAATTACAGAAATGTAATATGGTGACTAAAATGTTACTTATTTCGTACCAACTTTAATTTATAATTTGTGATATTTTTTTTAAGCCCCGAAAATAATTATGCTAAGAAGACTAACTTATTTTTTCAGTGTGCCCAAGGCGACAGCGAGAACAGCAAAATGCAATACAATAAACATGGAATGCATTTTGGCCCTGCCTTCAGTGTCAGTGAACGCATGTGAGTGCGTGATTGCAGAATACACCACATCATCAGCTGTACCACCCAACCACCCACTCAGCCACCCACCCACCTGCTACTCAACCCGTCCACTGACCATCGAACAAAATGCCCAATTTGGTCAACGTCAACGTTTTAAGGTGGCTACAACCTTCAGGGAAGCACACATAGAAAAAAACCTGGGAACTAAATATGTATCCTAAACATTTTGGTTGTTTGCTAACAAAGTTAATAGTGATTTTAAAATGTTATAATTTTGCCAAGATTATTATACATTTTCTTATGAAATAAGATTTACAAGTGGCAGTGAATTAAGCCATATTTACTTAAAATATGCATTTAAAATTTTTTTTTAGTTTTACCAGCATTTGAAAATTTATGTTTTTGAAATAAAAAAGTTATTAAGTTAAATAATATTTTGAAAATCATTACTTAACACAAGTATAATTGTATTTGAAGAAAAAATCTACCTATGTCTTAAAGTATTTTATTTAAACAAATATTACTGTTAATTGGTTACATTCGTACCTGATAAAGACCGAATGTAACCAATTAAATTTATCCATAATAATGTTTTTTTTTAATTGTTGTAAACCTAATAGTTCGTTTTTTTTTGTGCAACCCCTCTTTTAGTTGACCCCAGGAACTGGCCCTCACGTAGCACGCATTTGCAATTTAAACTTGAATACGCATAAATTAGTGGGTATTGCCAACTTGCCAGCAACAACAACGATTCCGGCTGCAACTACAATGGCTGCCATGATGACAGGCCCAGGACATGGACGGCGCTTCCTCCCCCCCCCCCCAACCTAAAAAAAAAAACTAGAAAAGGGGGGAAAAAGTGGTCGACAGTGGTCCGCAAATTGCTGCAACAGATATAGTCATATAGCCATAAAGGGGGCCTTCCACCGCCTATAGTATATGCATGTGTAACTAAAAAAGGCGTCAAGTGTGAAAATTATGGGCGATGCGAACATTTGATTCACTTTGCAGCAAAATTGAAGCTCAATTGCGCTCATCAAAATGATACTATTATAGGGCTGACAAGTTTTATACCATTACATTTATCAAATATTTTGTATAAATTTCCCTGTAGCTTTGAATCTTTTAAAGTACACCATTTCAGTATTTATACTTTGGTCGCCAGACGTCAATTCCTGACGATTGACTGTGTATGAAACCAAGGCCAATATTAGATGACTCCAATTGATAATGCACTTACCGCTGAGGACAGGCTTAATGGGTTATCCATTATCCTGCAACACGATAACGTCTTGTGCGGATAATAATACTAATAACATTTTATATTCTTATTTCTATTTTACTAGTGTACACACTATTAGTATGCACACAAGAAGCGATTTCAATTTTAGGACCTGAATTCGTTAATCAAAAAGTTGAAACGTATTCAAATCCTTTTTTTGACAAAACTGTAAACCGTTTTGAAAATAGTCTGTTAATATATTGATGCCCATGTCAGTAGCCAAAAAAATAAAGCAAATCAAGTTCTTAATTGTTTTTCCATTGAGGTATGTATGGGTATTTTAAGCTACCCACTGTGCCGGGAAATGGGGTGGGAAATTGGGGCATTCGCATTCGCATTCGGCATTCGGAGTGCGCTTCATTAGACATGTGTTTGTTTGTGGCCTGCGGCCTGGACCGGAGCTGACACTAGAAAAGTTTGGCCTGCCAGCGGATTGCTCCCCTGGGCGGATTCGGATTCGGAGTGGGATTTGGAGTTGGAGTTGGAGTTGGAGTCCACCTCGAAAATGGCCAAGGATGTGGCTGGCAGTTGGGACTGCGACTGGCTGTGAAACTGGGTCAGGAACATGGTTTGGATGGGATTGGATTGGATTGGATGGGATGGGATGGAAAGGGGTCTGCCATTCGGCGGCCCTTTACAACGCCATTTTGCCTAATGGCCCGATACTGAGCTTAATCGTTTTGTTTCAAGTTGCCGGCCATAAAGGAAATGCATCCATCATAAAATGTTGCGTCGCCTCTCGCGAATTTTAATGCGAATCTCTTTATGACCGGACACAAATTAGCCGTTCAGGGGGTAAAAGAAAACGGGATAAACATGGTATTTTTTCACTCGTTTTCTTCGTATTTATTATTATTATGCTTTGGTGTCACAGAAATAGTATCTGCCGTTTTTGATGCGCCCAAAGAAATAAATTAAAGCATAGTTAAAATAGGTGAGTCTTCAAAATAAGCTACAGACAGTATTAAAGTTGAATTATTAATTCAAAACTAAAAAATAAAACCCCTAAACTTTTGATATTTTTTTAAAAGAGATTTCTGTAATCTTATTTCAATGTCTATTATTAACGTTTCACTCAAAATTTTAGTAAGATCATATTAAATGCCCTTTTTAGTTGAATCTTTTTCTCTAAGAAGGGAAACTTTAAAACTCGAATTAAAATATTTTCCAGTGATAACCAGAACATCTGTGCCCTCTTGATGAAAGTATTAAAAGTAAAAAGTATTTGAATCGAAGTGGCCTCCGTGTATAAGTTCATATCATAATTTTGTTTGACTCTGTGAGTTCTACTTATAGTCAGTTGAAATCCATTCTCGATACCATTCGGTTCGTTAGGCAGTACCAAATTCCAAGTAAATTATTTCTTGAAAAACATTTCAAATTTCGTAATTCAAATTGAAATCGACGCAATTCGCAATTCGCAATACGCAATGGTGTGGAATACGCTCTCCTTTTGGGATGGTCAGCCGGTGACCTCACCCGTCTATCCCCAGATGGGGGATATGCTGAACCCGAATACCTCCGGATACCAGCGGACTCTTCACCCGCCTTCCCAGCCCCTTTATCATCATGGTCATCCGCATCCGCAACCTCATGCTCATCCTCATCCTCATCATCATGGTCATCCCCATCCCCATCCTCAATCTCAGTCGCATCAGAACGCGAGTTGCTACCTGCGGATGGGCATGGACATGGGCATGGGCGACTTTCGCCACATGAGTTGTCCCCTGCCCAACTACATCCCGCAGTTCCGGGAGCCCTGTTTGGACGACGGAGAGGCGTTCCGGGCCTACAACGGCATGGAAATGGACATGGACCAGGGCTACGGCGGAGGAGCACGACCTGCCACTGATGGCGCTAGCTATGGAGCTAGCTATGCAGCCGGGGCCAAGGGCCATTTCTGGTAGCGATCACATCTCAATCCACAACTTCTTGGCATATTCTCATCGATTTTTTGTGCGTTTGGTCATTGGAACTATTAAAATGTTTTCTTGAAAAGTGATCATATATGGGTTTTAATTTAAGCAGACAAATGAAATGGAAACACGGGTTCCTTGAGGTATAAAATTATTCTTAAATAATATAAATAAAATAAAAAAAATATAATAACGGAATGCCAACTAAATTTAGTATAGAAACTCAATTATAATTTAAAACTTAAAATTATTTATAAATTACTAGCCCATTGTTATGTTATGGAACTTAAATGTAAACATACGAAACCAAAGAATAATAATTATTTGGGGAGTCAGTAGAAGTTTAACCAAAGGTAAGTTCAAATTGAATCTAATAAATAAACCTAACTGATTTTAGCCAATGTGGAATTGGTTATTCCATTGTAATGTTATTGTTTCATTGTTTCGAATTCGAAAATGTATCGTAACATATTACAATTTAGTATAGCGAATGTCATAAAACAATCGTTGCACTTGCTCCCTGTGTTTCATTTCGATTTAATTGATTTCGATTCGATTCGATGGCTTGCCTTGGCCATCTCATATTTCTGCAATTCCCATTTACGGACTGCAGCCTGCGGCCTGTCATTGCTCGGCCTTAATTGATTTGCCAGCGCAAATATTTTGCTATAATTAAACAGTTGTCCAGCGCCTTTAGATCCCTGCATCTCCTGCATCTCTAGCATCTCCGGCTGCACTGCAGCACTTAATGGCCTGGCCACAAACATTTGTTCAGACCGTGCTGTCCTGCCTTTTACCTGACTGACTGCCCTCTGCCCGTGGGCGGTACGAGGAAGGGGGGGAGGCGTGGCAAGCGGTTTGTTTCCTTTACGGATCGAAGAGCAGGTCTCCGGGCGAGCAAATTGCTGGCGAGCAGCCGTTTCAGCATTTTCGGGCCAAGTAAAACTTGATTAATGTTCGCTATTCAATTTCGTCTTTATCATACCCTGGATCAGCCGAATCTTGAGGGGTATCACTAGATTAAGCATCTTGCGTTTACAAATAATTCTTAAATTAACAAAATTAAGAACACACAAGAGCGAATATATTTTTTTTTATTTGACAAGAAAAAATAATAAATATTAAAATGTTTTAATATTCAGTCCATTTCGGTAATAATAATAAGATGCATTAGCACGTTCAGCTATTACAATTTTCTTAGTTCTTTTAAAAAAATTCAACCTTTAAATGAATGTTTGGAAATCTAAAAAAATGTGTTTCAAATTGATAATTGCCTTGTGCTTATTGTGCAAAATATGACACTTTATTGTATTATCACACGATTTTATTATAGGTTATTACTATTATCAATATTTATTTCATTCTTAAAACATGGGCTTTCTGCATATACTAGAAAAATACAAGATTAAACTTGCCAAAACAAAATGGTCTTGAAAATTATATCTATTTTTTAATGGGTATCTAATACGGCTTTACCTTTTTGTGTTTCGCAGCAATTAAGCCCCAAAGTATTTAACAACAATTCCAGTCGAGTTTTCAGCCATTTGGCTGGAAAATGTAAATGGAAATGGGAAAAGCGGCGAGCCGAAAGGAAATGGCCAAACGCAAAAGGCGTTCAACTTGAAACACATACACAAACATGTATAGAAAGCTTCAGGGAAATTCCACCGCCCTTTCTCTGCCTTACGCCGCCTTTCTCCGCTTTCCCCGCCTTTCTCCTCCTTTCCCCAATCTCCATTGTCCGTCGTTCTGCTGACTTTGTCAAAAATGTGTTGAAAAGTAACGGCAAAACAGAAAGTGACAGCCGTAAAAAGCGTTAGACTTGCCATCTAGCAGCCATTTTGCAACTGACAAATATGGCGGCAAGTAAGGCGAAGGCGGGGCGTGGCATTGTAAGGGGAGAGGGGTTTCAGGCAGATGGAAGAGATTTTTGTATTTCGAATTTTGTATTTCGTATTTCGTATCATAAATTCCAGGCGTTGAGCGGAGAGGAGGTGGCTCCAACGAGCAAAAACGATTTACGACCACACGAATGCAGATATCAGACAGGAGTTACAGCCAGTCGCATATAAACTAAACATGATACAAGTACAGTGAAATAGCACGTGAAAGAACAACGATGCCAAGGGTAAAAATATTTTATATTATCCTCCTCTAATCTTATAAAATTAAAATATTTTGATTTCGGTTATTGCAATTGTTAGATGTTTATACACAAGAATTTTGTAATATGTTTTGTTTGTATGTATGTAAATTAGTTATATATAATTTAAAATACCTATAAGCTTTCTGTATTTAAATTTTATGTATCTTTCTGTTTCATTATTACTTTCTTATCAAAAATATTAATCTTGCAAATATTATTTAACCTATAACCTACGATACACACAATTCTAATCCTCCACTATTGAAAATATCATTAGTTCGTTCAAAGCGTTTTCTCTGTACAAAGAAAAAAAAATATATATATGTAAACAAATACCGCTACAATTGCTGCGTTTTCATTATCGCTTCCAATTCGATTGCTTTTGGCTTTTGATATTCGGTATTGCGAAACGTTTTTTGTTTATTCGCGATAAATGTTAGAGGCTGAAATGCATTTAGATGGAAAACGGTTGTCAGTTAAGCCCATAAATTAAATAAAAATAAAAACCATCGTGACATATTTTAAAAACTGCGGAGGCGTGGCATTTTGAAAATAAATATCTTAAACAATGGTTTCATGAATATGGCTTTAAGCGGTATTGTACGCTTTTACTGGTTTAATTGTACCGAAGTCCTGACACTTTTCCGAAAGAAATAAATGCAGATGAGAACAAAAACGTTCACTGTATTTGTGGTCTGACTTCTTAAGGCTTTCGTCCCGACTGGCGTCCCATTTCTTATAATATTCCGCCTGCAATTTCACTGATTAATTGCTGGGGTAGCATTACCTCCTTTCCAACTGGTTCTTCATTCGCTCTCGTTTTCATTTTTGGTTATTTCAAGTGTTTTTAGACACAATTTGGCAATAATCTGGGGTAGATTGGGCTCGCCAATATTTATATTTAATAAGATTTATAAAATAAAACTAATATTGTTAAATCATTTATCTTGAACTTTCATTTTCTAAAAATTAATCAAATTATTTAAGACAAGGAATAATAAATTAGACATAAAGAAGGACATAACAACAATGTAATTGACTATAAAATAAATCCAAACCAAAAAAAGAGCTCAAAGTGAAGTTAGCCGGAAAAGTAAGGTACATAATTAAGTAAGAAAGCCTTATTAATTTTCCGTTTTTCCCGCCTGTCCCAACATTTCCCTCTGCCAACGGCTGGGCTGACCTTCCGAATGGGACTGGTCAAACAGATAGAGACCGGGGTCAGAGGTCGTTTCGGCTGCGTGATTCCTGCAGGGTAACACTTAATCGAACCCTGGAGGCGGGTCATCCCCGCCGCCTTGTTACCCCGCCCTGGCTACCAATCCACCAATGTTTATTTTGGTCGTTTCCTTTTTGGCCAAGTTTTGCGGCAGCGACGGCAACAGCTCATCTGTTTTTATTTATGTATTTCATTTATTTAATTCAAACGTCTGACTGAGTTGTGCGCTCTGTGCGATGTGCGATGTGCGCTGTGCGCTGTGCTCTGTGCTGCCACTCCCCCTCGAATCCGCCCACTTTTTGTCCTGTGTCCTTACTTAGTTTTGGTCGGAATTTGCATTTGGCGTGTCCTTTTCAGCATTTGCCTCTTCTCCGACACTGAAACAAAATTAACAATAAGAATGCTCGGACCAACCTTGTGGTCAATAACTGAATACAGTTACAGTTTGAGATTTTCATTTTTACATTTAATTTTTAGGTCAATCAAAAATATGGATATTGCTGTGTTTAAATATCGTAAAATTTGAAAATAAATATTTTGCATAGCTACAAAAATTCAAAAATAAGGCAATTTTTGTTTAAGTTGGTTTTGAAAATTAAATAACTTTTTTTTTTAACTCGAAGTAATGAAACAATGACAAAATCCAAATCTTGAACTATATATTTCAGTGTCTCTCGGCCTTCAGTTTGCTTTGGTGTTTTTCTTCATTAAATGCCTTTGAATTAATTTATAATTTGCTGACGCTTATTTATGCCGTCTTATTTTCGCCAGCGATTCTTCATCTTCTTGGCCATCTTTTTTGGCCATTTTCACGCCTCGCGCGTAACTGTAATTAATTGTCATCGAATTTTCAACGAATCAGCCTATTTTTTTGGTGTTTTTCATTTTGTTCCTTCGCTGGTAATCGCTTTTTCGGTCCCCAATCCCCAAAAGATCTAGAAATCTCAGTTTGAGTTATGATGTTGATGCTGTGGTTGCTGCTTCATGCCTCTTGGACTTGATATATGAGCTGGAAAACTCACGGTTCCAGCCCTTAATTTTAGCCGGCATTTGGTTTTGGTCAATTGCACATTAAATTAGATTAGCCTGACTTATTTTAGAGGGCCTAAGATAATGGGTTTGAGCAAAATGTACTTGTTGAAATAATTATTCGGCTGAATTTGCTAAACAGCTAGGCATCCTTTAAAATTCGTAGATAACTTTGTCTTCGGATATTTATCTTGTTTTGTGTTTTTTCCTATGATTAAGCAAAAACTACTTACCATCTTATTGTAAAAAAATCTTAAATGTTGTTGATTGAAATTGCTTAAAGTCTGTCAATAAGTGGATTATACCTTGCTTAAACACATTTTCGTTTGAATTTGGTCTTAAACAGCTTTGCGTTCTTTCAATATCATAGATTGTTTTGTGAACTTGCTTATAAAGTTAAGCTAAGTTCCAACCTTTGATTAAGCAAAAACTGCAAACCATCTTATTGTTAACACACAATTTAATCTTTTCTAAGTGGTGTCTTAAAAAATCCTTGGCTGCCATGAAGGTCCGTTTTTTGCCATTCTGTATTTTCGGATTAATTTTCCTCTCTCTCAGTTTTTCAATTTTCCTTTGTGCGTTGAGCACCACAGATTTTTGCTTATGATTGAGGCCAAGCCGAAAAAGGACGACAACAAAGGACTGCCAAAGGAGGAGCCGAGTGAAATGGTAACAGATATTTCGAGTGGCATGCCAAAAGTGTGGCAATTACAGGACAGAAATTGTCAATTGATTGCCACTTAACACGTGCGCTCACTTCAGAGGCAAATAGACCAAGGGGAGGTCCTTTCGGTCGACTGTCAATTGAGTCGCAAAAGCTAAAACCCTTTCCGCACTTACGGTTGGTGGCTTACGTCACAGCAAAATCGAACCAGAAAAATCGAACTAAATCCAACTTATGCTAACTGAGCTGCGATGAAGTCGGCTAAGCCGAAAGTTCGCCTGATTTATCCCATGCAAAAGTCATTCAGCTCCAATCGGTCGTGAAATTGTTTAGTGCATTAAGACGTTTCTGAATCGTATTACATGTCTTCCTCAAATATTGACAGATTGTAATAAGTCAAAATCAATTGCAAGCCATTAGGTCGGAATTTTTTTTGATCAAATGGGGCAAAATTCAATTCCTTATGGGAGGGAAATGGCAATATTTATTTTTGCCTTTGCTGGGCTCCTTATGTGAATCAACCAAGCGATTTTTTTGACCACCTTAAAGTTCGCTTTTGTGTGCTTTGAAGTCAAATTATTACGAACAATGTAATTATGTTTGAGTGCGGGTAGAATTAATTCTACAAAATAAATAAAACATATATCTTTAATACGGATTTCTTGCATGCAAAATCCTAAAAACGTTGGCCTTAAAATAGACACTTTCTTTCTACTTTCTCCTGACCATCTTGAACTTTTTCAAGATTTATTTTGTGTGGCAACATTACTCATTTGGGCACTTATATCATTTTTTTTGTTTTACCATCTCCTTGACACTTTTTTGGCCATTAAGTGGGTGGCAAAAAAGCCACCCCATTTAATGCACATAGAACATCAATCAAGAGCTTTTTACTCTTGTTCAATTTCAATTTCAAATTCGAACACAGATCCAATATGCTGCGCAGGCATTTAAATGAATGTTTCATTTATATCTATAAATACGCAGCGCGCAGTTAATTAAACATAATTATCTTGCGCACTCAGACACACACCCACACACTCAAACATGTCCTTTCTGTCTGTGTGTGCCGGGGTCATGTTGATTTTATGCAATTTGCTTATGTTAATTTTATTTGCGTAATTTCGCGTATTTGGCCAAGTACATTTTTCATTTTCCCTTTTTTTCGAGGTTTTTTTGGCAAGTGAATTTTCGGTGTGCTCTATGTCTGTGTGTTTTTTGTATTTATGTAGGAATTGTGCTCTGAAATTATGCAGCAGGTTGTGGCGGTTGTGGTTAGGCATTTGTCAGTAGTTTTAGTTTTAAATTTGAATTATAGTAAAATAGAATAAAAGATGTAGATGTAGAATAGACTTGAAATAGGTATATAGGTTTTATATATATTTTTGTTTCTACTTGATATTGTACAATTATCGTTTCCAAAATTATTCTCTAGTTTATTTATACAAACAATATATTGAAATTGTAAAATTTTGCCTAATATTAAAGAAATTTTCATGATTATTAACATTCTAGGCACATAAATTTAGCCCTTGTTCCCCAAAGGACAAAACGAAATCTGGAAACAAACAAATAATTTCTAGACTTTAAGTCGGTAATGGTTTAAAGCACTAAGCTGTAATTGGGGAATTGGCCAAAAGCATGGACATAGCCAAAAGTTAACGCACACAATTGCACAAATCCCTTGTTGGCTAGAGAACCAAAAAACAAAATCAAAAGTTGAATGTAACTGGCTATAATGGAATAGTTGATTCTCTATGTTTTCGTTGTAACCATATTGGATATCTTATTTTGAACGCATTACATTTAAGGCCAGTCATAAAAGTATAAAGTATATAAACAATAAGAAAGATTATAGATTCAATCATAAAATGTTTTATTTGAATTATGAATTTTATCTAAGTAGCTTAACCTAGTTAAAAAACAAAGGGTATTTGAATTCAAAACCCAAACACCTTCCCCTCATTAAGATGTTATGTCACAAAAGGTGGCCTAATTCAAACGAAAAATGCAAGAGATTTCAATTCCCCGCAGAGGAGAAGCCAAAATTACGTACACAGGCAGCTATTTTCAAAAACTGTTACTCAGTTTATCCATGGGAGGGAAAATGGTGAACTTGAACTGCCAAATTATATCATTAAAACTTTAGCTAGAAAAACAAAAAGTTCAAATAACTCTAAAAAATTGCTAACCATTTTTCAACAAAACAAAAAAAAAAGAAACATTATACAAAATATTAGGAGGTTGCCAACTCATTGAGCAATTCATTTGTGAATTCATTCATAAAAACAAAGTTTCACTTTTGGGCGAACTAGCACTTGGAAGGCCAAAGAGGTGCAAACTGAAAGCGAGTTTTCCGGGAAACGAGGTTAGACAGCCGTAACCAGAAACCATAAGTATGTCCGCCGTTTGGGCCAACTTTGTTGCGATCAGCTAAACTTTGCCGAAATTTTCAAGCGCGTCAAGCGCATTTCCAGATAGCTGTTGGTACAGTGCGTTTCATATTTGTGGAAGGAGAATAATTTTCAAATTCCTTTGAACAAACGAAAGCCTAAATACAACGCTTTTAATTTTATTAAAATCGAAAACCGATATCATGTAGCTGCCATAGGAACGATTTCGATTGGAAATTTTATTACGAATTCAATGTATGACATTCCAACTTTTGACCATTATTTCCCTAAGATTTTTGGAGATTTTTCAAAAAAAATAATTTCTGAAGAGACTTTTTGTTGTAACTTTGCCAAAATAAGACCCAAAGTCAAAAGAGTTGCTATTTTGAAGAGCTAGCAACCTATACCATCCGTCCCCGATCGATTTAAAACAATAAATTTTGTTTTGACACAAAAACAGAATTTAGAAAGACGTTTTTTAAAAAAATTATTTTTGTCTAAGTTTCTGGATTTTTTGTATGGGTACCCATAATTTTTTGCACAAATTTGAAAATATGAAAAAATTTTAACTGTGAATGCCATTCGATTAGAAATTTTGTTACGAATTCAACGGTGTATGACATTCCACATTTTGACCATTATTTCCCAGGGTTTTGACACAAAAAACCAAGTTTTTAATGTGTTTTTTGTGATTTTTGGCGATTTTTCAATCAAAATTTTTTCTGAAGAGTCTTTTTGCTGTAACTTTACCAAAATAAGACACAAAGTCAAAAGAGTTGCTATTTTGAACAGCTGGCAACCCATACAATCCATCCCTGATCATTTGAAAACAATTAATTTAGTTTTGACGAAAAAACCGAATTTTGAACAGCGCGTTTTTAAAATATTAAGATATGTCCAATTTTCTGACTTTTTTGTAAGGGGGTACATCATCATTTTTTGCCGAAATTCGAAAATCTGAAAAAATTTTAACTGTGAATGCCATTTGATTGGAAATTTTATTACGAATTCAACGGTGTATGACATTCCAACATTAGACCATTATTTCCCAGGGTTTTGACACAAAAACCAAGTCTTTTATGTGTTTTTTGTGATTTTTGGCGATTTTTCAATCAAAATTTTTTCTGAAGAGTCTTTTTGCTGTAACTTTACCAAAATAAGACACAAAGTCAAAAGAGTTGCTATTTTGAACAGCTGGCAACCCATACAATCCATCCCTGATCATTTGAAAACAATTAATTTAGTTTTGACGAAAAAACCGAATTTTGAACAGCGCGTTTTTAAAGTATTAAGATATGTCCAATTTTCTGACTTTTTTGTAAGGGGGTACATCATCATTTTTTGCCGAAATTCGAAAATCTGAAAAAATTTTAACTGTGAATGCCATTTGATTGGAAATTTTATTACGAATTCAACGGTGTATGACATTCCACATTTTGACCATTATTTCCCATGGTTTTGACACAAAAACCAAGTTTTTAATGTGTTTTTTGGGATTTTTGGCGATTTTTCAAACAACATTTTTTCTGAAGAGTCTTTTTGCTGTAACTTTACCAAAATAAGACCCAAAGTCAAAAGAGTTGCTATTTTGAACAGCTGGCAACCCATACCATCTATCCCTGATCGATTGAAAACAATTTATTTTGTCTTGACGCAAAAACCGAATTTTGAAAAACGTTTTTTGACAAATTAATTTTTGTACAAATTTTTGACTTTTTTGTAAGGGGGTACATCATCATTTTTTGCCGAAATTCGAAAATCTGAAAAAATTTTAACTGTAAATGCCATTTGATTGGAAATTTTATTACGAATTCAACGGTGTATGACATTCCAACATAAGACCATTATTTCCCAGGGTTTTGACACAAAAACCCAGTTTTTAATGTGTTTTTTGGGATTTTTGGCGATTTTTCAAACAAAATTTTTTCTGAAGAGTCTTTTTGCTGTAACTTTATCAAAATAAGACCCAAAGTCAAAAGAGTTGCTATTTTGAACAGCTGGCAACCCATACCATCTATCCCTGATCAATTGAAAACAATTTATTTTGTCTTGACGCAAAAACCGAATTTTGAAAAACGTTTTTTGACAAATTTATTTTTGTACAAATTTTTGACTTTTTTGTAAGGGGGTACATCATCATTTTTTGCCCAAATTCGAAAATCTGAAAAAATTTTAACTGTAAATGCCATTTGATTGGAAATTTTATTACGAATTCAACGGTGTATGACATTCCAACATTAGACCATTATTTCCCAGGGTTTTGACACAAAAACCCAGTTTTTAATGTGTTTTTTGGGATTTTTGGCGATTTTTCAAACAAAATTTTTTCTGAAGAGTCTTTTTGCTGTAACTTTACCAAAATAAGACCCAAAGTCAAAAGAGTTGCTATTTTGAACAGCTGGCAACCCATACCATCTATCCCTGATCGATTGAAAACAATTTATTTTGTCTTGACGCAAAAACCGAATTTTGAAAAACGTTTTTTGACAAATTTATTTTTGTACAAATTTTTGACTTTTTTGTAAGGGGGTACATCATCATTTTTTGCCGAAATTCGAAAATCTGAAAAAATTTTAACTATAAATGCCATTTGATTGGAAATTTTATTACGAATTCAACGGTGTATGACATTCCAACATAAGACCATTATTTCCCAGGGTTTTGACACAAAAACCCAGTTTTTAATGTGTTTTTTGGGATTTTTGGCGATTTTTCAAACAAAATTTTTTCTGAAGAGTCTTTTTGCTGTAACTTTACCAAAATAAGACCCAAAGTCAAAAGAGTTGCTATTTTGAACAGCTGGCAACCTACATTATCCATCCCTGATCGATTGAAAACAATTTATTTTGTCTTGACGCAAAAACCGAATTTTGAAAAACGTTTTTTGACAAATTTATTTTTGTCCAAATTTTTGACTTTTTTGTAAGGGGGGTACATCATCATTTTTTGCCGAAATTCGAAAATCTGAAAAAATTTTAACTGTGAATGTCATTTGATTGGAAATTTTATTACGAATTCAACGGTGTATGACATTCCAACATTAGACCATTATTTCCCAGGGTTTTGACACAAAAACCAAGTTTTTAATGTGTTTTTTGGGATTTTTGGCGATTTTTCAAACAAAATTTTTTCTGAAGAGTCTTTTTGCTGTAACTTTACCAAAATAAGACCCAAAGTCAAAAGAGTTGCTATTTTGAACAGCTGGCAACCTACATTATCCATCCCTGATCGATTGAAAACAATTTATTTTGTCTTGACGCAAAAACCGAATTTTGAAAAACGTTTTTTGACAAATTTATTTTTGTCCAAATTTTTGACTTTTTTGTAAGGGGGGTACATCATCATTTTTTGCCGAAATTCGAAAATCTGAAAAAATTTTAACTGTGAATGTCATTTGATTGGAAATTTTATTACGAATTCAACGGTGTATGACATTCCAACATTAGACCATTATTTCCCAGGGTTTTGACACAAAAACCAAGTTTTTAATGTGTTTTTTGGGATTTTTGGCGATTTTTCAAACAAAATTTTTTCTGAAGAGTCTTTTTGCTGTAACTTTACCAAAATAAGACCCAAAGTCAAAAGAGTTGCTATTTTGAACAGCTGGTAGCCCATACCATCCATCCCTGATCAATTGAAAACAATTTATTTTGTCTTGACGCAAAAACCGAATTTTGAAAAACGTTTTTTGACAAATTTATTTTTGTACAAATTTTTGACTTTTTTGTAAGGGGGTACATCATCATTTTTTGCCGAAATTCGAAAATCTGAAAAAATTTTAACTGTAAATGCCATTTGATTGGAAATTTTATTACGAATTCAACGGTGTATGACATTCTAACATAAGACCATTATTTCCCAGGGTTTTGACACAAAAACCCAGTTTTTAATGTGTTTTTTGGGATTTTTGGCGATTTTTCAAACAAAATTTTTTCTGAAGAGTCTTTTTGCTGTAACTTTACCAAAATAAGACCCAAAGTCAAAAGAGTTGCTATTTTGAACAGCTGGCAACCTACATTATCCATCCCTGATCGATTGAAAACAATTTATTTTGTCTTGACGCAAAAACCGAATTTTGAAAAACGTTTTTTGACAAATTTATTTTTGTCCAAATTTTTGACTTTTTTGTAAGGGGGTACATCATCATTTTTTGCCGAAATTCGAAAATCTGAAAAAATTTTAACTGTGAATGTCATTTGATTGGAAATTTTATTACGAATTCAACGGTGTATGACATTCCAACATTAGACCATTATTTCCCAGGGTTTTGACACAAAAACCCAGTTTTTAATGTGTTTTTTGGGATTTTTGGCGATTTTTCAAACAAAATTTTTTCTGAAGAGTCTTTTTGCTGTAACTTTACCAAAATAAGACCCAAAGTCAAAAGAGTTGCTATTTTGAACAGCTGGCAACCTACATTATCCATCCCTGATCGATTGAAAACAATTTATTTTGTCTTGACGCAAAAACCGAATTTTGAAAAACGTTTTTTGACAAATTTATTTTTGTCCAAATTTTTGACTTTTTTGTAAGGGGGTACATCATCATTTTTTGCCGAAATTCGAAAATCTGAAAAAATTTTAACTGTGAATGTCATTTGATTGGAAATTTTATTACGAATTCAACGGTGTATGACATTCCAACATTAGACCATTATTTCCCAGGGTTTTGACACAAAAACCAAGTTTTTAATGTGTTTTTTGGGATTTTTGGCGATTTTTCAAACAAAATTTTTTCTGAAGAGTCTTTTTGCTGTAACTTTACCAAAATAAGACCCAAAGTCAAAAGAGTTGCTATTTTGAACAGCTTGTAGCCCATACCATCCATCCCTGATCAATTGAAAACAATTTATTTTGTCTTGACGCAAAAACCGAATTTTGAAAAACGTTTTTTGACAAATTTATTTTTGTACAAATTTTTGACTTTTTTGTAAGGGGGTACATCATCATTTTTTGCCGAAATTCGAAAATCTGAAAAAATTTTAACTGTAAATGCCATTTGATTGGAAATTTTATTACGAATTCAACGGTGTATGACATTCCAACATTAGACCATTATTTCCCAGGGTTTTGACACACCAAGTTTTTAATGTGTTTTTTGGGATTTTTGGCGATTTTTCAAACAACATTTTTTCTGAAGAGTCTTTTTGCTGTAACTTTACCAAAATAAAACCCAAAGTCAAAAGAGTTGCTATTTTGAACAGCTGGCAACCCATACCATCTATCCCTGATCAATTGAAAACAATTTATTTTGTCTTGACGCAAAAACCGAATTTTGAAAAACGTTTTTTGACAAATTTATTTTTGTACAAATTTTTGACTTTTTTGTAAGGGGGTACATCATCATTTTTTGCCGAAATTCGAAAATCTGAAAAAATTTTAACTGTAAATGCCATTTGATTGGAAATTTTATTACGAACTCAACGGTGTATGACATTCCAACATTAGACCATTATTTCCCAGGGTTTTGACACAAAAACCAAGTTTTTAATGTGTTTTTTGGGATTTTTGGCGATTTTTCAAACAAAATTTTTTCTGAAGAGTCTTTTTGCAGTAACTTTACCAAAATAAGACCCAAAGTCAAAAGAGTTGCTATTTTGAACAGCTGGCAACCTACATTATCCATCCCTGATCGATTGAAAACAATTAATTTAGTTTTGACAAAGAAACCGAATTTTGAAAATCGTTTTTTGAACAATTTATTTATGTCCAAATTTCTGACTTTTTTGTAATCAACCTTTTTTTGCAGAAATTTGAAAATCTGTTGTAACTTGGCCAACATTTTTATTCGGAGATGACATCATAAGGGACGTGTTTGAATGATTTTTTTTAATAATAAGCTAATATTCTGTCGGTTACGTGCAACTGGCGACCTTGAAAACCACATGCGTGCACCTTTCATCAGACCCGAATCAATCAAATGTAATTGATAGGTGAACTTTTTACGAGGCGCAACAATCGCCTTAAAGCAGTTTTCGCCACTTGCGTGCGTGTGTGTGTGTGCTTGTGTGTGCGGGTGTCGAGGTGTATATGTGTGAATATTATTGAAATTATTTAATAACATAAACACGCAAACTTTGGCGACAAATAAAGGGCACAAAAAGCTGGCAGTACGACTCACGGCGGCTACAAAAACAACTCCCAAAAACGTGACAAAGGCCGGGACACCTACAACAACATATGAATATTTCATATGCCATCCGGAAGGGTGTGCCATATACATATACATATAGATATACATATACACACACAACACACGCCTGCATATATGGATAAAGGCAGCAACAAAAACGGGGGCAAAAGCAAACAATTTCACTTAGTTGGGGCTAATAAATGTCAACGATAATGTTAGACATTATTTTTTCTTCTCCTTTTTTCACTGCTTCACACAGGTTTTTTTTTGGGACACTCACACATCCATAGACACATGTGCAAAAGGTGTTGGACTTGGAATTACAGGGTATTATGAGAGGTCGTTTTATTAAAGAAAAATGACAAGGAAAATATAGATCAAGTGCTGTGGGATAAGTGTCACAAACGAAATATTTTTAAAAAGTGTAAAAAAAAAATGTTAAACCCTTATATGGCCTTAAAAACTTTTTGATGCCTTTTCTTTTTTATTAGATTGATAAGTAAAATTAAAGAATACAATTGTTTCCGTGTTTCTCTTTTTTAAATAAAAAAAAAAAATTTTTACGGATAAAGTTTATATAAATATAAATAATATATATAAATAATATAAATTAAGCTGTATATTACTGATATGCCACACGGCCATTTATATGTAAAGGGTTAAAAACTTTTAACATGTTAATTTTTGAGTCTTTTGCCTTCTAAAGAGTAGAAATATTTTTTAAAACAAGAATATAATATTCTTATATTCCTATAGAAATTTACCCATTTTAAGATATACGGTATGCTTGAATAGGATCTTTTGGACGGACTATACAACTATCTGATGAGCCTGGTGACCTTGTCATAGTTTCGGTCCTAGTTGCGACCCGTCAACATTTCCGCCTGGCAAATGAATTTCACTCGAAGATTACTCCCCTTCATCCTTCATCCTTCATCGTTCAACGTTCATTGATGGCAGGAAGGGGATTAATGGAAAGGGAAAGGGAACGGGAACGAGAACGGCTCTAATTAAATTAATTACAGTTGTCAGAGGCAGGCGCAGATAACACATATGGAACATGGCGGGTCGCAATAAACTTATGCTGGCACTGGCACATCGTCAAAATCCGAGGAGTCCTGGGTCCTGGCCAGGTCCATGTGGAGTATCCTGTATTCTGGCTGCCTAGTTTATGACAGGCGGGTGGTGTTTTTCGGCAAGCCAGTTGCCAGTTGGCTTAGCTGCAAAACTCATCAATCTAATCCCCAGTTATTTCCGTGACATTTTCTTTGTCAACGCCAGGACGACGACTAGAAGGATGAGCATGACTGCGAAGAACATGGCTCTTAAAGGCGCAAAATGGGCTGCCGGAATAGACGACAATTTCATTTACATTTTAGTTTACGTCTTCGTCCTGCCCGGTCCTTTTCGGGGTTTATGTTACCACCTTGTAATGCCATAAAAGAGATGTCCTCCTTGTTGGCCAACCGAAATACCCTTGCTTTCCTGGGCCGCAGGACGAAGGGGCGGGCAGGACATTGATTCCACTTGCTTTGCCAGTTGTTTTGGGGGCGTGCCAGGACTTTAAGTCAATCTCCTCAATTGTTATGACCCAGTTAAAGGCAGTTGGGCGTGCTGTCTCTAGTCTCCAGTATTTGGATAGGTGTGAAACATTTACCCATAAGAATTCCCAACATATAATGCCAGCCCTAATTCTGAAAGGTTGTTTCTGAGAAAAATAAATGCTAAAATATTGCAGAGAAAACTACCTTTAGAACATTATTAGCCATATGAATATGAAACGTTATACTCTTTTGCATCCCATTGATTACTGTCTGGAAATGGCAGAATATACGATATGGGTTTTCTTAGTAGCATATAATACCAAATTAAGTAACATAAATCTAAATACATTGCTAAATTTCTCCAAGATTTTTTGTTATGAATATAAATGCTAAAATATTGCAGAAAAAACAAACATTAAGAAAATATTACAGTGGTAAAAAAAAACACATCTTGTTTACTCAATTTAAATATATTTTGTGGTATTTTATTTTTATTTTATATACGAAAAAAATACAACTTTCGCCATTAATTTAAATAATTTAATTTTGAATCATACTATTAAAATTGAATTTTATATTTTATTGAAATATTATACACAAAATTTGGAATTCAATAGTTTCATATTTACTTTTGTTATTGTATAATAGATTTATTTTGTTAAAAAAAAACTAAAATAATTTATTTTTTACATTTAATTTTGTATCTTTGTAGCCATATTATCGTGAAATATTATTCATACTGCATCCTATTCAGTACTATCATATGGAAATGGTAGAATATACTCCATTGATATTGGATTTCTTAGCAGCATGTCTTTTTACTTTTTTATCAGCTATTTTTAAATGGTTTATAATAATATTTATTTAAATAGCAATCAATCTGCACCCACTGCTAGAATAACACTTTTTCGGACATAAGATAAATCCCTCTTGGTAATTTGTACACCCTTTGAAATATTGCAGTAAGGCATACCTTTTCTGCACTTTTCCCACCTGCTAGCCCATGAATCTTCTCACCGAACAGTTCCAATCAATCCAATCGACGTTTGCCGAACAAATGAACTGATGTGGTTAATTAACAGGCCTGATTGGCATGGACTGGCATGCAAATTTTTTGGCCGACATGCAAATCGCCACTGTGATTGGTTTAGGCCCCAGTCGAGAGCAAACAAATAATTTGCCACGATTTGCATCTCCAGCAGTTCGCACTCCATTTCCGGGTAATTTTCATTCCGCTTTGGGTTCGATTTAAGACGTGGATTTGTTGGCCTTTTTGTGTTCTCCTCTTTTTTTTGTTTTCACCAACCGCAGCCGCAGTGTTCATTTATTTATCGATATCGATGGGAAAAATGGTCTCTATGCCGGCACGTGATGGAGTTTCCCTCCATTTTCCAGCACCCCACCCGTGTTCCCACCCCAACGTCGCTTTGTTCCTGACCCGACACTAAATTATCGTTTTCAATGCTTTGCTTGAGCTGCCATTTGCTGATTGCCACCGCTCCGCAATAATGGAAAGACCCTACATACAGATGTCCCTATAATATACTATATACAATGGTTTTGTCAGCGCAACAAAAATAGTGGCCCTGGAAACTTTTAAAATAAATCTATTGATCTGTAAGATATTTATTTGAAAAACTATCAAAAATTATGAGCCAAACTTTTAGAAAAGAATGAAATAAGTATTGCTACTAAAAAATCTTTATGCTATCAACCAAGAAAATCAAAGTTCGATAATCACGTTTTAATTATTTCAAAATAAATAATAAAATTTTTGAAAAGGGAAAACTAAAATTGTGACCACAAGTGTACTGTACATTTGGTATTTGGGGTCCTGCCATATAAATTGCCGCTCTTTTAACTTCGGCTCAGATTTGGATTTCAATTCAATTGCATCGAGTGTCGTTAGTGTGTGCGTGAGGCATGTGTTTGTAATCCTGTCAAGGCTTAGGCCAAAGCTTTAACCAAGCCCCGACTGCCACGCCCCTCGATGACCATTTGCCTTCGGTGGTGGTCGTTGACTTTTTACTGTCTACATGTGGGCACCTAATTGATGCAATGCATTTGAGCCGTTCCGCCGCTTCTGACATAACTTTGCTTTTAAGCCCCACTCACTTTCGCAAAAAAAAGGGCGAAAAAAGCCGGGAAAAGAAAGTGGATAAAGGTGAAAGTGTGGGCGAAAAAATAATTTAAAAGGCTTGAGAGAGAGAGACAAAAAAGGCACAGGACCTCCTTCAAATTGGCCTTGCGTTGGGCTTTAAACGACATTATTAATTTGGCATAAAGATTAAAGAGAGAAATTATTTTATCTTAAGTGGAAGTACAAGCAAACTAGCATACACTGAGAACAGGCTATATCAACATAGAAAATTGTTTTTACGCTTTAACCTAATTCTTAAATGTATTTCTATTATTTGCATTTAATACACCTCGTCAAAGCTTAGTTCTTGATTGTTTCACAGCATTTCACTAACCATTTGGGCTTAGCACATGCCACATTTCCAGTGATTGCGGAAAAATTGAATGGCATCTATTGCCTTGTTAACTGGAAATTGTTTAGAGCAGCTGCATCTTTTTTATATGGCGCCGGCACTTAATCTTGATATATGCGGCCACTACTGCGGACAACGAATCTATTACGCATACGCCCCATTTGCTCTGGCAAAGCCGCAATAAATGAGCGGATTCAGCAAGTGCAACCGCTGAAACTGAAACTGCAGCTGTTTATGGACTCATCAAATGTACACAAAAATGCACATGGCAGATGCAAAAGTTAGGGGTAAAACCCGAATGTCATTGCTCTTGGGTTATGGCACTCACCATTTATTCCATATGAAGTCAGCGCCTTAAAAGTGGCAGTAAATCTTTATGTGAGGATAATGAAAAGCGAATTAGTCATATAACACTACAAAATAATGGCATTGTTTATTTAGGATAGCAAGGAATTCTTGAGACTTTTTACTGATTTTATCATATACGAATAACTTTCAGTCAACACTCTTAAACATATGGTTGCCACCAGAACAAAGCTTATCTGCAACTGACAACTAAGCTATCACCTCAGAGCACTAACTACATCCTATATATCGGCTAATTGGGCAGACAGCCATTAACAAAGGCCATCAAAAGCCATGGAGTTCGGTACTTGGAGTCCTCTATTTGGATCTGGAAAATGAAAATAGCAAAATGCCAAATTGCACGAAGTTATTATTATGCTTAATAACCAGCGTTAGAGGGGCGGCATAATGACAACGGCGGACGAGTTCCGCTTTTTGGTTGGGTGTGGGTGAAGTTTCCGGTTGATGGTTTCAAAGTTACGGATCAGGGGTTCCAGTAAAGGGGTTTGAGGGTGCAGTGTGAATCAAAAAAGGCAGCAGTGACTGCAACTTAAAATACCTCTGATTGAAAGTTTTTCATAACTAGTCAATTTAAAAAAAAAATGCTAAGTGAGGTAATTGTATAGCATTTTATATCATATAAACCTCATCTATCTAGATGATTAATATTATTTCTAAGATTTAGTTCAAGGTTTGTTTTATATTTCAAACTCAACAAAACTCAGTACCTCTTGAATATCTTTGAAAATATTTAAAAAATCTTAAATACTTGTTTAAATATAAATCAGTTCACATATTGCTTTAAGTAATAATACAATATTTTATAGATTATTTTTAAACAAACAATCTCCATAAATCGTTTATTTTTAAAGCAATCCCTTCTTGAATTTAGGTTATCATTAATTGATTGTTATGCAAATAGTCAAATTCTGTTTCATTAGTTTAAAAAATACCATTTTGTTTAGGGGCCACAGTGTATTTGGTAGAAAATGGAAATGAAATGGGTGGCGATTGTTGTCCAATAAAGTGCGGTGGGTGGACAGTCAAATGTTGAAAACTGAATCGGATCGGGAACTGGAACTGTCACGCATTCCTATCGTCCTTAATCGTCCTCGGAATGGGCAGCGCTGTCATTTTGCCAGCTGCACCTCTAATTACGCCCCATTATCCTCGAAGCCAGGACCACTGAACGATGTCCATTCTTGGCCAGCATAAATAAATATACACCTTTATTCCGGCATTTGGACATGGGCGGTGGTGTGTAATTTATGCGCATATGTTAAATGTTAGAGCCATACTCATAACTCACACAAAAATATGTAATCAAAAACATTAGGGCCGCATAATGGCTCCAAACGACTGCTATAGAAAGTTGTGTGGGGATAGATGGGATACGATAAGCAGGTGCTTAGAATAGGAACGCTAGAACAAAATTAACCTTGCAAATACCACATAATATATTTAGTAAAAGAAAATGGTTTACTTAAAATTGTTTAAATATATGTATATATACAATATCTTGAATAAAACCATCGTTGATTAGAGAAACAGAACAGATTTAGTCTGTTAATAAAATACAGAGAATATAAAAATGTAATTAAGTGAAAGAACATATGTAAAAGTAATTTTGATCTTTAAAAATCAATTATTCCACTTAACGTTACTAGGGAAATTATTTAATTAGCTGTCGAATTTTAATGGAATATACTTCGACTTTTGTTTTCTTTCGTTTTTGCGTTGTTTGGAGGTTTGTCATCAAGGTCATGGGGGCGGCATGTGGGTGCAATGACCCTGACAATCGGGACACTTCAAGTGCACTTCCATGCCATTGCACATGTCAAACGATCCGAGGATGATGATGTCAGAGAAATTTCCCCGACACACACATAAACTAATTTGCAATAAATATCAAATTTAGAAACCAGAGGTCGAGCAACAATGTGGTACTTTCTTCTCCCCTTGGATTTTATGGCATTTGCCTTTCGGCCAATAAAAACAAAATAAGCAGCGACTGGCTAACAACTTAGCCACCCACTTTCACCCACACACATACACACACATGCGAGTTTTAATAATCATAAAAAGCAGAACAGCGAAAAAAACACGTAAAGAACAAAAGGAAAGTAAATTAGATGGGCAGGAATAAAAAAAAAGAGAGAGGGAAAGCAAAAAAAAGCAGGCGGTGGCCACATTCCATAAGCATACAATAGACAAAGTTGAAATGCAATTGAAAAGTTGGCGAAAAGCAAAAAGAAAATCCAACGGGGAGTTGGATGAATTCGTGTCCCGAGGCAGCCACAAGAAAATGTCATAAATGTTGACTCACTGCCCTGCGTGACTGTTAATGTATGTGTGCGTGCACTGCGAAAAAAACAATATCTCATGATTGCTAAAATTATATTTTAAAAGTTCTTTCTTATATTTTTATAAGCAGACTATAACATTTTTTTTAATGGAAATATATTAATTAAAGTCAATTATTATTAATATTTATTTATTCTGTGACAAAATGATATTACAAAAAGCCATAATCTTTTAATATTTGTTTCGGTGTGGTGAAAGTCTCGCTAAATTCATATGTAAAACTTTATTGAGGGCAGAGCGAAAGGGTGGAGCAGTTGGGCAAAAGGACGCGGGGCGGGGCTGCAACTGCAAAGCTAACAAATTAACAGCCTGGATAAAGAAGAGGGCGTGGCAGGAGGTGGGCGGAAGGGAGTGTAGAAAGTTTCCTGCAACCGGACAAGTTTAACAAAAGTCTTAACATATTTTCGTAATCCAAAAGTTTACTACAAATGCGACTTAATTGTTGGTGAGCGTTACCATGTTCCGCCAACGCTTTTCCCACCTCCTTTGCGCTTTCCCGCTTTTCCCTCTTTCCCCGCTTTTCCACCCAGCACACCCCACCGTAAACAAAAGCCCGTAGAAAACCCAAAAGAAATTTGCTGTTGATGATGTTTTGCGCGCTTTTTATTAAGTGATTAAAAGAGAAAGCAAAATAAAGAAGGAAACTCGAAAAAGAAAGTTGAGACTAAGCTGCAACCAAAAAAATAAAATAAAGAAGGGGAAAGTTGTCAACTTGATGAGAGATTCCCTAGAGATTTGAAATTCCCCGGGCGTTAAGTAGGAAAATTAATACTTGGTTGGAAAAAGATAGGAATTTTGCTTGTTGCGTTTAGTGATTATCGGTAGTCGACTAATTGGATGAAGCAAAAAGATATAATTGTTCGAATATATTTCCTAAACATTTTTGAAAAACGAATGAAAAGCTTGCCGTTAAAATATATTAAAACAAATAATAAAATTATATGTAGAAATGTGGTTTTCTTAAAATAAATAGTTTAATTAAAAACGTAATATTTTCCTTACACCTGTATGAAAGTGTACTTAAGCATAAAACTAATTGAATTTTACTGAGCCATTTCTGCAAGCAGTTCACTGATTTTAATAAATTCTGACTGGCCATGGAACCTTAATTAAAAATAAATGGGGTGCATTCAATTGAAAGTCCCATTTAATGAGCAAAAATTAACTTAATGGTATTTTGTAATGTAGTTTTTCAAACTTTAAGCTTAATTTATTTCATTTTTGATTTATACAGGGTTAAAAGTACTGATACTGTCTAACTAATTGCTAAGCATTAAATTTCCGTATTTCCCTGTTGAAGTGCCGGCTGGGTTTTGTGTGGTAATCGATAATTAGAGTTCACAATTATAGTTAATTGTGAGGTGGCTTCGCAATCAAGTTTGAATGCTGAGTACATGGCGAGTGCCAATTAAAGGACTTGTTTTCAAAGGACTTACGTAAACGATAGCAACACACTCAGATTCCTGGACACCACGGACAATGTGTTCAAGTCAGCTCCTTTTCATCCTATCTCCTCGCCACTTTCTCCTCGACACTTTCCCCCCTCTTTCCCCCTTTCTCAACGTCTGAGAGTGTTCGATTACAGTTTTGGTTTTTCGGTTTTCGGTTACGGCCTTTCAATTTGGGCTCTGACTTGGTCTTAAGTTGACTCGAGATGTAAGTGGTTTGCTCAACTTCATCACGCCGCCTTGGATCGTCGTTGCCGGAATCAATAAGTGTGTGTGACATTTGTGTCACATTTATGTCGAATTCTGAGGCATTAATGTGTCCTGCTTTATGGCTTGGTCATAGTTCGTGTCCGTGTTCGTGTTGTTGCTGGATCCCCTTCCATTGTGGATGCCGTCGTTATGTCCGTATTTATTACGGCAACTCAACTGACACGGCAGTGCTGATGTCCAAAAAAAGGGGCACTCCGACACTGACAAAAAAAAAAGAAAAGCATATCCTATAGGAAGCCAAAAAAACAAAATAAATAAAACCCAATGAAGTTTTTAGGATTTATTTTGAAGGTTGTAAAGTTATCACAACGTTTGTGCTCAATTCAGAATGGTTTTATGCACACAATCCTTTTTATAAAACTCATAGTCTGTTAATTTAAAAATGCATTCATTTTTGAAATGCAATAACTAATTTAGTATTGGTTTTATTTGTTGTTAATGGAAAGTAAAGAATTTTATGGAGAAAACATGACTGCAAGCAATTATTTATTTACTTATTAAAAAAATAAATTATTATATAGTTTTATTAATATAAATCTTATTTATGTCATTGGTCCATATAAATAGCTATTTTATATGTGACTTTGGAACAGTTTTATATTACAGCATGCTATAAATAATGATGATGGCCATGTCCCATAAAAGTTATTCAATTAATTGTTATTATTCTCTCTGTGTTTTCGCCTACAAAGACATTTTCATTTGTCTCCGGCTCTGATTTTCTGCCTCCCAAAAACACACACAAAATGAAGACATAAAAACTTATGAAATCTTTTCCTGGCAACTGTCACCAAATGCGATTATCCCGACTGATATTTTATATTGGAGAGGGAGAGGGGGGCTAGTTAATAAATAGTTTGACAGGATACAAGATTTAATGCGACTCCTTGATGGCTTTTATCGATTGATTGTCGGAAGAAAAACACGCCTGAATATTTCGCAGCACAATTACGGATTGCATTTATGGCTGGCCAAATGGTTTTATTGCATTTTTGGGCCCCTCAAGGATATGCAGATCCTACGAATTCGAGTGCCGATCCTTCGATTGGCCTGGCCACTTGGCCCGGCAATCCACTTTAATCGCCGTCAATGGTTGTGCCAACAGTTTGGATAATCCCGTAAATATTTATGCGCAGTTTGGCCCAAAAGCGGATGGCAGAAGGACAGCAGCTGATGACAACAAAGACATAAATGCTTTTACTGTTAACTCGACTCGAAAACTCGACTATGGGCCATGCCAAGAATCGATAGCTGTCGTGAGTTCCGGGCCAGGGGGAAATTAAGGGAGGGCCCCCAACTTAATGCCCATGTTGTGCTAACATCCATGTAATCCGTCGAGAACTTGGGCATGTTCCTAAACTCACATAAGTACTTGGTAAGGATTAACATGGAACAAATGTATTGGAAAGTTGGGATTGTTTCATCAATTTTATTTGTGTTTTCGCTAGTCAATTGGAAGCCAAGATTTTGACTTCGGTTTACAGCACTTTTATAGTTTTGAAATCTGTTAAAAGAAAATTGTTAAGTTATCAGCTTAGAAGTTAAACAAATCAGTAAAATCGCTGCTATATATTTGGCTTTTAAATAAAACTTGGATTGAGGAATATATTAGTTTCTTTAGAAAATGCCAAGCCATAATTGGGGGGCCCTTTTTAAATGTTTGTAAAAATTTTTGAAAATTAAAAAGCCTGGCTGTGCCCTCTTATGTTTATTTATTAACACATGTTTGAAATTAGCGATTTGATTTAGCGATTGCATGCTTCTTAAAACTTGTTTAGGGGTGCTCTTTCTAAATTATTTTAAATGTTTTTAAAAATTTAAAAGCTTTTTTAAAAAGATCTGTGCTTTATTGAGTTTGCTTAATTTTGTTAGAAATTCAAGCACATTCTGAACACGGTCATTTGCGAGCACGGAATAAGCCAAAGAAGAGAGCCACAGCTGCCGACATTCTGTCGCTGTCACGATTCTGGCCAACTCCTTTTGGCCAGGACGGGGGGTGGAGACAGGGAAAACACGCAGGAAAACAGAAAAACACGTAAAAACAGAGTAGACCAGACCAGACCAGACCTGAGCAGACCAGACCATTCCAATACCAGACCAGGCCAACGGGCATTGGTCAAATGTGGCCGAGGCCGAGTACGTGTGCGGCTGGCCATTTGGTATTTGGTATTTGGTATTTGTGGACAGGACTGCGTCGACCGTTTTGGCATTGAAACAAATTGAAAAGTTGCGTTTGTCCGTGAAACTGCACTGAGCGAGAAAGTGGGCCCTTAATGGGACATGAAAGCGATACTCCGGAACTCCGGTACTCGGCCCGGCCAATTATACCACGTCCCACACTTTTGGTCTGTCAATAACTTCATTTCCGGTACAACGTGATTTAATTAACGATTACCATGTGTTTCCCTGTCCCCCCGATGGCCAATTTTTGATGTAACAATTAAGTGGTTTTCCTTGTGCGTGCTGGTAGCATTTTAACCGACCGCACGATAACTGCAGGAGTGGGACGTAGAACGTGGCTGGTCAGGGGCACTTCGATTTGGGGCCTGCCTTCCACACACTGCTCGTGTGTCCAGCTAATTCCGCATTAATTTCGCGCTCTGATCGGCATACAAATGCGCCCCTTACGCTTCCATTAGCCGCTCGGCTGCATTTTGCATGCATCGGCCAACTTTTCCACTTGACCTTGCCAACGCCAACGCCAACGCCTTAAACCACCCATAAATCTGGGCAAATCATGGTTGCGTTTCAAACGAATGGGTTGGGTTACCATCCTTTAATCATTCAAACAGTTTTTTTTTAATTCAACTCCTTTGATTAAAAACTATACTTACGCTTTATTGCTTGAAATAAAATATATTTTTCTCTTATTCTCCCATTTAGCTAACAGCTTTTTCTGTATATTTCATTTGGTTTTTATTTTTCTTTATACCTTTTATTTTTGTTTTATACATATTATATTTTAACTTCACAAAAAAAATATTTGTTCTTTTTAATTAAGTGTTTTCATTTTCATTTTTGTTTTTTGTTTTTTTGGTTTTCTTTTTTTGTTTGTTTTTGGTTCATGCAGTTTTGCATTTAAACGACATTTTTGTTAGTTTTGAAACAATGTGTTTGTTTTTATTGCATGGAAAGTTTGTTCGTTTGGTATTATCATTTAAAATTTACACCAAAAAAGATCAGCTATGTTTACAACTAGTGTACATTAGTATATTTGTGTATATACTGGTAAGTTTATCAATTTGTAATTGTGTTTATAACGTGGCTCAATCGTTTGGCCCAGAAGATGTACATCGATCGATTGATAACACTGGAAATTCTCTTAGTGGTTTAAAAACGTCGTTCGTCCGATAACAATTCGGTTTTTGATATACTTCCGTAGGCCTTCTGAATTTCCTGCCCCCATAAATGTCGCACTTAGGCCTTTGCTATGACATGTATTTTCTGCTCTTTGTTTTTGTTTTTGTTTTTTTTTTTCAGTTTCTCAACACATAGTATATCGCTCACAAATAAATGGTTAATACAGTTTATACATTTACAACTGAAAATTCAAGTGGTTCTCTAAAACGAGAGTTTTTCAATAGCTTCAATACTTTTTCAATACTTACTTTCATTGGTAAAATTTGATTTCAACAGCTTATAAATTAGGAAAAAACACACATTCTATATGCATATATTTCTTTGTGTTTACAATTATTTGCATTTCTCTAATCTTTAAGGCTTAGGCCTGGAAAATACTTGCAACTTGGTTGGCAATCCTCCAATTTATCAATTTTATCCGTTTTTCTGTTTGTCTCTGTCAATTTGCCAACATTTACATTTTCTTCGGTTTTCGTTTTGTTTTGTTTGTTTGTTTGGTTTGAAAATTTGACACTTTGTTTTTGAAATAGATTTTGCATTAGTATTTGATTGCTAATTCACACACAGATAGTAGTTAGTAGATAGTAGATAGTAGATAGAGATAGAGAGAAGTGAACTCCTAGAGAGAGGGAGAGAGAGGGGGAGGGGGGTGTTGTGTGTTTGTGTAGGTGTGTCAATCTGGGGTGGGAGGATATTATATGCGTTATATTGCACTTCGGGGGCTCCTGTTCGATATTGTCGTGCCCAAGATCAGTTCGATCATATATACTTCATACATATAGTATATGCAGTGGGAAACCAATAGTTCGAAGGATCTAACATTGAATAACCTTGAAAGTGGGCAGAAAATCGATAACATTTATCCAAAAATAATACAGTTCTTCTTTGACAACAACGACAGCAACAGTTTTGTATATGGCTTTTATTTATTGGACTCGGTTCTTTGTCTATTAAGAAAAAGTTTTATTGTTTTTGAAAGCTTTTTGTGGGTGTTTCGGCTAAGGTACAAATTTCCTACAGGTTCAATCTAAGTGGAATAGAGTTTTCGTCAGCTTCTCTGTTCGTTTGTTCATGTTATTCGGTATTCCTCTGGAAGACTACAGCTAAGTACACAGCTATGTATTTATAGGGTTTAAAAATGCAACAATTACTTTGAGTTTAGAGTTAATATCGAGAAAGATTTGTAGTTGGTTTAACGGCGAAAAAAACCACTCACTAACTATGTACAACGAGATGTCCAATTAACCATTTTCCATTTATCTATTTCTAATAGTTCTCTGTTCATTTTCTGTGTGTCTCTTAGTTCTAGCTACAAAAAATTACAATTACACACCTATTCATGTTGATAAACACTGTATGCCTTGCTTATATATATTTTTGTGTATATGTATGTAAATATAATATGCATATACAGCGGATATCGGTTTATGCTACTTCTTTGTTTGCTGTGGTCCAATTTCTGATTCAAACTTTTGTTTTATTTGATTTAGCTTGCACACTCGCACACACACAACAGGCACACACACCAGATTTATATAGTATAGTACACATTTAGCTAGCCGTCTTGATGACATTCCATCATTGTCACTAATTTGCTAATGGAGAATATATGGCAACAACAATGCGCAGAAACAATACACTCAACATTACGCATACGCCCTGGGGAACGCTTCTCTATTTCTCCTTCCCTTTGTATTTGCATTGGGGCTATTATTTTGATTTACACATTTATTTACCTAAAGACGCTTGCTTGCGTGTGTGTGGGTGTGTGTGTCGTGTGCCTACATATACATATTTCGAATAGAAAGTCAAACTGGTTCCAATTAAAGGTAATTAGTATCTTTTCTTGCTATTTCCTGTTCGTATAAATATAGTTTCTGTGTTATTTAAATTTCTCTCTATATATGTTTCATTACATCGTTAAGAGTAAGTTTTTAGTTTTAGCTTAAGTTTCATTGTGTAAAGCTTTCGTTTCGTACATTTTCAATTTTCAATTTTCAATTTTCAATTTTCAATTTTCAATG
The DNA here is from genome assembly GCF_018152505.1 of Drosophila elegans. NCBI lineage: Eukaryota > Metazoa > Arthropoda > Insecta > Diptera > Drosophilidae > Drosophila > Drosophila elegans. The sequence continues at coordinate 7,410,428 of NW_024545513.1, read as the reverse complement.
GGGGTTGTGTTTTAGGCTGTGTGTACTCACACATTGTCAATTTTTTGTTTTAAGGGTGTGGAGCAAGCAGTGGCACTTCCGGTGCCACCATGTACTTACACTTGAAAACTGCTTTAAATGCAACCCAGCCAATTATGCAGATAAAATCGAGTTGTAGTTGGCCTTTCCAATTTTTCCGGACATTTTCGGTATTTTTACAGTTGCACAAACATATCCATAATTGCATATTTATGGACGTGCGGTACCTAGATTTTTATTTTGGCAGATTCGCGTTGTCTTTCTCGCTACGCATTTCATTTAGTTTCTATGCAAATTTCTGCATGCGTGTGGGTGTTTATTTAAGCGCGCGCGTGTGTGTGTGTGCAGGACAAGATGAGAAAAAGAAAGAGAGAGAGAAAGAAAAAGAGAAAGAGAGAAAAGAGAGAGAAAGAGAAGGGGAGAGATAGAAAGCAGATATTTTAATTGCCATACACGAATTTCAATTCCCATGCGTTTGCAACCTTGTTTATTTTGTGTGTGTGTGTGTGTGTGTTTGTGTGCGTGTGTATGTGTATGTGTCTCCTTGGTGTGTCCAATGTGGCATAATGAAAACAACAACAAAAGCATGTCAAGCAATAACAGTTAGCAAAAAAGTTAACGCTCAGCAAGTTTCACAACATATCGAAGAACACGAATTTCAATGTGAAATAATGCAAATGGAATGGAATTTAATGACGGCATATTACATTTATCCAACAAAGTAGAAAGCAGCTTTCAATTAAAACCAAACTCTACCTTTGTCTATTTTCCCCCGCAACTTGTTTATTTTTCGTACGAAAATTCGGCTTTCAATTTGCATTTCAATGACATTGGAGTTTTTGTTAAAGCAAAATATTTTACAGCCCGAAATTGGCCTGTTTGTTAATCGGCATATATGTTTTTTTAAATTCTTTCTTTAATATGATTTCTGAGTATTACAGAATGTTATTATCAATGCGGCAGCGTTTTTGTTTTCGGTTTGGGTCTGGACAATTTCAAAGTGGGGCATTGAAGATAGTGAATATTGGTTTGTTAACACGTTATCTCTCTAGATCTCCCAGTACACACACACATCCAAAACACACCCACGCACTTTAAACATAATACATGGAAAGTTTTCTTTTGAGCAATGTTTTCCCACAAATATTGTTTAGCCCTCCATTTTGTTATTAAATTTTTAATGGTTTTTGTTGTTTAATATACTTTGTTTTTCCATCACAGCTAACGTCAATTTATATAACTCTAGGACATCTAACAACATTTCTAAGAAGACTTTTCTGGGCACAAATAATAGGATACAAAGAAACATAAAGTAAAATGTTGAATGCTTTTCATATATTTTCATTTTTGGTTCATTTTCACTTACATTTTCTATAGATTTAACTGTATTTAAGACTATAACACATTTGACAGTTTGCAACAACAATCGATACACACAGAGAACGTTTTAAACTCTTTATAACTTCATTTGGCTAATTATAGTACAAACAATAGGGCAAATCGGAACTTAATGCACATATACAGTAGGGTGGATCTCTGTTTATAATTGAGAATTTTTTATTTTGTAAATTCTTTTGACAAAAAAAAAATGTATTTACAATTATGTGTTTATGATTTTTTTTTTTGCATTTTGTAATTCCTTAGGTAGAACATAAAATAAAACAAAACAAGAACTTTTAGGTTAAATTTAATTTTCTAAAATCCTTTTCCAGAATTTAGAAAAGCTGATGAAATTTATAAAAGAGAGGCGTTAAGTTTATTGGAGCTAAATCAATTTTTTTAATATTTTGAATTGTTCAATATTAACCGCATTAATTTTGGAATAGAACAAAAATCATATGTTTTCATTTTAAATTATTGTGTAGCCAATTTTGAGCTAAGAGATCCACCCTGAAAAACACACATATAATACATATAAGCATATATATATATATTGTATACATATATTTAAAACACCGAATCGGGAAAGCGTTTCTATTGGGGCTGCCATAAAAGTCCGTGGAGCTTTGAAAGAGCTCATAGATGTGTGATAGAAGTACTTTGCTTGGGGCAAACCATATCACACATATCACACACCCTTGCAAGTGGTTTCAAGGACCCAAAGACATTTGCAGTTCCCACTGGATGTGTGGTATATACTTGTTATAGGGGACTTTGATTTGGGTGACTGGATGACTGGGTGGCTGGGTGGCTGGGTGACTGGGTGAGGATACTCACTGCTCACCGCGATTAGCAGGAGACACCCTGCTTGGCCACCGTGTACCAGGTGCTCACGGTGACCAGCGACGGCGAGTCGGGGGTGGTGGGCGGCGGTGGCTGCTGCGGATCGACCTCGACCTCGGCCCCGCCCACAATCACGTTCAGGGGTGGGAGGGGTGCTAGTTCGGAGGGCGGTGCTGGTGGTGCAGGTGGTGGTGCTGCTGCTGCTGCTGCTGGTGGTGCTAGTGGTGGCGGCTCTTTGGCTAATGGAGCAGGTGGTGGCAGCGCACGGGGCTTCCTCGGCCGCGACTTGTTCTTGGCCTTCTGAGACTGCGACTGGGGGTGGTGAAAGTGCATGGGCTGGGGGGTGTGAAGGTCGCGACCCACCTGCGGCCCCACCTGCGGACACCGGAAGCGGATGGCTTGCTCGTTGGCCACATTGATTTCCGGCCACCGCTGCTGATGGTGACCCTGATGGTGACCCTGATGCTGACCCTGGTGACCCCCACGCTGCTTGCTCTGATGGCGCTTCCTGCTCTTGCTGCGCTTGCGCGACTTGGACTGAGACTGCGATCGGCGGCCGGATCTGGGCTGCACCACCGATTGCGGTCTTTGGCAGTGCCGGCAGACAAAGGATCTGTAGTCCCCCTCAGAGTCCTCAGATTCCTCCGAGTCATGCTCCTCCTCCTCCTCATCCTCATCCTCATCCACATCCTCCTCCTCATCATCCTCATCCACATCGTAATAATTGGGCTTACGGCCCAGGACATTGCAATTGAGTGTGGTTCCAGTGGCCACCGAGGCGGTGGTGGTGCTGGTGGTGCTATCGCCATCCATGTCGATTATGTGACAACAGTTTTGATGTCTAGTGCTATGTGGTTGCTGCTGTTTTTGCTGTTGCTTGTTCTTCGTCTTGTGGTTGGACTTACGTTTATCTGGCTCCTGCTGGTTGTGCCGACGTTGCTGATGTTGCTGATGTTGCTGGTGTTGCTGGTGTTGCTGGTGGTGTTGCTGCTGGGCCAACTGCTGGTGTCGCCGCCGCCGCGGCACCGTGTACTCATCGCCCTTGTCCGTCGGATATGGTCAGAACGCTGTGTCGAACACGGACATCGACCGGGAGATGGCGTCGTCGTTGCGACAGGCCTCCAGGAACTCATCCAGCGTAACCACGCCATCGCGATTGGTGTCCATTTTCTAGGGGATATAAAGAGTACGGTACACATTTTTATTCGTTTATTTTTGAAACAGAAGCTTTATCTTTTGCTAATTAAAACAAATAAGGCTTTCTATGTCCTATAGAAATGTAATCAAAACTGGTGTCAAAGAAATGGTGTTAGAGAAATTTTGTTAACTAACCATGACCAAGAGTTTTAAACTTAGATTTATGTATTCATATTATAAAAACATATTGTTTAAGGAACTCCACAAATTCATTAAGCTTTTATTTTTAACATGTCTTTTACAACTCAGAAAGACATGCCAAGAAATTATTATGTGAAAAAAAGTAACTTAATTTGTGTTATTCATTTCTTTGCAATTCATAATTTCTTGAATTGTAATAGCAAAATACTTTGCTCTGAGTGCTTTACAAAAAACAGTGCAACTTGTCATTGGCGGACTGCTTGCGATTGGCACTGCTTTGACTTACAGCTTCCGCTTCCGGCAAGCAGAAGAGAGCTACGGAATTTTGATTTAGAGCGGCGGGCAGAACAACTTTCGGAATGGCTCCCGAATGATCCTGGCCATCTATTATCAATTTCACCCTCGCATGCCATTATTTAGGGGCGTTCGCCGTTCGCATTTGCTGCGCTCAATTTATTCCGAATGCCAACGACCGCTAATGACAACGCGTGACTGGCAAGCCAAACAGGACGATGTCCTGCGGATGGCGGATAGCGGACTCACTTCCATCCGTATGCCCAGCCTGAGTCGCTGGCCGGACAAATTGAAATAGACAATTTGAATTTGCATAATGCAAAGTAAATAAGTTTCATGTTCGCGAGTTAAATTCAAATTGTATGCGCGCAATTAGCATAAATAATGGTCGCGAATTGTCCGGAATTTGGGATTTCGAACGCGACTCACCTGAAAGATCTGTTCCACCTTGCCCTTGATCTTCTCCTCCTCTGGACACTCGTCGGGCAGTCGGCCCATCAGCTCGTATATGGCAGTTACAATGTCAGTCATTTCCTCCCTCGTGATGAAGCCGTCGCCATTGATGTCGTACAGCGAGAAGGTCCAGCGCAGCTTCTCCTCCACGGAGCCGCGCGACAGTATCGAAAGTCCTTGAACAAAGTCCTGTGACAGGAAGAGAAATAAGTTGGCATGAATGTGGGTGGGTGTGAGGTGTGCAGGTGTGAGGCGGCAAAGACGGCAAAGGCGGCAAAGGGCGGAGGCAGACAACCGGAATTACAGGTATAAAAGAAATTGAAAATATGTTTTAAGAAATTGCTCGTAAACCGCAGCGCCTAGGAGCAAGTACACCTGCGTTCAGTATAATAGTTAGCTCGAGTAATGTTCAATGAACTAGGTATGAAACAAATTTGTGATCTTCATCAAATTTTTTGTTGTTTTTATTCGTCGGGGCTTCCTATCATTTAAATAACCAACTAAAAAATAATTATAGTTATAAAAGAAATAATTGAACATTTTTATAAAAATCCTCTGACGCATACGATTTGTTTATAAATGCCTCTACATAAATCAGTTTAGCTTATATATATTTGTTTTGCCCAGTCTTGAATTTTATTTAAAACAATTATAATTATATTAAATAACCTATATTATTAAACAAATTTCACAAATTTTCGATTGGTTCCTTTGCTGTTTATTAATTATATTTTATAAGTTAGTCGATTTCTTTTTGTAGTTCTTGTAAAAATATTATTACTTTAACCGCAGCTGTGTATGTCCCCCAGCGCATTTGAAAGCCCACAGTCCTCACTTCCGGCTGCTGCTGTTTCTGTTTCTGCCGCTGCTGAAGTGGACATTTATTTCTATGCTTTGTATGACAAATGTACCTAGATAAGAACTTGCAAGGAGAATGGGAAAAAGTTTTTACGACCCCCGGGCCCCTTTTTCTTGGCTCCGTGAGGTGTTGAGGCATTTTGGGAAGGCCGCAGCTGACGGAGGACTGAGACCGAGTCTTGCTTTTGCATACCGAATGGGAGAAGTCCGGAGGAGCGAAAAACCGAACAAAAAATCCGCAAAGTAAAAGAGCATGAAACGTGGAAGTATAGTAATTTGAAGGGGGGGAAGGCAGGAGGAATAGGAATTGGAACAGAGGCATCATTTGTGTCTTGTTCTCTGGCCATTTGGGCAATTGCAGCGTCCGACTAATTTATCAAAACGAAAAAGAAAAGCAATAGCAATAGCAACAAAAAATTGTACAAAATTGAGACGAAAACGAAGCAAGAAACTTTCACGATTCGACGTGGACAAATTGCAGAGCGGCAAGCTGGCAAAACATGCTGGCAATTGAAAATTCGAAGTGAAGTTTGCACTCTGGCCGAGTGATTAAGCGGATCTATGATAGTTTTTGCCTGCTGACCAATGCTTTGCACTGCTTGATGGCAGTGGATTAGAAGCCAAGGAGACAAACGAGATATTCTGAGCTGCTCCTTGTGATGCCTAACAGCACAAAACAAATTTTTGACTGATTTCGGCTCAAGTTGATGGTCGCAAAAAGCTGGGATTAAATTCCTTGATTCGTTGGGAGAATTTTCAAAAAAGGAAATGGGATATGAGTTAGCTATTCAGTCAACTACTATTTATCGATCTCATTCATGGGAAAATGTGTAAATATCTTTCTAAGAAATAATTTTGACTAATAATTTATATGTTTATTTATTAATGTTTCGCCAGCGGAATATTTACACAGTTTATGGAACTGTTTTACTACGGTAAGAGGTTTGTATGATTAAGAAACACAAATCATTTGGAAATTTAAGCAATAGCATATTCATTACAATTTTAAACTTCTGTATTCATTTCTCATAAAAAATAAGTTGCCACTAGTTTATAGTTTCGTTTTTCAAGGTTTGTTTAAGTGATCAAAACAAACTGCTTGCTGGCAGCAATCAAGTGTCATGTTAACCTGGTTGCTTTGCTTCACTGCTTGCTTGCCAAAGGGTCCTTTTCGCAATCCTTTCTCCGCAGTTGCCAAAGAGTCCTGCTCCTAGCTCCTCATAGCTACTGCTCCCAACCTCCCCCTCCAATATGTTTTTATATTTATTTCAACCAACCCCCTCCCCTCCCCTCCCCACCCATCACCCTTCCCGACAGCCGCCACTCGATTGCTTTTATCTCGCACACTTGAGCAATTTATCTTTTCTACCAGCGCAAACAGGTCACACACTCTTTGCCATTCTACCCCTGGCATATTGGCCCTGCCCACAATTTCAATATGGCCGTGAGAGGTTCGCTGTTACCCTGTTTTTGCCATTACTTCTGACGTTCTGCCGCTGTTCCACTGTTCCACTCCTGTTGGCAGTTTAATAAACGCGACTGTCATGCAAATCGCGCATAAAACACCTAGCAACAATATGTGGAACTTAATTGAAAAGCGGAAGTCTACTTAGTCAGACCGTCACACACAAAACTAGGGAATTACAGCTGGGTTAAGGGGACGGGGGGTGCCTGTACGGTGGCTTTAAGGCTGGGGGCATCATGGGTTAAGGGCGCTTCTTTGTACATGCTTTATATCGAGTACGTGCCTCGTAGTCATTACAATTTTGAGGTCATTATTCAACAACGAAAATGGCGAGCAGGCAAAAAGGCAAGAGCTCGCAAAGATAAGCTGTCGGGCGGGGGGAAAAGCGGAATATTCAGGGATATGCTGGGAAATGCCGGGAAAAGCCACGGGTGGGGAGGGAAAAAAGGAAAACCGGAGTGTTCAGAGATGGACGGCTGACGTGATTGCGATTATTCCTTGCCAGACACTCGTGGATGTAAAGCTGGCTGACCTGCAATATTGATTTGTAAATTGCACTTCAATGTTCATAAATGAGAGCGAAGGCTTGCAAATTATGCAATGAAATATTTATATATCCACAGCTTGCTCTTCCGACTTGCTTGTTTAAATCATCAAATATGCCAATTTTCTTTTAAATTGAGAAAATGTATAAATCATACACTGTTTAGGGGAAAATATATAATTGTGTTTAAATAAAATTGTCTGTATAACTAAAATTAAATTAATCTCTCTTGAGTAAAAAGGTTTGATATAAATTAACATATAAATTTGATTTTAGTTTTTGAAAAACGGATAACATACTAATCTTTTCAAAGTTCTATAAGCTTTTTATGAAATTTCATTTTTTTCGTACGGTTTTCAAACTGTTTGAGTTATATATTTTTAATTAGCCTTCAAATTTGTTAAAATTTAATTTAATTATTTAAAATTATGAATTCATAGTTTTATATAGTAAAAGTAAATGTAAGCAATTAGCTTAGAGTGGATTTTTAATTCTGAATTTAATTCGGTCAAGTTTTGGGAAAATTGCAGGTTTTTCTGCCGTGTCACGCTGCCCGAACTTTTCCGTTTTCCCTACTTTTCCCAGGGCTGTCCCATTGTTTGACTTGGGTTTTGCGTTTCTGTTTAGCTGCCATCCTCTGCCATTCTTTTCTGCACTTCTGACTGTGTGTCTTGGGCTCGCCTACTACACTTAGTTTTCCGCTTTTCCCCCTAGGTTTTTCCCCATAAAGTCACGGTGGCTGACAAAGTTGGCGTTAAAATCGCCATAATTCATCGTTTCAATGGCATTGTGTGTGCTTCCTGGGCACCCAATCTCCTCCAGCACCAGCACCAGCACCAGTTCAGCTGACAACCGGAAGTGAAGTTCATTTTCGGACATTGCAGGGGCAGTCGCAAGACATTGGTTAAACTGCAAAAAAAGGAAATTATTCGCAATTTGCATGCGCCACAGGGAGGGTGATGGCATTGCGATTTCACTCCGCCCCCTTCTCAATCCGCTGAAATTTATTCGGGTTTTCCTTCTTTTTTTTTGCCCCTTTTGCCAGCTTTTGTTTTGCATTCCGCTGGCTGCAATAGAAACGTTGACAATGACAGGCGACAGCGAAACACGCGAATGCGAATGCGAAACTATAGGTTTCCCCCTGGCCGCCAGCATTTTATTTCAATTTCGAGACATTTCACTTTGATTTCTGAATTTCGAGCATTATTTTTCTGGAGGTCTTTGCCGTTTTTCCCCCCCCCAGCGAAAGCACCAAACAGAAGCGCAAGCAAAAGGAAATGCTGTGAATGTGCAGCGGTTGCCATTATATTTTCAATTTTTCGTGAACGCAACTAATTGGAGCTTTAGCAATTTTTGCAACAAAAAATAAATGTTTTTTTATAGTTCTTAACGTTTGCTAATATCACAGAAATTTAAGTCAGTTTTCCGTCTCTTTGCTTTAACGATATTTAACTCCATGGCTGTTTCAAGTTTTTATCTAAATGTTTTGTGTTCGCAGTATCCTTAAGATCAGACTGAAAATTTAAGGATTATTTATAAAATATAAAAGGATTTTAAAACGTGGGTGTGGTAAATAAATTATGGAATTTCTAAAGATGCAGTAAGCTGCTTAAACATTTTAAATTGCTTAGCTGCAAACATTTGTAAGGTTTAAAGAAGTGGTCCTATTGAAATTAATTATAAATCTGTATGTCATAGGAGGAAATTAAGTTTTTATTTTGATTGATTCTCATCTTTGAGTACGTCTATATGTGCAAATCGGTTAATATCCATTTGTTTATGCCTACAAAATGAAGTTGGTAAAAAGAAAACTGTGAAATATAATCAATTTTAAAGTATTTCTTAACTTGTCTGGAAAATTCCTTCTTTTTTTCACCAATTTTGGCCATACTTCGACCCAATTCAGTTGCCATCATCCATGACCAAACACTTTTCGAGACCCCGAACTTTAATGTAATTTAAGATGAAGTTGGGGATGGGGATTATAATGCGGGGCGTCTGGTGTCTGAGGGTGTACTTTGCGTATTACAAGTTTTGTGCTGGGCCAGTTAATAGAGCGTTTGAACATCTATCTGGCGATACTCTTTGTTCTCGGCTGTGTGGCACTAATAAACCGTAACTAAAGGCGCTTTGCCGGGCCGAGAAGAAGTTGCCCCATGGACCTCCGACTGTTGTTGTTGGCTTCTTGGGGGCGTTTTGCAGCGTCATTTGGCGCCATCCGCCTGGCTTGAGCCCCCTTTTAACCGCCCCTTCTGAGCCAAATAAGCTTCATTTAGAAACTCACGATGCTACACAACTTTTGCTGCTAAGCTGCACTGAGGTAAAAATGTTCTTCCCATATTTAATGAGAGGTCATCTTGAAGAACATGAAAACTTTGAGTTAAGTTTGGATATTTCATTCGTATTATAGACTGGAAAATTAATAAATATTGAAAATAGTCGCGTAAATGTTAAATAATGTAACATATTGCAGTTAAACCCAATTTTATTATTACATTCTGTTCAGGAAATAGTCATTATTAAACAAGTTAAACAAATCAAAAAAAAAAAAAATCAATAAAAATATATATTTTTAACAATTTAACTGGATTATAAGTTGATAGATAGTGATAATAATTTTAAAATGTGTTAACAATTTGACTTATTAATATCAGAAACTACTTAAAATCTTTAAAAAAGGTTAATTCCTATAAAGGTTGTACAAGTAATGTAGCTATAAAAATGTTGTTGTTTTATTTTCGCGCTGTGCTTCAACCTCAAACCATAGCAAAGCGAACTTAACTCAACTCGACTCGGCTGTCAGCCATATTTTATACTTAAAATGTCTAAAGTAATTTCATTGTACTTAAGTCTGCCGGGCCCCGCCCATACAGCCCATACAGCCCACACAGCTCAGACCGCCCACACCGCCCCCATCCTTCGGGTGACCTCAACAATTTCCCTTTGCGCCGCATCATCGTTCGGACATTAAGAGGCGCACCGAGTAAATTAAATTGAATTGATATTGCTCGAGCTTGTGAGTGTACTCGAATAAGTCCTACGCACTTACGCATTTACGCATTTCCCTGGCCATTCAATTGGCAAAATTAATTATCGATAACGATAGCCAGCGATAAACGACAGCGATTCAATCACAACTACGGGCACACTCCCCCGGAACCGGACTCTCGGAGTCTGATCAATTATGTAGTTGGCCATAAATTTGCCCAGCTCTCGACGGCCTTGAACGCATGTTGTCTTATCTGACGGAAGAGGCATACACAGGTGCACTTGGAAAAATATTTGGTAATTAACTTAAGCCTCTTTGTTTATTTACTTATTTTATTAACGTTTTTGGTCTTTCACTCTAGAGTATATAGAGTGGTTGTCACTATCAATGACTTTATAATTTCTAGTAATATTTCTGTTTCATAATCACTTTTCTCTAAGTGTAGGTAACCACAAATGACTGGCTATTAGGGTATATTGCTTGCCTTGCGTTCGCTTTAATTGCAAATGGCACCGACAGACAGCGTAACAATAAGTGCTACAAATTGTTGTGTGAAAGTTGATTTCTAAGACAATTTCTCAATTTCCTCGCAGCTCTCGATGGTCCAATCTAAATCGCAATTTCGCCCCAGGAACACACACACACACGGCCGAACTCCATTAGTTGGTCTTCATCGGAATTGTGATTGAGATGAAGACGAGGAGACCTGGCCGAAACCCAAAACACACATAAAACACATAGCACACGGAAATAAGCTGCTCAAATGCTTCCCATTGCATTTCTAGTGCTCGTCTTTGGCCCCAGGCCATACTTTGATGTCGCACACTGTCGTTGGCGGGAAAGGAGGGGGTGTGGGGGCATAAGAATTTCCACAGAAATGAAAAGCAATGTTGGTGGCATGGTAGTTTTCACATAGAATTTCTGGGTATCATTAAGGCCAAGGCCAGGTTTTGTCAATCAATATTGAAATTAGTTCATGGAATTTCAAATTATATCAAAAACAAATGAAATTTGATATATTGCCAACTAAATTCTAATAATAAATAATCCTAGTTTTAAATAATCTATATCAATATTTATATCACTGATTAAAATAAAGATGCCGCCCTTGCCATTAAAAAAAATTTGCTCAAATTCGAGACAATCAAAGGATACAAAAAGGATAAACACTCACCTCGAAGCTGACAATGCCGCTGTGATCCTGATCCAGTGTATTAAATACATAGTGCGCATATAAGGTTGGATTGGCTGTTTATGTTGGTTGTGGCACATTTTCGACGTTGTTGGTTAAATGGAAACAAGAGAAGAAAAGCGTTAAATAAGAACATTCCACGGGTTAGCTGCAAGCTGGCAAAAGTCGAGCAATTAGGTCTCCACTAAAGCGGTTCAACTTTTGGAAACATTTTCAAATCAACTCTAGACAAACAAATACACACACACACACACGCATTCAGATGAACATATAAGGTAGCACTCAAACAGTACAAAAAAATGGGATGAAATTTCGAATTTTAAAACAATAATATTTAAGGTTATTAATAAAATATTTCAATTATTAATCTTAAGATTTAATGAATTGCCTTTAATAACAAAGAAATGATTATATAATTTTTAGTTTTATTTTGATACGAAAGGTTTTCAAATATTAATGGCCCTATATACCATGTTTTTCTTTCTGTAGGAAAACGATAATGGTTCGATAGTTGGCCGGCATAAAGATATGAGTTTCGGTGCCCGGTCTTGGTTAACAACTTTTATGTGGGTCGTCTTCGTCTTGGTTGCGGAAAGTTTCGCTTTTGCTTTCAGTTTTGTCAACCGCAAAAGTTTTTCCATGTTTTCGTACGGGTTGCTACAATTTTTTTTTTCTTTTTGGATGTGTGCTTTTTGTCTTTGCTGTTTATCAGTGGAAAAGTCAACATTTTGTGGGACTCAGGGCTGCCGAAAGTTTCCACTGGGGGTTCAAAAGGGGACGGGAAACAGTTTGCAGCTAATTATGCGAGTGTCTCCTGTGTCTACTGATAAGCACTGCTTGGGCACACTGCTTGCAGATATTAAAAAAAAAGTGTTGCCTACTTATGGCGGCATTGTGAGTGGAGGGAGTTTTTCGTTTTGGAACAATTTTCCGGCCTTGCTTGCTATCGCGGCCTCTGTTCTGACTTTCGCCAAGAGCACTTAACGCACTTAGTGTCCCCGCCACCATTTTGCGCTGTCAAAAAATTTCTTTATCTGGCCATCACATAACATTTTGATTGTTGCACTCGCTCACTCACTCGCTCAGCTACTTTTTTACGATTCGCGTTTATGTTTATGACTTGATGCCAAAGTTTTCTGGGTTTATACGTGCACAACGTTTACACCTCTTTGGCAGGACGTCGGCAAGACATCAGTTCATAAAGTCGATTTAAATGCCAGTCTGGCTTAAGGCAAGGGGTCATAAAGCTAAAGTTCAGACCATTCACCAATTTTGTTGCATTTACTGTTTACAGTCGATAACTTAATTTTGGAACAAGTTTACTAACTAGCATTAAGAGGTTATGGCTTAAGTTGTGCTACTTTCGTTATTTAACAGCATACAATGTATTAAGCATGTTATTGAATTAAAATGTTTATATTTATATTTAGAAATCTTTTTTGGTTTAAATTATGTTTGTTTTCATTGTTTAGGCCGTCTGCCCAGTCATCGGTGCTTGAACTTTAAACTTTGCAACGCCTTTAAGCCGCGAATCGTACTGTACCCACGTACATCGCGAGTGTATAAATTTATTTGTCCAAATTTATTGTCGCCGTTTGATGCTTAATGTGTTTTTATGACGCATGACGCAAAGTGCCACGCCCACAAGGTCAAAGCTCAATGGCAAAGATGGCATCTGCTCCTCCTGTTTTTTGCGCTCTGCCAAATCAAAAATGACTGCAAATGTGCCATGTAAAAATTCTTATAAAATTTGCGCAGAAATTTGCCAAAAGAAGAGCGGCGCGAAAAACAAAAAAAAAACACAAAAAAAATGTAACGAGGGGAACGGCAAAAGTGATAAATCACCAACTTTGATGGTGTTTTTTTTTTTTTTTTCATCTGCCGCGTGCGTGAATGAATGTGTGTGTGAGTGAGTGTGTGGCAAAGCAGCTTATCAAAATAAAAAATGATTTCATTATTTATTTTTCATCAGATAACGGCAGACATGATGAAGAATAAGAGGCGTTTACAGGAGTGGGAGGAAATAAGCCCGATGTTTACTGGGAATTTCTTGTTTCCGTTTCCGCCTGTCGATGGGCGAACGCTAGTCACCATTGTCGCTAGTCAAAATAAGTTTATTATAATAATTCAGTGTCCCAACATGTGTAGCAATAACTTTTCCGCCGGTTCTGGATTTGGGCGGTATTACAAATGTGGCCTAAACAGAATTTATGGCCCTTGTCTAGCCGGCTCCTGAGGTGTGAATGAATACGCCCACCGATTTGTAGCATTCAAAGACGGTTATGGCGAATGCCGAGCAAAAGCGATATCATTAAGTCAAAACCAAAAGATTCAGTCAGTTTGGTAAGTTATTTTAACAAAAAGCGCACTGTAATTTGTTAAAGCTAAAGATAAAACAAAAATCAGCTTAGTTTAAGTTTTAATAAAGAGAAACATTTTAAATGTTTTTGCAATTTGAAAATTGCTTATTAAAATTATATTTTGCACAACATATATATATATTTGAATTTAAAGCCTGAACAATAATAATAACCTAAGGTATTTTCTTTTCTTTAATCAATCACAACCCCTCATTTAAGTTTGTCCACTTTGAATGGCTTAAAAACAAATCCCAATTATAATGCCAACGATTTGTCACATTTAATCTAACAGAAAGAAGTCGAAAAAGTGTGATTTTGCTTTTAACAAAATTAGCTACAAAATGGACATAATATTTTCGGTGAGTAATCAACCCTTTCCCCACGGTTTCTTTACATTTTTCTTTGATATTTTTGTTTGGCAACGAACCCTTATCCCGAAATCCCAGCCCGCAGCAGACAGACCCTTGGCCGCAGTAATCTATCAGAAATTCAGTTAGCCACCGGCCACTGAAAGAATCCCATCTCATGCCAACCCCTTTTATCCTCGGTCTCATCTTCAGTTTCAGTTTCAGTTTCTGCTTCAGCTTTAGCTTTAGCTTTTGCAGATGTAAATGTGAATTGTGCACAAGCAAAAACCAGCAAAAAAAAAAAAAAAAATGTAACTTGTTGTTCAAACGAGGTCAAGTGGGTGGTGGCTTGGCTGCCACGCCCCCTGCGCGACCGCGACTTGTGAAACATGATTTTGCTTTTTATGCTTTTTTGCTAATTTACTTTCTGCATTTCATATTTTCCCAAGCCAAGGGCCAGTTCCGACCGGCCAAACAAAGAGTCGCCTTTTTGCCAGGCTGAATATAGCCCAGCACCGCCATCAGCATCGTCATTAGCATCATCCTCATCCTCATTCTCAGTCTCAGTCTCAGTTCTAGTTCTAGTCCCAGCCCAATCCCCATCATCATCATGATATTCGGGCTTTCCCCAATGATCATCACCAACTCTTTGGGTCATACAGTTTTATCAATGGCTTTTGCCTTAAGTTGACTTTTTTTGGCCACGGGTAAGATTCGGCGGGAAGTCTCCAGCCAATTGCCATTTGTTTTGTGGCCCTTTACTAATCGTAAACCTCTTTTTCATTTTCATTTCTATTGCCATTCGAATTCCGCTTTTCCGTTTCCGCTTTCCTCTCTTCAAATTCACATCGATTGGTGTTAAGTGAAAAGAACGTTTTGCAGTATCTAAATCTAATGGAACTACATAGCTGTTGGTATTTGAAAATATTTTGCCTTAATTGGATGTGTGAAGTAAAAATGTTTGTAGGAGTATTGAAAAAATAATATATAATACCAATTGTTTTCAAAAATGTTTAGATATCCAGGTGATACCTGTATTGAAATATATTTTCCCTTACTTGGGAAGAATGAAGTAAAAATGAAAACTAAAAAAATAAAAATAAAAATATTATTACAAATGTATTGATTTTTAGGTCATACCTATGATATAGACTTAAAAATTAAAATTGTAAAAATAAATCCATGATGATGACTCACACACACATTACCGCAAACAACAAAGTAACACTAACACAAACACAACAAAGTACTAAGTACTAAGTTAAGTCAACAATAAATGCTAATTTAGTTAGTTAGACACTAAACTGGAACGCAGAACACACATCTAGATCGATATCTATATCTGTATAGAGATCGAGTTCGATATCGATAACGGGATGTTGCAACTCGAACTACACGATGTTTTGTTTTTGGTGGTGACTGTACTGTTTGGCTAGCGCAAGCGCTATCGCTATTGCTATCGATATGCAATTAAAATGGCGCTAATGCAAATAAGAGCAACAATACAGTAAGGCAGGCGTTAGTAATCACTAGTCAAGTCAAAAGGGTTAACGAAACAAAGTATACTGTACCGCACGAACCTCCCTGTGGAAAGAACTGCGAGTAGATCACTTTGAAGGTGTCCTCCTTGACGACGCCCGTCGGGCACTCAGCCTTAAATCCCCGGTAAATTCGTTTGATCTCGTCCTCCGTGAAGCGGGTGGCGCGGCTCAGCGCACTTAGCGAGTCGGGCCTGTACCGTGCCGGCGTCTCGAACTCCTCCAGTTCCGAATCTGCAAAATAAAGCGAATGACTTAATTTTAGTTTGCTAAGACTTAAATATTTTGTACACTTTGATATGGTCTTAGTTTTAATAACTTTCACTCTTCTTGTTCTGTTTTTAAGTCCTCTTTAAATGAAATGGTTTGTATGCAACGTCTAGGTATTAGAAGTTTATAAACACAAAAATTGATAACTAAGCGGTGTTAAAAAAAGATTTTTAGATTTGTGTTCTAGCTATGTTCTAGATTACAATAGCAAAAACTTGTAAATTTAAATAAAAGTAGAACAAAATTGTAATAATAAGATTATTAAATATAAACCTTAATTACTTTAGTCATATTTAAAGGTTAAGCAGTAGCTTTCTACTTCAGCTTTTAAGACTTTTCTACCCAAACACAAAAACTCACGAAATATTAAGTCTTTTAAATTTGCCACAGCAGCTGTCTGATGTACGGCAAATCCACAAGCTCCACAGCATGAATATGTTCGTAGCCTTTGGGGCATGTCCTAGTCAGGCCTGCTATTGCCACGAAACCCCCCTAGAAAACCCCTTGAAAGTCCTTCCGAAAACTCCCCGTTCAGCACCCCTCGTTTGCCCCAAAAAAGCGACACACGCGATTCTGATCTGTTGAGTCGCTCGAAGTGTTTGAATTGACTTGCCAGTTGCCTTAAGTATCTTGTACTTTGCCTGTCGAAAGTTTTCGCTTCTTTTTCGAGTCACCTTCATGGGCGGCATAAGGGTGGTGTCAAAAGGGGTGGAGGGGGGATGGAGAGGGTTATCAGTGGTTGCCCTTAAAAAAGGTAAAAGGCGCTTGAATTTTTTGTTCCCTCGGTCTCACTTTGACTTCGGCGTCGACGTGGTTTGCTTTCAACGGTGAGTGGCAACAAAAAATGTTCTTTGTAGCGAAGACGCCTCAATTTTAGTTAATTAAAAGTTTTCACCTCACACACACACACACACACGCACAACGAATTTTTTCGGCTGCACTTTGAATATTTAATGGCTTACTTCTGGAAGAGGAATAAAATGGGAAAATGTAAAAAGTTTCAAGATATTAAAGACTCATTATTAGATATTGAATGAGTCAAGTCAAGGTCCAAGGAAATTGTAAGCAACTTTGAACTAATATAACAAACTAATAGTTTAAATATAATAGTTTAGATATATTTTTAAACAACATTTAGACTAAATTTGTTTATTTACATTAATAAAAAGCCAATAATCAAATAATGTTTGAAACAAACATTAGTTTAATATATTGTAATCATAAAATCCTACGACTGTTAAAACAGTAATTTTTTTAATGTACATAACTATCTTAAATTTAAGTTTGAAATTGTTTTGTAGTGTATATGCAGTGGAATGCACACATAGAGAAATTTCGGGGAGTTGAACTCACGCGCTTGACAAATGGCTTCTTAAAAATGCATGAAAGGAGGCAGCAGCGGAAAACGGGAGGAAAATTCAGTGGGTTATGGGGTACGGAAATTTCACTTGGCAAGGGCGTTGAATTGTTGGCCATGCTAAGCGTCCAAAAACCAGGTTTCCACCTAGGAACAAAAAGAGAAAGGCAGGGCGAAAGTAAAGGGTAGAAAAGGGCAGGGGGAAAGTGGGAGGTGGGAGGTGCGAGTTGGGTGGCTGGTGGTCGCTACATTTTAGTTTGCAGTCGACGGCCTGCAGTTGTCGCTGCCTTTGGCGTTCGTTTTTAATTTGCTCGCTGGCTTACGCCACACACACGTGTGCAAATGCATTTCCATTTTAGCCAAAATTGGAGAGTCAAAGTCGAGCTTTTATATATTTTATTTCTATTTCGCACTTACCCACCACCCCGGGCTGGAATTTAATCAAAAACGAAAAATCTGAAGGCAAACAAAGTAGCCTTTGACAAATTAAAAAATTTTAACCATATCTGTATGGGGTTTCAGTGAGCCAGCAGCATACAATTTCTCATAGTTGAACTAATTTACTTCAATCTTTGGCTTTCTTTTTGGGTTTTTTCCTTGGTCCTTTACTGACACTCACTTTGTCTTTTTATGGCTTCCTTTTTATATCTTGTTCTCATTCCCATTTCCATTTCCATTCCCATCTTTTCTCTTGTTACACTCGAGTGGATTTGCATTCGCATTCATTTGGGGTCTGCGTTTTATGTCTCTGGCATCGTTTGCATCTTTCTCACATTGTGAGCAAAATGTTGACGAAATGCATTAAGTCTAATATATATTCATGTGCAGCTGGCATCTGACGCTTTGTTTGGCTTTAATTTACCAAAAGTTTTCCCTCAATTTTTCTTGCTTTCCCCTGCCCTGCCATTTGGCCTCATTTTTTTATTCTCCTCCGCTTTTTTTGGGGGCTCTTTATTATCAGCTGCTGGCGCTGAATTTTCTACGTAAGTGTCTAAATTATTTGTGCGACAAACAAAACGGTTTGTGTTGATGATGCGACAGCTGTTGGGCGAAAAACAAACGAAATTCTAACAAAATAAATCCCAAAACAGCGCCCAAATGCAGGCAACGCTTCTTTTTGCGGCCACTGCTTGCTAAACAGGGTGAGCGGATGTGAAAGCAGTGCATGTCAGACCGACTGCAAATGTAAATTTATCAGATAGCTGAGATTTATTTAACTGGTGATTAGCCAGCGAACAAAATATTAGCTGAAATGACAATTTATGTGGGTTTTTTTTTTAAATTCTAAAAATAGGGATTTATTTGGATTTTATACGAAAATAATCTGTGAATGGCTTCTCTAAAAATTCAAATGCTGTACTTTCAAAAATGCTGTACTTTAATAAAAAAAGGTAGATAATAATACGAAACCCTAATAAAATGTAATAGACTTAATAAAATATAAAAATTATTTTAAAAGTAATATGGCTAATATTAATATCAAATAGTGCAAGCGATTACCCATTATTGTTGTAAGCTTGTTTATTATATAAGAAAAAAAGCAGTCTTTTAAAAAAAAGCCACTTATATTTTTAAGTATTTAAAATTATATTTTCCTTACTGAGTACGCGCCTCTTCGAGTGTTGCCCCTAATCGCTTTTTGTGGCTTTGTTTTGGCTTTTATTTCGATGCCACCTGCTAGGGTCAAGGTGTGAAAACACATGCCTCATTTAGTGTGGGTGGCGGATGCTGGGTCGCAGGGCGGAGGGCGTGGCAGCTGTGGTCTGGCAATTGGCAAACATAACAATAAACAAGAGGACGACAGTGGCAGGGCATTTGCGGGCAGTTGGTGCTCGGATTGCCATTGTTGTCCGTGTAATTTCAGATAGGGCACAAAACAACCGAACACAGTTGCAATTGCACTGCTATTCTGCAGAGCCCCGCCCATTTATTTGCCGCCCACCGCCCACTTACCTCATCTTGCATGAGTTCGCATAATAAGTTCCTGTTTATCTCGACTCGGTTTGCGTTTGTTTGCCCAACGCTGACTGCATTCGCTTCTCTTACCCCTTTCCCCCTTTGCCCTCTCTTTTTTCAACCCTCCCCCGTGAGTATGTATGTGTATGAGTGTGTATGTGTGGCTGCCCAGGTGTCATGTTTCCGTTTCCGCTGCAGCAGCAATAGCAACAGCAACAGCAGCCGACAGTCAAGTGCAAATATTTTTGCATGCTGCACCTCACACACTAACAAACAGCTCGGCCCAACATAATAGTGAAGCCAGTAATAAAATAAATAATAATATAAAATATTCTGATAATGATAATTAGAAAGACATATTTACTTATGCAACAAGAATGTTTGAGTTACAAGATGCGCAAAATACAAAAACATTGCCAAAAGCAAAAATTTATTTTGCCAGAAAAAAAAATTAGCTTGAGTCATTTTTTGTTATCATTTGCTAATTTAAGTTGGTTCATAAAATACTATGCTAGTTTTCTAGCTCATTCATAGGAAGCTATTTTATTAATGACATAACATTAAAAAAATGTATGGGTGTGACTTTATTTATGTACATAAGGTAGATGAATATTAAATGAACTGTTTTTTTATTTTACAATTCTCTATTACCCTAGTAAATATTTTAAAACTAAAACTTTACTTGCGATTTTAATTGCGTTCCATAATTTAATTATTTAATTAAATTATTAACTAACACTTGAGGCTTTTATGTCACTCAACCTCTTAATATAGTTTATAATTTTTGTTATAAAATGTTTAATATTTTAAAAATGTTTCTAAAATGTTGGAAAAAAACCACTCCTACTCGTTTGACTGCAATTGTAAGTGCGGAAAGTGAAAACCACAGCCACTACCACCCACTCTTGGGGGTGCGGCATCGGTTTTTATTAGGTATGCGCTGCATTTGTTGTTTCTGTTTTGTTGTGCAGTAAAAATATTTGCTTTCGTTCAATTTCAAGTGTGCGCCATGTCGATAAGTGCCAGCGACTGCAGTTTTTCCAAATGTTTACCTCGCCAACAGCCACGCCCCCTCCTTTGTCAACTACTATAAAAGTGTAAATTAATAAAAAAAATATACATATAATATTACTTGTAGAGTGACAAGGAGAAAGCGTTTTCTGGGCGGTATGCCTTTGAAGATGCGCACTCAATCGAAGCATTCACAGATACTCTCACACACACACACGCACACACATGCAGACATGGAGAAAGCGAAGCATCTCCAAATGCCGTTGGCTGCTTTTACAGCTCTTCTTTTTTTTATCTCTGGTTTTCCGCTTTCTTTCTGCTTTTTTGATCGACAAACCGACAAATAAAAGATTCGTTTGAATATAAACGCTCGCCGCATGCTGAAGAGAATTCAATTTTATGCTGGCCATTGCAGATTTATTGGGTTTTCCCAAGCAAAAACTTTCTTTTGTTATTTGCTATGAAAATAAAAATTAATTGGTGAGTCATGAAAATCGTTGAACATGTCAACTGCAGTAAGAAAATTTGAAATCAGAGTCTTATATACATACAAATGTATAAGTATATTTATATGCTAATACAAACATCAACAAGTCGGTTTTTCAAGGAAAAAATATGATATTATGATAGATTTTATATGCAATATTTGAATGTTGATATGTGACATAGTCACATAGTCAAAAGATACTATAATTTCTTTCCAGATGATTTATATAACTAAACAAAATAGTGAGCTCAAACACAAATAAATCTCATAAACATTTCCTTTGTGTTATTACAAATTATACTCGTATTCCTAAATTTTCAATGCTCAGCGCTTGCGACTTTGTTTAAATATTTATGAGCCCCAAATTGGTGCGGCAAAAGGACTTGTGTATTTTTCAATACACCATAAGCTCTGCAGCCTTACATTTTAAAGCCTCACTTTAAGCCAGAGGATTTTCATTTCCTGGGCTTAGCTTGGCAAATAGTTTATTGTATAAAGAAATGTGTACTTTAGCTGCATTTACTATTACCCCTCTTCCTTTTTTTTTCGCCAAGATGAAATCCGACTAAAAACAGATTTATCCACACATGGACAGGCCAACCAACAAAAAAAAAAAAAAAAAAAAAAAGTAAATAGGAAAAATGAAAAATAAGGGGGAAAAACTAGAAAAGAGGGCGAGTAAAAAGTTGGACTGCAAGTTTGCCGCACAGACAATGCTCCGACACTTATCTCATTTAATTTCGTATAATTTTTTTCCTCCTCAGGCGGTGCTCACACAAACACACACACACACATATGCAATGAAAGCAGTGCAACTTTGTGCCATGTTTTCCATCACATTGTTGCAACCTTTTTTCGTTGGGATAATCAGAGGGGAGGGGTGTTAATGAAAAAACTTTTTCGGCTTTTACTTTGTTTTATTGCGCATTTTTGCGGTCGCGATTGTTGGATTCGAGTTGCAGTCGCTGCTGCCTCAGACAATGGCCAAAACAAATTTGTGGGGGCGTGGTCGTATACCTACACCTGCACACCCCCAGATTAACACACACACACAAACAGCCAGATAATGTGAGAGTCGAATTGCACTTAACTCATTTACGGCCGCGTCGAATGCGCTTAAATAAATTAAAATGTGGCAGGCCCTGACACTTAAATGCATATGCACACGAAAGGCAAGGCAAGGCAAGGCAAGGCAAACAGGCAGCCAGGCATCTCAACCAAGCTCATAATACCCTGGAAAACGAAAAAATTATTTAATTTACGATCTTTATACAGTTATGCAGTGTTTTCTAATAAAAATGCTTTTGAAACACTTAAATTAGTTATTGTTAGGTTAAGCAAATTTGACGATAGGGTATGACAATTTTACTATTGTGTTTGCATTTATTTTTTTCGCTAATTATATTACTCATTGATGCAATTTTATTTGAATTTTCCAGCAAGAATACCAAAACTGCACTTCCCAGTCCATAACTTGTCTTACAGAGTTTTAATATTTTTTAATTATATTAAAGCCCAGCCCACCAAAGGCTAAGATCAGTTGTATTGGCCAGTCAATATATGTTTTGCGGATTTGTAACAGCCCAAGCAGGACACTTACAGTGCATTTACAGGGTACGATCGCTGAGCTGCGACACAGTTGCCACTACTGGGGCGACATCCTTGCCACCTCCTGCTTTCGCTTGGCTGGCGGTGAAAGGCGAGAAAGTGTGCCAAGAAGCGGGTAACAAGAGACAGCCAAACAAAACTGTGACACAGGAGCTGGGGGGGCGTGGCAGTGGACAAGCAGGTCTCAATGGACTTGATGCACTTAAAGCATCGCGGTGGCCATTAAAAATTATATGCAATAAGCAGCAGCAGCAGCAGCAGCAGAAGCAGAAGCAGAAACAACGAGCAAACAGCAAATAATGAAATTATAATTAAAGGCAGAGCCAGAGCCGGACGAAATACTGGCAAGACCATCAAGTGCACAAAATGAAGCGACCACAAAATGCAGACAACGAATTCAATTACCTTCCAAAGGTCCCATCCTGCCGACAAAAGTGTGGGCGAAAGTGGTGTGTGGGCGTGGCGTAATGAAGAAATTATGAAGTGCATTAAAGCGCAGAAAGGCAAACGGACAAACAGGCAAACAAAACCGGGACCAAAAGGACGAGGAAGGAAAGTTGTACACACTGATTGAGCTGTCCCGAGGATAAGGCAGCAGAAAAGCGGGAAAAAATTAAGGCAAACAGGCGATGGCAAAGGACAGGACAATAAAATGCAGCCAGCGGCACTGAAACCAACAAAAAGAAAAGTAAAACATTGAAGAAAGAAAGCAAAACAGCGAGGAAAACATTAAGGAAAATTCCGCAGGGAGGGGAAAAACCAACGGCGGAGTATGGAGTAAGCCAATTACCAAAGCCAAAACGAGCAGCGACTCCAATTTATTTTCATCCTACACATACATACAATAATTGTTTCTGTCTTATTTTTATACCCTTCAAGGAAAAGGTATTATTTCGTGAAAGATTTGGTAGCTAACAAAATACATTTCATTTAAGTTATTTGTTAACAAGAAAGAAAGCATGCCTTGCATGTCGCTGAGTTTAAAATATAATATCTTTCATTTTAGTTGAGGAAACATGAATTCTCCATTTAATTTCATCTCTTTTGTATATTATTTTATTTACTTTTTTTTTTTTTTTGATCACTTTGCGAACTAATATGTCTATTTGTATAGAGTATATCGGAAATTCAGGAATCTCTTCCTGGAATATATTTTTTGCTCCATATTGCAACTTTGCCTGGCTTGCGTTTGCGTTTGAACTTGTGTATTTTTAGCCTTGCCAGGATACTCGGTGCTGCTCCCCTTTTGGGACCCCCATGATCTCCCTCGTGGCCCCTGGGCACCCCCTTTTCATCTTTCACCCTTCTCGCACTTAATTGAAATGCCTGTCGCGGCCAAGGCTCACGAAGGACCCTCAATGTCCTTGACTTTGGGCCTCGAATGTGGAGCCGCAGAACGGGGGAATACTAAATCGAATTGGGAAACTGAAAAACTTTAGATCAATTAGTGTGGTCAAGTATAATACTTCAGTTAATAAAGGTTTACTCTTTGTTTATAATAGATTAAAATAAATTTAAGAGCTTATAACATTCATAAGTTAACCATAAGAGTAATAAATCACTAAGTTTTTATTATAAACAAATGAGTAGTTCAATTCAGAAAGTAAACTCTTTAAATTAGATTAATTTGCACGATTTAATATGCTATCATATTAATGTCATTTGTCCACAGTTAGCTAACAAAACTCCACCACAAATGCTCGTAATTTCGCGGCCAACAACTTTATCCACTAAAGCAAATTTAGATTCAATTTGCGCGCGCGTTTTAAACTCAATTAAAGTTGTAGGCCTTAAATAACATTTAAATGTCATGTCATTTGATAACATAAACCAGCGATTTGTTAGGTGGGACGAGTTACGAATGAAGTGCCGAAAGTTGAGAGGACTTTGGGCGGTTATGTGGGTGGCTTGGCTTTTTTGGCAAGATGGTAGCAGTCGCTGGTTTTGCAGGAAGCCAACTTGTCATTCATCAAACTTTTTCAATAAAACTTTTGCGCCGCTTCTCATCGCTGGCCAAGCTGCAAATCCGTCGCCCATTGCGAAAGCCGAAAAAGCATTTGGGGGAAAATGTGGAGAAAGGCAAGGCGAGTGAAATGCAAAGTTCCCGTAGTCCTCCAGTCCAATTTTACTCGAGAGTTTCGATTTCCAGTCGATGTTGTTGTCTACTACTACTACTGCCATTGTCAACAGTTGCCCATGGCCATGCCCTCCGAGCCACTGCCCCAACTTCCATCGGAATCCACTTGCTACACGGAAATGAATACTCTTAACTCTAAAGCCTAAATTTTAAAGTCTCTTGAATAACTTGACAAGACAGTAAACTTTATATTGATAAATAAATAAAACTAAGAAAATATTTCTTCTATATTTAAGTAACTACCCAATATACAATAGTTTTGTTGATTACATATTTGCCATATTTTTCCTTTGATCATAACCGATTTCAGTCTTAAACTTTTGTTACTAATTAATGTGTGTCTTAAATGCAGCTTAAATTTCGCCCTGTGTAAAGCATTCATTTTGAAGCACTGACAAACAAATATTATATTGTGTTCCATATCGATTTCCTCTTTAGCCGCTCCTGCATTCAATTTTCAGGATGAGCCATGCAACTTTTATGTTGAGCTCATCATTTTGCCAAATGCTCCATGGGGCAGGGAATGGAAAGGCGATGGCGATGGCGATGGAGATGGCGATGGAAAAACGGGCAGGAAAATCGGGTTGGAAAAATACTGAATAGCAGGGAGTTAAGCGGAACAGACAAAAACAAGATTGGGGATTGGGATTGGAAAGCAAATTGACAAAAGAAGCTGCTCGAAGGACTCGATGGCTGAGTGAACTGCCAAGGAGCAGGACCAAAGGGTATGGGGTCGCATAGCTGAGCCGTAAACAATCAATGCAATCTAGAGTTGGGAGCTCCGTCAATTTCCATAATTAATCATGCAAGACACAGCACACACAAAAGGGTTAAGCGAAGGCTTTTGGGGGTGCTCTTCAGATCAAATCAAATCAAATTGAAAAGTAACAATGCAAAAGTTTCGCTCGGCAGTGGCAGTCACTCGAATGGTCTGCAGAAAAACTTATCCAAAGTTGATGGATTATATGCTGGCATTTTGTTCATTCAAAAGAATAGAATTTGGTTATACATATACTCCGAATACGTAATACCTAATCTAAATTATTCAATCAAAGAAATAGAATTTGGTTATACATATACTCACAAATATCAAGCAATTTAATGATAATACTCTTATTTTTTCATTATTTAACTAAAGAGAAATGTATATATATTTATGCAGGAAATTTATTCATTTTGGAAGGCGGCATACTTAATCCAATAGTATATTATTCAATCAAATTCTTAAAATATTCCGAAATTTAAAGATGTTACCATTATTTGTTCATTGTTAAGCTGAAGGCAATGTGTATATATTTGCATGGAAAATACTTAAATCTAAAAATACAATACATTTCCCTAGGTCCTCAAATAAATTGAATTCAAGCCCAAAATAGAAAGGCCAAGCAATTTCCAAGCTTAAGGGTCGCCCCAAAATAAAAAGAAAAAAAAAACATATACACCCCACAACTCCTAATAGGTTTTCAATAGAAAATCCATTCAAGGCTGCTGCGATGATTTTCCGCCCGCAAAAAAAAAAAAAATTTTCGCCATGCATAAATTTCGACCAGGCGACAAAAACAGCCGCGAAACCGCAAGCGCGTTTTACGAGCGGTTTTTTTTTCCGCTTTTCCCGTTCCCTCGCCTGCCAACCTCAAGATGCGCAAAAAAATATCTGCAACGCCAGTTGGCCAGGCCAACGGCTGCGGATTCATGGCCATGAATTGACCCGAACTGAAAATGGTTAGCACTTTTTGGCAGGGGTTAGTCATGGCCAACGGCGAAACAATCGGGTTAAGCGGGCGGTGGGTTAAGCGGGCGGGATGGGGGGTGGGTCTTATGGGGTTAAACGAGGGGTGCAAAAGTACAGACATTGCCGCTTACGCTTCGCGATACAGCCCCAGGCAACCAGCAGAGTTCTCACAGCTACACGATAAAAAAACAGAAACAGAAATCAAAAAAATAAATATAGTTAAAACAAATAAATCAAAATATGTGCGATAAAAAAACGGAGAATGCGAAATGGTTCTAAAATACTGAACTTCATAACAAAAAAAACTGACTAAGTAATTAAACCTAAATTTGAAAACATATTTTAAATAGTAAATAGAACAAAGGCAAAAAATTTATGAAAATTAAATTGAATTGACTTAATTTAAAAAATTATTTATTTGACCGACAAATATCTTTAAATTTTAGTCCTTACAGCTTACTAGCTTTGCTTTTAAGAGGGTTAACTAATTTAAAACGGTATTTATAAGTTAGAAAGCATTTTCCAAGGCCTAACTTTTATTTCCAAGGATGGAAAACAATTTCTTTTATTAACTAGTAATTACCAATTGTAAACTTGTATTAATTTAATAATTTAAAAAATATATTGTACCTGAATTGGTGTTTTTTTATTTTGAGAAATAATAATATGAACTATTAGTTTAAAACCTACTTTTTGTTTGCCCTATGAAGATTATTTTTTGATTTAAACATGTCACTCATTATTCAAACATTACTGTTGATATGGAATAAATATCTTTGAAAAGTAAATGCCCCGTAAAATGCATGAGATGTGCAATGTGGATGACCTTCGACCTTTGGCTTACCATTCTGTGTGGTGCTGCCCTGGAAGAGGTTCCGCAGATAGGTGATCAGTCGCCGGTGGAGCGGTCGATGGCGATGCCGCGAAGATTTGCGGTGCGAGGACGACGACTCCTGGCCGCCGCCGCCGCCCTGCTCCACATCCTCCACATCCAGGGTGGACACGACTGCTGCTGCTCCTGCTCCGCCGCTTGCTCCACTACTGGCCGCCACCAGCTCCTTGCCGCACTGACTGGCGTCCACAATGATCTCAATGCTGCGCTGCGTGCTGGACTTCTTGATGCCCAGTGCTGCCGTGGAGCCAGAGGCGCCTCCACTGCCACCAGAGGCAATGGTCCCGATCAGGGCATCCGTGACACTCGATCCGGTGCCGGCAATGCTGCTCACCGTCTGATGGTGGTGCACCTGCTGCTCCCGTACTCCCGATCCCACTCCACTGGCAACTCGACCCGTGAGCAGATGGTGCTGGGCAGTGGAGGGCAGCTCGTTGACGGTGCCATTGCTGTGACTGCCACGGTAGATCAGCTCCGTTTCGTTGCTCACCTGGCGCAGGGCATGCAGGCCGGTGTGCGATGCACTGCTGGTTATTCCACCGGAGGATCCTCCTCCTCCACCGCCACCGCCACCTCCACCTCCACTTCCTCCTCCTCCTCCGCCGCCATTCAAACCCGTATAGTAGGCGCTATTGGGTCGCTGGCTATGCTGCACCTGCGGCCCGGCCATAGCGTTTCTCTCAGTGTCTTTGTGTTCCTTTCTATCGGTTTGATGTCCTGCTGGAGTGGCCTGTTCCTTCTCCTGATCCTCTCTAGCGACTGGCTTTACTAGTGGCTGCTGGCTGGGTTTAGTGGTTTTAGTGGCATGTTGGACATTTACATATTTGCGGCGGCGGCGGGGTTAGTCAGAGTGGGTTAAAGCGTCGCGGCATCTGCGAGAAGCGAGTAAAACCAAGCAAACGATATTAGAATTCACATTCTAAACAGACAGTTTCTAAGCCGATCAAAAACGTATTTACCAAAATTGAATTAAATAAGATATTTGGAGAAAGAAACCCATTTACTATTTTATTTATTTATTTAAATTTTCAGATACAAAATATATATAATACAAAATAGTTCACTACCAATATTAAAGAAAAGCTATTAAGTTATTAATTTTATATTTTTGAAACTTTAATTATTGCAACAAGTACTCTAGAATTTTGTCTACATTTTTTATATTAAATTAGATTTTGAAAAATTTATGTTTTTGAAAATTTAGTTATGATTAAAAGTACTCTAGAAATTTGTATTTCTTTCTCTAAATTTGTAACAAATTTAATTTATTTGCATAGACCAAAAAAAGCCTTTAAAACACAAAATTAAACAGTTTATTCAAAAAATTAATACATAATAAATAAATATATTTATTTACATTTCCGCAAATGATTAATTTGATCGAAATAGAAGGAATAACAAAGAAAACTATTTTCAGGAATTTCACTTTATTCGATTTGCCAGCAGCAGCAATGCATTGTGTGTGTGTGTTAGTGCGAGTGCATGAGCGTGTGCATGGGTATTATTAAGCTCTTGTAAGCTGATTTGTTATCTGATTTTAATCCTATTTACTATATATGATACACTAAACTAGACAATTGCCTTGTCAGTAAATTGCGGCAAGCTAAAATGCCTTGTAAATTTATTGGGACGCGCATAAATATTCTTAGTCATAAGTGGAAAGCAATTAACACATTTAGAAAATATATATATTCTATTTTGTTAGAGTTTATATATTTATTGAAATAACAATTGTAAAGCACTTAACACTTACAAAATATACTATCCAGAAGTGTTTCGTATTGTTGAAATAAACATTTTTAAATGAAATTAAAAATTTAATATTTTTTAAAATTTTACCCCATAAATAGTAGGCTCCTTTGCAAGAATCAAATGGGTTAAGCTGTCAGCTTGGGACTTTTAATCAGTTTTGGGGCCAACCTCACACAGAGCAGTTCGGTAGACTAGCCTAAATTCCAAATTTGTTCGTTAAATAACAGTTTTTCGTATTTGGTTTATCTTTTGGCCATTTTCCATTTGCCGTTTTCCGCCATGAACACCATGAAGTCCGACGACAAGCCCTTCAATCCGTTCTACATTGGTCCGCATCCCAGCAAGGCGTGTGCGATCCCCGAGATTCCCGGCCAGCAGTGCTCGCCCAACTGCCAGCCGCCGGAGAACCAGTCCAAGCGTAATTCGGCGACCAAGCCAGATTCAGGCCACGATCACATGGGCGTGTCCAACGGAGCTGCCGGCGGCACGCTTATCATGAGCATGGCCAACATTTACAGCACCGTGGAGGTCCTGGCAGCCGCCGCCCAACTGGGACAGGCGAGCGGATCGGGAGCGGGAGCAGGAGCGATAGTGGAAGCGGTAGTCGAAGCGGAAGCGGTAGTGGAAGCGGTAGCGCAAGCGGGAACGGCAAAAACGGATCACGGACCGTCGGCGCCCCACAACACAATATGCAAGCCATATCCCTGCATGGAGGGCGCCCGCACCGAAACTGAAGGCTGTGATTAGTGAAGAGGACAACGAACGGGAGTCAACAATCAATCCACCAACTGGCCATTTCAAAAACTACTACTTCCATCAGAGGTAGCCCCAAAAACTTTAATAAATAACTTGGAAAATCAACGAACATGATTTTTATTTTACGGTTAAAAAAAATAAAAGCCAACAAAAGGGTTTCAATAGTTATAGAATTTTGCATAAGCAATTAAAAGGGTTTTCATAGTTTTGAAGATGTTGGAAGACAAACCAAAATGGTTTTCCTAGTTATTGAATATTAAACCTTAGGGATTTAATGTTCATATACTCAAAATACTATTATTTTTTTTTAAATAAAAAATCGCCTTTGAATAAAATAAATTGGTCACATAGTCATCTAAAACCTAAAAATTCCTATTCTTAAAATGAACTGTTGTAAAATTGAACGTAAGCATCATAGTTTTAGCGTTTTAGTTTTTTTACTCATTATTACCAAAACGGATGAATGTAAGGATATTTTCGTCTCAAGAGTTCTTTTGCTGCCGTTTAAGCGTTTAACAATAAACGATTCGAGTGAAATCCCATTTGGGGAGTATTATTTTTTGGAAGAATTTCGTTCGCACATTTGCAAGCCGTTGTGATGGATTTCGTCAGGAGCTGCGGCTGCATCATTTATGGTTCGATGGCAACTGGCAAATGGATCAGGAGCACCAACAGCATCCACATCCACATCCTCATCATCGTCCTTTCATCCTTTGGCCCCGGCGAGCGGTGCGTTCGGCTTGGAGTCTATCCAACGTATTGCTTTTGCAAATTCAATGAAGTAAACATTTATTATTTATTGATAGACTTATGCAAGTGCACAACAGCAGCAGGAACAGCAACAAGGAGCTGCATCCTTACCAGCCACCGCCAGAGATGCAAAGCGGTCCTTTTTAAAGAAAATAGTTTGGCATTTTACCTTACCAAAATAATAAACTCTATTAAACAACATTTTTTCTAGCTTTACTGAATAACAGTACATCAGAAGTATGTAAGAAAAATGTTTTTAAAAAATGTAAAGATTTTATGACATATTTTTGTATCTTTTAAGGTCAAGGAATTGTTATTCGAGAAATTATATTTCCACTTTTCTAAGGTAAGCAAAATAAATAAATTTTCATACTTGTAACTTGTTATGGGTTTTTAATTAAACAATTATTAAATAAAAGAATATTTTAATTACAAACGCTGTTCATATCCCTTTTTAATAACCCATTTTGATAATGATGGCCAGATTTTTAACAAACTATTCTTAAAATTAATGTGACTAAATAATACAATGCCTTTGGTATTGTAAACAATGAGCTATTATTAAGAATTAAATTGCTATTACAAATACTGATGGAAAATATCTAGTTGTCCGTTTCCCAAGGTTTTTTTTTTGGCATCCCTGTCGAGGACACCCTCGCATGTGTGCCCCTGTGTGTGTGTGTGTGTGTGTGTGTGTGGATGCGTATGTTTGCACTCGTCCTGGATGTTCGCAAAATTGCAGTCGATGCTGCCTTTGCTTTTGCTTTCTTTGCCAGCACCTGTTTGCCAATGATTTATGCATTTCACCCATTTTGCCGTCGACGTTTCACATGCAACAAAACTGGCAAACAACTGCAAGTGCAAGTGCAGCTGGAACTGCAACCCGCGGGCAATAACAACAACGCCTAATGTGATTTTCCTGTTAAATGCTAGTCGAGTAGCCTCTTTCACTAAGAAAAATGGAGCACTTTGCTGTCAGGTTTTGTTCGTCTCATCCTCGTCGTCGAACCTTTTAATAGTCGTTAGTTTGTTTGCTAAGCTACCTCGTTTTTTTTTTTTTTTTTGAGTGTACTTGACACTAACGGAAAGTCGTAGAAACATTTTTCAACTGTCACCCAAAAATAGGATTAGGTTTCATTGCAGTTTGGATACGTTTTATTATATTTCTTGTTCACAAAAATATATAATAATGTATAATTTATTTTTAGTGAGATCAGTAATATAGCTAATTTGATGTTTACGTAATAAAAAGTGCACAGAAATTCGAACTTTTTTGAGTGCATTTGTTTAACATTTAGTAAAATTTGATTTTAAATTTATTTGGGCATTTTTTTTAATATAAATTTTTCTATATTTCAATTTAAAGCCTGTTTGAAACAGTGTTGAAAATGTACAACACTTGAAAACCCACAAAAATTTCAATTTTCCCAAGAGCTTTAAGCCAAAAATACCCAAATATCGATCATACGCACTGTGTGTATGCAAAAAGACAGCCTTGGGGCCACCTGAAATCCGACTCCCATTTCAGCAATTTCATTTCCAACTGTCAACAAATCGAGTGCAGAAATGGAATAACAACAACAATAACAACAGGATGACGACAACACGGTGCAGGGAGATACTTAATTTATTGAAATGTCCGGAAATGTAAGCATTAAAAGCGCCGCACGACGAATGGAAAACAAAGCATAAATATCTATTAAAATGGGATTGAAA
Source organism: Drosophila elegans (assembly GCF_018152505.1). Classification (NCBI taxonomy): domain Eukaryota; kingdom Metazoa; phylum Arthropoda; class Insecta; order Diptera; family Drosophilidae; genus Drosophila; species Drosophila elegans. The sequence goes on along the minus strand of NW_024545513.1, from coordinate 7,378,385 downwards.
TAAATTACAATTTACGGACGGAGGGGGAAATGGTTCTGCGACACGCCATCCCAGGCCATTTAATGCCGGCGAAAGGCAAACGGCAAAAGGCAAAAGGCACCGCCATCGGCATCGGCATCGCAAGCGTCTCCCACTTGAAGCCGGAGCCAAGGTCAGGTGGAAAGTCTCGGGCAGAGTCTTGGAGCAAAAACTGGAGTGCAGGGCAAGCACTAAACACTTCTCCGATGGCGCTGGTCGACGAGGAGCAGCCATGTGAACATGGGGGGAAATTGAGTGCAAGGATCCATGGACGCCATCTACGGACGTCGGACAACAAAAGGACACGCATACTTAGACGCACTTGAGCATGAGGCTAAGATGGTCGATGGCAAAGGGGAGGGCCTTTTACTTGGCCCATGAAAAATGGCAGCGCTGCCGTCGAACGGCAGAGGAAATGAAGCTGAACTTTATTATAATACACAATACACAATAATCGTGTGCGAGCTGCGTCTCGAGTTTCCTCCGTGGGCTTTTCCACCCCCCATTCTGATTTTCCGCCATGATGGAGTGCGGCGGAAAAAGGAAAGCGGATATGCCGCTCGAAAGGTTAACTGCAGCGGAAGCCAAGCCGCACAAAATTATGATGAAAACAAATACAAATCTCATGCAATCGACTTGAAAACATAAAGCTGATCGATCACAAGAATACCCTATTTTAAAGGATTTCTTAGACAGAAATCTAAAGAATGAAGTTTACATTCATGCTTAAGGAATTTAATAAAGTTTTCTGATTTCCTTCAAAGTAATTTGAAATAGGTATTTTTATTTCAGCAACTTTATTATTTTCTATGACATTATTTTGATACCATTTAAAATGTATTTAAATATTATATGTTTAATATTATATGAATAAATTCGATAAACATATTTTTCTGGTGTACAAATGAATAAATATTTGTAGATGTATAAATCCCAAAAGCACATTCGATACGAAATAAAATTATTTATGGAGTTTTATAGATATATCAATCAGCTGTTGTAAAAATAAAATGTTCAGGTATAATGGGTATACATTTTTTCCCACTCTGTAACATTATAGCTTTAACCCACTTACGCTCAACAAGTTGGGTTGCACGCAAGCCACGAATAAATTAAAACCATTCGGCAATTTCTCACTTGCTGCTAACGACTATTACGGGCGGATGCTAATTGATGGCGGGCGGACGGGAGGGTGGAATTTCTTTCAGTGCATGCACGTACAAGGCACGCCAAGGCGCTTAACTAAACAAGCAGAGAAAACGTGCAGATGGAAATGCATTCCTTTCCATTGCAATCTAGAACCTGCTCCTGCGGTTTTCGAAACGTGCCTCCTTCGTCACGAATTCCCAGTAAAATGTCAAGTGCACTTTGGTACAGTCCTCCCTCTCTCCGCATCCTTCATTCTTTATCCTGGCATCCTGCATTCACAATACCCTAGGCTAAGGACTCCTCGTTTCGCGACTTCCTGGACTCCTGGTCGCATCCCTATAAGTATGCGCAATATTCAAACGGGAAGGTAAAAGGAAATTGAATTTTTGTTGACATTATTTTATAAAAATATCCGGATCCCTCTCCCAAACAACAACAATGGACTTTGGCGCCGTTTCAGTTTGGTCAGAGAAAAATTCCCAACTCATCGAAAGTTCCTGCTTTTCCATGAAAACTTCAACATTTCTCCACTTGGCAGCTGCAGGTTTATTTCCCCATTTTTTTTTTTTTTTTTTTGTATTTTGCCTTGTGCTTTCTCATGTAAGTTGGCAAACATATTTTGATTTTGCATAATAAATTGCGTTCTGTATGCGAACGGCCAAGACAAAGAGGCAGAGTATGTGGGGGGATAGCCAATCGACTAAAGTGACACCCTGTTAAATAAAAGTATCATAATATCTGCCTAAAAGTTTTTGATAATATTAATTAACTTTTAGATATAATATTGGTTATTAGTTTCAAATTTAAAACTTTATTTTGTTTATATGAAAAATGCAAACGCAAGAGAAGAATGTTCTTTTATACATATATTATATAATTTTGTATATTTTAAAATACATTTAAATAAAAAATGTATCAAAAAAATCACAATTTTTTAACAATTGCTAAAAATCGTATAATTAAATCAAAAACCTTAGATAATACTGATATTCTTAAAGTCATCAATGCTCATTTACAAGTCGTAAGCTTATATTTGCACTTGTGAATTTTAAGGCGACTTTGGTTTATTCCTCTCGCCATTGGGAAATTGCAGTGCAAATGCACTTTATATGCTGGTGCATCTGTTGAGAGCAGAAACCAATCAAATTTCCATGTTTGATATATTCCATGAAAAATTGTGTTGCATCTGCTTTACTTGTTTTTTGTGGACTGCCATTTTTTTGCGAGCTGTAAACAAACTGACTGACAAACACACACGCACAACGCCCAAAAACTAGGTGATGCGGATAAGTGGGCGGGTGTTATTTTTGGGGGCTGGATAGTTGGATAATTGGGTGGTTGAGTGGGTCAGAGGGTCGCTTGGTGGCTGCGTTTTTCGGTCTCGAGAGGCAACGGAATGTAAAACAAATCGCCGCCGGCATTGGACGCTGATGAGGTCTGTTATCGCAGTGGCGCAGAGGTAATGACACACCCACAAACGCAACACCATAGTCTTCTGCACAAATATGTGTTTAGTGGCAAACAGTGGTGGCGTTTAGTAAGCATATCTCCATATTTATTACCATTAAATCCATGGGTACATCACATTATTGACAATTTCAGTTCTTCCCGATTTTTAGCTTTATCATTTGAGATATAAGGTATAAATTATGCACATTTGCATTGATGCCAATTTTTAACCTAATAACTAAAACCTCAATGTTTATAGGCAAAGATTAATGGCTAGTAAGCAAACTTCAGTTGAAGTCAATCAAAAATCATTTAATTTCCCAGCTTTTTGCGGTCATACTTTTGGCACTCAGTGTGGATGAGTGTGTGTGTGTTCGTGTTGGCTTGGCAGCCGTCAAAGTGCAAAATATGAGGCTCAAGCGTCATCAGGATGCCTCCACCTGACGCCACCAGTTCCCGCACACAAACACATGGTTGTAAAGTTGCTCAGGATGCACGTGAGTTGCTGCAATCTGTGGCACATATTTCGCAAAACGCCAGCGACTGCTTTTCCACCCACACAACTGGGTTTTCTCGGCTTTCCCGCAGCGGGGGAAGAGGAAAGTGGAAAGGTGGACCTGAAACAACACCAGCTGGAATGCAGCCAGCCAACCAAGTCAGCTAACTGTTTTCATAACCCCAGCTGTCTAACATAACTACACTCAAAAAAAAATGTCCCATGTCTGTTCTAAATTTGAGGGAGAAATAATATATTAATCAAATAAAATGGTGGTAGAATCTCTTGATTAACGAAATGCTTCTAAAGTTTAAAAAATATGTATCACATGTTTTTATTTTACAAATATCAAATAATATAAAAAAATTTTCATTAAATCTTTTGTTGGCCCAATTTCAATCGAAATTTCGTGAAGAGAAGTAAGAGGTTTTTTAGGGTCGTTTCTTACTGGATATTGAAAAAAACTGATATTGAAATCACCCTTTTTTTTTTGTTACTGGGAGGATCCTTTCCCGCTGTCTAGTTTTTTTCTGTTTGGCTGCGTTTTTCGCACGTTTATTTGCCAAAGCGAGGAACTGGAAAGACCGAAAACCCGAGACCCCGAACTTCCCTGCCACCTTTGCCCACCACTTTTCCCGGTTTTCCCGCTTTTCCCGCTTTTCACCTGTCCCCCTGGCCTTTTTTTCCTATCTGGTCCTGTATTTATGGGCTTGCACGTGTTTCCGTCTGCCAGTGTTGCCATCATCATCATCATCGCACCCGTTCGCCAGTGCCACTGCCAGTGCCATTCGCCATTCGCCATTCGCCATTGTGGCAACTTGAGCAACTTTTGAAAAATACAAAAAACAACGATGGAGGAGCGGAAAAAAATAAACGGAAAATTTCTGCCGAGTGAGGTTTCATTTTCAAGTGTTTGTCTTCACGTGGCCGTGTGTTTGGTGTCGGTGTGTTTTGGTGTGTGTGTGTGTGTGTGTGTGCTAGTTGGAGAAGAGTAGAGAACGTTTATTTTTCAGCTGTTGCTGCCGTGACATGAACACCCGCAAAATGGTTGGCCTGTCAGCGACAAGGATGCCCCCAGTCAGTTATTCGCACGGCAGGACGAAGAGGACGAAAGTGACGAGGGGCGAGCACTTCACTTGGGCACGAAAAAATGCTTTCAATTGTCTCACTCAGGAGACTCACATTGATTTGGATCCGATTTGGCATGAGTAAACAAGATGCAAGTTGATTTAACCATGCGCCACATGGACATTTGAATAACAAATGTTTCTAAATCCAAATATTCTTCAAAATCCAAATATTTTGTACTCAATTAAAATATTTTACGCTTTGATTTTCATCGCGGTTCTCAGGTTCTTTAAATTTAAAAATATTACAACATTTCAATTTACTATTTTGGGAAATGCTTTAAATATCTGAAAATTTTATTTATATTTAGACCATTAATTTAACTTAAATAAAATGGATTTATATTGAAAAGGAACTATTTTAAGTATTTAAATACTTTCATGCCATTTAATATATAATATTTCATTTAAATATGAAGTAAAACATTTTGATTGCGATAGTCAGATATTTATTTTTACTATTCCATTTTTTTATTTAGTGCACCAAACCCCTTTATTTTGTACCACATATGTGACTCATTTTTTCAAAATATCACTTACGATATTTCTTGTCGCTCATTCAGGTCACAAGGTAACCGAATACCCTCTGGACTTTGCTCTGGGACTTATCTACAGGTATGTCCATGACAGGTGTATACGCATTACAATCCAAACACACACAAAATGTAATGCACACGTGGCACAACTTTAATACGCGTGAGTGCGGGGGAAACTCGATTCGCGTGCAAAGCTCGTAAATTAATTTTTATATCCCTTTCAATTACTTTTCGATGCCCCCCCGCCTGTCCACGCCCCCGCCCCCCGCTTTTTGGCCAACTATCAATGCATACTAATGAGTAACTAGGGGGCGGAAAATCCGGCAAAACCCAGATAGCTTATCGGCCCGATTTCATGGCCAACGCGAGTTGGTCGGCCCTCGGTCAATGTAATTGGCCTTGTTCCTACTCTTGTTCCTCATTCTGTTGCTGTTGATGTTTCTGTTGCTGTTGCTGTTTCAGCCAGGCCATTAAAATCCAAGGAGTGCTCCTCCTATACACCTCCATCTCCTCTGGAAAACTCCGCAGGAGCCACACGCAGTTTAACAACTTTTGTGTGTAAGCTTTCATCACGATTATGGTCAGGGCAAGGCGGTAAATGGTTTGGGAAATTCGGGTAAAAGTTAAGGAGGGTAAGGCAGAGAAAATGTAATAGCTGAGATATATTAATTTGACTAAATGAAGATGGGTTGTTCTTTTAAAAAAATTTAATTATTTATAAATTTAATTGCTTAACATAATTTTAAAATACAATAATAATATATCTTCAAGATATTTCTAAAGTATTAAGTGATTATTTTTTTATGGGATCAAACACAAACCCAGGATTATCGAAAATCTTTAGATTAAAGTTTAATTTTGTACCATGATTGTAAAATCGGTATAAGGATATTCCTTAATTTGAATTTTTTTTAAAGTCCAAAACTGCTGTTTCTAAAATATTTCTCATAAGTAAACAACTATTTTTCTATATGCATTTTGTTTAGAAGTTTCCCATTCACCCACATGGACGTGGCCTTAGGTAGCATTATTCTTAACACAAAAAAAATTACAAAAGAAAAATAGAACAAAAATCTGTTAATAAAGACAAACTCTTTCGGAGATACACACACTTACACCCACACCCCCAAACTTACGCACCGGCAAAAAAGGTAAGCAAGGCTATTTTGCATAAATGCCGCAGCTGCTTCCATCCCCCTCCCCCCACCGCTCCTTCTTTTATGGAAAGCATTTGAATTAATTATACTAAAAGTTGTGAAAATAGAAACTGTTTTGCACCTGATGCCTGACACAAAGCCTTGAGGAGGACCAGAATCCTTGTAGTTTTATCTGCCTTTTGTCTGTGTGTATGTGTGTGTGTGTGTGTGTGAGGTGGTGGAGGCCCACGCCTCCATAGCCCCTTATTTAACCCACAAAGCCAACTTAATTTGCAGTGAAATTAAGTGTAGACACACAACACAGCTGAGGATGACAAAGGAATTACTCATCTTCAGGCTAAGACAGTGCGTTTCACAGCTTTAACTTTGAGCACATAAAAAAAAATGTTGTGCCTAAAAAGTAGTGTAACTCTTATTGAAACTTTAAGATGTAATATTGCAATATTAATTTCATTAATTTTGAATTATTACAGTGATTCAGTTTTATATTTAATATTTAATATCATAAAATGCCAAATCGTTTTGATTACATATTAATACATTCATATTATTTGCTAACGTAACTTAATGGGAAATTGTTTTTAAAATAAAAGTAAAAAGTAACAAAACTAAATGACAGTTAAGATAGTAATTTAATCAACTCTGTTGCAACTTAAGAAATTTACCAAGCAACCACTTTGAATAACTAGAAAATTGAAAAGGCTTGCGGTCGAACCACAATGAAAATGGAATTAAATGTGGAATAAAATCGGAGACAGAGGTCTCGTCTATCTGGGGCATAAAGGGCGAAAGCCGGGCCCGGAATCCTGAATCCCGAATACCGAATCCCGGATCACAACAACAACAAGTTGTCCGGACAATGGACACCATGCCGCTGACAGGCGACTCACAAAAAGATGAGGGCGCATCCGATGACGAAATGAGATGAGATGAGTTGGAGGCGGAGGCGGAGGATGCTGGGTGGATTTCCATCTTGCTGCTGCTGCTGATGATACTGATGACGATGATGATGATGTGGGCTCCGAAACGGACGACCATTGATGTTGCTGTTGAGTTTTATGGCCGCCGGCAAATGGCGCCTCAAATGGAAAACATGAAACCGAATTAACAGCCAAACAGAGCCCAAGAAGACGATTGCGGAATGGTGAACGACTTCCGGACACGTATGGCTCCCTTAGTGCCCCGCCCCCTTTTTTAGGAATTTGGTAATTATCGCCTGACCGCCCTAAACTCCTTACTCCATCCTCATTTTTGGAGCGCCCCGGAAAACGCCTCGTCATGTGGTCGGTTTTGGCCCTAGAGTCACGAGTCCATCACCATTGCCATCGCCATCGCCATCGCCATTGCCTCTGATGTCATTGCATGGCTTGATGGATTTGTGTAATTTCTTTATGCCCCCCATTTGGGTCCACCCTAGGAGGGCGACCACCCCTTTGGCCCGTCATAAATTGAAGCTGGATTTAATTACAGCCTTTGGCCCTGCCCAAGTTTTTCTCACGCCTCTGCGGCGACAGCTGCGTTTTTGCAATGCGAATTTGAGAGCAAGTGACAGTGGGACAATTAACAATGATTTCTTGAGGATCTCAACAAAAATATTTATTATTCTAAAACAGCGCATTTAAATAAAAAGTGATCTATAGGCAACCACATTTAAATGACATATATAAAAACATATCTTGTCAAAAACTAAACAAATTACTACAAATACAACATTTTCTAAAATTAAAAAACAAAATTACCCAAACATATAAAACATTTATAAAAAAAAAGCATTTGAGCCAGAAAAAAAAAATTGAAGAAAAATTTAATTTATAAATAGGCAATCCAGATGAATATTAAAATTAAATATTAAACATGTTCCTTAAACATTCTATTTAAATAACAATGTAGCAAATATTGAATAACATATTTCATATTTAAACTGTTCATAATGTGTTTCTCATTTGTCCCGCAATACTGAATGTTTTGCCATTCCGCAATTATTCAAGCCAAAAATCTTTTTCCAAATCTGCCACCTCGGGCCCTTCTTCCGCCCCCTTCCGCCACTTTCCCTCAGGAAAAGGGGCGGGGTCGGATAAGGAATGCAAGGGCCAATGTATGTCATGACCTTAGTACCAGCCGCAAATTGTAATTTGTAATTTCGAGGGTGAAAAAAAAAGCAGTCCATTCCCCAGCGCTCTGCCCAATTCTAAAACATTTCGCTCTCTCTGGTCTGTATCTTGAAAATGCACAGAAAAATATAAATTTAATGAGAATATATAGGCAAATAATATTTTGGCTATTTCAAAAACACATTTTTTATCGTATCACATTATTCTTTTGCTTCTTTCGTAATAAATCAGTAGATAAACATGCACAGGAACCATAAATCACAGCTATTTATTGATAGATATTTCATGCAAACAATTTCGCACATCATGGTTTTAATGTATTTAATAATTATTCGCTGTCAAACCAACATGTTACAACTTTTTGTCGCTGTGTGCTGATTTGCAGCATTTATTAAAATCACATTTTCACAAATTTCTTTTAGCACTTTGCCGCTGTTGCTGGATTTTTTGTGCAATTCATTTCCTTAATGCTTCGTGGGGTAATTTGGGTCAAAACTAATTAGACGGCAGACGTGACTTTAATTACCCACAGCCCAAGGAGCCAAGGACGTCGGCCAGACGAAGGACGCACCATTTTACCTCCCAGCCCCCCCATTTCCACACCGTCTTTTCCTTGCATTTTCCGCGCTTTTCCGCGCTGATCGATGGCCAACTCATAAATACAGCGACAAAACGATTCCAGCGTCAAACACTTTTGCCAAACCTTCAATTTACACTTATCACGTGCGCCGACTGCCTCGCCCCATCCCTCCGCCCATCACTTAATTACTTAATTGGCTATTAGCTAAATGGCTACAGCACCCCATGCTTTTATGTATTTTTTATTTCACTTTGACAGGTGCAACAAAGGAGCCCGCATCAAATTTTCTTCATGGTTTTTCATTTTTTTTTGCTGCACTTTTACTGGTTTTTTTTTGGTTGAGTTAAAATTGCCGCAATTTGCATATGGCCAATTTTAGGTGTGCGTTTGTTGGTCTGGGTACAGGGGTTAAGAGCTCTGGTGCACACAACGATTCATTAACCCATGAAACTCAACCGACCACGACTACACCCGACCACAGACCACACGGCAGGCATTAAAGCAACCGAAATGAGTCCATCTGTTGGACGGAATTCGCAGGACATTCGCCAGTTGACAGATGACGCCGAAAGATAGGGGCAGCTATAAGGATACAGCTCTGTGATATCCATTAACAAATTATACTAAAATATAATTGAGATAGGTAGAGCTATTAAAGTGTTAAATTATTAGCTATTAAAAATTATTTAGTTTCGGATTCAGAGATTATCTTCATAAATGGGCAATTGGAAATATTTCTGCGAGTTATTTCTCTTTAAAGAAGACCTGGTTTATGTTTCTTAAAAAAGCGTCATAAGTTAAGTGAAAAAAACACAGAAATTTTATTTCTAATGTTTTAAAACATGAATTGAAGTATGCAAAAGTTCCCCAAACTCACAAATAATTTGCTAGAAAATATGTGATTCAGTTAAACTCTCGCCTGACTTTAGAGCTTATCCACCTCGAAATTACGCAGGACCTTAGGGTAAACCACAGCAAGTCCAAGAACAAGGACACTCTGTCTGAGGCACATGTTTTCAGTTGATTTACCGATTAACCAAAAACGGCAAACAGCAACCGCATGCGGCCACATGTATAAGCCAGGATATAGAGATATATATTCCCCTGACCCAGCCACTTTTATCCCCCCGAGGCCCACACTCTAAAATGCAGCAACATCTGCTGCCAAAATGCTTAAGGCAATTCAATTTAATTAATATTATAATTAAGCGCAGATAGCAAAATGAACTGAGTTGCTGAGAAGCTGGAATTAGTGCAAAATGAAGGTGGTTGAGGTGGAAAATGTGGAAAATGGTTGGTAAAAGGGGGCGGGGGGAGGGGCGTTTGCGGAGAATATGCATTCCATCTCTGCTGCTGCGTGTGCGGAATTATGTGAGCAATTTTCCATGTGAGGATTTCGGTTTCGCATTGTTGCGGTGCATATGCGAAAGTCTTTGCACGGAAACACTTTCCATCTGATATGCATATAAATCTTTTGAATTTCTCCCCAAAAGCTGACGCAGGATTTCAAATTGCTTTAAAAAAAAACCATTTGCTTCGAAACAATCACAACAAGCTTAAAAGAAAGACTTGAAATAAAAAAAATAAAACGGCCAAAATCTATAAAGCCTTCTTTGAAATTAATTTAGATAGCTTAAAATTTTTTTGTTTTACTTATTTGTTGTATAAGCTTAGAATATATATAAGACAAAAAGTTAAATAACATAATAGTTATAGTTTAATCAAAAAAATTAAAACCATTTAGTTGGAACAAAAATGTTTTGTAAGTTTGTAGTTAAGTTTTTAAAATATTTGTTTATTATATATTTAAATAAAAAAACAGTTTAAGCACCACTTTGGAATGGAAATCAATAAATTGAAATAATTCATTCGAAATTCGGGCTGTGGTCGCCGATGCAATTAATCTCAAATGAAGTGAGCTGATTCAAATGAAGACCCCGAACGAGGGGGTGAAAGAGACGGGGAGATGGGTGAGTGAAAGAGACGGGAATGGAGAATCTAAGGAGCTTTCACGCCTCGGCGCTTCAGATTTTGGAAGGATAATTCAAGTCTTTGGCTCTTAGATGTTTAGGCATTTGATTAATGCCGAAAGAGAAACAAATAGCCTAAGTCTATAGAGAGGCAAATAGCCAAAAAAAAAAAAAAAAATGCCAATAGCAGAGCCTAAGCTGCGATTAATTCTAACAAATCAGAGCAAGTCGAAGGCGTTCGAGCAAAGTATGAGATGGATTGCATCAAAGGATCTGACAAGGACGTATTAATAAAGCTTGGCCATACACTAAATAACCATTTCTCCAAGGCATTTAATAGCGCATTAATTTATTAACAAGTGCTTAATGGAGGGCAATACATTTATTTATCATAATTGATGTTTGGCGTGATTTATAACCTTCAAATAATAAAAAACAAATTTAAATGTTATATGTTATATAGTATTTTAAAATTATTGTAACACAATTTATGGCTGACAAAGCCAAAAATATTTTGAAATATATACAACAAAAAAAAAATGAAATTATAAAATTTGTATCCAATATAAATATATTTAAACGAAACTAAAGATAATACGTTTTTAACAAACAAAAAAAAAGTAATTTCCTAAATCTACCTAAAGTCATTTAATTCGAAAAGAGGGACATTATAAAACTTGTAATATAAAATTAAAGATAAAAAGTTTTTATCAAGCTTAAAGCCATTTAAAAAATCTACCTAAAGTCATTCAACAGCTACGAACTTTGAAATAATACCTTGGGGCGTAAGATATTTCAACTTAAACGATAATATACGCAAATAGGTACTTCACCTGATATTTGATTTCGTTTTTTCCCCACTCTGAGCATGTCTCTGGTCATGCATTCCGCAAATTGCTGAAAAAGCAAACTCAGTGCTCAGTGCGACACCCCAGAAAAGCAAGACGTTGCCATTTAATTGAGTTGCCGGACGAAAAATAAAGAAAATAGAACGCTGAAAGACGCACACATCGCGGGCCATGAACTTTAACTCGCGGCGACTTTTGGGTAGAATTTAAAATAGGTTGCCCCGGCTAATGGATCGCATTTAATTAGCCAGACAGGAAGAGAAAAAAATCCAAGTCGAGGAAGAAAACGTGCATCAATCTTGGGGGCACACTCATTCCTCTTCACTTCACTTTTCTTTTCCTTTTGTTTTTGGCTAATTAAGTTGCTCGAGATGCGCGAATTTCGAGTTAATCAAATGCCAATTAACTGACAATTTCATCAGGCAACACAACGAAGCAACACATAACGAGTTGCTGCCCAAAAATAAAGACTTTGTGTATCCCATTGTTCGGCCCAAAATGAGTTATTTGATTATTTGTTTTTCAATATTTTCTTAGTTTCATCCTATTGTACTAGACTACTCTTTGTAGTATATAAACACGCACACACATCTTCTTTAAGGACGAACACATTTCCGGCTCATTGATTGCACGGCCATCGAACAAAAGCCAGCAAAGTGTCAACTTTTCGAATTGATAGCCAAAAAGATAGCAAGACATGGGGAAATATTATAGACTTGGCCAGATAATACAAACGCTATGTGGAAAAGAAAACAAGACGGATTTTTCACTATGTGCAGAGAAATTGAAAACCATTGCAACTATATCGCTGGGGGAATATATCAGTTACATAAGGCAACAAATTGAGCAAAAATGGGGGAGATATGTGAGCATAAATAGAAACACAAATCGAGCACAAAAATGGAACACATGGTGTCCCACTTTTGTGGATGTCTTCTCAATTTGTCAATTTTCTGGGAGGAGTGAAATTTCTTCTTGAAGATTACAGATGCATATGGGTTGCTATATTTTCAAAGTTACAAATATTTTATAAAACTAGAGAACACCACAGATATTCGATATTTATTATTTTAGTCAAACGAGCTAAAATGAAATTATTTGTTGTATGATGGAAATAATATTAATATTTTGCAATCCAAGCATATAACATTCGATTGAATTGGGTTGAGTTAAACTACCCTTTGGAATGTTCTTGGCACAGGCTTATCCCTGGTCGCCTACTAATCCCAATTGCGGGAATTCGATAGCTAATGGCAAAGCCATATAACCGAAAGGGATTTTGAGGTTTGATCAATTTGACGGCCCAAGCGACATAATATCGATGACGGATTGAAGGGCTTAGAGTGACAAAGCAATTAACTTGGCATTTTGAAGGGGGGACAAGTTACCGTTTCCTTGCCAGTCCGTAGGGATTTATATATATATATATCTATAGTATTATATATATAAAGGGTGCCCTATATATTTTTTCTAGCTACTATGGCATTTCCTGGCTGCCATTCTGCAGTGTAAATTATTCAGACTTGAAAGTTGTGACAGAGGGATATATAGGAGCTGGATCTCAGAAACGTGCAACTCATGCCCGACATCAACAAACGTGTTTACGAGCCCCAATGAACGAGGAAAACTTTCGCCCCCTCTCTTTCGCTTTCTCTTTCTATTTCTGTCTCCCTTTCTCTATTTCTCGCCGCCCGATGTGCTGTCTCTTTCGAGGGGTTGGACCCTCCGGCAACAACAACATGAATATGCATAAAGCGCAAGGTGGGATCCCCATGAATTAGTTATGAGGTTATAAGGCATATTGCCAACTGCTTCATAGAGGCCACCGCCAGAGTCGCAACCTGAAAGCAGCCCTAATAAAATTACGTCAAGCCTTGCAAAAAAAAAAAAGATGAAAAAAAAACACCGCAAAAATAGTATGGCAAAGGAAAATAGTGTGCTGAAAAAAATAAGGCAGGAATAGGGAAATGGCAACGGAAATGTGAAAACCACAAGCCCGAGAAGGTAAGCTTGCAATTTGCCCATTGCCAAACAAACAACAGCCTCAAATGGATGAATGGATGAATATTTTGATACCCCTGGGAATAAATTTAAAAATGGGTAATTTATTTTGGCAAAGAAATTATTTAAATAACATTATTTGGGTGTGCCTAATTGCTCAAAACGTTAGATCTATAATGCATCACAAGGAAATTTACTTTTCGATTAGCACTTTAAGCTATTTGCAAAACAAAATAAATAGTGAATCTCCATTGCTTGTGACCCCAACTTGCCTTTAAGTTTATGGTATTCAAAATGTAAACAATTTTTTTAAAGCAACCAATGGGCACTAGATGCACGCGGTTATGGTTAAACATTTATACAGACATTTATGTGTACTAATATTTATATGGGTTTACTTCCGAGCTCCTATCCTATCTGTCTGACTTTCCAACTGTCTTTCTGACTGTCCCTTCGTCTCGGTGTGTGTCACTTGCCAGACTTTTTGCGTTGTGATATGCAAAATGTTGTCATAAATATGGCTAAAAACAAAAGCATTTCTCCTCGAAATGAAAGGTGAAAAGCTTGCACAACACAGGGAAATAAATATAAATAGCTGGGTCAGGTGGCAGACATTATTCAAGTTATTTCTATCCAAACTTTGAAAAACTCTTATTTTTAATCATACATTTTATTCCTTTTTTTTTGTATATTTGACTTAAATTTAATTGTTAATATTATAACACTATATTTATATGATTTTATTAAGCGTAAACGAAATTAGTTGGTCATTTATTTTGTTTATCTTAAAGTTGCGCCAATTTAAGGATTAAATAATTTGGATTATTATTATACGCTCGGGTGGGCAATTAATTTGCTGGTGACTGCACCCAAAACTGCATTTGATTGATTAGCGTAATTAAGTGGATGGCCAGGGGGCACCACCCTAATTTTGCGCCGCATCAAGTATACGCCATGTGCGCAGTGCCCAGCTGGCCGTCCGGCGCAAAAACTGACATGAAAAATCCATTTCACTTGACTCTCTTCACAGGCAATTGTCTTGAAAAGGGCTTAAGAGCGACACATATCGACGAACAAGTTTTCAGGGCCGAAACCCAAGCGGCGACATAAGCTTATTAAATTCCATAAGGATTTTACGTATTACAGCCAGCTACTTATGGCAAGGATTAAGCAAACACGAAGACTTTACAAACTCGGCACAAACTCGGCGAAGTGCCCCCACTGAGCAGAGCCCAAGACAAGGGACTGCGCCAAAGCCTTTAACTGTTGACCAAGTCGTTGACACACATGCAACGCCAGCCACTTTTCCCCACGTTCCTCACTTTTCCTTATTTTTCCCACCCACTGGGCCACACAACGGGTGGTCTCGGAAAAACTGCACGGCCATCTGCTGCAGCCCAGATCTCTCTGGCTTTCCAACTAAAACAAAGACTATCCAGATTTGCGGGAATTTCTAAACTCCATTGAGCATTAAAATGTGTATATTTAAAACAACAATAGTGGGTCTATAAAATATTTTTTTTTTGTTATTGCTTATGAAACTAAATAAAAATGTATATTATAATTGCTCGATATTTTTGTAGCTCCTTAAAATACTTATAATTCGCAGGAGGACTTATATATTATATATTATAATTATAGTTCATTATTATTAGAATCAATTTCTGTTCAACAATGGATTTTCATAAAAATTAAAATATAATATTTTTCAACAATATAGGAAAAACTTCTTTAAGATGTAGAATAGACTTTTTATAATTTAAATTATGACTCGTATTTTAATTGACTTTTAAAGCTAAAAAAAAAAGGCTCAGCTCAAGTCAATTAACCCATTACGTACCCCTTTTGAAGCCACACTTCAGGGGAAATAATTCGTGGCATATAGCAAAGCTCAGCAGAGCCTACGTGCTGGGGATCCCTGACTAATTACTTTAAGGACTTGAAGTCCTTGGCGTGAGATTCAACAGCCGCCGCATCAAGAGTCGCTGACAACAAAGGCAAATAAAAAGTGAAAAGTTTTTAGCATTTAATTAAAAGAAAAATGTACGCAAACCTCAAAGGCCTTCCCACTTGAGCGCTAAACAACCCTTTTCCGATTCCCCAACAACCAACACCACAGCACCCCCATCCCGGCTTTATGCCCTTAAATTCAGGCACATATTTTCCCTCTGAATCTGTCGGAAATGGGTTAAAAAGTCAGCCTTCTGATTCTGCTGATGATTTGTCAGATCAGTCGCAATGCGCGTCACGCGCTTGTCGCGCATCTGTCACGCCCACACAATAAAGCAAATGTATATATATATATATATATATTGTATATATAAAATATATGCACACACAATAATAATGGAGAATCAGAGAAACCACTTGATTGCGGTCCTTGCAGGGCAATCAACGTGGCGTATACGCGATAATTTGTAACACTTTCCGTGAAGATTGCAATGAAAATATAATGGTTGAGTTGTCACTCAGGCAAATCAACACCATTAAATATAATTTTGCTCTCGTACAACATACATTTGTAGGTAACCCAAAAAAAACCACAATGTCGCCGACATTGACTTTGAATGATAATTATATGGCATGATTACTCATGCATGTGCTTTCGATAAATTAAGGGAAGCACTCAATCATATAAAGATTGCTTTTTGCTTTTGAATAGTACCGCTTAGTTCAAAGTTATTTAATGGTTAACAATCAATTAAAAACTATTTAAAAAACTAAAACAAATTTAGTAAATGTAAAAATTATACTCTCAAATACTGACTCCCTCCCTACAATTCCCGCATACTTTATAGATAAACGATAGCAGCTTTAAAAGCTATCAAATTTGAATAAGCTTAGTGATTATTCAAGTTTCATGTTGGTCCACAACCATTTGTAAAGTTCTCTCACAATTTACCCCCACTTGACTTTGAATCAATACCTAATTTAATTCGTGTCCTTCAATTATTTAATGGGCTGCCATCTGTCTCAGCTGCCATTTGAGATTCTGACAATCCTTGACGCAGTGCGTCGCTTCCCTTTCCCTTTCCCTTTGCACTTCCATTTCCCGATGGGCGGGGAAAAGTTTGGAAAATGGGGTTAAGTCCAACCAGGAGACAGGGTAAATTGTTTAGCCCTTGCACAACACAGAAAGTTTTCTTATTTTCGCGGCTTTTACATAGTTGCTCCTCCCAGACTTTCCAGCTACTTTCTCCGACTTTCTCTGACTTTCTACCCCTCACCCAAGGGTGCTTTATTACAATTTAACTTTTCTTTTATTGCAACATTCTTGTTGCCCCTTGCGTTGGGCTCTGTGGCTAACCGGGCAAGGACTTTCCCACCCAACAAAAACAAAAATGAAAAAACTCAAAGCCCAAAACCCAAAACCCAAATCCAAAAACCAAAAACCCAAAAACCAACGCCAAAGCCAACGGATGAGGGACATTAGCTGCTGGTCGATGGAGAGGTGGGTGGCGGCCAAAGGAGCCTGATTATGTGTCATATGGCACAAGCCAAGAAGTTGCCCCTGGCCACCCATCTTCCAGCCAGAGATGTAGTTCCACCATCGACTCATTATATTCAATAACCAAATTCATGGTTACAAAGAGGGTATAAACGACTCGTGGATTTTAAATATTATCGTATCGATTTAAATAAGGTATGATATTCCAAGATTTGAGCAATTAAACAAGTTTTAAAACGGTAACAAGGATTTAAATACCAAAAATTACATTTTTAACGTAATGAATTTTTGTGAAAATTCGACTAACAATTAATTTTTAAGCTGTAAATGCCATTTGATTGGGAATTTTATGACATTTCGTTTATCTTAAAGGTAAGGGTCATACGTTAAATTCGAGAAAGATGACATAGAAAGTATCCCAAAGTCGTTACACATACCTATATAGCCTCGAAACCATTTTCTTCCCTTTTTTTCCAGCCACCAAGATTTCCATTCTGCCTGTGTGTGAGTGCTGGCATCTGTGTTGTACATTGTGGATATGTGTGTGTTATGGGTTTCCTTTTATTTTATACGTATTTCACTTCATTTTGCCGCTGTATTGTTGTGTCCTACCAGCTTGCTCCTGTTCCCTGTCCCTTTGGCCCATCTTCGTCCCTCTTTCACTTATTTTTTTTTCCGGTATTCTGGCCCTTCTTGGTTGGGTTCCTCCGACTTTTTCTTTTGGCTCATGCATATTTGAAATTCCCTTAAAGGCACTTCGGTTGTTCAGTTCTTTCTCTTGTTTTTGTTGCAGACAATTAAGGTCAAGAGAATAGTATGGGACGAATATTTTTAAAATTGAAACTATTAACCTCTTGGTAACACTAAATTACTTTCTTTCAAATGTTACAACTATTCCTATGGTGTTATGGTAACACTTAGTTATTGCAAGAGCATGGTTACACTTATTCAATTGGGGGGCATGGTAACACTATTATTTTGGCCGCCTCTGTACGAAAGTGTTTACTGTTTGCGAGTGTGTGTTGGGTGTGCCCATCTCTGTCTAACTCACGTGCCCGCCCTTTATCATTCTTATCATCATCAAGCGTTGACGGGCCGTGCCATTGTGGCGACCTTAATGGTCAAATTTAGGTGTGCCTGTGTGCGTTGTTATCCATGTATGTCTGTGTGTGTGTGTGAGGGGGTGTGCTTGGGAGTGTGTGATTGTGATATCCTTAAACTGCAATTCATGCCTGTTCCAGCTTTTCGTGCTTCTGCAATTGTGATGATGGCGCATTTTTATGGCCAACGAAATTTAATCGAGTTTATCGCATTTATTTTTTTTTTGCCTTTCTGTGTTTGTGTGTGTGTGTGTATGGGCACTTAAGACGTGCTTATTAGCCCTATTAGTAATAATTGCACTACCGAGCAAATTTAGTTGTCTTGTGCATCATCATCTCCAACTCTCGACATTCCACCATCCACATTTTGGCTTACTTTGTGGCGGGCACTTAACTTCTGAAGAAGTGGCGTTGTCCTTGCCACTGGAAATCGGGTTTCTGTGGCTTTTGTGTGTTCTTCAACTCCGGCTAACTCACCTCCTTTCTCCTTTCTCACTTCTCCTTTCTCCCTTCTCCTTTTCCCCCAAACCAGCCTCCAAGGACCTGCATTTACTTAGCTATTTAGATATTTATCTTTATGGAGCCTTGTCCAACTGACTTTTATATGCGAATTAATATTTGAATAGGTTGCACAGCCAACTGTGGCTCTACAAAGAGATGGATATAGAGACTAGAGAGAGAGAGGGAGCGGAGGGACATAGATTATGCCCAGGATAACTGGAATTTCCTGATGAGCTCGCATATCAAACGGTAATTTGTACCATTTATCCGCAACTAATTTATTGGGTCTCTTAATGATGTCATAAGCAATAAATATCAAGTTCACATTCAACCCGGCTTAAACATTGTCGGGGCGAAGCGATTTATTTTATTGCTCTGCACCAGGACATACCAGCTTAAATTGGTTACAAAAATGTACCCACTAATATTTATTAAATTCCTCTAGCTCCAGCATTAAGCTCAAAATTCTCAACTCATCCCAGTATATTTATGATGTCAGCGAGTGTTCAGTGTCAGCAAGCAATTATTAATAAGTTTATAAAGTATTTAGCCATGACCTTCTCTCGTTTTATTTCACATTTTATAGCATACTTTTGCGATTGCGTCCAACATCAGTGAACTTTCTCCGAGCCGGAAATTCTGGCTCTCTCTTCGTTTATCGCCCCCTTTTACACGTCGACAATCTGCAACTATTTCCAAAACATGACCAAATGAAAGGCTGACAAATATTTTGCTAAGCAAATTGACAAACAAGCGGGCAAGTAAAAGAAGTGACTGGGAATGGGAATGGGAATGGGAATGGGAACGGGAATGGGATAAAGATAAACAGTGTGTGCGATGTTGGACATGAAAATAAAAATTTAAAAAAAGAGTCCGAAAAAATAAAGAGTGGAAGGCATTGTTGTAATGTTTGGGTAACAAATAAATGACTATTTGGGAAAACGGTTTTAAATATATCTAAATAAGTTCACAATGATTTGTCAATATTTAAAAGTGCTATCTATGCTCCTATTCAGACCATATTTAGGAAATTTGATTTAGGGGCTTTATGAAATATTTATGAACCCACATTTATAATTATTAGACATCAACAAAAAATAAACAAATTATAAAAAAGAAAATACAAAAAACGTATTATTTCTTACTTTTATGATTGTTGAAATGTGTTATCATTTTTTTTTTGTATTTAATACATAGTGCTTCTGATAATCTTAACGACTAATTTCCCATTTAGAAGCATATTTATTATATTTGATCTAGGATTTTTGCGATGTGAAGTGTAAATGGGAGTGTGGGGTCAATATATCCGGCGGGCAAAGAGGATTAACCGTTTTTGATAATAGCGTCAAGGACGCGCCGGGATAAATTATAAGTGGGTGGCGAGACGGTCGAGATCAAAGCCGATGATAAACTCCCCAACAAAGACCCCAAAGAAACATGCTACTCTCCATTTTGTCTTCATTTTGCTCATTTTGCTCACTTTGCGATTTCCATTCTTTTCTCCCTTCAGACAGCCGTCGGCCATTTAATTGTTTGTCTTTCTGTTTGCTTTGTATCCGCTTTTATCTGGCCACTTTGGCATTGTTTTATGGCCACTGCCGTCGCCCTCCCTTACAATTTTTCCACATTTTTTCTGTGCTTTCACTTTGCCGGCTTTAATTGCATTAAGCGCCTTATTAGATGGCTCAGCAATTTGCATTTTACCTTTTGTCAAATGTTTTGCACATCGCGTAAACAATGGACTTCAGAGGGGTTCGGCGGACATAAAAAGGGGGGCGGTCTTAGCACTTTTGCAATTGAAAATGCCAGGCTGGTAATGGCTTTTTTTTCGCCTGCGAACAAGTTGGCTTTTAATGGAGCGGCAAACAAACTATTTGCACTTGTATTTAGTGATTAATTGAATGGAACACGGTGAATAACACAACGACAATATAAGTGAGTCAATAAAGGAGTCGGTGAAGTAAATGAAAAGATATTTGCTTGAATAAAGTTTACTGAAACTTAGATAGTATAAAAAGTTTTCTTCAAATTTAAAAGAATTTGTTGAGCTATATTTTATGCCATTCATTGGAGGGTCAGACTGCTTCCCTGTATAAAAGAGCATGCGAATGAAAGATTGATTATGCACAAAAAAACAAATATTTTATAATCGAGATTATTCAATTTTCTACCAATTTTCCTAGGGTATCTGGTGTGCGACCAAAGAAAGCCAGATAATTTATGATGCCAGACAGAATTTCTTCTTGATTTTCGCATTGTTTTGGTATGCAATTAATGTTGTTGGTCATTTGCAATTGGCCATCGGCCATTGGCAATTGTTTGCCGACCATTTCATAATTTGCCAATCATTATTTATGGACGCTGCATTATCCCCGCTTGATCCTTTTGCGGAAATTAAAAATATTTGCTCTGCCGTCCGTCGGTTTTTTCACTTCGCTTATTTTTAATAATATTTGTATTATTTATTTTGCATTGGCATTGCGGTCGTGCCCGGACAGGTGGCCATAAATATGTTTAATGAATCGCACAAATCGATAAACCGAACGCTGTTGACAAGCATCCAGGGGCTTTTTGGCCAGAAAGAAATAGGCAAACATATAAATAATCAAAAATTGCACTCCTTGCTCGCAAAACTAAATCATCCGGTACGTATAGAATAGTGTCGGCCATGGGTAGTGCAATTAAATTTATTAAACTCCAATCAATAATTCAATACCAGCTCTGACCGCAGCTCAACTGAAACTTAGGCATGGCATAAAATAAACAAAAAACGAGATATAAAAGAGGATGATATTGTGCAGCATAAACCAGCCAATTATTAGTTGAATTTGGCAAAGGAAACTAAAATTGACTGCCAAAAAGGCGGAACTTCAGCGAACTTAATATTCTAATATCCTTTGGCGAAGGGTATAATCCAAACATATAAATAAGCAATCAATTTCTTTCAAACATTCTGGCAAAACATTTCTCAGGGACTTTTGATGTATTAATCGTTGTATATTTAGAAGTGAATTGGTCTGGCTAGAATCTATAATTTAAATATGTCAAACAGTGGTAAATATCATACAAATTTTCACACTTTTTATTGTTTTTAGCCAAACCAAGTTATTTCTTTCCACATCCTGATATTATATCTTTGATCTCATCTTCTTGTGGTTTATTGGTTTGACTTCTAACAAAATTTGGCTAGAGAACGTATCGTATTTTCGAGAATTAACACTCGGCCAACATGTAGAGACTTAATTGAATTTCTCTCTCTCTCAAAGTTTATATTTCTGTCTCGGTTTTTGCATAAAGCTCGTTGATGGATGGATGACTGCAGATCGAGGAAGGAAGAGAAGAGGGGGTTGCTACACAGAAAAAAAAGGACGTTCACAAAAAACATTAAAAACACTTAAAACGTAAGTTACTCAGAAGCAATTAGGTTTAGTTTTTCTAAGAGCGTGTTAATTTCAAATGTTAAATACAAAATATAGCTTTTATTTAACATGTTAAAGTTAACACGCTTTAGTAAGACTATTTTAAATATATACTATGATTATTAAAGGCTAGCCAAACTTTTATTGTGCATTCTTTTGAATATTTTGTTGTGTTTAAGTTTTTAAGAACATACTATTGGGAATGCAAACTTAAACTTAAAAATTATTAATTTGTGTTTTTGTGTATGAGTGAAAATTTGACAAGCAAGTTGGCAGCTTGGCCTAGTTAAATGACCAGCCAACATATGACCATTAATTGCCAGCAACTGACCACCGATCCGCCCCCTTAACCCCCGATGTCACGCCCTCTTTTGGGCTGTATCTCCGAGATACTTTCAACCGTTGGCGTTGACTTGATTGAGTTTCCAGTAAACGAGACGGCATAGACAATATTTCCTGGAGATGGATATACCCAGAGAAATGGCAGAAATGGGGAGTCACATAGAGCGATGTAAATACTATCTTCGTTTTGGCAGTAAGGGAAATGAGAAAGGCTGTCGTCTGTGCTTGCCCCTTTTTTGTGGGCTAAAAAATTGCAATGCTGCCCATAAAACATTTACATATATGGCAAGGTCATTGCTTTGGGTGGGTTTTAAAGGGGGTAAAGGTGGGCGGGGCCGGGCCTTCAATGGACCCATAAAAAAATAGTTGCGTCCACTTTGAATTATTCACCAGCAGGTTGGCCAAATCAATTTGAAAATACGTTTTTATCCATGCTTTTTGTTCACTTAAGGTAACGGAGTGCCAGGGTAGCCACACTCACTCAAAAGCGTTAATTGATGGGGCGAATGTATATAAGGTTACCAAGGATTGATACCCATTAAAAACTTTTTTACAAAAAAATAATAAATTATTAAATTAAAACAACTAAAGATATAAGCAATAAATTAGAGATTATTTTCACAAAGATTCATCTGAACCCAGAAATTTAAATTGGGGTCACCAGCTTATTTATCTGATCCCAAAAATTTAAAATTGGGTTCACCAGTTGGTGTATATCGTACTTAAGTTTACTGGCAATTTCAATTTCAGTTTTTTTTGCTGTATTAACTTACTGATTTAAGAGAGATTTCACACATTCAGCCAAAATGAAAACACATACGCTGCACGACAACCCTTCTTAATACCCAGTAATCAAAAGGAGAAAGTATGAAATCAAATTGAAAACCCATTGGCGTGGAAATAATTTCGATTCCCTT
Source organism: Drosophila elegans (assembly GCF_018152505.1). Classification (NCBI taxonomy): domain Eukaryota; kingdom Metazoa; phylum Arthropoda; class Insecta; order Diptera; family Drosophilidae; genus Drosophila; species Drosophila elegans. The sequence continues at coordinate 7,355,216 of NW_024545513.1, read as the reverse complement.
TTACCTCCTTTAATTTGTTGGCCCCATTTGGCACTTACATCTCACAAACACACCCACACACACACACATCCACACCACTTAACCCCCTCTAGCCATTAACCCATTGCCTCTGTGTTGGAAACTTTGCTGCATTTTCCCCCTCCCCCAACCATACGATGTATAATTGACCCAGTCAATTAATAAATGCTTTCACTTTGGCTGAAACTCTGATTTCTTCCCGCTCGACATTATGCTCCGCAGACTTTGCTGCAGTTGCATAAAAAGCGTATAAATATGGCAGTAAGGAGCAAGCAGAATATCATTATTACAGCATAATAAAGCGTAAATTTTTATTATATTTTAATTTACTCTCACCCTTTAACTTCTGCCCACTCCACAGAGTTATTTTACTCATTAAGTTAATGTGAAAAAAGGTGGAAAGGCCAGATGAAGGTGAAGGAAGGTGGATTAAGAGCGCTTCAAGAGGTCAACTTGCTGCGCCCCGCGGATTCCAAGTATCGGAGAGAAAGTGTTTGAAAAAGGGAGAAAGAAAAAAGAACCAAAAGAACCAAAAGTAGAAATTCACTCTAATTAATGCCTTTGCGTAATAAAGCTTACGAATATAATAGATACTCTGCCATTAGGAAAAGAAAAAAAAAAACTATATTTACAATCGGAATTAAAATTGGAATTGAAAGTATAAGTTCCTATGAAATTCTATATAATTATTAACCCTGCGTAATAAAGCTTACTCTGCCATAAGGAAAGGAGAAAAAAAACTTTTGTCATAAAAAAACTATAGTGACAATCGCAACTAAAATTAGAAATGGTTTTATAAGTTATTATGGATTAATAACACCCAAACAATAAGACAATGTACAAAAAAATTTTATCTAAAAGATTAATTACAACAAAACACCGAGTAAACAATTTCCAAACTCATTTTTAGTAATAATTATATTTGATTTAATTTAATAACTCAAAAACTTATTTTGTTCAAATAACAAATGCCACAAAAAATTGGTTTGATGTAGCATATTCCACCTTCTCAAATCTAAATTGTTATTTTTTAATATATTATTTTTACTATTTATTATTCCATTATTTTTTGAAAGTTTGAAAGAGCATCTGCGATTCGTTGTGCTCTATTTGCCCTATGCTAGAAATTAGATTACGTATACGTATGTGGCATTAACTTCATGAAATAATAATTGATGAGGGTGGTCGCCGGTGACCCAGTGCTTTTTTTCGACAAATGGATCCAATGTGGGTGGGTGGAGTGCTCCTGACGCACACGCAACATCCAACAGCCAAAAGTTTTATTTATAGCAGCTTCCCCTTCAGGAACAAAAACCGAACCGAAAAAATAGAAATAAAACGAAAAAGTTGCCATGGATCTGTCGAGGACAATGGAAATATTAGCCGTCGCTATACAAAAAAAAAAAAGAAGGAAAACACACAGATATACGATATACAGAAAGTGATATATATCTAGTTATGTATGTAGAAGCAAACAAAATCAAACTTTGTAGCCGGAATCTATTGAATTATTGAGAAGTGCGCGCAGCAAGCCCTAACTTTTTTTCATTGAATTGAAATTTGCAATTTAAAGGATATACAGTAGATACCATCTGACTGGCGTAATTAGGTGTCTATACAGACTGCTGGCAAAAGTGAATTGTTGATCAACCCTTTTGGCCTCTAATGATTCAATGATGACCTCGCCCCGTGGAGTGGAAAACCCAATTAAAATGCAGCTAACAGAGATTGCTTGATTTGGCCTGATTATGTTTCTGGCCACTGGCTAAAATTAGACGGAAGTGAGTATCCAGTAATTATAGCAGTTATGCGGCAAGGGAAATAGTCTGCCTTGATTTACATTTATTTCATTTTCAGTTCTATTCTGAAATTCTGATTATCGGAGGAATAAAAATATTATATTTATTTTTAAAAAATGTATTCAGTATTTGGAAGTAAGCTAACAATTTAAAAACATTGTTCGAAAAGCTGTTGTAACAGAAATAATTTTACTTAAATTTGCATTTTATTTAAAAATATATTTTATCCTTTGACCCATGAAATTGTTTATAATGTCCTTAAGCTATACACTTTAATCCTTCCTATTGTTAACCTTGATATAAATACATTTTCTTGAATCTGCTGGAAAACTAACAAACCTCAGTAAGCTCTTGATAAGTTAAGAGGAAAAATTGGAACAATAAGCAGTTATCATGCTCGAGTTTTATTGGTCCTAACGATGTCCTAGTCGCCGCTGCAGTTGATCTTCCTGCAAATCCTGCCAGCGAAGGACAACAGTCAACAGTTTCAGTCTGCGTTAAGCCAGAGATAGGACAATGCGATAGAGAAATGGAGAAATGGAGAAATGAATAAGGCACTGGGTGCGAGATGAATTGCTGGAAGGCGAAAGGATACTTGAGGCAGGGCAAGGAGCAAGGAGCGTGGAGCAAAAGCTGGCCACTGAGAAGCTTTGATAATGACTACAAAGTCCACTCTGAAACCATGGACAACGAACCACGGAAAACGGACAAAGGACATTGGTTTATGGCGTCAGCGAATGTATCTGTATCAGCGAGATACGCGCTGTGCAACATATTGTATAGTTTTACAGCTAGCCTCGCCTTCGCATCAAGTTTATTTTCCCCTTAAAAGGAGAGAAAACACTGGGTATATTGGTGTCAAATAGAACTCTTATGATTAAATGTAAATGATGCCACTAGAAATAAGTAGGGTTCTCAAATCACTTATAAAGGTGTGCAACTAGCGATTTTTGTAGGACGCACCCATATTATAAAAAAACCTAAAATTAAAAAAAGAAATGAAAGAAATAATTATAAATACATATCAAAGTTATAAGCAGAAAGTATGAAAGCACATTTAACCATAAATATGAAAAAGGAAATACTAATAAATATATTTTAATATTGCTTACATTTTTCCTAATACTGAGTATCTTAAAGTCACAGCCACTCCTTACTTGTATCTTTTTAGCTGCTGTATCTTTTTGTGAGCCGTCAAGTTTGACGACAGATTGACGCCTTGTTGTGCGTTAGAGTGTGTTTCTGTGTGTACGTTAACCGAACTGAATTTCCCCTCAGAGCTATTTCCTATTTTTAGAATTGCCTTCATCTGCCATTCCTGCTCTTTTCCATTTATTTTCCCTTATTTTTTTGTGGCCCGGACAATGCCCGGGAAAGGATCTCAGACATAACCTGAATTTTTAATTTAACTGCCCAGTTTTTATTTGCGTATGTGGGCCATAGAAAGGGCCCATAGAGAGAGAGAGAGAGAGAGAGAGAGAGAGAGAGAGTTAGGGAATTGAAATTTGACCAAGTTTTTCGGATGAGTGTCAAGACTTTAAGGTATGGCATATGGTCTTGTTTTTAATTAACTTTAAGTTCAAGAAATGTAGCTATGAATTTCTGAAATGAATTAATTTAACTGCAAAGGGATTTCGCTAAATTCATCACTTATTTGAAGCACTCAATGTCAGAGCTTCCATATGCACGGCTACATATGCAGCTCGTATCTGAGCGCTGTCTGCATATTAAAACGCTGTCAAAATGGCACGGCTAAGTGTCATTTCGTTTGCCAAAGCTCACTCTCTCTCTCTTTCACGCCATTTTGTGCTGTCTCTTTCGAATGCCACAATCAGCCGTCTCTTTCTAGTTTCTGGCTATCAGATGCACAACTCACACATATTACGCCTAATTACCATGGCCAAAATCCAGATTCCGAGCCCAAAATTCCGATAGCTCACTTTGATCGCCTGACAATTTTGCGGCTGCAAAACGGACGGTTTCTGGTTTGCAATATTCACACTGAACTCAGGCACAACACACGAAACGATTTACCAGAGAGTGAAGGTATTTGAAATGCATCTATTAATTGCCAGCTGTAATTGGGCATTTATACCAAAATTATGCTTGTTGGCCATTTAATCGTATTATGTATTGATTGGACATGAAATTCCTGATGTGTTTGCTTTCCAAAAACCGTCTGTAATTTAAAATTTTTGAAGAAAAAAATTGAAAAAGTTTAGCAATACTAAAAACTTTTGCTTGTTATAAGTTGTAAAATATTTGCAATGTTTTTTTTTATTGTATTTCAAGATTTCTTGTGTAGTTTTTAAACTACAAACTAACGTTACCATTTAACATATTTTTGATAAATATCCTCATGTCCCCTAACTAAAATGTATATCCAAATAAAAATGTTCAAAGAGGCCTCCATAATATTCTTTTGCCCTGGAGCATTGGCAGTTGGAAAATTAAAATTTTATTGAAATTTCTCCCCAGATCGTTTTCATTTTCTGCCGCAGAATGTGCCAAATAATCTTGAATTTTTTTTGTGTGCTTTTGTATGGAAAAAGTACAAGGACTCTCTCTCTCTCTCTAAGGAATTGGCCAAAATAATGAAGAAAATGGCCAAGAGAATGCGGAGAAAGGCAAAGGAAAACTGGGCCGAGGGCTTGGAATCGATTTGGAGAGATTTTTTTGTTTTTGTTTTTGTGTTTGTAGCGTGGAGACAGTGCGAATTCCTTTACCTTAATTAAAAAAGTTTACAATTTCTCCTGGCACTGTGACAGCCCCGCCCACCGACCGCCCCCTTTTTCCTGCCCCGCGTATATGTGTGTGTGCGTGTGTGCGTGTGTGCTTGTGCGCGTATTTGTGTGTCACATAATAAGCCGGGAAAGTGCGTCGAAAAATCAACTGCTAAACAATGAGCAGCAACTTTCCCTCTCCGCCATTTTGCTCCTCAAAAGCCTGCGGGAATCAGCTGCCAACTTATTTATTCCTTATTTTTCTTCATGTTTTATTTTATTTTTACTCGCTGTTTCTGGCGTCGGCTGGCAGAAAGTTTTAAAATAAACTTGCGTCATAAAAATTTGAAAAGTTTCGCCCAGGCACGGAGAACAAAAACAAAATATGCGTTAATTTAAAAGCCAACGAGGGACGAAATGGGGCGAAACGAACCGGAATGGAACGGAAAAGACTGGCAAGAGGAAGAGCTGAAGAGCCGAGGAGACGAGCGAATTTCGCAACATTTGCTTTTTATGCCCAAGTTTCGTCGCGCTCAAAGTTATTCTAATCAATGTTGATACACATGAAAATAATTACAGAAAATTTAAATTTCCTGCTAGAAAAGGGTAAATCCTTGGCTAAAACACTTTGTTCCCAAGTTCATATTAGAAACATTTTAAAAGTTTGCAGGGAGAGAAAGTTTGTGGTAATCAAATTATTATTAAAAATTTTCTTTTAGAATCATTTTTCCATACGATTATATTATTTACATTCTGCATGAAATGTATAATTAATTCATATAAGTATTTGTATGGAGTTTTATTTATATTTCTGAAAACCAATCAATTAATATAAAAAAAATGCTTAATATAATTGTCCATTAATTACCATATTTGTATTTTTAAATTGCGTGTAAATATTATTTATGCCGTCTAAGATTGTCGAACTTTTATGATCCTGGCAAGCTGTTTCTTGCTCCATTTTTTATGGCAACTGCCGCCTGCCATCTCCATCATCGTTATGGACATTTCAACTCGTTTTCATTTTATGATCCGATTTTGAAGGTCATAAAGCCAACATTTTTTCGGCAACAAATCCGCTAAGACTTATTCACTCACCCCCACATTCTCCCCCACATTCACCCAGTACCTTTTGCCCTTTCTCGTGCGGAGGCTTTGTCTTGGCCAGAAATGCGGCGCGAATGACGAAGAAACGCATTAAAACTGATTTATTGCTGCAGATAAGTTTGGATTTATATGCCAAAGTCAGAATGTCTGCCCACCCACATACACCCACACACACAAACACACACTTTTCCCAGAATTTAGGCCCTGTATTTGGGCAGAGTTTTCCCAGCCATAATCTGTTGGAATTCACCCCGCAGTCAAATACAAAACCTCTGGCACATTTAATTAAGATTTAACCTTTAATTACGTTTTAAAAGATTACAATGTCAAATTCACGCTATCATCTCACCACCTACTTTCCCGCCCACTTTCTCTCTCTCTCTCTGTCTCTCTTTATCGGCGATTCCACTTTGTGCCACTCCCCCATCGTCAGACACTTTCGCTGAGAGTGTTTGTCGATACGCGACCACAGGAAGGATGTGATTACTTCGAGGGCGTCTGGATACGCATCCATTGCATATCATTTTCTATTGGCCACACTCAGAGAAAATGTCAGAGAAATTGCAAGTTAATTGTAAGCCAAAACAGATGCAATTTAATGTGTAAAAATAACTAAATTCAAACTTTAGAGTTCATATTTTTTCCAATTTTAGTGTTCTTTTATTACAAAACCTAATAGATATATATATATATATATATATAACAAGTGTGGACATTTTCTCCAAGTGTATGGTTGTTAAAAGTGCTTACGATTTGCCGATTTTTTCTCCCTTTTATGTCTCTCCATTCTTTGGCTCGCTAATTATGCAAGCAATGGGCGTAGCAAACTCAATGATGCTAGCGCATTATCGTTATCGTTATCGCAATCGTAATCGACCTTGTAATTTTCCCCAAGCATAATGGAGACATTCATGCAGATTCCAACAAAGAAAGGAGATTGGCTGAAGTGTGATGTGATGTGTCGTGAGGGGATTTTCTTTTTAAATCGGTGACCCCGACGTGATGTGAATCAATAGTAATTTATCTTACTAAACATGTTCAAAATACTGTTGTATTTTGTACAACCAATTGGCTTCTTATGTGAAACATAAATACATTAACTTAATTTAATATTTTCTCGGGTAAACGAAAAAGAATAGAAAATGCCTTAATGAATTGTTGTGTTGTTAGAAAGCTTAAATCGATTTTTGAGCTGTTAATTATATTTTATTAGCCATAATGCAGCAGTATTTTGCTGTTGACTTTAATTTAATTTTAATTATGAAATTTTCATTTCATCGGCTTCGCTGATAAAACTTCGCTGATAAATATTAGATATCGTTGTGTTAAACTTTTCAACATTCTGTGTAAACAAAACTGAGTTTGTTCATCCTCCATAGGCTTCCTCATCTTATTTTTCATTACGTTTTCCTTTTTCAACTTTTGTGGACTTTTGTGTGTATGTTGCTGGTCTTGTGCTCGTTGTTTTTTGGCGTCATTGTTTCGCTTAGCGATATTAAGAGCTTTTGTTAGGTCCGCTAGTTTGAAGGAGCTTGCTTGTCTAACACCTCTCTTCTTTAATGTACTGAAAAAAAAACCAGTGGAAATGCGCAAATAATGCAGAGTACCACAATTAAGTCGTTATACATGAGTATATATTTAGACAAAAAAAATTAATTTAGTTCTAAATAGAATATAAAAATGAGTACGTCAACCTTTTGGCACAATTAAAGGTGATTTTAAATATCTGATAATAGTAAAAACAAAACGAGCCAATGATATTTTTTCGCCCAGTGTAAAACCCACTTTGCCACGCCCCTTTTTTCTGGCAGCAAGTGTGTGGGCGTTAATATTCATTACAATGTCAAACGCAATATCTTGGGACAAACGCAGGGACATGTTCTTGTCGTCCTTTATCTGGGCCTTATTCCACTTCCTCGTCCACGTCTCTCCGCCTTTTTCCGCTTTCTCCACATCCTGCTTTCATTCGAGCATTGTTGGCTTTGCCTTTGGCTTTCTCCTATTTTATTTTACTTTATTTATGCCCATGGTCGGCCTCCGAGATGCCCTCCCATAAGTTTATTATTTATAATCTCACTCAAGTGCGACACTTTTCTACGAGTGTGCTTACAGTTGTTACCCCCCAGCCACCCACACTCGCGCCCAACTTTTTATGTCCGCCCTTCGGCAATCAGTTTATATTTTGTATGGTTTATTAACAATTTGCGCTCGAAAACAAAACAACACGGCAAAGTTTATGCTTTATGGACACACACGCATAGACAGCGCCCACTGGGCCTACTTTAATGACCGCTGCTGTGGCTCCTTAAAAATATTGTCGCATCAGCGGAAAGTACAAGACGAAAAAATGTTTTTATTGCATTTTATTGTTGAAGACATTTTCACTTTTATGCTTCGCATAAAACCCAGACAAATGCTTCACTTTCTGCCCCTCCCAAAAATATTCACCATTCTTCGAGACTCCAAATTGAATTATTCCATATTCCTAAAAAAGGGGAACCTTAAGGTTGCTCCAAAGTATGTTTTATATTAGCCAACTTCAAGAAAATTCACCAAGTCTTTAATTAAGTCATCGCTTTTTAGAAAAATTACAAACATAAACCTATGTTGAATTATGTCTACTTTATTTCCATTAATTTAGATTACACAATTAGATAGGCAACTGAAATTTCCCATAGCTTTTAAATTATTAAACGAATGTTAGCAAGCTCTAATAATATTGGTGCATTTTGTGCTCTATTTCAAATTTTCCCATTTCAATTCAAACTAAACTTTGTACTAAGCTGATTGCAAAAATTGCATATTTATCATCATATGAAAATACATTATATAAGCTTGGAAAGGGATATAAATGTGCAGTTTTGCATGTTTATTTGCCACAAATTAGTGCAGTCCTTCAAAATCAATCTGTTCATAATCTGGTGAAATTTCATTGGCGAATGCGATGCCAACATGAAATGAAAATGAAAAATGACTGCAATCGAAACACGAGTATCTAGCAAACGTAAATGTGTTTCTTTTTTCTAAATAAGCCCATCAAAATAAATCACTTTGATGGCAGTTAACTTCTCATCTAAGCTGTATTTAGACAAATTGTGATATAGTGCAAGGCCATTTGCCTAATTATAATTAATTGACTAGCAAAGCAAATGCTTAAAATGTTGGTAGTTTATATTCCTAAAAGCATAATTTATATTTTTTATAAACCCTAAATTAATTTAATAACTAAATATTAAATTTAATTCCTCTTTTCAGTCAAAATCCAAATATTTAAAATTATATTAATGTGTGTAACATTTTTTGAGCTTAATTGTGTATCAATCGTTCCAAGCCCCAGTAATCGATAAATCTAAGTGGTCGTTTAATTATAAATGCTGCAATTACTTTTGAAAACCATTATGATGGGTGTTATTTTCCGATTTCTGTGCTATTTTTTCCACTTGCATTCACAGCTATCGATTAAAATCTATGGGTTATTGTGCTGTCTGGACAACAAAGAACTGAAAACTTATCGATTTTCGATTTGTGTGCGTGTGTCTTACATGTGTGGCAGGCATTCAAATAGCGGGCAACAAATGTCGTTATATTGTACACATGCAAAGGTGAGGAAGAGAGTGGAGCAAGTATGGAAAGTGGCGAGGAGGTGAAAGAACAAATGCCAAAGAGCAACCGACGCCTGCTTAATTTCCAAAAAAAAAAGAAGGGAAAGCTGAAAGCAGAACGAAGAACGAAGAAGAGCAAGGATAGTAGACAAAAGGAAGAGAAGGAGAGGGGAGGAAGGCTACAAAGGGCAATGCGCTCAGCCGCCTGTTGAATGTCAAAAGTAACGGTATACAGACCTCCATTTTGCCTGCAAATGGCAATGGAAGCCATAAGAATGTCGCTGTGTGGGTGAGCGAGTAAGTTTGTGTGTGTGTGTGTGAGTGTCAGTGGGTGAGTGAGTGAGTGAGTGAGAGTGAAGTTAACGGAGTGTCGGCATTTGTGAGTGAGTGTTGGTGTAGTGAGAGTGTGCGGGTGAGCGGGTGAGCGGCGGAGTAAGAGCATTCCATTTGCCTGTGTAATGCAATTTGCTAGGTTCCCTCCTCTTCTTGTTTGCCCTTTCACTCCTCCCGTTCCCTTTGAATCCTGTTCCTCTCAAAGGACATATTTTGGCAGGTCCTTTAGAATTTTTCAAACATTAGGAAACCAACAGTTTATAACGTCAATATCTTTGTTTCTTTTTATAATTGATTGAAATTTGGTTAATTGTTATTATTTTAGATAAATATAATAAATCATAACTGTAACATTGCTCCTTAATTAAAAAACTTTTCCTAAAGCCTTTATCTTTAGGTGCAAGCAAAGCTTTTATTAAAGAAAAATCGTGGCCTTTTACTTTTACTCTGATTTTGGTGCAAATATTTATTATTTTATAAAAAATTTTTGACAAGTTCCTTTAGCAAATTGTATGATATGCCAGGGTATATCCATTTTCGGTACACTGAGAGCAATCTTTCCTGCCTTAAGCGCCATGTTGTCCTTGCTGAACAGCTGTTCGCCTGTTTATGTTGTCGTTCCATCCGCCTTTTGTGTTTTCTGGGCCGCCACAGCAACTAATTGACTTTCAATGGAGGCTGCGCTCCCTCAATTACACTGCATAACTTATTTAGGCTTATGATGTATGGTACTATGTAGTACACCGCGCACACATTACCCACACCCATTTACCGCCCGAAAAAAGTTCGTTTTGATTATGGCCCGCAAAAAGCCTGCAAAGTAGAATGTCTTTATTCAAAAAGCCAAACTACATGACAACAACGGCGGCAGGATAACGACTGAACAACAACAGAAACGATGACAGCGACAGCGCCTGCAAATCCTCTAAGCCACAATATTTACTGTGATGGCACAGTGGGAGATGTGGGTCAACACAAAAAAAAGGGGCGGCAATAGTAGAAACATGAAAATGAAGGGCAACAAAAAGAGGAAAATCCAGACTTCGCGGTCAAGGGTTCGACGAGCTGCTGGCTTTTCTTATGAAGTACAGACTTTTGTTGTTTAAAACATGAGCTTATATATTCTCAACACATTTTGTATGTATTAATACATTTTAGTCAAATGTAATTTGTGTATAATACAAATTATATATTTTAAATAATGCTACTGTTTTTAACGTATTCAAAGTAGTTTTTTTTTTTAATTGGACAACAGTGCGCATGAGTTATAATTTTGTTTGCATATCACTCATACGCACTGTTGTATTTGATTCATGATTATTATTTAACACTTTGAGCTAATATATGTATAATCTTTTTTTTCATAGTCAAATTTTTTCTGTTATTATTCATTGCCTTTGCTGACTTGTGGTATTAACAATTTACTTATGGTTAGTTCACATGTAAATAAATAAGCTAAGTAAATAAATAATAATACAAATTTAAATGTAATTCATCAGTTTCATTCATTTACTTGGCCCTAGTCCAATATACCTTGTAGTTTTCACGTTAAGATGGTTTTTTGCGAGAAAAAAAGTAAAAAAAAAGGCGGGAAAGCTGAGGAGGAACAACAGGGCAACAAATGATGATGGAGGAGGGGACGGGTACAAGAAAGGGATGAGCAAAAGGCGGCTCTGGCAACAAAGCAACAACTAAAATTGAAAGGCAGACAAATAAAAAGCGACGAGCAAGAACATATATACGGAGGGGAAAAGGGATGCTGAGCAACATGATAAAGGCACAAAAATCAATTTCTGTGTCAATTTTTTCCTTCTTTTTTTTAGGCGCCGCGTGTGAAGCAAGTTGAGGGTAAAAAAAAGTGCGTGCGGTTTGCTGAAAACAGAAAAAAAATCGAAAACGAGGGGCGAGAAAACGGGGTGGGAAAACCGAAGACGAGAACCGCACAAAATGCCGCTCATATTTCAAAGCAGTTTCGGGAATGTCCTTGGATTTGTCAGAGCTTTTTCGCCGAGGCAAAACAGGAACCACGAATTGTGGAAAAAGGGCAAAAAACACAATTAAGTGCAGTCAACGCATAAATCTTCTGTACAAATAAAGTCGCCAGCAATTGTTATCGATGAACCGATCGAATGGCCAAAATAACTTTAAGGAACTGCAATGTCAGTAGGTAAATTTGATATAGGTTTCAGTTGATATATGGCAGGAGGCAGCAGGGACTAAGAACTTACTAGTTCAGCAATGCAAAAGTACGGCGAATAAAGGGTAGACATTGTTAATAGAATATTACCGATACAAATTAATTCGTTTCTTAAAAATTGATCAACCAAATAAATTAAATTTAACTACATAAAAGCGAATAATATCTTTATTAGACTTAGAGTATTTTCCATTTTAAGAGATATTAAAATAAATGCTGCTTTAAACTATTTTATAAGAAAAAAAAGCAAAATGTTTCTTTAAATGGAGACATAAAATGCCGCAGATTGGAGAACATAAAACCCGGAAAATGCAAAATTCCTCCTTCAGAGGTAAATGCGACCATCAAAATGTGGGCGCACACTGGGTGGGCGTGGCGCGTCGTGGGAAAATATTGCTGACAAGCCAAAAAGTGAAAGAAAATTTACGAACGAGTGTATTTTGTGTGTTAGTATCATATATTTTGTAGTCAGTATTTCGTATTTTGTAGTTTGATGTTGAGTAGTTTTATATTTATTGCATTGTTTACCGAGCACAAGGCAATGACAAGACGGCCCATCTACTGTTGCCACGCCCTTCGAAGGGAGGCGGGCGGCAGTGACTAAAAGGGATTTTCGATGGCAACAAAGTCACAGGTTATTTATGTGAATGTCTCGTTCTGTTGCGTGTCTTCTCATTGGATTCGATTTGGTGCGAGTGCTTTGATTATTTTACAGCCTTTTTCGCTTTGATTTTTCACCCGAATTTCCCGACCCCCTGGATCTTTTCCCCTGATTTTCCCGGGTTTTCTTGTCTCTCTCAAGTGTGCGTTTTTGCTGCAGTCTAGCCGGGGGAAATTTTTGCCGACATCGCCTATATTTATAGACACCTTCACCTGTCTTGCCAAAAGTCACTTACGAAATTAAATTTGTTGCCGCCTGCATCCCTTTCTTTCTCTCAACTGTTGAAACATCTCTTTCTACCAGCTCCATTGCAACGGTAAGAATAAACAAATTTCTTTTCCTTCTCTTGTTTGTTGTCTAAGATTGTCAACAGATTCTACTCGAAGGCATTGTCAATTATTAGTCTTTACTCACTTTACGCTGCCATCGATTCGTAATGTTGGGAAATGGAAAACGGGGAAAATGCCAAAGAAAAGTGTTTCAGGGAAATGGCGCAATATGGTTAACGATTATGTGAATGGGCTATCATAACGGTAACAGACGGGAAAAGAGTTTTTTCTTGGTTTGACAAAAAAATGTCGGTGGCTTACAAAAGAAAATAGTTGTTCCCCTTAAATATAGATATTTTCTTACAAGGAAAATCACGTTCATAACTGACGTTCAAGTTTTTTTTTTATAAAATGTGAAGTATGCCGAAAAGTAAAAAAAAACTCCATAAAATGTGATTCATAGAGAAAAGTTTTCAATTTCACTCAATTTGCTTTTTCGTTTTAAGGCGGGTTGAAAGTAATTGGAACTGGGTTTTGAAAAGTTTACAACATATATGTGTTTTGCTATCTCATGAAACCACTTTACATATTTTCATTTTTCTCAGAAAACTCCTCTCTTCTTTTCACTTATTTGTTTTTCTTATGTGGCACCATTAAAAAAATTTTCCGTGAAAAAAACAAGAATCTTAAATTGCCAGGAATAGCAGGAAAAGTAGGAGTAAATGGAGAGCCAAAAGAAAACAGAGGCAGAAACATGTCTTTGGCAAATTAATAAATAATACCCCAGTAAAATCTCTTGGGCATATTATCATCGACTCCCTCGCTTTTGGCTCTTTTATTATTTATTTTATTTTATTGGGAACTGCATTGTTGACGAAACGATGTTTTCGCCAAAGCCTAACATGTATGAACATTTTGCCAAAAGCATTTCGTTGAAAATTTATCTTTGTTTTTGCCTAAAGACAAATAAACACAACATTTAATTTAATTAACGCATTAAATCAGAAAATTTCGAAATAGCAATGAGAATAAACATAACTTTTTAATTGAAATTCGTTATGGGCTTATATAGGTTCAAAGTTATATGCATGCAATATATTTATTTTCTCTACTGTCTATTCAAAACGTTGGCAAAGCAAAAATTTGCTTCACTATAACAAAAAAAAACCTTTAAATAATATTTCATTCTCTGCAAAAACTTAATTCTATTAAATTCCTTTGAAATAAACTATTTTAATAAGAGAAGCGGAAACAGACAGATATAAAAGCGGATTTAATCTTACGCTAAAGTACAACAATTTTGTAAAAAAATTCAGTTTCAATTTTTATATTTCTAAAAAAGTTTGTCTATAGTTTTTTTTTTTTAGGCTCAAGCTCATTTTTGTTTTTAAAGATGAAATACACAAAATTAAATGCCCACTTATAGATTTTTTAAAAGTGTTCAGAATACATTATCATAAACAATTTTCCATCCACTTATTAAAATATCAGCAAATATAGTTAAAGATTAAAAGAGAATCTCCTTAATTGGTAAAATGTTCATATAATTTGATGAAAATTTCCATTTTATGTCGGTATATTGGAATAATTTAAACTTAATTTAATGATGAACACATAAGCGCAAATTAATTTGGCTTAGTCTTGTGCGGCTAGTTTGATTATTTGTAAATTTCGTTTAAATTGCCTCAACGGCGATAGCAATGAATTTAAATGAATTTGAAGTTCGGTTTTAAATTGTTTTCCGATCGAATTTTACGCATTTTCCGGTAAAATGGCTAATTCCTGCCGACCCTCCTCATCTTTGTAAAGCAAATATTTGCCGTGTCACAGAGTTGCAAATATTTTGCAACCGGTTAAAAAAAGAGAAGTAATAGTAAAAAAAAATAGATAATAAATCACAGCGAAGGACAACGTGTTTGTTGTTGACTGTTGATTTTTTAGTGGTGATTAATGCAATGTTATTGTGCTGGTGTGTGTGTGTGTGAGTATTGAGCAATTTTATGCACTTGCTGCTGGAATTTTCCTTCGTGGCTTTCCCACTCATTTTTTTTTTTGTTGTTGTTTGTTTTCTTTGTTGTTTGTGCAGCGCACGGCTTCATTAATTATTTATTTATTTGGCTACTCACCCGCAGTCGCTGTAGTTGTTGATTTTGTTGGTTTTGTTGACTTGCTGTTGTTTTTTGGTTTGTTGTTTGAAAGTTGCCACAAATCAATCAAACGCTCGACTCGAATATATATAAATCGGTTTGTTTATGGATCTATATATATTTAAGTATTTTCCTATGGAATTCTTTTGCTATTTTTTTCTTTTATTTTTCGCTTTTCACATTGTTTTTATTAGTGCATCTATAATTTATGCCACAAAAATGCATTACTATTGTTTCTCTCGCCGTGTGTAAATTATTAAATTTATTTCATAATTCATTTTCTCAAACATTTATTCATTGCCTCGGTCGTTTTGTTTAATCTGCCATTTATGATTTATGTAGCCAAAGAAATCAGAATAAAAATAAAGGAAATTTTTCGAATAGCCACAAAAGCGATATTAACTATAAATTAATTCGTCAATTAAATACAAGTGTAAACATGATGTTGACTAGGTATCTGACTTTAGTAAGCAATTATTGAATACTGTTTTCTTAACTAAATAATAAAAGGGAATTGTTCAATAATTCTTTTGTTGAATATTACATTTAAGCCACCTCAAAACTAAAAAAAATGGTACAAAAGAAAACAGTTCCTAGAATAAAAACTGGCTGCTTAGCGGCTGTCATTGCTTGCATATATCTAAACTTAAGACTGTAATAATAATAACAATAAGCACCGCGTGAAGGTGGCAAATATTTATGCACATAAATCGCTGCCGAATGTTGGTGGCCAAAAGTGAATTACACGCAAATTACAAGCGTTAAGAATAATCAAAGCAATTTTAATTTAATTTCGGCCGAGCAATGCATTTTTCAAACGAAAAAGCCTTTTGTTTATGCCATAAAAACGATGAAAAACGGCCGAAAATCCTAAACAAAATGGTTCATGAATGAAAATCGTCGGCCAGAAGTGAATGAGTGTCGCTCTCTCTGTCTATATATTTTCATTTTGCCCATTCTCAGGCTGATTTGTGTTTTTGTATGACGCTTTAAACACATTACGAAAATCAACAAATAATGTTTATCGATTACATGAACAGTGAGCCGTGTGTTTTTTTCCCACATTCTGTGACGAGTTTCCCCATATTTTTTTCCCCACATTTTTGCTTGCTGACCAAACGGACATTGAGCCTTTTATTCAGCAGCGAGTCTCGCTCCTTTGAGCCAATCAGATTTGCATTAGCTTCATTCGAAAGTTGAGCCACTCTCAATGGCCAAAGAAAAATGGAAAAAAAAACCAAAAGGAAAACGGCAGAGGAAAAGCCAAGAGCAAGTAAGCAGTAACTGAAAACTGGCATAGATGGCTAGCCAACTCTGGGAATTTTCCGTAAAAAACCACACACAAAAAACTGCCAAAGCTATATAAAACTGCTTGAACTACCTTATCAATGAAAAATTAAACCTAATCCTAATTGAATTTCTTTAAAATATAACTTTACGTTGATGTTTTTTTTTAATTTGAATTATTCTTTCAAAATGTTAGTAAGCTTATTATTCTTATAAGAATTCTCAATAAAAAATGTTGTATGTCAAAATCATTATTTAGCAATGTATTTATTTAAGAACTGTACTATTTAAGAACTGCCTTAACTAAGCCATAAATGTCGCACAACGTTCCCTTGCGAATGCCACCAATTAAGATGGACTTTATCGCATTATATCTCGCGTTCCTTGGCACAACCTTTAATGCTGCAATTTTCATAAATATTTTCAGCATTTGTGCAATTCGCAGACATTTGGGATCGCAATGCGCACCGCAGCTGCGGCTCAAGCGGCGTATGTGTAATATTTCTAATGCCCAAAAAGGCAACGTTCCCCTAAGCGCTGCAGCTGGCCAAATGAAATGCGCTTAAAATGCTCCAGCGCACACACGGCGTATGAGCAACATTTTTATAATTATGCGACGGCAGCTGCAAGTTAAACACGCCAAATGCAATTAAGTGCTTCTACCTGTGTTTTCTTTTTCCCATCTTCTCTTGTATTTTATTTTTTGGAACTTTCCCGCTTTACCCCTTTTCTTCTGTTTTTCGGTTTTGTGTTTAGCTTGCCTCTCATTTTCATTTTCATTTTCGTCTTTGTTTTGTTTTTTAATTAAAAATTGAAACTAAAGCGCCCAAGCAGCTTAAATATTAAACAACTGAACAGGAAAGGCGTGGGGCACTGTGGGGTTAAGGGCTGTGGAAAGACTATTAGAAATGCTTTTCGTGGGCGCCGGGGGGCGTGGCCGGCGCGTGTGTCAGCCAGTTTTTATGGGAAAAGAAATTCCGTTTTATGGGAATGCCATTGCATACTTTCGGGAGTTGGCGAGTGCCACGTTTACAGGGTTTAAGTTGGGTCTAGAAGTATTTCTCAAGCTGCTCTCAATTTTGCGGCACTTAACGCCATGGTCTTCTGCAGCGTTCAGAAACTTTAAAGATCTATAAGTCTTTGCGAGATTTAAGAACCTTATTTTTAAATTTTTTCATAATGAAAAGCTTACTTTTAAAAGTCAAACCAAAGTTTTAGAATAACAGATCACAGATCATAATAATGTGTAGTATAAATAAGGCGAATAAATAATTTGATATTACAAAGGAATTCGTTTCTACAACATTCAAGATATTAAAAAATAAAGCCATCAATGACAAGCCCTTAAGAATATAATTATGAAAACAAAGCAGCCTATTGACAAAGTTTTCAATCCCTCTTCCCTTTACAACAAGCTCAATTACAGGGTACATTTCAACCTAATCCTTTGAACGCCCTAATGGCCTGATGCCCGGCAAGCATTTGTAATTAATTTGGCACGGGCACAGGCTTAGTTTTTTGTTTGTCGAACAAAGCAAATCGCCGGGGAGCACACACATGCAACAGCGACAGAGGGAAAGTCGAGGAAAAATCAGGCAGCAAGCAAGGGGAAAACACTGAGGTGCGACTCAAACATTCGGGGAATTAACACTTTAAGCCCGAATGGCTCCATTCCGGGGGCAAACAGCAAGCGGATTGAGCCATGGTCCATTCCCACAGCCGATTCTGTCTGATTGCGGCCAGGTGCTAAGCCGATTGGCTGCTAAATGGGCTTACACTATTTAATTTGCCATCAAACTGCCTCCAAAGGGTTTGTGTTTGCTACGTGTTTATGCCATTTTAAAATAAAATCATACGAATTTTGTTAAACTGATTTTAGCAGACTAAACAATTTAGAAATCATACATATTTTAACTTCAACGATATATTTTAGACTGGAAACTAATTATAATTTCATTAATATTCATTTTGCAAACTCCTTAATTCTTAATTGTTATCTTTTTTTGAAACACTGAAAGCAGCAATGCATTGAAGCCAAAAATCCTAACTTTACAGTGAGATTGTAAAACATTAACTTTATTTTGGAACAATTTAGAACAGCAAACAAAAACAGCTTAACAGCACTCTCATTAACTTTTCAAAATGTTTTTAAAAGACTTTAAAACCTTATCTTTAAGGTCTTATTTATTGTTACCTAATTGAAACAGAACGAAATTATTTAAACTCTTAAAGATCTCACATAAACCTTGCAATCTCTCCTAAAATCAAAATGTCACTTCTAAAAAAATAAGAGAAAACAAAACTTAACCATTTAAAATACTGTTAAATGATTTCATACATTTAAATGTAAATAAATTACAATTGAAATATATGTAACACATTTTCTAAGGCATTTGCCAAAACATCCAAGCTGCTTAATAAATGTTTGGGAAAATTCCCATAGGCTTTTTATTAAAATAATATAACAATTGTTATGGATTTGAATCGACTTATTTTTTAGAATATTTTATTAACCATGAATTCAATTGTGATTTTTAAGATAAATGTTTTCAAGCACTTAAAAAAAATTTAAAAACTTGAACTTTTCCAATGCATTTTCGTTTTTCATTTGATCACCGAAAAAAAAGGGTAGCCAAAACTCACAAGAAGAATTGTACTGAATTTATTTTAACAATTTCGAAAGTGTTTTTTTTTTTTTTTTTGAGTTTTCTGTTTTGGCCCGCGCCAAATGACAAGACGACGAGAAATTTTCCCAGATTTTTCCCTGGTTTATTCTAGTATTTTTCGCTAGTGGAGCACGTCGTGCCGTCGGCGAAGCTGAACGAGAACTGAATTCAGAATCAGAAAATGCGTTGGACGATGCCGAAAAGCGAAAAACGAGAAGCGAAACGAAGTGAGTCGAAGCGCGACGAAAGGAGAGCGGGCGCCAGTTTCCCGCTTTTCCGATTATCTCGCATGCGAGATTTTTTGTGGCGCGCTGGGAAATTCTCAGGGCGCACGGAATTTCCCTTGTGACGCAGCGAACGAAAGCGAATGGGTGAAGGTTCGGCTGGCGTTTTCATCTGGGCGGGTTTTCTTTTTGGCTTGAGAGAGAGCATCACTCGGTTTCGTTTTCCTTGGCCAAAATGTGGGCCTACCTGTTGCTTAGCAACTCGGCCAAAAAGCAGGGAGCTGGGAGCTGTGAGAGCTGAAATTTCGCGGATTGACTTGGGGTAGGTAGTGAAGCACTCATTATTTTATTGTCGGGGTGCCAAAAAAAAGTTCGACTTTCGTGGCTCTGGCAGCTGTTGCCAATAAAACAATAGAATCGGGTAAATTATGATCATGTTCTAAAGAACTTAACAACTTTCATTAATCTGGTTTTTAACTATTGTTTTAAAAATGTACTTTATATGATAAATTTAAAAAGTTTTTTACAACTTTTTCGGTACACCCAGAAAAAAAAACCAATTAAATATATTCGGCACTGATTTAACTTCGATGGGTGTTGTTTTTAAATATGGAAGAAAACAAAGTTTTAAATTTAAGGAAAAAATGGAAAACTACAAGTTTCCTATTAAATAAACCGATAAAATATATTAATATTAACAGTATGATGTTTTCAGTTTATTTTAAGTTAGTTTTAATTTTGAAAAACAACGTAACATTCAAATATTTTAATGTTTAATATGATTTTAAAATAAGTTTATAATTTTAAAGGTAACACACTTGATAAAATGTTGAAGGATACCATCCAAAGTTCAACGAAACAGAAGAAATTATTTTAAAAATACAGATTAAATTCTCCAATTAAATACACAATTACCTGCTTTTCTATGCTCTTCTCATTTCCGCATTAAACTTCTCCTACTTTCTTCTCTCATGTTTCTCTGGAGTATTGTCAGCAAATGACGGGGGGCACTTGAATGGTTTATAATTCCCCAGCTGGGTCTCCGCATTACAGATTGCAATTGATTGCCAGCGTATCTTGCCCCTCTCGAATGCTATCATCGGTAGCTCATTTACATGCGAATTTGCCAAATGTCATTTGGATATTTTGACAGTCGAAGGCAGCTCAAGTGAGCATACGAAAACAAGGAGCCATATGTTTGCACAGGCAGGCTAGTGGGAGAATTTTCCGTTCTCTCTTATTTTCCTGTCTTGACCCTCTTCAAGTGCCATGGAAAGTCTGGCCCAAAATGACAAAAGCTCAAACAATAATATTATATTTAAAAAAAATGCTGTTTCTGACAAAATTTTAAATCTATTGCTTATCGATTTTTTTGTAACCAAGCATGGAAAAGTTAAACGCAATTATTTATTATAGGTTTGTTTGTTAAGGATTTAAATATTTGTATATAATTTTTTTTGTGTTATTTAATTTCAATAAATATTTTGATTACTTTGTTATAAGTTGGTTTTTAGCATAGCCTGAACTTTTCAAAGTATAATAAAATAATATTAGGAGTTATTTAGATAAAGAGAAACAACAAAAAAAAATTAAATAAAATATTTTCCCACAATTTTATTGTTGTTGCTCAGCTGCTGTTTTTGTTTGTATTTGGCAGTGGCAACAACAGCAAGAGTAAGACCAAGAATGGCAAATGCCACTCAACACTCAACATGCCAAATACAAACACAGAACTGAAACAAGAGCAAGAACAAAAACAAGGTGGTAAAAGGAGGCGTGGCTGGGGAAGTCGAAAGGGGAATCCCAGGGCATATTGAAGGCAGCAGAAGTGTAAACAGGAAACGTGATATTTGACAGATGAGTGTAGATATTTAGATACCAACATAAATACTACTTATGCCCTGAGAAACCACCCCGTGCAACCATTCGTTGTCTCCGCCCCTTAGACTCCGCCCTACTCCTAAATCTACAGCCCCTTTTTATACACTTGTAAATAATGTTGTTTGTTCCTATTTTATTAAAAAAAAGGGCATTTGGTAATAATGTTATATTATCTTATTATAATCAAATATGTTCAAATTTTTAAATTTAAATGAAATGCGTAAATTACTACGAGAATGAATATATCTTTAAAAGTCTATATAAACTTTATTACACATTCTAAGTTGGTTTTATATTCACAAGACCAATTATAATATTTGTTTAATTTGATTTGTCACTGTGCACCGAATTCTCCAGTGTTTGCCGACTCCTCCGCAGTCTGTGTCTCTGGTGTCTTATTGATTTTCTGCTATAGCTTTCACTTGCCGCAATTTGAAGTGCCACACACAGATACTCACGCACACTGGCGCAGGCACGCACAAAAGCGAAAATGAGATGAAAAGGGAGGCGGCAAGAAGGCAATGAAAAGAAGGAGCCGCAAACAGAGACATGATGCGAAAAGAATCCAAAAGTAGTAAATATTATAATGGATTAATCATTACCTTTAAATCATAAATTTAACGTTTAAATAAAATATTTCTGGAAACAAGTTCAAACTATTTATTATTAGTCATTTTACTTAAAGGCATTCAAACATTTTCAACTGTATAAACTTGATTGTTTTACCACTTTATCTGCACATACAAAACCAATTTGGTGCCCTTTGCCACTCGGGCGTATGCTCGATAAAAACCCATTGAGCGCTGAAAACCGCACTGAAGGCAAACCACAGTGAAATCTCGCCACAGAAGGACGCAGATTTTCAGATTTTCCTTTTGTGACTTTACACGCCACTTGAAGAGCTCTGGGATCTATTGCATACTTTTGCGGGCGGTGACAA
This sequence comes from Drosophila elegans, assembly GCF_018152505.1. Lineage (NCBI taxonomy): Eukaryota > Metazoa > Arthropoda > Insecta > Diptera > Drosophilidae > Drosophila > Drosophila elegans. Next base: position 7,333,362 of record NW_024545513.1, on the reverse strand, counting down.
ATGTCGAAGAGCTCGCTAAACCAAAAATTAATCAATAAAACCGCTTTGATTGTGGCTGACATAGACATAAGAATACGATGTTGAAAGTGGATTGTGGTAACAATCAGAAATATACACAGTATTTAAGCAAATTTAAATAAGCACATTTTGAACTAAAGATTTAACTTAAAACGCTTTTGCTTAAACTACATTTGATACAATGTGTTAATACTATGAAATGCACCGATAAGATAAAACATTACTTATACAACAATTAATCAGTTCAAGACACACATTAAATAACCATAATTAATCACTGACTCAAACTAAAGGAAAATTTATTGTCAATTTCTGTAATTTCAGACAGGAGTGGTTTTTATTGGTATTCCCAAATAGTTAATTATAAATTCCATTTAACCCCCTTATGGTGCATTAAAAATATAAATATTTAAATCACAATGTGCGCATAAAACGAGAACGCATGGTCTAAAGAACAAGTATCCATTTATCTCCCCGTCAATTGCGCACTTGATGCTTAATGACTGACAGATTTCCATTCAAGAGCCCCTGCTCTCGCCCTTTCGATTATTTTATACTTTCACAGCGAAACAAAGAAAATGCTTAAAAAAATATATTTATAACGTACGGTAACGAGCGAAAAAAAGGAGAAACAGGTAAGGAAAATATGATATGGAAATGAGTTTGCATTTTACTCACAGTCATAATAGTCGTATCGATCCGCTTCGCTGGGATTATTGCTGCCCATGATTTTGCCAAAAACTGTGGAGAACACAACAAAAAATAGGAACATCAAGTGGGGTGTAAAAAAAAGAAACAAGAAAGCGATTTAAGAGTGGCTATGGCGGCCAAAGGGTTAACAACAACGCGGACAACAGCAACACAACGGATAAATCGCAGCAATTCAATTAAAATCGCTGACACCGAGTCAAAGTGATGGCCAAGTGGGGAAAAGGCGGAGGGAAAGCGGCGAAAATCGAACTGGAGCTGGCGGAGATTGAGGCGAATGAAAATAGACGCTAAAAGGTTTAAATGGAAATGCAGCTTGGGCAACATAAATACATTTCTTTCGGATGGACATTCGTACTAATCCGGGTATAACAAGGTGGAAAAGAAGTCAGCAATCACATCTTAAAGCCTATCCAATTGGTAACGAAATGGCAATTCACATTCACTTTTATTTTCAATTAATAAATGCTCCATGGAATCAAATAATGACTATATTTAAACGTTTGAAGGTTCAAAATGTACTGATTCGGCTTACAGTAATTAAGTTTTGCCACACCTGTTTTGCTATTCACCTTATCAAGAGAGAATTTCAGAGATGAAGAGAAAGAGTATTACCGTGAGAGTACGTACCGTTCCAATAACTTTCCATGGAGAGGGAGAGCAAGAAGATCAAAAGATAGGCAATACAAATACAACGACAAAAACAACAATCAATCACCGAACTAAACAGTTATTTGATACAGTCATCTTATCGGAGTGAAATTATAGCTGTATTACAAAAATCTTATTAACGCCGGTAAGGTAAGGGCTATGCCCGAATTACATATGTACATACAGGTGTGTTCAAAAGTATTTACACAACTCTTAAAATGATACATTTTCATTATTACAAATAAAAAGCCTCAAGCTTTTAGAGGTATGCTACTGGAAAATGTTCGCAATAAGTGAAGTTATGAAATCTAAAAATCCAGTTTTAGACTTATACATATATAGACTACATACGTTTGGCGAAGGTCCTGCGGACTCGCAGAAAGCAGGATCGCGAGCGGGACAGACGAACAAGTTCCTCCGGATGCGATCCGTTCTGGATGCAGATGATCGGCGCCAATGGCGCGATGCGGCAGTGACTGCGACTGTGGCTGCGACTACGACGCCGTCGTTCCAACAATGGAATGGCCACGAAATTCGATGTTGGCTGCAGCTGCTGTTGTTGTTGTTGCTGGTGTTGATGTTGCAGCAATTCCACTGCGCCGATTTCCGTTTCCGGTTCGCCGCTGTTGTGGTGGTTATTATTGGTGGCACTGTTGTTATTATTATTATTTATATTGCTGGTATTGATGATGGTGATGACGTTGACTACTGGCTCCCTTGCGGCTGAAATAGGATTCAATACAATTAGTATAAAGAAAATCGCGAAATAAATAAGAAATTCAATTGAAAAAAAATTCCCATGCCCACCCCTACACTACAAAAAAACACTTTCTCGTTTCTTCTTTTTCGCACATCATCTCGTAATTCATTTCAATGTATGCAATTGCCGGAATAAAAACATATAGGTACCAGATTGGGGAGTGGGTGTTTATGTGGGTGGACTTTTCCCGACTGTCATGTACCTGTCAATTGATTCGACCTTGTGCTGCTGACTCAAATACACTTGAGTGCTGGAAAATGTGGAACAAAATGCAATTTGCACAGCTTGCGCTCAGCCAGTGTTGGACAAATTGGAAAAGAGTGCTTGCAAATGGCTTAAAACGCCTTGGACAATTTCCGGTAAGTCTGCATAAGGTTCCTGAATAAGTAAATTACCGCTTGCAGTAGCGCCCAAAAGCTGAATCAATATAAAGACTTTTAAATCATGAACAGTATTCGCATGCTGCAAGTAAAATCAATCAATCAAAGAGCTGCAAGCTAATTAAGTGTTGAAAAGCATACAAGTAAAAGTGCTCAACAAATACGAATACCCAAAACGAATCTCAGCTCACTCACTTATCATCTCAACAGCTTGGACAGCCCTTTTCCATTTGCCTCCAATGCAATTCATTTGATTTATTTGCCCATCCAGCTGCTTAGCTATTTTCAAGTGGCAAGAGAGCTGCAACAAGGGGTGATAACTTGGATCGGGGAAAATGGAAAGTTACGGGGACCTGAAGGTTGCAAGTGAGAAGAACAAAAACACACAATCCACTTGCAGCTTTTTGGGTGCTTACAAATAGTGCACAGTCGCAGGGCAATGGGGAAATAATTTGAAGAAAACAAATGTTTATTTTATTTATTTTTTTATTAAGAGTTATACGTCTAGCACGGCAAGTTAAAAAATTTGTTATAGTCAAAATAGATATATGATTTAATAATAATTTTTATAATTATAACATCAGTTCCTTATACAAGTATATACTAACAATATGGTTTACATAAGGAAACCATATTGAAACCATTTTTTTTAATATCTAAGTCAGTTTGTTTCTGTAGCCCCTTCGGTGAAGAACAAACCCCCTTGGACAACGTCCCTGTCCCCTCGACATGCCTGGCTAATTTCTGGCTCATGGCCAACTGCAGCTGGCTCATCTTTGTGCCGGGTTGAGGTTTTGTTGCTCCTCCGATCTCGGTGTCGTCGGTCGTGTTTATTTGTTGCATATTTCGAACTGTGGCCCAAGTGCCAGCAAATGTCGCAAACGATGGCATCGCCACAATGGCAATTCAACAGGCTGGGTGTGGCACACAAAAAAAAATAGACGAAATTTTGTTTAACCCTGGAATATGTTTCAAAAGGCTCATTTAGAAATTCCTTGGACAGGAATCATAAATAACATTGGTTTATTTACCATGAAACCCACTTAATTAACTGCATTTCCGTGGCAATTTAAATGCACTATTTCGAGAGTCGTTAATTGTGGTTCCAGCTCTTACAAATGCCAAAGGCAATTAGAATAATTGTTATTATGATTATTGGCACGAAGCACAGAGGATCGTAAATTTGCGCACCATAATAATTTCGACAGAAAACGATAAACAAGTTAACGGTTTGAATATTGTCAATACTATTAAAATAAAACCAAGCTATTTTACAATAGAATCGAATCGAGGTTTTAGGTAGATTGTTATTATGAATTATTAAAGAAATAAAAACTAATGATTTTGAAATACAATTGGGTTTGGAATTTCAAGCAGTTTTATATAGTCTTTCATCAAACAAAGATCTGATATTTTGATTATAAAAAACAAACTTATATAGCTGTATGAAAAATTAAGATATTTGTATAAAATATAATTATTTTTTAAGAAATGCTAAAACTCGCAAGCCCTAAAAGTATACTTCCGAAAGGAAAGATTTTCTTGCTAACAAACGATGGCAAATAACATTTGAAACTTGTCCGAAAATAAATATGAAGTTTTTTAACAAGGCGAAAAACAAATTTCCAGACCGCTCGTGAAAAATCTGTGTATAACTTTGTGTGCGTTATGTGTATATAATAATGTGCATAAGCAAACAATTATTATTGTTATAATTTAGCTTGAAAAACAAGTAATTTTATAACCAAACATTTGCAGAGCGATCATTTAAAAACAATCCTTACAGAAAGTCGTAAAAACGCATACGAGAAGCCAGAGCCAAAATATTTATATTAATGATATGCATAAATACCCCGCCGCCTTGTAAGACCAGTTCTTTGGATCGGCGCAGAATATGTTTATGACGAGAAACGGGACGCAATCTAAACAAATTCGGCGTATGCAATAGAAACATGTTCCAGACATTGTTTAGACCTTTGGTTTTGGTCTTCGGCTTTCAAGTTTTCAGCCTTCTGGCAATTGCAGTTTGATGGATAAACTACTATACATCGATCAGCCGTAAATTGTCCCGATCGAAGGTCATTCTGTTCGCAGATATATTTCCGAAAAGATTTATTCCCTCGCGGATTATCAATCCAAAAGCTAATTACATTGAGGGCAATCGATTTGAATGGAATCAAAGGATAGTTTCACTGTGTGGGCGAAACTTCTGTTTAACTTATTTCCATTTTCCCCTGGTCATACATTTTTCACGACTCCTATTCTTAAAATATTGACTTTGCAGAATTTCAAATAAAATTTTAAAACATTCCAAAGGCAAAACCATTTTTTGTTGGATTTTTTCTCGATTTTAAGGAAGTACGTATTAAAACTAGAATAGTTTTTTAATTAATTACTTTTTCCATTTATTTTTTATAATCAAATACAATAAATTAAGCTATTACTTACAGATTAATTTAAATAATACATACAAATGGTTTTTTTTATTGTGGTACGTCTTTGTTAGGCCATTGTTTTTAGGCCTTAATGACAGTAAAAAATATTGTACAAAATATATTCTATTATTTTTCTGGTCTTATTCAGCAAAGGAAAATCACAGTGACCCCATAAATTATTCTATTTCCTACGATACGATTTTCCTGCAGCATAGTGTTTGTTTTTGCATCTGTCATTGGACCCATTTCAGCCTTCTGCAACATTGCAAATCGATCAAACAACAGTGGGCAGAGATTGAGATTCAAACTTTGGGCATCGCGGTCTGACAGTTAAATGAACACATTTCACATATCACATTTTCCCGCACATTTTCCCCCCTGCAAAAGAATAAGACAATAAACAATAATATACACACATACACACTCACAGGGGAAATCATGGCAAATTGTTTTCCCAATACTACTTTTTTTTTTGCTTCGAACGATTTCCGTTTTCGATCGAGCAAATCTTGTTCCGTTCAATGAAACGAAGAGAGTCATTAAACGGGGCAACATCAAAGATTTTGGATGGGTTCTTGATAATTTAAAAATTTTTCACGGGTAAGTTGTGGGTCCAAAATCTTGTCGAAACTCGATTTTTGGTAGTGCATATTTATGTAATTTTCAATTATTTAAAAAATCAAAAAAAAAATTTAGCAAATCATGAAATTTAATCAAGTTTAAGTATAAATCAAATTTGGAAAAAAAAAATAAAATAGATTCTACAGTAAATAGGATTAAGTCAAATGCATTTTTAAGATATAAAAAGCGAATTTTAATGTGATATGTGAATATTGTACAAGAAACACAAATCGAGACCTGCTACCCTTTTCCTTTTTTTACATCTCATATCAAAAATATTTGGTTAGCTTTTTAGGACCAGAACACATGTTGCTCTAGGCCAATTAATGGTCGGAAAAGTTTCGCTGAGGTGTTTTAGATGATATTAACATTGAAATATATTTATTTATTCAGTTTTGATAATCGCACTATATAGCAGCGATTATGTTTGGTATGGGGCCATGTGATGGCGTATTCTCAGGGTGTCGGAATCTATTTCCAAATGCGATTCGCAGGCCATTCGAGGCGCCATGGGTGGTCATACTTCTCTGGTTTCGAGAAAAACTCTTTTTCTTTTTCTTTTTCCTTTTCCTTTTTGTTTTTCTTTTTTTTTTCAATTGAAAATCGCTTTGATCGCTTTGTCGGCAGGTGGCAGTGGCAAAACAGCGGTAACATAAAGTATGGATGGAAGTGCATTTGAAATCAAAATTAAATAAATTCCTTTTCCCATTCCGGTCTGTGGAAATTGCTGGACAAGCAAACAGGAATTCGCCGGTGGAAATTACCCTCTTAATTTGCGGAGAAGCGCAACATTCTGGATGAAAACTTAAAATCAAACAAACACGAAAACAATTGGTCAAAATCAAATTAAAACCGCTGACTACGAGAGTTTTTCATCCAAAATGTTGTTTATCTGGCAATTTGCTTTGTTTTGCATTTAGTCTACTAAATGGATAAATATAGACCATAAAGATAATACTACACAAGTTTGAAGGGTGAACCCAATCAATCGGAAGAGCAATTGCTGGCTATAGCCAAATATCTGAGTACCCTTTAAATTAAATCGAATTTAGATTTTTTTTAATTAAAGAAAGAAAATAGTCATCTTATTAAAGGTAAATGTTATTAAACAATATAGACAACTACTTTTTCTAATGTTTAAGTATATATTCAAGGATTGAGAATGCCACAACTGGAACTACCAAAACTATTTTCCAAATTCCTGAATGAAAGCCAAATAAATCAATATAAAAACTTACAAATGTCCACAACATCCGATGGCGCCTCCATTTCCATGGCATTCAGTACTTCCGGCATTTTGACTATACAATTTACGAATTTCTGTTTATTTAAGACTACTTTTATGTGCTGTCGAAACTCCTTTAACAATCCGGCGAATATTATTCACTGCGCAAACATTGCAGGTGTTTCTGTATTTGGCCCACAGTTGATTGCATTCGGAAAAGGCTAAAATTAGTTTTAGATCAAGACCAAAGCAAATCCAAAATAACAACAAAACAAATTGAAAAAAAAATCAACCGTAAATGTTACACACACTGAGAACCGAGCCAAAAACTATATCACAAAAGTGTGACACAAGATAAAATTAACATGCCAAATTTGGGTTGTTGGAAGTGCACTTAATGTATGTACATATGCTGGAATTTTCGCTACAGTTGCGGTGGTAATTTTAACTTTTCACTTTAGGCTCCACTCATTTTCTATGCATTTAGCACAAGTAAAAGGTAAACGGTAATTTTGTATTCCTTAAGTGCACCGAATGAGGTGTAAAACAAAATATGCAGGGATATCGTGTTCTTCCCGGACTTTCGATCACGTCTGTTTGCGCTGACGGCTGTCCGGTTAATGTTTTCTTTTACTTTCCATTTCGTGATTTGGCTTTAGCTTCAAAATTCAGCATCCGGCTCAGTTGCTCTCAAACTGGAACTTTGCGTGGGAGAAATTCGAAGGAAGAGCGGATAAATCGGGGGAGCAACAGTGGAGAGAACTCGGCGATCGGTCGGATTTGCCTTCGGTTCCGCTCGGCTGGTTGCCGAGTTGGAAACAGAGAGTGCCGATTCAGAGAGAAAAAGGAAACTGCAGAAATGTAATTAACTCCAAATAAGCAAATCATTTGAGTAATAAATATAAAAAAAAAACTTGTACAGTATGTATTAGATGTATGCAACAATCTATGTAATTTATTCATATATACTGCACATTTTAAATATAAGAGGAAACTGTCTTATCATATTTCTTACCTTTATATGGGTAATTTTATGTATCTTAATCATTCTAACAACCATTTTTATATACGATTTTCGCCAAACTGGCATAATTTTTGTGGCTCTTTTGCACCCATCTCCATTTTATTGAAGAAAATTGCAATCAATTGACATTTGCAGTTGACAGGGCAATGACAACGCCCACGTTAAATTGCAAAATGAAAACTATGAAATTGCCGGATAGGAAAGACAAATATTCAGAGACAGAGCGAGGTGCACCGAATTTCCTCAGAGAGGAAGCACCGTGAGTTTTCCGAGCTTTTTCATCGATTTCCATTTGCAGGTGCATCAGTTGATCGCCAGCGGTTTGTGTTGTTGTCTGCGGTTTTCATTACGGAATTTCAATTACGAGTAAAATGTTTGCAACTTGTCGGCCGTTGGCCTGTCATTTCATTTGTTCCCATTTAAAATGGTGAAAAGTTAGGCAGAAGTTGGCACTGGAATTTGTCAAGCAGAAAATTGCCTTCTATGACATTTATGCGCAGCTATGAATGTCAGGTACACTCAAAAAATTACCTTTTTCATCCAAAACTTTCAAGTCTTTGAAATGTATCATGTTATTTTGTTAAGGTCTAAAACTTTGTTAAAAGATAAATGTTTTTAACGATTGCAAACCCAAAATCAATTGTTAAAACATTTTAACCCAAAAGGACTTAAGTTAGGTTTTGAGTGTGGAGGTAATGGTGCGCTCGACATTGAACTTTCAGTATTTAATTCAGATAGTCAAGATAAAAGATATTTGTCTGACAACTTTGTTTTTAATTTCACATTGATAAGGGTTAACATTGAACCTGTGAGTTCTTGTGCTTAAAAAAATTCCTTAAATTCTTTTTTTTTTGCATTTTCGACTTTCTCAATAAATACCAGATGATATGATAAATCGTATTCCATATAGCTTATGGTGTTTGAAATATTTATAGGATCTCTAGTAAATAGCTTTGTCAGATCCACGTTGCCCACTCCCATTCGAAATCACATTTGCCAATCCCATTTCGCGGCAGATAATTGCCGCATTAATTATTATGATTGGCAATTAAGTTTAACGTCGGTGGGCGTAACCCCGCCCCCACTCACACGAGGTGTCAAAATGGGGCCAGCAGGTCAGATTCAATAATTTCCTTAAATACATTAGTGGCTGTTGATATTTAACAATGGCAACGCGAGGCCAAAAAAAATAAATGTAGAAAACAAATCAAATAAACAAGGGCAGACAAAAATTTTCGAATCGCAAATCTCTGACGCCACAGAAACAAGTTAAGGCAATAACACAAAACATGATCGACGCAATATAAACTAATTGAAAAAAAACTGTGCTCTCCTAGCGGCGTCACTGTTACTGAGATACCCTAGAATTCTAGGGTATCTCGGTTTTAAAAGACATCTTTAAAAACTATTAAATGATTTTAAGGGAATAAGGAGGATTTTGTTCACTACGCAAGCACAAAAACCTTAAAAAGCAACAAAATCTTTACGAAAGTATTAATTTTTATTTTATGAAAAAATTGAATAAAAAATATTTGTATTATATACATTTGTTTGTATTTGAGTCAAACGCAAATTTTGGATACCTATCTAAAGTTTTAAGATTAGTTTTAGGTATTTAATAGTCGCTAGCTTAAGCCTAAGCCTTTCAAATGCATGAGAAATAAATTACCATAATTTTTCACTATCAGGCGCAATAAAATTGTTCGTTTTGTATGTATAAAAACACAAAAACAAATAAAATACGAAAGCCCAAACCGAACAATAGACAACAAGCCAAAGAAAGAAAAGCTACTCACCGCAAATCAACAAAAAAAAAACGAAAGCAAAAATATGATTATGTTCTTTGGAATTTATGGCTCTTTTAAAGTTTACAATATTTATGTATTATAAATTTTACACGAAAACACAAAGGAAAAACTATAGAACATAAAACACTTTGATCTGGGCAATGCAGTATTTGTTTGTATCCGAACATTCGTCTTTTTGTTTTGTGTTTTGATGCGGTTTTTTCCAGTTAAATAAATTGTAATCAGTTTACTGGAATGCGAATTAGGGGAAATAGTTTTAAACACTTAGTCGGTGATTCAAAATTTATATGGCGGATATATCAGATTTATTGAGATTTATTGAGATTTTTTCTGATTTTTTTTTTTTTGGAACCGAACGCGGCAGCGGACAAAAACAAAATGCAGGGCAACGAGAGAGAAAATCAAGAAACATATTAAGAAGAAGCGGCAGCCGATCCAAAAAGCAGGCAAAGATAAACAAAAGTTATGAGTTGGAAATAAACCAAAAATTTTGATGTTTCTCAATGAGCACGCGTGCCTTGTTTTTATTTTTTTTTATTTTTACATAGTTTTCATTACGTTTCCTTATGGTGCACATTTTTTTCCAAATCTGTTGGTTTATTTTTAGCTGGAATTTTTCAATGAAAGAAGAAGCACAGCAACTACTCCAATTTTCTTGGGTGGCCGCTCTTAAGAATTTTTATTTTACTCAATTTCTCCAAGCTGCATTTTCTCGTAAAGAGAAAGCTAACAAAAACGAAGAAAGTTATACAGTCAAATATCCCTAGTTTGAACAATCTACAAAAAATTATTGATGTGAATTAAGGTTAAGGTATAACTTTAAATAATGTAATTATTATTTTATAAGCAATTTTTGTATTTATTATTTATTTAATTAATTTTAATCTGCTAATTTAAAAAGGAAAACATTTAAGTAGTCTTAAAATTTTGATTTTAAAAAATGTATTCACAGTGAATAAAATTTTGTAATTTTTAAAGCCAAAAGTTCAACATACGGACTAAAGATTGTTCGCAAAAAGTGGCTCGCAAGTGCAAAGAAAATTTCCTGAATTTTTTTTTATTTTTACTTTTTTTTTTTTTGGGTAATAAAAATTGATGGTCTGGTTTTTCGCTTCTGGTCGTAAATATTGTTCCTTTCTGTTGAAAAACATTTATGGAAATGTATAAAACATCTGGACACAAAGCCAAGAGCCAATCAAAGCCATTAATTAACCATAAATGACCACTAAGCGAAACTACCGAGCGGGAAAAGCTACGTGCTTTTCAATTTCCCATTAACGGGATCATCAAAATCGAGTTTTCTCCTTCGGGACAAAAAAAAAAAGAGAGTGGGCACTCTCTCTGCTGATATTTAAATCAGGAACTGGTATCTGGTGCTTCATTAGCATGCTCGTCACGTGTCTCTGTCAATGTCCTGCTTAGTCCTTGCCACTCTTTCTTGTCCGCTCTTCCCGTCTCCTTCTGCTGCATTGGGACCCATCAAATTATTCACTTTCCAAAAGTGCTGAGAAAGCAGCTTTTGATTTTTGGTTTTGTTTTTATTTTAAGGGTTTTGCAATTGTCCATATATTAATCATACGTCACGTGCGCCAAAGAAAACTATATTAAAAAAAAATTTATTTAATCGTGGATTTTTTTATGCTTACTATGATAGGTTTTATACGTTTTTAGCTTTATTTACAATCTATTAGCATAATAATTTTAGTTTTTAAATTTTTTATTCCTTCACAAATTTGTAATACATTTCGAAAAGTTTTTTTTTTAAAACCTTAAGTTATGTCAATTGAGTTGCATTTTTTGAACGTTTTTCCCGTCAGCACTGTTCCCGAAAGTGCATAAAATGGAAAAGAAATTGGGGGAGAAAGTGAACGAACCGACGATGGGCTGTCAACTGGCAATGTGTGGCCCATAGGAAGAAAGTGACAGAAGGTGAGAGAACGGAAAGGAGAAAAGGAAAATGGAGGGAAATTGCTGGACATCTGAGCATCATTAGATCAATGAAAGCGGGAGAGAAAGAGGAAGAGGGGGTGCATATGACACTCAAAATTGCGTTCGCAATATTTTGGAGGAATGTGTCAAACTGTCTTGCCTCCCTTTTACATCACTGCTCCCTCTCACTCTTTCGCTTGCATTTCCACAGCAAGGAAAATCATTTCCACAGTAAGTAAAATCATAAGAAAATGAAAGGAGACAAATTTAGCACACTCGACTTATTTGCCCATGAAAACGATTACATGGTGTTGGCTAACCCTTTAGTACAAAAAATGTCATGTTTTACGAACCATAACAATAAAATTATTATAAAACACAATCTACGTTAAAAATAATAGTAAACTATGATTAAAACAGATTAAAGAGAGATAAGATAAACTTAATTCCTACAAATTCAATTACACTTTCGGAAATATCTAGCTTTTTTTATTAATATTCTTAAGTTATTAATTATTTTATGCAAATACATTTTTTTTTTATTTCCGTATCATATTTTTGAATACATTTTCAATTATGGCCTTAAAGTTGCCATTAATAATACTAAGTAATGAGAATAACAGATTAAAAGCAATTTTCTACATTGTTTAATATATTCGGAAAATGTAACTATATTTTATTTATTTTCTTAATTATAAATTCTTTTATATTCGTGAGTATATGTACACATATCTCCCAACCATTGTTTTATGGGGTTAAATTGCCATTTTATCAATGGCGCATTTGCTCTTGTGTCCTTGCTGCCTTTTTGGCCAGGATTGTTGTTAAATGCTGCTGTTTCTGTCACAATAAGATGACTTGAGCTCGGGCATATTTCATGTGTCCGTTTCGCTACCGCCGAAATTCCGACCCAAATTCTCCATGCGGATTTGAATATTTAAATAAACTGCTCACTGACGTGCCGTTGCTGTAATTGTTGTTGTCACTCGCATTGCGGCTGTTTAATTGTCATTTCGTGTGCAGAAACCGAAATGCCAAATAAACACAAATTTACACAAGCGACCGATTGACGTGCATAAGTGTTTGTGAGTGAGATGAGCACAGTGGTGATGGGGAAAAGGTTATCGAATCATCATTAAAAAATGTTATATAACTTGTAACTCCTATTATATTTCATACTGATTATTGATTTAATAACAAGTAATTAATTGTAAAGCCCAAATTGAATTTGTATGACAACAACTTTTTTACATTTACACTTAAAGTTCGAAAATTATAAATTTAAATATCAATCATGAGTTCCAAAATGTATGTTTGAACAACTTGTATGTTTAACATAAAACTTAGCCTCTAAGCTTATTTTTAACTGAATTTTACGAGCTTTTTAAAAAATATATATATTTTTATATTATATACCTTCTTAAATGACTTTCACGTTAAATTTCAATAATTTATATAAATATGTTTAATCTTTTATCTTGTACTTTTAAACAATTAGCATATTTAACATAAAAAGTACAATTTAACTTAGTATTTAGCTTTAATTCCGAATGTATTGGACCAGCTTAATCTTAATCTATTTATATAAAAAATATTGTTAAATAAATATACTTTATTAGGCCAATTGTGCCAGTCGATCTGCATTTGTAATGGCAACCTTGAACCGCCAATTGTATTTTGCATGCTGCCAATTCGATTTGACCCGTGACTGTTGTCGGCCAGAATTGCAATCGCCGCTGGAGCATATCATTGTTAACTTGGCCAAATTATATCAGCCCGATGTGTTGGCGGTTTCGGCAGTTTCGACCGTTTTTGGTGTGTGTGTGTGTGCTGCTCGAAAATGAATTTTGCAAACGAAACACGCGAAAATGAATGTTCGCGCTTCAAAATGGGTAAAGTAAATGGCGAAAAATGTGTGAAATTGTCCACCTATATATGGGTTTATTATTGTTTGATTTGGCTTGTCTTTTTGGAGGTATATTTTTGGAAATAGGCTGAGAATTTATGGCGAGTGTAATATATTTTAAGCAAAATCTATTTACTAAACAATGTAATAAATATTCAAATGCATTTTTGTTATTGGAATTAAAATATTATTTGCTTTGAGTTTTTTTTAGTTATTTAAATACATAAAAATACTAAAATTTTTCGAAATTAAAAAAAAAAAATTTTGAAAATGTAGTTTAAATTCAAACCATATTTAACTTAAGTATTATTAAAGTAATATTTTCTACATTACTTAAAAAAATGCATGCTATTTAATATGCATTGTATTCAACATTTTAATTTAATTTTGTTTAATTTTATTTCAATAGTCAGATATTTACGTTTTCTATTTCTTTTTTATTTATCAGTGCTGTTGTTATTTTCTTGATTTTGGTAACTTTCGCCAAAAGTGCTCCAAAAAAAAACCCAGAAAGGCCAACAAATTTCCCCCAATGACCACATAAAAGGCCAACTGAAGATCTTCAATAGTGAGGACTCTGACCAGATCAGACTCGGCATTGGCCTCAAGGATGCTCAGTCGCATCTTAATGTCCACCTTGGATTGCTCGTCCTTGATCCATTTAACAATGAATCCCACGCTGAGCGCCCTTAACAGAAGAGCATTCACGGCATCTTCCCAGGGTGAATCGCGCGGCATTACATAAGAGATGGTATAATACTTGGGACACTCCGGCACAACCCAAATCTGGCGAAGCAATGTGAATCGCGAGGATTCGAGGACCAAGGAGGTATATCTGGAGACGCCAGCCTTGCTCCTGTACTTGGCCACCTCATCGATGACATCCGCCCGAAGATCTCGGTTCCAGGTGAGTTTATTATTGAGACTCGCGAATAATGGCGATGTTTCGCTAAAGAACAGGTCATCCGCCATCGAGGAGTATTTGTAGACCACCTTCAGGCCACTGTCATCCAGCTCCTGCATGGTATTGATGTCCTTGTAGTACAGCGGATGTATGTAAACGGTGGCCAAACTGGACTCGAAAATGGCGCCAAATATCACACTCACCAAGCAGAGCGACCCGATGAACATCCGCTCCGCATAGCTCGCTGGCAGGTGGCTCAAGTTGACCCGAACCCAAACCACCCAAGTGTCCACCACTATGCCCAATGCCTGGCCCCAAAGATGCTGATTGCCCACCCTGACTATCCTCAGTTTCAGGTTGATCACCCGAAATGTTAGCCAAATCAGAGCACAGGCAAAGGCGGTCAGAATGAAACCCAACCAAATGTCGTAGCCAACGGCGAAAATGGGTAATATCGATTGGGGTATACGCCTAGCCTTCGGCACATAGATGCACAGCTCATCGTCGTAGACGGCAACTGTGAAGTCCATGTACTGCTGCACCAGATAGTCCTTCACAAAGAATCCCGTCAGACAAATGTCCAGGCCATCGTTGATGATCGATCCTATGGCGCCATTATAGCTGCCATTTGTATTGCGTTCTCTGTCAAGAAAAAGTTGTGAAAAGGTTGTAAAATTAAATTAAATTAATTAACTAACTAATTTCTAAAATTGTAAACTCCAGTAAGAGTTATAAAAACTATTAGAGTTTCAAAATTACTTTTTTTAAGAAGTGCCCAAGAGTATGCAACAATATATTTTAAATCCGAAAAAGTTAATAAATGAATATCGTAATGACATTCTGTTTTTCACTGCATACTTATAGATATTTTGATAATTGATTTCAATGCCCAACATCTGGGGGAGCTACAGAAATCACAAGGTGTTTGAAACCTCTAAAAAAGGTGTATCAAAGTATGCAACAAATGTATTTAATATCTTAAGTTGTTTTATGTTTTTGTATTTTTGTTAGTGCATACTTTTGGACCCCTTTATAAGTGATTTCGAAATCCCAGAGATTTTTATGGCACCTCTGAATATACATATATTGTCCCAATTAGTTTATTAGTATGCAATAATATACTTAAGTCCAGAAAATTTGTAATGTTCATTACGATATACTACATACTTTTTTCACTGCAGACTTTTAGACAACTTTACAAATGTTTTTTACAATAGTTTTTTCTGTAGAATTTAAAAATAATTATTAAATGCATACATTTATAGAAAATAACATTTGTTAATTCACATTCAACTAAAACTTAAATTTAAAAGCAAAATGATTAAAGAAATATCAAAATTCCTCAAAAATATTACACGAAACTTACCCGAAATAATTTTTATCTGGCTGCTGTAGCAGCATGGTGAAATTGAGTCGGTCCCTGAGCATTTTGGCCACCAGAAAGTCCACGCCAGTGACACTTGTCAGCAGGCCCGTACTCTTATCGATTTCCGGCCGAGTGTACACGGACTTGAACATCTGAATCCGCAAGGGATAGCCATCCATGTCGTGGAAGAGTAGTTTGTCCAGGGACTCGGAGCCAAGATATCGCACCAAACGACCGAAGGCGGAATCGCGACGCTTGAATGGATCATAGATCCAAATACCCTTGCTGGTGAGAAAGAAGCGTTTGTAGATTTTGTGCAGCATCCACAACTGGCGGCAGCTGGCCTCCAAATCAAGTTGTTCCTCGCTGGATAAGTCCTCGACTTGATCTGCCAGGATATAGAAGAAAACACCAGCCTTCTGGTTGGGTGCAGCTGCTCCACGATTCGATATAAGTTGGCCCAAACTCATCACCAATACCAGATTATCCCGCCCAAAGGGATCGTACCTCCAATCCTGATTTTCCTCGTACGTGTGGATGCTCAAGGGCTTCTGCGATTGATGCAGGAACCACTGGACATAGGGATTTGCCTCATCCTGGTTTTGTTTACCCATCCGCAGCCAAAGATTCAGCTGAGGCAAATCCCTGATGGGTTCCGCCAGAAGTCCATCCAGTTGAATCCAATTTGCGGATTTGTCCAGCACAAGCAGCAGGAAAAGCGCTTCAAGCACCGCCATTCTATCGGGTTTTCCCGGCACAAATGACTCGAGAAGTTGGCCAGTATCCCAAGCAGTCCTAATTTATCCTTTCCTAACCTATATCCATAACTTCGCCAGCCAATTTCTGTTTTGACACCTGCAATTTTGTTTGTTTGCTTGCGCGCAATTAGAGAATCGTTATGTCTGTATTTCTTGAGTCCAACAGCTCCTAAGCAAACATCATTATTATACCCTGTAATTTGGGGCCTCATTCCCAAAGAAATCACTTAGGAACTCGTAACTTTGTTAATAGATTTATTGCAATAGAATAATATTTAAAAAAAAGTACATTCGAAATATGTCACATTTTAATTTATCTTAGCAATTATTTACAATAAGTTGTAAACTAAAAATAGAATAGAATATAATAAATTAACCATGATATGTAATGCCAAAAATTTTAATAATTTTAATATTAAAATAAAAGTGTCATCAAAATGTAATCATGTAGTTTTAAGCAAATATAAAATATTTGTGTATGTTTTATATGTGTTACATCGAATTTTATACCATACTTTAAGTTAAATTAAATTAATAATAATACATTTATAACAAAAATTAAGGATGTTTTTAATTTTTTTGTTAACGTGCCTTAATAAAGGATATCATTTCATTATTATGCCTTTCGTATCTATTACCAGTTTTTATTTTTTCATTTTGTATTGGAAATCCGTTGTTACTTCCATTCCTATTGTTGTGATTTTTCATTCAATGCCAAACCAAGTCGACTGGCCTAAAGGAAAAGCCAAGGGAAACTCGATGGCGATTTTTTTCCCAGCGAGATTTTCCGCTGGTCAAGTTAAGCGGTGCGATAAAAAACGCAGTGGTGATATTTCATAGGTTTATCACAATTATCAGTTTATATTTTGAAATTTAATTGCTGGTTTCTAAAACAAAAAGAAGCGGAATAATATTGTTCTACTGAAAATATGTATATCAAAATGTAATTATGACTATTTCAAGAACTTAAATATATTTTACAATCCTACACGGCTTACTATATTTTAAAAGGATTTATATCTTATATTAAAAGATTAAAATTATTATTGATTCTAACTTTTTAACTGAATGTTAAGTTAATGTTGCTTTAAATATCTCAATGATGAAAACACATATTTTCACCTTTCACCACTGTGCTCCTAAAAAAGTTTCGGGTTCAGTTCACCGTTTCCTTTTTCGAATTCAGGTCTCCTTTCATAGCCATAGCCATAGGTATTCAGACCATGTATATGGACTATAGACGAGTGCCCGCTGTCCGATAAACGCCGAGTGGCGAGTGCAGCAACAAAAACCATCAATAAACTTCGCCCTGTGTAGTTTTGAAAATGAAAAATAAATTGGAAAATTGAAAAAGCAATTCATCGCATTAGGAACGTGCACTGAATGCCGTGGAGGACGGAGAGGAGGCATGTCCCGTCCCGGGGCGGATGTTTTGATACCCGCCCTCCACCGCCGACGAAGACCCAATTGACAATGCGAGTTTTTATCGTCTTTGTGCCAGGTGCGTCGACTAGACAATGGACACAATGGAGGCGAGACGGTACGAAGCGAGTCCTTGTCCAGGACTCCATCTCACGTTCCGCCGTTTCAGGACTTTTACTTATGTCCAGTGTTGCCGACACTGCTAATTTCCCGTCAAATGTGGCAATTCACCAGGGTCGCGAAAGGGAAACTTTTCGGTTTCGTCCTCGTTTCTGACCAAATAATGTTAGGAATGAGGATAAACAGCAATTCAGAAATCTATTTCTATAGATGCCACAGAAAGTACAACGGATTTTAAGTACATTTTAAAGGTGTCTAAAAGTATGCAATGAAAATTGGAAAAGTCGACTTTTGCAATAAATCTATTGAAGTTTGGGTGTACAAAAATATTGTACAGTAAACATTGCATACTTTTGGACACCTTTAGTAGGGACTTAAGCCAAGTGATTTCTGTAGTACCCCTGTTAAGATATTAGTTTTACACTAATGGAAAGCTTAGAAATATTTTTCCTATATATAATTAAAAGAGTAATCAAAAATGCAAAATTTAGGATCTATTTTTGACCAACAATTACGATTCGTATTATTGCCGGCTGCAGTTTCCATATTTCTCCATCATCTCCCCTGCGTTTTCCTTCTCATTTCTGAAATTCCAGGACCGCGTACTGCACAAACGAGCTGAGCTTTAATGGCCACGCGATAAAATCAAATTGAAGTTCTTTTCCGACACTTACAAAGGAGTGAAAGGGAAAAGGAAAGTGGGTGCAACGTTTCACTCGCAGCGTTGGGAAGTACCTAGGTAATTGTGCCAAAATATTACGAAATATAACTTAAAAAATTTAAAACCAAAGAGTTTACTTGCTTATGAGACACATAAATTATAATTACGTTTTCTATGTAAATTGAATATTTTGCTTTGAGTAGCTGTTTATATAAGTACTTAAGAAAGAGCAGCGATATTATAATATTTCCAAATTTTGTTTGCACTTAAAGTTTAATTGTATATTTTTGTAAATATTGACAAAAATAGTGTACCTTCCCTGTGGTCGCAAAAAAAAAGTACCTTTCGCCACACTGATGACGTTGCGGCCATTGTGTGCACTTGAGTGAGAGTGAGTGAGAGAGCGAATAAGAGTGAGACGTGCGTAGGCAAGGGGCAGTGGAAAGTTGGAAAATGCGGGGAAAATCCAAGGAAAACTGCAGCGATGAAATCATTTGTAACCTGGCACGTGAAAATGAAATTTTTGAGCGAACATCAGCTTGAAATTCGATTGGCCATTGTGGCGAAATGCGTTGTATACCTTCGTTTTAACATTCATTTTATTTGCTTCCTGCAATTTTCCTTGATGTTCTACTATTTAAAAAATTCGTTTATCCACAAATATCCAGCGACTTGTAAGATACCTTTAAAAGGATAAAAAAAAATGTACTTATGGTTATGAGGCTAATTGCATTTTTAAGTCTCATCTGTTTTATGTTTTAACCATCAATTATTTTTAATTACTTTGAGCAAATAAAGTTATCTTTCCTTCACTTGCGTCGTTAAAAAATAGTATTTTCAAATAGCTGCGTATTTCGTGGCTCTTAAAGTTAATATCCAGCCAGAAGTATCCCGTTTTGGTAGCCCCACTAAATTTAGCCACAATCTCTTGCCACACCCCTTTTAGGGCCATTACTTCCATTGCATTTGCTGCTTTTGGCAACGCAAATTGTTCGCAGGCGAGGAAGAAAGGAAAATAACGTAAAACGGGGCAAGCAAAGTGCAATCATGTTGGATCAAATGAACTGAACTTAACCAAGTCGAAATGGGTGCAGTGCATTGGCCC
Source organism: Drosophila elegans (assembly GCF_018152505.1). NCBI lineage: Eukaryota > Metazoa > Arthropoda > Insecta > Diptera > Drosophilidae > Drosophila > Drosophila elegans. The sequence goes on along the minus strand of NW_024545513.1, from coordinate 7,313,561 downwards.
AATTCCGATGGGATTACCTCCAACTGGGCAAAGAAATCCTCGAGACTGCCCAAGCGTTAAATGCAGGATAAATATTGCCAAAATGGCCTTCAAATGTACTCTCAAGGTTTCTTTAATAAGTTCCGAGTTAAATTTTTTAAAGGAATATTGAGATATACGTTCAAATACCTTTAATTATTTTAAAATATTTTTACAATGTTGAATAGATATTTATTTTTAAGTGGTTTTTAGTTTACTCAAGCAAAATAGAGTAGTAGTCAAAAAGAAAACGCGTTGTTAACTATTTAAAATAATTAACAAAAGAATTTTATGTTTACAATGTCCGTATAGTTTTGAGCATGTTTCAAATTTTTGAATATATATTTTTTAAGTTTTGTGAGCTCTTGTCTCATGAATAATTAAATTTTTAAGTAAACGAGTACTCCGGAAAATGTTGTCATATGTTTAGGGACATTGCTGGATTTGCTGAATCATTTAAGTTTTTGAGTTCTTAAATATTATGCTGAAATTTTTTAAGTAAATGAGAACACACATATTGATCTTAATTTTTCATAATTTTTATTTAAAAATTTAATAATATGCTTAGGGTAACACTAAATATAGTCAACAAGAAAAAAAAAAAAAGTGGTGTGGCTAATGCTGGACTAGTCAGGGATCCGTTCCTATCAGGGTGTGTGTTTTGTGGTTAGTCAGTGCTCCATCTCCAGGCCGAAGGTGGTGCGCATCCGCTCGAGGGCCGAGGCGGGGAAGCCCCGGTCGAGCAGCTGCCGCTCCGCCTGCGCGATCACATCCCGCATCGTGTTCAACATCACGGCGCTCTTCTTCAGCTGCCCGCTGACGAACTTGTGCCGGAAGCGCAGCTTGGCCTTCTTGATCTTGTTGTTGTAGCGCGACTTGCGGCACGACTCTGCCCGCTGACGCTGTGCGTCCTTGGCCTCCTTGACATCCGATCGATCTGAGCCGGAACCCGAATTGGATCCTTGGTCCACGACTATCTCCGATTTGAGGGGCGGCGGTGCTCGGCGTTCGACCACAATGGGATTCTCGAGGAGCATCTGGTCCACGTAGCGCTGCTCCTCGTCGGCGTAATGCATCTTCAGATGATGCAGCTGCTGTGACACCAGCTCCTCGATGTGTTCCGGCTTCGATGACGATGATAATGGTGATGTTGTGGCGGGTGAACTGATCCCGTTATACGGGGCGTATACGTGACCCATGGTCGCGTAACTCAGGGTGGGCAAATAAAGATGACTCCGTTCCATGGCAATATGATGATGATACTGATGTAGTGTGCGTCTGCTCTCGTCGAACTTTGAAATGCTAATGCTGCCATTGCCCTATGGACAGCTCTATTTTATACCATCCCGCAGGTAGCTTAGCCATTGGGTGGCTACCTTTATGAATGGTCAGTGGGTTTTACGATCTTGTTTGTGCCGAATTTTCGGGGCACCGCCTACCTGTTTTCGGATTGGCCGACGAATCGCAGACATGTAAACAAAGGGATTAGTGGGGGGGGAACATATATATATATGGAAATAGGTACATCTACCTGACGATGGGACCAAACGAAGATCAAGTGTGACCAAAATGATTCACCCTGATTATTGGGATACTCCCTGGCTCAATGGTAATTCTATAAAGTACCTACAATTGGCATATGAGGGAATTATATTTACTTGAAAACAATGGTTTTTTATTAGGCTCTGTGTTTGGTTTGTTCTTATATTTTACAAAATTAATATATTTTCTTGTTAAATAAAAATTAAAAGCTGAAAAAATATTAAAAAATTGAAAAAATCCATTTTATTAGAATTTCAAAAATAGAATTTTAAATTCTACAACCACATTTAAATTCTATTTGTTTAAGAAAGGAAATATAAACATAAAATTCCTTTTACTATAAAATATAACAGTACTGTACTTTTTATTTGAAATTAAAGTATATTTTAAGTTTAAAATTTGTATAAATATGTAACACATTCTTCTTTACAAACAAAAAGGATTGAATAATTACAAGATAATAAACTGTAAATGAAAGTGTATTGAACCAATAGTATCAACAATGCTTAAAAATATATATTTGTTAAAGAAAAAGGCAATTTAAATGTAAATATAAATACACTTAATTTGTGCCCATTCAGTCTATGAAATCCATAACAGTCACAAGGTTAAGTTCAGCTGGTCTTTTATCGCCCAACGATTCCCTGATTTGGCTTATCTGACCTGGAAGTGTCAACAAATGTTGGGAATTTGTGGAAAATCAACCTGCTCTGGCAAATATACATCCGTCCAACTGGGGGATCAGCCGTCTTTATGAGATAAGGCCCAATCGAATGGCGTTCTACCTGCAATATTTGTTATTTATCTGCTCCGGTTAAAATCCATCCATGTGCGTGGTTTTCCCTACCAGGTAGCCATTTTTACTGGCGTCAATTTCGGTAGGGACACAAACAAGTTACGGCTTGTAGCAGGCAGTGAGGGGGGTGGGATTTACCCATAAATCCGACGGCAGCTAGTGTAATAATTAATTTAACACCCCTCGAAATTATAAAAGGTTCAGCGACCTGCTAAAAAGGCATTAAAGGCTTAACGTCAAATTATGTCCACAATTCCTTTGAAAAACGGAGAAAAAGTATACAAGCAGTTTAAAGAGCAGTTTATTAGATGAACAAATGAAATATAAATTTGTATAAATTTTGACAATGGAATTCAATGAATTTACAGATTTAAGTTATATTTTGTATAGTAATTAAATTTATTTGGCCATCTTTAAATATAACATAACATAAAATAATAAACAAAAACTTTGCTGTACCTTAAAATAGTAATTGCAACTTTGTATTATACAAACTTCAAAGTACCATCTATTAAGATAATGACTTTTTAAATATATTACGAAAGTTGTAGAGTAAAAAGTTGTATCCATTTTAAATACCCAACTTGTTAATAGATACTTCGCTGGCAAAAATGCCACATGCCACACAATACTTTATTTGCCACCACATATGCCAACTCGAATTACATAACATAAATCTTTTAAATAACTCCACGGGGTAATTGACAAAACAATCGAGTATTTTTAGTGGCCGAAAGCAGTTTTAATTCGAAATTTCTCATTCAGCCAGATGGGGGCAAGCTGTCAGCGCCAGACGGCCAATAATTTTCAATTTTTCCACATTTTCCATTCACCATTAGACATTTGCCATGTGAACAATAAAATCGACGGCGCTGCGTTTGGGTGGCAAATGAGAAAATATACAGACAAGTATAATTAAAAAACCATTTATAATCATTTTCGACCAAATCCCAGTTGACCGGCCCCCACTATTTCCCCCAGAACCCCGCAGGAGCACTTGAAGCCTGACAATTTTCCAGCTGGAGGAGTGTTAAATAAAATAGAACAAGAAGTTGGGGTCTATTTTTGAATACCGAACTTCGGAACACCCTCGCAGTTTGACATGATTCTTATCTAAGCAAAAATTGTGCCTTAAAACTAATAAAAATAATATAATATAAAATATTGAATAGGTGATAATATATCTTAATATCTGGCTATGCCCAATAGAAATCGTACTACCCGCAGTAAAAGCACTATAAATCGAGGAGCCAGCGACCATAAATACACGCACATGAAGGAGACTTCGCCGCATCCCACATCCCCAAACGACATTGAGTTTGAATTATGTCAGCGCAGCAATAAATTGTCCAAGGCATTAAATTAAAATATATGTACAGAAGATATCGGTTAAGGGGAAACTGCAGGAAAGGCATTAGAAGAATATATAAATTTCAATTGCTTATTTCACTATTGTTGGTCAGAATAAATCGAATTATTTGGAATTATTCGATTTAACCATGTTTACTTTAAATTAAACAGTACCGCAAATAAAATTTGAAAATTTTGGTAAAAAGCTCAAAAAAGTAATGACATTTTTTAAGTTTTATACACAAGTTTAAAAAATAAAAAAACTGTGGATATGTCAAATACAATGCCCAATATTTATATGTATACGCCAGTATCAAATTTAGTTTGTTGTCAGGGATTTTGTTTTATTAATATGTATATACGAAATGTACTTATATTTTCCATGCAGTTATACTTATATTTATCTAATTGCAACTCTTAATTTAAATAAAAAAATTTTACATTTAGTTTTCCTCATATTTATCTACTGAACCTAAAAAATTCTGTAAGCAAACTCACATTAAGAATGTTATATAAGAACATTTATAAAAAAATTGATTTGATATTACTTAATTAATAATTAGTTAGTTAGTTAGTAAGGATCTTGTAAATATCCCTGATCAAAAAGGCTTATACACAAACAAATAGGAGAACAATAGGTTTTTTGGCTATATATAGTAATACAAAAATGATTAATTATTTAATAACCGACCTTTTAAAGCCCCTAGTTTGTGAGAGATATTTGACAGAACTTAATTTTGGCGCCTTGTCGTTTACAAAAGTCATTTTATTACAGCGGCTTTACAAAAGTTGAGCTTACATTTAAATATATTTCTGGCTTGAATTAAAAGGTATTTACATACTATGGAGAAACCACGCTGAATCTAAAATGGTACCTACGAAGCTACGTTGTGTGTGGTTGAATAGATCAGATATAATGGATCTATGTGGGATCTATCCGGAACAGCCACGACATCCGCAGTGGACGCACTCGACGATGCGACCCTCCTCCAGCTTGGACTTGGGCACGCGGCAGATGCAGTTCGTCCCGAAATTGGTGTCCCTTGTTTGGATGCAGCGCAGGCAGCAGAGGTTCTCGTATCCTGATTTCTTCCACTTGGCTATTAGATTGCCATCGGCGATCTTCTCCTTTAGACAATAGTCGTACAGTTCCCGGCTAATGGCCTTCCGGCGATAGAAAAGATCGTATATGTATCGCGTCTTCTGGTGGTGGATCTTGAAAATGGGCCACAATGATTCCGTAATACGTTTGCCCTCGTGCGGTTCCGTTTCGGCTGTTCGAGGACAGATACATTTTATAGTTAAACATACTTTTCCAGAGAAGCCACGCTTGTTTTACCCTCGCGCATTTTTTGCTCCAGTTCCTCGAGTGTCGGTTCGATCAGTTCCCAGCCATCTGGTGGAGGTTTCCGACTGCGGCGCACCTTGGGCATCTTAAATATGCTTATTTATAACTTTAAAACTTTTAAACTTCTCTTTTAAAGACTAAATTACGAAGAAATTGTTTCAAAACTTAATTCCTGAACAGCTGTGACTTGGCGATGACACTTGCCGCAAGTGTTGGCTAATGTTACACATTCATATCGAGTGCCGATTATCGATAGTCTTGGCCCAAACCGATAGCAGTTAATTGTTTTTGTTGTTTTCCTTTTTGGAGACGCGTGTGTGTGTTTTGCCCGTGTGATAATTTATTTATTTTCCCGTTCCGTTTGTTTATGCACTATAATTTAAGTTAAGTTTTTAGCACAGGCGCAGGAGTAAGTAAAATATTGTGAAACAAGGGAGAAACAATTAAATAGTAAAAGTGAATGCGCAAAAGTGCTGTGACCGTGTGTGTGTGCGTGAGTGTGTAACACTTTAAAAATTGTTTAAAAACCAAGACGTTCATTCATAAAAATACAACAACAAAAAGTGGGGTGGCACGAAAATGGGGGCAAAGAGAAAGATGAAGAGGAGAGAAGAAGGAGCAGCAATAACAACAACAACCATATTTTAACCTTCGCCAATTGGCAGCTCCATCTCGCTCGTACACGCATACTCGCGCAATCAGCGCCCACATAACGGACCTACGCTTTGGTTTTACTTTTCATTTTTTGTTACTTGTCTTTTTATTGTGTTTTGTGCAATTCTCCCTTTATTTCGAGTGCTTGGCACAACAAATAACGAAATAAACTAAACTATTAAATTACCCACACAACTGCAATCGCATATCCACCCCCCATTTTCCACTGTGTTTGTGTGAGTGTAATGAGCGCAACAAATCAGTTTTGTTTTGTTTTTTCGTATTGCACATTCCTCACCGTTTTTTTGTTCACTACATATCTAACAACAGTCACCGCCAATAAACAATATTCCCACTCCATTGTTTATCTTAAAATATGTAAGCCCAAAGACTTTCACACACTTATCGATAAGATAAATTTGAAAGCAAGTACAATTGCTCATAGACATTCTCACTAACTTAATAAAACAGCTGACGTCAAAATGATAGTGCTAAAAAGTTTTCAGCTGTCTTATTTCTCAGTGACTTTTTAAGTTTTTTAAATGGTGAACTTATTTGACATTCCTGTTGGGCGTAAATAATTGATTGAAGGACATTTCAGGTGGCTTTTTTCACAGAAAATTTGTTTAACTTTGTGTTGTTAAGTTTTTATGAAGGAAATTATAGGAACGAGTTATAAAACCAAAAAGAGTTCATAATTTATTAGTCATTGTTTTATTTACATTGGTTATTCTTCTTGATTGTGTTCTTAGCAATGCTTTACCCTCAGTTGTTTGGTTTCTGGCAAAATAACTATTATTTTGATCGTCATTGTTCCTGCACAACAAATAGCCGTTAATTGAGGCGCAAATATTTGTTGCTGTCTCCTCTCATTGGGGGTGGCATGTGCGAGGGAGTGGGACAGTGAATCGAGTGACAGGGCATTGGCTTCGTAATTGACGTCTGCCCTTGACCAAGGCCTAAAAACAAAAAAAGAAACAAAAGCCGCAACACTGAAACCGAAACCGTGATTACAAACAAAACCATTGTTCGTGCCACTTTTAAACCATTTCAACAGCGACCATCTTACGAATTTGTAGGACGTCTTTAAAATGCTCTCTCTCTCTCTCTTTCGCGCATACAAACAGTGTATATCGGATATAAATAACTACCATTGCTCACTCCAAAATGAAAATTATTAAAACCCATGAGTTTTTACTTTATTAATAAAGTTTTAATCAAGGGCTCGCTTTTTACAGAGCACTGTGTATTCAAAATATTGAAAATAATAAATTAACCTTTAGTTTAAAAGTAAGTTAAATCTAAAAACAAAATGTGTATATTGCTTTTTACAGAAAAATTAAAATTTTTAACGTCCCTGTCAGTTTATTTGGACTTACATTTAATATTTGCTAATATTTACGTTAAACATAGAGGTGCGTTATTACAAATAGTTCGCACCAACCAATATCTACTGTATTTAAGAGATACCAATTTGAGCTGAGCGCGTGTTACGGATTATCTTACGATCTCAGACGTCAAAGGTGCAAACAATGGGAAATAAGGTCAGGCTATAGGGACTTTCAGTACAATGAAGATCGTACACCACACCTAAATGAATTAATCACGATTTTGGCACACCCATCTCATCTCACCCACTTAGCAATGACTTAAATCGCTTTCCACAAAGAGTTTATATGGGTTTTGTTTTATTTTTAAGAACATCTTTGGGTGTACACCCATTTACTCAAAGCTATTAAAGTATAAGTATGTAAAATATACCGACTTCAACCGAGTCCAATCTCTGTACGAAACTTTAAAGCTTTCTGTCTATTTTAAAATCGATTTGATTTTAAATCCCAGTTGCCATCCATTAAGTGTTAAATATTTATATTCATCAATTAGCTGGCGCCCAGTCATTTAACTAGCTGACAGTTTGGGATCTATTAGAGACCAGTAACAAACTAATATCAAATGCCACACACAGTCCCATTAATAATACAAAGTAATTTAAATTGCGACATTGTGGCAGTATGGAGAAGGCAGTGGGAAATGGAAAAGTGATTGCAATTGAGAATAAAAAAAGATGCTAAATTCGCAGTTGAAATGACAGGGGAGACGGATTTATACAATAAAGACTTAATACAGATAACGATAACCCTTATATCTAAACTTACATTTTATTCAATTAAAACTTATAAATAAATGAGTGAAGTGGGGCAGATCAATGGCAGTTTTATTTCTGGAATTTTCTGGAATTATAAAAATTCATCTATTACGGAAACTGATAAAAGATTGAAATATTCCTCCATGCGGAAATAAATCCATGAAAATATGTATGTAGGTTAAAAGCAAAAATAGAAAATACTACGCATTTATTTAATATATGTACTTCTCTGTGTGTGGTGCAATTTGTCGAAACGAATTTTCTTTTAGAATTTATTAGCTAGCTAGATTAATGGTTATAAAATATATATATAATTAAAAAATTATACTTTGCATCCTTTTGTTTTTCAGCCAGCAACGGCTGCACCATGGAGCCCCCCGCTGCTGGTAATCTGCTGGAGATCATGGACCTGGCCCGCACCCTTCGCCAGGAACAGCTCTTCATCCAACAGGAACAGTTGGCCTTTGCCCAACTCACTGGGGCCTTGGAAACAAATGCAGGGACCATAACCAAGGTGGGCTTTTGATATTTAAAGAATTTAATTGATTGCAATATTTGAGCAATATTTGTGTTTTTACCTTCTCTCAGCTGGCCTTTGTGTGTGCCCAGCAGCGGCAGATCCTCAATGAGCTGCTCCTGGCGCGGACGGATCACGACCCACTGCTCTCCTGCCGCAGAGCAAGTGCCTACGACAGTGCCCAGTTCATGGACGCCAAGCAGTTGCTGCCCTATGAGGTGGGGATCGGGAAAAACTATTCAGGGATCTACGGAATAATTAATACGATTACAATCCCATTTTTAGCACGCCCTGGCCTACGAGGATCTGTTCAACTACCTGTATAATACACCCTATTTGCTGGCCCTTTCCCTGGCCACTGCGGATCGATTATCCCTGCTTTCGGCTGGTCAACTTGGCCAGATTATCAATACCATTGCCACGGGTCTCTATGGCAATGGCATCAACACCAAGGATGTGGAATTGCTGCTCAAACTGTTGCGCGAACTGATCGAGATCCAATTGCTGACCAGCGAACAGCCCAGGCGTTTGCTGAGGACCAATAGCAGCTCCTTTGCCCGCCTGTATCAGCGACTGGTGGAGAGCCTGTTCTCGGCGAGGATTTTCCTAACCGCCGCCCTGCACGCTCCGCTGATGGGTGTGCTAAGTGAGCACGAGATTTGGCTGGATCTGGATCCGCACAAGCTTATGCAGACCTTTACGCCGAAGGAGCGGGAGAAGCGCTTTGGTCGCGAAGGCGATGAGGAGTACCAGCGGAATGTGGCCCGTTTCCATGCGGAAACGCTGGGAAAACTGCACTCACATGTCCAGGTTTTTGTGCGGAGTCTCCAGCAGAGTTGGGCACTATTTCCCAGCTCTCTGCGATGGCTTCTCCAGACGCTTAGTCAGCAGCTCCGTCAGACGCTGCGCCACGAGGAGCAGGAAATCCGGCACTTGCTCACCGATCTGGTATTCACACACTTCATTTCACCAGCCATTGCCAGCGCCGATCTGCTGGGCATCATCGATGTGAATGTGAGCGATCGAATGCGACACAATCTCAATCAGATTGTGAGATTGCTGCAGCGACTGGCCCTGAACGATGAGGACAGCGAACTGGTGCAGCTGATGGAGCTGCTAATGCTGGGACAGACTGGCGAGGATGTGGTCGCCATACTGCCGCAACAAAGTGACTTTGAGCGCTCCCAATTGGCCATCAATCAAAGGGAACTGGCGCAGCTCGTGGAGTTCTTTCGTCTGCTAACTGCCAGAGAGGAGTACGATATATCCGCCGAGGAGAGACAACGATTGCAGAGGATTCTCAGCAGGATACCCAAACAGCAGCAGCACCAGCAGCCGCAGCAGACGTCGCAAGTGCCCCAGGATGTGGCCGATTCCCGCGAAAGTCCCGAGAAGAGCAAGAAAAGCAACAAGAGTCTGATGAGCCTGGGCAAGGCCACCAAAAAGAAGCTAGCCAAAGGCATGAGCTTTAGCAGTGGCAGCAGTAGCAACCACAACGCCCCGCTTCCAGTGGAGCCCCTTACCAATGGCCAGGCCAACACTTCGAATGGCAGCGGAGGATTGGGCGCCGATCTCGAGCAGTGTTCCTCGCACAGCGGCAGCAACACCAGTTTGAGTTCCTGCGGTGCCAACATTGCAACGACGACAACGACAACGAATGATCCATTGGACATGTTGTCTTGTTCCGATCCCGTGCTGATATTTAGTATTTACAATGCGGCGGCCAAAAGTAAACTAAAGCCATTGACGGAGGAGGAGGTCTTGAAGATGAACTGCATCGGTCAGGATGCGAGCAGTCTGCTGCCGGCGGTGGTCACCACCGCTCCCCTGGCGCCCTCCTCGAACAACGATGATGTGAGCAGTTTGGAGGCCATGCGGCGGCCACAGGATGATGCCTCGATAGGGAACTCGGACAATCTGGAGGCCATCAGCGAGGCGGCGCATTCGGTGGCCAGTTCGCTGGACCTGGAGGAGCAGCAAGAGCGAGATGTCCACGAGAACGAGGACAACCTGTCCGACATGGTTTCGGCGAACGTTTCGGGCCGGGGAACGCCCAATATCAGTGGCCGGGACACACCATCGTCGCAGGTGACCGATGGCGATGGCGCTGGCGGGGATTTGGCCCACCACCATGGCGTTCATGCCCGGGTGGCGGCCAATCCGCAAATGCAAAAGATGCTGCTCTCCAAGGCCAGATCCGACATCGAGGATAAGTTCTGCAAGTTCGAGCTGAAAAAATTCGAGGGGGACGAGAATGTGAGCATCATTTCGGACACTTGGTCCACGGATGTGCTGGCCTCGGACTCGGAGAACACGCTGGACGCCACGGTCAGCGAGCGCGGCGGTGGCGGTGGCGGCGACAGGGACAGAAACTTCTCCACTCCCCTAATACCGTCCGCCGTCGTCCTGCCGGGCGACAATAACTTTGTGGTCGAGGCCTTGGCCCGTGCTGGTCGAGTACCGGGCGTCCATGGGCCCCAGTTGGATGCTTCGGACCAGCGATCGGAGAGCAACTGGAGCACCGATGTGCTGGCCAGCGATTCGGAGAAGTTGGCTGAGATTGATACGGACGATAATGTTTCCATCACAGCCAAATCGGATACAGCGGCACCGCCGGCTGCTGTGCTGGACGACGACGACGACGAGGATGAGGATGAGCAGACGCCGGGCAGCAGTGGCGATGGCGAACCCGATCCGGAACGTGGCAATGGCAGCGAGCGCAGCCAGGAGGACTCGGCCTTCTTCGATGCCGTCAACTCGTATGACGATGCCAATCTGTATCACGGAGCCTCTTCGCTGGCCCGAAGCTCGGTGCGGACCAGCTACCATGTGCTGGGCGGCGAGAGTAGCTTCCAGCAGCAGTACAAGTGCAGCGGGGCGGACTCCAGTGGCCGCAAGACCACTCCGCTGATGGGCACCTCCTGCATGCGTCGTCAAACGTCGGCGGAGAGCAGCATAAGCAATCAAAGCCTCAACCTGGAGGAACCACCGCCACCGCCCATGGGCAAGCACCATCATCACCATCGGGAGCACCATCATCGCGACCATCATCATCATCACCGCGAAAGGGAGCGAGAGCGGGAGAGGTCTGCGCTCAAGAAGAAGAAACACCAGCAGCAGGAGAAGGAGAAGGAGCATCGGGATCTGATTGATTTCAGCGACTGCAGCGAGGACAAGGAGGAGCTGGCAAGGAATAGGGAGGCGGAACAGCCACCGGGTTTGGTGCAGCAACTGCTGGACATGTTCAGCCAGGATGAACAGGCCGCAGGAGCTGGCAGTGCCTCATCCAACGTCGAACATCGACGCATCTCCATCGAGCAACGCTCAGCCATCATAGATGGCCGACGGAATGGCATCCTGGCGGGCAGTATGCGGCGCCACCAGAGCCTCAACTACGAGAACCACGAGATTATGCTGAACTCCATGTTGCCCAAAACCGATGATGACAAGCACGAGATGCTGCTATGTGTGCAGACCCAGCAATTGCAGCTCGATGAGCGCAGATCAGAAGCGGACGCATCCGGCGAAACAGCAGCAGCAGCAGCAGCAGTAGCAACAGCAGCTGTAGCAGCATCTGGAGGATCAGGGCTGAAGCCACCGACCAAGGCCACCGGGGCCATACCAAAGAGCATTAGTTTCGATGCCAGTGCGGACAAGGAGAAGCAGCCGTATCATCGGGAACGGGACAGGGACAGGGAGCGAGAACGCGATCGGGAGAGAGATCGCGAGCGTGACAGGGAGCGAGATCGAGATCGGGACAGGGAGCGAGATCGAGATCGGGAGCGGGATCACCACGGTGCTGGCATTTTCAACAAACTGAAGCAGGGCATCTTCAAGAATCGCCGGGGCACGAGTGCCAAGAGCAGCCAAGGCAACCCGACCAATCCTCCGGTGGCCAGCACATCCAGTGGCGGCCAAACGGATGGGCGCAGCGTTAGCTTCGATCCCAGTGCCGGATGCGACAATTTCGGCACCCACTACTGTGATACCAGCGAGGACATCCTGGCCAAGTACCGCCGCAAGGTGAGCAACTCCAGCGAGGACATCCTGGCCAAGTACCGCCGCAAGTTGAGCACCTCCAGCGAGGCCACCAACTCCGACTCCACGGGTGGCAATGGTCATGGTGGAGGTGGAGGTGGAGATGGAGGCGATGAAGGAGGGCAGGGTACTGACACCATTGGACCAGCTGCCCATCTACACAAGCACATGAACGGAGGGTGAGCAAAACAATGCAATGCAATGCAAAACCACTGCCACGATGCCACGTCTTACCAACCATCATCCTCTTCACTTTCCAGGCAAATCCCAGGCGTGGCCTTTGGCAGCGTGAAGCAGAAACTGCGCACAGTGCTGTCGCGAACGGATCTGCATAGCGGCGACTTCCGGCAGACGTCGACCACGAGCACCACCATGGCCACACCGCTGCAGATCTACCTGCAGATTCAGCTGGCGCAGTGCATCAGCCTGCAGAGACTGCCGCAGATCTCGCATGTGGCCGAGGCGCTGCGCTGCCTGGCCCAACTGGAGCGGCCGCAGCACGGCCAGCTGCTGGCCGAACTGCAGCGGGACCTGGAGCGACGGCAGAGCTACCTGCAGTACCTGATGCGCCACCGGCAACAGCTGCTGCTCCGTGCGGAGCAACTGGAGCAACTGGAGGCGCGATTGCGTGGCGAGTCGCGCAGCAGCCAGCGCTGCTTGCTGCAGGCTCTGGTCCGCATGTATCTGGCCTGGACCCGTCAGCAGGAGAAGCTGGACCACTTCCAGACGGAGTTCGGCCAGCTGCGGGCCAGCGATGAGCGCGTCGAGCTGACCGAGGAGTTTGTGGAGTCGCTGCTGAAGGAGCTGCGCACCAGTGCCGACCTGCAGGACGAGTGGCAGGTGGACGCGGCACGCGTGGCCATCGAACGCATGCTGCTGGAGCAGATGTACGAGCAGGTGATGTTCCCCAACGAGGATGCCGATGTCTCGCGCGACGCCGTCCTCTCCGCCCACATTGGCAAGCTGCAGCGGTTCGTCCATCCCGCCCATCCGGCCCTCTGCATTGCCCAGGAGTATCTGGGCGAGGCTCCATGGACGTTTGCCCAGCAGCAGTTGTGCCACATGGCCGCCTACAAGACGCCGCGCGAGAAGCTGCAGTGCATCATCAAGTGAGTAGTTGTCTTCACCACTTGTGTAACTATATATATATATAAGCAAATAGATCTACTAAATAGTGTAAGTGGTAAACTCGCTCACTTTGGTGAACAAGTTCAGTTACTCAGTTGTTGAGTTGTTTAGTTACTCAACAACAACATAAATAAAATTATTACTTTCCTTACAAAAACAAATCTAATACATAAAATTTAAATTATTCAAAACAAGAACAAATCTCATTAATGAAATGTAAACTATTCTAATCAAACAATGCCACCAGTTAGTTTAGTTTTAGTTGTAACTATAAGTAAGCTTTATATAAATAAATAAATATATATTTAACCATTTCCATTACAGCTGCATTTCGAGCATCATGAGCCTGCTGCGAATGTCCAGTGGTCGTGTGCCCGCTGCGGATGATCTGCTGCCCGTGCTCATATACGTAGTGATAATGGTGAGTCCGAATCCTGAATATCATTCCAATTAACCATATGATAAACCATATCTTAACCGTATGTTTCACAGGCCAATCCCCCCTACCTGCTGTCCACCGTGGAGTATATCAGCTGCTTTCTGGGCAAGAAGCTGGAGGGCGAGGACGAGTTCTATTGGACGCTGTTCGGGTCCGTGGTGAAGTTCATCAAGACCATGGACTATCTGGACTAGCGTTGTTGGTTGAGGGCTTAGGTGGCTGTATCTGTAGATTTGTTTTAGCGCTTTGTTGTTCTATGCATTACACCTATCCCACTACCAATCGATATTTTCTATATTTATATCTGTATATCTGTATAGCTGTGTCTGATAATTGTGTAAAAATTTGTTAAACCCTAGGCTACTATATGTAATCCAATAACATCTGTGTATATGGCACTACGCGATCCGAGGCGGCAATCGATGGGAAATGCCAATGCTGAAGAAGATATCTTGTTTTAGGTTAACACTGAATGCTAGGAGGCCTCGCCTTATGGATATCCATGATATATGATATATATATAGTGAACTAGAGAACATATTCTTCTATTTATATATACACGTACATAGATATATATATATATATATATATGTATATGCATGTTTATCGGATCGGTCTAGCCACTGTCATAAGTATGTTTCGGAAACGAACTGCAACTTAATATTCCTTATTGTGTAACACAAAATATAAAATACAAAAAAAAAACCAATATAATTTCAAATTGTTTGTGTTCTTATGTTACCTTTCGGAAATACCAGACATTAAACCAAAACCAAAACAAAAACTTTGTGAACATTTACATTAGCTTTGTATATATTCTTCGGGGTTTGTTCAACTTTCTGTTCACTTTTCGCCCGTCGTTTAATATTACAATTTGACTTTCGTTCGTAAGGTATATAATGCTATAAACAACCAAAAATTAAGGATCGTTAAACTAAAACCAGTATAACTAAAAACGTTTCACGTAATACTTTCGATTGAGAGATTATTGCACAGTAATTGCATTGCGAGCAACCAAGGAGAAGCTCTAAGCGATATAAAATCGTACTAATACAAGGCCTCAATAAATTAAATATTAATAGATAACGGAACCAAACTCAGTTAATACGTAACTAAAATTAGACTTGTAAATGTGCGCCGTTGCTCGAATTGAATGTCTTGAGTACAAAGTTGCCGCGTCGCCAAAATCACTTAACGTCGTCTTTGACTAACAAGCGTGAAAGTATGTATATATCATTAATAGATAGTGACTAAACATGTACACGGAGGGGGCATCAGCAGAAGCGTCTTAATTAAAATTTGATCGATTTGGGGGGGGGCACCGCCTTCTCGTTCTGGCTAAGCTCTAAGCCATCAGTAGCTCCTCGTGCAGGCCATCGGCATCCAGGGATTTGTTCGACTTGAACATGAAGTTGTTGTCGCTGGAGCCCTGCGACTTCGAACTGGAGGTCATGTTGTACAGATCATCGAGATCCTGACTGCGTCGATAGCTGTACGAAGGGATTGATCACATGTAGTCGCCATTTAAAGTAAGATTCGGTGTGGAACTCACGTGCTAAGTGGCCTGCTGTAGGTGGACATGGCCGGACTGGCCGGATTGTTGTTGCTATGGTTGCTGTTGCTGTTGCTGTCATTGTCGGCATTGTCGTGGTTGTAGAGATCGGAGTTGTCCAAGTACTCGGAGCGCAGGTACGTGTCCAGATCGTTGTCGCACTCGTCCTCCTGGTCGGCGTAGTCCTGCTCATTGTCCTGATCCTGTTGCGACTCCACCATGCACAGCCACTGCGAGTTGTGGTTGCGGAACTTCTCCAGCTGTCAAAACGAATAATTTAGATTGGATTGGATTGGATTGTAATTGTATGTAATACAACAGGTTTGAACAGCCAATGGCCATATGCTGCTGTGTTTATACGATTGCCATTTCATGAAATGGGGAAATTCGTGTGTGTATAAACACTATGAATTCAAAACAAATGCATGAGACTTCATTTTACACTTCATGCATTGATTTCATCTATTCAGGAACTTATGAAATTCATAGCACAAATCCAGTAATGGACAACCAACCCACCTTGATGCGCTTGGCCCACTCGCTGTCACTGATGGCGATGATGTCCAAGCAATAGTCGCACACCTTGCGGATCTCCTCGTTCTTGTCGTGCATCAGATCGATGAGATAGGCCGGCGATTCGGTCTCCTTGATCATGTACTCCCTGGTGCTCTCGTGGCGCAGGATCTGCTGGAACACAAAGATGATCTGCAGCACGATCTCGTCGTCCTCCTGCTTGGCCTTGAGCAGTTCGATCAGCGATATGACCACTTTGGCGCGACAGAAGAGCAGGGCGCATAGCTCGTCGCAGGCACAGGTGCCCAAGTAGACGATGGTGTCCAGCACAAGATCATCGATGCGGGCGCAGGGCACCAGGAGCTGCCTGATCCAGGGAATCAGCTGGAAGTTCTGCAGGATCTGCGAGTAATCCAGGTCGGTGAGGGCCAGGTTACCCAGAATGCCCAGGCACTCCACAATGAAGGCCTCGTCATCGCAGATGGTCAGAATGCGCGCCAGATCGCCCACATAGTCGATGAACTGCAGCTGCAGCGATTCGTGCTGCGACAGATTGCGCAGCAGCTTCATCAGCAACGCATCCTGGTACTTGAAGGCCCGATCCATTAGGCTGTGCAAACGCTGGCCATCCACCATGATCTGGGCATTGCGGCGATTCAGCGAGAGATTAATGCACAGGGCAATGAGATCCAGATCGACTTTAACATTTAGGTTGAGAATGATGGCATCCGTGGCCATTTGCACGCACTCCGTTTGCGTGAACATGCCCTTGACCTTGTCATCCAGGCTCATGTGATAGAGGATTTTGACGGCAATGCCGTGATGCTTCTCATCGTTGATGAACATCACCAGCATGGGCAGATAGCCGGCGGAGATCATCTTGCGACGCAGTCCGCCGTCGAAGGAGAGATTGAAGACCAGCTTCAAGGTGACCTGGACCAGATCGGTGTGCGTGCTCTGGAACAATCGTGGCAGCTTGCCAACGATATTCAGGGCGGCCATCTCGTCCTTGTTGTCGCCCACTATCGACAGCTTCTTGAGGAACGTGCTGACGAGCATCAGCAGATCGATATTCTGGCGATCCAGCGCCTTGACCAGCATCTTGACAATGTGCTTGCGACGCATCTTCTCCTCCAGCTTCACATTCTCGGCCATGTTCAGCAGCAGATAGAAGGCCACGCGCAGCAGCTGCTCCTGTTTCTTGGCAAAGATCTTCAGCTGCTTGTTCAGCCGATCGATCTCCTCCTTCTTGACCTTGGGATCGTTCCTGTCCAGCGACTCGTTGCTCTGGGCCTTGATTTCGGCGTTCACGGTCGGCGGATCGCCGGCTGGTGAGCCGCCCGCGCACAGGGCCTCATGGTAGCTACTGTTCAGGATCTGGCTCTTGATCAGCGACGACGACATGGAGCCATGGAAGCTGCTCCAGTTGCCCGACTTGGGCCGCTGCTTTAGCTCCGGAATGCGACGGCGCGGCGGCTCCATCTGCAAGTACGTTATTGATTTTGTATTTCATTCACAACTAAACCAGATCAAATACCTCCTTGGGCTTCTCCTCGTTCATGATGTCCAGGAAGTCGTCGGTGCTGCGGTTCAGTTTCTCCTTGCTCGCCTTCGCCGAGTGTGGAGTGGAGGATCCATTGGGCTGCTTGCGCACGTCCAGCTCATTTCGCATCGTCTCGTAGCGACGCAGCTCGTAGTCGATCACATCCATGCACAGCGATCCAATCTAAAAAAACAGATGAAAAGGCATACAAATTAGCTGAATTTGAAATATTTTAATGCAGAACTATTTCTTAGTCATTAAAACTATTTGTTTAATGCATCTGGATTTGATATTCATTAAATTAATCACGTTCTAAAGGCTTTAATTTTATAAAAGTTTATAATCAGAAAGTAAAGTTTATAGTAGGGAAGTACAAAGTACGCTTTCTTTTCGTTTTTGTTAAAAGCTTGAGAATTTGTCACCATTATATAGTAGTATACTTTAATTTGGCTTAAGAAATTACATGTAAATCTAGTTTAATTCTTTATATTTAAAACTTAAGCCATTTTAAAAATTTGGCTAGATAACTGATATTAAGTTCATTTAATATACAATATTTTATGAAATCTATATCTACCTTGTATTGCACAATTAGTGGATGGAACTTGGTGTAGGTGGAGAAGCAGAAGAAGATGTATATTATGTTGGTGGAGAGATCCAGGGATTTGCGCCAGTCCTCGCGCAGAACACGAGACAGGGCGCTGAGGCAGGCTTCTAAAATTATTAAAAAAAAAAATAAAAATAAACCAATAACAAAGTTTGACATCAGTTTCCAATCGTTTCTCACCGTTCTTTTCCAGCTCCTCGAGATTATCCGGATTGCGTGCCATCTGTAGGATCATGGCCGAGCCTCGGATGCGTTCGCCCAGCTCCTCGTACAGCAGCTCCACATACTCATCAATATTGTTGATGGAGACGTCCGCTGTGGGCGTGGCAGCACTCAGGGCATTGGACACACCATTGCTGGCTCCCGTTGAGCCTCCTCCGCTCCCAGTGCTGCTGGTCATGGCCGCCACACTGCTGTGCGATCGGGCGGAGGAGCGGGTGTGCGAGGTGTGCAGCGCCGCCGATCGCCGGCTATGAGTGTTGTTGTCCGGAATATCTAATACAGATTTATATATGGTCAGTGAATATACAAATTGGGGTGCATTTTTTAAAAGCGATTTCCTACCATTGCTGGCATTATCTTTGCGATTCTTCAAATAAAAGATAATCTGCTCAACGTCATTCAGCTGTGATTTGTGGATGAGATCGCATTTTTCCACCACCTCGCGGGCCAGAGCAGCCGGATCCGTTTTGGCGTTCAGCGAGCGGAGTCGGATGATCTTTTGACAGTGCTGAAAGATATTGAACAAATTGAAATACATAAGTATTGATTACCTAAATAAATAGTATAATAATCCAATATTTAAAAAGTGACTGTTGCTGGATACCTCGTTTTATTACTTAATTAATTTCATATCTTCAATTCTCATTGTTTATTTTAAATCTTTTACTATTACTTTTGTAATTATTATTGATAGAAATCATTTTATTTAATTTTTTTTTGTAATTTTAAAAAAGACAATTTATTGATTTAAAATATATATATTTATAAAGTACCAGAACTTGTTTAACAAGGTGGCCTTAAAATTGAGGAAACAACTTAGGAACATTTCAGTGGTCACTTATATACACATCTACATAACCGAATCTGATTTAAAGTCAAAACTTTTTGCGGTTGCCAAGACTTTTGGCAAATAAACGACAAAAAAAGGCTTACTATTTATTTATGGTCGTGAACAACAATCGTCGAAAACGAGCGACAAAAAGGCCAGAAAACGTGAATTGAGGTTAAAGACCCGCCAACCGCTTTTGGTATCGTTACTCACTACTTACTACCCGATACTTGAGCGCGACCCGTCATCGACCCCGTTGTTACGTTATCGATTGGCCCGCTCAATGTCAGCCACTGCCCCCCGCCCCGCCCCCTTAACCCTTTTAGTGGTACACAGTGAGAAAATTAATAAAACTAATAGTTTATTATGTGTACTTAATTATTTTTCTTAAATTAATATCAGTATATTATATAAAAATTAAAAAAAATATTTTTTTTAAGTGTAGCAATAACGTAGCGTGTTACCTTTTAAGTTCTTATGATTTTATAAAAAATATATAATAATAATAATTTTCATTTATTATGACGTTCATGAAAAATCTATAAAGCAATAATGTCTCTTTGTACATGTTTACTTCATTTTCCCAATCAATTTTAATCCTTATTTAATAATAGTTTTACTTATACTTGTAATTGTTTGAAATTTCGAACTACATTTTTCCTCAAAGTTCCCCTAAATTTTGATCAGTTTCTATTTCGTTATGTTAGTTTCTCCCAGTGCATCGATAAAATCGTTAAGATTCTTACCTTCTTTTCCTCGATCATCGGATTGTTGGGCTCCCCGAAGACTGTGGCCTCCAGTTGGTAGTTGACAATCAGCGCCTTATCCGTGGGATGTGGTTCGATGGATCCCCCTTTCCACCTCCTGTGTGTTTGTTGTTTTTGGTTGTTCGGATTAAGAGCAAACAATGTTTGTTGGATCAATCATAAATTATACGGTTCAATGCGTAATGAGGTAATACATATGCGTACACTCCAGTAGACGATATTACATACATACATTTTAATTCTTTGGACTCATGATTTTATTGAATGAAATATTGGAAAAATTGTGTTAACATAATAAAAACGATTGTTAGTGGCCAAAACGAGAAAATGGAAGGAATGTAAACGCAAAGTGGAAAATCAATAGAGAGCAGCAGCAAGGTGATTTTGGCTCTCTTTCTGACGTACAATGAGTGTTTTTGCTATTTCTTTTGTTCTGCCACTTGTACACCCACACAGAAAAACAAACAAACACCACACACACACACAATCGCTAATTCTATACATACGCACTTTTTAATAAACTTGGCGTCATCGTTTGTTTGCATTCTTGTTGGCGAACGGTTAGAATTTGTCAAATTGTTTATGGAAAACCCAATAGGTTCGGTGGACGGCGGCGGGGGGTGGCGCGGGGGCGAAGACGGAGTGGTGCTCTTTTGCAGCTGCTGCTCTCTTTGCGCTCTCTTTTGCTCGCACAAGTCGCCGGCAATCGCATTTATTATATAATAGATGTAGTGGATCACAATTGGCAGCAGCACCAAGCCCGAGATTATTTGGAAAATTAATAACAAAACAAATTGCATGCGATTGCGATCCGACTCCCGATTTGTGGTCGAATTTTAGTGTGACCGTTGGAGCTAGAGATGGAATAAGCGACTATGTTTATTCGATATTACCAGGGCTGCCAGAAATCACACAACCATTAATGTGTTTTAAAATGAAATCAACATTATTGCCTATTTATTGCAGGAATAGTGAACTCGTTTTATATTTCACATTTTCTGTCTATTAAAAAAATTTTTCAAAGTAGTGTTTTAATAATTTGAAAATAATGTATGGGTATTTATTTTTTGCTTTTCTGAGTATTCCCTAGAAGACTGAATTGCTGATAAATTAAAAATACAACAGAAATGTTCAGCAAATTAGGGAAGAACCATCCTTGTGTGGCGGGTAAAATAAAATAATTGCAAAACAAAAAAAATCTGTTTAAGTTTCAAACAACAGTATGTTTTTATCAGGACTATTTATGTTGCGTTACATAAATTAGCCCCCCACATTTTAAATTTGTTTTAAGAAACCTGTAGAGTTAGCTAGAAAAGCTACAAAAAAGCCAAGGGAGCCGCACAGGCAAGTTCTCCCTTGCTGAGAACCAAAGTCCGGCAACGCCCCCGGCCAAAACAGCTGGTCCGGCGTTGCCAGGTGCCACGATAGTGGGGCCGATGAAAAAAAGCAACAGAACAGCGAAATGAAATGAAGGAACAACAATAAAAGAAAGGCTACTTTGTAGTATTATTAACCAAAAAGCGCAGCGCGCTCACAATGTGGCTGACTGCGAACGGCGGCGGTTGTATATTTTGCGAGTGAGCGGAACGGTTGTTTACATTCTGACGAAAAGACCACAACAAATAGTCTCGAATAACAATAACAATGAAACATGCAAATAAAATGCACGTAAAGCGGCGCAAATAAATGATTCAAAATTTAACATACGATACGATGACCATTTAAAAAGGCAGAAAGAACGCAAGAATTAAAAAAAAGCGCAAAAGAGAGGCAAAGAAAGTCAAGAATCAGGCCAAACCGATTTGTTTTGTTTTTTTTTTGTTGTCGTGTGCCTTTAGTGGGTTTTCTTTGTGTGCCCAAGAATAACAAATGAAACACAGCACTTGAAATGGAATTTCTGGAGAACCTGTACAAAACGCTGCAAAGCCTACTGTGTGAGTACTACAAATTATGACTTGATAATTGGCCAAATAGTGAAATTGATCATGTTCTACTATCTGTTTACTTTAGCTTCCTACATTGATCTGGATTATTCGCTATGGGTATACCGTTTCTTGACCCCGCTAATTGTCACCTTTCTGCTGCCTTTGGTCTTCGTGGCTCTCATCTACATTTCATTTCTGGTGCTTTTTATCTACAAGTTGCACAGGTAAGCGAAATGCGCGGAAAAAATGCAAAATTGTCGATTGTCCAAAATGGAAAGGAGGTAATTACAATTACAGTGTAATTCTTTCCTGTTAATGAACTCTCTCATGCTGATCGTGCATTTTTGTGGCCACTCTCCCACCCACCCCAACACCACTACCACCTGTCCCGCTCGCGCCCTGTTAACCGGCATCTTGCATCCCGCTCTCCATTTGTAATTAAAAGGGCACATAAGAAAGGCAAGAGAAAGAGGAAATGGGAGAGAGAGAGCGCCGGAAAGTGTTGTCATTAATAAAAGCTAGATAAAAAAGAAGCCAAAAGTACAGTGCATATTGGATAAAAACGATAAAAATAACAAAAAAAAATACCTGGGGAGCCCACTGTTATAATAAGAAAAACAAGTGATCCACAAAATTATTATTTCAAAGATATTATTTTATTTTAACGAACGTATTAGTACAGCGCACAATAGATTGCAAATTTGAGTTTTTTTTATTCGTACAAGAGTTTATTGAAATTTGATTATAAAAGTGAAATTCTGAAAAGTCATCAAAATATATCATACCATATCAGTTTTCCCTTGTGTATAGGATTTTTACGCAGTGCTCAGCTTTAAATTATTTTATTTGCAAATCAAGTCAATGCTTGAAATAATGAGCACCATTAAGTTAGGCATCAAAAAAGTAATTATGAGTTAAAATAATTGTATCGAAAAAAATAATAATAAATTAGCTTAGGAAAATGTTTTTCGAGCATATACTGCTCAATAAAAAACTGGCTGATAAACAACCAAGTTGGCCGACACTGGTAGAACTGACCCTTGAAGAACAATACACTCTTGACCATTGCACCAATACAAAAAGCTGTTAAGCAGGTGATCGGCACTGCCAACTTTTACCCTATTTGTATATACCGGCGCGCCTGTGGTGGCGTGCTTTTATTTATTTTCTATTTCTAACTCTCTAATGCTCAACCGGTTGGTCATGCTAATTAACTGAAAAGCTTTTTAGCTACAACCACCACTAGCCCTAATGGCTTTAACTATAATGGCTAACGATGTCTGCAGTTTACAGGTTGCAAACAAACAAAAGGTTTTATCGATCAGAATGTTGCATCGCAATATGAGAGGATTAACAGAAATTATTTTAACTTTTGATAACGAGGTTTTATATTTAATCGCACCCGTGGTTTAGTCTGCTGTTTGCCTATCATTTTATGAATGTTTACACAATATGATAGTCGAACGGTAATTCGTGGCCTAGACAAGATAACATTTTATTGTTAAGAATTTTTTTTTTTTAGAACAAGGAAATGAAGGTTTATATAAGAAATATTATATTATAACACAAATAATAAATATAAAAGTTATGTAGGGGAAAAATGTAAAATTGGTAGTAACTTTTTTAACCTCCAATGTGAATTTTCACAGTTTGTAAAGTTTATATGCAAAATCAGCTACATATAAGCATTTATTTGTTTTGTGTTTAGAAGAAAACTCAATAAAAAGGCTATATTTAGTACGGCAACAATGTCTCAAAACATTTGCATGCACATATTTGAGATTTTAATATATGGTATGACAGTGAAATACATATACGTTTCATATAAGCAATAAATACTGTAGTTCAATTGAAACAGTTCGATAAGCAGTGGAAGTGAACTGAAAAATTCACAAACCAAAACACGCCATGAAACATTCCTTCTTCTGCCCGATATTGTTGTTTCTATAGCGTCATTCGCTTTACTTCACTAATGCCTATCAGTTCATGGTCATTGAGGACCCCGCCCCCAAAGTCCCCCCTCCGCCCCCAAATGCTATCGCGCGTAATCGCAGGAATTATAAGTCCATCAAAGAACCGCAAGGGGTGGAGGGGGGGATTGGCTTCGAATGCAATTAACTGTACTACCGCAATCTGATCCCCCTCATTCCCCATTTATATTTTTACATCTATTTTTTTATTGGCAAACGAACGACTGCGCTGCAGTGGAACAACCTATAAATATAAAAGCTTGACGATGCATAAACGATGTTCTTTTTATGAATTTAAAATGTAGCACTGCCGTGTTAATCGACTGATAATTATCTTATAATCTTTAGAGTTACAAATTGCATAGCGACCTTGACGATCGGAAATGTCAGTGGAAAGTAATAGATCTGGTTTGAGTACTTTTAACAACTTAATTACTTTTTGTTATAAAAGCAAAAGATCAGTTTAGTTAAGTAAATGGAAATCATTTTTTCGGATCAGCATTTGTATTAAAGCAATTATTTGATTGTGGATTTTATTATCAGGTTTAGATAAATGTTTAAATACATAATTTAACCGGCAAATATAATAACTTTTAACGAGAACTTTAATTTTTAAATACATATTTTTTTATACATACTTTAAAACTAATGTTAACTTTAATGGATAACGTTAAAATAAATATGGAAAATATTTTTCAGATCTTGGTGTTACCGAGGGATATTAATATGATATTTTATAAGAATTATTTGTAATTTCGGCTTGATCTAAAATGTTGGTCACTTCTGTTCCAGAATATATTAAATGGAAACTAGGGGATTCTTTTTTTTTCATTACTGTCCCACTTTGTTTTGGTCGCCAAGGGGCCAGAAGATTTGTGAATGAACCCTGTTATCAGTTGCCACTAAACGCAGTTTTGCCAAGGTGAGGCGACATTTCTTGCTTGTGTGTATATTGATTTATAAGTTATTTGATATGCATGGGGAGACACGACCAATTTATGCTGATAACACCTGCGGACAGCCAACTAAATTTAAACATAATTATCAGTGGGCGCCTGCCAGTTCTCTTATTGTTGTTGCCAATTAATTTAGGGAGCAAAGCCAAACCTGAATGAACTTTTTAAACTTAAATTTTAACTTTGGTTCAGGTCCAAAATCATAGAATCATCATTTTTCTGAACTTTATCAATATCTGATGATTGTATGTTTATGGCTATTCGAAATCTTAATAAAATAAATTGTAAAACAAAAACCTCTTAAGGTTTGATGTGTAGAAAATGATCATATTTATTTATTATTTATTATTTATTTTCTAAAATAAATAAAATATAATATTATAATATCATTTCCAGGCAGGTCATAATGCGAGCTGTGCAAGGGGATCGCAACTTCTGGCGGGTTGGTCGGAAGATTGTGGCGGCCATCTGGGATGCCCATGCCCGGATTTACCATGGCTACGAGGTGATCGGCCTGGAGAATGTGCCGCAGGAGGGTCCGGCGCTGATTGTCTACTACCACGGAGCCATACCCATCGACATGTACTATCTGAACTCGAGGATGTTGTTGCAGCGCGAGCGTTTGATATACACGATCGGCGATCGGTTCCTGTTCAAGTTGCCCGGCTGGGGCACCATTTCGGAGGCATTCCACGTCAGTCCCGGCACCGTGCAATCATGCGTGAGCATCCTGCGTGATGGCAATCTGCTGGCCATTTCCCCGGGCGGCGTCTACGAGGCGCAGTTCGGGGATCACTACTACGAGCTCCTCTGGCGGAATCGCGTCGGATTCGCCAAGGTGGCCATCGAGGCGAAGGCCCCCATCATTCCGTGCTTCACGCAGAATCTGCGCGAGGGCTTCCGCCAGGTGGGCATCTTTCGCACCTTCTTCATGCGGCTGTACAACAAGGTGCGCATTCCGGTCTACCCCATCTACGGCGGATTCCCGGTCAAGTTCCGCACGTATTTGGGCAAGCCCATTCCGTACGACGAGAACCTCACGCCGCAGGATCTGCAGATTAAGGTAAGAGCAATTACCAGTTGTTCAATGAACATTAAACAATACATAAATGCACTTAAATTAGCTGGCTGACAAATTGTTTTAAACTTAATTAAAAACACATTTCTCTGTACGGTGTTATACCGATATTTTTGTAATAAACTTTAAAAACTCTACTAATTTAATTCTAATTTTATTTTTCATTAGAATACTGTTTGCTATTTTTTGTACTGCCCTATTTTCTTGTCATTATTTTCACAAAATTGTCAATGACGACAAAACACTTTAAACCAGCTGTAATATATTTATATAAAATACAATTTTTTTTTAAATTAGAAAATAGATATATATTATTAAGCTCTTTGATAAGAAGCAGTCTACATTTATTAAATTTCTTATTTTTTTATAGCTGCATAAAACACACATAATTGTTCCTAAAATAATTACAAAAAAACGTTCAAATGTCTTCTAAATGTATGATTTCCTAACTTTTTTATTTAGCTTTTTAAGAAATTTCCATATTAAAACTTATATTTTGAGAGTCCCCCACTTATTGATTTGCTTATTCTCTTTTTTAGGTGGCCACAGCTATCGAGGATCTGATCAATCAGCACCAGCGATTGCCCGGTAGCATTTTGCTGGCCCTGTTGGATCGCCTGCCGTCGTTCAGGAGACGCGTCAAGAAGAAGGATGAGTGATCCGGATCGATATTGAGATCGAGATCTGCCAGCGTTAATCCCATTTCCGTTTAGAGTATAGAGAGATTAACAGATTGACTTTGGTTCTGGCCATATAAAGACTTTGTTCCAAGTACTTCATGATGTATAGGCAGCGCCATATATATCTCAGTAGATCATACTTACCTATATCTTAAATAATCTTTGTAAAAATGTCTCCCAGCCCCAAATGGCTTCCCTTTTTTGTTTTATTGTTTGTTTGTTTGTTTGTTACTGTGACAGTCACTCCCCAAAGTTCATTGAAATCCGGACGCGTACTTGCTAAAGTAATACACACGTAGATCGTATAAACGTTTTAATTAGCCCTAAAATAAGACTAACCAGCCCCCACTTGAGTCAAACACCGAACAAAGAAAACCTCTACCTTAATTTTTTTTTTTTTATATATTACCTTGACCATTTTTGATTTCGTTTTTCTTTCTTTTCTTTAGGGTAATTTTAGACACATTAAACAATTATCTAATTAGTTTTGCATTAAGTATATCGTGCATATATCATTTTTGTACCTTTTTTATGCAAAAAGAGAACAAAAAGCTAACAAAGAAAAGACAAAATATATATGTCTGCCTGTGAGTGTATGCATGCCTGTAAGTGAGTGCGATTGTGTGTACAATATAGTTAAGGAAATTGTGTATAATATAGCAATAATATCGGAGTATTCCAAGTGACAGGAATTGCCAAAAGAAAAATTAAATAAAACATGAACAAAACTCAAATTATTAGTTGTTTTGAATATCCTTTAAACTAAAATAAAAATCAAACGTTGCAAAAAGTTTGAGGTTTTTGAAGGGGATTTAGATTCAACTTTATCGCATTGAAAGAACTACACATTTTGGTTACTTTTTTTAGTATATATTTGTTATAATTTTAAAATTCGTCTATTTAACGCTAAAATGACCTTCCATTTACTTCATTTTTTCACTCGGTTTGTTTGTCAAAGTTTCTTAAGTATTGTACAGCAACTAGAGACTGGAATTTCTAAGGAGTACACGCGCAATTACAGTAGTCTACATAAGGATAGCTGAGTTTTCTATGACACAGAATCGCTAAAAATACATTATTTTAAAAGCATTACACCTGGTACATATTTAAAAGAAGTAAGAGCTAAATTTTACATTGAAAATCCATTAGGGTGAGATGCATTGTACAAATTAAAAAGCCTTTCTTAATTGACAAAAATATCAGTTTGCTAAATTCAAAGCAAATTATTGTGTAGCGTTTATTGGGTCAAAGAAAACCCATCTATCCTAAACACAAACAATTAGATCATTTCAGGAATCCGGGCAGGGATGTTCGTTGAGGAACTCACAGCAGATTTATTTATTTTTTTTTCTTCTTCGAGAGGCAAGAGGCAGTCTAGAACTGCTCGGCCATCAGGAGGACAACGGTGGCCGTCCAGCCGGAGAAGAGATTGCAGCCCTTGCCCTGGCCGGTGGTGTCGTCGTACTGCTCCCACAAATAGCCACTGCGCTGGTACTCCCGGAAGATGTT
Organism: Drosophila elegans; assembly: GCF_018152505.1. NCBI lineage: Eukaryota > Metazoa > Arthropoda > Insecta > Diptera > Drosophilidae > Drosophila > Drosophila elegans. The sequence goes on along the minus strand of NW_024545513.1, from coordinate 7,285,434 downwards.
GCCCACCAGATTGTCGCGCAGTTCGGCGTAAATCTGGCGCGCCAATGAGGCATTCGGCCCATCGATTTTGCCATAGTGATGCAGAGCCTTGGCGGCCAGATAGTTAATATTAATCCAGATGGGTCCACGCCAATACGGTGGATCGTGCTCCGTGTTGCGCTTCATGTACAGCGGCGATCGCTTGGAGAGCGAACGCAGGCCGTATTTGGTCCACAGCTGTTCGGGATCGCGAAGATCGTGCAGCAGCTTGGTCAGATACGGCGAATCGTGATCCAGTTGCTCCAGCAGCAGCGGAAACAGACTGACATAGCCAAACGCGCTGTCCACGAACTGATAGGTGGGCACCTCACCAACCACGCGCCGCATTTCGGGTTGCTGTTGCTGCTGCTGGTACTGATGCCGCTGCTGCTGCTGCGGCGCCAGAGCCGGCGGACGCTTCAGTTTCACCTGGTCCGTGTGCAGACCCCAATCCGAGTACTGTTCGCTGTAGGGTGCCAAGTGCAGGCGATTCAGCTGCTCGTTGTCCGTCAAATAGGAGGCCGTCTCATAGTACTTGACATCGTCTTTGCCCAGCAGAGTGGACAACTCGGCCATCACACTGGCGGCCAGGGCAATCCAACAGCGCAGGTCCAGGTGGCGCTCCCTGTCCGTGGGATGCGAGGCCCGCGGATAGTCGTCGAGGCCGGAGGACAAGCTCTTGGGGTTCAGTTCGCGCATGGTTGTGGCATTCCTGCCGCGCCACAAGTAAGTGCCCAGCAGCTCACCTGGAACGAGGGGGCAGTATTAAGACACCATATAGACAGGGATGGCAGGAGACTCACCCTTCTGCGTGGTGTTGTACCAGTTGAACCAGGCCTGCATGCGCGGATACAGCCGCTCCAGCGTGGCCAGCCGTCCGTTTTGGGACAACTCCGCCCGATGGGTGGTCAGCAGCTTCCGGAGCGTAAGGAAGAAGGTCGGCGGATTGGCATTGCTGTTGCGCTGCGTGACAAACTCCTCGGGGACCTTGGCCAGTGCCTCCACGCCCAGGATCTGCTCCCGCGGGATCCAGCCCTCCACGTTGAGCAGATCGAACCAATGGCATATGATGTCCAGCTCGATGTCCACATCCCAGGCGCTGATCAGCAGGCCGTGGAAGCCCTCGTCCCACAGGAAGCCCCTGGGGAAGAAGCTGCGCGATGGCACGGCCGTGTAGAGCGGAGCCTTCCAGTAGGGCACTGGGTTCTTGGTGTGCACCGATTGCACCCGACTGGAGCCGTAGAAGTAGCCAATGCCACCGAGCGTGTTGCTGAAGGCGTTGCGCGCGAATCTCACCTCCTCCGGGGAGTGACCCTTCTGCTTTAGCCGGAAGCGCTCCTCGAAACGCTGCTCGAACTGGACGATCTTGGCCTGCAACGAATCCTGATAGGCACGGCCCGTCGGCGGCTTGGGTATGGATTCGCCCAGGGAAAATCCAGACGTCGACTGGTATGTGATGTCCAGCGTGAAGTCCACCTCGGCCGTGATCTGTATGGCTATGAAGTTCGGCTCGGGATTGTTGGATGGCAGACCATTCTGGGAGACTATCTCGCCGGGCAGGCCGATAAAGCGATTGCCCCGCTTGTCGGCAAAGGCGCGAAAGTGCGAGAAGAGCGTGTCCTTGAGCTTGGCCAGCGATGGGGCCACCGTGCTGAGGTACGATTTGTGCAGGATCTTGCCCTTGACGGCATGGAAACGCACCTGAAACTCGCCCAGGCCCTGCGTCTCACCGTAGACGCCCGGCTCCGGGCTCTTGTCATCCGACACGTACTTGATGTGCCCATTGGTGCGCTCATCAAGGGCCACATACCAGATCAGCGAGATGCTCTTGTCCCAGGCGCGCGTCGTATTCCTCACCGATATGCGGGCCGTCCAATCGCCGCCGTACTGCTTGCCCTCCGGGTACTTCACGAACGAGGTCTTCAGCTCGAAGGGCAGATCCTGGATCTCCTGGACGCCAAAGCTTCGGCCATCGTGATGTGTCCATCCGTAGGAGTCCAGCTTGTCGCCCTGCTCGCACCAATGCCGAATGCCCTGGCCACCCGGCCCAAGATTACTCGGTGTGTACCACATCAGGCCCATGACCAGCGAATGTGGATCACGCGTCTTCATTCCAAAGTAGTTGAGTGGCCTGTAGGAGCCCCAATACCGATCCGGCTGCTCCAGACCGGCATGCACCACCATCTTCTGGTGGTCAAAGGGCGTGTTCACCCGCGTCTCCAGGTAGCCCAGATAGCCAAAGTACGAGGCTATCGCCAGGCACACGCATCCAATCATCGTTTTCCACTTGTCAAGGATCAGATTGGAGGACAAACTGAAACCGGGATTGCGTTTCTGTTTGGCATTTGAAGCCGCTGCTGCCGCCGCTGCCGCTGCCGACGCCGGCGTGGAGCCCGAGGAGCTGCCCGTGTTCCTGGCCATTTTCCGCTTTTCCTTCAGTCTAGTTTATCGCTTTTTTATTCAGTTTTCCGCTGCTTCGAAATTCCTGGCAGGGCATTGTTTTTTTTGTCAATCCCGCGCAGCGTTGCCAGAATGTTGGATTCTCGAGCTCTGTTAACATAACATTGGTGGCGGCCACGTAAATCAAACAGTGTACAGTGGACCAGAAAGTTCATTTCTTAGACAAAAATCTGATTGTCTTCCATTGAAATACATATTTTGTTTTATTTCCCAACGATGAAATCGGTTTTAATGAAATCGTGTCGGTTATGGTCTGACATAAAGATATGAAATTAAAATCGACCCGAATTTATAAACAAAGATTTTAATGCAGATTTTTGGGGAATTGTACCACAAGCTTTTAGTTATTATTTATTATTATTAAACTATTAAGATAAATCATATTTCCTTGAATCATAAGTCACAATTTACAATAGTTATTTGATGAGTTTCGTATATCTTGATATTTACATCTTGACCATAACTGATTTCTGAACCAACCGCCTGCACCGATTAAAATTGTTAGTAACCCGAAAATGCTAAAATATCTAGCAGGAATCTTCGTCAAGCCGCGCAATGACTACGTGGATGGTCGCCTGACCACTCCTTTAAACAAGAAAATGCGGACCAGCTGTCTTCCGCAGGTCAAAAAGTACTCCCATGGGAAGGTATCGCTGATGTCCTTAAAGAGCATCATCAATGGAAGCAGGATTACGACGTCTGGGAAGGGAAAGTCGGAACACCGGGAGCCACGGCGCCGCAGGGAGGGCAATCCCTTCCAGGTTTCACGACCCATTAGTCGCTCCTCAATGCAATCCCTTAAGTTGCAGATGGAAGATCCCATTAGCTATATAGTAAATGTGGCGGCCTCTTGCTCGTCCAACGAAACCATTCCCCCATTACCAACTGAAGTGGTCCGGAATGAAAACGATTTGGAATCGCAATCACTGGAGGATCAGGACAAGTTTCTGGATTTTACGGCTTATAAAGAGGATTCCAGGTGTACTAGTAAGCTTGCTGAACAATCTCTACCCGTTCCACCACCCATTACACGCGTCCAAAGTTGGATGAGCTGCGCCACAGTCCCTTTGGATGCCACTCCCTTCAATAATTTTGATGGCCTGTCCAATCCCAATCCGAAGTTTTCCATCGACGAAGATCAGGATCCAATTGGCTGGGAGATGGACTGGCTGCCAGAAGAGTTTTGGTCAGATACTATGAAATAAAATAAATAATAGAAATAATTTTTTAATTCAAAAATGTGTTTTTAATATGTGTTTTTAATATGTTCAATAATAGATATAAGTTTTGCGTTTATTCAAATTTAACTGTTTTTTAAATCTTAAAATACACCCAACGAAAATAAAACGAAACAAAAAGAGTGAACAATTTAAATGAAATTTAATAAATAAATCACAACTGTATAAATTTTATTTTTTAAATATGTGTATTTGTGACGTAATAAAGGGAATCGAAAAGTCACCTTCCGAAAAGAAACACACTGAACTCCAGCCAGGGCTGCCAGATAGGCACAGGCGATCTTGGCATATTTAGTTCATTTTCGCATTGTACATGTGCCCTCAATATTTTGATTTCATATTATTTACCTTTTTTTTTACTGAACTTTGGCGACAACCGATCGGAAAATGAACGTAAGCGAGGATTTTAAGCCGGTGCCCACGCGAGCGGCCCTGGCGCTACAGAAGAAGCAGGAAAACAGCGATTTCCAGGCCCTCGTCTTCCACGAACCGCGAGCTCCTGTGAAAAATGCAGCCAAAAAGCAGGACGAAGGATCATCCGAGAAGAAGCCACACAAAATCAAGGAAGCCGGAAATGAACTGAATCCCGAGTTCGACATCAAAAGAGCCCGCCACGAGGTGCTCAACTTCGCGATGAAAAACCAGCGGGTGATCAAAAACAAGAGCAAAATGGAAATGTTCCAGCTCGTGAAGCTGGGCGCCAAGCCTCTGAAGAAACCGGCCAAAAACTACAAGGTCCTGAAGAACGAACGCCAGCAGCTGAAGAACATTCGCGAGGAGCGCAAGAAGTTCCATCAGTTGGGAAAAAATCAAGCGGGCGCCGCCAGCGTCAAGTGTCGCAGTAAATCGCAAAAGGAACGCAATGACAAGAAGCGGGCGCCCGTTTCCCACATCGATCAGCATTATGGAAAGGCGCAGCCCAAGTTCAAGACGAGAAAATAGTTGTAGAACTTATAATAAACCTAATTTAGTTAAATGTTTCAAACAACTGTATTGATTTCAAAGGTTTGCCCAGACCAAGGTTTTCTTTTTTTAACAGATTGAAAACAAAAGAGTAGTTCATATAACTGGGCTTATTACATCCAAAGCCCTAGTTTTATTTTATATTATTAAATATATAGCTAAATAAGTTGGTATATATTGGCCTTACCAGATGTTCTGAAGGCTAAGAGATATTTGGCATAAATTGATTAGTTCTAAGTAATACCCAAGGGAACTAATTTTTAATCTACCTCTTGGTGAACTTCTTTCCAACCCGCAAATTAATTAATATAAAATACAATAAAAAACAAAGACCATTTAATGAAGTATTTAAATTTCCGCCAGGCTGGCAGCTTTCCCTACCCGACAAAGCCTTGCCACATGATTCGCGGATTAGCAGAGTTTTGACGTTGGCCAACACAGGCACTTTGTTGATACGTGATTACGTGAATTATTTTTGCAAATAAAACGATTCCCGAGTAGTATTTAAACCCACAATGTTCTCGCCAACGCGTGCACTGCGCCCGGCTCTGAGCCGCTGCTACAGCCAGATCAAGGGCGGACCCGTTTCCGGCGGAGGCAGACCCAGTGCATCGGGATCGGGTTCTGCAGGATCCGCCCAGCAGGCCACATCCTCGCCAGCCGTAACAGGATTGACCAGTAATTGCGTAAAGCCCATCACTGGACCAGTCGGACCCGGGGCATCGGCCACGGCGGAATACAAGGTGCCCGAATATTACTGCTTTAATCGCTTCAGCTACGCCGAGGCGGAGGTGGAGATGGCCAAGTACCGCTGCCCGCAGCCCTCGGCTTTGAAGTAGAACAATCAAATTGTAACCAAATTGTTAATGCTAAATAAAAACAAATTCAAATGTTCATGATGTGGTGGGTTCGCAAGGGGGGTTAAATGCCAGTGTGACCAACTGAAGTTGGGCGTTTTCCAACACTAGCCAGCCGACACTTCTCAACACCAAGCCGCTCTCTTTTCAGTTCCAGTTTCAGCCAAGAGCGAGTAATTTCGAGCGCGGGAATCGGAATCGTGATAATCGTGTAAAACAGTAACTACTATTCAGTGTTTGCAAATAGCAGCCACTAGCAGATTTGAACCAATCGATTAGTGAGTGCAATTAAGTGGAATTCAAAGTGCAAAAACCACGAAAGCGCCTTTAAAAAAGAAAACCAACAACACACAGAGCCGTCGTGCATGTGTGTGTGTGGTACAGTTGGGTAGAAAAACATCGCCATCTCGGGTTGCCACCTGGTTGCCCTCTCATCGGTTTGGCCACTATATTGCCACCACTTTTGCTGCTCTCCTTCTGCAGTTCGGTTGTTGTTGTGCATCTTCGCCAGTTGAGTTTTCATTTTTTTTCCCCGAAAGGAAAAAGAATCCAAGAGACGGGCAAGCGGTTTCCTATTTTGCGAAACCAAACGCGTTTGCCAATTAAGTGTGGCCATCAACGCGGAGAGCCAGCTTTGCAGCGAGAGAGACGGAGCAGAACGGAAAAGAGAGCGCCGCGTTGTGAAAGTGCCAGCGAAAAGTGCGATTAAAGGCAATAACAAACGCCCGAGAAAATGTAAAGCGATTTGCGAAGGTAAGCTAGCGAATTTTAGCTACAATAAAGTGCAAATTTCTTTCTTTTCTCTCTATATATGAGCGTGTGTGTGTAAGTGCTGCGACTGGCGCGCGAAAAAGTGACGAAAATAGGCGCCAGAGTTGCCAGAGCAGCGGCTCATTACATACATATTTCTATTAAAAACAGTGCGCCTTGCCTATGTGCAATGTGTTGTGGCTGACAAGCCGGGGTTTTTTTCTATTCAGTGAAAATAGCGCAGCTTGCTTTGCAATAAATGCTCATAAGGTCTAAAAAATATTTCCTTGCCGCATTGTTCTTGGTCAAGAACGGCCGAATCCGAAAAGGGCGCCATTTCTTAGTATTTGTGTGTTTTGCACTGCGAGAAAATTTCAGTTAGAAAATCAATACAAAAATAAACACAATTATTATATTTGTAATTAAACAAGTTTGACCTCAATAAAAACGCCTATAAGAAAAAGGTTACATATGCCATATACAATTAAACCCTGGTAAATGGTAGTGCTTCATAAAATTTTTATTTTCCCTGTGCGTTTAGAGAAAATGTCACTCAAGCAGATTGTCTTTATATTTGGGCACAGTAAATTAAATTAAAACCTTGCGTTTCCCATGGACCATGGCTCACTGTACATTTTCCTATATGGTCACAATAATGAGGCTATTTGTTTTGTCTTCAATTCCAATTCTAGCCACCCATGAAAGATGCGAGCTGGAAAAAAACAGGCAGCTGAAAGCGTCAAGACACGTCCTTGCATTGTCTACGTGAGGAATCTGCGCGAGGAGGAGGAGGAGTCGCCTTCGCCGCGAGGAGCAACGCCAGCCGGCAAACTGAGGAAGAGGGATAATCAGCGGGAGTCGCAGCAGGAGCTGCGAGAGACCCGCACAAGCCGCCGCTCCGGAGGATTGGTTGGCGTGGTCCAGGACAAGCCCTCACCGCGCACCCGGCAAGCCGTGAAGCCAGCGGCCTCGCCTTCGCCACCGCCACGTTCAAAGATTATCAGGGAATCGGTCTCCAAGGAGTCGGTCAATATGGCCAAGCGACGCACCACCGTCCTGCTAGGCAGCTCCGGCGGGCATCCGCACGCCGGCGGCGCCAATCCCCACAAGCTGGGCCTGCTCAAGGCACGGCGCTCCACCCAAGCGGAATCGCCCAAGCAGCAGATCTACAAACCGGCTTCGGCAGCAGCCAGACATGTGCCGGAGAGTCCGCCGCCCACCATTGCGGCCAGTCGCTCCAGGCGCTCCATCAAGCCGAATCCCAAGTACGCCAGCGAGGACATGGTTACGCCCAAGTACATGGCCTCCATGGGCGACGGTGGTGGTGGCAGTCATTCCGTCGCAGGACGCCATGGCCGGCAGGCCAAGCAGCTGTTCACGAATGACGACGACATCAGCGATCTGCTGGACTTGGACGAGGACGACGATGACGAGCTGGCGGATGCCGCCTTCAATCCCCAGCTGCACAAGTCCGACGAGGACGACGACGACGACGACGAGGATGACGATATCAGCGAGGCCGAGTACGAACAGGAAATGCGTCGCAAGCTGCCGCCGGTCAAGCGTGGACGTGGACGTCCACCAAAGGCCAGTAATGCCAATGCCAGCACGTCCAACGCGTCCAGCCTGACTTCCAGCGGGGTAAGCGCCAAGGTAGTCATCAATTCGACCGGCGGACGCACTGCACCCAGCAGCCTGCAGCAGTTGCGCCGCACCATGGCCGTCAATATGGCAAGGAGCAATGCCAGTATGACGGAGGGATCGGGATCGGGATCGGGCTCCGGTCCCGGCCCAGCATCCGCCAAACGCAGGCTGGAGACCAGCGAGAGTGAGAGTCCTGTGGTCCGCAAGCGCATGGTCATCTCTTCGAGCGGTGGCGGCCCTCAGCAGCGCACCGTGCCAGTGGTGAATGGCGCCACCACCACCACCAAGACGATCACGCCCAGTGCGAGCACGCGACCCAAGTTGGGCCAGGCGGGCAGTGTGCCGGCCAGGATGCTGCCACAGCGACGAGGCAGCACCCACAAGATGAACTCCTCGAGCAACTCCAACTCGCATGCGGTCAGTTCTACGCCCACCACACGCTCGGCGGTCGGAGGAGGCTCCAATAGCGTGGAGAAGAACGAGTCTGAGGGCGACGATGTGCCCACATTCACCATTGTCAACATCGATGACATTATCAACCAGGACGATGTGCTCATTACCAGATCCCACAGTGCAGTGGCCGCTGCAGCAGCTAGCAATGCCAGCAAAAAGCAAGCTGTGGGCAGGCCGCGCACCAGAAACATCCTGCCCAGCAATTTGGGGGTCAACGAGAAGAAATCCATCACTGTCAACTCGGAGAAATCCACGCCCGCTGCTGCAACCAACAATGCAGTCGGCAACCCGGCCAAACGCATCAAGATCCTGGCCAGCAACAGCAGTGTAAACACCAAATTGGGCCCCTTGCATATCCAGAGCCAGAGTCAAAACCAAATCCAGCTGCCCAAGCCCAGGCCAAGGATTCTCAACACGGAGATGGGCAAGAAGACGCAGTCGATGAAGCCGCTGATGAGCATGGGCAAGGAGCTGTGCCCCACATACGCGGACACCGAGGAGGACGATCCAGATCCAGATCTGGACTTCGATGACGATGAGATACCGGCATCGATTGTGACCCGTAAGAATCCCAAACAGGCAGCAGCCCCAGCAGCATCCGCAACAGCAGGTGGCGGAGGCGGAGGTGGAGGAGGAGGAGGAGGAGGAGGAGGTGGAGGACCACCAACATCCGGCGTCAACAAGTGGAACAGTAACCGCCGCAATGTGCTGTCCACGACAGCTTCGACGGTGAATGCCCGTGCCGACAGGAAGCTGAGCAAGCTGCTGGACGAGGTAGACGAGCAGCCGGTGTTCAAGAAGCCCAGCTTGAGTCCACAACGCAGGAGCAAGGAGAACCAACAGCTGCAGCAGGAACAGCGTGTGAAGGAGGAGGCCGCCCAGAAGGAGCCACCGTCGGCCAGTGGCGGCGGTGCGGAGGATTCAGGCACTTTCAAGTACTTCCCGCCCGAGACCACCACTTTCTGCGAGGAGGATGGGCGCGTGGTGAAGAAGATCACCTGCTACGAGACGTGGCATGTGATCAGCACGCCCAAGGACTCGCCGGGCAAGGCAACACGCCAGCAGCGCACCTGCCTGGAGCTGGCGCTGGTCAAGCTGGCCAATGTGGCGGCCAGGATTAAGATGCCCTCCGGCAAATGGAGCAGCAAGGTGACCCTGTACAAGGTGTCGCCCTCGCTGATGACCCGCCAGACGATGACCATCTTTACGGGCGATCTCAAGGCTTACAACATACCCGAGGAGGACCGCCACAAGTACCAGCCGTCGTGCGTGCTCTTCCGCCGTTCCGTGGTGGACAGGAGCAAGTGCCGGGTGCCCTACGACCGGGCCATAATCTTCAAGAACAAGTGCTTCTATGCGAACATCGATGGCAAGCATGTGAATCTAATGGGCGCCCCCGAAACGGTGACCACCGTCAAGGATGTGGAGATCCTGCTGGACATCGTCGACCGTCTGTCGCTCAGCAGCACTCTGGTGGAGATGGTGAACACCAAGTGAGGATCAGAGGACCACTGGCACCACTAGGAAACGTATCACATTGTAAAAAATAATTCACACACACACACACCCCTCCAACACCCCCAACCCCCCCCCCACACACACACACACACACACACAGAAAACGGACACTCGATAATTTGTTTTGTGCATTAGCAAACCGATAATACTATAACAAGTTTTTTTTTTGTAAAACGATTAACTTAGTTGTAATAGTTAGTCTAGTGTAACTATAATATATATATTATATCGTAAACAGCAGACGGACATACATAAATACAAACGGCGGATGTATCTATGTACTATATACTAAACATTTAAGCATGATATGTTGAGAAATTCGAAAAGATCGGAAATTTGGCGGAGGAATCAATCCTGGTTTTATTTGTAATGTCATACGACTCCCCCTCCCCCCTTAAGAATAATTAAAAATCGAACACTTTTTTAAACGGCAATTATTTAAATCGTAGTTCATTTACAACTATGTAAAACAAGGCGTACGCATGTCTGTTTACGCCAAAATGGAGGTGTAGCGTTTAAGTCGAGTGTATATTTAACTGAAAAGCCCTTTAAAACATACAAATAAAAGAGAAAACTGATTTAAATAAAAAATGCTTTTGATTCTCAACGGGGGCGGCTGATAATTGGCATGCAGAGGTTATCTGGGAAGCAAAGGGCTATAAATAAAATGCACCACCATTCGCTGGAGTTTTTTATCTGATACTTTGAAAAGATTAAACGAATGTACGCTCATCCTTGTATAACAAAAACTTTAAATCAAATTCGTATAAGCTATTTTTTGTGCATTATTTTTGTTGTCCAAGTAATTAAGATCTAATAGATTTTTTCTAGAGTACAATGTACAAAATCGTTAACTATTTAATTGAAATTGTTGTGAACTTTTAATCCTACGAATCTTGATATGAAAAATAGGAAAGCCAGTTCAAGTCTCAACAAATTTGTAAGTAAATAATTTATTTTTATTTTCTCATCCGGACTGGGTTCAAATATATAAACATTTTCCATATTTTATTAAAGAGAATTTGCACTAGCTTCAGAGTAAACCAATACACAGCAAATGTAAATAAATTTATTCATAATGTACTTTTAGAATTGTAAAATATTTTGAAAAAACAGGTTTAAATATAACGTTAACTATCGATAACAACGACTTATTGTTCCATTTTTGGTATTTTATTACCGGACGCTAGAGAAGTGACCGTTACTCATTTTAGTCTTTACTCGATGAAAAGTGCAAATCAAAATCCAATGCTCAAATAGTGGATGTTTCAAAAAAGAGAATGTATTGGAGCTTAGTAGAGCCTAGAAGCTATTTTCCAGAAAATTCAAAAGTTAAGCTTTCTTGCAACAATCTGGCAGCCTTGTTTTTTTCAGTGACAAGTGGCCCGCCTAAGGGAAAATAAAGCATTGCCTTGGTTTATTATTTTGTAAAAAAGGTCAAGTTAATTGGGAATGGATTTTTAAATTTCCACATGAGGAAAATGCATCAAAACGATTTTCCGTCCAGCTATTGCTAGTGTGACCAAGTGCATGGCATTTGGAAAATATCTCCTACTCCCGGTAGGCGTTTTAGCATTCTGTGCGTAAAAAGCGGATACCACACTGCGTCGGTCAGTTTTTTTTAGTCTCAAAATAAAATTCGAACAAAATTATTGGTAAACTAGCAATATGCATGTTTCGCCCCCGAATTTTGCGCAACGTACTGCCCGCCCGATATTAACGCGATAGAAATCACGCCAATGGAGCAGTTCTACAACCGATTTGATAGCATTCACAATCGCTATTCGCATTGAACGGAACACCCAGCCCAAAAAAAAGAGAAAGAAAAAGGAAAAGAAACGCGTGCGAGAGCGAGAGGGCAAGAGAGACAGAGACGACAGGAGGGGGAGAAAAGCGAGTGATTTTTGTTGCAAAGGGTTTTCCTTTCCTGATTTCCCGATTTTCCTGTGTTTTTACTGTTTTTTTTTTGTGCCCCCCCCCCAATCGTGTTGTGTGGCCGTGTGTAGCCAGTGAAAAGGGGCAAAATGGACGCGGACAGGGGCGGCGGGCAGGAGACGAAGGTGATATACCACATCGACGATGAGACGACGCCGTATCTGGTGAAGATCCCCATTCCATCTGCCCAGGTGACGCTGCGCGATTTCAAGCTGGTGCTGAACAAGCAGAACAACAACTACAAGTACTTCTTCAAGTCCATGGATGCGGATTTCGGTGTGGTCAAGGAGGAGATAGCCGATGACTCGACCATCCTGCCCTGCTTCAATGGGCGCGTTGTGTCCTGGTTGGTATCGGCCGATGGCACCAATCAGTCGGACAATTGCTCCGAGCTGCCCACCAGCGAGTGTGAACTGGGCATGGGTGTGCTGACCAACAGGAAGATCCAGCAGCAGCAGCAGCAACAACAGCAGCAGCAGCAACAACAACAACAGCAGCAGGTGCAGCCTGTCCAGCTGGCGCAGAAGCAACAACAACAGCAGCAGCAGCAACAGCAGCAGCAGGTACTGCATCATCAGAAAATGATGGGCAATCCGCTGCTGCAACCGCCACCGCTCACATATCAATCGGCCTCGGTGCTCTCCAGCGATCTGGACTCGACCAGTCTCTTTGGCACCGAATCCGAGTTGACCCTCGATCGCGACATGACCGACTACAGCAGCGTCCAGCGGCTGCAGGTGCGCAAGAAGCCGCAGAGGCGCAAAAAACGGGCGCCCAGCATGTCGCGCACCTCCTCGTACAGCTCCATAACGGACTCGACCATGTCCCTGAACATCATCACCGTCTCCATCAACATGGAGGCCGTCAACTTCCTGGGCATCTCCATTGTTGGCCAGTCGAATCGCGGCGGCGATGGCGGCATCTATGTGGGCAGCATCATGAAGGGCGGTGCCGTGGCCCTCGACGGACGCATCGAGCCGGGCGACATGATCCTGCAGGTGAACGACGTGAACTTCGAGAACATGACCAACGACGAGGCGGTGCGGGTGCTGAGAGAGGTGGTCCAGAAGCCGGGACCCATCAAGCTGGTGGTGGCCAAGTGCTGGGACCCCAATCCGAAGGGCTACTTCACCATTCCGCGCACGGAGCCGGTGCGGCCCATCGATCCCGGTGCCTGGGTGGCGCACACCCAGGCCCTCACATCGCACGACAGTATTATCGCCGACATTGCGGAGCCGATCAAGGAGCGACTGGACCAGAACAACCTCGAGGAGATCGTCAAGGCGATGACGAAGCCGGACAGCGGTCTGGAGATCAGGGATCGCATGTGGCTAAAGATCACCATACCGAACGCGTTCATCGGGGCCGATGCGGTCAACTGGGTGCTGGAGAATGTGGAGGATGTGCAGGACAGGCGGGAGGCGCGACGGATCGTCTCGGCCATGCTGCGCAGCAATTACATCAAGCACACGGTCAACAAGCTGACCTTCTCGGAGCAGTGCTACTACGTGGTGAACGAGGAGCGCAATCCCAATCTGCTGGGCCGGGGCCAGGGCCATCTGCATCCGCACCAGCTGCCGCACGGGCACGGCGGCCATGCGCTGAGCCATGCGGACACCGAGAGCATCACCAGCGACATCGGGCCGCTCCCGAACCCGCCCATCTACATGCCATACTCGGCCACGTACAATCCAAGTCACGGCTATCAGCCGATCCAGTACGGCATCGCCGAGCGACACATCTCCTCGGGATCGAGTAGCAGCGATGTGCTAACCAGCAAGGACATCTCGGCGTCGCAGAGCGACATCACCTCGGTGATCCATCAGGCCAACCAGCTGACCATCGCCGCCCACGGCTCCAACAAGTCCTCCGGCTCCTCCAATCGCGGCGGAGGTGGTGGCGGCGGCGGTGGCAACAATACCAACGATCAGGACGTATCCGTATTTAATTACGTATTGTAGAAACCTTTCTTTTTGCAATCAAATTGTGTTTTTAATTAATTAAATTAAATATGTACGATTATTCTTTTTTATATACGAGTATACAAAGCAAGCAAACAGCAAACAACAATATAATAATTATAATAATAATAATAATTATAATAATAATAATAATACTTATGTATATGTATGGTACGTGTAAGTCATAGAAAACGAACGCTAAACAGCCAGCCACAAAGAGAAGGATCAGCAGGATCGGGAGGAACAAGGAACACCACAGGGATATCCGTGTCCGGCATTAATCGGTTGTGGAGACGATCAGATCAGATCAACTGAGATATATGATATGTGAGCAGGAGCGGATGGAGCAGCAGAAACGGCAGCACGACGGACGAGGATGATTTTGAATAAAGTTCTAAGAATTTAGTAATCACAAAGTAAATAAATACAAATAAAATGAAAAATGAATAATCGATGGCTTTTCGTATAAAAGGTCGGGTCTTATCTGCTTTTGCTGAATACTGTGGTCATCATTAATTTGGTGTGATTTTTTTGTAATTAAATTTATTTCAATATAATGAATCCTAAAAGGCACAGTTTATCAATTTTGTTTTAATTATACTGAAATTAATAAGAGTTAAAACTTTATATTTTATTTCAAACTATTTTTTATCTTGTGATAAAAAGTTTTTTTTAATAAAACTACGTTTGAATGAATGCATTAAGCCAAAATATAAAACAAACAATTAGTTTATAAGAAATATCTCTGAGTTTTATTGTTGTTTAGCATAAAAAAAAAATCAAGTATATGGACCTTCACAAAAGTAAAAGTCAGCAGATAAGAGCATTAAAATAGTTTTAGTCAAAACATATACTTAAAAAGCATAAACAAATCAAGGAATATAGTAAAAAAATGCATTTTTGAATTCAAAAGTGTACATTTTAAGCGAGTCAATAGTTTTCCCCCTAAAACAAACAATATGGCATCTAGATACCGCCTCGAAAGATCTCTGTACGCGGAACCGAGCATGGATATGCACTTAAGTGCATAAAGAAACCTATAAATAGATTTACCAATGTAGGCAGCGGCTGCAATTTAAATAAACCGCCCTGTTTCGTCGTTTTGCAGCACTGCCAGTGCCAATCGATTGTGAAGTTATCGAAAAGAGCAAGCCAAAAAACAAACAACAACTTTTCGGGCCACATAAAATCGATTTTCATTGATTTTACTAGAAAATTCGGATGTAGGAGTGCGTATTTTTGAATAAAGTGATCAAATACGAAATGGCCACCGATGTGGAACCGACGGCGAATACGGCGGACAAGTTTTCGGCCAATGCCGAGGAGCTGGAGGGCTATTATCTGATGCTGGAGGCGGGAAATATTCCGGAACTGCAGTGGCAATTCCCGGGACGCAGGGCTCCATCGCCGGAGGTCGGATCCGGCGCAAATAGCAAGGAACTGGAGCAGGCAGCCGATGTCATTGAACAGGAGTAAGATTTCTGGCTATATAATTGGATATATATAACCCATATAATGCCTTCCCCCCCACCTCCCATTTCAGACCCCAAAAGGCCAATGACTTTGATTTCAGCGACGAGGTGGCCCCCACCCAAATGCGCGTCCGTAGTCAGACATCCACGCCCAAGTCGGCCAAAAAGAAAACGGCCAACTTTGCCGGGGTCATGGACACGCTGAGGAAGAAGAACGCGGAGAGCTCCTAGCACCCGCCAAAATTCTGATACTAATCTGGCCCAGAAATCGGAATACAGCCAAAACTTGGGATCACTTTGTATCGTTGCATGTCTATAGGCATCGCCAAATCCGAATGTAGACCAGAACCAAGTTCCTTAAGTCTTATGGCTTCTGCTAGCGAGGAAGTTTTTATTTATCAATTACAAATTACTACACTATACTTTTTAACCGGAGAGCCAAGAAAGTCGGATGTTGGCCAATCTAAGGATCACTCGTTGCATCCAAATGAAACAATCTAGGCGATTTAAAAATCATCTTAAAAGGAAAAACGCGGAGAGCATGGCATATGGAAACAGAAACGAGGATTTTGGCATTTGCTCGAGAAAAAGGTTTTGCTGCAGAAAAAACCTAGGAATCCTACAGTTACCGCCTCATTAAGTCTCGAAGGTTTTTTCAAGTAACGTTATTACTTTGCCAGTGGAACACACTGAGTTTATTTAAATTTAAGAGAACCAATTTGTACTTGAGCTCTGAAGACAGAAATCAGTTGATATGATGATCAATTTGATGACTACAAATCATTTTTGACCAACATTTGAATTTGATTTTCAAAATATAAATATTAAACTGACTTTAACTTTATTCACATTTAACCAGTAAGGAATTTAATACAAAAAAAATATGACGAAAATTCTTTTAATGTTCTAATCGATTTTTATGTCGTGCGACTCAAGTGCTGTAATTAAAAAACCATACCATAAAGCAAAAACTTGCTAAGCCACGCTCACATTAAATATTTACCAAAAACTCTATTATAACCAATAAATAATATGCCATTAATATTAAGGATATTTGATAAGAAGGGTGTTATCAGCCAACTAGTTAGGGTACAACAAGATTATTTCGAAACTACTTATATAACAAGAGTAGTTTGTAGGGAATTCTTATTTACCATTTAATAGTTGAGTTTTACATTTGATAGCAAGGACTGGTATACAGTATCTTGTTAAGGAGACAACCTATTCTTTAGAATTAACTAACTTAAGAGTAGCTCAATCAGTGAGTTGCAAATGGGCACCATATACCATATAAGATTCGTTTGTAAGTAAGACATAAGCAACTTTTGTTCCACTTTAAAATTGAGTTTATATTTATGCCACAATGGCAGTATTTTTAATAATATTGCCAAAAACCGTCGTTTGAAGATTAGTATATATAGGGTAAAAGGTTTTTTTGCCATTTATAAATTAGGATTTAGATAGTATTTAACATATGGAACTGCCATTTTACATTTAACCCCTAAATTTGCATTTAACAGCAGGCACTGAAAAACAGAAAGTTGTAAAAGGGCTCATAAGTACATATTTATAAGACTAAAATAACTAAAACAAGATAAGTAAAACCTGTATATATAATGAACTAACACTGAATTTCACAAAAAGCTGTTATACTCGTGTCTGAAAGTAAATACAAATAATTGAAATCAACACATATGTAGGTATTCCAAGTAGTTCTTTAAGATCTATTTGCTGTTATCTATTCCCAAATAAAATAGTTGGATGTCTAAACCTAACAATCTCGATTTAAAAATTTCATAGGATTGAATATATAGAATTTTTCTATAAAAGTAGTGCCATCTCTGTCGTTTGTATGGTTCGAGAAAAATATCCTGTTCTCTAATGATCAAATATACATTTTATAGAAAACTAAAAACGTTTTTGTTGACTGATTTCGATTATTTGCATTTGGAAAGCAGAAATTTTATAATTTTTTGATATATCTCAAATATATGGCTTAGATGCTAAAACAAATAAAATATATGTATAAGGTCAATATAACATAATATTCTCGAATAAATGTTCTGATGTGTTGTATTTATATTAAATAAAATTAAATTAGAGGCTGCAACGTTGAGATCCCTTTAAACACAACCAGAAACTCCCGTTCTGATCCCAATATATATAATGCAATAATAAAATTCATTATTAAACACGTAAGAAAATTGATTTATTTCGGAAATATCCATTCTCGTTAACATCAATAAGTTATTGTGCCTGCGGTTGTGTTGTTGTGCATATACCGGCTTGTATAGTGGCTTGTATAGCATGTAAATATATAATTCGTTTCTGTTTCGAAGCATTGTAGGTTAAAATGGCATTTGATCGACATTAATTGACATACCTTAGGACTATATGTGCACATGATTTTGTAGAATAATATTAGTCGATCCGCGGAACCGAGATCCTTTCGATCCGTCCGCCGCCCTTCGATCTTTTTTTTTTTTGTGTAAATTGCCGTGTGTTGCCGTTCGTGTCGAAACCCTAAACTAGTTCAATTAATATTTACACATTATATTTAGTTTAGTGTTTAGTGTTTTTGCGTGGGCATTACAAAAAATTTAAGCTTTAGCTTAACAATATTTAACAAAGTGGGCTAAAATGTATAACACAAAGGTTGAGAATTGTTTATACATATATATATATATATATATAGATATATATATGGTATATATAAAGTCGGGGACATCCGCTTAGTCAAGAAAGGGAGTGGGGCGAGGGGACGAGAAAAGAGCGCCAATGGTTAGCACAATATTAAAACTGAAGTCGCGCAAGAATCCGAAAAATCTTACAAAGGCGTGAGTGTTTTGTGTTTTGATGTAAATGGATGGATGGATGGATGGATGGATAGATGGATGGATGGATGGATAGATGGATAGATGGATGGATGGATAGATGGATGGATGGATAGATGGATGGATGGATGGGGTATTGATGGGTTGATTCTTTTAAAAGCAAACCAAGCCGAGAGTTACGTTTAGTGATTTGCGGTTTGATTGTGTTGTTTTAAAAACGTACAGTTTAAATGCTAACAGCTTAAAAAAAACTTATGCCTAAATATATGTATATCATTCTGTTTTCGTGTTTGGAACACTCGTTGTCTGCTCTCACTCGCCCACCGTCGGCAGATTCGGATTTGGCGGCGACTGGTGGCCATCCGCCGGATGCGACACCTTGGTGGCCATTTCCCGTGTGATGATGTCCACGATGGTGGCGAAACTGGGCCGCGAACGGGGCGTGGCATGCCAGCACAACAGCATCAGGTCGTACATAAAGTCCGGACAACTGGCCGGCCGATTTAATCTGCAAATACATTGCACAATTTTAGAATGCATATTTATATAAAAGACAATAGTAGAAAAAAATCTTATAATCCATAAAACTCACTTAGCTTGTCCCTATAAATTTGGTCAAAGTAAAGCAGGGTACAAAAAGTTTAAAATTTCTATATACAAAAAAATAATCCCAAAATCCATAAAATTCACATAGATGTTAAATGTTCATAATTTAAGTAGCTTGTCTCTATGAATTTGGCTAATGCTATGAAGGATATAAGACGTTAATAAGGTTACTAAACATCAATATTATCAACTAATAAAAACTAGCAATTTATAAAGTACCCGCCCATCACGCAAATAAATTTATATTTTTATTTAAAAATAATCACAAAATCCATAAGAGATATTTAAGGTCAATAGAATTCACACAGCTGTTAAACGTAATAAATCTCTCTGCATTTGGTCAAAGCTATAAATGAACTGACACTTTGCAGCGACGCGTGTTACAAAGGTTATCTCGAGTTCCCATTAATTTTGAAACACATACATATATACATAGATCTTGACAAATTTAATGAGAATTTGGTCAGTGGTTATCTCTGAGGGCACAACTGGGCACAACTCACCGTTCGCCGCTTTCGAGGCGATTGAGGAAGTCATCCTGCGATGTCTGCATCGGCACCAGATTGGGCACTTCGCCTCGGGAGAACATTTCGAAGAGCGTCACGCCATAGCTCCAAACGTCCGAGTACGATGAGAATCTGCAGGTGGAGATGGCCTCCGGGGAATACCTGTCAATCGAAAGGAATGAATTTATTTAAAAGGTTTACCAAAGCAGTGTCAAGTAAAAAATAATAACTAATTCTTTCTGAATTTACCATTTAAAAAAGAATATTTTAAAAGTCTTTTTTACAAAGATTATTACACGTTTAAAAGATTATGTTTGTAGGAGATAAGGCAAGATAAAGAAAAACCTCCAAGGACACATTTGATAAGACACACCATATAACCTGGTTAGATTTTCCTTACCACTTAATGGGAATATCTCGTCTGCTCGTGGCGTAGTAATATCCATCGGAATTGGCGAATTGCGCCAGGCCGAAGTCTGAGATTTTGACGCAATCGCGATCGCCATTGTGATCCACGAGAATGTTTCGGGCGGCCAAGTCCCGATGAATCAAACCCATGCCGGATAAATATTTCATACCCTGCGGCAAGATAAATAATTAATTAAATATCACTAAAATAATATGCTTAACAAACAAGTATTATCAACTAGGTTTGGGAAATTGAATTTCTTTTACAATTTCAATAGAAAGTCATAAAAATAATGATAAACGGTTTGAAAATATAACATTACAATTATCAGACAGGTTTACAAATGCAAAAATAAAGATGAATTAACTCTTATAAAAGTTTAGTATGCATAAATATATAAATATAAATATTAAATTGATTAAAGTTCTGAAGAAGACCAAACTTACTTGTGCAATGTCCAGGGCGAAACCGACGAGACGCGGATCCTTGAGATTGGGCGCCTCGAAGCGCAGGTACGTTTCGAAGGAACCGGACAGGTACTCCATGATGATGCAGTGCGACCTCTCCGCCCAATACTTAAACTTGACCACATTGGGGTGATCCAACGTGCGCATAATGCCGATCTCGCGATGGAAGTCGGTCGACACCTGCATGGTGTTCAGCATCTTGATGGCCACCTGCTCCCGCGCCTGATCCTTGTCGTTGAACTCCAGGTGGCCTTTGTAGACGGTGCCATAGTGTCCCTGGCCAATCATGTTGGCCATGTTGTAGATCACCCGGCACTCGCTGGTCAGCGGTATTACCATCAGCATGTGCGATCCGGGGAAGGGATTATGGGAGGGCAGGTCGCCGCTGATCTCGACTTCCTCATCGCCAGTGCCATCTGCAAAAGGGCAAAGAAATTGTTATAGTTTTGAAAACAAGGTTTGTAAATTGCTTTTAAGTGTATTGTAAAAGTAACAAATCAAAAAAACACACATAGGGCTATTTAACCGTTCCTTACATTGGATATGTTTATAGTATCAAATCGATTTTTAATTATATTAAGTTATCTAAAAATAGGTAAACTAAGTTAACCTAAAATTTCAATCGAATTTTCTTATCCGTTAGAGCTGCTTATATTTTTTTGCTTTAATAATAATAAATAATAAGCAATAATTGCATTATTGAACTAATTTAATTTATTAATAGTGTTTAATTATTGCTAATGCATATAGAAAATATACACAAATGTTTTGCTTTGCTGATTACATTTTGTGCCTTTATAAATGTAACTAAAAAGTTTAGCTAAAAAAAAATATTGCTTCAAGCAAGTTATTTAGTTTATTTATTGTTTAATTATTTCTGATGCATATATAAAGCATATACAAATGTTTTGCCTTACTGCAAGAGATAAGGTGATTCTAGAAAAGTGCTGATTATTTCCACGGAAAATCACAATGTAACAAAAATTAAATATATGAAATGAGTGGCTGGAATAAACTAGTGCCTGTCAACATAAGCATTGATCATTTGAAGCACAAATTGACTAACATATCATATATACATTGTTATTTCGGATTGAGCAAACTCACTTGTTGCGATCTCGGGCGGTGGCATGTAGTTGGGCAGTATTTCCTCCTTGATCCTGTTGAGGCGGGAGAAGATGTCGTGGTGGCTGAACTGCTTCTCCTCGTCGTCCGACCAGCCGTCCATGATGGTCTCGAACATCAGAGTGGGACACAGGTCCGGATCGAGTGTTCTGAGTATGTTGCCATCGATGTTCCGCTGCCGCAGCAGTTGCTCCTGCCGCAGCGTCCGCAGATCCGTCTTGCAGCGGGAGAAGATCTCGTATATGGTGGTGGCGAAGGCCCACAGCTGGGTGGTCTGATCCAGTTTGGCCGCCTGCAGGTTGCGATAATACTTGGTGGGTATCCACGGCGAGCTGCGGGCGGAAAGTAACACAATGTGGCCAAAATATATAAATCTATATTTAACTTTTCGTAGTTCTACTTTCACATCCGCACTACGTCGTAAAAGATTTATAAATAACTTGCATTCAATAAATGTATATTTTACTTTTTCAATTTGAAATAAAGTAATTAAAGAATAAAAATCGCGCTAATTTTGGAATATATATTCGAATTTCTACTTCCACATCCGTACTACTTTATAATAGATCTGGTGGATTTATAAATAACTATATGTTTAGCAAACATTTGCATTCAATAAATGAGTATACAAAATTTTCAATTAAAATTAAATTAAAACAAAATACTATATCGCTTATGTTGGAATATATTCTTCTACCAAAATCCATATCAGAGTATTTATCAATTTATATTAAAAACTATTTAAAGATTTATGAATAACTACTAACTTTGGAGTCATGGTTCCTCTGCCTTGTGCTTTTGAGATTACTTTCGAAAATTATGACGAACAGGGCTGCTATTTTGAACACACCCTTCTTCCTCCACTTATCAAAAACGTGACAATTGTGGGCTAACTACTCACTCGGATTCTCGGTAGGGACGCGGATAGCCGGGATCGCTGATTTTGGCATCAAGCACGAACGAGGATGGATCGTATTTGGTCACGTACAGATTGCTGCACCGTATATAGTTGTGGATGATCTTGTTGTCCTGCAGATAGTGCATGCCGCGCACCAGTCCGTGCATCAGATCGAGCAGACAGTTGAGACTGACGTGCGGCACCGAGTGCAGAAACTTGTTCAGCGGCCCGTGGCGCGAGTACTCCATGACCATGGTGTACGGATCGGCGAGCGTCAGGCCGTAGAGCTTGAGAAACTGCGGCGATTGGATGAGGCTCCAGGTCTGGGCCAGCCGAAAGAACTCCATGAAGTTGCCATCGCTCTTCAGCATCTTCATGGTCACCGAGACATCCTTGACGGGACTCTGTTGGATCCAATCGCCGCGCATCGTGAACATCATGCCATCGTCGCTCAGCGAAATCGAATCTACGCAGCGAGAAGATCTTAATTAAATATATTTTTAAGCAATTTCAAAAGGGATGCCCCACCTGGATACCATTGCAGATCAGTCTTGGGATTGAAGATCTGCGGATTGCGGCGCTGCAGCTCCGCCTCGCTGAGTTGCAGGTCAGTCTTTTTGGCCTTGAGGTTCTTTGGCAGCAGCAGGAGCAGCAGCGGCGGCTTGTCGTACTTGGAGGCGGGTATGCGATAGCGGTCGGGACTGTCCGCCTGGATGAAGTGCGCCACCTCGTGCAGTGAGTTCAGCACATGCTCCGCATTGTTGTAGCTCAGCTTCCACTGCGAGTCCTTGCGCACGATCCTAAATGTCTCGGTTTTGCAACGCTCCTGATCTGTATTTTTGGCTATGCTGTAAGGAGAAAAGCCATCGTTTGTTTATCCACAGCTTAAATTCACAAATTATCAATGCAAAACACTAAACATATTTTTTATGACGCAACTGAGGGTTTCAAGCAAAAAAAAAACGTGGCTTTTCAAACAACTCGGTTTTAGAATGTGTAAAAAATCTTATCTTTACTTCCGCAATTAAAATACGAAGAAAATAAAATAAATATTTTTTTAAAACGCAAGTGAAGGATTGTAAAAAACGTTTTCTTTACTTCCACAATTGAAAGAGTGGGTATATAACATGCGTGAAAAAAACAAAAAACAAAGTATTGTACAATCAAAGTTATGTGAAAATGCTGCAAAAAGTAAGAAAGGCCATTATAATCTGTCTGTATTACAACTAAAGTTTTTTAAAAACGTTATCCAATAGAGAACGATATATTGTTAAATATAGAATTTAAACACTTTCTAAGCCTGATAACCCACAGACCTGGGATATGACTGCTGATTATCTGGGCGATTTTGAAGCCCAGTACTCACATTTTGGTGTTGATATCAATGTAGTAGATGTTGTATTCGCGATCGCACTCGCGCACAATGTAGCTGCCACACTTGTCCCCGTTCTCGTGCAGCTTCATCAGCGAATAGGCACCGCCGATTGGTCCATGGCAGTGGAGGGAGCTCAGCTCCTCCAAGGAGGGCGTGCGGTAGGAGTGGCACAGGTCCTGCATCCACTTGCAGGACAATCTGCAAGGCAGAAGGCAAAGGATATGAGGTTAACTTCATTGATTAAGTTAAGTGTTCTAGTTATTAATATAACTTAAAAATTTCATTAAATAGAGCATGAAAAATACTTCTTTAAAAACTTAAAGCTAATAAAATGTGTAAGAGGAGTATTACACACCAAAATAAAATAAAGCTTTGATTAATGCATACAAATACAGGTTTCAAAAGTTACAAGTTAATATATTAAGTAGTGTTATTCAATAGAAATCATTAAATTTTGGCTGTGAAACTAATCAAACGACAATTTTCTGATTAGGAGATTGTTAAACTCAAATGTCAGCATATATGTATATAATAAGCTGAACCTATATGGGCGATTTCGTGCTGTGAATAAAATATAATTGCTTTTAATAAGAAAACATTTTTTGATTTAACCCCCATAAGAACATACTGATTTTTATTATGTTTTAGATTTCTAGGAATCGACTGAAGCAATTATAAAATATTTGGTTTTAGACTCTTTTTGCAAAAAATCAAACTTCTCAAATACTAAAATAAATAATAATAATTTGGAATGCGAATTTTTAGATTTGAATTTTTAAAAAATCGACAAAGCAAAGAACTTGACAACTCACCTGATATAGATACCCAGATAGGAGATGAATGACTTCATTTCCTTTTCCGTCTGGAAGTGCATTTCGTAGCCTTTGGGCAGGCCCACGATTTCCAGCCTTACATCGGTGTCGTTGATTTTGGAGATCATGAATATTCCCTCCACGCCGCCCACCAGAATCCACTGTAGAAGAAACATTGTTATCGTTCGTGTTTTTCTCTGTCAGCTCTTTTCAGCCAGCCTGACCCCTTAATGTCGCACTTTGTTTGCCCCCGATAAGATGTATTTTTAAGTTAACTGGAGAGCGAGACAATCAGGCGGGCAGTTTGCAATTAAACTGAGGAATCAATAAAAATGTTTTCGAAATAAACTGGATGGTTTTCCTTAATGAGATTAATATAAATGGAACACGCTTCAAGTTCTGATTAACAACCATTCGGAAAAATCCACAAATGCTTTGCAATCAAGTTTTTTTGATTTAAAGTCAGGATAAGAAACAAATGTCATAGACATTAAACAAGAACCAAGTAAATTTTCGAATCTATTCTAAAGTAAGTTTATAATTTG
Organism: Drosophila elegans; assembly: GCF_018152505.1. Classification (NCBI taxonomy): domain Eukaryota; kingdom Metazoa; phylum Arthropoda; class Insecta; order Diptera; family Drosophilidae; genus Drosophila; species Drosophila elegans. The sequence continues at coordinate 7,260,588 of NW_024545513.1, read as the reverse complement.
GGTTATCATCAAACATGCTGAACAATTTTTTTTGTGTTTCAAAATTTGTAAGCTTTATTTTTAAACTCGGTTAAATAAATTGTATTCAGTTTGCTTGATTTATTAAAATTTTAAAGTAGAACATTTCCTTTCAGGCACGTTCGAAAAAGTGGCCAAATTAAATATGTAAAATTCTAAGTCATTTCTCATTAAAAATCGATGTTTTGTGTTTTCTTTTGTAGGTATTAGATATCATAAAGAAATTCATCAGAAATGAAAGGCGTGGGCAAGGGGTCAACAATTTCTATTTACTTGAAAGAAAACTTAAAATTTAAAGCGAACTGAGAAAACCGATTTAAACCTACATTCATTTGAAAACTAATCTTAAAGTTCTAAATTGCCTGACAAAGTCCCTAAAGAGAGTTTTTGAATTATTTTTTGAAAACATGAAACTGAAACAAAATTTTGGTAAAACTTGGTGCACATTTACCTTGAGTGTGGCCTCCGAGGTGACCCTGGCCACCTTGAGACCCGGCTCCAGGGAGTCGTGCGGGAAGACCCGCACGTAGACATCGATGCCGGTGCTGGTGGATCGCCGTTTGCCCTTCTTGCCGCTGCCACTGCCGCCGCCACTGGCGCCCTGGCTGGGATTGCCGGTGAGCGTGGAGAGTGTGTTGGTGGATCCGGAGGTGGCCAGCGTCGACGTAGAGTTGCTGACCGAGTGGGCCAGACTGGTGCCGATGGGCCCGCCGCCGCCGCGCGGCATCTCCTCGTTGGGCAGATACTGAACGGTGCAGGTGAACTGCTCGGTCATGTAGGTGGGCGCCAGGTGGGCAATCTGGTGGACATAGTGCCACTTGAGGCGCTCCACATTCGGCGAGTTGGCCTTCAGGTTGCGGAACACCTCGCGGATCTTGGAGCCCACGAAGAAGCTGTGCGCACGCCACAAGCTCGGTGGCAAATACATCTTGTATAGCTTCTCGATGGAGCGCACCGCCTGCTGGTCGGGCGTCTGCTCCTGGTCGTCGATCAGCATGTCCATCACGGCCAGGCCTGTGGTGTCGTCCTTGTGCTCCGGATAGCGTATCTCCGGGATTTGTTCGTTACGCATGTCGTAGCGCATCTGGGCGTAGAGGAACTTGTGGCTCCGTCCATCGATCTGCTCCAGCTGGCTGTCCAATTCGGGAACCCGGAATCGCATCCGGAAGCAGTAGATCACCTGGCAGCTGAGTCGCTCGCCGGGCAGCGACCACGTGAGATCCAGCCGCACCAGCGGCGACGAGCGACGCGAGGTGGCGTGCTCCCGTATCCCATAGAGGAGCTGGGCATTCTTGGCAATGCCCAGGATGCGGCACATCGCGTTGCAGATCTCCTCGCACAGCATCGTGGCAAAGAAGCGCTCATAGTCGTTGGTCATGTAGTTGAACACCCGGATGGTGCCATCGATGGCGTGCATGCTCTGCGACGAGGCGCCGCTGCGCATGGAGGAGTTGGTCAGACTGGCGCTGTCCGCCAGCGAAGTGCGTCCGCTGCTGCTGTCGTCCATTCTGTCGTCCCCTCCGCTGGCCAGAGCCATCGGCGGATTGGTGGTGACTGGTGCCTCCGGTCCTTGAGGTCCTTGTTGCTCCTCCTGCAGCAGCAGTTTTTGGCAGAGAACGAGAGGGAGCTAATGCAGCTGCTCCTTCATGCCCTCCAGTTAGATCCGTGATCCTTCCTTAAGATTCGGCTAGTTTTATGGGTGCTTCCTTGGCCTATTTGCTTACTTAGGAGTAGGAGTTTCTTGTGGTTCCCTTCAGTGGTTGCTCCTCGAGGTTTTGCTACATTTCTAGGTGTTTCTAGTTGCTTCTTCGAACCCCGACACTGGTGAATGACTGATCTTACCCTTATCCTTCTGCCTTCTCCTCCACTGCCGTTATGGCAGGTTGCTAGGATGGATGGCCAACTTTCAGCGGGAGTTCCATGGATGCCTCCGGCGGAGAACCTCCTGGATACCGCCGCTTTCCTCGCAATCCCCGCTAGAATTCGCCGCCGACGATGGTGCCAACACTGCCTGAAGAACCAATTTGGCGATCCGTCAACAGAAGAAATCGGAAATCAGAGGTCCGATATTGGAAACCCGAAACGCCAGCAAGATCCAAAATTTTTGGAGGGCAGGACGGCTGGAAAAGTTGGAGCCACCGCCAGAGATATAGTCGCACTTTGTTTATAGTCGCGTTCGATCAGAAACTGGGTCTGCAGTCGAAGCGAAGCTGCAACTGCGAATATACAATACAACACAAGCCACGAATAGCGATATTTTTCCCCAAGTTTGGGGTTTGTAGTGTGACCAACTGGGTTTTCTACCAAATACACCGCCCGGTAGTGATGGCCTGCACTTAAGGGGCTAACGCGAGCAAAAGTATCGTTTGAATAAAAGAAATCTAATGTATAATTAACTGTTTAAGTATTTTAATATGCTTTTAAAAGTAAATTAAAAAACAAGTATAGAAAAGCACAGTTATTTTTAGAACTATAACTGCATTTTAATTTTTATGAAAATATATTAATATGTCAACATTTCAAAAAATGCATAATAAAAAACGTTTCAATCTTATGATTTATTTATTTTTATATGTTTATATTTTACTGTATTGAGTGCTTTCTGTAAATACAGTTTGTGGTTTGGGTCAGCGACAATGTCCATCCATGGCAACCACCATCGGATTACACCTTACAAACTATTTTAGTATGTTTTTTTTTCGAGTCGTTGGCCACACCGCACAGCTGTCAGTCACTGCCGTCTCTTTATATAACCTCAAAACTCAAACCTCAAAAATATAAAATTTTGGAGTCTGGCTGTTTTGTAAGATTTTTCACTGAAAATCACACCATGTCCGAATTTGAGAACCTTTCCGGCAACGACAAGGAGCTGCAGGAGTTCCTCATGATCGAGAAACAGAAGGCACAGGTCAATGCACAGGTGAGCATATACAAAAGAGACCCACCATAACAAAAGAGCCCATTTGTTAATCGAACCGGTCACCCAATCCCCGCCCCCATTTAGATACACGAGTTCAACGAGATCTGCTGGGAGAAGTGCATTGGGAAGCCCAGCACCAAACTGGACCACGCCACCGAGACATGTTTGAGCAACTGCGTTGACCGATTCATTGACACCTCGCTGCTGATCACCCAGCGATTTGCCCAGATGCTCCAAAAGCGCGGCGGCGGCGACCTGTAGGTCAGGTCTCCATATTACTCCATACTGGAATCTGGAAATCCGGGGAGCTTCCGCCACTGTCCTACTGTTAAAGCTATTTTTAAACAAAAAATTATCATGTAAGCACTTTTTTTTCCGCTGCGTTCGGTGCTGCTGCTATCCCCATCCGGACAAAGTGCGCCAGCCGGACAAACCGTAAATCCTGTACCATAACTCTATTGTTTTGACGGCCTAACGCTAGCGAATTCAAAATAAATACAACTTTCGTTTTGTATGTTTAACATGGGTAGTGTTCTAATTTTAAATCTGTTGATGTTAAGATAATAATGAAATACTGCAACCAACAATTTTCCTAATGTAAAAGCTGTATTACTATGAAGTTTCGAATAGGTTTTCCCGTTATCGTATAAAAAAATTATCAGTTATATAGTATTTTTTTTACTTTTCCCTTCACCTAGATAGAACACTTAACGGAAATGAAAAAAGTACTTCAAATCCGCCTATGCATTGATTAAATTATGTATTTATATATATATTTTGTAACTTCTTATGTATTTTAAAAATTGCTAATTATTTATTATTTAGTTAAATTAAAGTTACAATTGGAGTTTGTCCTCTCACCGTCCAGTTGGAATGCAATCCAACTGCAACCCAATTCAATATTTGACTGAAGTACATAAATAATGATACAATTTTTTATTTTTTTTTTTAAATAAAAATATAGAAATACAAAGTAAACTCAGACCAAATAAACTAAAAATAAAAATTTTGATTAATTAAGTATGCCATTATAATTTTGAATTTATCGTGAAAAAAGCTTTGATACAAAAAACGATACTTTTGAACGCGTTAGCCTCTTATGAGTAGGCCATCTCTAGCACGCGGTGCAGTGAGCAGAAAAACTCGTCGGTCACACTGCAACATAACATAGTTTCACGTCTAGAATGTAATGTTTCTATATAATATAATATATGTGGAAAGGAGCCGTGCTGCCGCTACATATTTATATTAAACACTAAATCCCCGAAGGCTGTGCCAAACGCATGTCCTTTTTGCCAGTGAGTGTGTGTGCGTGAGGAGCACAAAATACAGTCAGTGTCGGTGTACAAAGGAAAATGAAAAGCGAGAAAAAGGATAAAGTGGAGAAACGTAAAGAAAATGTACCTTGATTTGCCTGCAGGAGTTAAAAAGAGACATTAAAACGGTTTTTTTTTTAAGGTGCTCCTTTTTTTTCCTGTCCCTGTGTGTGTGTGGTTATCTGTACGTGTGTGTGCAAGGGATGTTGTTAATAAAGTAATATAAAGGATGTACAGGAAAAATCAAATAATTGCCGAAGAGGCACGTGTGTGTGTAACGGTAAACAGCCAGCTGATTTTTTTCCCCGTGTGTTGCATTGCAGTTGCAATAGGTGTATGTGTGTGAGTGGAGCATACATAATTCACAGCATCCCTTTTTTAATTTTTTTGTTCAAAATGAGAAAAATTTTCAGTGACGGTTTGTCTGTGTGTGCAAATTTTCTTATTAGTATTAATAAGTTTACAATGCTCTCTCGACTCTATTTCTCTCTATTTCTTCTTCTTTTTTACACACAATCATAACGGTTTTCTTTCTGTGTTTTTACTGTGTTGTTTTTTTTCGGCTAGTCTATAAATAACACACACACCACAACGCTCGAATAATTATGCTGCGGCTGAATAATTAATCACCTCCTATCTGCGACCCAGTTTTCCGCCCGATTTTCCCTCCGATTTTCATCCGATTTGCCCCTTGCTTTTTAACATACTCGCACTCCGATCCACCGAAAACAGCTACAATTACCACCACGGGCGACATGTCAAGGTCAAAAATCCGCCAGGCGAACGTCAATCCTTAGCGGTTAATATCTCTCTGCAAGTGTATGCTTTTCGTGCGTTTGTGTGCGTGGAATTGAGTGTTTATTGCATATGCTCTCCTTTTTGCTGCATACTTTTCTGGGCTCGCGCCTGCAGCAGGTGAAAGCGTATGAACGTGTGTGTGTTGGAGTCCTTATGTGGGGTACAGTGATCGCTGGCTAAAAGGGAAAGACTTACAGCATTAAAGATTCGAATTGAAATCTTGTTTAATTTAATTTCTGCAAGATCCATATATTATTTTTTATTTAAAATGCATGAAAAACATGCTTAAAATATAGTAGTTACTTAAAAAAAAAATTAGTTAACTAAAATGTAATATAATTTTATAGGACGGATTAATTATTTCAAGGGATTTTTCAAAAACTAATGACTTATTTTATGAGTTATTTAATTCTTATTAATAAATATAACCATTTTTATAACTGTTTTTAATAAAATATTATGTTTGATAATTTAAATACATTTTCCGCTCACCGCATTTGCCAACGATCACTGTATCTAACATTCTCACACACATGTCCACCAACAAGGACTTGAGGACCATAAAAATAGGCAATACAATTGTACACAGTTGTGCGTGTGTAGGAGTGTGCATATCAATTATACGACGTGTGTGCGGGTGAAAAAAAGTGCTCTAAGCGGCCGAAAGACATTAAAAATAGGAAACAAATGACGCACATAAATTAAATCTATAGAATTCTAACTCACACACAAAATCAAACAAAGCGTAGGTACACAGAAAATACAGGGACGTCCATTTAAAAATAACCTTTAGATTAGGCTTCTTTGATACTATTCAACAAGATACATTGAACTATGCAAAATATTATTTTTGAAATAGAAAAACTAAAACAGAATTGATCCTAAACTCACACAAATAAAATGTTTTAAATGGCATAACCACTTGAAGTATATACTTTTTGTTCGTGTGTAGGCTTTAATATATGTACAACGGTTGAAAACTGTCCGGGTAGGATAATAATAATAATAACCGTAATAACCGGTACGTAATTCCCAAAGGTGATTGAACCCAGTCATCGTTACCCGTGTTGTTATTATTATTAGTGTTATTATTGTTGCTGTCTTTCTCGATGCGCGTTTCCTAGTTTCCAGTCGTTAGCTCTGTTTTGGCCTCCCTCTTTCTCCACTTTCTTCATCGCCATCTCCCCTTTCGTCTGGCCTTTCTTGACGTTGTGTATTGACCCGTCTAGTTCTTCAATTGTTTTTCAAGTAATTCGCGTCACTGACGTACACAAAGTGAAGCCCATCAGGGCTTCATTTTAATAGAGACCCAAGGATCCCGTCTTTTTAGTCTAAATAATGGCTTCCTGGCAGTTGGGATTGTCGGTTTAGACATTCTCCTGCTATTTGTGGAAATTTATTAAATAATTCATACCAGCCAAAACGCGTTTCTTGTTGTAAAAAGCCATTTTCAGGAATATTTTGTGTTTACTTGCATACCTACTGATTATATTAAAAGTAGATCAGCAAAATGGACGTCTTAAACTTATCTGAAAACTAGTTCTTTTCTTGTTTTTTCAAATAACACTAAAATCTTATTTATAATAAAAGTTGTTTACAAAATATAAAACATTTAACGAATAATTTATTTTGATTTGGTTTTCTGTTAATTATCAATTTCGGGACTACCCTAACTGATTCTGTATTGTGCGGATTGTTTATTTATTATCTGTATAAACAAAAGTTCTATAGTTTAATAATTTTGCTTATATTGCAGTAGTGTTTTGTTATAAAATTGTGGGAAAGTATATAGGTCATATTGAATAGACTTTTTGCATAAACATATATTTGGCATCTTTTTAAAGCCGCAAAAGGCATTAACCAACGGGAAATCTTAATATAAAATTGTTATTTTAATAAATCTTCTTATTTATTTTTTTTATATAAAATATAGCTGGTAGGAATTTATTTTGTTCAGTAAATACTTGACCAATGCCTTAAGGCTTAGACATTTCTTATTATCTTACAACTATAATTTTAAAACAAAAACAATTACACAAAAAACAATTTAAATAAATAAGCAGGCAAAAATAAATTTTCGTCTCTCAGCTATGCCAACGATTATTTCGAGGAGAAAGTAAAACCTTTTTGATAATATATAATAATATACAAAAAGAGAAACTTTTATTTGTTTGGCTAAATATTGACCAAAAGTAAAGCGAATGGTGCTTTAGTTATTTCTGATAATCTCGCGTTGGCAACTTTTAAAAGGAGCAAAAAAGGCATCCGACGCTGGCGGATAGATATATATCTCGTCTCTGGTCTTTGGGTCTCTGGCATCTGGTGTATATGCAAACACTAATTGTTGGTCCGTCGACCGACGACTGTGAAACGCTCGGGATTCTCATTCTCGGTCGGTGAGAGAAAGGGGGCCAAAAAGAGAGGGAGAGAGGGCGACCGAGGGCCAAAAGCAGAGCACCGTTATTGCCTCAGTTGGACGTATGTCTGTGTGCGGTGCGGGTGTGCGGAATTTCGGAATTTCGACCTGGCCAATGTAACAAGTTATCAAGCCAAAGCCAGAGCCAGAGCAAAAAAAAAAAAACAAACAAAACGAAACGAAAAGAACCCAACTTTGACATTTCAACTCTACCTCCTCCAATGAATTTTTTTGTATGTGCTTCACCATTTTTTTTTCAAGTGAATCTAGAGCAACTGCACAAAAAAACATTTAGCTGAAATAGCAAAAAAAGCAGCCAGCACTCACACAGACTGGCGAAAATATGTAAATAAATTCACCTCGACAATAGCGATCGTGAAACAAACGACCAGACGAGAATTTCGACATCGCCGCGACGCGATTTGTTTCTGCCTTTTCAATTTTTTCTTATTTCCCAAATATGAGTGTCTGAAAAACAAAAATTAAGTACAGTGATCATACCGAAAAACAGCAAGGGGAAGCTCGGATGGAAAACTTTTTAAAAATATTATTTCAAAATTTTTTAAAAAATCGAGTCGAATTTAAAGTATTCAAACTTTTAATTTGACTTTGAAATTAAATTGTTAGTTAGTTATATTTTCCAAATCATTCAAAATATATATAAATCTATAGGAAATATACATTAATTTAAGAAAATTTTTCTTATTCAAGTTTTAGTTATGAAAGATCTTTTTCCAATAAATATAAATATAAAAGGATCTCATTTATTTCTCACTAAAAAGTGTTTAAAAAATCTTCATTAAATTTCCTTGAAAAATATAAAATGCACTTAAAAATAACACTTAACGAGTGAGCACTGTACACTTTTTGTTGCAATTGGAAGCATATTTAACTGCAACTGTGTGTGTCTGCCATTTTCGTAATTTTTTTTTTATGATTATACAACAATATTTGTTTTGATAATTAAATCCGAAGAAGCATAGTTTTTCAACCGTTCTATTTTGTTTTTCGACTTCTAGATGTTGGATGGAATATAGAATAAAATAAAGTGAATCAAAAAAGAGAGAAAAACGATTAGAGTTTTTTTGTGTTGGTGTTGTGTTGTGAAGAAGAAAGAACGACATTTCGATGATAGCCGAATTTTAAGTGAAATATAAATGCTATAGAACCGGAAGTACAGGAGGTGCCACTGAAATGTGAAATTCACAAAGAAATTGAAAGAAAACGCACACGTCAATGTAACCACAAAACTGCCCCAAAAACAATTAAGCGCAAAATTTAAACAAATCTCCAACTATGTTTGAAAGCCAAAACAACATAATTTGTACATAAAATACTCTATATTCTACCATATACGGAACAATATATATGATATATATATATTTATATATATACATGTGCCCGCAGAACTAAAGGACGAAAAGCCAAAGCGATTTTCCCGCATATTTCTACTCGAAAGCGACTCCAGTAAATTCTCAAAATTGCGACCCACGCTTTTCCGAGTTCGGCGGCGTTGAACCACACTCAAAGCTGCTGCACCACCGCCATTTCCGCTGCCATTTCCACCAGCACCACCATAAATAGTAGCAGAAACACCGCTCACAGAATGCCAGTGAAAAAGCAAGGTAAGCAAAAAATTGCACTTTTATTCCCCCATTTTTTATTTATTTTTTTTGTTGGTTTTTTTGTGCACTATATATGGCTCTTGAGCATTACCTGAAAGTCAATTAAATTGGCTGCCTTATGAATGGCGGTTCTGAAAAAACTGTGTACAGTTTAGAGAGTAGGTTAGAGTAACTACTAAATAAGCTTACAGCATTTCGCAAACATTGTTAAAATCTATTTATTATGTAATATGACTTCCCAAGTCACTGAAGTTTATTGAGACTTAAAACAATCCCAAACAATACTTAATTATATGTGACTTTTAGATCTTATGTATATAATAAACTGCCTATGGGATTGTGACTGCTAAAAAGTAATGTTTTAAGTATCAATATCAATGGGGAGTATAATTGAGTATTTTTTTTTTATTTTGAACAATATTTTTATTAAGTAATTTTTTCAGTTGCACACTGAAACATTACAGCTCACTGATTTGTTTGGAAAGTTTTAGACTATATGCACAAGTTGGTATTAGTTTTTCAATTGCAATTTTAGTAGATCATTTAACTCTGCTGGTGCCAAAAGTTTGTTGTTTTACCGAAAAACTTTTTCGTTTCTGGCCAAAGGAATATATCCAACTGCTTTAGAACCTCTAAAACAAGCTGAATTAATGCAGACAAAGAATTTTATTTGATTATGTCACATAAACATCATATTTGGTCAACTGAAATGACCAAAAAAAAAGAAGAAAAACAAAAAGATGAGCGAAATAAAAGCTGTAAAAGACGGAAAATGGGAAAACGGTCTGGGATGCCAGCAGCCTCGCAAATTGTCAGTGAAGGTCATTGTCGGCGTTTGACGCGTGCTGGGGACATCAAACTACGGACACAGATACATTGTTGGTTTAAATATATTTAAGGGTGTGTGTGTGTGGCCATAATGCGACTCGATTATAATAATAAATTATGTGTTTAATTTTTTGGCAAACGTCGGACGAATGACAATCAACGGCAGCATAGGACTTGACCTCTGACTTTCCGAAAGGGTACCAAAACTATACTAAGCTAATTTGTGGAATCGAAAAAGTATATTTTGTTTCTTCATTCATTTATTAAATTAATCATTACGTACAATAAACGTTATAAATTCAAAGAAATATGGTCATGCTAAGTCTTAAATACATAAAGTGATCTGGCCGCACTCAACACTCTTAAACTTTTAAATGGTTTACTTTTAGATAAATCTATTTTAAAAAAATATAAAGCTTTAACTTATTAGCCATAGCATAGATTTTTTTAACAATCATCTGGGAATTGTAAGCATTATGGGAATTTTAAATAATAATGTAAGAAAACACTAAAATAGTATTCAAATTCTAAATTACTTAAGAAGATATTTTAGAAATGTTTGTCATTTTTCTTCTTGATAATCCCATGTTGTACTCGGGGAGACAAAAAGAATTGCTGAAACATAAAATGAAATAACTAGGGCCAAGAAATAGAAAAAAAATGTTTAAAAAGCGTCAATCTTTATTGATTTATCGGCGTCAGCAGCCCCCGAACTATGGCATTATAGAGCTCAAAAGTCGGGCCAGTTTAGCGCGGTACTTGGACCCGAAGAGAGGTTCCATTGCTGGTTCAGAAAATGGACTCTGATACGGATTCGGAACGGGAGAAGAGCAGCGATCCCAACGAGGGGCTGCTGAGTAGCGACGACAAGTCGTTCCATGACAATGACGACGAGGAGGAGGATTCTTCTCCGGCGGACGATGAAGAGGAGCCCGAAGAGGAGTCTTTGCTGCCGCAGAAGAAGGCTCAGATTCGAGCAGACGACCAGCCAACATTGGTGGTTTTGGTTCAGTCGTCGGCAGAAGCCGTAGAAGTGGTTGAACAAATCGATGATACCAACCGGGCAATTGCCATTAAAGTTGGGGATATGGAAAACGAACCGGAAGTGGAACCCTCAACCGATCCCGATCCCGAACCCCTGAAGTGTCCTTCTTCCCTACGTGATAGTGTCCGCGAATCCGTCGAATGCTTCTATTCCGCTCAGGATCTTTTGGAATACGGACACATGCTCTCCTCCACTTCAATGGTTCGAACGCCAGACGTCGAGTCTGGATATTTCGAGAAGTCCGAGAGTGATGCCTCGCGAGATGAGTGGGAAGGTCCTTCGTCCTCATCTTTGGGGGGCGCAGCTCGTTGTCGCCTGCTATCCGGAATATCCGGACTTTCCGTCTCCTCATCAAGTCGGCACAGTTCCGAGGGCTTGCGAATGGAACTGAGTCGCTTTCGCACCATGATTGAGACCCTCGAGCGGGAAAGTCTCGAGAAATCGCAGTCGGAACTGCAGATTAAGGCGAAAAGCAAGCCAAAACCAAAGTCCAAACAGAGATCCCACATCCAGGAATCGACGGGAGAGAGTGGCTCGGAGCAGGGTTCGGAAAAGGGTTTCGAGCGGGGCTTCTGGTCAACGGTTTTCGGACAAGCCGGTCTGGAGATCAGCCAGGATGAGGAAAAGCGGATTGCGGATATACAAAGTACGCCTTAATTAAAGGCTTTCTCTTTAAAAAGATATAGAAAACAGTTCGGATAGGAATCAATTTAAATATCTATAATATAACTAATTACAACCACCTATAATACAATTAACAACAAGCATTGTAATAATTAATTTCTGATGGTCAACAAAAAAAAAAACATAAATAGCCATACAATAGTTTTTTAAAGACCAACTAATAAGAATCCATTAGATTATAGTAAAGCGTAGCAGCATAATTTCAGGAAATGTGAACAGTTAAGAAGAGGAAAGGACAAATATGAAAGGCCAAATGCCATTAAAAGGAATAACAAAAGGCAATGAACACCATAGAAGCACTATTTATATTTAAGACAAAAAAGTGAAACTGCGAAATAATGTAAATTTACAGGACCTTAGATGATTAAAAGAACATATTTTTTGTTATAGAACTAAAGCAAACAATTATCAATTTATATTAATAATAATTATCATCTTTATTTTGCAGAAGCTCATCGGGCTCTTGAGCTGCTCGAGGACTATCACGCGAGACTTTCGGAGCCGCAGGATCGGGCGCTGCGTATTGCAATCGAACGCGTTATACGCATATTTAAATCTCGCTTGTTTCAAGCGCTGTTAGGTGAGTATCAAAAAATACAAATTAAGAATACTAGTAAATAAGTTAAAACAAGGCTCAATACAAAATAAAATTTAACCACGCTCATCTTCACCTATTGATTCTGAAACTTTTAACGCGAACAAAGTTGCAAACTTTCTGCCAAGATGGTTAAAAAGTGTTTAATGAGCAGGAAAGATCCTTGAAAAGTAGTTCTTATCTGTACTGTTGCCTATCGCCTATCGCCAATCGATTTTTGGTCTGTTCTGTTTCTGTTCTTCTTGCTGGAAATTGTTTTCACTTGACAAGCAGCAACACAAACAGCAACAAAGGGAATAGCAACAACAGCGACAGCAAAACGATAATATTGCAAAGGATTTGGGTCAAACAGCCCAAGCAGCGCAGCAATAGAAACAGCTGAAAACAGCAGGCGTCTAATAGGTATGCGGCTAATTTAGCCTTTTTCACTTAATCTGGCTATTTAAAAAGATCAATAATAAGGCTGATTGATTAACTTCGTGATTTGTAGTTATGGCTGTAAAAATAAAAAATCCTTTCAAAAAAAAATTTTTTTTTTCAAAAACAATTTTTACAAAGAAAAATATGTTTTATTACAAACATTGTAATCTCAGGATCTATTTTTTCTTAAAGAAATATTTTTTAACACGATAACTGGGGATATATTTAAAAAGGCTAAATCAATACAATGTGTAGTGCACCTTTAATTATTTTTTTTTTAGTTCGATCCATTTATTTTTAATAAAAGCAGTATGTATTCGGTGAACATGTGTTTTTTTAAGGCTGTTGTATGACCAATTTATTTTAGATTAGCTCCGAATCGCTTATTAGATTTTTGGCAGCACTATTGGTTGAACTCGCTGCTTGAATTTTATTCTAGCTCCATCACTATCGTTATTCTCCCCATCTCGCTCCCCGTCCATAATACGTTCATCCATTTTGAGACGGGCGGTTGGTCTGCAGTTGTCTGTTTAGCGGGGTTCGCCTGTTGTATAATTTGCAAAAGTTCTGCCCAATGCCACACCCCCCATCTCTTTCTAGCCCCCTATGGCCCTCTCGCTCTGTGTGCCCCCGTCCCTTTCTATAGGCCCCCTGGGTGCAAAATGTGTTGCCCGCTGTCAGTGGCAGTTGCATAATCCTTTTCGTTTCGTTTCGTTAGAGTCCTCATTCTTCTCCTCCTCCTCCTCTTCTACCTTCTATCCCGTTGCTCCGGTGCTCTTCCTCTTCTCCTGTTACCGTTACCGTTACTGTTTCAGTGGCTGCGCTTAGCGTGTCAGAAATGTTAAACGGCTAACAAGCACACACAAACCCAAATGCAAACAAGCCAAACACGTGACACGTTAGGAAACAGAAGCTTTTATATGGCTAAGCATTGGGCTGGACCTAGATTCTAATGGCCGTATGGTCACACCTCAATACGACATGATTATAGATGTTTAATACATAGAGATAGGGCAGAAGCGGTATATCGCGGTATAACCAATACCGCAGAAATTAAAAAAAAAAAACAGCTTGGCTTAAAATATATATTTAATTGACTGACCTCCTTTTGATGATAAAAAATTGTTTAAATTTTTTTTCTGTTCAACTGCTCTTGATATTTCTATACAAATATGTAATTTTAATCAAATTAATATCTTATTTTCTCAAATATAGTACGCCGAATGGTAAATTTCATAATGGTGAGATAATAGCCTTGAATTTAAACAGCTACAATGGTTCACCCCACAGATTTCGAGGTGTGTGTGCGTGTGAAATAATTAACAAGGTATTAGCCACATCCCGACGCACGAAACACGTGGGTGTTTCGGGTATAATGTTAAACTTGAGGTTAGGTTTCAGTCTCTGTCTGTCTCTCTCTCTTTCTTTTCATCTCATTTCCTCATTTGTTGGAAATATTTACATTGAATCTGTTATGCTTGTATGACACTGAGACTGATTTAATTGTATTTTACAAATAATAGATATTTCTAATGGCAAAAAATTCTTCTAAAACATTATTAAAATGTAAATTTATTGCCTTTAAAGAAAATGGTAAGCTAATAATCATTTTTTTTAACATATATAAAACAGAGACAACTCTGCGGATGAGTTATACATTTAAGACCCATCTATAGAGCCGGGATTAAAACCTAAAAAAAAACTTACTGCTTCAACGGTTTTGTCCCTGAGTTGATTTTTTTTATAGTTTTAGTTTTCAGTGGCATACAGGCAGAACAATTGGCACTCAAGATAAAGATAAGGACTCGCCAGGGGTTGTACAGGGGTGTAAAAGGTCATGAAGAGCCATGTGCGGGCCAAAATCCCAATTTAATTGGCCTAGAATTCGAATCATCTGCAGCATACTTACATTTACATATACATATTCGAGTAGTACAATCGCGGTTAATATAATAGTACCAATTCACAGAAATAGATTTAATTAAGTCTTAAACATTTATTTTTCCATTAATATATGTACATATGTAATATTAATTGTATTTTATAATGCATATCAAAATGTATATAATTTATATATTTGAAATATTCATTTATATTGTTTTTCACAATCATGTATGTAAAGTGGGCTATTATTTTCACTGCAACTGTATCTATTTGAATACAAATGCAGATATAATGTGGATACTTTTAAGAGGGGTCTTATCGATTTCCTGGAATTCCCCACAGCGAGATAAAACGAGAGATGGCGTAACCTGAAGCTTAGCATCTCTTTTTTCATCGGCATTGGCATTCAGCTGAGCCAAGCTAAAAAATGTGGGCAAAACAAAAAATAAAAATTAAAACCGAGGGAAACAAAGCAGAACACAAATTGAAGGAACGATAAATGGAGGGAAAAATAACAATGCTTAGGAAGCCATTTACAGGAAGCATTCCGGGGCGTTCGATAACTCATTTTAAGTTCAAGTGGCCAAATCGATTGCATAACGCAACAAAAATTACGACGTTTATGTGCACATACAGTGGTCTCTCGGAAAAAAATCCGAATTTAGTGTATTTTTAAGTTTTTAGCATTTTAGCATTTATTTAAATTCTTCTTTGTTAATGGTCTGCTTGAGTTAACTTTTTTTATTGTATAAATATATATTTAATATATATTTTACAGAAAATATTTAAGGCTAATGCTGTCATAGAAACTCAAATTGTTTTAATGAATAAATAAATGAATGATACATATGTTTTTAATTTTATAATAAAAGCAAATAACATCAACGTTTTAAGGAATGTTTGTTTTGTTTGATTTCAGTGTTAATTTGAAGAAAATTAATTTTTAAATTAGTTAGCACAGTGAAATGATAAGTTTTCCAGTGAGCCCTGTACTTTATGTACACAGTTTTCAATGACTGTGCGTACTTTTCCATGCAATATTGGTGGGATAGCAATGCCCCATGGAATTCAATGCTCCTGTTTTCTCTTTCCCCCTTTTGTATGCCCGCCTCTCTTTCTCCTTTTTTTGGGGCTGTCGGGCACAGGAAATTAAATGGGCGCTATGGATTTCGTTTCAATTTTATTTTTTCCAGTTTTTTTGGTTCCGAGCTTCAGTCGGATTTCAGTTTCTCCCATTTGGGCCACTTGACTGCTGTTGAAGCGAAACATATTGGCTGCGGCATATGGTTGTATGTGTGGTATATGAGTATTGCCACGCCTCCCCCTCACTCGTTCCGCCCCCGTTTTCCGCCACCCCCTTCCGCTGTCAGTGGCGGCGTCAGTTTGCATTGAAATGTGTGCATTTGAGATGCAGTCTGACAGTTTCTGATTTCCGCTTCTCTGGCAAAAGTCGTTCAATGCCTCTATGACACTGTAATAATTTAAGTACTTAAGCCTATACCGCACTGAAATAATTTATGAATTTAAAGTTGGCAGTTAAATTATAAATTGGAGGTTAATGGAAATTTTCTCAAATTGAATAGAATTTTCTTGATAATTATCAATGTATTATTGAATAGAAGTAAAATAGTATTTATCCTTTTTTGGCTGGACTATAAATAACAAATTTCAGAACAAATGAATAATTAATTTATTTCTTATTAAATATTATTGCTGGTCAAAATGATTTTCAAAAAAAAGTTTTCTTTTCTGGGCATTGGAACTTTTTGACACATTTTTTTCAGTGTTTCTTCATTGTATTTAACTACAAAATCCCGGCAGCGTCTTCGAACCGTTTGTTTATTCGTTCGACTGCACTCCAGTTGCTCGTTATCGTTAGTCAATGTGTTCAACTTTATTAACCGCACTGCCACTGCCACTTTTATTCCCTGTTTGTTTTCACAATCCAAAAATCTGTACTGGTGTGGAGGACTTATTCATTCAGATTTGCTGAGCTTGAGTTGGTTTTTTTATTTTTCGCTGAGTACGGCAATCGAAGGAAGTCCGATTTAAAAGCCTTTTGGAACGGATACATTAATATAACGACATTAAACAGCAGCAGCTGGGCAAATAAACAAAGGCTCTGTGTGATCATATATAAATGCTTGTAGAATTTGCTTTCACTGAGGTAAGAGATTTTATTTTTGACTATGAGTTACAAAATTTCTAATATATTTTCATTTCTTTCAGAATTAATCAATGGAGTTAAAGGAATGAAGACAAAGAATATTATTGAAGGATATTTTTCAACTACATTGTTGTGAGATTTACAGAAATCGGCTTATGAGATATGGACTAAATCAGCGTTAAATTAATTCCGAAAAGATAGTTTTAAATATTCTAACTTTTCAATAATTTAGAATGATAATTTGAAGTTAGTTTTATTTACGGAAAATACTGTATCAGGATATTTCAATATTCTGTTTAATTAATTAAGAAAATTTCTGAAATCGGTTGAATGTTTGAATGCGATCTACAATTGTATTATCTTTTTTGACTGATAGTTGGATTTTATCTTAAATAAGTACTTCTAATTATAAGCCGGTATTTGCAATTTCCAATGGAACTATGTATTTAAAAGAACAAACTTTGTAACTGTTAGACCCTTTTATATAATGCCTAATATTTTGCAACCTTACTTTTAAAGATTATTACAATTGTATTATTTAATTTATTTTTTAATCAAGATGTTTTAATACTTGCTCTGTTCAGGCCTCCAACAATTATAAAATAATTTACAATCTTAAAAAAAAAATTGTGTAGTGATTTGAAATCACCTTAAAAGTTGTTCAAAAGTATGAACTAGTGCAGATGGTATTTGGCATTTCTAAAGTAAAATTTAGATAATTTTTCAAAGGATAAAAAAGTCTACTGAAATTTTTATTAACACATTTTCAGCTATGGCTTAAGTAATTTATTAAACTTAATTTAGAAACAAACTAGCTTATACACATTTTAAGGCAAAAATATTAACTGTGGATAATTTTTTCTAATTTCAGATATACAAGAATTCTATGAATTGACATTATTGGATGACTCGAAGAGCATACAGCAAAAGACAGCGGAGACCTTGCAAATTGCAACCAAATGGGAGAAGGACGGACAGGCCGTTAAAATAGCCGATGTGAGTAGGATACTACGGAGACTACGATTCCATATATAGAACGTTATAAGTTTGGGATGAAAGTTAGTTTTAGGGGAGGTGTGAACTAAAACGTATCTCCGTTTAGCCAAATATATCTCCTCCTGATTAGACCAACTTTAGATTTTCGTTTCAAAATCATTACGTCTCATTTCCTCAAACGAACTTATTCATCTGGTAATGCTTCAGATCTCATCAGTCATCTATATACTCTGCTTTTCTTTAAAGTTTCGTTTTTGAAATCAACTCTATTATGCTTTTATTTTAATAGATATTTTTTCTATAATGTTTTATTATTCTCTCTACTCTGTACCGTTCTTGACCTCTTTCTTAACGAAAATGAGATAATATCTCATTAATTAATTAACTCTGATCTATAGTTTCGGATTCTGTTTTGATTCCTAACCTGTTGCTTATTTCTTGTACTTAAATTCCACTGTAAAGTTATGCCATATTATGCCGTTGCTCCTCGAATTTAAAATAATATCTCTAATATCTCTATCCGACTTTTTTTTATACTTTCTTTAAGTGGTATTTATAAATCCTTTTAATACCCGTCTCTAGCGATCAATTCAAACTTTTACGATTTGCTTATACTTTGATATATCTTTCCTACTTTTCTTTGCATGATCCTTTTTGAGATCTAATTTGTATCCGTTTAACTCTGTCCCTTTTTATATACTTAGTTATTTAGGCTGGTCCCTTCGATTATAAATACTATCTAAATTGTTTTTCTCCTGCTTCCTCTAGAGGTTACGTAAATTCTTGGCGTTTTTCTTGTACTTTATTGTATTATGTTAATGTTATAACCTTTAATTAATGTTATAACCTTTTTTTTTTTGGTAGCCTGTTCCTCTTTTATATATTTAAAGGAACAAATGCAATTTCTGAAGATTTGAAAACGTAATAAGCTGCGTAAAGTATGCTGCTATAAATTTCACTTTGGAAAACCAATTTGAAATTTATTTGTGCACTCCATTCATACAATTTTTAATGTTTTCAATTCACTAGAGATTTGCATTTAACCCTTCTAGTTTTTCTAGTTCCTGTTTCTAATTGTGTTTTCGCCGTGGTTCCCATCTCACTCGATCTGCTCTACTCTATACTGTTCTCTGTTCTTCTCTTCTTCCACATCACGCCTACTACTACTACTACTACTACTACTACAACTACTACTTACTATACCCGAAACTTGCACAGTTTATCAAAACTTCAAATTTAAATCGTAATTGCGCCTATGAGTTTAACAACGACGCCTCATCCAATCAAACCAACCAATCAGTCCTCAATCAGAATCAGATCGCGAATAATGTCAGTGCCCAAGCGCAGGCCGAGGCCCTCAGCAGAACTTTTAAGAGTGAATTGGAAGAGATATTGGTAAGATACACACTGCATACATCCCATTGAGACCATTATCATATATTCTATACCCATTTGACATCCCCACTAACTCTCAAACAAGTTTTTCAACGAGGTGTCTTACCAAACTTTGGGTTATGGGAGATTAGTAAATAATAGTCATTCTTAACATTATTTTATAGCTAAATTTGGGCGGCAAGGTGTAGGTTTTCTCGATTTCATAAAAAGTATTTAAGACCTTTTGCTTGTGTGACATTGGTAAATTTTTTTTTTACATTTTATTGAAATAAATATCCTTAGGCTTACTATTCCAAACTATTATTACATCTTCATACACAATTTATTTAAAATTTGAAAAGCATATTTAAAAAATTAATTTGAAATAATTTAACCTTTTGCTTCATTATTTTAAAATTACTAAATTTTAAACGACAAACAAAAAAGTAATTCATAAACTATTGCCACATAAATTTTACAAAGTAATTTCGTTTTTCAAAGCTAATAATGATTTACTAATTGGCAGTTTGTTTCTTAAAAAGTTTCCATATTAATTTGTATTAAAATGTCCTTTGAGAAGTACTTTCGAAACAATTGCCATATAGGTTTCACAAAGTTAATTTACAATAGTTTACTAATTGATAGTTGACTATTTGATAATAAGGAAATTGTTACCTAACTGGTAGATAGGAAAAGTCCGAAAAGACTTCTATATCTATGAGTTATTAAATTTTTGTTGTTCAGCAAATCTTAATTAAGCGAATAAATGGGTTAATATCCGCCCCATAAAAGTGGAGCCCTCCTAAGCAGCCTCCTGCAGTGGATGCATAAAATCGAGAGCACAACCATTAGATGGCCCACAGCTAATTGAAATCTCTTGAACATGTCCCAGGGCCCAAGCACGTGGCGAGTGGATGGAAATGGGTGGGAGTGGGTCCTCAATCCGTGAGAGAGGCGGTTGAATGTCCTTACGGCCAGATGTCCCTTAAAAATTGTTGCGGCTTAAGTGGCTATGACAACCGGTGCACCCATGCCAATCCGGCAATCGGGGCATTTGGATACCCATTACACAGATATTTAACAGATACATTTACAAAACAACAATTCCCTTTAAATGGATTGATTGGTTGCAAAGGTGCAAAGGTGTCTGTTGTAAAGATTAGAACTAATACCTAAGAACATTGATAATTATACTTATATTATTTTTATACTATAGTTATCAATTTTAATTTCTACTATGATAGGTATGGATTTTAAACATATTCTGAAACAATTTTTTCCGAAAACAATTGTTTTGTTTTTTTTTTGAAAAGATTATTAAATTTGTAAATTATTAATATATAAAGCTTCCATTGCAAGCTAATGATAGTTTGCCTTTGCCTGGTTTTTAAAACCAAAAACTCTGCCAGAAATATAACTTTCAAAGTTATCCAAAAAAAAAATCAAAAAATAATAACTCAATTCTATAATTAAGATGGAATGAAGCTTAAAGGGTAACACAATGTCGATTCTTTTCCGTTGCGGTTCGAGGTGATTGATGTCGCTGTACTATACCTATACATTAAAAAAAAAAAAACAGGAGCAGACACAAAGGCTCAGATTTCCAACCTTTCGCTTTCTCCTGCCCTCCCGCTCGCTCCGACAGCTGCCTTCTCGCTTGCACCCGCTGCCGTTTGGCAATTTACTTTGTTTGTTGTCCTTTCGCGCCCGCTTTTTTGCTGTTTCTCTTTGTTGTTTGTCGCCTGGGACATGCGTACTAAAAATCGGAGGGTCGTTAAGTCGTCGAGTCGTGAAATTCAGAAATCGTGAAATCGTGGAACCGTACAACGTTCATCGGAACGGCGAAATAGCGAAACGGTAAGTCAGAAATCGGCAAACGATAAGCGATAGGCGTTAGGCGGTAGGCGGTATACGAACGGTAAACTGTTGACGGGTACAGTGGGCTCTGACTGTTGGTAAACCCCTGGTTTCGCGATTGCTTTACTAATATATTTATTTGTAATTAAATTTTTATTTCTCTATCGCCAATATATTTAATTTTTAATTATGATGTACCACAGACTTCCCAAGAGATTTAAAATCACATATAAAAATTTTTAAAAGTATGCTATGATATATTTTTATTCAGCAAACCAAAGGTAAAAATGCTCATCCTCTTTCTCAAAAACTAAAAGGAAATAGTAATTTAACAATTTTTTTTTACCACAAATATCATTTTTAATAACAAACTTAACACAAAGTCTTTAGGACAAATGTCCTTCATACTTTCTTATTACTTTCTGCCCTTTGTAAAATTCTTTAAGCTTAAACTTCTTAGAAAAAAGTCAAAATTCGTTTAGATGAGAAATGTAAAGCAAAAAAATGCGTTTTTGAAGAAAATTTTTATGTTATTGACCTAAAATGTTAAATTGTATAAGTATTTTACCAAAAAAAGAAAAAAAATGAATGGAAATTACATTTAAATTTGTTTTTAAAGCGAGGTATCACTGTATCGCACCCAAGAATGTGTCTCTAGGTTTGAAGGATGCTGCCGGCGTGCCGACAAATGTTTGTTATCAGTGCTAACCAATGAACGATTGCCCAAGGTTCCCATTACTTATTTCTTTGGCGCTCTATATATTTTCTTTCCAAGTTTTTTTGTTGTTGTTTTTTGTTTGGCCGGGCCGAGGCAGCGACGCCGACAGAGGCGGTGCGGGGGCGGCGACAGAGGCAGAGGCGGTAAAACACGAACGCTCTCGGTTTTTGGCGAACGGACATGGACCCCCGGACCCGTGGGTCTGGTCTGGTCTGGTCTGGTGTGGTGTAGTATGCCCCTTTGGGGGTGGTGGGTGGTAATTCTCATGGGGGGGAGGTGGGTGGTAATTTCGGGGTGGGCGCTGGTGGCGGGCGGCAAAGGAAAAACGGCAGCGGCACACGGAACGGCAAAGGCGGTAGTAACAGTCGTGCCGTTGACGCGTCGAGTCGCACAACAATTTTGCATAGCGGCGCGTGGCTGTCTGCCTTTCAATATGTGTGTTTTTGTAGGGTGTTTGTGGTGTGCGTGGCTGCGGGGAATACCCTTTAACCCCCCAGACGCTGTTTAACCCTCGTTAAACGTGCAGGCACACAACAATAAATAAATAAAGCACAAACACTTGTGGTTCCACAATTCGGTTGATTTTTTATTATCCTTTTTTTTAGCCAACAGACAAACAAAATCTTAAAAATGCTTTGTAAGAGTTTAACAAAGTCGATTTTACTATATTTTGCCTTAGATCAATAATAAATAATAAGAACTTGAGCTTAGAGAACATGTGGATCGTGCAATTAAAATAAATTTCAATTATTAACAAAAATTACGCTTACCCACGATGTTATTTTTAATGAAAGAAAAAAATATTACTTGAAAATAAACATTGTCATATTGTTTTGTTTTTTTTTTTTCTCTGTGTGAGCCATAGCGTGTCCTTCCTCTCTATTTCTTTATTTAGTGTTGTTATCAGTGGTTGGTCGGCTTCCATTTTTTTTCTTTTTTTTTTTTCTTGAGACTTTGACACATGCGTGTCCATCACTCATCTCCTTTGGCGCCAAAAAAACAAACATTTTACATAATTGTAAGACAGAATGTACACATCAAATAAGAAAACAAAGAAAAAACGAAACGAAAGAACAACCAACAAGAAAGAACAAGATAAAACAAGACAAGACTAAGTTTGAGGCATTACAAGGTGAAAGGTGAACTACGGGGCGGATGAACAACAGGCAGACTTCCAAATATTACGTATACGCCCCACGTGCCGCACAGTCATCGCCCCCCAATTAAAACCAACACCAGGTGGCACAAATTAAAAGTGATTAAACCTGCACAGCAGTTAATTGAGCCATTACTTTAATTAATTGTTAGAAATCGTGATAACTCACAGCATATGGTTGACACGTTTGATTATAGTGGCAAATTCCGTAAGAAATTGCTAAGAATGTGCTATGGAATAAGTTTGTGTTGAATGGAACTATTTAGTTCTCTAATTAAATTTTAATAAAACTCAATAAACTCATTTTCCGCTGAATATTTAACTAATTATAATTTATGTGAAGAGAGACATTAAAAGTGTTTTAATGACCAAAAATTAATGAATGCATAAATTTACCATTTAAAAAAAATTTTAAATTTTTCACATGGAAAAAATAATTTTTTTTTAAAAAACAAATAAAACCAAACTTCTAAAAAAATTTATTCCAAAATGTTTTTATCATTTAAAATAAAAATTTAAAAAAGCACCTGTGATTTAAAATAAAATTGTTTTTTAAATATTCACTGATTTCTAAACTTTAAATGGTTTTCTGCAACACTTACTTAGTTCTTTCCTTTTCCCATTTCTCTCGTTTTTGTCTCTCTGCCTTTTGTTGTGTTTTTCATTCATGGCCGTCTGGCATTGGAAAACATCGTTAAAGCAACAAGAAAAGCAACATAAACGAGACGAGCAATATATCAATCTATTTATTTTGGCAGCTCGCACTGTTTGGTTTTTTTTTCGATTCTTTCATGCCAAATAACGTTTGGATTTTGATTTTCCGCTGCTAATTTCGTCTACAGCAACGAAAATTTTTCGAATTTAGAACATCCGCCGATGAGAACACATGTTCTCCCACTCCGGCTGTAAACAAAAAGTATTCAGCATTCGAATTTTGGACCTTGGCACACACTTTATAAAAATCGGACGCCAAACGAGAGCTCTCTACAAGAAAACAATGCAAACTTCAAAGTCGAATTTTTATAATCAACACAAAGCTACTTAATAAAAATCTCGAAAGCAAAATTAGCGAGCCAAAAAATATAACCATTTAAGAAAATAATAATTAAATAATAAAATCCGAACAAGAAACAGTATTGTTAATTTTTTTTTAATGTCGTCCTCGAACCAACAAAATAATTTTAATAAATTCCAAGCTCGATTAAAACCAAATCCTAGGTAACCAATTTGAAAACGTAAATATTTATTCTGGCAAATTGATCACAAATCAATTTTTCTCTCAATGCAAAAAATAAAAATAAATAAGCTCCAAAGAAAATAAAGGAATGATTAATGTTTCATTGAAATTTTTAGAGATATATAGTATTTTTCGAAACGATTACCAAACGAATTCGGTTTATTCCGGTTAATTAATTTTAGGTATTATTTCTTAAACGGCAAACCAAAATATTGGGGTATAAAAAACATTAACTGCAAATGTGTGTATGTTCCTTTTTTTTGTGTGTAGCACAAATTCAAATGGCAAACAGATTTTCATCTTGGTTTGTGTGTGTAACCGGTGAAAAACAAACAAAGACAGCGAGGGTGCCGATTTCAATCCCATTCGTTTCAGCTTTTCCGTTTTTCCGGCTGTTTGCACCCAACTTGTTGCTATCGCAACTCTTCAAAGAGAAAATACGCCATCACAATCTCGTCTTGATTAAATTGTTCTTTGTTCGGTCATAAAATTCGAATTGAATGGCAAGGCATTAAAAAGCTGTATGATATCTTGTTGAAAATTATATTTTTAATAATATTTAATATGTTATTCGAAAAACAAGAAATCTATTATAAAGAAAGTCCTTAAATACCTGAATCGTGGAGCCATTTCGGTGTAAAAAAAATATATATTTTTTTAATTATTTAAAATACTTTAAAGTGAAAATGAAACGCGCAAAGTGAAAAACTAAATCACAAACCAAACCAGGAAACATACTAGCCCACCGATTTAAACAGAACTAGAGCTTTAATTTATTTAAACAATACAAATTCGTAAAAATCGCGTGGCAGACAGAGGCCGCCTTGCACTGTGAGAAATGATAGACTGGGTGTCGATAGTGCGGCACTCGCGGCGTCGCTTTTCCAATTATGTTGGTGCGCGGTCGCCGGTGCGAATGCGTCGCCGTCGACGCCAACTGACCGCTCCGCCATCGCAACAACAACAACAACAACAACAGCAGCAGCAGGAGCAACACCAATCCAGGGATCGCCAGAAAAAGGATAAGGAAAAGGAAAGGGTCAATGAGTCGGGGGGTGGTTCGCGGTATGCCTGCTGTTGTGCCAATGTAAGTGCTGAAACTATCAACAATGGGTACTATTTTTGGGAATGCCAAAATTCTATGAATAATCTATCGCAATGAAATTGGATTTTGTGGGAATCAAATATAATTCTTAGGAATTCCCTTATTTATATGGGTCACAGTGGGAACTTTATGTTTTTCAAGATGTATCAATTAATTTTAATCAATGGGTTTAATGGCTTACAAACTGTATGTACTGTATGATCTTGATCCTGATCGCCTTTCGTTTAATTTTCTTTCGCAGAATCAGCGCATGCGCATCGAGTCGGATACGGAAAATGCGAAGGAGCCATCGATCGAGCAGCAGCAGCAACAGCGCAGCTCCCGCTCCCCACAGCAGCTGCAGCAGAATCCGCAGCAGCCGCAACAGCAGCAGCAACAGTTGCAGCAGGGATCCAAGTCCAGGAGCGGGTCGCAGACTGTAAGTTGCTGCAATTTAATCATTTGTGCCAACGGCTTTAGCTGAAAACCCGTAGCAGAAATCACAAATACAGATACAGTCACACACACAGATACACCAACACGCACACCAACGCAAGCGAGTCCTCGTAAGCCTCCATCAACATCAACATCAAAGCCAACATCAACACCAACACCATTACCAACTTCGCCTTAACAACGGCAATCACGCCAAAATGCTAAAGCGTGCTTTCGAGTCAACCTAGATTTCCCACCCATTTTCCGGCGGGAAAAAGTCCTCGAGGGCAGAACAACCAGCTCAAGAACATGCTGAGGAAGTGGAAACAGCTGGCTGTGTAATTAGCCCCCTGCTCGAAGAATTCATTAGTTCGTAGTTTCAAGGCTGCTCCCATTTGCACTTCGTTTTGGCGGTTTCATGAACAAATTAACAAGCTAATAGCGATAACTAATTAATTCATTTTGCAAAGCAATCCTAGAAGTTGTTAAAAAATCGCTTGATTTAGTGGGAAAAATAAAATCTACATTTTGTTACAGTTTTTAAATAGATTTTTTTTATTATTTACAAATTAATAGCAATTAAACATTTTATTTTTGAATTGACACATTGGAATTTATTCAATACCTTGTTTAATTTAAATAAATTGAAAATTTCTTGATTTATTTCTTCTAAAAGCTGTATTATACAATTTTATAGAATCGATTTGAAAAATCGATTAAATTCTTTCAAAATTCAGACAACAATTATATTGTAGATTTTTGTTCGATTACTTGAGTTACAGAACCGCAATCGCATTTTTACCTCAATTATTTATTTAGTACGGAAGACTTAACCGCCCACAATTTTAAAACGCCAATGGAAAAGCCGTGCAATTGGGAGCACGCCTGTTTTATGCCTTACCGCCCCCTCTATTTATCCGCCTTTTTTCCCCATTTTGCCGCCTTTTTAACGAATCGTTACTTACTTAAGACGCTTACGGCGCTCGGCCTCCTCGTTTTTGTGGGCCAAGCGTCGCCCATTTCCGTTTCCGGTGCGTTGTTGTTGCTCGTTGTAGCTTACCTGACCAGAAAGAAAACACAAATGAAAGCGAGAAACGTGCCAACAGGCGAAGCACATTTTCTTTATATTAAAGCTTACGATGTTTATACTAAGTTTTTAGTGCATGATTCCGTTATGTTTATGCTATTTTTCAAATAAAATTTGATTTGTGTTTAAGAGCGATGAAAAAATTGTAATAAAGCCAATTTGATCCAAATTTTTTATAATTTTAGTCTAAGTTTCATGCATGATTTGGTTATGTTAATGTTTTTATTTGCCAAATAAAATTCTATTTTAATTTAAGAAACACACCATGTGAAACCTTAAAAAATATATATACATTTTGCGCTTCTTATTTGACATGTTTGTTTGTTTTTATTGCTTTGATGATTTATGGTTTGTATTGATTTTTATTTTAAGTTTTGCTTTTGCCACTCAGAAAAACGTATTTAGAAACTTTTTCCTCGTTTCAATATTTCAATCTATGATATATGGGAAATATTGTAAGCACATTTGTGACGTTACATGGCCTTTTTTCGAAAAATTAAAAAAAAAATAGACCTATAATTAGAAACCGAGATTTGAACGCAGATTTTAAGGGAATTGAATAAAAACATTTTAAGGTATGCCACTTTCATGTCAAATTTCTGTAAAAAAATTCAAAAGCTTAGAAAGGGGGCAAAAAAAAAAAAAATAAATCGACCCAAAATCTGGAACTGGATTTGAACGCAGAGATTGATCTCTGTAACTTCTGTAAAAGTAATATTCCAATTAGAATCAGAAGGAACCAAGTTAGCCCTGACTCGAACCGTTACCATTAACCATATTTTGAACCGAAACCAAATTAAGTTGCATTTCACTATCAGGTTATTTTAGTAATCGCATATAACTGGGTTTATATATGGGAAATCTAACAACACAAGAAAAATTTTATATTTTTTTAACTAATTTATAAAAAAAAATGTTTAATATAAAGGGGCACGGTCCCCAATCTAGTAATTTTCGGCATGGTACAAAGATCAGTCTACGGTCACACTGCCGATAGGCGTAGCAATCGGTTTTTTTTTTGCAGCGCTATTAGATTAGTTGGGTGTGTTGTTTTCGTCGCGTTCGCTTTTCCGTCGCTTCCCTCGTTCTTTTTTGTTTGTTATTTGTGAATCTGGAAATGTGAATTGCGAAACAAAACACAATCTGTTTTATTTGTGTGAGTCAGCGTACAGTTATTTCCGTCGGCGGTTATGCATATAACTGGAGTGTGGCGATAACGATAGACCGCCTATCGATCGGAACGGAGGGGGGAAAAATGCCAACAAAACAAGGAGAGAGAGAGAGAATTTTCGTCGGTATACCGAAAAAAAAAATCGCCCTCTCCCTCTCTCGCATTGTGTTATTTTTTGTGTTTGTTGTTGCGGCAGCGGCCTCTTTTTTTTAGTTTAGTTTCCCGATCGCTAAAATACAAACAACACGCCCGTGCGTGCGATTTAAATATAATATATAAAAAGCAAACCACTAACCGTTCGAAATGTGTGCATTTTTGTTTATCTAGTGCAAAAGTTGGATAACCACAGGCAGCAAATAAAAGCTAAAGTAAATTAGTAAGAAGCAGCAGCGCCGGCTTTTGCCCGTGTGTTGGTGTTTGTCTGGCTGAAACGTTAACCCTTGAACTGCCATAAAAGTATATAAAATTGAGATATATAAATAATTAAACAAAGCTGCAGCGATGACAACACGGAAAAAGAAGCGCGACGGCGGCGGCAGCGGCGGCGGATTTATCAAGAAAGTTTCGTCGCTCTTCAATCTGGATTCGGTAAAAATCGGAGCATTATCCATTATCCATATCCATTGGCTTTATATAGCGAACAATATCTGGTGGAAAAGCTTGGCATCTACGCTCTATATAGTGCGCGATGATTCCATGGTTTATTTTTAAATCAAATTCGCAGACAGACTGAAAGCTAGCCGATTTTCCTCGATTCAAAAGCGATATACAAGTGTGCGAACAGCTGCGGGCAAAATTATAGTGGCAACATTACTGCTATTACTTCCTGTTTAAAGTGCATTGAAGTGCATTTAAGTTTATAGGAGAATCATTTGTTTATACCAGTTCTCAAAAAGTCTGTTTATTTACAGCTTACTTAAGTATTAATATTTGTTTACGCATGCTAGGAGCATTGTTTACCCCTTGAAAACAGTAATATTGCCCGGTTTATGGTTGCAACTGTATGCAACCTCACCTTAAAAAAATAGTATATGGTGATTTCTCATTTTAGTCAATAAGAATTTAACTAATGCTAGTTCTAATTTAGTTATTGTTCAGTCAATAAGAATGTTACTTTTTCATGGTTTTTTTTTTTTTGTTTCTGCCATTTTGCCCGCCACTGTGAACACATTCACACTTACACAATTGGGTGCGTTGTCATCGTTTTAGCGTCTTTGCGTTCGCAGCGAAAAAAAAATATTAGAAAGACTCTTGCCATCTCTTTCTAATGCTCGGTCAACGGTTCTTCTTTTGCTGGATTTGTTATTGTTTTCGCTTCTTGTGCTGCTGCTCCTATTGTTGTTGGTGCTGTTGTTGGTGCCCTTAATATGCAGCGCAGGCGTAGCCACTGCACTTGTTGTCGTTGTCCCCAATTTGATCTTCCCTCTCGCTTGTTTTTTGCCAGAAATAGTTTTATTTTCGAGTCTTCTGCCACCCACAAAACAAAGGAATTTACAGTGGATATTGACTATGTGGAAAAGTAATGCCACTTAAAAGCATACAAATTGTATTTACTCTAAAAGAGATGAAAACGCTTTAAAAATTTGTATTGCTTGAATATCAGCAATAAATTTTAAAATGCTAAGAACCTTTTACTAATGTCTTCTTTTCTAATGACCAAGAAATAATAATTTATCAACTGATGTCCAATGAAAAACCCAAGGAGATTAACTTTGTGGACTCAGTATACTTTTTATAAAAACGTATAAACAAATCACGCACCAGTCGACAGTGGGAACAACAAATAAGTTCGAAGGACAAGTTTACACATTGAACCATAATTTTAGTACTTCCCACCCCCTCTGGGTCGGAATAATGGGTTTGGGTTTCCGTTTCGGTTTAGAGTCTCGCAGGTGTTTCGACCACGATCATCGTCACGTCCCGTTTCGTACGTCCGATCTCATATAGTAAACCCCTGGGCAAAATGCCAACATTTTTCTATTTGATTTGATCAATGAAGTGCAACGCAGCTTGACGCATTCAAATTTCTTATTGGCCCTGTTCATATTTTTTATTTTTGCGCTTTAAATATGGTGTATATGTAGGTTCGGTGGTGTTTATGTTGGAACTATTCTCAGTAATCTTTTTAATTTTTTATGGCATACTGCCTAGCAAAATAAACGCGACATTTTTGCACTATATCTCACGCAATTTTCCTATGAGTCATTTTTGTTTATCTTGGATAACTGGGTCTTCCGTTTTTCTATTCTTCATTTTGTTGACTAGTCTTTTTAATGTTTTTAATGAACCATTTTGTGATTCAATCAAAACGTAAATATGAATTAAATTTCCAGTCCATGCAATAACGTATATTCATCAATTTTTTTTTCATAAGTCTTAACCTAGAAAAGTTGCTTTATAATATAGATAATTTGTATCTGCTGAGTACAGCCATTGTTTGCAATTTTACTCTAGTGCATTACGTATTAAATTTCATTTTCCCGCTTTGCATGCAAAGCGTGTAATCAAAAAAAAAGTACTTGAAATAGAGTATATATTGATGACTCGTTTGATTTGTGGGGTTGTAAGTGTTACTTTATAGCATCTCGATTCTTTTCATGACAGTCTCTAATGTGCATTGGAATTCTGACTTTCTTACAAAAGCTTAAGAATTTTATCGTCTATGGTTCGGTTTTCCGCATTTCCAGCGTGCTTGTGGCCCCCAAGCATATGTTCATCATAGATAAGATAAGCTTTCTATATATGATATGATTTGGCTTTAGTGCCAGCCACTAATTTCAAGGGTGTGCAACTTTACAAAAAAAAATGAGGCACCCGAAAAAAAAAGCAGAAGCAGAAAAAAACCGATTGTAGCTCGTTGGCCCCGTTAATATAGCGTGCTGTTGTTGTGGTTTATTTTTTGTTTTTGTTTTTTCTTTATGTTTTTGCTTGGGGTTTAGTTGGCTCAATGTCTTGTGTTTGTCCCAACACCCCTTCCACTTTTACCCCATTACCACCGAAACACGCCCGCTCCTATTAAGTGAGTTCCGATTGTTAACTTTATGATGTAATTTTTCATCTTTTTATAATTCTTTTTGGGTTGGAAAAAAGTGTAACCAGAGTTGTCAGCGGAAGCAAAAGCGGCACGAACCTGTTAGCCTAAGTGCCATGTACAGTGTTGGGTCGCTAATGGGATCTTATGGACGTAGCACGTCGTTCTTGTAATTACAAGAATAAAGCGCCATTGGAAGAGTTGATTTTTCAAGTTTTTGCCTTGCCTGTGTTCTTTGGTTTCCAATGAGTTATGAAATCGTTACACTTAGTTTAGAGGTTTCTCCGGGAAAATATCTATAAGTCATTTGAAAAACAAGCAAGTTGACCTTCTCTAAAAAAAAGGTTAAGTTTTTGTTTACAATTGAAATTCACAGTGGCATTTATTCAAAGGCATCTTATAAATAATTTTATAATCTTATAATATCTTTAAAAAATTGTAAGGCATGAAAGATAACACAAAAAGATATCCTTGAATCGCAGAATTCCCCTTTAGCGACTTACCACTGTCGCCGCCCCATCGAGTATCCTCCAGCGATTAACACACAGAGCATATTTAATATTTTTAGCCCGCCTTCTTAAGTTCCCTAGGCGTATACTTGACTTGACCCACTCCCAGGGTTAATTGGCAATTTTTCGCTAGACTAGAGCCACCACTATGGGGGCACTGGGGGGTTAAGAGGGAGAGCAACGCCCACTTTTGCATTGCATACAGTTTCTTAGGGTTAATGTTGCTGTCGTCGCCGCTTGATGAATTCATTTACACTGGGCTGCTAATCAATTGAACTCGTTTAACGATGCCATAACCCGTCCAACCCCACCCCTTAACCCTCCAAGATCGCTTCGAGTTGTGCAAGCTGTTGTTTTTGTTGCCATTTTTAGCGCACTGCTGTTGGTTTTTGTGCGACTGTTTTTCAATTTTTTTGGTCGCCCGTTAATTGCAACGAGAGTTTTGGCTACGGCCCAGATAATTCAAGATATTTCAAGAGTCGCCATTGACACGATTTCCCATCTCCGGCGAGGGTGCGGCCTGGGGGCTTTCGAGGGTTAAAATATATTTATAAGTCTCTGTACGGATCGAATCCTCTCTAAACTTTCCTCTTTCACTTTCATCACCCTCTACAGCTCCATAAGGCGTCGTCGGCAAAGGTAAGCCATTCGATGGACCCGAAACTAGAAAAGATTATAAGCCATCCTGTTGCCATTATCGATTTCTATTTAATATTAATGTGGTATTCATAATTTCAATAAAATATTTTAAACAAGATCAACCATTTTAAAAGTTCTTAATTAAATCTTTTTTTAAAGACAAGCTTTAACTTTTAAATTTTAATTTTAAAATTCCTTAAATTTAAGAATCTTTTGGGTTTGTTTTTAATAACTTTAACAGTTGTTAATTTGTCTTCCGTTTTTATATTGCAGCTAACTAATTTCAATATTTTACAATTTTTTTTGAGCAATACCACATATAGTTTTTTTAGTGGAAATCGAGAATGAAAACAGGCTAAAAATCAACGTTGTTTGTCTTCGTTTTAACTGCATTTGCATTTTTTCGTGTGATCGTCGTGTGTTCGTCTTTGTTCATGTTGTTTTATGTTTTCGCAGCCTAACTGAATTATCCATACTATGACATCATAAATCACAGCAAGACGCTGAGAAAGGTTATATTCGCATCTGCTCAAAATGACAGCATTCAAATTATAAACAAGGGCGTATGCTGGGATATTTTCTAACAATCAATACGATTATTGTACAATAAAAATAATGTCAATGGCCACATTATAATTGTGTTATTAACAAATCTGTTAAGCTAAAAATTAATTACTTATGTATTGCAAGTAATAAATCTGAAACTGACACGTTTAAGATCATATTTATAATGAAATGTATACAATAAAATTATAAACATTTGATTAACTCGAGCCATTTATTATATTTTAATATTTTTAAATTGATATTATGTTATTATTATGTTGTTATATTATCACAGAAAACATACTAATACTAATTAAAACCATTTTACACATAAAAACACATCTCATCACATATTTACATAATGAAACACTAAAACACTTAACACACCCATCATTATTCCAACGTTGTGGCGTTTGTGTGAATATTTTCTAACCCCCGAACACCGAATCAACCAGAAACTAATGATCTCCACTCCACTCCAGGTGAATGGCGATGATAGCTGGTTATACGAGGACATTCAGTTGGAGCGCGGCAACTCCGGATTGGGCTTCTCCATTGCCGGCGGTACGGATAATCCGCACATCGGCACCGACACCTCCATCTACATCACCAAGCTCATTTCCGGCGGAGCAGCTGCCGCCGATGGACGGCTGAGCATCAACGACATCATCGTGTCCGTGAACGAGGTGTCCGTGGTGGATGTGCCACATGCCGCCGCCGTGGATGCCCTAAAGAAGGCCGGCAATGTGGTCAAGCTGCATGTGAAGCGGAAACGTGGAACGGCCACCACACCGGCGGCTGGATCGGCAGCCGGCGATGCCCGGGATGCGGCCGGTGGACCGAAGGTCATCGAAATCGACCTGGTCAAGGGCGGCAAGGGACTGGGCTTCTCCATCGCCGGCGGCATTGGCAACCAGCACATCCCCGGCGACAATGGCATCTATGTGACCAAGCTGATGGACGGCGGAGCAGCGCAGGTGGACGGACGTCTCTCCATCGGGGACAAGCTGATTGCAGTGCGCACCAACGGGGTGGGTGTAGCCATATCATTTTTGTAATTTATGAGCCATATTTTGCATTAGTTGAGGTTTGTGTTAGGTTGAAAACATATAAAAATCTTGGTCTGTCCCATAAGTTTTATATAATATGGTTTCCATAAAAAAACAAGGCTTAGAGGTTTTACTAATTGATTAGTTTTATTATAGGCTAGGTCAAGTGTGATTTTTTTATGATTTCTTTTTTTTCTTTATGAAAACAGGCAGTGTTACAAGAAGCTATTTCAGAAAGGTATTGCAACTTTTTTACTTAAGAAGTTGAAGTCTTTGAGATTTATGTTGTTAAAAAATCATTGTATTCTCTGAATAAAAAAGAATTTATACGTTTTTTTAGTTAAATAAAATTACCTGACAATTCAGAGTCGGATAGCTTCGACTATAGATTTCAATGGCATCTAATTTAATATTTGTTTATATCCCGACAGAGCGAAAAGAACCTGGAGAACGTAACGCACGAACTGGCGGTGGCCACGCTTAAGTCGATCACCGACAAGGTGACGCTGATCATTGGCAAGACGCAGCACCTGACCACCAGTGCGTCCGGCGGCGGAGGAGGAGGCCTGACATCCGGACAGCAGTTGTCGCAGTCGCAATCGCAGTTGGCCACCAGCCAGAGCCAAAGTCAGGTGCACCAGCAGCAGCATCAGACGCCGATGGTCAATTCGCAGTCGACAGGTGCGCTTAACAGTGTGGGACAGACGGTTGTCGATTCACCACCAACACCACAAGCAACAGCAGCAGCAGCAATCGCATCTGCATCTGCATCTGCATCTGCCTCAGTCATTGCAAGCAACACCACAATCAGCAACACCACAGTCACCACAGTCACGGCCACAGCCACCAACAGTAGCAGCAAGTTGCCGCCGTCGCTTAGCATTATCAATAGCAATAACATCAACAACAGCAATAACATCAACAACAACATAAGCAGCAGCACGACGGCAACTGTTGCAGTTGCAGCCGCAGCAGCAGCAACACAAACAGCAGCAGCAGCAGCAGCAGCAACTCCACCCGCCACCTTCTATAACAATGCTTCCATGCCCGCCCTGCCTGTCGAATCCAATCAAACAAACAACCGATCCCAATCACCCCAGCCGCGCCGTAAGCGATTGATTTGTTTTGTTTATTATTTAACCGATCTTCTGTTTTAATTAATATACGCTCATCAATTTGTCCCGGTCGAGGGTGTTTATTGAAGGTCCTGCGATCTCCTTGAATAAATGCACTTGTGCTGGGCTCCGTCATTGCTCTTTGTTTCCTTACTTTTCGTCTATACTATTTTATTTAAAACACTGTTTTATCTCTGTTTGTATTATGTTTATTTTTATTTTATTTATTATTATTATCCATCATGCATATTCTTATCGTTGTACCTCTTACTTTTGTTAATACCTAATATGTTTACCCAACTATTTAATTTCTTATTTTTATATCTTGGACTTTCATACTGTTCTGATTCAAGCTCTCTTGAATACAAATTCTTGAATATTTTAACAGTACAATAACTTAAAATTGTAACCATCTTTCGTTATTTTAAACTGTATTTATTTTTTCAACTAATTTCTGTATTTAGATTTGTTTACATTTTAACCATTATGTGTATATGTTTTTGACCTGCTCGAGTGCGTTTATGGCATCTCCTTGAGTAAAGGCACTTGAGTCAGGTTTAATGCGAGACCTAATTGTATCCTTTAATCCTTCCGTAGATATTTCCTTTCACTAACTCCCTCCTTTTGTGGCAATATATATGTCCTCCTTATTGCTATTGCTGCTGTGCCAAGTAATTTGAGGCTCGAGAAGAGATCACTTTCATTTTCACACGCTGGAAGCTGCTCCCGCCTTTACCCGTAGTCTCCTCACCGCCATGCTGTTGATTTGAACATCCCGCCCTTTAGAGTTGTGCTCTGGATCAGACCATAATATCTGATCCCCCGATCTCTGTTGATTTGTTGTGCTGTATATTAAGGTGTTAATAAGCGTTATTGGTGTGTGCCTGGAGTCGTGTATGCCTGTGTATAGTGTGTGTTTGTGTTGTGGGGGGAAATCAAATGCAATCTTCAGTTTCCGTTCAGTTGTCTTCCGTTTCCGTTTCCGTTGGCCTCAGTTTTTGTCGCTGTCTCTTTTTCTTTAACCAGTTTGTTTCTCTTTCTCGGCGGTGCCTGCTGTCTCTGTCCCTTTTGTGTTTTGTCTGTCTCTGTCTGGAGTCTTTCTGGACGCGCTGAATCTGCAAGAAAGCATTATATTTCTCAAAGCATTATTAACCGCTCTATATATATCTCTCTCTCTCTGTCTCTGTCTTTGTCTCTATCTCTATCTCCCTCTTTGTCTATCTGTCTATCTTTGTCATGTCTCAATAATTATTCTCATTCAATGTGCTACGAAAAAACGACCGATAAACCTAAACAAAAATCACAAATTTCTGATAACAAACTAGAGCCCGGCTCGCGATACGCCTCCACAAATGTCCTGGCCGCCGTTCCGCCAGGAACTCCGCGTGCCGTCAGCACCGAGGATATAACCAGGTGAGTTCCTCTATCACTAATCCCTATAATTGAGTATTATATCATAGAGCCTTGTCTCCGCAGAGAACCGCGCACCATCACCATCCAGAAGGGACCCCAGGGTCTGGGCTTCAACATCGTTGGTGGCGAGGATGGGCAGGGCATCTATGTGTCCTTCATCCTGGCCGGCGGTCCGGCAGATCTGGGCTCCGAGCTGAAGCGCGGCGACCAGCTGCTCAGCGTGAACAATGTCAACCTCACGCACGCCACCCACGAGGAGGCGGCCCAGGCGCTCAAGGTCAGTACCCAATAAGGAATAAATGCCCAAAACGAAAAAAAAAAATATAGGAAATAGGAATATTACTAAACTGGTTTTAAACGATCAATATATTATCTGTAAAGTACATTTACTAAATACATTTTTGTTTTGCTTTTGACTGACCTTTGAATGAATACAATTTTAGCAGAACTTTTAAATATTAATTTATAAAAATTTACTAAAATAAATTTAAACAAGAATCGAAAAAGTGTATTTTCTTGCTAAACTCAAAAAAAAGAAAGAACTGAATTGTCTTGAAATTTATAGAATTTTTTTTTATTGATTGATCTTTAATCCAAAGCTACAATTCAAATTTCTTAGTTTTAACCAATTATTATTATTATTTCAGACTTCAGGCGGAGTGGTGACCCTGTTGGCGCAGTATCGCCCGGAGGAGTACAACCGCTTCGAGGCGCGCATCCAGGAGTTGAAGCAACAGGCTGCCCTCGGTGCCGGTGGATCGGGAACCCTGCTACGGACCACGCAGAAGCGTTCATTGTATGTGCGGGCCCTGTTCGACTACGATCCCAATCGGGACGATGGATTGCCCTCCCGAGGATTGCCCTTCAAGCACGGCGATATTCTGCACGTGACCAACGCCTCCGACGACGAATGGTGGCAGGCGCGACGAGTCCTGGGCGACAATGAGGACGAGCAGATCGGCATTGTGCCATCGAAGAGACGCTGGGAGCGCAAAATGCGAGCTCGGGACCGCAGTGTCAAGTTCCAGGGACATGCGGCAGCCAATAATAATCTGGATAAGGTGAGACGAGCTCAAGAAATATAACTAAAATCCCACTTTAAATCGGCAAATTTTAAATTTGTTTGTTATATTCAAAATATTTTAAAGCTTAGCAAAATTGTATAGCTCAGAAAGCCTACAGTTATCCAAGTCAATCTTTATTATTTTCTATATGTCTGTTATATTGCGCCATATCATAACTGCAAATGTTGGGTTAAATTACTTGATTGATTTTCTGAAATAAAGTAATCTTTTTCTTTATCTTAGACTACTTTGTTGTTTATCTTTATCTTAGACAACATTTCGCCAAAATTCATTTATAATAATTTATTTTCTTTTCTTCTAGCAATCGACATTGGACCGAAAGAAAAAGAATTTCACCTTCTCGCGGAAATTTCCGTTTATGAAGAGTCGCGATGAGAAGAATGAAGATGGCAGCGACCAAGAGCGTAAGTAGACCAAGTCCAAGGGAAGCCAGCAGTCCGTCTCTGTCACAGTCTCGATCGTTCGCTTTTTTCCCGGAGATGGCCAGTAATGGGAGAACATCAAGCAACTCAAGCTCAAGGCGTTTTTGGTTTAGTTATTTAGTACTTAAGGCTCAACGACTTTCACTCTGTCGCTTTTTCTCTACTGAATCTCTGACTGGATGTGCTTGTGTGCTTTTGGGCGGGTGTTCGATTGACTTGAGAGTGTGTCTGTTTCGATTACGATAAGAAGATATAAATGTTAAGACATCTTTCGCGAAGAGCACCAAATTTGCGCAAAACCTCACTCTCGTCGTTCTTGTCCAGTTTTTATTTAGCCAATGGTGATTGTTCTTATTTAAGCCTTTCATGCCGTCAAAAGTTATGTTAAATTACCCTAGTTGTATGTGTTTCAAAAAAGTTTATGAAAATTTTTACTATTTTTGTTTAAAATTAAGTTAATTGTGGGCACTAAAGGATTTAATTATATTTTAAATACGGCATACATTTGTTAAGAATAGTCATCAGCAGCTTAAAGTTTTTCACCTTACATTTTTTGCATTTGTCCTGCCCTGAGTTCATTTTTTTTCAATTGTTAAAATTAAATTAGATAAATGTTTCGTTTGATGTTTTTGGTTGACAAGTTCTTATTCACCGTTTCAACATTTTTGTTTTCGTTTTGTTATGCATTTTATATGATTTACATTTCTGGTTTTTTTCCATATGTTTTTCCCCACCGAAACCCGTGATGTCCAAACACTCATATTATCCACACTCACCAACTCCTGGATGGACCGATTGAATCCATCGATGAAACGACGAATCAACCACACTGATACATCACACATGCTCACACATTTCCTGTCCCATTCGATGTGCTTGGATGTTGGATGTCGTATTATCTTGTGTGTGCCCCGATCCCGAACTATATGTTTAGCCAATGGAGTTGTGAGCAGCACCAGCGAAATGGACATTAATAATGTCAACAATAACCAAGCGAATGAACCGCAACGTAAGTGTCGACAATATCAGGTGGAAATGTTTTCGAACGAAGCCGAAATCGGCGGTATATATATCAAGATCTATCCGCTTGTAAATGTATCAAGGTGTCAGGGCTTCTCAGATGGTCTAGTCTTGGTTAACAATCACACAATACACCTGTAAACGAACACACGCAAACACATTTTAGACAGTAAGCTATAGCCACACGATCTTACTAACCGTTAGTCCTCGCGGGGGATTTCTATATAGCTCATGGCCATCATCGTGTATATAGTCTTGGATTAAGCTAAACAAAAAAGTATCTGTATCAGAAGAGCGTTCTTCAGCGGCAGAGTTGCACGTTCTACATCAATGTACATCATATGATCATCACCAGCCCCATCGAGATGAAACCAACTTGATTTCGTTCATTTTAAAAGCTTTTCTCCCCGCTACTCTCTAATGACAGTACATTTATCTTCTTATCGCTCTTCTCTCTTTCGAAAATCAATACTAAAAACTTTGTGTCCAGCTGCTTTCATTAAATATCTACATCACTAAGACTTTAAACAGTTTATTAAAAACCTCAAACAACCTTTGACTACTTGCCATTTTGTTCTAACTATTATTACATACAGAAATAGAAGGAACCTTCAGATGGTTTCTTTAATTTGCCCATATCTTGAGTGGTTCTTACATCAAAGTTATATATCAGTTACCAGTTGAAAAACCAAACCACATTTTAAGTTCACTTTTTCTTAATAAATAATCCAAATATCATAAAGCTATTTTAATTGGACACAAATTTCGAGTATTAAACGTAACGTTACATACATTAATGGTAGCTTGGTGAAAAAAGAACCATTCAATATCACATATTTAACAAAATATAATAATAATTAATGTTGTGTCTACCCAAATGAAGCGATTTCCACCGCCATTCTGTTTTAAACTGACCAAAACATTTCTCTTTCGATTTCTTCTCTTCTGTTTCTCTCTTTTCTCTTCTCTTTCGGTTTCTCGTTTCGTTTCGTTTTTCTAGCCTTTATGCTTTGCTACACACAAGACGATGCCAATGCTGAAGGAGGTATGTACTCTATCAGAAAAATTTACCAACAAATCCATAACGATATCAACTTATACATGAATATTTAACTATATATCTGAGTATATTCACTGAACATAAAAAAGACTTAACATAACATTTAACCAAGTGCTAACTTTCGATTAACATACATAGAAATGCATTTGCTGTAAGAACTAACACAGTCTCAGCAGAAACACATGCGACTAACCACTTACCTGCATATATACATACATAACATGCCTATTTACATACATGCATACATCAAACATTACACGTGATCAAATGTAATTTGATTTTTCGTTGGTTCCGTTAGACTTTTCGGTTCTTAGTGCTTTTTATTTTCATCTATACATCTGTACATCACATGTATCTGCCGATCTCTACTCGTACATCACTCTCTACCGCTATAAATACATGTCAAGATTTTCCAAATATACATATATAGCCCACTATATTTTCTATGTACCTAACCGCTCCGCAAAACGTTTGCGGTAATATTTGGGTCGTCCAAATGTTCCTTTCGAAAGAACTCTATCATATGCATGTAAATGTCCATTAAATGTACACTAAATGTATAAAGGGAATGAGAAAAAAAATGTAAAATCGGATGTACATCAGATCTTCATAGAATATATGAACAGATTCTACCACCTTTACATAAGGCTATACAGGAAATCTGTACATCGAATCTCCTTAACATCCAGCTATGATCTTTCAAGGACAAGGGCTCTGTACTTTAGGTTTTTGTGTTCTCCTTTTAATTTAAATGTTTGGTCCACCTGATTGCTTACATTACATTGAGTACATACGGACACTGCAGACAGAACTAAAATGATATACCGTTTCGATCTCAGCTCACTGTTCCTTTTTATCCGCTTGTATCACGTCGTATTTCAATGTTGCCACACTCGATGCGATATATAATGTACATATAGATGTAACTGGAATGGCGTACTTGGTGTAAATACAGAACAGATCATACAGCTACACCACAGCCAACCGAAAGAAAGATTTTCTGGACATTTCTCAGCTCGGAATGCACACGAAAAGTCCATATACGTACACAGGGAGAAACTCAACTCAAATAAACTCCCCCATTCTCCCTTTCAAGTGCCATTTTTAAGTTTTCAATCAGCCACAGATAGACAGTACAAGACATGAGTAAAAGGTGATTTCGATTTCGATTTGTTGTTAATCCTTTGGTATTTTTGTTCTTCTATTACATTTAACCCCTGTGTCTGTGAACTACTTTGAATTCTTGTGTTGTTTGCCTACTACTCAACTACTACCAACCAACAACAACAACTACTTCAACAACAACGACAACAACAACTACTGCCGTTCGAATCTACTACTATTCTACTACTATGTCTGCTACTATATCTACTACCGATTTATAATTATGCGTAACGCAAACGCAACTTCACTCCATCTCTCTTTGTTTCTCAAATATATATAATATATATATCTATGATGGAACCACACCGAAACACACATCCCTAATTATTTGTTCTTTGTAAACCTCTGTTTAACTCACGAAACTTTCTCTTGTTCTAAATACACACAATCCCATTCTACACATATCAATAAATCGCTCTATATATAAATATTTAACTTCTCAACAACCAACCAACCAACCAACCAAACAAACCGAAAAAATCCAACCAACAACCAACCGATAAATATCTTTATATGTATACATATATATTTGTTATAACCATGCGTTCACGAACTGCGACAACAACAACTACTAAATTCTTCTAAATCTGCGCTATCATCGCTATCAACTAATCACTGCTCAGGCGAGATTATCTACAGGGTGGAGTTACCCGATATGGAGCAGATAACTCTGATCTACTTGGAGAATAATGATGCTGACTATCGTAAGTCGAGCATCTGAACAACCAACAATCACAAAAATATATAAAACAACCACAAGAACCAACAGCAAAAATACAGCAAAAGTCTCTTCTCTTTTTGTAATACTAGTGAAAATTATAACAAAGCTTATGTTTTCTTCTACTTAAAAAAAAAAAAAACCGAAAGAATGAAAGTTAAATATTTAGTTATGAATACAAAGAAACAAAATTTTGCAAGATCAATTCCTTTTGGTTATATTTTTTGTTCTTTCTTTTATTTCTGCCTATCTCTTGCTTTGTCTCTCACTCATGCTGTCTCACTTCATCTATCTCTCTGCCTCTTTCTCTGCTATACATTTATTTCTATCGCGATTTGTCTTTAAAAAATACATTTTTTAGATAAGTTTCTAAAATGCTTTTAGTAGGTTTTGGTTATTCCATTTCTTTCTTTCAATGATTTTATTTTCTATATCGGAATATTTACTATGAAAAGCCTTAAACTCTCTTTTTGCAAGTAGAATGATTATTTTTATACTAGCAGAGACATTTCGTTAATATTATTACTACATATATTATTTAAGACCGTGCATATGCTGCATACAACTGTCTTCAAGATCAAACTGCAATTGCAAAACCATCTAAAAAACTTCCTTGGACACAAAACTTGAACTTTATAAATTTTTTTAGTTTTCCTGAGCCTTATAGTTTGCTTATAAGTTTTTGAACTGTTGTGAAATGTTGATAGTTGCGTAGAATCGAATGATGATAGAAAATTTTGTGAACCCACCAGAAACACACAACTGTCACACTCACAACCTGTATTGTTTGCCTCTTTTTTTTTGGTTGCCACACTGCGTAGTATCACCCGAGCAGCAACAGACGTTGACCCATGGATCAAAAGATCTGAACGCTTCCCAAATGAGCTGAGTGCTTAGAGTACTTTTATCCCTTTGCCCGGTTAGTTGTATGTCCCTGTCCTTTTCTTAGCTAACTAAAACACACTCACCTGGTTGACACACGTCTATCTAGATCATATAAAGAGTACTGGACCGATTCCAATTTAGTTGGTTTGCTGTTGTATTTATGTATTGCTCGTCTCGTGTCGTGTATTTTGCATGTACCCTCCACCCGAATCACCGCAAAAATTGTTTCTGTTTAAGGGAGAAATGTCAGATAAAGTCCCCCAAAAACCTTTCGTCTTAGGGTTCTGAGATATTTGTGAAATAATTGCGGGTTAAGATAAAACCCCAGCCAAAATCAAACCGAAACAAAAACTGAAATAAAGGAATTGTACAAACCGAGGGAGTTTTATTTGCCTTAATCGATCAGTTGTTAATCCAACCCGTAGCTCTCAACGTACGTGTGTCTGTAAATGAGTCCCAAAAAGAGTTGATCCGTGAGTTCTACAAGGCGTCAAGTGAGTAATATCCCATATCCCTCCTGA
Organism: Drosophila elegans; assembly: GCF_018152505.1. Lineage (NCBI taxonomy): Eukaryota > Metazoa > Arthropoda > Insecta > Diptera > Drosophilidae > Drosophila > Drosophila elegans. The sequence continues at coordinate 7,217,580 of NW_024545513.1, read as the reverse complement.
CCCTGGTAATGAGGAAGTTCGACTGTGTTCCCTCAACCACAACAGCAAAAAAAAAAAAAATCCAATAACTGGGTTCATCCAAAGCCAAGACAATAACCTAAGCTAGTTCTAATTATCTAAACATAATTAACACTCAATCATAACACTCAAAACACAGATTTTGATTTCATGTTGTCCAAGTTTTTGTGTGCCATGTATGTAACATCATGATGTCATGTATGTAATATGTATCCATGTAAGACATTACCAAGTGTGCCCACTATCTGTTTACTGTTTGCTCGTAGATCGCCTGCTCTATGTCTACATATCTATCATATCTATATCCTCTATGTATATGACCCAAGTCGTACATAAGTGTAGTAGCTTTAATTACCATGCCACATTTTGCATTTACATTTGCTTTTTGGTTTCAATTTTAAGTTTCATATCATTTTATTGTCAACTTTAAGTTTTAAGTGACTCCTTCTACTTAGGTCCCCAATTAGCATTGAACATTATTACCGTAGAATGATACCTTTGCTCGATTTATAAGTTTCCTCCGAGTTCAATGAATACTTGCTCATTAAAAGACAACTTGGCAAGTATGTACCGGTTTCTTTAATTTTTATTTTGCAAATTCAATTAAAAAAAAAATGAAACAATTGTAAATTGTTGTGTGTGAGAGCCTTAACGAACCTTACATAGAGATATAAATTCTCCCACTATTTCCCTTAAACCGTAGAATGTAATTGCCTCTAGCTTACAAATTAACTTAATTATTTACATCTCTAACTCTAAGTGACTTGCCTCGATCTATATGGATCTCTTGTAATATTTTTGCCCCTGTTACAACATAGACCAAGATAGAACTTTGCTTTGTAGAGCCCCCGAGAACCCAAGATAATTGCTCTGAAAAATTCCCACCTCCCATTCCCCTTCCGAATCCCACTCATTTAGAACACTTTGCGATGATGTAGAGCACCTGCACGTCAAGGCCCTAATCCGATTGCTTAACCTACTTTCCAGCTTCCGAGGAGAACGTGTTGTCCTATGAGGCCGTGCAGCGCTTGTCCATAAACTACACGCGTCCGGTGATTATCCTGGGCCCGCTGAAGGACCGCATCAACGACGACTTAATATCGGAGTATCCCGACAAGTTTGGCTCATGTGTGCCACGTAAGTAGTTAATAAAATTGGACTGAAAACTACAATGCATTTCGACACAACAAGAATGTGTTATAACAAATTATGATTTTGTGGCGCCCTCGGGTGGGCCGAAGTTTTTGGTACTACCTCTTCGCATATTTTAAGAAAATGAAGTGTGAGTTGATTTGTATATATTTATTTTATTTAGACACCACCCGACCTAAACGGGAGTACGAGGTGGACGGTAGGGACTATCACTTTGTGTCCTCTCGCGAACAAATGGAACGGGATATTCAGAACCATTTGTTTATCGAGGCGGGCCAGTACAACGACAATCTGTACGGCACCTCGGTGGCCAGTGTACGCGAAGTGGCGGAGAAGGGCAAGCACTGCATCCTGGACGTATCCGGCAATGCCATTAAGCGCCTTCAAGTGGCCCAGCTTTATCCCGTCGCAGTTTTCATCAAACCCAAGTCGGTGGACTCTGTAATGTAGGTTCTTTAAAAGCCGAGAGGTTAAAAATTTCTGCTAATATTTATTGTTTGTTTGTTTGTACCACAGGGAGATGAATCGCCGCATGACGGAAGAGCAGGCCAAGAAGACTTATGAGCGGGCGATTAAAATGGAGCAGGAATTCGGAGAATACTTTACGGGTGCGTCAAGAAAATATTAGATAAAGCTTTCGTAGAATTTTGTTTATTTTATTAAGGTTTAACAACAATTTGAATATTGTTTAACCTTTTTGTTTGTTAACCCTTACAGGCGTGGTTCAGGGCGACACCATCGAGGAGATCTACAGCAAAGTGAAATCGATGATTTGGTCCCAGTCGGGACCAACCATTTGGGTACCTTCCAAGGAATCTCTATGACCAACAGCCACAACAACATGGACACTGCCGCCTCGAGTTCGATGCCGACCGGTCTCGAGAACAACAATAGGAGCAACAGCAGCAGCAACAAATCAGCAGCCGCAACAGAAGACGCCGCACTGATGATGCATTACAGTAACAACTACTACAACAACAACAACAACAGCAACAACTACAACAACAGCAGCAGCCACAGCAATAACAACAGCAACAACAACAGCAGCCACAACTATAACAAGATTGACAACGACAATGACAGAAAACGGAAACGGAACCACAGACTAACAACTTGACTATACTGACAGTAAAATCTATAATGACGCAGCCGCAGCAGCCAACTTAATGTAGCAAATTGTCCAAAGTAATTTTTTTTGGATGCACTCATCGATGAACGTACATCCAGCAGCTAGAAGAAGATGGAGTTGGACGAACATCAGAGAAAAGCATTTGGCATCGTAGGGATATGAGATGAGAGTTATGGGTGTTCAAACTGAAGCGGACAAAGGTGTATAGTTTTTAGTTAGAACAAAGTTGAATATAAACAAAAAAAAAAGCGAATTATAATATATATATATATATATATATATATATATATATATAACACACCACTTATATAGACTAAGATCCGATTATAAAAGCATAGAGACGAGCGGAAAGAGGATGGCTTTGAGGAGTTCGTTAAGCGCTAGAGTGTTGTTTGTTTATGTTGAAGTTTATATACGAGAGCCAAGAGTTATAGCGAGTTAGTTATGTTGACGATAATGTGTTTTTTGATATATATTGATCTATATAAATATGTAAACATGCAAGGCACAGGCACCCACCCAAGCACACCGATGTTCTGGGGTTATGGTGATGTTGATGCACAAGCGCATTGCATGGTGGTTAACTTTAAGTACGACAATGTTTAGTAGCTGACTACGAATAATGACGACGATGACGGGACGCAGATGCTAAGGCGGTTACGGTTACGGTTGCAGATCTAGCGGATAGTCAGAGAATGGCGATAACGATTTACGATTACGATCTAATGATAATGATAAATATATTGATGAATATCGAAGCTAATAACGATGGAGATAATGAAAAACGTTGGTGCATTTGTTGTTAGATGTATGTAATTTTTCCCACTCGCCTTTGCCTAAAAGCAACACAAAAGTAAAACCAAGAAGAACTATATAAAAAACCGAAAGAATCAGTAAACATGCGTATGATAAATACTAGAAACTAGCGGAAAAGTTGCATATTAAACCACAGACATTCATTCACACATCTACTTACTATATATCTGTACCATTTAGCCTATAGTCCGCAAGAAATCGTCGAAACAAAGTCATTTTACTATATAAATATACACGAAACACCCGCATAATGTAAACTACGGCAGCAACCGAGTGGAAAGAAAAAAGGAGGTGAAAAGGAGAAATGGAATTTGTTGTCGCGTTGATTTAAATCTATATAATGAGTAAAATATGTATATTTAACAATCTATGAAACAAATATAGTATGTAGATAATACACACACACACACACACACACAAACGAACCCATACAAGCAAACATGGATTACCGTTGCAGTCTAATTTTATACACACAACACAAACACACACACAAGACAAATCGAATTGCAAAGGCAAATAAATAAATAAATAAGGAAGCGGAAGTGAAGAAGAAGAAGCAGAGCTGGAGATGAGATCAACTCAAATTAGATAACTATACATTTGCTGATTAATTTATATAAACCAATCTACGATTTATAGCCAACGCACAGAAAGGAAAATACACACGAAATTTGTTCAAGAAAATTTAGCAAAATTCAAGTTGAGTGTTAACATTATTATTCATGCGTATATGCATAGAAATATTATTATTTTTTTTTACTCTGTCCATCTCTCTTGCTCCCTCTCCTACTCCTACTTAAAACATTTTTTTTATTTATCTTTTTTGTATATTGCAAAAACGTCGACGACGCCACAGCAGCAGCAGTAGCTATGGATATTATTTCAAAAATATATACATATAACTATTATACGAATACAGAAAAAACAAATTCATTATAATTTTCACAATGTATGCGCCGAGAGCATTGTTATATTTAATAAACAACCTAAAACAAAAAGGATAAACAATTAAAAACAAAATAAAAAAACTATGCGAATAATTTCAACTCTAAACGAAACAAAACAAAACACAGAAAAAAGCGGAGGAACCTTAAGTGTAATAAAACAAAATAAAAAACAAACTTCTTAATCAATTTGATACATCCAACTAGCATACGAAAAGCATTGCATTAACATTAAACGATGAGCAGAGGAGTTAACTATAGATAACCGCTTAACAGGGTGCGCCCCACTTCTTTTTGGGTGACTAATCGTAGCAAGTGATTCTTTTCGCTCAAACATAAATATTTAAATCAAGTGGAATGCCTGTTTTCCAAGCGATTCTTTCGAGAGACGCCCCCAAAAACCAAAACTAAATCCAAATCATTTTTCCAACTAGCCTTAGATTTTACTAACAAACATGAAACCCTCGAGAACTAACTATCAAGCAATTATCAACTAGATAAACAAAATATACTACAATTAGATCAAGGAGCGGCTAAAAAAGAGGACTTTCTTTATCAAAAAAAAAAAAAAAAAATCAAAAAAATTCCATACATATATGTATATCCTATCCACTTACACATACGCGCGCGCATACAAAGCATGGGAAAGCGTTTCATCAAAATTGTGCCTTTTCTTTTTGTTGTTGTTGTTGTCGAATCGAATCGAAGCGAATATCGAAAATCGACGAAAATATACACACACATAGACACATGTACGGGCAGCTTTTGTATGGTTTCCGCTCACATTTACATTTACATCCCGTTTACATCACATTTTACATCCTGACCCACTGCCACCCTCATCAAATTGCAAGGGTTTTTCGCTAGTCATACACCCATGAAAAAAGAAACAAAACAAAAAGAAGAAAACTTTTAGCCTTAGCGATGAGAAAAGAAAATAAATTAAATTCAATTTTGTTGAAGTTCGCGTATGGATCGGCATTAGCTATATATGCTATAAATGATAGTGAAAACCAATGGAAGGAAAGTAATGAGTTTAGGAATTGGGTTGATATATATGGGCAAAAACTCACAAGTACACCCAACATATGTACAATACTCATGTTCATGTGCGAGAAAATAATTAGAGACCCCATTCGGCCTCAAGTGCGTTTTCATTATGTATTATGTCAAATGTAATTTGTTCATCAGCGGATGAAACACTCGCCCACACCCCAAAAACACACTCGAAATAAACCGTAATAAAAATACGTAATCATATGCCTTGGAATTTTATTATTTATGTTTCAGGAGTTCCCTTAAATCCATAACAATTTTCAAAAACCTTAATATTGTTTCTTGTAATCATTGTTTATTTACTATTTTGAAAAATATGTGTTTAAATAGTGGCACCGATTTTAGCGTAGCTAAATGCTTTAAAATTTAAAAGTATACTTTTTTTGCTGCAGCTAAAACTGAATCAAAAAAGGGCCTTAAAATCTAATTTTTGTAATGTCTTTATGTCTATTTTAAATTAGAGGCAACTTAAAATTCTCTGCCAAATTCATCTGGGCAGGCTTTAGACACGATGTCATTCGTTTGGTTTCCCAATTAAGTAATGGACTAAAATAAATAAACACCCATGTGAAATTCGGTCTTAAAATTGCTCTTCCGTTCCTCTTTTTTCTTTGTGCATTTCAATTGGAGTCGAAGACAGCTGACTTCAGCAATGGCGTACACCATCAGGTTGAATTGGATAAGGAAAATCCTGAATTCATGCGGCTCCACACAACGCCGTCTAATGCGTAGGATTTATTAGGTGGATTTTAAAATGGATTATTAATAGCATTCTACATTGTATCCAGACGACGCTGGCAAGCCACGGGTCTGCAATCAGGGACCTTTGAGACGCCTGATGCGGCAGATCAGTAATAACTCGGGCACTTCCACCGGTGGCTCCATTCGCACTGGGAATAAACTCCGCTATATGGAAAGGACCAAGGACTCTCCCTTTAGGGTCAATACCTCTCCAAATGGTGGGTATATTTCGGTTACTTTTTTTCTTTTCTAAGACTCATTTCAGGAAATTGAACCAATCACAAGCTTTTAAAGGTATAAAGTTAAAGCCTGAAAAGTTAAAGATTGAAAGGTCATAGACTTTTGTTTACAGGAATTTAAAACAAATCAAAAGTCGATTTAATAATAAAATGTATCATAAATAACTATATTTTTTTGACAGCTAATATGGTAAGGATTCACCCCTTGGTCCGAGGCCAGGATAAGAAGGTTAGGAAGCCAAGCCAACGCCTGCCCTCCGAAATATCGGCCACCATGCGGAGGCACAGTGCGCAGAAAAGAGGGGAGCAGCTGGCGAGGAGCCTGCGGTTCCAGGACCCAGGTGACCACCCCACACCGAGCTCCACCATACCGCTGAAGATCCTTGAGATCAAAGAACGGAGGCGCAGTCCGGTGGGACATCCACTCAGGGATCGCAGAATGATTGATTTGATGAGGACCAGGAACATAGAAAGGATGGTGCGCGAATCAGACGCCAGGCTGTTGAACAAACGGGTCAAGGAGCTCTTTGAAAAACAGGAGGAGCAACCAGCTGATAAGCCTGAAAGGTCCGAGCCCAAGATCAAACTGAAACGACAGAAAACAGAGGTCAAGGCGGCGAAAAAAGCCATTTGCCTTGCTCATTCCAACAGTGATGAGGTAGCCAGGGTGAAGAACTTAAAGATCTCCAGGATGCAGACCAAGCTGGAGACAAATGGCATAGATTCCTCCATCGTGGATCGCATGTGTGATGCCCTGCACCCCTCACACGCCTACCACATGCGCATTCGCTGGGCGAGGATCCAGAGCCGCAGACAATTGCAAATATCGGAACGCAGCAAAAAAAACACACTCGAAGTGGCCGCCAATCTCATCAAGGAGGAGCAGAGACGTCTGGACGGACTTAAAGCGGCAAAGTATCAACTGAAGGTGGTGCCGAAATATGAATCAAAACTGGATAATCTCACCAGAAATATAAGGGAGCCCAGTGGTGTTAAGACCAATGATCCAGCCAAATCAACGGATTTGGACATTAAATCCTTCGTCTGTTAACTCGGGTAACAATTTCTCACTGCATGCCGTGGAAAATCCTGATGTCTTTTCTCACATATCAAAACTCTTAATAAAAAAACCGACAACTAAGCCGAACAAAGATAAAGGACCTATCAAACTTTTGCCAAATTGAAAATAACTTTTGAAAATAAAAGCAAAAAAATTAAAAAACAATACAGTGTAAAATAGAATAGATTTTCTTAATAACCTTTTATAATAAATTTCAAGATTGAAATAATGGCCAAAATAGCACTTTATTTTTACAATATTGTATTGATATTTAATTTATAACTATAATATAAGTTATAACCCTACAAAACTATTTTAAACAATTTTTTGTTTGCTATACAATGGTGTTCAACTTATACCCAACTGTCGTCATTAAAACAATGTTTTACTTGTATTTAATATAACATTTTATTTATGTTAAAAAAATAGTAAGCTTACTTCCTTTAAGTTTTGTGGCCATCACAACTATGGTTTCATAAACTCCGTGTCTTGTTTTCGTTTCGCCACAGATTATCCAAGTAATTAACGTAATTGAAGCGAAGTGCCGATTGAGTGCATGATTACTTCGCCGGTTTTTTTTTTCTTCCTTTTTGAAGGGCGGGAAAATTGGAGACAACTTCAACCACGAACGTATCCAATTTGAATGATGATGATGCCATAGGACAAACTGCAGCTTATCAGGGCGAAGGCACACCGCATATCCATGCTAAACATACCCAGCACTTTGTTCTCCGGCGAAGCTCGTCTAATGGCTCGTCTGAAAACAGACATTTCCCACTTGAACAAAAAAATGAATTATTAGCTAAATAATAACTAAAATACTATTTAGGAATTGTTCATAAAAGGTTTAAGTTATTAGCAAAGAAATTCTCCACTTAAGTGAATTGTTAAGTATATAAAAAACTTTTTAAGGAAAGACAAATTATTTTTTGTATTCTAAAGATTGAATATAAGACCGGAACTACTATTACTGTTTATAGATATTTCGGTGCTCCTGAGTAAAAGTCCCATACAGATTAATATTTCTGATTTAACATTTGTTTACCTAAATGCTCCAAAAAATAATACAATTTTAATTTATCTTGAAATCTATCTACTTTAACTGGGGTTCTTATAGGGTTGAAAGAACAATTCTTACTCCTATATTTCCTCTTTAATTCTTTTAAGGCAAAAGAACTGTGTATTTTTTAGTTGCTTAAAATGGGTTTTAGTTGTTTATTATTCACCTGTCTATGAGCTGCCTTCGCTGGGACTTTTGGAGTGGCGCACAGTTGGTTTTGCTGCCCGAGCAGGTGTTCACAGACGATCTGGAGGAGCAGGACGTCCGATAGCTTGACCACAAAGCAGAGGACTGTTAGCAGGATCTTCAAGGCGTGCAAGTGCAGGCCCAGGGCATCGTTGCGCTGGATGACGAAGGAATAGCCCAGGTAGATGGTGGCCGTGTTGAAGTACAGCTCGTAGAACAAAGTGACCGCCACCATCCAGGCGAAAAATCGATGCACTCGGCGCACAAGCTCCATCAGACGCTCTTCCCGTCGCAACTGCTCCTTGAGTTGGCCATAGGATTCCGGCTGCTGCTGGCCATTCAGACGCAGTGCCTCACTCAGCTCGAGGAGCAGGAGGACATAGGTGACCTGGACGGCGTTTCTGGCCAGGCAGTTGTAGATGAAGTATATGATGGACAGAACGTCCAACATTCCGAACGTTCGCATGCCCGTAACGAGCAGCACACTCAGACCGAAGTTAAAGTTGTGCAGAAAATTATGCATCTTGGCCAGAAACACCACGTGGTAGAAGCGACTGTGCTCCTCGCACTTCAGCTCCAGCTCAGTTATCCCTGACAATTCGTTGTACACCTGGCACACCTGTCGCTCGCATAGAAGTCTCCATAATGTTTGGATTGACAGCGCCACGAATTGAAGTTTTACGTTGCCATGGCAGACCTTTAAATATATTCCGAAAATGTTCAAAAAAATATTTTTTAAATTTTTAAAATAATGCTTTCTTTATAAAACGCTTCAGAAAGAGTTCAACATTGACTATGGAAATTACAATTTAATATTAAGTACCTAAATTATATTTTAAATCATAATATATAATACAATGCCTATTTGATTGCATTAATGTGGATATGAGTAAAATGCATTTTACTGAATCTAAACATTAATTAAATTTTTTAAATATAAAAATCGATAGATGAAATGGATGAAAATCAAACCAAATATTTTTAAACTGAGTAAAGAATATTTGGATTTACTATGTTATTTTTACCAGCATAAAGACGCTTTTCACTCTAAAACTAAACTGAAATTGTAAATCCAGCTACTGCATATTTTGCAATTTTGCAATTTTGCTTACCATAATCACGAATGACTGCCGCCTAAATGTGCCCTCCGCAAAATAGACCAGAGCGTAAGTAAAGTATGGGAAATACAGTACAATGTTGGCGACCATTGTCATCCAGTTGTAGATCTGCAGAAGTCGCGAGTGGACCAGGCGACCACGAGTGTGGCTATAATAGTGGCAGGACAGTCCCAGGCTCAGGACCAATCCCATCCAGGAGCGCAGGGCCATCTGGCACAACCTGCGGACTCGCATCGTGGCCAGTAACTGAATATCGCCCCAAAGGAGTGCATCGGAATACACTAGACTATTCAACGCTTATCTGACCAAACAGCAGACCGTTGAACGGCTATCTTCAAAGGACACGCCTCGTTCCACTGCCATTAGGGTAATATCTTTTGTTAAAATAAACGTTAAATTAGAGAAAAATCAATACGACTTGTTCAGATGTCTTTTATTCTTTTATTATTTTCTCGTCTAAAATTTAATTAAAGAGGTGATGAGATATACCTACATCGAAAGAAAATATGCTCATAGAAACTAAACTATTGTGAAATGAATTTTAAACTATTGGGTATGAACAATTTTTTAATAAGATAAGGATTATATTAATACCACAAAAGAGCCAAAATAAAACGTATGGGGCTTAAAAACAAGGCCTTTGACTAAAATTTTAAACACTTCGGTATAGAAATGAAACTAAAAGTTTTTGGGCTATGTTATTCAGTATTGAATTAAAACTTATACTTTAATACTGTTTGTGGTATAAGTTTCACTATTTTGTAATGTTTATGCCTAATTTTTGTTTGTGACTATTTTAATTTTTGTGTATTAAATTCGGTTTATTTAGGGTTCTTTTTGGGATTTCAGCTCTTTGGAGACCATTTCCTGGCCTAGGACTTCCTGCGCAGAAGGAGATCGAACTGCACCAGAGTTATGAAGTATGAAAATGCGGTAACAGCGATGAGGTAGACCAATCGGCGATCGAGGTGCAAAAGTCCACAGAGCATGGGTGGCTGATAGTTGAGTAGCTCCAGCGAAAGGTGTTCTATCTGGATATAAGCAAAATATTTCTAACAATATATTTATTTTAAAATTGTTTTTTCATCAATGATATTCCTTTTATAAGTTTTATGATAGGCAATAGGAAAAAATGCATATGAAAAATATAGTTCGCAATTTTTTTTTTTCAGATTTGGACAAGATTTTACCTTTTTCGATGGCTTACCTCCCTGGTGAGTCGCTCGTCCCTGGCCGGTGGCTCGGCGAACCGCCGCATGGTTAGGGCCACGTTCTCCAGCTCCAGCTTGATGTGCTCGTTGACCAGGGTCACGATGTAGGTGTCTATGTAGAAGCCGGTGGCGTAGACGGATCCCACGACCACCGGGTAACTGACCTCCTCCAGCGACTGCTTGGCCAGCATGTGGAACAGGGTGTAGAAATTGGTCAGGTTGTTGATGAGGGTGCTCAGCATGAGGCCGATCAGCTGGAACTGATGCATGCGAAAGCTCTCCCTCTGCAGGTCGTGGATTTCGCGGCACCTTCGACGCAGCACCTCCAGCCGATCGCTAAGCTCACAGCAGCGATGCAGGAGCATTCCCCGGCCGGGCCTCAACCCATCAATCTCCTCGCGCAGCGAATCCAACTGGAGGTTGAACTGTCTGTAGTACTTCAGCACCGAGGCGTTGATCCAGTAGCAATAGTCCGCCATGTTCTCCGTGTAGTTCCACAGCACAAAGGCGTAGACGACGAAGTGGACTCGCACCTGGCTAGCCGAACCCTTCTCGCCGTATTGGGCAAAAATGCCGCACACCTGGATCATCATCATCAGATTGATAAGGCAGAACTTGAAGTACATGAGAAACTCGAAGGGTTTCTTCGGTTCCTGCGGCGCATTCTTGAACTCTCGCTCCAGATGCATCCTCTGCAGGGTGCACTTCTGGTTGATGGCCTCAAAGTGCACGGTATTGGCCACATAGGTCACAATCACGGTGGCATACTTAATGGCCGTATTGGCGAAACCCACATAGAAGAGCAGTTGCAAACGCCGGTCCAAAGTATCGGTTAGGGTGCCAAAGTGATAGCAAAAGTAGGCGGGCAGTACCACAATCAACAGCAAACTGAACAGGTGGCCATACAGAATGAGAAGGACCTTAATGCCACGCCTCAACGCCCTCTGGGGCACATAGTCGATCACCACCTGGCCATAGATCAGGGCGTACACATGGCCGTACTGGTAGAACTTAAACTCGTGCCGCTCCCAGAAACTCCGCTCATCTGGCGATGTCATTCTGGGTCCGCTTTCTGCTGTCAACTAAGGAAACCCCATTGTTTGGGTCGCGTGTTTTGGTTGGAAAATGAATTAGAAGTGGTCATGGGAATGGTGGAGTCAGCGCCTAATTATTGGAGATTGCCGATAGAAAAAGGCTCCCAAAAAAATGTGGTTCTGTGAATAAACAGTACTTCAAAGAGATTTCACGAATCTAATAAATACATTTGAGTTTGAAAGGATTAAAATATATAAACCATTTATTTAAGAAATAGCAAATTAAGTGATTATAATTTTATGTATATATTCGTTTATTGAAAAGATTTACAGAGGGCAATTATAGAGCCCGAAGTCTGAAGAATCTGCAGGAGACAAAAGTTCAAGTTTAATGGTAAATCAATGAATAAATGTTGTATTTTGTGTTTAATTTTATAAATATTAAATAAAAAAGGAATTTATGAACCAAAAACTACATAAACCAGTTTGCCACATTACTCACATAAAGTTTTAAAATCACATGAGTAAAAAGGTGTCTAAAAGTATGCAACAATATATTTTCAAATACAAAAGTCCCATGAATTCATTACAAAATACAAGTCCCATTTTGTATTGCATACTTTTAGACTTTTAATTATAACATTTTTGAAAGATTTATTTGAATTTATATATCTTACCGCAGCAAAGGTGGCCAGTGAAGGGGAAAAGAAAGGCACTGCCATGGATATGGGTCGTTGGGATCGCAGGATCATTAGCTGAACGAGGCGCCGCTGTGGAGGCTTAAACAATTGCCAGGGACAAGTGCTCATCACTCGGCACAACTCCATACTCTACAAGTAGGAGGTTGCAGGAAAAATCACCCAAGAGCCACATAACTCACACTTTCGGCCACCAGAGTGCCGCCATAGCAATAGACCAGAAGTTGACTCAAGGCGGCCACCGTGTAGGCCACATAGAGCAGGGCTCCCAGACTATTTCCTCCTGCTGTCAGAAGATTGACCATGCTGAAGCCAATCACCATGGCAGCGGACACAAAATGGGCCAATGTAATAACGGTATAACGCTCCCGGAAAAAGTTGGTCAGCTCGATAATGGTATTCTGCCTCATGATGACTTCCCGCATTCGCTGCTCAAGACTATAAAGCTGCACCGGCGAAAGCTCCAAATAATCTTCAAAAATAATCAAATTAAAATATTTTTAGGCTAATTGTAAGCTCACCTTCGTAGGGCCTGAAAATGGATCGTAGCTCCGCCTGGAGCAATTCAAACAGGGATGACAAGTGGGCACAGAACTCGAAATAAAAACCATCGCAGCCTCCGAACATAAATACGGTCACATACCCCGTATAGGCAATGAAAACGTAGGTCAGGGGGAAGAATGGAGATCTCAATAGAACCGTGGGCATTCTGTAATATTTAAACTATAATTAACTCAAATAGGTCCCATTTTAATTTTTATATTTTCCTAATTAAATGTTTATATTAAATAATGCAATTAAATACGAATTGTATTTAATATTTTGATTTATTGTTTAGTTCAAACATTTTGAATTAAATAGTCAGATGCTAATTTTTACTACTCCTTTTTTTTTATTAATGAAGTTAAAGGTATTTCAAGTATAAACTTGTTAGCCTGTGATCAAATATTTTGATTATATTAAAAACTACCACGTTTTTAATACAACCAAAATATAATTTCTTTTTAGTATTTTTGAATAATATTGAAATAACATTTTCTTAGCATAGAATACATGAAATTAAAAAAAACAGGATTATTTGTCACTTTTAGTTAAAATTTCTGTAAGGATAGTTTTAATTAATAATCTGCTCACGTCATATTGAAGGGGGTGAACCAGACGAATCCGTCGAAGCGATCCTGGAGATACAGGACCAAGGCGATCAGCAGTGGCTTCAGGTTGTAGGTGGTGCAGGTGAAGAACCCGGTGGACAGAGGCCAGAAGTTGATGCGAGCCGCCTTCACCGAGTGGCTCAGCCGGATGTCATGCTGGTCGGATCGCTCCGACTTGAGGTCGAAGAGGAGGCTCCTCAGGCGATCCGACATGGTAGACAGATCCCGGCGGTAGCGCAGCATGAGAAACATCTTGAGGAGCGTGACCGCCGAAGTTCCCGCTGGACAGAGGGTCTCCAGGGCCAGGGTTATCTGCTGCTGGTCCAGGAATCGCAGTCCTGCATGCCATTCGGTGATGACGCCAATCGACAGGATCACAAAGTGGACAATGGATCTCCGGGGCAGACGATCGCCGGTGCCTCCGGGCCAATAGCCCATTATATCCAGGCTAAGACGGGGCACCGCAAAGAAATACACGGACAGCTGCTGATCGCGCTTGAGGAACCGAAACCACTTGACCATGGTTGAAACACCTTTGAGCCATGTCCTGGCAAGAAACCTCCTTTATATAGGCAACTTAAATCATACTTTCACACTCGTGAAAAAAGTGCAGACCAAATTTGTAGATTTAAGTTGTATTTTTAGTTCTCTTTATAATTTTCTATTTATTAAATAGTTTTGCCTTAAATAAATTATTTCGTTTCCTATTACTAAATGCTATATTTTTTTGAAATCACTAAGACAGGATTCGAACGTAGAACTTAATAGTTTGTTATAAACAAATTAAACGAATGGAATTGGAATAAATCATCCATTTAGCCTAAGACTTCAATGTAATTTCTCCAAGTCCTTATTTCCATAAATCAAGGAATTTTTTCCTATAATCAAGAAACTACTTTTTTTAAGGTTAAATATTTTAAATATATATTGCTTTGTAGTGTAACCGCCTCCCGAAGCCCCAAATCTGAGCAGGCCCATTTAATTGACTTGTTATTCAGGCAAAGTTTGCCAAAGTTCGACCAGTAACCAGTAAATTTTGCTATTTAAAAGTCTCGATAATTGGTGACATAGTGGATAATCCCTTGGACTCGTGAGTTGCTCCCTTTGTTACTTTATTTATGGGACAGATCGAGAATCGGAGCAGTCGACAGGCACAAGTAGCCGGGAACGAGTCGCAATCAGAGCTAATGCATCAATTAGCGCTAGCCGCTAATTTCAGTAATCAAAATACAAACAAATCAAGATTAAGGCACTCGGACGTCGGACTCGTCAAATTCATGCGTTTTTAACTAATCTCAAACCCACTCACGCACAGCATGAGGTTTCAGGAGCGGATTCGATGGGTTCTGGATACCCAAAATGTATATTTCTATTGTAATTGTATTGTTTGCCTTGCCTACTATGATTTTTATTGATTTTTCTCCAAGTCGTATCAGTCTGGCTTATCACCTATGAACTTAATGGAATTCCCCTTAAATCGGCTTAAAGTCACACAACTTATCTAATTTCTTGTCACTGCTGTTTTGGTTGTAATCCGCCTGCTTGTTCTCGGTCAACATCTAATATTTATGCAATGCAAATATAATTATTTTATATCGCTAAGTAAAGCATATTTGCAACTTTACTTCATACTAATCAGTCACCTTGATGATTCACATTGATAAGGTTTTAATTGCTTATAATAGGTGGCCTTATCGCAAACCAGAAATGTGGTGCCAAGCAGATTGGATATAAAGCAGCTTGTTTTCTTTGTATCACGTGATTCAAGACTAAAATGTTTATGCCAAAGAATAGTTTTAAGATATCTTGGTACATTATTTTAACGATTTTACAGTGTAAATATAGGGCCACCTAATCTTTCTTAAAGCTAAATTAAGGCTCTTATTATTATTTTTTTTAAGATCAATTCAGTGCACCAAAGTCCAAATCCTTTTATTTTATATTCTTCAATTTGCCAATTGCCTCAAAACAAAATCAGTTTTCAGTATTACTTGAACTGGATTATATGGAAATTAGAGTACCTGAAATTCGCATGTTAACCCACTGAGCACCTTAACCCCCTAGTGGAGTCCGCACCTGTTCGCCGTGAAGCTTGTCACAGTGGCGGAGTCATAAATCATGCAAACCTGTCCGACCGTCTGTGTTCGGGTTTTCGAGTGCGACCATTGATGTATTGAAGTTTTGATGTCAACGCCACAGACGAGTCTAAGTTTTTTTTTTTTTTACTTTTTATACCACTTTTTCATGTAGTATATATACTTAGATTAGCAGTGCACGTTCCTCGGACTGGTGTCGTCAGCGATGGCACACACACACACACCTGGAGGCTCCAGGGGTTTTGGTTTTTTTTTGTTTTTGATCGGGTTTGAAAAAGCCGCTACGCCATCGAAGGTCGATCTTGAGCACCGCTAAGGTTACTGTAAAGGTTCAGGACCTTTAAAGGTTCTCACACTATATATAAATTAAAAACAATTAGAGGAAATCAATACTGATTTACAAAATAATATAAAATATACAATTTTAGAACTTTCTCTTTATGAACTTTTTATTTTAAGGGAAATCCTCTTTGTTTATAAATATAATATATAATAAAAATACCGTTTAAAATTATTTTTTTATATCCTAAAAGAGTCAACTTTTGAATATGTGAAAAAATACCCCTCCTGCGAAAATACAAGGGCATCCAAATTGATATAAAACACTGGATGATGATAATAATGATGAGGGGTAAATTGCTTGATTCGCTGGATTGGGATAGATTTGATGGGCATAATTGCAAAGGCAGTGCCGAGCACCGCAAATGGATAGCAAATTGAATCAACGCCAATTGTTCAGCAGTCAGTAGTTGCCCCTTTTCCATATGCATTTGGTTTATGGTTTTTTTTTTTTTTTGGTTTTTTGTGCTAGGCACTACCAAATCGCAGCTTCCTAGCAACAGAGTAAGTGCCTCCCACATACCGCCCCCTTGCAAACGCACCCCCTGCTGAACACGCACACCCACTTGTTAACACGCAACACCAATACAGTAAAGCCTCAGATAAAAGGAATAACAATTCTAGACAGTAAACAAACATATATTAAAATAAACAATTTTAATTAATAATTTTCATTAACATGTAAATAACAATCTAGAAATAGTTCAAGTTTAATTTAAAATTTTAAAAATGCAATTGAATATAATAAACATATTTTAAAAGTATTTATTTGTAAATCTGTTTCTGGATTGTTCCTGAAGTTTAAGTTAAACCTGGGTAAGGATATGACCTAGACATCACTGTCATTTTATAGATTCAGAAGTGTATAAAGAAAAGCTCCCAGTACTCATATCAATTGAGATGGCCTGACATTGTTTTTGAAGAGTCACTAGAAACAGTAGAATCAGCTGAATCCGAGGGAGCTAAGCCTTAATTTGGATGAGGGGCATGGGCATTTGGGGGGCACAAGAGTATCCGATCACGCAGCTCGGTTCAGTTCTGTTTTCTGTTTTCTGTTTTCCGTCTTCCGTTTTGTTTCATGACAAGCCGATCCAAAGCAAACCGAACTGAGCTGGCACCACAAAACATCCCCAGCACCAGCACCATCAACAGAACCAGAACCAAAAACAATACAGCCCTTGCGGGCATATAGTGCACATGACTATTAGATAAGTTTATTATAGAATAAATAAGCGTGCGGGCCCGAAGCCGAATGCGAATGCGAGTGTCATAAAGAAGTTAAGCAATTCAGACAGTTTAGAGCATAAATTGTTTAATAGAGTTTATACGCCAATTGGGGACATAAAGAGTGTCGCATTGTATAATTTTTATTCGGGTTTTTTCTTTCTTTGGTTTTTGTACTGTTTCGTTTTGAAACTGCAGACTAACATCCCCTACACAGACTTTCCAGCTAAACGGCTGCAAATACGTAACACTGGCAAAGTTCAGGGTCCCCGGCCGGAATCAGAAGCACTATTTGCCTCCAATCTTTGGCTGGCCGGCGGCAATCGGCCATTGGGCGACGGATTATGCAACTTTATGGCAGCCCACAAGTGGCCAAACCCAAACAGAGGCAGCCAACTAGCAAAAGAGTGAAATCCACTCGATGGAGCGATAGTCATCCCTAGAAAATGGCGCCCAATAATAATGCGGTGGTGACCCCCATCGATTTACTGATAATGGTTCTGGAACATTTAGTTTGAATTCGCTGGAATTAAATCTCTAAATCTGCATCAGCTAGTAATTGAAAAGCCCTAATGCCAGTTTTTAAAGGAACAACTGATATTATTACTACTAAGTCTAAGGTACTGCAAAAGATAGGCTAATTTGTTTGGATAACTTGTAAATATAAATAACAAATTAGAGTTACACGTTGCCAAATAGTAAACAAAGCTGCTGGTGTTTATTTAATTATTGAACAAATCAATCAAAGCTTATAAGTAAGTAATTATACAGTTAGGTAGAAAGTTAAATAATTGTATTATATACATATATAAAAAACCAGATACTAAAGATAACAATACAAAACAAAAACGTGATATTGAGAACTTGTGATTGTAAACGTATCACTTGCAAACAGAAATATTACTGAATTGCCAGTACTTAACGCCGTCGGGATCTAGTGCTGAATCGGATCCAACCGAACTGGTGACCTCGATGAGCTGGTCAACCGGGAAACTGGCGCCCAACGCGGGGCCTAAAAATAGAACCAACGCCTGATGATGGGCCTCGATCATAAATTGCCGCTTGATGATCGCCAATTAAGCTGGCGAAATTAATGTGAAATATGAGAAGTAGTAATGTCAATTCAAATTCCCCAATTACCACAGTCTGCGCCAATCAATTAGTCATATATATATATATATATACGTATATACATACGTATATATATGGGTCCATATAATGGCCGCTGCCTTCACCTACTTACCGCTAAGTCGGTTATCGCCGCCACGCGTCGCCGGCTCTTCTTCTAGCCGGGTATTAAGGCGGGCCACCTCCTGGACAAGTAATCTTGACCAGCACTATCACTATCGCAGATCGAAGTGTTACGCTTTTTAGCTGGCTTTTTGTTTGCTTTTCGGGCTTTATGGCCCCGCGATCGCCTGCCCGTCGCCTAAGCCAATTTGAATGCAGCCGGCAAGAGAGAGAGGCTCGCGAAAAAGCCTCGTTAAATGCGAGCAAACACCAGAAGACGGACGACGATCGGCGGACGGCGGACGGAGACGGCTGATGACCGCAGCGGGAAACGCATGCGCCGTTCACGTGATCGGATAGCCAGCGTTGACTAATTAGCCATTTTTTTGGCCTTTTTCTTTAAAATAAGCTGGCCACAAAAGTATATATATCATAAGGGATGTACAAATTTATAAATTCCATTTTTGGTATATTATTTTTTGAATATTCTTAAAG
This sequence comes from Drosophila elegans, assembly GCF_018152505.1. Classification (NCBI taxonomy): domain Eukaryota; kingdom Metazoa; phylum Arthropoda; class Insecta; order Diptera; family Drosophilidae; genus Drosophila; species Drosophila elegans. Next base: position 7,198,583 of record NW_024545513.1, on the reverse strand, counting down.
TACAGTCGCAAATAGTCACATTTTTTTTTTTATATTTAAGAATTTTACATGTATATTTTTAATAATTTTAAAGTAAGACCTAAAAGACTAAATACAATTAATAGTTATTTTTATCAATAAACCAATATGTGCAACTAAGAATGTTTTTTTAGTATGGAAAAACAAATAGTATTAATTTAAAATGTTTTTTTTCCTTTCAAAAAAAAGAAGCTTTAAATGCTTACATTGTTATCAAATTAATGAACTATTAAGCATCAATGAACATAATACCAATATCAACATTGGTCATACAACTTTGAAATACAGCTTTAGTCGAGTTGACCAAATAAAATTACGTATACGAAGTGGTGACCGTTTTTATATATTGAACATTGCTAAATATTTTTATAAAATACACAAATTTTGTTTCTTTTTGAAAGGCTTAAATGAAGCATTGAAATTGTGAAAAATACGAAATGACTAATTAAATAACTCATACGCAGTGGTGGCCAACTTCATATATATATGCACACGTGACTTCTGAGTAATTAAATTTAAATTCCAAATAACTACCTGTAAAATGATCATTTCAATGAACAAAGGTTCAGTTATAAATCATTTTTAAATTAAATTTAATGGCTTTTCTTCCCACGAAAAAAAGTTTTCTTGCCAACACTGAGCGGAATTGAAGACGCAGCAGACGATTAATAGAAAATTATTTCACGTTTGCTTGTTTGTTTTATTTTATGTTTGTCTGTGCGTTTTCGGCTGGCCGGCACATATGTTAATTGTGCATTTAAAATTGAAATAAAATGTAGCTTGTCGCAATTTATTTGATACGTTAAGTTGTTGTTTCTTGCGATCGTCTGCCCGTCCAGACGTTTTTATTTGCGTTTAAATTTAGATCAGCTACCAAATTGGATACACCCAAAGAGAAAATAGGTTTGACAAACTAATTTAGCACTAAAGATAGTAATAGAAATAGAAAATTGAATAAACAAAATGTTATAAATGTTATATATGTTTCTTAAAGGAAAAAAAATTTGTTTTAATTCGTTTTTTCACCTTCTTTATTTGCGGTCTTAAATATGTTAAATATGTTATATATTTTGTATATATTTAGCTTTGATTACTGAAAATGTATTATTCTTCATTGCTCAATTTAAACCGAAAGATTTCCTTGATTTTTTAAAACAGTTTACCAGTGTGACATTTTTTTAAAAAGTTGTAAAAATTGTAATTCTAATACCTTTTTTGAAAAGTAGAAAGAAACCGCTAGAGGAAACATATTGTTTAACACCATGTAGGGTAGAACATGTCAGTGTCAAATATGGAAAACTGCCCTGATAAGTTGTCGATTCCCGTCAACTTACATTACCGCCTAGACGAAGCCATTAAAATCCGTAGAAACAGTTAACCTTTCTGTGCGAAACTCGTTTGCAATTAAGTTTTTCACACCTCCGGCCTGCAAACATGGCTAACATTTTGCGGCGGGTGTATGGTACGCAATTGCGATAGGGTGTTAAGGAGTTTCAGTTTGGGGGGAGGGCTTTAAGGGGTTAAGGGATGGCGATTTTTGTGGGTTAAAGGAGTTGCTCCCTTTTTGTGGCATTTATCTTTGTTTCTCAGCTTGACGAGGCGGGCGCGACGCCAAACAATAATAAAAATGTGAGAATCTTGAAAAGGTAATTAGCACATGGTCGTGTTTGCTTTTTGCGCCATAAAAATAATCAAAAAATCGAGTCACACAACCGAACATCCCCCCAGCTGTCCGAGTGCGAACTGATCGGATCGGAGAGCCTATAAAAGCAGATCAATCGCCGCTGGATCTGCGCAGTCGCTCCAAAGAAGTGCCCACTGTATCAGCTCAATTCGAAACTCCTCACCGGAATTAAGAAAGCATTCTATTCAAATTCAACTCAAGTGCCGCCAGTTCATAGTTCGCGTGTGGAAATACTTTCGTTAAGAGTTCGGGAAAACATTAAAAGCGGACAATAAAATGCATTCAGCGTAAGTTGTTCATCATTACATCAGCCGACTGTCCTTGTCCTTGTCAAAACAAGACAAAAAAAAAAGAAATAAATAAATCATTTGCTGGCGATCCACCTGATAAGGCGACATTTACTCATTTACACGCATCTGCTCGCACATCAAAAGTGAATTAAAAATAAACAAAACAATTTGGCAACTCCTTAACCTGCAACTGTTAATCTTACACAGAAAACAAATCTGTGCATTCTGTGGCTACTTCAAAGTTTAAGTTGAATTCTGATTGAAATGGGATGTTTAAAATAAGAAAAGGATATTATTTTAAAAGCAAAGGCAAAATTGTTACCTACTTTATTTGTTATATTTTGTTTTCTGTGTTCAATTTTTTTTTAAATAATTGTATCATTTTAATTATTGATAATTATTATAATTTAAATGGGTTTTACACTTTATTTTTGTTCAATATTTTGTTTAATATTTTGGATTAGGCATCAAACATTAAAATTTGCGATGATATTATATTTTAAAATTTTAATTTTTGCTTGCGCACTCGATTAATCAATCACATAACTTCTATGCGAATTTAAGAAAGAACTGTGCATTTTTTTTTGTGTAACCGGAAGCGTCAGCCAGGAATCCAATTGGGAGAGCTCTAGAGCCCTCTCGCTCTCGCACGCGACACCGGCGACAAACTGCAGAGCGTCTAATCAGTGGGTGGAAGTGGGAGGGCGAGCCAGTGGGAGTGCGAGCGAGATAGAGGGGGCGTTGATCGTGCAGCGGCTGCGCTGCCGCAGCGCTGCTTTTGCTGCGGCGACAACAGCTGTTGCTTTTGTTTTCAATGGCATGCTGCCGGCGTCGCTGCCGGCGTCGCAGTCGCTGGTAGTTTGTTGTAAGTATAGTACGGTGTGTAGTGTATAGTGTATAGTATAGTGTATAGTATAGTTTATACTACACTAATAGCAACAACACAGAACTACAGCAACAACAAGAGGCAAACGCGAGCGCGTTGCTTTTGTTTTGCTTTGTTGTTTGTTGTTGGTCATTATAAATTGAGTTGGAACAAGGGGCTCCAGCTTAGTCGTGTTCCAGCAACGCTTCCGCGCACACCAAATCCAAATCCCAATCAGAAAGAAAGGACGCAGCCGTCGTCCCGCCACCAATCAGATACCAAACAGGCCCAATCCGAGTGCTAATAAATCAGGTGTGCAGATCATCTCCAAAAGAGAATATATAAAGGGGAATCCCCCGCCAAATTAAAAAAAAAAACCGAGTGCCAAAAGAACATTGTTTATTTCTGATCCGCTTACGATTTGTATATCCACCCTTTTTTTTTTTGTTGGGTGCCCTAATCGCAACAGCAGTATGTCCGCTAGGATCCTGGAGGACTCGCCCAACGCGCGCATCAACAAGACGATCCTCGATCGCTACCTGTCGCTGCCGCTGCAGGAGAATATCGTCCAGGCCACCTACGTGTGGATCGACGGCACCGGCGAGGATCTGCGCTGCAAGGACCGCACCCTCGACTTTATTCCCGAGAGCCCCAAGGGTAAGTCTTCAAACGGTCAAGTCTTCCCAAAAAATGTTGAGGAACATGCAAATAAATTTGTTGTAGAAACAGATCCAGATTACCTGGATTTCGATTTAAGATCAAAGTCTTAGTAGCCTAGTTATTTACAAAAAATTCAGAAATTTTCTAATCAATTAGAAAAGTATAATCATATATTAACATTTGAATTTATTTCTTGTTTTCTATTTTTTTCAAATATATTGCTAATTCTTTAAAATAAAATACATAACTTCAGTTCTTAATCTTACTATTTTATTTACTACTAAAAGTCAATCACAAATAGTTCCGTTATCAAGAATCCCAGGTTCTTTTGTGATGTTTTCTAAAACGAAATTGTTATACTTGTAAGGGATTTGTGGTAATCCCATAAGTACACTCAAAAATCAGCAACTCAAGACTCATGATAAGCCTGCTGTAACTTGATAAAAGTATTAGCCTTTAAAGCGGTGTAGGAGCACAATCGAAAGAACCCGTGAGCCCTCTGTTTACATGGCCAAGATCATTATCGTCCGTGACATTTAACTTACTACTTCTTTTAAATTTATTAAACAATCAACTCTTATTTAGACCAAATGCCTTATATTTGTTCGCTAAACCTTAATTATAACTCTCGATTAGTTTATTGTTAAATGGCGCCTGGATCAAGTACTTGAAATACCGGCATTAAGTAATTTCATACTTATCGCAACATAGGTCGCACTTGATTTATGTGCGAAATACTTGATTTTCTGCGAGTGTAATCTTATCAGTCTCAGACGTTGGCTTGATTTATCGCGGTGTTCTACTAGTTTTCGTCCATACAAATCGCTTTTAAAACCAGTTGAAAATCGTAATGAGGATTTAATAGATCGCGTGAGAATGAACCTTAATTCAAGTTCAACAGGAGAAGAAAGAACTAAAGAATTAAAAAATATATATATAAACGCTTAAATTTAAAAGACGAAGAAAATGAAAAAGTTATGTCTCGCCAGGTGCTAATTTTTTAAAATTAGTCAAACACTTTTAATGACCAGAAATACTGGCTCAATCCTAAATTAGAAGCTAACTGAGTAAATTTCTATTTTTAAAAGATCTGTTTGCTTTTTCACAAGTTCTGTATATCAAATCATTCAGAAGTCAAGGTTTATTTATATTTATTATAGAACTTAAATGTAGATAAGATCTAAAAGGTTTGTGATTGTAATTCACAAATGATTCAGAAAAACTAATTGTCTATTAAAGTCAGTGTTTATTTATATTGACAATAACATAGACACATAAATTATAGATTTTAGAAAATCAGAAAGTATTTATACACATAATATATATAGTATTATCGTCCGCTATCTTCCGCCGGCAAATTGTCACTTTTAATTCGCTTTAAAAGTCACATTTGCCAGCAATTACTACGCAATTGCTATATATTGTATGGCTATAGCTATACTATACTCGATCTGTGCGATTTTACGAACGTCTGAAAATCTAGCCCATAAACGCTCCAAAAATTGTGGCAATGAACGGCTTCGTCTGTTGCGGTTTTTTATTGATCCCTCACACGGGGTACGGGGCTATACAACCCCAGCGATGACCTTTGCCTTCGCACGTTTCTGGCGGCGGGTCTTCGGCTGGTCGAACGTCTGGGAAGTGCTTGCTTTATGGTCTTAAAACAGTATTTTCACGACTCGCGTCTGATAATGCGATTTAATCGGGGTGCTTTATAAAAGGCCGTCCGGACTTGAAAGAGTTTTTTGTGCTCGCTGCTAATTGATTGCTATTTAATGTGCAATTACCCACGCAGTAAGAAGAGGAAGCAATTAGGGGTATGGGTATTAAGGGTATTGTAAACTTATTTCTAACTTTTGCTGTGACACACGTTTATGAAGTCTTCTAACTTCTCAGAAAATCAGAGTGTTATCAACCCCAATAATAACAACATTATCAACTTGGTTAAACTCAAACCTAAAGAAATTTTTTTTTAATATTTATTTTTCAAAATCTATCTTTTAGAAACAAAAAAAAAATGATTTCAATTAAAAACTTAACAAAATTGCAAATAAGAAATGTTCCAGCTGGCGTAGTTGCTACTTGGAAGATGTAACCGCAAACCCAATCAGCCGAGTGACAAGGACGGACAGTTGTCTGTTCGGCTTAAGAAAAAACCCCCAACTTTGTAAACCCCGAACAACCTGTCAACTTAATTATTACCCTTGCACTTGAAAGCAAAAGCAAAACACAAATAAAAACAAATGACTTAATGCGCACAATTACTCATTAAGAAGCGGGACCCACACTCGCAACGGTTCTCCTCACAGAAATTGCATTTGACTAGCGTTGGAAAAGGATGGTCATATGGCGTGTAGGTGTGAGAGAAATTGGATAAATTTGTATTTGATGAGTGTGTGACGCACCCTAATGTGCAAAAGGGAGGTGTAGAACTGCATATGCCCCTTCTCCCTTCCCCATTTTAAGTTCAAAGCGAAATTCTAATTGAGCACTTGCAAAGAAAATTGTCAACAAATTACATTTAATCGTTAAAGCGTGCCTCTTTCAATAAAGGACAATCGATTTTGTTGTCTGTTCCTTTTCACCCCCCCACAACCAAAAGTAATTGAAAACTTTTAACTCGATTGCATTTCTAAACACTTTAGACACAAAATTGCCAGTCACTTCAAGGATGAGCAGGGTACGAAGATATAGAGGGAGAGAAAAAATCAGTTGGAATAGTGGTTAAAAAGTACAGATTACAAATACTTAGAATAAATATTTAGCTTAAAGCCATTATTATTAGAAAATAATTTTTGAATTGTTGAATTGATTTAAAATCACTTTTAGATTGATTACATTTTATTATTTCTATAAAATGCTTTATTAGTTATTTTCCATTGAAAATCATAATAGCTTGTGAATATCGGTTGAACTACTATATTAAATGTATTTAGATGGTAACTCCAACTAGTAATTTTGAAGATTCATGATCTCAAGAAGTGCAATCTCCAACGGCTGATAGTGCAATCAGATTTTCATGTTATTCTTTCTGTGTAGGACAGAAATCGGAAGCAAATAGCAACAGTGTTTGCAAGGGTTGTACGAGTATATAGGGGGCGGTGGGTAGTGGGTTGTGTTTGGTGGCTGTTTGGAGAGCAAGGCAAGGCAAAGCAAGGCTAATAACTGTAGTGCTACTGACACAGTGACACACTGACATTTGTATTTGAGATGCAGTCGCTATTTGCGCCACGGTGTGTGTGTGTGGAAAAATCTACAGCTGTTTATCAATTCGAGTGGCACACAGATACTCGAGCACACACATACAGCCGCAATGGGAATGAAAGATAGAGATAGAGAACCAACACGAGATACCAGATTGTAAATGAAATCGCTGGCTCAAGGTCACCCCCCGCCTGTTACAACAATGCAATGCGCCCCCCTCCCCCCCTGCATTCGCCCAGAAATTTGCATAAGTGAAATATTTTCATTAGCATTATTTACATACGGGGGAATTAACTATTTATTATAATAAACAACAGGCAATGGGGAAACGAGTTAGCGAGTGAACAAACTTCCGTCACCCAACACCACATCCCCCCTATCTAAATTTTCATTCTCACTCACAAGCCCCATTTTTTGATGGATCATCAAAATGCAAGGCAAGTGGTGGAAAAACAGGAGAGTAGCGCGGTTGCAGCTTGCGTTTTGAAACTTAATAGGCGCACAACAAATTTAATTCATATGCATATGCTTTTACATAAACAAAGGTACAGTAGGATAGACAACTATAGAAAAATAGGGCAAGCTATTTATATATAACATGTTTTAAATCAGTCATAAACAACAGCATTTAGTTTATAATTATAGCTTCTATATTTACGCTACACCATTGTTTTCTGAGAAAATCACCTAATTGTTCGAAACAAAAACCTATTTTAAGTTAGTCATAAATCAATCAAAATAAAATGTTAAACAAACTAAATGGCTCTCTGCCGGTTTCACTTAAATATATTGCCATCAATCATTTTAAAACGAAATAAAAGTCCTAAAGGGGTTAAGACTGAAAATATTGTTTGCCCTGTTGTGTCAAATTAGAATACGTCTACAATGCACTAAAATTTTATCTAAGTTTTTTACTTGATGAAGCATTTATTTGATTAAATTCAAAGACTAATATTGAGAACACAAACACAAAATATTCTATTTAGTTTTTCAATTGATTATTTGCAACAATAAGTTAACGAGCTTAGGACTGAAATAATGGGGAGATGTGAACTTTCAAACCGAACCCTGTCGAACCCCATTTCCATGCTCATTCAATTGCCATCAATTACATTTAATTCGAGGGTATCGCATGCTATGTGAGCGACGAGGTCACCCTTTAAAATTAACCCCCCAGCAGCGACTAATGGGAATGGATATGGACTAACCCCCACTTTTGTTTCCTAATTTTTCACCATTATAGAGCTGCCCGTGTGGAACTATGATGGAAGCTCGTGCTACCAGGCCGAGGGATCCAACTCGGACACCTACCTGTACCCGGTGGCCATCTACAAGGACCCCTTCCGCCGCGGCAACAACATTCTGGTGATGTGCGACACCTACAAGTTCGACGGCACCCCCACGGAGACCAATAAGCGCAAGACCTGTCTGGAGGTGGCCAACAAGTGCGTGGACGCGGAACCCTGGTTCGGCATCGAGCAGGAGTACACCTTCCTCGACTTCGATGGCCATCCACTTGGTTGGCCCAAGAACGGCTTCCCCGGACCCCAGGGACCCTACTACTGCGGCGTTGGTGCCAATAAGGTGAGTCCATTAAAGGTTTAAATTGATCGAAGCACTAGAAATAAACAATTAAAAACGAAATTCGTGATTCAGCATATTTAAAATACACTTATTCATACAATGTTAATATTTTTAAGGGATTTTGAACCTAATTAATAAGAGACAAAACATTACAAAGATCAGAAAAACTTGGTTACTTGTCGCCAACCACTGTGGCGTATACGTAATTTTGTTGGTTAATTTTGTTTGGTTTTAATTCAACTTTGAAATGATATCAAATATATTTGTAAATGTTTTTTGCCAATAGATTCTTGTGTAATTACAATACGAATTTTATAATGAAATTGTTTTGCTTTACAAGTATTATTATTTATTATTATTTTTAAGTATTTGTATCTATTTTAACAGTGTTTAAAAAACTGCAGTCGAAATAGCAAAAGTCGTAAACTTTTTGCTTTTTGCTGCTTTGACTGCTTGCGACTTTTTAAAATGAGCTGTTGCTACTGCTTGACTACTTATATTTAAAGGTAGACAATGGGGCGTATACGTAATATTTCATTTGATGACCCTTTTTTTTTAGCTTTTTTCAGTGTTTCTCAAAAGCTTTCTACTTCCAATATGTGATATTTGACCAACATTTGGTTACCATTTTCAGGTTTACGCCCGCGACATTGTGGATGCCCACTACCGGGCCTGTCTGTACGCCGGAATCAAGGTGTCCGGCACCAATGCTGAAGTGATGCCCGCCCAGTGGGAATTCCAAGTGGGACCCTGCGTGGGAATCTCCATCGGCGACGACCTTTGGATGGCCCGTTTCCTCTTGCACCGCATCTCCGAGGAGTTTGGCGTAAGTTCTTAGCCCCATTTATATTAATTATGATTTTTTTTTGAAGTTAAAAAAAACAGCTTTCTTGTTGATAATTTATTAATGTGAACATTTTGTTTGTAACATACAGATTGTGTCCACTCTGGACCCCAAGCCGATGCCCGGCGACTGGAACGGCGCCGGTGCCCACACCAACGTCTCCACGAAGGCGATGCGCGAAGATGGCGGCATCCGGGACATCGAGAAGGCGGTGGCCAAGCTGTCCAAGTGCCACGAGCGGCACATCCGGGCCTACGACCCCAAGCAGGGCCAGGACAACGCCCGTCGTCTGACCGGAAAGCACGAGACGAGCTCCATCAACGACTTCAGTGCCGGAGTGGCTAACCGCGGCTGCAGCATACGCATTCCCCGCGGAGTCAACGACGATGGCAAGGGCTACTTCGAGGATCGCCGGCCCAGCTCCAATTGCGATCCCTACTCCGTGGTGGAGGCCATTTTGCGTACCATCTGCCTGGACGAATAGGGGGGCAGGACGTACCGTCTCCAGAATTGTTATCGATTTCTAGATTGTTGTTAAACCACCACCACCTTTTTGATCCACTGACCCACGAACACCCGAACACCGAACGCGAAGTTATATGCATACCGTAGGCTTAGTTTTTACCTAACGTATTTTCCACAACCCAGAACTAGAACCCTAAGGCAGCTCCCATCTTGCTGATATTTCCCATGTTTTTTTCTTTTTTTTTTTTAGCTGCTGTTACTTAGGATTTAGTGCGAGTTTTTTGTTGGACCAGCAATACTATGCAATAAATATATACATGGTCAGCGAGATAGAGATGAGTTTAAGAAGAGCAAGAACCCAAAAAGACATCCACACCATCCTCAACAAAAAAACATAAAGCTATAGTATCAAACACCCCCCTACTTGTTAATGATATTAAATAATTAACTTTAATCCTAAACTACATACATATACTCTCTAGTTAAGCAAATGCACTAAAAAATAAAAAAAAATACACAATACAATAAATGTGATTTTTTCTAACTGGTTTGGGCGGCGATTGGAATTATAATGAAGGGGACTCGAAAAATGAATTTAAGGCAAACGTTTTTGGGAGTTACGTATCGAAACCACACCAAAAAATATAATTTATTGAAAATAAAAATTTTGCCCGACTTTGGACTTGTATAGAACTGATTCCTGGCAAAACTACAAAATAAAAGTAGATTGAATTACAACATAATCGCAAAAAAACACATTAAAAATTTGGTTTTTGTGTCAAAACCCTGGAAAATAATGGTCAAATGTTGGAATGTCATACACCTTTGAATTCGTAATAAAATTTTCAATCGAATGGCATTCACAGTTAAAATTTTTTCAGATTTTCAAATTTCTGCAAAAAATGATGATGTACCCCCTTACAAAAAAGTCAGAAATTTGGACAAAAATAAATTTGTCAAAAAATTTTTTTCAAAATTCGGTTTTTGCGTCAAGACAAAATAAATTATTTTCAATCGATCAGGGATGGATGGTATGGGTTGCCAGCTTTTCAAAATAGCAACTCTTTTGACTTTGGGTCTTATTTTGGTAAAGTTACAGCAAAAAGACTCTTCAGAAAAAATGTTGTTTGAAAAATCGCCAAAAATCCCAAAAAACACATTAAAAACTTGGTTTTTGTGTCAAAACCCTGGGAAATAATGGTCTAATGTTGGAATGTCATACACCGTTGAATTCGTAATAAAATTTCCAATCAAATGGCATTCACAGTTAAAATTTTTTCAGATTTTCGAATTTCGGCAAAAAATGATGATGTACCCCCTTACAATAAAGTCAGAAATTTGGACAAAAATAAATTTATCAAAAAACGTTTTTCAAAATTCGGTTTTTGCGTCAAAACTAAATTAATTGTTTTTAATCGATCAGGGATGGATGGTATGGGTTGCCAGCTGTTCAAAATAGCAACTCTTTTGACTTTGGGTCTTATTTTGGTTAAGTTACAGCAAAAAGACTCTACAGAAAAAATTTTGTTTGAAAAATCGCCAAAAATCCCAAAAAACACATTAAAAACTTGGTTTTTGTGTCAAAACCCTGGGAAATAATGGTCTAATGTTGGAATGTCATACACCGTTGAATTCGTTATAAAATTTTCAATCGAATGGCATTCACAGTTAGAATTTTTTCAGTTTTTCAAATTTCTGCAAAAAATGATGATGTACCCCCCTTACAAAAAAGTCAGAAATTTGGACAAAAATAAATTTATCAAAAAACGTTTTTCAAAATTCGGTTTTTGCGTCAAAACTAAATTAATTGTTTTTAATCGATCAGGGATGGATGGTATGGGTTGCCAGCTGTTCAAAATAGCAACTCTTTTGACTTTGGGTCTTATTTTGGTTAAGTTACAGCAAAAAGACTCTACAGAAAAAATTTTGTTTGAAAAATCGCCAAAAATCCCAAAAAACACATTAAAAACTTGGTTTTTGTGTCAAAACCCTGGGAAATAATGGTCTAATGTTGGAATGTCATACACCGTCGAATTCGTAATAAAATTTCCAATCAAATGGCATTCACAGTTAAAATTTTTTCAGATTTTCGAATTTCGGCAAAAAATGATGATGTACCCCCTTACAATAAAGTCAAAAATTTGGACAAAAATAAATTTGTCAAAAAACGTTTTTCAAAATTCGGTTTTTGCGTCAAGACAAAATAAATTATTTTCAATCGATCAGGGATGGATGGTATGGGTTGCCAGCTTTTCAAAATAGCAACTCTTTTGACTTTGGGTCTTATTTTGGTAAAGTTACAGCAAAAAGACTCTTCAGAAAAAATGTTGTTTGAAAAATCGCCAAAAATCCCAAAAAACACATTAAAAACTTGGTTTTTGTGTCAAAACCCTGGGAAATAATGGTCTAATGTTGGAATGTCATACACCGTTGAATTCGTAATAAAATTTCCAATCAAATGGCATTCACAGTTAAAATTTTTTCAGATTTTCGAATTTCGGCAAAAAATGATGATGTACCCCCTTACAAAAAAGTCAAAAATTTGGACAAAAATAAATTTGTCAAAAATTTTTTTTCAAAATTCGGTTTTTGCGTCAAGACAAAATAAATTATTTTCAATCGATCAGGGATGGATGGTATGGGTTGCCAGCTTTTCAAAATAGCAACTCTTTTGACTTTGGGTCTTATTTTGGTAAAGTTACAGCAAAAAGACTCTTCAGAAAAAATGTTGTTTGAAAAATCGCCAAAAATCCCAAAAAACACATTAAAAACTTGGTTTTTGTGTCAAAACCCTGGGAAATAATGGTCTAATGTTGGAATGTCATACACCGTTGAATTCGTAATAAAATTTCCAATCAAATGGCATTCACAGTTAAAATTTTTTCAGATTTTCGAATTTCGGCAAAAAATGATGATGTACCCCCTTACAAAAAAGTCAGAAATTTGGACAAAAATAAATTTATCAAAAAACGTTTTTCAAAATTCGGTTTTTGCGTCAAAACTAAATTAATTGTTTTTAATCGATCAGGGATGGATGGTATGGGTTGCCAGCTGTTCAAAATAGCAACTCTTTTGACTTTGGGTCTTATTTTGGTTAAGTTACAGCAAAAAGACTCTACAGAAAAAATTTTGTTTGAAAAATCGCCAAAAATCCCAAAAAACACATTAAAAACTTGGTTTTTGTGTCAAAACCCTGGGAAATAATGGTCTAATGTTGGAATGTCATACACCGTTGAATTCGTTATAAAATTTTCAATCGAATGGCATTCACAGTTAGAATTTTTTCAGTTTTTCAAATTTCTGCAAAAAATGATGATGTACCCCCTTACAAAAAAGTCAGAAATTTGGACAAAAATAAATTTATCAAAAAACGTTTTTCAAAATTCGGTTTTTGCGTCAAAACTAAATTAATTGTTTTTAATCGATCAGGGATGGATGGTATGGGTTGCCAGCTGTTCAAAATAGCAACTCTTTTGACTTTGGGTCTTATTTTGGTTAAGTTACAGCAAAAAGACTCTACAGAAAAAATTTTGTTTGAAAAATCGCCAAAAATCCCAAAAAACACATTAAAAACTTGGTTTTTGTGTCAAAACCCTGGGAAATAATGGTCTAATGTTGGAATGTCATACACCGTCGAATTCGTAATAAAATTTCCAATCAAATGGCATTCACAGTTAAAATTTTTTCAGATTTTCGAATTTCGGCAAAAAATGATGATGTACCCCCTTACAATAAAGTCAAAAATTTGGACAAAAATAAATTTGTCAAAAAACGTTTTTCAAAATTCGGTTTTTGCGTCAAGACAAAATAAATTATTTTCAATCGATCAGGGATGGATGGTATGGGTTGCCAGCTTTTCAAAATAGCAACTCTTTTGACTTTGGGTCTTATTTTGGTAAAGTTACAGCAAAAAGACTCTTCAGAAAAAATGTTGTTTGAAAAATCGCCAAAAATCCCAAAAAACACATTAAAAACTTGGTTTTTGTGTCAAAACCCTGGGAAATAATGGTCTAATGTTGGAATGTCATACACCGTTGAATTCGTAATAAAATTTCCAATCAAATGGCATTCACAGTTAAAATTTTTTCAGATTTTCGAATTTCGGCAAAAAATGATGATGTACCCCCTTACAAAAAAGTCAGAAATTTGGACAAAAATAAATTTATCAAAAAACGTTTTTCAAAATTCGGTTTTTGCGTCAAAACTAAATTAATTGTTTTTAATCGATCAGGGATGGATGGTATGGGTTGCCAGCTGTTCAAAATAGCAACTCTTTTGACTTTGGGTCTTATTTTGGTTAAGTTACAGCAAAAAGACTCTACAGAAAAAATTTTGTTTGAAAAATCGCCAAAAATCCCAAAAAACACATTAAAAACTTGGTTTTTGTGTCAAAACCCTGGGAAATAATGGTCTAATGTTGGAATGTCATACACCGTTGAATTCGTTATAAAATTTTCAATCGAATGGCATTCACAGTTAGAATTTTTTCAGTTTTTCAAATTTCTGCAAAAAATGATGATGTACCCCCTTACAAAAAAGTCAGAAATTTGGACAAAAATAAATTTATCAAAAAACGTTTTTCAAAATTCGGTTTTTGCGTCAAAACTAAATTAATTGTTTTTAATCGATCAGGGATGGATGGTATGGGTTGCCAGCTGTTCAAAATAGCAACTCTTTTGACTTTGGGTCTTATTTTGGTTAAGTTACAGCAAAAAGACTCTACAGAAAAAATTTTGTTTGAAAAATCGCCAAAAATCCCAAAAAACACATTAAAAACTTGGTTTTTGTGTCAAAACCCTGGGAAATAATGGTCTAATGTTGGAATGTCATACACCGTCGAATTCGTAATAAAATTTCCAATCAAATGGCATTCACAGTTAAAATTTTTTCAGATTTTCGAATTTCGGCAAAAAATGATGAAAAAAAAGTCAAAAATTTGGACAAAAATAAATTTGTCAAAAAACGTTTTTCAAAATTCGGTTTTTGCGTCAAGACAAAATAAATTATTTTCAATCGATCAGGGATGGATGGTATGGGTTGCCAGCTTTTCAAAATAGCAACTCTTTTGACTTTGGGTCTTATTTTGGTAAAGTTACAGCAAAAAGACTCTTCAGAAAAAATGTTGTTTGAAAAATCGCCAAAAATCCCAAAAAACACATTAAAAACTTGGTTTTTGTGTCAAAACCCTGGGAAATAATGGTCTAATGTTGGAATGTCATACACCGTTGAATTCGTTATAAAATTTTCAATCGAATGGCATTCACAGTTAGAATTTTTTCAGTTTTTCAAATTTCTGCAAAAAATGATGATGTACCCCCTTACAAAAAAGTCAGAAATTTGGACAAAAATAAATTTATCAAAAAACGTTTTTCAAAATTCGGTTTTTGCGTCAAAACTAAATTAATTGTTTTTAATCGATCAGGGATGGATGGTATGGGTTGCCAGCTGTTCAAAATAGCAACTCTTTTGACTTTGGGTCTTATTTTGGTTAAGTTACAGCAAAAAGACTATACAGGTAAAATTTTGTTTGAAAAATCGCCAAAAATCCCAAAAAACACATTAAAAACTTGGTTTTTGTGTCAAAACCCTGGGAAATAATGGTCTAATGTTGGAATGTCATACACCGTTGAATTCGTTATAAAATTTTCAATCGAATGGCATTCACAGTTAGAATTTTTTCAGTTTTTCAAATTTCTGCAAAAAATGATGATGTACCCCCTTACAAAAAAGTCAGAAATTTGGACAAAAATAAATTTATCAAAAAACGTTTTTCAAAATTCGGTTTTTGCGTCAAAACTAAATTAATTGTTTTTAATCGATCAGGGATGGATGGTATGGGTTGCCAGCTGTTCAAAATAGCAACTCTTTTGACTTTGGGTCTTATTTTGGTTAAGTTACAGCAAAAAGA
Organism: Drosophila elegans; assembly: GCF_018152505.1. Classification (NCBI taxonomy): domain Eukaryota; kingdom Metazoa; phylum Arthropoda; class Insecta; order Diptera; family Drosophilidae; genus Drosophila; species Drosophila elegans. The sequence goes on along the minus strand of NW_024545513.1, from coordinate 7,183,061 downwards.
CTCTACAGAAAAAATTTTGTTTGAAAAATCGCCAAAAATCCCAAAAAACACATTAAAAACTTGGTTTTTGTGTCAAAACCCTGGGAAATAATGGTCTAATGTTGGAATGTCATACACCGTCGAATTCGTAATAAAATTTCCAATCAAATGGCATTCACAGTTAAAATTTTTTCAGATTTTCGAATTTCGGCAAAAAATGATGATGTACCCCCTTACAAAAAAGTCAAAAATTTGGACAAAAATAAATTTGTCAAAAATTTTTTTTCAAAATTCGGTTTTTGCGTCAAGACAAAATAAATTATTTTCAATCGATCAGGGATGGATGGTATGGGTTGCCAGCTTTTCAAAATAGCAACTCTTTTGACTTTGGGTCTTATTTTGGTAAAGTTACAGCAAAAAGACTCTTCAGAAAAAATGTTGTTTGAAAAATCGCCAAAAATCCCAAAAAACACATTAAAAACTTGGTTTTTGTGTCAAAACCCTGGGAAATAATGGTCTAATGTTGGAATGTCATACACCGTTGAATTCGTAATAAAATTTCCAATCAAATGGCATTCACAGTTAAAATTTTTTCAGATTTTCGAATTTCGGCAAAAAATGATGATGTACCCCCTTACAAAAAAGTCAAAAATTTGGACAAAAATAAATTTGTCAAAAATTTTTTTTCAAAATTCGGTTTTTGCGTCAAGACAAAATAAATTATTTTCAATCGATCAGGGATGGATGGTATGGGTTGCCAGCTTTTCAAAATAGCAACTCTTTTGACTTTGGGTCTTATTTTGGTAAAGTTACAGCAAAAAGACTCTTCAGAAAAAATGTTGTTTGAAAAATCGCCAAAAATCCCAAAAAACACATTAAAAACTTGGTTTTTGTGTCAAAACCCTGGGAAATAATGGTCTAATGTTGGAATGTCATACACCGTTGAATTCGTAATAAAATTTCCAATCAAATGGCATTCACAGTTAAAATTTTTTCAGATTTTCGAATTTCGGCAAAAAATGATGATGTACCCCCTTACAAAAAAGTCAGAAATTTGGACAAAAATAAATTTATCAAAAAACGTTTTTCAAAATTCGGTTTTTGCGTCAAAACTAAATTAATTGTTTTTAATCGATTAGGGATGGATGGTATGGGTTGCCAGCTGTTCAAAATAGCAACTCTTTTGACTTTGGGTCTTATTTTGGTTAAGTTACAGCAAAAAGACTCTACAGAAAAAATTTTGTTTGAAAAATCGCCAAAAATCCCAAAAAACACATTAAAAACTTGGTTTTTGTGTCAAAACCCTGGGAAATAATGGTCTAATGTTGGAATGTCATACACCGTCGAATTCGTAATAAAATTTCCAATCAAATGGCATTCACAGTTAAAATTTTTTCAGATTTTCGAATTTCGGCAAAAAATGATGATGTACCCCCTTACAAAAAAGTCAAAAATTTGGACAAAAATAAATTTGTCAAAAAACGTTTTTCAAAATTCGGTTTTTGCGTCAAGACAAAATAAATTATTTTCAATCGATCAGGGATGGATGGTATGGGTTGCCAGCTTTTCAAAATAGCAACTCTTTTGACTTTGGGTCTTATTTTGGTAAAGTTACAGCAAAAAGACTCTTCAGAAAAAATGTTGTTTGAAAAATCGCCAAAAATCCCAAAAAACACATTAAAAACTTGGTTTTTGTGTCAAAACCCTGGGAAATAATGGTCTAATGTTGGAATGTCATACACCGTCGAATTCGTAATAAAATTTCCAATCAAATGGCATTCACAGTTAAAATTTTTTCAGATTTTCGAATTTCGGCAAAAAATGATGATGTACCCCCTTACAAAAAAGTCAAAAATTTGGACAAAAATAAATTTGTCAAAAAACGTTTTTCAAAATTCGGTTTTTGCGTCAAGACAAAATAAATTATTTTCAATCGATCAGGGATGGATGGTATGGGTTGCCAGCTTTTCAAAATAGCAACTCTTTTGACTTTGGGTCTTATTTTGGTAAAGTTACAGCAAAAAGACTCTTCAGAAAAAATGTTGTTTGAAAAATCGCCAAAAATCCCAAAAAACACATTAAAAACTTGGTTTTTGTGTCAAAACCCTGGGAAATAATGGTCTAATGTTGGAATGTCATACACCGTTGAATTCGTAATAAAATTTCCAATGAAATGGCATTCACAGTTAACATTTTTTCAGATTTTCGAATTTCGGCAAAAAATGATGATGTACCCCCTTACAAAAAAGTCAGAAATTTGGACATAAATAAATTTATCAAAAAACGTTTTTCAAAATTCGGTTTTTTTGTCAAAACTAAATTAATTGTTTTTAATCGATCAGGGATGGATGGTATGGGTTGCCAGCTGTTCAAAATAGCAACTCTTTTGACTTTGGGTCTTATTTTGGTTAAGTTACAGCAAAAAGACTACAGAAAAAATTTTGTTTGAAAAATCGCCAAAAATCCCAAAAAACACATTAAAAACTTGGTTTTTGTGTCAAAACCCTGGGAAATAATGGTCTAATGTTGGAATGTCATACACAGTTGAATTCGTAATAAAATTTCCAATCAAATGGCATTCACAGTTAAAATTTTTTCAGATTTTCGAATTTCGGCAAAAAATTATGATGTACCCCCTTACAAAAAAGTCAAAAATTTGGACAAAAATAAATTTGTCAAAAAACGTTTTTCAAAATTCGGTTTTTGCGTCAAGACAAAATAAATTATTTTCAATCGATCAGGGATGGATGGTATGGGTTGCCAGCTTTTCAAAATAGCAACTCTTTTGACTTTGGGTCTTAATTTGGTAAAGTTACAGCAAAAAGACTCTTCAGAAAAAATGTTGTTTGAAAAATCGCAAAAAATCCCAAAAAACACATTAAAAACTTGGTTTTTGTGTCAAAACCCTGGGAAATAATGGTCTAATGTTGGAATGTCATACACAGTTGAATTCGTAATAAAATTTCCAATCAAATGGCATTCACAGTTAAAATTTTTTCAGATTTTCGAATTTCGGCAAAAAATTATGATGTACCCCCTTACAAAAAAGTCAGAAATTTGGACGTAAATAAATTTATCAAAAAACGTTTTTCATAATTTGGTTTTTTTGTCAAAACTAAATTAATTGTTTTTAATCGATCAGGGATGGATGGCATGGGTTGCCAGCTGTTCAAAATAGCAACTCTTTTGACTTTGGGTCTTATTTTGGCAAAGTAATAACAAAAAATCGCAAAAAACACATTAAAAACTTGGTTTTTGTGTCAAAACCCTGAGAAATAATGGTCAAATGTTGAAATGTCATACACCGTTGAATTCGTAATAAAATTTCCAATCGAAAAGCAGTCACAGTTAAAAATGTTTAAATTTAGCCAATTTTCGAAAAAATGATGATATATAAAAAATGCAAAAATTGGTCAAAAAATTAATTAGTCAAAAAATCGATTTTTAAAAATCAGTGTTTGAATCAAATCCAAATTTATTTTTCTGAATCGATTGTGGGTGGGTAGTATAGGTCGCCAGCTGCATAAAACAGTTACTCTTAATGCTGTGCGATTTATTTTGCCTGCACGTTCTGATTTCTACAGTGTATATAGTACACACATAGACTGCAAGTAGATTAAAAACTGGAGTTCAGTGCTAGGGTTCATTGATGGGGTTGACTTTTTTCCCTGGCCGATAAGCTAAAATTGGCTGAAATAATTCCCAATACAAACGCTATATTTTTTGCTTTTCATTTTATTTATTTAATACTAAAAATTGTAACTTTGATTTCGTTTTGTATATCTGTTTAATTTTATTGATTTTTGTAGTTTTAGTTGAATTTTACTTCATCCATACTGTAGCCCTGCGAGTTTTCTCTGCTCTTCAGTTGTCAGTTTTATCGTTATATTGATATAGTTATGTATATATATATTTTTGTATATGTAAAGTATATAACACTATTTGTTGTGGTATTTTGTCAACTACATTCCATTTGTGATTTGAATTTTGTTTGTTGGTTTGTTGGGTTTGTTGGGTTTTGCTCAATGGTCAACAATGAATGAAACAAGAAACGCAATAAATAAGTGCCAATTAAAATTAACATTGAAGACTGATTTTGCTCAATGGAAGCTGAACTTGATTTATTTGCATTAAGTATATGCTATATGCGAGTGTGCCCGCTAATTAATTGGATTCAAAGGAGTTTCGACCGTTTGGCAGAGTCAACAAATCGTTTTACCGTCTGCTTTCTGCCTTGGCCAAAGTCGTTGACATTCGCACGCTAAATTGATAAACTGCAAAGTCTTTTCACATTTATCAAATCGAAGTGACAAGGCAATAAAATTAGCTGCTATCGACGGGGGTTCATTGTACCTCACCGATGATTCACTAAGTGGGGCAATTGTTTGATCAGTATTTCTCACAAATTCCGCACTTATTGGTCAATCAAATCGGTTAACATCAACTATGCACGGACCAAGTCTAGACTTTGGCCAACAATGCTCCATATGCATGGGTATAAATTTGTATAAACTATTTTAGATATCGTATAATTTGTGCCTTCGCTTGCCATAACATAATACGCAATTAACTCTAGATTTGCCAATTTCTTAAGACTCGAGGCTGTTGGGGAAACTGTTTTTGGGGGAAATTTAACTTTCTCGGGAATGTTTCATATATTAAAATGTCTGTTAACTGCTGCTGATTGTTAATACTGCCCCAACAACCTCGTCTTTTAGCCGCAGAAATATATATAAATATATATAGTACATACATTACATAATCATAATAATTAATTATCGCATAGAACAAAAAATTCTAGTCGTTTATCAAAAGTCGGGAACAAAACTTAGGCATTACATATACTAAGTGTTTACATAACAAAGTTTTTTGTGACACCATTTTCGCCTTTCTTACGTGCTAAAAACATATTACATAGATTTCATACTTCTCTCGCTGATTCTAATCGGTTTGTCATGATGTGCAAATCAATGTAATTACGAAAATTAAGTTATCGGTCTTAAACGCGGTAAGTAACAAACCTAAACAATGAGGACATCATGCTAACGAATGATAATAAAGACTTGATACAGAATAGGAAACAAAAAAAAACCTATAATATTGCACATGGAAAACGGTTTAACCTGAATAATTGTATTGTTTGTGGATAATCGGTAATCGTTCGAAATTCGATGTCGAAATCGGTTTTCGCGACAAGCTGCCAAATCGTTTAAGATTGGTATTGATTAAAATAACCATATAAATCATACTTCTTTTTTAGAGGTTTAGAAAAGCGCTACTTTTAACTAAGTAGAATATCGTTAGTGTGAATATCGTAGTCGTTATCGTAATATCGTTCTTAAAACGGGGAGAAAATGGGATATCTTTTCTCGTGGTTCTTTCACATATCGTTTTAAACTATTTGTAATAGTTGTATAATATTTGTTTTTCAGTTTTTCATCTTGCATTTCTCTCTGCATTTGGCCACGCTTGTTACTTTGTCTTTCGCACTTGGTTTTATTTTACTTTAAAGTTTAAATTGGTTTAGCTTACTATACGAGAGTTACAAAATTCATTCCAGACAAATGTGTGTATGAGTGTTAATATCATTCTACGGGGATGAAATCATAATACAAATCATATGACGAAACCGAAAAATGAGTACACTTTAAAAAGTCGGCGCATTGATTAAAAACGTTTTCTTCGCCTGGCCAAAGAACAATTTGATTCGCTTAAAACTTACATTAAAAGTGATTCACAGGATGCTTGGTTAGGGAAATGGGTTCTTGGGGGTATACATAAAATTCATTGCTTTGCGCATATGTGCTATATATCTAGGGGATATCCAAATGCCAAATGCCAATCACCTATCTGCAATCCATCGCATCGGATCAGTTGCCATCGATCAATGTACAGGGGTTGTAAAATACTCACAATATCGTTTCAATTAGGATTTAAAATAAATAAATATGAGTGTGTTTCGAGTGTAAAACATAACAGTAATAAAGTTATTGCCAAAAAAAAAAAATGTAGATACAAATAATCATACTAAAATATGCATATCATAATAGTTAAGTCTAACCGAATATTAACATAAATAAAATAGTATTGTAATGGGATTGCAACTATTCTGCTCTCTCCTCCTCGATCCTTAATTAACTTGCTGTGCCCGATGCTGATGCTCCATCCGATTCGTTCCTTCTTTGTGATCACAGGCCTGCCCTTACATATATATCAATGATGCATATATATATAAATCGGCTTCAGCTCGCTTCCCCATATACTTATGGGTGTATCCTGTACTGCCCTGATTTTTCTCTCCCCTCTCACTCGCTGCTATTCTCCTGGTTGTGGTTGTGTTTGTGGTTCTTATTTGGTGAGGATCTGCTGGATCTGGTCGATCTCTAGGTTATGTCGACAGCTCCGTACTCCCGCGCCTCACCATATTCAGATCGTTGAAGTCGATCTCGGTCGATTCGATCGATTGGATCGATGAGCTGCGCAGTTTTGTGCCCGGATATTTGCCACGACTCTTTAGCGCCGTCAGCTATAGTAAATCAAAAGGTTTCATTAGTTGAAAGTTCTTTTAAATATTATTTAAAAAGAAATAGTTCAAAAAAAAAACATATTTACAATTACAAGGCCAAAGCAATTATTGAATTTTGGTCATGCGGCTAAAATATGCAAAAGATTTCTCTTTAAATAAAATTAGACTTTATCATATTTAAGTAAAATATGTTGAGAACAGAACTGATTTGAATTCTTCAAAATAAATTTGATTGACAATTTTCAATAAAATATCTAAAAAAATATGCCTATAAAAACCGCCATTAATTGCTTTACTTAGTAATTTAGAAATAAGAAAAACATAGATCTGGTTAAACAGAGATCTGATTAAAGTGTTCGTGTACAGAAACGTGTCTTAAATACCTTATTGATTAGTTGCTATGAATATGTCTGTTAGATAAGAAGGCATGCAAGCGTGCAGAAAATTAATAACATTACAAAACGCATTTCTATAAATCACAGGTCTAGAAACGTTTCCGCAGGGACTAAAACGTCTCAATTAGAAATCTAAATAAATAATCCAAAGCTGATGGGAATTTTATGGCAAGGCCAAAACGAACTCGTGTCAAAACAGCATCAACTGATGACAGGTACTCGTGTCAAGACCAACGATCACAATACGTCATCACAAGTATGCAAAACAAACAACAGCGAAGATTGATTAAAATCAGGCAATTTCAATGGCAACAACTAGCATCCGATGCATTCAATCTTAGAACGAATACGAGTGAAGTCATTGACCCATACAAAAAATAAAGCATAGAACAGAGGCAAAGTTTTGCTAGATCGGAACTAGAACAACTTACAGATTAGGGTTTGAGAATAAGCTCAAAGCTAGTAAAAAGCTTTGTGAATTAAAAGACCATTACACTGGGCAGCAAAATTAATGTATATCTATTACCAAATATACTTATAAATGTTTACTATGGTATAATTTATATTATTTATGCTGTTTAAATATTTTATAAAAGCAAAAACAAATTTTTGAATATTTTGAATGCTCATTTTTGTTTATGAAAAGAAGTCACTATGAACAGAATTTCAGACAAGCTAATTTTTGTAATTTATAAACTACATTTTTTTTCCCTTGGAAACAATTTTTTATGATGTTGCCAATTGAATGATTCATGCATTTTCAAACTATGGAAAGGGGGTATAAACGATGGCGAGGGTCTAGAAGCTGTAGAACGTGCAAACTATGGAAAGTTAAGGTCAACGAACGCTACAAATACGCAATGCTTAAAAGTACTGAGATGCTTTGAGCAGTTTCATAGAGACCTGGGTAGTTGGTAGATTGGCCTGCTGCTTGAGGTTGGATTTTTAATGTTTTCGAGGGTTGTGTGTGTGTGTGGCAATAAAGATTAGAGGATAATTGTGGCTTCTTGACTTTCAAATTGGTTTTTTCGGTAGTTTGCTTTTATTAATTTTTGTTTTTTTTTTTTTTGGTAATTTTGCTCGTTTAATTTTGCTTTTATTCAATTGGTTTTCGTTTTTGGGTTGTGTTAAAATTAGTTTAGCTTATCCATTTCCACGGTTCAGTGTCGGGGCTGGTTATTGGCGTGGGATACTATATAGCAAAACCAACAACGCATTGTTTTTTTGTTTTTGCGTGTGAGAAAGAAATTCAATGAGAAATACCCGATTATTATCTTGGCTCACAGATGGGTTACGGAATGGGTTTTCAAAAGTAATCAAACGCAAAATAAAAGAAACAATAAAATCAAAGAATAGCGAAAACTAAAGGGTGTATACAGTGAAGCTTAGCAAACTCATAAGCCTGTTGATATGCCACAGTGAGCGAGCGCAACAGAATATAAAGAATTTTCTATACAAACTGTTTAACTTGTCTTTCATGTCAAATCTGAATGTTCTTACATGGTAAAAATAAATATATCAGTCAAAATACTGACTGTTCTGGGCAGGGATAGACCCTTTTAACTTACAATCACAATTTTTTTGGATATTGATATTGAATATCAGCATATGAACAATATTTACCTATGTTTTTGTTTAACTATATTATTTTTGTTTTATAATTTTTAAAATTAACATTTTTAGAATAGAATATATATAGAAGGTAAATATACAAAGGATTAAAACTCAATTTTATTTTATTTACTGCTGGTAAATTAAATACTTTCTGAGCCTCCAAGAACAAACAGATTTGACCTGAAGTTAACTAGCAAACAAAGCATATTTAAGGTGGCGCTCCTCCAAATTGGAAATATTACTCTGCTCTGGTCTTAGTCTGGTTAAGTCAGTTAGGTGAGTGATTGTTGAGTGGGTGTAAAGTGGGTGGGTGCGTGTTATTAGTGAATGTCTGCTGCTGCTGTTGCTGGCATTTGAATGAACTTAAAACGAAACCAAAACCAAATGCAGTGGGGGATTAGCGGCAAATGCTCTGGGCATCGAATGGCGTCCCTTGCTCACCTCCGCCTTCATGTCGGCCAGCCTGTCCTGCAGGTCGCGCACCTTATCCGAATCATCCAGATTGGCGCGCAGTTCGCCCTCGGCGAGCATCTCTGAGTTCTGTGATTATAAAGGGCAGGGTAGCATAAGTAAATATATAGAAAAAATAAAAGTATGTAGTGCTTACCTTGGTCTCTAGTCGTGAAATTTCCTGTTTCAGTTCGGCCACCGTTTGGCTCTGCTCGGTGAATTTGATTTTCACGTTCATCAGCTCATCCTTCATGCGAGATTCCAGATCCGAGTATCTGGAAATTGATTTTGGGATGCATATTATACACAAGTGCCACGTTTAATATTTAAATAAACGTGTGCTCACCTGTGCTGCTGTTCGCGCGCCTTGTTGGACATGTCCTTCTCCCTGGTCACGGCCATTTCGAGCTCCTCCTTGAGCTTCTTGTGCTCCTCGTCCTGCCGCCGCAGTTGATTGGTGGACACCTGGACCTGCGTCTCCAGCTCCATGACCTTCAGTCGCAGCTCCTTGAGCTCGGTGAGCGTCTCCATTTCGCGAATGCGTGTGGTCATCAGCTCCTCCTCAAGCTTCTGGGTGTGCTCGCTGCTCTTGGAGCTGTCGAAGAAGTTGGTCAGCAGCTTCTTGGGCGTGGAGTCCACGGCGTTGGTGGTGCGTTCGCTTTCGCTGCGCTGGTTCTCCGCCAGCTGTCGCTGCCACTGGCTGCTCAGCTCCTGCACCCGCTGCTTGAGGTCCTTCAGCGAGAGTGAGGCCTCCGCCTCGCGCAATTTGCTGGCAATCAGCTCGTCCTGCAGGTGGGCCACCGAATTGTCCGGCGTCGTCTCCCGCAGCGTCTTCTTGTCCTCCTCCAGCTCCTCCACCTTGGCCTTCAGGTTCCTGATCTGATCCTCGCTCTCGGCCAGACCCTGGCGCACTTTCACCAGCTCCTCCAGCAGACAGGAGACCATCTCGTCGCGCTGCTTAAGCGCCTCCTCCTTCATGCAGAGCTCGTCGATGGACGACTGCCGGGAGTTGTTCTAAATGGCAAGCAAGAATGGCATTAATTTAGACTGATTTATTATAAATTTATGTGGGTTTTGGGCATGCAGAGTGTGGGTGGTTAGCTATGATACAAATAAGTTTACTTGGGTTACACGCTCATTTACATATGTACTTATCCTACGTTATTCTTCGTTGCGTACTTAACTTGGTAAAATTCAGGAAAAATAACACTAAAGTTTAAAGCATTATTAAATTATATTTTATAATTTTCCAAAAAGGATTGATGTTATATGATTTATTAGCAATAAAATATTTTTGCAAGTTTTAATTTTGTATATGATTTATATTTAATGATAAATTGATACTAATATATATGAATTATATTTAAAAACAAACACAACTAATTGAATAAGGTTAATTTCTATAGTACAATGGCATAATAAATGAAGATGGAAGAAGCCCAGAAATCGATATTATTGAAGAATTTCTGAGCCTATTGGTTACAAATACGAATATGTGTTTATATTTTCTATTTATGTATTTAGGGCAAAACAATAAACATGCAAAACAATCGAACGGCAGAGTTATTGTATTGTACATTCAAACTACAAAACGAGGTTGCGTGAGTGGCTCACGAGATACTTACGCTGTCGATGGATACATTCTGTATGGGATTTGAGTATTTATTTTCATTTTTTTTTTGTTTTTTTTTTTCGGATTAAAGCGAACATTTTTGTGTGTGTAATTTGAAGCACCACAACCATAAGAAATCAAATAAAATAGAAAAGAATACAGAAGATTAGCAACAGATTCCGTTTTAGTTACAGGACACATGACCGAGACATTGGGGTCGGGGATCGATGTATTTGAGGGATGAGTTCACGGAGATGGCCACAATATACTCACATTCTCCTGAAGGCGAAGACTCAAGCCGCGGACCTCCTCATTGGCGTTTTCCAGCTGATGGGAGACCTCCAAATAAGAGCGCCGCAATTGCATCAACTCTGTTTGAATGGCATAGCTGGAATATAATACAAATCAAGTATATAGTAAATTAAGTAATATGTACTAATAATCAACGCACTGTCAAATCTTTTTAACAAACACTAATTAACTTTGCTACATTATATTCTACAATAACAACATTAAGCTGATTTGTTAAGATAAGTATGATGGTTACAAAGGCGCCAATTGGAGAAAAACTAAGAATTTCTTAAACTTAACCAATCACCTTAGTTAGAGATCTTTACCTAGTTTCCTCTTCCTCAGCTCTGGAGACTTGGCCGCGCACCAGGCGATCCGCGAGTTCGGCACTTTCGGCCTCGAGCAGCTCATTGCGCTGCTTCAGCAGGCAGTTCTCGCGTCTCAGACGCCGCAGCTCGGCCATCTCCTCCTGCTCCTTCTTCTTGAGGTCCTGGTACTCCTTCTCCATCTTCTTCATGCGCTTGGTGTTCAGCTTGAGGGAGTAGGCCAGATTGAAGAAGCCCTCGACGTCGGCCTCGACGCGACCGGGCAGCTCCTTCTGGAAGAACTTCAGCATGGCCTCCATGTCCAGGCAGAGCAGCGTTTCCTTGCCGGTGAGGAGCAGGGCCAGGGCCACCTTGAAGATGAACTCCATGCCCTCGCTGAGGAAGACGTCCATGATGCGGCATGAGAGATTGACATTCAGGGTGGTGGTGTACAGGGTGAGGAACCAACTGGAGGCGTACATGGTCGTCTGGAAGCCCTGCTGCTGGAAGTGTATGTGCATGTCGGGTATCTGCTCCTGCACCAGGTTCTCCAGCTGGTACATGCACAGACCAAGCTCCGACATCGACGGCTTGAACATGTGCCGCATGCGATGCTGCTTCATGATCTGCACGAGCACGGCGAAGGCCTCCTCCTCGGGCATTTGCATCAGCAGCAGTCCGACAATGAAGCCGGATCCCTGGCAGTAGCCCACCTCGCGATCGTGCAGCGAATAGGCCTTGATCACGTTGAACAGGGCCTCCTGGCCGGGTCCGTCCTTCTCCTTGAAGAACTCCACCTCGGGATAGGTGCGGGCAATGTCCCGCCGGATCACCTTCTCGCAGGCACTGGTTGCCTTGATGTATTCCGCATACTGTTTCTTGTCCGCCTCCGCCGCTCCGCTCAGCTGCTGCCACACGATCGCCCGAAAGTGGTGCGGAATTCCGCGGCGCACCAGCTCACCCACGCAGGGATTCTTGCGCTTCAGAGCTCCCTCCCAGTCGTTCAGGATGGTGGCCCACGTCGTCCAGGTGTCCTCCTCCGCCACCGAGTTGCCACCTGTAAATACGATACTTGTTACTCATCGAGTTCTATTTATTAAGCAAGTAAATACATTATTAACTAATTACCCAAGTAAGACATAACTCTTTTGTTATTGAATAAATTCCTATTAACTACGATTTTTATTTATATTTATTTATCTATCTATCAGAACAGTGTATATTTGGTCATCGATTTTTGTCAGAATCTGATTTAACATTAGTCACCTAGTCACAATACAGCTACCAAACGAAATTCCTTATCGATAATATCTTTTAAAATGGATTTTGCCATAGAATGATTACGCTATAATTATTTTTGCTATAATAAAAATGTTTTTAAGTACTGTTCTAAGCTCAATCTTTTTATTAACACGACTTAGTATTTAATAAATAATTAACAAATAAATGTATTATTTCCTGACCGAAAACATAAAGGGTAATAATCTTAGACCTTTTTTAAATCTACTTATTTAAAGCGTATTAAACACTATCAACATAGAGTAGTAATTGACTTTATAATAATAATAATATTTTGTGTGGTACTAAAATTATTAGCTTTTAACAATGATAATGACAATAATATTATTTAAGCTGAAGACTTGGATGTATATCGTTTACATAGTTAAATCGTTAGGCATAGATTCCGACATTGGTTTACAAATATTAAAAGCCTTAAACTAAAATATCACATTAGTAAAAACAAGAATACTTCTTGCATTATTTAATTTTTGGATGCCATTGTACAGAATACTTACTCGACGTGAGGCTGATCTGACTCGTGTCCGAGTTCTTGCGACTGTGCGTGGAGTGCAGAGAGTTGAGGGACTTGGCATCGCTCTCGATGAGCTTGTTGGCCGCCTCCAGCTTGGCCAGCAGATTCATCTCGGAGGTGGGCAGGTTCTCTTCGCCGGGAAGTGCGCCGCCCTTCACGTCCATTTTCGCTTGGCTCTCGGCTGATGAGGCAGTGATCGTTGTGGTCAGGGTCATCTTCTGACGCAGAACGACGATCTCCGATCTCAGTCTATACTCCCTGCTGAAGTTTAAGTCCCTGGGTTACGTTACGCTGCCTAGATCTCGATCGTTGCGAACTGTGATGCCCGATGCCCGATTCGCGATCCGCGATGATTAATCCCTTGCTGATTTTCCTAAGACCGCCACATGATGCTCCCAGTTCGCACACTGTATGTACAAGAAAATACAATCTTTAGATCATTGATATATTAATGATAGATAGTAAGTAGCGAAACTGAAGTTACCGGATTTCGAGAGACCAGTGAAATGAACTCCTCTCGAGATCTGGCATGTGCCACATAATGGAAATACTACAAAATATATAAAACAAATAGAAGCGAGTGCAAAGTATTCCAGTCTGTTTGCCAGCCTCTGTGTTTTTTGTTTTTCTCTCGTTCTGTTTATTATTCGTGCGCCCTACAAAACCCGTGCTTATAAAGGGGGTTCGTGGGGGGACGGGCGGACCTGCAACTGAACAATGGAAAAAGCTGTCAGGGCTTTCTGTTGATTGCCTTGGCGACTATTTCTTCCGAGCGGGTATATTCAACTCTTTCACGCAACTAGATCAAGTTTAACTTTCCTCTTTTTCACTCTCAGTATTAAAAAAAAAAATTCAAACCAAAAGTAGGGTAGATAAGTGATCAAAATAAAAGAAGAAAGTATTGCAAACACTATCAAAACAAGTGTTGATTGAAATTTATAAAAAGAAAATTTTAGAAAACAGTTTTAGAAGATTTAAGAGTAAAAAGAAAGAATTAAATTAAATGCAAAAATGGTTACTGGTCACATCAAGTGTTAATGATTTTTGTGAGCTTACTGTACTTATAAAAAAAAAAAAAAACAATCGCCAAAGAGAGCCCCATTTTGTATCAAGAATTTTTGACTTTTCTAGTTCTCTCGGCAAAAACAAAAATAAATCCAGAGGAAGTTCGAACTTGTTAAAAGCAAAACTGTTATCAATTTGGAGAGAAAAAGATTGCCGAAGACGGTTGGAGAACAATAATAGACGCAGTGATGTTTATATTAGATTGGTAATACAATAACTTTGTCTTTTTACTCTGTTGGTGTCTTTTGATAAGTTACACATTCCAGCGATTTGTGATTTTATTCTCCACTGATCAATCAGTTCGATTTTAATGCAGTAGAAAGACTGCGGAGTTTGTTGTTTTGATTTTGGTGAAGCAACGTCAGAACGACTCTCATATCGCATTTGTTATACTCTAAAATTCTTGTCGTAGTTATTACTTCTATTAATCTGACATTCCCCATTACCCAATTCTAAGAAACGGAGTAATGTACCTTTGAACATTACATTTTATCAACTTTTATTGCATGAAGTGATGTATGATTTATTTATGGGAAGTATGGCATGATCTTATCTAAAGGGATCAAAATTTAAATTTATATGGCTTTGCTGATAAATAAAGTTGTCATCTATAAAAAAAAATGCAGTTCCATTTTTCACGCCTTACTTTTTGTATTTATTTCATCAGAATTTGATAAGACGTTTGCACTATAATTTTGTAAAAAGGAAAATGTTCCGAAAATACCTCTATTAAGGTGTACTATTTTTGTTTTATACATTTAATGGATACACTGGCAGTCCATCATTTAGTGTTAACCCCCAATAGTCCCCTATAATACATCTGTCTATATCTGGAGGCACTCTGAGCCGCCTTTGGGTTGGCGTCTGCCTCCGTCTGGCCATTATCTAATGGATTCTTCTGGCCAGACAATGCCGCACCCCTCCACTTGGCCCCTGCCTTCAGAAAGCTGCTCCTGCTCCAGCCGGTTTCAATACAATTGAAAGGCAAAGTAAATTCAAATAGATATGTAGGTCAGGAAACGATAAACAAGCCAGTGAAATACGGTTTTTCGTGAGCAAGTGCATACACATGGTTGGTGTCTATTTATACATAGTATATATGGAATTTGTATGATGCAGTTAGTAACCACTTGAGTGGTTCCCTTTTCAAATGATAAATCAAAGTTTTTAAGACTAATGAACGAGTTATAATTACCAAGAGGGGGTCTTGTAGTCTTGCCTCTGTGTCTGCATTCGTTTTGTGGTCTGATTCACTTAGGTGCGAACGCTAAACCTTCCATGAATCAGACAGTCAAACGTTTTAAACCCATTAAAAATTCCACTTTGGCGTGTCTTCTATTACAAGGCGTATCTCTCAATTTAACTACAGTAAAATACAGCAAGGTAAGTCACTTGCGTCAATAATGCTGGTAATAGGTGTGCTTAAAATATATATATATAAAAACCTTTGTTTTTATAAAAACATTTTTATTGGCTATTTTTAGGGGTTTGTTAAAACTATCGTATGTTTAAGAAAAAAGGAAAACAAAGGCAAGGCAAAGGTGCGTTTGTTCTTATTAAAAAACAAATCCAAGAACGGAAATATTATCGTTGGCATGTATTTATTGTTTCTTTTATATATTTGGCCATAACTCTTATCATTCTTATAATTTGTTTACGTTAAAAACAATTCTAAATTTACATACATGAATAAGGAATTTAATTTTTTAAAATTTTAAAATCGACATTCTTAAATATACAAATGGTGTGTCATTGAAGAATAAAAGGGTTGAAAAAACATGTTTAAATTTATTAGCGAATGAGTACATTTTTATTGATAATATTAAATGCTGTTTTGGTGCATTCATTTTCGTTTCTTAGTCCCCACTGTATTTTGTATAGGTCCAAAAATGACCGTCAGCAATATCAACTACACTTTTACAATCTTCATTTCGTTTACTGATATCAACAAACGCGCAGTTTAAAAGCATATAGAAAATATTAAAAATTAGCTTTGTGCACCTGTCTGAAGCAAACAAAAAAATTTGATTATTCTAAGAAATTGCGATTTATTTATGGCAAAGCCCTTAAACTTATCAAGTAAATTCAAATCTAACACCTGGCAAGCGATTCTGCAGAAATGGGTATTTGGGTGTTTATTTTTTTTTTTTTTTGAAAAAACATTAAACGCGTAAAATGGGACATATCGTGCGAATTGTGATTGAATGAGTCACCAGGTGACAGCTATCATTGGGACATATGATAAGCGATAAGATCTGAAGACCAACATGACGTATACGCAACAGGTGCCGCAAAACCCCCACCCGCTGTATATTACTTACTTATCCCACGCAAAATGATCGATTAAACCAACAGAAAGGCCCTGGTGGGGTTAAGTGGTGTTTCATTGTCTATGTAAGCAAACAATTGCATTGTCGGTACATTGCTATTGCATGTGGCAGGTAAACTACAGTAGTCCTATAAATGGGCTATCCAAATTTCTGATTTGTTGAAAATTTGCAAAGCATTTTCCACTTTTATTGCATGCGGAACGCTATTACTACAGTGGTTATCCGAAATTATACATTTTTATATACTTTTATTAGATCACCAGAACTATACATTAAAAGAAGACCGCAAATGTTCAATTTATCAGGTACTCACTGTACCTTAGAGAGGGTGAAAAAATGCAACATTCTCATATCCCAAAAGGCAATGCCAAAAAGCTTTCGTTCCAAAGTCAAAGGCAAATTGTTCAATTTCACATCAGTACACTGAGAAAAGCTACATAACGCTTACAAGTAAATCGAATAAAAGTAATGAAAATAAATAAAACTATAATAGTGGAGCAGACAGTGGCAAAGATAAAGACATGGCAAAGGCAGCCAAAGGCAGTAATATCTCATCGATACGATACGTGGTGATTAGATTTCGACACAACAATAAACAAAAACAAAAAAAAAATAACAAAAAACAACAAGTGTGTGGGGTGTGCTTTTGTGTATGTGAGAAAGTAAAAGCAAAGTCAAAATCAAAAGCAAAGGCAAAGGCAAAGTCAACACCAACAGTAACAGCAACAGCAACAATGCAATCGTAAAACCAAATCTCCATTGAAAATAAGGTTAGTTCACCCTCGCGATTCCGAGTTTCAGTACGAATTGTCGTGTCAAGCGCACAGGAAGCGATCGCAACCCGGATCGGATTGGATCGGATCGGAGCCCCATATGTAATACATATACAACGCAGACTTTCGACGGTGAACAGCGTCGATCGCATGTGGACAAACAATTAAATGTAATGCCAAACAAAAATAGTAAATAGCGAGTCGCTGCGCGATAACGAGCCGAGCTATCAACAAAAAATAACCCTTCATTTAATTAAAACGTAAACATAACAATCTCTTGTTACTACCAACAAAAAACAAGTGTAAAAAATACAACTATTTTGATTGAATTGCCACAAATAAATAATTAAAAAGTTATTCACCCGCCCAAAGGGATTAAAAAATACGCTTTTAAAATCAAATAATATATAAAACTAACATTTTAAATTTATCATAACAAGTAACCTAAATTAACTTCAAAATAATACTCAAAAATCATAAGCAACATAGTCCACAAAAAATAAAACTAATCATTTTATGAGTGCTATCAAAATTATGAGCAACAAACTTACAGTAACAAAGAAAAATATTATTTGTAATATGTGGATTGTTGAGAAACACAGTGAAAAAAAATTAAACAATGGAAAAATTTTTTAAAGAAAGGAACTTAATCATTAACTGGTTTTTAAAGTCTACAAAAATAAAGAATACAATCAAATAAAGTCAAATATAAACAGGCCCTAAATACAATTTTTGTTTGCGTATTTAAGTGTTTGTTTTTACCATTCAAGTGAAATAATATAACAACCAATCGCAGAGCTTTCAAATTTCGACATAAATCCAAAGCAAATAGAAATAATTATATATAATTTGCTGGCATGAAAACCTGTTTACAAACTCCAATTTGACACAGATGGAACAAAACTTATAATAATAGTAAAAGTCGACGCACAATAAACACCGAAATAAACGAGTTTTCAAGTTGGCAATTATTTTATTTTTTGCAAACGCTCTTCTATTTTGTTTTTTTTTTTTTTTTTTGCACCACCTTATAACCATTGTGTTTTTGTGTGTTTTTTTGTGTTGTTTATTTTTTGCATGTGAAGACAAGGTCAAAGAAGCGCTAAAAGAAGAGGCAAAGACGAAATAGATATTCCAAAAAAAACCAACGAAATAATGACGGCCAACACAGCGACGTCGGAGGAAAATCTGCTGGGGAATGGTGGACATGCACAGGAGCCCTCCACGCCCACCTCGGATACCGAAATGGGCGGTGGCACTCCCCCGGAACTGAGCGAGATCTTTTTCGTGGACAACAGTCGCCGCAAGCACAGCATTAAAATCCAGGTTAAACTCTGCCCCGAAGGAGTTTACCTGCGTCGCGAAACGGACGCAGATGATCAAATAAACGAGCAACTAATAAGGATCGATGACATCATAGGATCTCGGTATGGTCCACGCCTTAAGAAACGAGCCAGGGGTGGCCTCAACTCCTGCCGGAATCCCAATGTGCCGGGTCAGGAGGCGGAACCCGAACCGGATAGCGATAACAGTGCCTATTTGTACATCTATGCCTATCTGAAGAAGGAAAAACCCCTAAGGCGTGTGCAAACCCTCAGGATTCTACGCTTTCGATCCAGCAATAACTACGATGTCAATCTCCAGACCGCAGAGCTATGGCATCATACGATCCGCAAACATAAGCGTGAAAACGGCAGCAATGCCCCCGCCGACTCGGGCAAACAATTGCTCATTCTACTCAATCCCAAGTCCGGCTCTGGCAAAGGTCGCGAGCTCTTCCAGAAACAGGTGGCCCCCCTGCTGACGGAAGCGGAGGCCCAGTATGATCTGCAGATCACCACACATCCTCAGTATGCCAAGGAATTTGTGCGCACCAGGAAGGATCTGCTGGAGCGCTATTCAGGCATTGTGGTCGCCTCCGGCGATGGCCTCTTCTACGAAGTACTCAACGGCCTGATGGAGCGCATGGATTGGCGCAAGGCCTGCCGAATGCTACCGCTGGGCATCATACCGTGCGGTTCGGGCAATGGTCTGGCCAAAAGTGTGGCCCATCACTGCAACGAACCGTACGAGCCCAAGCCCATTCTCCATGCCACCTTGACCTGCATTGCCGGCAAGAGTACGCCCATGGATGTGGTCAGGGTGGAACTGGCGCCCCAGGATAAGCACTTTGTGATGTACTCCTTCCTGTCGGTGGGCTGGGGTCTGATAGCCGACATCGATATTGAAAGTGAGCGCCTGCGATCGATTGGAGCGCAGAGATTCACGCTGTGGGCCATCAAAAGGCTTATAACCCTGCGAACCTACAAGGGCAGGGTGTCCTATCTACTGGCCAAGAACAAAAAAGATGAGGAGCCACCCGTGGAGGCAGCCAAAGAGGCTCGGGAAAATCCCAAAGAGGAGAAGAGACCCGCAGCAATACGTTCTTCTTTGCCGCTGAATGCTGGGGAATTTCGTGATTTACCCGAGGAAGATGAGGACGACCTCGATTCGGAGCAGTTTGCCGATGCCATATCCCTGGATCGTTCGGTCTATCGCCAGAATGCGGATAGCTGGCACTCGGCCATGTCGCGAAGAACTGCATACTACTCCCTCGGTGGACCCAGTCTGCGCTCCAATCGCAGTCGCTTGAGTGTGAGCCAGCGCATTGAGGCGGCCAACGCGGAATTTGCGGAGAAGGTGCCAACGGGCACCATTCCGGGACTGCAGGTGCCACTGCAGGGCACAGACGGCTGGGTCTGCGAGGATGGCGACTTTGTGATGGTCCACGCCGCCTACACTACCCACCTCTCATCCGACGTCTTCTTTGCCCCCGAATCCCGGCTAGACGATGGCCTCATCTACCTGGTGATCATTCGCAGTGGCGTGAGTCGCCATCAGCTGCTCAATTTCATGCTCAGTCTGAACACGGGCACCCATCTGCCCATCGGTGAGGATCCCTTCATCAAGGTGGTGACCTGCCGGGCATTCCGGATCGAACCGAACAGCTCCGATGGCATCCTGGTGGTGGACGGCGAACGGGTTGAATACGGACCCATTCAGGCGGAAGTAATGCCCGGCCTGGTCAATGTGATGACCACCAGTGGTCAGTAGTATTGTAGTAGTCTTTTAGAACTATCAGGCTACAAACTGTGCAATTACCCATTTGATAACAAACTACATTCAGTGAATGTCATCATTCAACAGCTTCTTTAAGTCGTATCCTCAAATGTTTAAACATAATCGAAGGTATTTTGTATGAGGCACTTTAAACTCTCAAAAGATATTTGTATCCAAGCTAAAACTTTTACGTTTACATTCAATGATTTAGCCAACCAAGCCTTTGTTTACATTCAGTGAATGTCTATGTCAACATTCAAAAGCTATTTGGACATATTTGTAAATTCTATAAAAATTATTCTATAAGAAACGGTGTTCAGAATGTCAAATAATCAAAACCTTTTTAATTCTATAATTTCTAAAACTATTGAATTTAAAAAATAATCCCACTTTAACCAATAATCCCATATATTTAGCAGTTTTAGGTAGTAAAATTGAACAAATTTCCGTTTTATTAGCAAAAAATCATTGCTTCCATCCGCCCATGTATCAACAAAAACTTCACAATATGCACTAAAGTAGTCTGTTAAGTTGGTTTAAGCCATTTTTTTTTTAATTGGTCGATAGTGTTAACTATTTTAAGAAATTTACGTAGACGAATAAAACAAATAAACGCTATAAAAATTGCTGATTATGCGGGTACAAGTTCTAACGGATTTTGGCAGGTGTTGTGTTGCCGTGGAATCGATTTATTTGGCCAGAAGTAAGCTTTGCAAATCCACAAGCCAACAATAAACGCGAATAATGGCGAATTCGTCGCCCATCCGGTTGCATGCCGATCTTTATCGATATCAGGCACCAAACTGGGGCCTTGAGGAGCCTCCGAAGCAACTACACGAAAGCAAATAGAAACCTGGTCGATGTTCAAGTGGTGGGGATACTTCATAATTGTGTTAATACAAACACCGATTGGCAAGATTAGCTCTGAAAAAAAGCTCGCAAGGGATTACGATAACACAACAAGACGAAAAATTAACACCTATAAACCATACATAACATTAAGCATCGATTTGGTTGGCGATGATAACACTAATTGTATTCAAAGTTCGTCGAGTTCATAGTTCATAGTTTGGAAAAAAATAAAGGTTTTTAAAAGGAAAAAGTAATTATTTTCATTTCATACTTTCAGAGGGGAAAAACATATTTCAAAAACAATTCCTTAAGAAAAATGATTTTAAAAAGAATGAAATGAAATGATTTTAATAAAGAAATATTTATTTAAACTGTACTTTTTTATTATTATTATTTTCGGTATAAAATTATTATTTATTTTAAATAAAGAGATATTTTAATGATGTCAGCTTTAATTTACAGTACTTTATCATATGACTTTCTGAAGTAAGAAACTTTAAAGTTAAATTAATAAAATTTCAAGAATGTCCTAAAGAAATTTCTTAATAATTTGTTTCAGTACAATGTAATTAACTAGCTTTTTATTTTCGTCTGTCGAACACGTCGTGTGGGATTATCTTTGACAGGTACTCAAACGAGTAAGGCAAATAAAACACTTTTATATAAATGCATTCGAAAATAGTAATAAAATCGAAGATAGAGCAAAGACCAATAGGTAAAACTGATAGTCACTCTTTTCGTGCGGGTTTCATTAATATTTGTCCATACTCGTTTATATAGACTCGTCTACTGCGGAACCATTGATAACACCTTTACCTCTTATCATTCACACACACACATAGAAGTGCTAGAAATAGAAACGAACCCAAGGCATACTTTTGGGCCACGCTAGACACTAATTTAAAAGAAAATTGGGTAAATGCTGGTAAAAGTTTTCGTTGACGTCACAAAGTCTAACAAGATATTTAACCTGATTTTAGATCAATGAAAATCGATAAGTAAGTGTGTCACATTGACTGCCATTCAAACTCGTCATACTTTTAGGCTGTCCAATTTTCGTTACAGTGCAAGCTCGCTGATTAAAACTTTTAGTTAACTTTTTTTATTTAACGAATTTGCTTAAACTGTTTGACGAATGCAAGGAATATATTGCCGCATTTATTTATTTTACCATTTTTAGACTCCCTAAAACAAAATTATCATACATAGTTACTATTTCTACACAAATGTAAGCAACATTTCGCTTTAAAAACTTACATATGTTTAAATTTAATTACATTAATATTTTTTTAATACCATTCCAAACCTAGTTTGTTTTAACATTTAATTTGATTTCTATTTTGCTAGATGGTTATTATATGTTTTCCTATTCTTTCACAGTTGCTCTTCAACTAGAGGCTACTGTACCATGTTAAGGTGTATTTTGGTGCTGAATTGGCAATTCTTAAACATTGTTTCATTGCCACTATCAATTCAATGCAAAGATAATTGCGACAGCAGCAAATCAAACGAAAATAATGCCAGCAGACAAGTGTACACATATATACCGAGAGAATAACGATAACTAATTGTAGTTACAGTCGGTTAACAGATGTTAACACTCTGCCAGCGGAACGATGAAACATACCCTCTGGAAATAAATTAATGAATCTTAATAGGAGAGAAAGAGAACTCTTTAAGTTTTCAGCTTAAACGATTGTAACCACACATGCCAGAGGGCAACATATATATATATATATATACATATAATTTTTTTTTGCATGGTCTATGAGTTGGGCCCCTTAATTATTAACGCCCACTGTGGGTTCTAAGACCTCTCAAGTTTCTACAGCCTTAAGCTTGAGTGCAGGCATATGAAAATATATAGGAGCATATGTGTACATATAATCTCGTGCTTACATATAGACTGAAGCACGCTCACATGTGTGTTGGCAGATATTTCTGCACTATTTCCAGTCTAATTCATTCATAAAAAGTTCTTCACATTTCGCCTTCTTCTTCGTTTGGAGTTGGTGGCTTTTTATGAGAATTGCTGGAAAAAAAACAGAATCGTTAACTCCAAGCCGACTCATGGTCTTAGAATTATATATGCAGAACCGTTAGACGTCGGCAACCCACAGATAAAATAAAAAATAAAGGCACCAACACAATTTCCGATTATTTTTAGGGTATTTTAATCCGACCGTTCGCTTTGTCGCAGGTAAACGTTTTCAACCCAATTCTGTGACTCATGGCATTTTAAATGTGGTTTTTAATATGCCCAAAACTTGTTTTCCTCTCACTTTCACTATAGAGATGATTTTTAACATATTTTAGGCTAAATTCTGTATTGAAGAACTTTTTAGGATTAATTTTTTTCAATTTTTAAGGCTGTAAATTATTGTTTCTCTATTAATATATGAAATTCAATACAAAATATAAAAACTATTGTCTTAAACAGAGAGTATAAAATATTCGTGCAAAATAATTATTAGTAAATGTTGTGCTAGCCTCATTGCAATGTTATTTTATTTTATCTCTGTGGTTCGCTTAAATTCTATATCTGCCGCGACCACAGTCACATCTGTTCGCTATCTTTTACAGGCTGATGCCATGCTGATGACCAATTTAAATGGACCGCACTGTACCAGGCGATTAGTCAGAAACCTGATGGTGAATGCTTTAGCTAATTTTTCACCCCGCGCCACCTCCTCTTTGACAACGACTTTCGAACAAATCACAATTTGCTCATTTGCTGTTTTTATTTTGTTTTGTTTCCGATTTGTGTTTGGCTTTATTTTTTTGCCGACAAAATGAATAATACATGGGTGACCGGGACGACGACAGTATTTAGCGGAGTTCATGTATTGTTTTGCTAATTTGCGCACGCACACATATCTGCATTTGCATCTGCATTTGCATTTGCATTTTTTAATGCATCTCGAGTCACGCCCCCGAGCCATATGCCTCTCCGTACAGTCGCATCCATCGCAATAAGGCACATACTGGCATTTCATAGATTAACCGGATCAATATTAGAGCGCAGCAAGAAAGGTCACATATGTTAGTCTGGCATTTCACAGTTCATAAAGCATGTAGGAAAAATCAATAGTTGCGTTTTAACTAAAATTGTATGTTTAACTAAAACACTTTAATGAATAAAAAAACTTGACCAACACTCAAGATTTTCATACAACCAATAGCAGCTTTAAGCAGTCTCTTTAACGAAATTCCCAATGGCTTTATGTTTATGTTATGAACTAATCCAGTGGGATGGCAAAGCCCTAATCATATGTCTGACCCGTATAAGAATGTTTCCTAATATCACAGCCAGTCTTTGTGTCCCCAATGTAATTTAAGCCCAATCATCAAAAATTCATGAATGCCACGCCCAGACCCCAAACCCCGCCCACTTGTATACACAGATACACACGGATACATATAGAACCAAGCCCTGAGTTGGCCAACTCTCATTAACCCAATTTGAATTGTTTGTTCAGTGGCTATCTCACTCCGACGCACTGCAATTGAGCCCTTGACAATGCTGTGACGTCAGCCACAGTAAACACCCGATAAGGCTGTTTTCTATGAAATCAACAAACTACACAAACATAATTATGAGAATAAACCATTCTTCTGTTTAACATTGAATTGATTTTGGTTGATACATTGGGAATATATACAATAAATTGTATTAATGTCAATGTCATTGAATTAATGTTTGCAATTACAAAAAACAAAAGCGCTGGCACGATTAAGGAAATAAAAGCCTAATCAAAATTTGTGGTTAAAAAGTTTTAACCCATTGAGGACCAAGCCCGCAAATTATGTTTGCCCCTTAACGAGCGACCACTGTACGGCCATGGTAATTAGAAAATGCATTTACCTGTCTGCTTACCACAATTAGTGGTAATGCTAATGTAATAACGTAAGTCCCAAGTGTCGCCCCAGCTCGAACTCAATTTCCCATTTATCGACTCGAATCCTAAACAAGTGAAAAACAAGTGCAGCAGAGCAACTGATAGGGCGCAGTACCCATTATAACCAGAAGCAGGAAGGGCGAAATAGAAACCAACGGGGGGAATAAGAGGCCCAGACGATAAGAATTCGACGATTTCTTCAATCAGTAGAAAGACGCACTCCGCTCGAGTACAATTTAAGATTTGAGAACAATGAAACTTTATCGCACGAATTGCACTTACAGCTGCAGCCAGATTAATAGGATTGGGGTTGGTCTACTAGAAAATATTCGATTTATTTGTTAATCTTTCTTACAAATTAAAAAAATTAAATGTTTTTGAGTTTTAATGAAGATAAATTTTGAATAAGAATTTATAAAACTTCAACAATTGACATTATTTGTTTTAAAATATTTTTTGAATTTTTTTTCAACATCAATTACACTATTATTTAAACCGCTTTTGTATGGTAAGAGGAGTGAGTAAAAGGGCGGCACGATGAAATAAAACCAAGTAAACTAAAAATATGAAACAAACGGAAAAAGCAGACGCAAAATGAAATTATGAAACACAACTCCCCTGAGTTTTTAGGCACCCCACGAGAGCACCGACTAACTCCCAACGCATTAACATAATTTATTCACAAAATGCTGCTGTATACTACTACTACACTCAGAAAAAAATATTGAGATAAGCCAGAATAATATGGCAATAATATACACAAGCAATTAGTTTTTTCAGCTGTTTATTTTTTGATACTTAGTGGGATGCTCATGATTTTTATTGAACTCATATCATCACATGCAAAGCATTGACCTTAAGGCTTAATCATTTTAATTAGCAAATAATAAAACAAATTTAAATGTCAAGTTGAATTACATAAAGGATTTTTACGACACGATTTAATCAAGACTGAATAGAATCAATACGATAACATTTATTATTGTAGTAATGCCATTGTTGTTTCAGTTGCTATTGGCTGAAATAAACATTTTCCCAGTAGCATTCACAAGTGCTCCAATAAAAAGTGTTTTCAGCGCAATATTTGAGTCGTTTTGGATTTCAACAGCGGCCAGAAACCGAAACCGAACTGAAAATGAAATGAAAACAGACGAAACTCCTTCAGTTCCGAGCCATAGTAAATAACAAAAAACGATATGTGTCTGCAATTGCTGTTGAATGACTGAAAAAAAAACTATATATATAAACCGGCAAATAAGCTCCAACAATCAGGAAAGAAAACTAGCTATAGATAAAAACCACAAAAAGTATGTAGTCGAAACTGTAAATTCATTTCTTCAAATCTGGAATTTTACCAAATACAGTAGGTATTGGCCAAAACAAAATAATTAAAATTTTTTCCTGCTCTATTTAATTGTGTGAAAATATACAGTTTTAAAAGTTTCACATCACAATCCAAAGTGAATACTATATTAATATTATGTGATAAAATAATAATAAAGTTTAATGAAAACAATGAATATGTCTTTTTGAAATTTCTTCTAACCAAAGTTAACTCGAATTAATGGGCATTTACTGTGGGATGAAATGCCAGCACGTCTGCGTAGAGATTGGCACACATATCGGTATCGCTTATACCGCTTCTGTTGTTAACTGATTTTCTACGCTTTGGGGCAGGTAAATCAGGTAAGTCTCCAGTTGGCCAAGTGGCCACAATACCTTGGCTCTGACTGTGGATGCTGATGCCGCCTCATTGTTGTTTGTTTCGATATTTCTTGGGGGGTTTTTGTGTGTATGTTGTTTATGTTGTGGAAGCTATTGCCTGAATTTTACATAACGGCACTTTTGGCGTCGCCAGAAAGGGACGGCAGACAAAGGAAGCTGCGCAATCGCAAGAGACGGCATGAGGTTGTCAATCTTTTTTAAAAACAACATTTAAGAGGAAACCACTAAAGACCGATAAAGTGTGGCTTCGCTAATTACTTATTTTGTTGAACCCAAAAAAAAGGGTTTAAAACCTTACCATTAATTAGTATTCAATTAAGGTAATTTGTTTTATTTAATGTTAATAATACGCATGTTTTACGATATGTCACTTTAAAATTGTATTTTATTATTACTTACACTTTCTTTTTAATAACTATGGAAATGCTTTCAAAAACATTAGTCTGTTAGGTTTCAAATTATAAAAAAAAATGTATTTTTTAAGATATTCAACCACATTTTTAACATTGTTTATTCATATTAAAATAAAATGTAGAAAAATATGTTTGGACTCCCCCGATTTTCTAGCGATCACTGTAATTTTCCAGTTGGCTTACTTAATTTGTGTTTAAGTATGGTTGCGCGAAAAAGTGTTGGCAACCGCTTTTTATGATCCGTTAAAAACTGTGTGTATATGAATATACCGAAAAAAGCAAAACAACGACGATAGGGAAACAGACTCAAGTGCAAATTATTTTTGACATATATATTTTCGCGGCTTTGCTGCGAAGGTCGATAGCTTGCGTTCCAAATGGGCAACATAATAACTAACAAACAAGCGCCAAAATATCATAAAACAATACAAATAATGAAACATGGCGAAAACACTTGAGCAGATAGTTGAAAAACCCGCTAAAAACAAAAAGAATTCCGATTTGAATAAGCCAAAAAAATGACTTGGTTTTTTTTTTGGCAAGAGACGACAGAATGAAGGCTATCCTGCTCCAACCTTCCCCAGATAATGACGGATGATACACCCACACCCACACTGTCTGCAAATTTATGATCATAATTAACATGACGATGACTTTCTGCTCCATGTGTTCCACTAGTTTTAATGCTCGTGATTTAAATAAATAGCACAACTGAAATTTGAATAAGCACGCAACATCTCCCCGCACACATACAAATATACTGGAGTACGGCTTGCCTAGTACAGCAGCGGCCAAAGGAGTAGCACTCCATGTCCAACAAGGCCTTCCTCAATTTTAACTTAAAACTTTACATTAATATATTTCGAATGTATATTTTAAGTCAAAGCCTTTAATAATCTGGTAGTAAAAAAGCAAGACCCGAATTTTTTTGGTTTTAGTTGTCTTTAAGATCACAATGTCTTTCAAACAAAGCTGACAGAAACCACCGAATTGCACGTATATTTAATCTACATGCGAAAGAAAACCAAAACACAAGGTTATCTTAAGCCGGCACAAGTTAACTTAACTTTAAGAAAATTAAAAAAAAAAAGTCTTGTAGGGTTCTTCTATTAAAACTCTATAATATTAAGAGCTTGTTTATAATGCAAAATAAATAAATGGTAAGTTTATAAAAAATTGTAGAATACTTTAACTTTCATTACCGATTATCTCAGATAACACGAACTCGGATAACAATACATTTTATATTATTTATCTTTATCTCAAGCACAAAAATAATTAACTATTTTACCCCAACTGTATGTCGCGTCTACGTGGGCCATGTGCAAGGTGGCAACGCTGCGTGCAAGGTGTCGTCGTGTTGGCAATGCGCAGGCGCAGAGAACGTCAGAGCAAGATGGAGCGATGCACAGTGGAAAATATAATTAAATCTGGCTTACAAAAAGTATTTCTTTACTTTACTAAAAGCTATGTTGCGAATTTTCGAGAAACTGTTTTTTGCATTACAAAGAAAAAAATTTTAAAACATTTTTCTTAAAATTATTTATTTTATTGTTGAGTTGCTTTTGGTGGCACTGATTGCATGTTTTTTTTAGGGATTGTGTACTGGTTCCATTAATTTTGTTAAATATTTTCCTGGCTTAATATTGGTTTGATTTTTTAGGGTCATTGAGTTGTTGAAGTTACAGATATGGAAGTTTAGCTGTACAGAATTCATAAATTGGTACTAAGTAGGACAAAATTAAAAAAAAAATGTAACTGCAAAATGTCTTTCAGAATTCTCCCACTGTATGGACCCACAAAAAGTGGGTGGAAAGTAAAGGAAGACAAGGTTACAACACAACAACAACAACTGGAGGGCAGCAGCTGATGTGGTGGGAGTGGAAAGTGGAAGAGGGAATGAGAAGTGAGAATGGGAAGTGGAAATGGGAAATGGGCAATGGAAATCGCAATAAGAATGGATATGGAAAAAGGAAGGGCAGGACTGCCCTGTTATCAATGTTGTTGTTTCCCAGCGAAGCTGCGAAGCGATGATGAACGATGATGAATGATGATGGACAATGGACGCTTTTAATTACATTAATGCGCGAAAATAAAGCATACAAAATTTGTACCAGTTTTTCTTTTGCTGCTTCGCTAATTTGTAAAAAAAAAAAATGAACAGCAGCAAAGTCACTAACACACTCGCAAGCCAAATGCCACACAGACAGCGAAAGAAAGTTTCTGTATTTTTTCTCACTCCATTTTTCGTTGATAATGTTTACATACACACGTAGTTTTTTTTAGAGAGGAACAACCAGACATAAAATATAAATAAAGATGCTGGAACTCACCTCTTCTTCTTCTTCTACTGTTTATTCCTCTGCCACTGTGAATGAACCGTTAGGCTGAAACAGGGGGTGGTGTTAGTGTGCTGTTGTTGTTGTTGCTGTTGCGGCAGCAACAAATTGCCGTTGTTTATTGTTTTTCCCTGTTTTGTTTGCAATTAGCAATATTTCTCCATATCCGATTAGATCGATTATTTGCGATCAATTCATATCCGATCGGGAATCGGTTGCATTAACTTTAAAATACTCGAAAATTTTGACGACACCTCCGAACTTTTTGCTGTAAACGTCACACACACATACACGCATACGCACACACCTCAGCCACAGCACTCGTTTTGTATTACGCTCTCTCTCACAGTCGTTCTTTTTGACTACATTTATTTACTATAATTTTTTTAGGGAGTACTTCAATTCACTCTTTTTATTCATCGGCCGAATATTGCACTGGAAAAAAATACAGCGTTCGATCGACGACGGAGAATTGACGAATGTTTTTTTTCGCCCACTGGCTAGGGATGGAACCAAAATCGATGTTCTTTCGATACCATCGATGTCTTCGCTACAACCATCGATGGCGTCGGAATATACCAAAAATATACCACTCAATGTGCATATCCTTGTCTGCAATTAAGCACAGACTCCAACCACGGGTATATATTGCACAGTGGGCAACGTTCCAGGACTAACATTAAATTAATTCTATTATTATTAACATACCAGCTAAGAGTTAATTACAAAACACAGCCTTTTGGGTTAACATTTTTAGGCCCTTTCTGCCCTCAATGGCCAAATTGTTATAACTGTGTATGAATAAGAATTATCCAATTGGAAATTGGAAAACTGCAAGCTGTTCAATAGACCGCGTTCCGGAGTAGTAAATGGACATTTTTGAATGTATTACATTAGAAAAAAATTACAAATAAATGTTGAAAACAATTACTTTGTAAAATAAATTTTCCGAAAAAATAAGAGTCAGTTCAGTATGCTTGCAACAACAACAACATCATGTTGGTCCTACAAATAAGAAACAAACATTCTTACTGATTTCAAAAAGAAATCCCATCTCCTTCATTCATCCTTCTTTTGAATTGTTTTGCAATTCCTCCAAATTTTAAGGTTACCTTTGGCAGAGCAAATTAAAACCGAAAAAAACACCCATCTCTGTAATGCATTTGCTCTAGTATTTATGCGTTATCTCCGGCACGGTCACA
Organism: Drosophila elegans; assembly: GCF_018152505.1. Lineage (NCBI taxonomy): Eukaryota > Metazoa > Arthropoda > Insecta > Diptera > Drosophilidae > Drosophila > Drosophila elegans. Next base: position 7,152,379 of record NW_024545513.1, on the reverse strand, counting down.
CCGGTGATAGCGTCTTTAAATGTTGTAAAAATCAAGCGATTTTTAGCTGAACGAAAACGCGATTTTCGAGCGCATCCAGGTAATTAGGAAGACGAACTGGGTGCTCGTGCCGAGCCAGGAATTGTCCGAATCGAAAGGTCGCCACTAACTGGTCCAAATAAAGGCGATTAGGCCAAATAAACCGTGTGGCAAACGTGCGTTCCTTTCGTTTTCTCCTTTTCGTGGGAAATTCGCAACGGGCGGCATTCCGCGAAAATGGACATATTTGATATGGTAAAAGCGGCGCCGCCGCCGCAAACAATAAATCCGGTGGAGCGAAAGATATCCACCCCGTCGCCGATACCGCCCGATTCGCCGCTGGACTCAATAGGTACAATTACCACCGCCTTTCCGCCAGCAAAATAAGTGCTTCTCAAAGAAATAACCATCTTCCCTCCTTTTTGGATTGTTTTTTACTTTTTACAGACCTCCTGGACGGTGGAATTCTATCGAACGAGGATGATTTGGACAAGGAGGCGGATCTGGACGAGTCACCTTTTCAAATACCCAGACGAGAGTCCAGTGACAACCTACATCATAACTCAGACGAATCGTTTTTCAAAATGCCAAAAAGGATGAAGAAAAATGATGAAATCGAGGAAATGGACGAAGCTGTGCAGATGGTAAGCCAATTCAAAGATGAGAAGGAGGCTGGCACAGCGTCGACGAAACCTAAGAAAGGCGTGGAACTGGACAAGGCTAAAAAACCGGGTCCTCCTCTAAAACCGCACAAGAAAAGGACAGCCGAGCCCGAGTTGCAGAAGAAGGCTGACGACGACGAGGAGGATGAGGAGTCGGAGGACCACCAACTGACCACCATGCCCACCAAGACCAAGGCGCAGCAGAAGATGTTCACCGATCAGCCGCTGGCCAAGCCAAATTTCGATAAGGAGTGCGTGGTGCGAGTGCGTCGTCTCAAACAGCAGGAAATCGACTCGGCCCTTGAATCCGTGGCCAATTCACCCTTTGCCGATGTGGTCGACGCTCCCCAGAGAAGCCGGGGGCGTGGCAGGCCCAAGAAGAACACCCAATTGTCGCCCAAGGTTCAGAAGTCGCTGCCCAAGGGTCAGAAGTCGTCGCCCAAGGGTCAGAAGTCATCGCCCAAGCCTACGTGCAAGCCCAATTTCCACATCAAAGTTCCTCTGCAGAATGGCGCCAAGAAGCGGGCCTCGCAGCATTTGGCGCGCACTCACACACCGCCGCCCAGTTTGGTCAGGCGCCAGATGAAGAAACAGACACCGGTCCCCCAGGTGCCCAAAGCCAGACCAAAACCCAAACCGAAGCCCAAGTCAAAGACCAAGCCGATTCGCGGATGCCATGCCAGTCAGGCTTTGATCGAGCGCTTTGGAGTGCGCTTCTTTAACAGCGTGGTGAGGGTCAAGAGGCTCCACTGGCCAACGAGTGGCCACAAGGGGCTCGCCTGCGGTGCGCGGCTCATTGGCGGGGCCAAGAAGGGCCGCCCCCCGAAGGCCAACAAGTCGGTGTCCTTCAGTGAGGCCGTGGAAATCCTGGGCAGCAGCGAGGGCAGCTCGCGTCGGGCGACATTCGGCTCGATCTCATCGAAATCGCCCAAGCCGACACGCCTGCAGCGGGTGGATGCCACCGGGAATGTGCTGGAGGATATAGCTCTGACCTCCACACCGCTTCTACCTCCGATCGCCACCGGCTCCTCGGCATCTGCTCCCGGAGGACTGCGCGGCAAGGGCAAGCGCCGCTCCTGCAACGGTTCGCCATTGCCGATGGCCAAACGTCTCAAGCGATCGCACCAGCGTCTGCCGCTCTCCAGTTTGGCCAGCCTGCGCCTGGACGATGGGCCCAATGCTGGCGAGGATGAGGACGAGGAGTACATAGGTAGGTAGACGCAATAGTCAGGCTGACGACAGATTAAATGGTCCTTATCCAGGGTTCAAGTTTAGTTCGATGCCCAAAAAGGACGAGTGGTTCAAGGGTAGGTAGACGCAATAGTCAGATTGATAACAGATTAAATAGTCCTTATCTAGGGGTCAAGACTAGATCGATGACCAAAAAACATGATTGGTAGTCATGAATATCTAATCATTTATATTTTTTATGTACACTCATTTGTTCCATATCATGTCGGCAATCAAAGTCGACATCGAATAACCATTTTATCGACTGCACGCACATGATTGGTCTGTTTCTTAAACCATTTTATAGAAGCAATCTTTGAAGTTAAAACCAAGACGATTATAATAAATTCGAAGTGGGATCAAGAAAAGAATCATTTATTAATACCACATGACTAAGAAGTAAGAAATATCTTGTGTGTTTGCTGCTATACGATTATAATTAATACAAAGTGGGCTTAGGAAAAGACTCATTTATAAATATCACATGACTAAGAAGTAAGAATAATACAATGTGGGATCAAGAAAAAAAAACAATTTATTAATATCACATGAATGAGAAGTAAGAAATAATGTTTTCAGGTGTGTTGTGCGTTCTGCTAAATACAAAATCAAAGCAAAGCTAAAACTAATGCAATCTTCTCTGTTTTCACGGCCAGTGCCCAACGAACTGCCAGGCATTCAGCGACCTGGAACGCCTCCGCCCAAGAAAAAAAGGATAACGTTCACCACGACCATCAGCGACGATGAGGACGAAAAGCCGTTTGTAAAAAAGCAAAAGGATATCCCCAAAAAGCCACCAAAACCCCTCAAAGAGAGCTTCAACAAAAAGCCTGATAAATCGCTTAAGGAAAAGGAGAAGGCCGACAAAACGCTTAAAGAAAAGGAGAGAACAAAGGAAATGTCAAATGAGATTGTAAAGGAAGAGCTTTCCATAGTCACAGCGGAAGTTGTCGATGCCGCCACCAATAAAGTGGAAGTCAAAGCCGCCAGCGAGGAGGAAAACAAGCCAGTGGTGGAGGAAATTCAGTCACAAACGGAAGAGAACGACATAGACGCTGTTGAAACAAATGAAGTAGAAAGAGACGGAGAGGCACCAGCACCAGATGCAACAGAGGAAAATACAGACTTAAGTGGCGAACCTGGGGAAAATGTTGAAGACCAGCCGGTGGGAAATGCAGAAGACAAGTCAGGGGAAACAGTAGAAGAAACGGAAGAAAAGGCCGAGCAGGTAGTCTCAGCTGAAAATTTGGATGAGGAAACTGCAGTGGAAACTTCTGAAGACCTCAATGCAAGCGCCCAAAAACCCGCAGAACAAGAAGAACAAATGGAGGAAGTGGGGAAGGCGGAGGAAGACGGTAGGGAATTTTCAACTCCCCCACCACAGCTTCCGTCCACCAACACCACAACCAACACCACCACAATCAACACCACAACCAATACCACCACCAACACCAAAACCAACACCACAATCAACAACACAATCAACACCACAACCAACACCACCACAACCAACACCACCACCACCAACACCACAACCAATACCACCACAACCACCACCACTGAAGACAACCAGGATGATGTGCTGGAGATCCAGACGTCCCTGGACGATGTCCGTCAGTTGCACACGCCCTTATCCCGCCAGAGTACGCCCAAGCAGCGCAGCCGCCTCGATTCGGGGGATTCCGACTGCAGCTTTAAGTCCGCCAGCGATCACGGTAAGCCACAAGCAGCTGCTGGAGCTGCTCCTGCCGAAGAGGAGGAGGAGGAGGCCAAGCCAGCAGCGGTATCCGTCGGAGCAGAGGAAGAACAACCAGCGGATGCGATCGTCGCCGACGACGCCCTCGATCCCGGCGAACTGCCCGCGGAGCTGATGACGACCCCGCCATCGGCGACCAGGACAGTGAATGGCAGCAACCCCACCAGCGGATCCAGCATATCGACGCCCTTCTACTCGCCCATCGAGCCCATGCCCACACTGGATGACGAGGTCCTGGGCCAGCTAGTTGGTGAGTGGCCGACGAACTCCCCCTCGATCCACTGAACACGCAACCAATAATATCATATTTATTTTTGTAGATTACAATTAGAGAGGGGCTATGTTTTCAAGCCACCTAAGTACGTTTATTATCTGGTTTTTAATCGCGTTCCGTTTGCGTTGCATATCATTAAGTTCCCCTTGGCTTGCAACCAACCCCCCCCATTTTTAAGCCATAAATACGCTTGTTCATAGGCATCACAATTATCCACACATTTCCATTCCGTTTCCATCAGAACAACTACTTTATTGGCAATTGTGTTTACCTTCTGTCAAACTAGGTATCACAATTAAGTGTTATTAAGACTTGTCGCTATGTCATAAAGCTGTAGTGGAAAATATAGATTTTTTTGTAAAGAACGAATTTACATTTTTGAAGTACATATATATGCATTTCAATAAAAGATAATAGTTTAAATTACTTTAAACGATTGGTTTACAAACCAAACATTTTTTTCATGATTTACAATTTATACAAATAAAAACATTTTTTTTCTTTCCCAACATTCATAACGTTTTACTCTTTAACTTTAAGTAATAATTTTATTTAAATATTTTGTTTGGAAAAAATGCTTATATTATTCAATACATTTCAAAACAAATACAGATTTAAAATTTTTTGGTAATTTGTAATTATAGTACTCTTTTCGAAAAAGTGTATGAAAGATTGGTTAATAAATAAAAAACTTCATTCTTGCTTACAATGTATATAAAAATCAGTAAAATAAATAGCAATACTCCTTTAAAAATAAAACTCTAAAATAACCTATTTTGGGTCCCTGTTAGAAGTCTACTATGTAAAAGTAGCTTTTTATGCGCTCTTTTTTAATTTAAACATATTTAAAGAATATTAAATTTTGCATTAAAACAAACATTCCTTCTTTTAATAAAAAAAATTAAACTGTGAAATACCATCTGTTTAGTTGTTTTGGCATTTGTTTGTTTTATAACAACATCCTCAGAAATAATCACTTGTATCCTATTCCTTACTTACATTATAATAATGTGGAAATGCCTTTCACTAATTAAATTTTGTGCTTCTGCTTTTTAGAGCCCGACTTCCAGCTGAACTCCAGCCGCCATGCCATCTCCAGGGGCACGTTGGACGACATAATGACTGCGTTAGAATCCTAGGAAGCTGGCAAATTGCACAACAAAGTACTCACAGAAGCATTCACACACTCACAATAGCAATCACACACAAAAGCGACTAAGTTTGAGCTTAGTCTGGATTTTTAATAACATCCCTATTAAGATCAACAAATAGTCGTATTGATATTTTTAAAAACACTTTCATTTTTATGATGGGTACCAAAAGTGGCATATATTTAGGGTACATTTTTGTAAAAGAATGTAAATGGTGCAAATTTAAATAATTTGCACATAAATAAGTTGCTGATCTAGTCAGCTTACAGGACTTGAACCGATGGATCCACACAAACTCACTCACTCAATTTGCAATTTTGCGCAAAACAGTGGAAATAAATGAATTAGTAAGGGAAATTAAAACAAAATATGAGATTTAATATCTAATGTTTAAGTTGCTTAAACAGATCGTTATGTTAGTTTTACAAAAAAAAAGAAACGAAGACGCAATGTTCGTTTGTTCAAACTCTAACATTTTTTTTTTTAATTGAAAACTAATAAGTTTAAAAACAATTATGCATTCGTGCATATATAAATATATATTTATATATATAAGTATGGATCAAATTAAATTAATTGTAAATTCAATGTATTAATGAACAAAATAATATGTATGTATGTATAAAGAAAAGGAAAACAAAAAGAACCAATACATATTGCAAGTTTTTTATTGGGCTTGAATTTTAAGCGGTTCACATGAAAAAATTGATCTTTATTTCTGTTTAGCTGAGAAAGATTCCATATTTTTGGGTCTTGTGCGCGTTATTTAAAACAATTTTGAACTGGCCAAAGTTGCCATATTGTGCTCGAATGAACTTTTGACCGCCTTATTTTAAACTCTATTTGAAATCTAAGCTAAAAAGAGCCTTTTCTTTTATTTTGGTACCAGAGTAAATTAAATAAGTATTATTGAAACAACATTTGTACAATTATTGTTATCTGTTAATATAGGTAAAAAGGATTTTTTTTATTTACTAAGTAAATCATATTTCTATCATCAAATATTACAATTAAATTAAATGTTTGGGCAAATACACTTTATACTTAATTACAATAATTATACATTAATATAGTTAATGCTATCTCATGTATGCTTTCTATTTTGCTTTAATTGTATATTAAATTAGTTTTAGTTATAGTCGTTGTTATTTTATATTACCAAGTTAAATGAGCAGATTAAAATAGCACTTTTGATTAGTTCTGATGTAAGCTGACTTATTTGTTATTATGTAGTAGAAATAGGAAAATCTGACCCAAGCTTAAATGCTAAATACATTACCAAATAAGAATATCTTTAAGAATTGTTGCCTCAACCTTACTTATGAACAGAATGTATGAAAATAAATAATTTCTAAATGTTAAATACATTGAAAAAATAGTAAAATCTTTTAGAATTATTGCCTCAATCTTCGCCAAATCACATTAAATTAACTCAAATATATTTTTGGGCATTCTGCGCAATGTTGCCACATGTTTGGCTCCCCAAAGTTGCCACCTTTTCGTTGGGGGGCTTGGGCGTTGCGTATTCAATGCTAAAACACAACAGTCGCAACTTTGACTTGTTGACGGTTGGTTCTCTTCGGGATTTCGGGGGCTGCGTCGATTTCCAGAGCGTTTGGCGCGAGTGCGAAAAATTTCGAAAATTGCCCATTTGCGTGAGAGTGCCCCGAAAAATGTTGGACTCGCAGGACCGAAGTGGGCCGGGGCCCCTAAGCCAATAAATAAAATAGCAATTAAATAAAAGATTAAATTATTAACATAATAATTGAGGGATAAGAGGAAAAAAAAAAAACAAATAGGAATAGGATAATGCCGATCAAAAAGGTGGCGGTGAAGGAGTACGATTCGCAGGATGAGGCTAGCACCGAGTTGCTGGAGAAGCTTAAGCACCTGGACCGCCGTGTGGATGCCGTCGAGGGCGGGGGCGTGGCCAAGGGGGCGTCGGGCGGTCGGGGTAGGCGTGGCCTGGCCTTCTGGCAGTCGGTAAAGTGGAAGTCGGCCCTCAATCACATCGGACTGCTCGTCTCGCTGTCCATCTACTGCGGCGTGGGCGGATTGGTAAGAAGAACGTGTGTTCCACGTCCCCATCAGACCCGAACATAACTAAACAAATATTTAATTATTTTCGATGTTATTTTTTCCGCCTTTTTTCGCCTTTTGCGGCCGCCGCGAACATGCAAAATGATTTGTATTGGGCCCGAAATGCCGAAAACGGCGAGCGTTAAAATTGTTTGGAGCAAGAACGAAAAGCACAACACATAAATACAGTGCCCCATCGAAGAAAGGGATTAAATAGGGTTAACAATACTTTGCCAAAGTGGAACAAGTGATTAAACTGACTTTTTTTGTGTCTAAGGGATTTTGCTGTCAAACAAGGCATTGTTTTTTGGGCATTACATTGCCAAAATTTTGAAGGAGTGGCTTGATATTAATATAAAACCATACATATACATGGTTGAAATCGAATCTTATCAACTCACATTCATTTAATTTTGTTTGGTGCTCAATTTAAAATTAATAAAATTATAAAGTTCAAATATGGCAATTACAAATCCTATTGAAATTTTTTTATTATCTTGCTACAAAAACATATTTGAATGAAAAATATTTTAAAGTGTTTTGCCCTCTAAATATTACTTAGCTGATTAAGTTAATGTATTTGTTTGTGGCTTAAAAATGTTATATTAACATCAAGAAACTACTTTCCTAAAAAAATAAAGTTTCTTATTTTGGAAATTAAATTTTTCAAATTTAATTTACATATTTCCTTCCAGATTGTCCTCTATTAAGTACACATAAATGTTGTTCTGTATATCAACAGTGAGCTACAATGATTAAATCTTTTGATTTTTAATCATTGTTGCACTGAAAAACGTTGTACTTTATTTTTAAAAAGTTAAATTATGAATCTCTCGATCGTTTACTGTACCAATAAGAATAAAGACAATAACCCAAACAGAGCCAAAATTTATTGCAGTGAAAATACTAAAGATTAGCCGAAAAATTAAGTCATAAAACTATTTTGTACATTTAAGTGCCCCGCCTCCCCTAATTGCCACTGCATATCCAGACAGCCGAATCCAAATCTGTCTGCCTGTCTGGCTGTCTGCCTGTCTGACTTTTTTGTCGGCGGAGCAGGAGGAACTGCATCAGGCGGACCACGTCCAGACCACATCTTTCTGGCCTTGTCTAAACATTTACATTTTGCCCAATGACGTCGTGGTTTCAGCTTTTGGTATACTCTATAGTAACCGCTGGTGCTGGTTTATTTGAAATTGATGTCGTCAGTTGTCCATGACTGCAAAATAGCTGCATTTGATCCGCGGGCAATATCGAGGGGAAATCAAGAGCCTTAATTGTTGTCTCCCACGACTTGACATATGGTCGAGTGTCGTGTCGGGAAGGTATTTGTTATATTGCCTCTCAATTTCCTTGGGCGAGCAGCCACAATTACGGGCCCAGGATATGCCATGGAGTGGATATGGTGTGGGTGTTGGGCAAAATAAGCTGAACGAATGGATGTCGAAGCTTATCGAGGATATCTGATATATATGCACTGCGAGACTAGTGCTTAATACAGGCTATTTGTTTTATACACTAAAAATCATTGCTGCTTAATGTGCAAATATTAATGAATTAGTTCATTGCTAGTGATAAGGAAATAAACAACTTATAAAGTTAATTGTGAATTATCAATTTATAAGCAAAGACTTCAGATAGTTTTTGCATTTAAACATTGCAATTTTAAGAAAATATATTTTGACATTAAATACTTTGTTGAATAATCGGGATCTTTTTAAAAAAAATTGTATTGATATTAATTACATTAAAGCCATTTCAAATGGGTTTTTTGATATTGATAATCATAATACAGTCGTTATAGACATTTCCCCTTGAGATTCGATTGATGTTTTATTGCCTTAAACAGATAAATATTATTATTAATATTGTTAAACTCATATGAAATTTGATTGGTTTTTCAATTAGGTACTCCCACAATTAAAACACATTTTTGAAGTGTTACATATGCTGAATGCCAGTTGTCAGGTTCATGCATAAAGTGACTCTATATATATGGACTGCCTTGGCAACTAAATGATTCATGTTGCCTCGAATTCTTGGATATACTGTGCTACATCAAGTTGAGTTCCCCTGCGATTCCCGATCCACCGCAATATTCCAGCCCCATCAACACCTCGCTGATATAAAATATGTGGCGAATTGCGCAGATTTCTGGCAACAAAAGCCATGCATTAATCAGGCAACACATTCGCATTCATATGGATTGTCGAGGAATAGGAATCGAATCCCCAATTCCAAATCCCACCCTTCAAACTCTTGGCCACAGACACCACATGTTGGCCAATTATGCGCACTTCTCACTTAAATGGCTCATCAAATTTGTTTCAAATTCACATGGCGAACAGCATTTGTTTTATGTTCCGATTTTCCCAGGTCTTCATTGCTTGATCTTTTCTTAATAAACTGAAGAAAAGCTGATGAAATTGTAATGATACATTTTTAACATCGCTTTTGGTGAGAAAAGATTGTGTTTTTGTTTTGTTTTTTGGTTTTTTACTTCAAAAATTAATTCAAATGATTATTATGTTAAAAGTGATTTGCTTAGTGATTGCAACTTCAAAGGTGCCCCTATCGTTCAGTTCGATTTGAGTTTTGGTTCGCAATTTACTTTGCATTGACTTAACCCCAGAATCGACCCTTTAACCCAATGTCATCTGCCAACTTGAAGTTAAACGGAAATGAATTCTGGGACGTGAACGGAACTGTCCACATCAGCATATCACATGACATTTAAGTTTTCTCACTGTTTTTCTTCAATTTTTTCTGGCCGGAAATCAGATTCAGTCACTTGACCAGTGACAAAAACTTTTGACCCCATCTGCACTCCCCCAGAGATTAGTTTACAAAATAAAGTTTTCTGCCCTATAATTAGCTCTGAATTATGATCTTGAGATTTCTGCAAAGCAAAAAATCCATCTTAAAATTAAATGATTTTTTATAAGAACTTAATAGTTTTATTTTAATACTCCATAGTTTTTACGTTATATACACAGTTGACTTGTTGCTTAAAAAAAAAATTAACAAATATAAAATAATAAATTATATATTTCCAACTTTTTTGTTTAATTTTAATACTTTTTCTTAGATAAAATACAACAAATTTAAGGTTTATTTTTAATTTGAGAAAAAATGTTTTAAAATTAAATTTAACATAATAAAATATATATTCCCAAGTATAAGTTTGGAAAGTATTTAATTTCAAGCTCACCAGACATTCATGGCGTCATTCTTTTTGAATTTCTTCTTTTCTTATTTGATAGATAAGCTGCTTTAAAGTGAAATCACTTTTTGGGAGCAGAAAACACAAAGTTTTAATTGGTTTTGTTGACGAGCGGGCCATGAAGCAATTGACATTTATCTATTTAATGGTTTTGTTTCCGTTTTTCGCCTTAAGACCGCCCAGTTTATTTATTAATTAAGCCAAAGCCAAAGTCAAAGGCCCAGGGAAGCGGAAAGGAGTAAGGCTCGAATTACGAGCAAACAGCCTCCATTTCACATATGGCCAAAAATGGGGGTTGAGTGGCCATAAATCATTTTAATTAGCATTTTGTAGCATACTCGAAGGCGTCGTCAATTCTTTTCACGTGTGTGTGAGTGTGTGTGTGAGCTTTCTCCGCTTGTCTAAGTGTGAGTGTTACAAATTTTACTTTGTCAAAAGTTGTCCAGCGGACAAAGTTAGAGGCCAAGCGAATTAAGTTGTTGGCCAGAATAACACACAACAACAAAACGGCCAATTAGACTCGAGACAACCCAACCCATTTCCCTCACTTTCTCCCTTTTATAAAAGATTATATACATATATACGGTTGCAGTTAAGATAATAGCATCTTTTATCACTAATTTTAAATTTAAACATAAATAATAGTTATGGCTGAAATAAGTTTTAATAAAAATCGAATCTAATAAAAATTTAAATTCAATAAACTTTTTAATTTTCAAACTGTATGTAAAAATTAAAATATCTTCAATTTTAGTACAAACTACATTCAAATAAATTTATAAATAGTCACATCTTGTTGCTGTCAACTTTGTATTTGAATTTCAGAAAATGAAAAAAAAATAATTTCAATAATTTTATTCTTAAAAATATTAATTAATAAATTAATTACATATCTCTACAATTTTAAGGCAAACAGTTTAAAAACAAATTTATAAATATCACAGAAATCTATTTGAACTAGCTTATCAATTTGTATTTATTTTCTTTCGAAACCTATTTAAAGTTGGTTGAATTATCAATTTGTATTTATTTTATTTTATATTTTGCTAAAATTCAACCAATTTGACCACGGCTGTATTGTGCCATCTATATGCTCATGTGAGTGCTGGTGCTATCTGATTAACTGACCCATCCAAGCCTGACCAGACATGATTTTTCATATCGAGGCCAATTTGCTTCTTGGCCCTGAACGGAATCCAAAACCAAAATAAAAGCGGCTGCCAAAAGTCAGGAACTAGGCACGGCCCAATCGACGCTTTTCCGCATTTCCACCGCGGATGTTTGCAACAGGAATACAAAAGAAGAGCGAATGGGAAAAACCGAAGAGGGAAAGGCATTTCGGAGAACGTTAGAAAATCACGTCAGGTTCACATTAGGCCAACATTTTGACATTTTTATTGACCCGCGCCGCTTAAAAGGTGATAAAGCGTGATAGAAAGTTAAGGTTAAATGAACACAATTTTAACTTTTATTTTTAGGAAGTTATAACAGAGAATTTTTAATCTTTGGATGAGCACTGAGTTAACAGAAGAACCTGAAACCATTTTCTGGCAATTAATAGTTGTATTTAAGGAATATGTTAGTTCTACAATCGAAAGTCTTATTCAAATTTAATTGGTTAGTTAATCGAAAAGTTAATTTAAAGTAAAGCTTAAACGTTTAGAAAACATTTTATCGATATATGTATATACATGTTGATTAGTACTAGTATTATTTACTTTTAATATAAAAGGAATATGTTAATTAAAAAACAAATTTTACAATCGAAAGTCTTGTGCAAATTTATTTATTTTTTCTAAAAGTAAAAAAAAGCATAAACGTTTAAATAAACATTCTAAATATGAATAGTAAAAATGTTGATTATTTTTTTTAGGAAACAAATAATTTATTTGGATGGTGTCACCAATATTTGTATTTCTTTATCACAGCAACTGATGAAATACCCCAACGTCCATTTGATTTTGGTTTGCTAATGAAGCCTTTATGCTCCAGCGCCCCAAGCTATGCAAGACTATTGCTTCAGTTTTTTGTCACCTCTTGCAAATTCCAATCATGTGCCATCAATTTATCCCACCCCGAACTTTCCCCAAATTACGAAACAATGACACAATGACACGCTGCGAGACAAAGATCCATTCGATATACATATAGTGAGATGATGGGGCGGGATAGAACAAACTCTGACCAAAGTGTTTAAGTGTATTAGACAAAGTTCGACCACGCATGAGGCATACAAATCGAGATTCAATTTATAACCGAAAAGAAGGACCAGAGATCAAATGGATTGCAAGTCATAAAATCACTTTGGAAGTGAAAAGTGGAAACTTTCGGCAGTTTAACACGCAAGAATGGGCCGGCCTTTTTGTTGTTTTACATACATATGTATGTACATGTGTCAAGAGGCACGAGATACAAATTATTTTTGGCCAGCGGCCAGTGGAATAAATACAAAATGAATACATCAAGTGGGTGGGCGAGAGTGAGGGAGAGCCGAAGAACCGTTAAACCGTAAAATTATTAACAAATTATGCGGCGACAGGCAGGTGACAAGAATCGGACAGATTTATGCGGCATTTTGCCGAGTGTGAAATGAATTTATATCCATACCCTCCCTCCCAATCGAGATTCTGTCGCGTCGCGTGTCCCGTCCAAAAATACGAAAAATATATAAAATTGACTCATTGGGGAATCTCGTTAAGTTGAATATATATATTTATCGTGTCTATATGCAAAGTGTAGTGGCTTTTCAGCGCCTTTCAGCGATTCAGGTCACCAAGTGCATGGTGCAGTTAACGTTAACCCCGATCCGCTGGAAGCATCCATCCATCAGTATCAATCGTTAATGTCCCAGCCAGTTGGTTTATCGCACTTATCAGTTTTTACTTTTAATTGTTTGTTTACACGATGCGATTTATTTTTTATATTTTTATGGCGAACTTATAGATCTGCCCAGATTGTGGTAAATTTATGTACTTTAAGAGTGTGAAAAATTGATGGTCAACGATTTGACAGGAATGTTTTATGCGGAAATTTTTCATAAAATTAAATATAAATATGAGGGTTGTGGTTATAAATATTTGCTTTATAAGGAACTTATTTAAGTAAAAGGTGCATTATATATGTTATTTTTTTCTTATGAAAAGTTTTGATAACAATGATTTCTTCAATAAAATATAATAGTTAGAGTATCAATTGAAGTAAACAAATATATTTCTAGTCTTTGAACTTAAAAACACTTGGAAATAAAATTAAAACAACAAACTTGAGCTTGTGTTTTCTTTAATGCAGAAAAGAATTTACTCAAGAAATTAAAAACTTTTTTGCCAGTCATTTTCCATTTTCCGTCGCCAAGCCAAAGTCCATTGCATTTTTCGCCAGACGGACACTATTTACATTTGGCAGTATTTATTTGCCATTTAAATGCCTATACGTTTCTGAATTTGTTATATTTATCCCACGGAATTCACCCACGCTTTTGGGGATTAAAAGGAGACGTCACTGTTTATGGGCGGCCCGATCACACACGCCCCTTGACAATAGCAACAATTAACCCCCTCGGTCCGCAATTAACCGCTGGCCATCACTATCACTTTCATTTTTCCGCAATGTTAGCTTGTTCGCGTCTTTCTCACCTTATATTCGCTGTTGTTTTTCTTGGTTTGCCTTGCGCTTGGTAAAGGCGGAGTACGAGGCGTATGAGTAATATGCGAATGAGTGATTTTTTTTTTTATGCTAACATTGCTAGCATATAGCATATTCCACGCTCGTTTCTATCTTTAACCGAGAAGCAAATAAATTTGAAGAATTCTTTGTTTGAATTGGACTCGTTCTCGCTCGCTGCTCGCGGATATAAATTGAAAATCATTTGTAAACTATTTGCAGAATCGCAGTATAATTATGATGATGATTGTTGCTGTATGTCTGCCAAAACAAACTGGCCATAGCAAATGTGCTGGCATTAATAATTTATACAATTTATTAGCAAATTAAAATAATAAACTACCGTTGCGCTCTCGTTGCTGATTTGATTTATATATTTGCTTAGCATAAAATTGTTGCTCTTTTTGTTTTCGAATATTACGTATTTATGGTGTGAAATTTAAATTGGCAACGAGGCAAACAAACATAAAAATATCCATACAATTTTATGTGGAGTTGGCACGTCAAGGTTGTTGTTCTTGTTATTGCTCTTCTTAAAGTTTTGCTATTTTCTCATTTTTTTAGGCCTTTGTAGGTGGTTTAAGTGGGAGGAAGTGGCTCATAACAAAACGTTCGACGCCGTATTAGCATAATTGAAAAGGGGAGTGGGGACGGACTTCAGTTAAGCCAAACAAGAAATACTTGTTTTTTCGATAAAGGCTGCATCAATGCTCTTTTGAATAAGTTAGGTTGCTATATGAATTTCCCAAAAAATTATTGACATTTTAATATTTTTTTTCAATATGCTGATGAAGTACTTAACAAAAATTAATCTCTTTATAATTTTTGAATGAATTTTTATAAATAGAATTGCAACATTTTTATTACCAAGAATTTGATTGTTATGTGATCGAATCCAGATGTTCATTATGATTTCTTCCACATGACCGCTTGTATTAGAAGACAGCTATGTGAGCAATTGACTTTGATCTCTACTCTATAAGCTCTTTAGGATTTTGAACTATTTATTTATCAATGTGAACTTGTTTATGGTTTTTTTTAAAAGATTATTATTAATTAGAAATACATTTTAGGTTGTATAAAATCAATATCAATGTATTTCTATATTATAGCATTATAAAACGTTTATATCTCTTTCTTGATTTTTTTTAATATTTTTAATTTAGGTTAATTTATTTAAAGAGTTGTATATTTTTTTTTTTATTTTAAAAATAAAAATTTTTTTTTAAATGGTAAACAAAATTTTTACAAAATTGTTTAAGGCCTTTTACCAAAAACGGGACACCTTCTAATACACTGCAAACACTTTCACCAAATTCGACCGCAGCAATTACCAGAAAGTGAAAGCCAGCCAGCAAAGGAGTCAAAACAGGAGTAAGCCAAAAAACAGCGAACTAGAACTCGGTCAACTTTTCAGTCCCGGCCATTGTGGCGCCTTGCGTGCTGCACCAAAATCGGTGCTAAGCCAAAATCCGAGCCAGCCAGCCAGCCATTAATCCACCTCCTCGTCCTCGTCCTCATCCTCCCCCAAAACTTGGCCAATTTGCCCACCCCTCACTTGAGCATTGACGAAGCTTTGATTGTTTTTTTTTTTTATGCAGGTCGACAGTCGACACAATCGTAGACATAAGGCAGCACGCAAGTCGAAGTCAAAGCAACTCAATTTTGAAGGCAAACGCAGCGGCAGGAGCAGATCCCTAAAAGGTTTTTACAGGGTATAAAAATAGGCATGTCTGCCAGAGTGAAAAGCATTTTCTATTTGCCAAAAATAGGCTTAATTCATACGTAAAGAGTACCTAAATACATAATTAAAAATATCTTTATTATTCTGTCTGCTTAAAATGATTTTTTTTATGTGCTTTTATTTGTTTATTTAAAAAGGTGATTAACATTAAAAAAAATATATGAATATAAATGTTGGCGACTTCAAATTGTTTTTAAAAACAAAATCAGCTTTCCCGAAAATATAAATCCAAAATATAAATTCAATGGATTCTTCATTCTTTGAAAAAGAATTTCTCATTTGATAATTTACAATCAATGGGTGATTTAAAGTTTATATATATACCCACCGAATACCTCGGCATGCAAAAGTTGCGTGCAAAATTTGTGCATGTCAAGATGGCGTTGATTGATGATGACTTTCTGTGTGTTACTGCGAGTGTGCGCTAAATGCACATAATGCGCATACGCAGCGTGTGACATTGTTTGAGCCAAAGTTTCGCTACCAACTCAGCATATTTTCCGCAAAAGCGAGTGAACGACATGCGGTAAACAATAAAAACACTTACGCACTCACCAGCCAGCAAGTAAATAGATGGATATAATACTTTGCGCGATCTTTGACAGGCTGCAAAATGCATTAAAGTTTAGCTTATTGAAAGGGGAAGTTATGAAAGTTGCACAAGTCGATTATGGAAATTGCTAGGGGAGTTCATACAGTATACGTTATGGACTTAAAGTCTCAAAAGCGGATTTTGCTGGGGATTGTAACTTTTTAAAGTTTAATTGCATTATTATATGCGGCTTTGCTTTGTTAAAAAACTTTTTATTAAGAGTATGTATTTTTCTTTGTAAACTTAATATGCCGAAACCATTTTTAAATTTTTTAATTTGTACATAAATATATTATTAAATAAATTTTTAGCTTAGGTAAGCAACAGAAAATCTCAAAAAAGATGATAATTTCCGTAAGCCACAGCAACACAATTTATTAACAGTTTTATCTCACTTTAAACCCTTTTGTTTGCACATTTGGAAGTTTTATTGGTGCTCCTCCCTCAAAAAATTGCCTAAAACCTACTACAAATTTAAGCTGCCCAAATTGAGGTAGCCATTTATAGATTTGACCACATGCAAGACTCTTGAAACAAACTTATAAGTATTTCCCCTCAGCAAAAGATATCAATTTCATGGTTTGACCGCCCCTTGTCCAAAAATGATGCCATCGCTTGCAAATTGAAAATAAAATGAAATAAAATAAAATAAAATGCGAGTAAAACACACAAATCATCGTGGGCCACATAGCCAAGAACAGCAATCTCATTAGCCAACAAATTCATCCGGCAGCTGGCCACAACACAGTGTCAATCAAAAGTCAGCACACCCCCTCCGTTTTCCCATGGACAACTGCCAACGAAAGGGGGCGGGAATGGTAATTCACCAGCTCGTAATTAGAAAATTAAAAAACTATATCTCTTGGCTGTCCACTTGATTTGCCTTGTACTTCATTATTTTCGAATAATCATTATTTATGTTATTTTTCTCGTGGCTCATTAAGACACTTGAGAACTTAAGATCACAAGACATAGAGATGAGCAGGTGATTTCGGAGGCAGAGAACTGAAAGTCATTGGACAAGCTCTTATAATGCGATTAAAGCAGCTTAAATTCACGCTAGAGAAGGCCTTTGGCGTGACTTATAATTTATTCATGATTCCATTTTCGGGGAAATAACAATTTTAAACACTGCATAGTTACGACTCAACTCCAACTTTCTTGGTTTCCAAGAATCTTTTTATTTGAACACGCAAAGTGGTTAGAGAGGAGAATAAATGAACAACTTTCTTTTTTTTTTAATTAACTATGATTTTATACAGCATTAATACTTTAAATACTATTTTGTTTAATTTTTATTTTCTTTTAGACGTTTACATTGTAGTCAAGCAGAATATATTATTATTTATAATTTTACATTTAAAATTTTTTAAATGTAGTTTTGGTTGAAGTTTTCCATAACTTTACAAGCCCATAATACTTTTAAGTATTAAAATTGAAAAATTTCATGATAATAAAAATGTCGTCCTAAAATTCTAGATTCGCTGTTTGATCATAGTTATTATTAATGCAAAACATTGCAATTTTTCTTAGGTATATGAAATGGGTAATATTTAAAAAAAAAATAAGATTAGAGGATTTTAAGTACCGAATTCAAGAGAATGTGTAATGAAGTGAGGCTTTAAAATCCCACCAGACAATTTGGGATTTATACTCCGATACTATTGGCATCCATTTATTTTCAAAACCAAATCAAGTAAGAGATAGTACACGAAATATATATAAATTCAGAGGTTTACTTATTTATGTTGGGATTTATGCTGCGATACTATCGCTTCAGGTCGTGAGTGGCATCCATCGCCAGCCTCCGCCTCCGCCTCCGCCTTCGCCCCCCACTCCCCGCCCCCTCCTTCTATCACCACGCAATGCCGTGCCATGTGGCACGCAATCTGAAGACCGTCTTGTGATTCGACGGGCGTAATCTTTCTGCTTTTCGGTGCTGCCATGTTTGGCTCACACACATCGCGGGGCGGTAAAAAACACGCCGCAGACGCACACAAATCAAACGACCGAAAAAAAAGTAATGTGGGCGGAGGCGGGGGCGGGGGCAAGTGTGTTTGGAGCGTGTGTGTGTATTATATAATATATACCCTATATATGTATATTACCCCTAAACAGCTGATTTGTTGTCGTGGCATGCACATTTTTTTATTCTTCTTGTCACGTGCTGATGGACACGCAAAAATGGTGGTTGGGTCATTCGACGGGGCAGGGGTCAAAGGTTGAGTGTGGGCCACTGCCTCGATTCCCGTCTGATTTGTTATGATTTCTTAGCCAAAACAGCTCTGAGAGCTTAAAGTCGGCTTACGATCAAGTCAAAAGATTTGGTAGAGTTTCAGTGATGACGTTACCAGCTTGTAAATTATAAGATTTATATATTACAAGCAAATATAATCTTAGGTCATCAACAAAGTTTATATATATATATATGTAGACACTAAGATTTATTTCACATATAAATCTTGGCTTAATTATAAAAGTACTCGTATTTTTAGTAGCTCTGTAACCCTTCAAATTAAAAATAATCTACGATTTATATTAAAAGTGTTGCAAGAAAATAGTGTAAACTTAATTTATGTTGGCAAATAGATTCCTGAACCATCCCTGCTGATTTCCCATGCCTGTGATGATTGCCCATTTCGGCTCAGTCTGGGGGGAAATCAGTGACAAAAGTCTTGGTTTGGTAATCACCATCATGGCCATGTGGCATGTGTCTAGACCCGATAATGATGACAATCTCTGGATTTTGGAACCAAACCAATTCAAACCAAACCAAACAATCGCAATGCCCAGCCCATGAAGTTCGGTTCGGGACTATGGTTATTTGGGTCAAGCGGCGGCATTAGCATAAAACGAACATCCAAAAGGCGCTCCAGGAATGGCACTTACTCGGCGATTTTTGCCGGGCATTGTGCCCGGAATTGGTTAATTAACCGCAGGTGGGGCTCCCCTTCCCGACATTATCATTCCACTGGATTTTAATTTGATTTCGGTGCTGTTCACTGTTCACTGTTCTTTGTTCACTGTTCTTTTCTTTTCTTTTCTTTTCTGTTTTTATTTGATTTTGTTTTATTTTAACTGTGCCATATTTTTGTGGCAGTACGGCCTTGGCCATAATAATTACGCATAAATATGTCAAGTGGCGAAAAGTGCGAATGGAGTAGCCAGCAGTGGGTGGTCCTCAACGGGCTGCTGTGCCGATGGCAATAAAAAGCCATAAGCGTTTATATTTACGATTATAATTGGGCCTTTTTCCGTTCTGTGTCAACGAGATGGGATTTTGGAGAGGAGGGGCTGGGTGGGATGGGATTGGAAATGGGATTTCTTGAAGTGTTTGCGTGGAACTCGGCAGGAAATCCCACTGTTACAAGTGCCTCGTGCTGTGATTGTTCTGCATACCAAATTTATTGCGATTTCGCCGAAGGGATCCCGAGATATTAACTATTAAAGATTACGACAGCCGTTTATATTCACAAGCCATTCATTCTTGGTTAACACTTCTTCAAATTATTCTGTAATAATTTTTAAATTATTGCGTCTTCAAGTCTTTTTTATTACCTTATACAGCTTGTTGAATTTCATTTCATTATCAGACATAGAACTCAAAATGTTCACTGCCATAGCATTAAATCAACTAACAAGTTTAATCGTCAATACATTTACATTTTCTGAAAGTAAGGCTAGATATGGTGTTTTCATAATAAATATATTTTATTTAAGTGAATGGTGCCACACATATTCCATTCTTCTTTATCAGTTTTAACAGCCTGCCAATTTCCAGTTAGTTATTATCCACAGATATCGAGTGTAAGTGCTGGCCATCAAATCACTTAACAAGTTCAATCGTTAAATTTTACAATAGATCTTCTGGCTAAGAGCCCTCATGCCATTCGGTTTTATTGCGACGAGCGAGGCGCACTCAATAAATAATCAGAACTTAATGAACTGACAGCGATTTATATTTATGCATGCAACAACAAGTTTGTGGAAATTATGTCTAATTTGGTATCAAATCATAAACTCATAAAATCAACAAACCAAATTTGCTGACGCTGCCCTCCCGCGGTTTTAAACGCGAACGACAGAAGCGCGGCGAATCGGAAAATGTGGAAAAGTGTTGTTGCCCCTGCCCATAAACAAACAAGTCTCATTTATGTTTTTTTTTCTGTTTTCTGTTCTCTGTTTTTTTGGGCGAGAAAGTGAAACAATATTAAAGGTTATAGCAAAATCCGCTTCAAAAAAGGGCGCCCAATGGACGCCGTTGTCCATGTTCGCATTTTCACTATTTCACGACTTGACTTTTCCGTTTTGGCAGGACTCTGAAACTTTCGCCCTTCTTTGGGTCAGGGTCCTGGGAACTGGAGGTCATTGCCGCCCCTGGAACTAATTTTCAATAAATAATATCCATTTATATTTATTATGCATTGGCCCGACGCATTTGTTTTGATTTCTTCAGCTTACGGCCCTCGTTATAATGTTCTCTTCTGGTAAATAATCATAAATACGCACTGTAAAGATTTATTGTTATTTCTCCATGTTCGTTGAATGATGGGCTTTGGGCTAGTGTTTGCTCTTGAGCATTACGTTTTTTTATTGGCGTAGATAATTACATTCTGAGATACCGAATTTGTTTAGAGAGATTATCCTCTGTCTTATGAATTTGAGTGAACATTTTTTTTAGTTGATAGATTAAATAATACGAAGATTTAAAAGTTAAATTAACTAATTGTAATTGTAATTGTCCGAAATAAAAGATTCTGAATGCACAGATTCTGCAGAATTAACAACTATTTGCTTAAATTGCTTATATTTTAAGCGGAGTGTGTTAGCCCCAATAATAAACACTACAATATAAGGACCTGTATTCCTCTCATCATCCCAAATTTCAGCTAAGTGCACCCCATAGATCCTGAAATATGACCCCCCATATCATGCCCGTAGTCAAAAATAAAAGATTCTGAAACAAAAGAGCAATTTTCTTAAATTTCTTAAATTTATAGTGCTCGTCCCCAATTGCGCAGTGTGACCCTCACTATAAGCACCTATTTTTTATCCCACATAATAAACACAAACATATATGGATCTATATGATTTCCGTGTTCCTCTGCTCATCCCAAATTTCAGCTTAGTGCACCCCATAGATCCTGAAATATGACCCCCTATATCATGCCCCGCACTTCATCGTTCGCTAGATGGTGTATTGAATCAATCTGTGACCTTGTTTCCGGCTTGGGGCTGCCATTTAGTCTGCGGGCTGTTTATTGACCGTAGCCTGCTTTTCAGGGCGCTCGCAGCGGAAATGAGTTATCGCCCGCTAAATGGGCGCGCACATCATTATTATTATTATACTCGTGGCTAGCAACCAACAGCTGGAGTTGCGAAAACATTTTAGCCGGGATTTTTGTTTTGCTTTCTTTTCCCTCTTTGTAATGAAGAGAAACCGCGTTGAACACTGGCGGTGGCTATTTAAAAAAAAATAATAAAAAAAGGAGCAGCTGCAAAAGCGGGATTACGAAGTGTGTTTCTTGTTTCTGGCCAGGCTTGTCAATCTGGATTAGGTCCAGCCCTGTTTGCGGTATTTTAACTGCCACTCCCGAAATGGCCAGAATCACACTGCCAAAACTGATTGTGGATCTTAATTTGGCCAACTAACAACGTAAAATCTCAGGAATTTTTTTCTTTTTGTAAAAACTCTTAAACGTAAAAATTTTACAAATAAAGGATTCGTTATTGTTGTTTTTTAAAAGTTCACAACACTTTTTGTAAAATTAAAAACTGTGATCTAATATGTTAGAGCTAAAACTAGAAAATTTTACTAGTTTTCCTACTTTTTAAAGGTATTGATAAATTTATCATTTATTTATACTTCTAAAGAGAATGTTAAACACATTTCTTACTATTTCTAGGAATACAACATCAAGATAAGATAATAAAGGTCTTAAAAAAGGTTAGGAAGTGCTTTAACATATAAAATATTATTAAATTATTATTATGAAAAAGGTTAGGATGTGTGGTATAATCCATTTCAATATTTTATAATAATATTTTTTTCATAGTGCACCGCTCATAGAAGCACAGTTCAGGTGGTCAGGAAAAGGCACCGGCGGGACCACTCCATTATTTCCATATGTCGTGCGTTAATTGCCGCACATGTATGCTGACTGGATGGTATAGGGCCAGGATTGGGGGAGGGTGGACTAGGATCTAGGGATTAGGGATTGAGGATTGGGGATTCGGGTGCGGAAAACACTCTAGCTCTGCTGCGTGTGATTTATGGTGTGCAAAATGGGGTGACAAAGTGACAAGTACCATAAGCCGGCATTAGCAAAGAGTTGCGGGCAGGAAGTCACTTTGCGAAACAGTGATTTTATGGACAAAACTACTAGAGCGAGACATTTGTCATAAATTCGGATTATTGTTTAACCCAATTTTCTACTTTGCAAGGAACATTGACAACATTAACTTTTACATTAATATTTAAGTCCTCTTACATTAATAATTATAGAGCAATACATTTTTAAAAGTATAAAAACTATTAAATTGTAAGTCCTAAAAAAAAGGTCCTATCCACTAATTTTGTACATTTCTTTCCTTTATAAATCAATGAAAACGTTGTGTTATTAAAAAAAATATTCGAATTATTGTTTAACCCAATTTTTTTATTTGCAAACCACATATTTTTGTTGTCTCACAAACATTGACAACATTAATTGTTAAATTTATATTTAAATTTAGTTTAAAATTCTAATATTGCAGCTATTTTATTTTAAATTTTAGTCTTTAAATTGACCTTTTAAAACAAAATATTATGAATATATAGGGAACACCAGCAGTCACTGTATTCGAAGAAGTCAGCTTCCATTTCCCTGGGGCCAAGGTCTACCTAACCCTCCCACTTTCCCAGCCTTATCATAACTCAGGGGATGCCCCTCTTTCCGAGTGGTCAGCAAACAAAAAGAGTGGAGCCACAGATAACCCCATGGCCAATAATAATTATAATTTATGCGCCAGCACAGAAATAAACCCAGTCGCAAACTTTCAGCTGTAAGTCTGTCTTCGGAAATAACGAACCAAATTACAGATCTGTCTGCGAGTTCCTTCTATATATGTATATATGTGATATATGTAAGATGTAAGTGACATGACACCATTGCAAGTTGGACAACTTGTCGCCTTTAAATTGGTCAGGGAAAAGGGAAAAGGATTGATTTCGGAGGACATAATTTAATTAACCAAATGCAAAATTGTGCAGCGGGGGAAAACTGAAATTAAGTGGAGGCGAGTACAACGAATTCAATTAATCAAAAGGAAGAGACGTGCTAAGAATTCAAAGCTTCTGCAACTCTGTCAAAGTCACAGTCACAGTCACTCAAGGCTGACCGTATATCTTCCTTACCCCAATTTATTTTTTTTCCAGTGTGTGTGCGTGTCTGTGTGTGCCGAAGAAAAATCATCGTCTCTGACACATTTAAATTGAATTTCCAAATTCATTCGCTTTTTTCGCAAACATTTCTCTGGCTTCTCTGGTTCACGCTTTCGATTTGCTGTTAAAAATAAAACTCAAAATCAATTTGTGCAAACTATTTTTATATCGAAAACAACATACTACAAGTTAAACAAATTTCTCGTGATGATGTGTGAGAAATTGAATGAAGATTTGATTTTGTTGTATTTACGTTTCTTTTCATCACTAAAACATCAAACAACGAAATGTTAAATTCCAAATGAATGGGGCATTTTTTTTGTTTGGCTCATTAAAAATAATTGTAAAGTTATTGTTCATAATTATTATTAGTCGACGGGGTGAAGGTCACAAGGTAAAGTTCAAAATTTATCGGAATTTAAATGTTTTTTTTTGCATGAATATTCGGAAAAGCACTTAGCAATATTCCAGGAATTAATCGCATTGAATGGAAATTTTTAGATAAATGTAATGAAAAATATTATTTATTGTTTTGGGTTTTCCAAGTAAAAGTTTAAAAGTTGATTTACTTTTCAGTACAAGTCAGGCAATGGATTTATGAAAGATTTCAAGAAAGTATTTGCCTAAATTTAATGAATAAAATGTATTATAATGAATAAAATTAAAATTAAGCTGTATATGGATTTGTTTTTGATTTACTTGTTTAACAAACAATTTTTTGTTTTAGATATTTCGGCATTTAGAACGTCCTGCGGAGGTGGAACGACTTTCCCATCTCAAGGATGTGGTGAAAACCCACAGGGAACGCTTCATGCACACCATACTGAATAACACCGATGTCCACAATCTCGACGTGCTGTTGTCCTTTGAGTTGGCAAAATATGAAGCGGTTAGAATAATACTTATTTTCATAATTTTCTACCCTTTATCCTATCCATTAATTGTGTTTTCACAGGCCGTTCAACAGGCGGCTGAGGGAGGGCTGCTGATAGTGGCTGATAAAGACTTTCCAGAGCCCTACGAGCGATGGAGCATTCTGCAAGCTGTGTTCTTCTCATCAACTGTGTTAACCACCATAGGTTAGTAATGGGTTAGGCATATACAAAAATATATTTTAAGTTAACAAGTTTTCGTTTTTTTCAATAACAAATCTATAAAAATAATTTTCATATATCAATTTATGTGTTAACTAATTTACCATTTTTACAATATTAATTTATATGCTTTTATTTGTCATATAATTAAATAACAGGAAAATTCATAGCTTTAATGAAATGCTTTTGAAAGTTTTAAATTTTTTGTTATTTTCAAAAGAATATTAAATAATTAAATATATTTTTCAAGAACGGTAACAAAAGAGTTCTGTTTTAAAATCAATTAAATATGTTTCATTTATTATGTTTAAATGCTTATCCCTTATATCTTTGTTCTTTTAATAAGAAATTTTGGCTTGGAGCCTAATTGAAGTAATTAGCATTCACTTATTTCAGGCTATGGCAATATTGTGCCAGTGACGACTGGTGGTCGCGTATTTTGCATTTGCTTCGCCCTCGTCGGCATTCCCTTCACCCTCACAGTGATTGCCGATTGGGGTCGATTGTTTGCCACCGCTGTCTCCGTGTTTGGCACACATATGCCCAGTAAGTTATATTAGAATTAATATGTTTAAAATAAAATATATTTAAAATTAAAAGGAAAGGAAATGCTTGCAATCAATATACAATTTAAACTTTATCATTACGTATGAGTAATAATAAAAGTGGTTCCCTTATAAATTATTGCTCATACGCACTGTTGGCTTTGCCAAAATAATATAGTTTCCGTTTTTGCTTGAAAGCTCTACAACGTCACACAGTACTTGTACAGTTATTATATATATACTAATTGACTTTACTATTTTTCCCCAGCCAAGCCAAAATTCACCAACTTTATAGGCAAAACTTGGTTCTATGCCATTTTGGCCGTTGGTTTTTTGGGTGTTTACTTGGCCGCCGGAGCTGGTCTTCTTTTGCTCTGGGAAGATGACTGGACCTTCTTCGACGGTTTCTACTTTTGTTTCATCACCATGACAACCATCGGATTTGGTGATTTGGTGCCAAGTAGGTTCATATGATATTAATTTACTTACTTGTTTATTTACTTAATTTTACCCATTTCAGAGAAACCCAACTATATGTTGCTATGCACATTGTATATTCTCATTGGCCTCGCCCTGACATCAACTATAATTGAGCTGGTTAGGCGGCAATATGCAACAAGTTGGGCCAAGATTCAGGTAAGTTTCACATTATAGATCTTATCCATTTCATTAAGACGTTTTATTTTTGGGAAATCCTTTAAAATATTTATGAAAATGTTAAGAGGCTGTATTAAAATATTTATTTACAAATGTAGCTATAAATATGTATTTTTATCGGTCCTGAAATAATATGTATTTTAAGCAAGTTTTAAAATAATACTTTTTTAGCTTAAAGTTTTTAAATAGTAAAAATTTTTTGTTTTTGTGAGAATAGGTAACATTAAATTCCTAAAGCATTCATTAAACAAGTTACACATAATCAAAACTCAAACGTCTTCGATAGACATGTCCTTTACACTCAAATATATTTAATAATAAATGCAACCAATGTTTTCAGGAACTATCTGGACCCATGGCGGAGACTTTACGGCGTTTGGGTGAGACAGCCGGCACAGGTCTCGATTATGCAGCCCTGCAGAAGGTCCTTACGGTATGAAACCTCTAATAGAAACACTCATCACATTGCAATTACAATAAAATATACACCCAGGTGTCCATGCCCAAGTGGAATAGCAAGAAGAACGATCACAGTCCCGATATTGCAGCTTTGGAGGCCATCACCAATGCCATACTGAAGGAGGTCAAGGAGGCCCAGAACAACAAGCCCAAGGTCCTGCAAATCGTCATCTACGAGTCCTCTGTCTAAAAATGAAACTAGAAAAGAAAAAACAAAAAGAAAATAACAGACAGCGAGAGAGCTTCCATCGTAAAAAGTGCTGCATAATTTTGGGTAGCCAGCAAGAAAAACAAAATATCAAGAAAAATATCAAACGTAGTTAGGCTGCTGATCGTCGTCCATGGGTTACAGTGGGTACTGGCTACTGGCTTCTGGCTCGACTACTGTAGCACTGCCAGACTTCCATAAGTTAGTGTCCGTACCTATAGCTATTATATAGTCAAATGTCTAGGCAATAACATTGCTCATACGTACTGAGGCCACAACATACTCATCTCACACATGCAAAGCGCGGCAGGTGATTTAATGTCTATAGTCATAGATAATCATTTTTTTTTTGAGTAATTCTAACCGTATGATGTAGCTTAAGTTATATGTAATCTTAATTGTAACTCTTGTCCATGCCATGCATAAATGTCATCTTAAAAATAAAAACAGAAAAAAGACTTCAACAATTTTCAAGTTGTTTTAAATAGGGCATATTTTTTTTGTGGAAAATATGATAAATGATATAAGTTTAAGTTGGTTAGGAATCTTATTAATAAAGGGATCTTTTCATATTTAAAAGCTTTTAACTACACATCGCTAAAGTATAATTAATTAAATTCCTGCCACATTAGCTTAAAGCTGCAAGCTTTGACTAAATTCGTCGCTTGATTTTGAAGCTCGCTACTTATGGCGAATAAAACTTTCACCGGGAGCTTTATGAAGAGCTGAGAAACGATTCTACAGATTTTACCCCCAAACAAACCCACCCCCTCTTATTTACTTTAGCACTGTTCAAATATCTAGTGCCCTTTTCGCTTCAAGATCGGGTAAAAAATAGATACAATTTTCGGAATGCTAAATGGAACATAAAATATTTTTTTGAAATATCACAAACTTAATATGAAATTAAGAAAATACACTTAGAAAGTACCTTGATTATTACATATTATATTTTTTTTTTTAACAAACTTACTTACAAAAATGTACTTTTAAGTGTTAAGAAAGAAGCAGTTAATTAATTTGCTTATGGAAAATACCTAAAAAATAAGATGAAGCAAACTTCTTTTATCAGTTTTTATAGACTGGGGCAAATACAAGGTCCTTTCTGGCGGAAAAAGTCATTTTAAATGTAAGAAAAAAGGCATTTGATTAATTTTCTTATGGAAAAGAGTTTCAAATGTGGTAAATTTTTTTTCAGTGTACATATGCTGCACATTGTTGGCTATAAAAGTCGTTCGCACCATCGCCGCTGGCTAGTCGGTGGATTAGAGGAGGCGCGAGGAGTGCGAATGCGATTATCGTTTCTGATTTATATATCTGCGAGTCGAGTTCCAGTCTCATTCTCAGTCCCAGTCTCAGTTCCACACCCCCAGTGTGTGTGTGTGGGCTGTGTTGCGGATGTGTGTGCTCCGTGTGTGTTGATTTTTCGTGATCATTTTTCGCTGGATGCCACCGTCATCACCGTTTAGTTGTGCGCTAGACGAGCAGCGAGTAACATCCGGTCCCATCCGATCTCCGATCTCCGATCCGATCCGATCCGATCCCATCATCCACCATCCCATGGATAGCTGATCGATAGCTCGACCGATAAAGCGCTCCCGATCGATCCGTGTACCTGGGAAGTGGAAGTGGAAGTGTGCGTGCTCCGAACCGAATCGAACCGAATCGAACGAAACCGATCGGATCGCTTTTTTGTTTGGTGTTTTGGTGATATTACGCTGGTGAACAAGAAGTTGATTGAAACAGGATTGGATAAGATAGGATCCCATTCCGGAGCCATGGAAGTGCTGAAGAAGGACGCCGCACTGGGTTCGCCCAGCAGCGTCTTCTACTTCCTGCTGCTGCCCACGCTGGTGCTGTGGTACATCTACTGGCGAATATCCCGGGCCCACCTGTACAGGCTGGCCGGACGACTGCCGGGACCCAGGGGTCTGCCCATCGTGGGCCACCTGTTCGATGTGATCGGACCCGCTTCATGTAAATGCCATACTTAAGTGCCGCACCATTCTTAATTAGGAAGTGTAAACAGAGAAGATAAATTTGATATATCCTATATCTAGGATAAATTTAATATGCGTAAATGATATTCATTTTAAATTAATGATAACGGCCTGCTTTTTTTTTTGTTTATTTTTATTTGGATTTTTAATAAAAAGCATCAACATTACTACTATTTCCCTAGAATTTAAAACAACTTAGTGATGAGTTTCCACATAAATTCTACATAAAACACAAACAAGCATTAAAATTCTTCTATTACAAACTTTTTAACAATAAATACTATTTAATCTAACACTTCATTATTTATTTAATGAAATTAATTCTTTCAAGTATATTAAATCCCAAATTTAGTGCAGAGAAAAATGCTTCTGAATTTGGGTTTTGGTTTATTTCTTTACAATTTGAAGTTCAATAAATGCTGATCTGATTAATTAACATAAAAACATATTTGTGGACTTTTTAAGCTTTGTCCTTTTATTTAACGTAATTAATTGCTTAACTTATGAATGAAATGCAATTATATGGAATTGTACTACATACCTGTCGAAGGTATTTGATGGTCAGCATTAAGTGACACTATTTCTTAAATATATATATTTATTTATTCCTTTTGCTTAAATTTATAATTTCAAATAAAAAACGAAGTGAGGAATCTTTAAATTATAAGTTTTTCTTCGGAATTTCTTGATCTCCTTGAAAATATTTCGATAAGTTTCAAATATCTCGCCATCGTTTGCAGCTGTTTTCAAAACAGTCATCCGGAAGAGCGCCCCCTTCGAGCACATAGCCAAGATGTGGATCGGGCCCAAGTTGGTGGTCTTCATCTACGATCCCCGGGACGTGGAGCTACTCCTGAGCAGTCACGTCTACATCGACAAGGCATCCGAGTACAAGTTCTTCAAGCCCTGGCTGGGCGATGGCCTGCTGATCAGCACAGGTGAGCGGGTGGCGGACCTTAGGGGGCGGGCTTTATTGGGGGTGGAGCTAGTGCCAGTTTGAGGACCATTTGCCACTTGCCACTAATGCAATTTGCGGAATCATAAATTAATTAAGCGATCCGCTAGTCTGACAGTTGGCACAACAATGCCGCTATAAATAAAATCAACGTCGCAGAAAAGTCACGGAGAAAAATAATGGAGTCGTTTGTGCTTAACATTTTAAAGTTTTATTTAAAAATTAAAAAAAAAGAAGGCAAACGAAATTTTAAAGTGTTAAATGGGAAATGAACTTCAACAAATTGTTAGAACAATTAAAACTAAAAGTGATGTCCCAAAATTATATTAAATATTAATTTACTAAAATTAAAAACCAAACTTTAAAGTACGGCAGATGCTTTTAATAATTTTAGTAAGTCTTGATTGCTCTGCGGGAAAATTATCAAATTTGTTTTTAAATTTGTTCATTTTAAAAGATCAAATTTAAAATGTAGAAAACCTTTTTAAGAGAAAGTTATTTAAATAAAAAATATTATAATAATATGTAATATTATATATATTAATGATAATACTTGCCTAGGTTTTTGGGTCATTACTTTCACGTGGACTCTTTTATTTAGACTCAATCTTTCCCCATTTGTTGTTGCAGGTCAAAAATGGCGTTCGCACCGCAAACTGATCGCACCCACATTCCATCTGAACGTCTTGAAGAGCTTCATCGAGCTCTTTAACGAGAACTCGCGCAATGTGGTGAGGAAACTGCGTGCGGAGGATGGTCGCACTTTTGATTGCCATGATTACATGAGCGAGGCAACCGTGGAGATTCTATTGGGTAAGTGAACAGTGAACAGGGAACAGGGAACAGTGAACAGATATAGATATAGATATAGATATAGAGATACGTTATATGGTGATATAGTGATATGGTGTTATGGTGATTACACAAAAGTACAGTCAACTCTCACGCACTCGCAGCGGCACACCATCATCATCATCATCATCATCATCATCATCATTCCCACACCAAAACACACACACAGCAAAACACACACACCATACCCAGCATCATTTCAGTTTCAGTTTCAGTTATATGCGTGTGCCCAAGTCACCTAATCTCCGCCAAAACATACTATATTGTGATACATTATATTGTATGCCACACACAATTGAGTGCAGACCCATTTCCCTATATACTGACAAATCAAAAATTTCAGCCCCTTTTGTTGTGCCCCCACAATGGGCGCAAATGAGATATACATATAAATACATAGATATGTATACATATGATACATATGTACTATATCAGATCCCGGCCCCCGATCTAACCGAATTATGCCACCGCCATCTGCCAAACTGCTGCAAACTGGTTGGGGTTTGTCCTCTAAACGATCATGTGGCTCAGTTACGATAAATTCATAATGAGTGGTCTTTCCCTATCAAAAACTAACTATCGTAACTCAGGCTTGGTTTCCTTAATTGGAGTTCTCTAAGGTCAATATTGATGCACAACTTAAGTGCTGTGATTGGGATCCCATTCCGGAAAAAGCCATCGTAAGTCAACGAATTTTATTCCTGTGGCTTATAAAATAAATATAATAAAAAAAAATAATAAAAATAAAAACCTCATATAAGGATTATTTTCTGTTCTGTTATATAAATTTAAATTGGTTCCTAACGAATCAAGTTACAAAATTGTTTGAAAATGAATATATCCTATTGTAACTCAGCGGGGGGTAAAGATATATTAAACAGGTTTTATTTATTAACAAACTTTAAATAATTCAGTTAAAAAGCATTCAAAATATACATACTGCAATTTGAAGTATAATATTAAAAATATTTTTAAATATGAAAAAATGCTATTAGAAAACTCATTTATCTTGGCAAAGTCCTGCCGTATATAGGGATTTTTTTTTTATTTTTTTATAAAAACAAGGCGAATTTGTGAATGCAGGTGAAGGTTATCCCTATGCTTTTGGACCACCCAAAGTCGGACTTGCAAAATGCCACCCAAAATGTCATACCACCCGACAATTCGCTTAAAGCCAAACACGTTTTTCGGCGAGTCTGGAAAAAAAAAAGTGAAACCAGATAGTGCTAGACGTATTGGAAGGCGGCCAATGTTAATGACATTGCCGTAGTCGCTGTTTGGCCGATTTCGGATTGATTTCTAGGCCATTGCTTATGCAATTATTATTATCCCAGAGCTGTAGCTATGGCTGTAGCCATTACAACAGCCCAGGGCCCAAGTGACCAAGTGCCTCCGCCTTCGTCCCGTCAATTGAAATTGAAATGCAGCCAAGACTCACAGAACGCAACTGGATGGGACCGAAGCGAACCGAACTGCCAGCGAAATGCACCGAATGAATCAAAAATCTCTGGCCAAGCTGGGCTGCAATTAAAGGCACGTCGCATTGCCATTAAGCATTTAATCAGGAAAATTTGAATGCAACGGCCGACGGCCAGCGATGAGGTTGTTGTGGTTGTTATGGTTGTTTTGGTTGTTGTGGTTGTTGTGGTTGTTGTTCACTTCACGGCGATACTGTGATTATGGTTATGGGGTCTGACGCAAACGGGCAATTAGCAATTAAGACCTCAACGAAAACTGCAAATTTTTCTCATTTTTCTATTTTTCTATTTTTTCACTTTACATTTCGAATTCGTAAGAATGGGCAGGAAAAACGAAATGTCATTGCATAAGCCCGATTTCCCATTTCCCGGCAAGTCAACTCAGAATGGAATTGTTTATGTACTATATACCCTTAAATACTATATGGATAAGTTCTCAAAATGTTGGCATTATATTTGTAAGGTCTATGGATACGTCTCATGACTGAGATTTTAGTTGAAAAGCTTAATTGCTCAAATCAATATCAAAAAGTAAGCAAGTGCTATGTATTTATGCCCTATGATACTTTTTTCATTGACATTTAATATTAATTTTATTTTTTTTATATTAGTTTATTTTTATTAAATATTAATTGCATTTTCTTATTTTTGTTTATTATTGTTAAATATTTATCTAATTTTATTTATTTTTTTCTTATTAATTATTTAATATATTTGGTAAATATATCTCAGCATAATAATCCAATAAATTTTTATTTATTTTTCCTTATGATGATATTACAATTAAATAGAAATTTAAGCTGTACAGAATTTTCTCAATACAAGTTTGGAAACTTATTTGATATAAGATACCTTTGCAGACCACCGATTCTTTAAATTCGAATAGATAAATATTTATTTGAACCAATAACCCAAACTTATTTATTTTAAAACCTTTTTTTTCTAAGCCCATTAGTGTTAAATAAATATGCTTTGGCTGTGAAAATTTTTAACAAATTAGTTGTTATACATTTGGGAATATTCTTTAGCATCCAGCATTTAAATTTAAATTATTTGTTGGCTTAGAAAATGCCAAAAAAAAAAACTCCTTTCGCCGAGACAGAAAGCACGCTTAAATGCCGAATTCCTTGCCCGCATTTTTCCATTTTTCCCACAGCACAAAAACATTTTACTCTCCAAGCGGATCTGCCCGTAAGCTCGTTTATGCTGTCATCTATAGATCTATTTATGCATTGTATCTACAATTAGACAGCCGGGATGGTGAGCTGGTGGGGCATCCAGGGGCCACCTCCACCTCCACCTCCGCCGCCGACTTCTGTTCTGTTGTCTGTTTGTTAAGTTCAATTGGCGCTTGGGTCAGGCGAGTGCATTCCACTTCCCCCCATTTGAGCTGGGGATCCATCTCCGATCGCCAAAACACCGAGTCCGATCCCATTCTGCACTGGGCGAAAATTAGAATTAAATTTGCTCATTTAACGCATGATTAAATTATGTTTAACAGCGGTATTAGTTCTGTCAATGAGGATAAAGAGCATGTTTGTTGAACTGATCCAGGACTGCTTTCTGTTTTCGACATCAAACATTTACAAAAGCATAGCTTATTAGTTAATTTCCTATGTCGTTGAATCTGGTTAAGTGCTAAGAAACGTATTTTCAAAATTTAATCGTTTTAAAAGTTCCTTTTGCTATTTAAATTTAAAATATTTTATACAAAGTTTGGTTACATTAATGACTTTTAATTGATAACTCTGTTGAATTTATTTAAATACTAGTGGCAACATTTTAAACAAGTTGAAAATAATTTGCAAAATATATTTCTTTAACATGAGAAGAGTTTTAATAGGTTCTTAAAGCTTTCTTTCTTATTATTAAGAAAGATTTAAGACAGATTTTGTACCTAATTTCTTGTTAAAGTAACTATATTCAATTTCTTATTTTTAATTGGGTTTCAAGTCTCAGATAACTCTGTTGAATTTATTAAAAGATTAAAGGGAAAACTTTTAAGCTTTTACTTTGGAAAAATACTGAAAACTTATCAAATGTATAATGTTTAATAATCATTTGATGGCATACCACATACCTCACATACCAATTTGGGGTGTATAATGAAAAATACCTATAACTTATGTATAGGCGCTATATAAATTAGTATTGAATGTAGTTAATTTTTAGGTGTTTTTTTTTTGTGTATATTTTGAAGTGGGTTTCTCACAGAGTGTTCTTTGGCCTTCCAGAGACGGCGATGGGCGTGTCGAAGAAGACGCAGGACAAGTCGGGCTTCGAGTACGCGATGGCCGTGATGCGGATGTGCGACATCCTGCACGCCCGCCACCGCAGCATCTTCCTGCGCAACGAGTTCGTGTTCACCCTAACCAGGTACTACAAGGAGCAGGGGCGCCTGCTGAACATCATCCACGGCCTGACCACCAAGGTGATCAAGAGCAAGAAGGCGGCCTTCGAGCAGGGCACCCGTGGCTCCTTGGCCCAGTGTGAGCTCAAGGCGGCTGCCTTGGAAAGGGAACAGAGCGAGCAGAATGGCCAGAATGGGCAGAATCAGCCGGAACAGGATCAGGCAGCTAGCGCAAAGGATGACAAGAGCAATGGCGCTCCGGTGGCTGGACTTTCGTATGGCCAGTCGGCCGGACTCAAGGACGACCTGGATGTAGAGGACAACGACATTGGCGAAAAGAAACGGCTGGCCTTCCTCGACCTGATGCTCGAAAGTGCCCAGAACGGGGCCATCATCACCGACACGGAGATCAAGGAGCAGGTGGACACCATCATGTTCGAGGGTCACGACACCACGGCAGCCGGCTCCTCGTTCTTCCTCTCGCTGATGGGCATCCACCAGGACATCCAGGACCGCGTGCTCGCCGAACTCGACTCCATTTTCGGTGACTCACAGCGACCGGCCACGTTTCAGGTGGGTATCTCATTGAAGTTAGGTATACATCTTACTTAAGCTCAAACTTACGATAAATTGGTACACAGAGAAAGTTATTCCACGTTTTAAGTGCAAAAAAAAAGTAAAAACAATTAAATAAATAAAACAAAAAATTTAAGTAGTAAATTGGTTTGATGCATTTACATTTTCAAAATGTTTCGACACTGTTTTTAAACCTACAACTTTTGCTACATTTCCCTGTGTATAGATAAATCATAAAACCTAAGGGTTTATGTCTTATTCCTTCTGTGAATACCAATCATTCTTAATATATTAATATAAATATTAGTATCTTATAGTTTTTTTTGTTTAATAAGCTACATTAAGTCAATGTTTTAATATTTCTATCTATCAAATAATGTGGTTGTAGAGCTCTGACATTCCATATTTGAGCAATTTAATGCACATTAGTGGTTAACATTAAAATCATTTCTTCAACTTCCTGTATCTGCATCTAAAACTGTGTACATCCCGATGACAGGACACCCTGGAGATGAAGTATCTGGAGCGGTGTCTGATGGAGACGCTGCGAATGTACCCGCCCGTACCGCTGATCGCCCGCGAGCTGCAGGAGGACCTCAAGCTGAACTCCGGCAACTACGTGATTCCCAGGGGCGCCACGGTGACGGTGGCCACCGTCCTGCTGCACCGCAATCCGAAGGTCTACGCCAATCCCAATGTCTTCGATCCGGACAACTTTCTGCCGGAGCGGCAGGCCAACCGCCACTACTATGCCTTCGTGCCCTTTTCCGCGGGACCACGCAGCTGTGTGGGTAAGTTTTCATATAAAAGTGTTTAATTTAAATAGTTTTTCAAAATAATTAGCTGCAAAAACCATTTATGAAGAAATTTCATGTCTCTCTAACTATTTTTAATAAGACATATTCCCTCATTTATCTTTTTATGTAATCAAAATTCGGAAGACTTTTTTTTTAATTGCATTCTTTGTTTAACTTTTTATCCATTTAAAACTAGTGATTATTTAGACTTTCTGTTTTTATATGTTGAAGAAGTAGAAATATCTGTGTATTAAAAAGATAAAACATCTAGAAGACAAAAGTATTTAATTAAATCAAAGAACATGTTTAAAAGAATTAAATAAATCACATTATACAAGTAAATACGTATGATTTAAGGACGTCCACAATCCATTTAATTTCAGGGCGCAAGTATGCGATGCTCAAGCTAAAGATCCTTCTGTCGACCATTTTGCGGAACTACCGTGTCTACTCGGACCTGACCGAATCGGACTTCAAGCTGCAGGCGGACATCATCCTGAAGCGGGAGGAGGGCTTCCGAGTGCGCCTGCAGCCGCGGACCAGGTGAACCTTTTGAACCTGGTGACCCCGACGGACGGACGGAGCAGGTGCAGGTGACCCACGCGGATGGACGGTGGTCACCGAGATGGCGGACAGCACACCGTACACAATAAGCTACACAGAACGGACACTTATCCATACATATATCTCTACTTGTTGGCAAGTGATAGTCACCGGTTTATACAGTAATATTGATAATATTAAATAATAAACGTGCTCCAACACTCGATTTATTGAATAGTACCTAAATGAATTATTTTTTTGTCGCATTTAATACGAAAAGCAACACCACAACTATCGTCATCTTCCTTTAACTGTTCTTTTTTTTTTTTGGTTATTTAATAATTATAATACCTTTTTTGTGTAATGATTTTGACAATAAAACTTTTGTGTAATTATACAAATCGATCGTATGAATCAATTCACCAAAAAAATTGCAGCAAAGGATTGGCAATGATTTAAGGAAAAAATTAACAATAAACTTTATATATCTATTTTTATGGGTTCTATTTGGGTAGTTGGTTCTTATATATCGAATTAGTTTTCTTTTGATATTGTAAACAGCTAAAAAAATGTATATTAAACATTGAATTAAGGGATTTGGTTGACTTGTTCTTAAAAAATGCCCTTTATCATGCTGTCAAACTTTATATTCAAATAAGCGCGCCGTTTTTAGAATTTTCCAGCACTATCCTCACAATATTATTTATTTTGGTATTTTGCGGTATTTTTACTGACGGCCATCGAGCATTTCGATGGGGTACAATAACTAAAGTTAATAGGATTTCAATGTGGGTTTTGTTTATAAACTGGCAAAAATTTCAAATACATTGATATAATATACATTTGTTAAACAATTGTCAGTTTAATATATTTTACTTTCATTAACATGTTTGAAACCAAACTCACATTTAAATTTAGGGGGAAATGTGCAGTTTTTAGCGGTAATCCAGTGCTGGTAAAGAGCCCATTTGGGGGGAAATTAAAATTCACCATCTGGTAACACTATCCGAAAGTGACA
Organism: Drosophila elegans; assembly: GCF_018152505.1. Classification (NCBI taxonomy): domain Eukaryota; kingdom Metazoa; phylum Arthropoda; class Insecta; order Diptera; family Drosophilidae; genus Drosophila; species Drosophila elegans. The sequence goes on along the minus strand of NW_024545513.1, from coordinate 7,115,035 downwards.
CGGCGGCAGCGAAGCTAAATCGAAAGCGAAAGTTTACAGGCTCTTTTTGCCGTGCACAAAAGCTTGAGGATCGGGATTTGCCATCGCCAATCGCCAGGATGTCCAACGCCATCGACGAACTGCAGGCGATCATCGCGGAGATGAAATCGGAGATGGAGGAGCACCGGATCGGCAGTGGAAGTACTGGCGGTGGTCCAAATCGTCCGGTACGCGACCGCATCGCACGCATGTCCGCCGAGGTGGTGGACTCCAATCCCTACAGCCGGCTAATGGCCCTGCAGCGGATGAACATTGTCAAGGACTACGAGCGCATCCGGGACAAGGCGGTGGCCATTGTGGGCGTCGGCGGCGTGGGAAGCGTCACCGCCGACATGCTGACACGGTTCGTACACTGCGAGAAATGCTAACTGCTAGTCAGTCTTGAGAGAACCCTTAACTAGTTTACTTAGCGAAGGTAGTACCTAGATGGGTGGGAGTGCTCCTCATGCAAAAGCTATGATCAATTTCATTTGTTTACTTGCCACAATGTTGGTAAATTAAGCTATGTAGATGTCCTATTAATTAGCCTCATTTCTTGCAGCTGCGGCATTGGCAAACTGATCCTGTTCGACTACGACAAGGTGGAGCTGGCCAACATGAACCGGCTGTTCTTCACGCCCGACCAGGCCGGTCTCTCCAAGGTGGATGCCGCCGTCGATACGCTGAGCTTCATCAATCCGGACGTGCGGATTGAGGCGCACAACTACAACATCACGACGGTGGACAACTTCGAACGCTTCCTGGACACCATCTCGCAGTGCGGCTTTGTGGACGGGCAACCGGTGGATCTGGTGCTCAGCTGTGTGGACAACTTTGAGGCCCGCATGGCGATCAATGCGGCGTGCAACGAGCGCAATCTGAACTGGTTCGAGTCGGGCGTCTCGGAGAACGCCGTCTCGGGGCACATCCAGTTCATCCGGCCCGGGGACACCGCCTGCTTCGCCTGTGCTCCGCCGCTGGTGGTGGCCGAGAACATTGACGAGAGGACGCTGAAACGGGAGGGCGTGTGCGCCGCCTCCCTGCCCACAACCATGGGCATTACGGCCGGCTTCCTCGTCCAGAACGCCCTCAAGTATCTGCTGAACTTCGGCGAGGTATCCGACTATCTGGGCTACAATGCCCTCAGCGACTTCTTTCCCAGGATGACGCTCAAGCCGAATCCGCAGTGCGACGATAGCTATTGTTTGCTCAGGCAAAAGGAGTTCCAGGCCAGGCCCAAGCCGGTGGTGATAAAGGAGGAGGTGGTCAGCGAGGAGCCACTGCATGCCACCAACGAGTGGGGCATTGAGTTGGTGCCCGCAGATTCACCGCCAAGTGATCCACAGCCAGCCAAAAGCTCTGAGGTTGGCGAGGGTCTACGACTGGCCTACGAAGCCCCCGAAAAATCCAGCGAAAATCCAGGGGAAAGTGTAACTGCGCCCGCGGACGAAACCAGTGTGGAGGACCTGATGGCGCAGCTGAAGTCCATGTGAATTGATTTCATACTCTGTATTTATAGGCACTCTTTTGTAAAACATTTTTTTATTGCATAAGCTGAGCTTTTTGTACATATGTATATGCATGTATACTAGTTGGCTCAGACAGTTTTTTTTTCCATTAAATATTAAACACGCTTGGTGATGAATAAATGTTACTTCAATATTTCTAGGAAAAAATTATGGTCTATTTTTTTTTAATAACATTTTTGGTTTAAATAACATTTTTCTTTAGTTTTAAAAGTAGTTGACAATTTTCTATCATTGAGTAAGCACAATTCATTATAGATATCGTGCAAGTTTTGTACTTTTTAAAGGGCGATTAAAGTTTAAAAGCATCAGGTATTAAGTATTTAAGAAATATTTAATCCTATTTTAAAATATATATAATTATACCATATTAATGCCGCGTAAGGCATTGAGAGTGCTAGATAAGAAATATATAAATATGCCTAAAATACTTTTAAAATTATTTGAATTACGCGGGCACCTGTTTAATTTGCAAGGAACTTTTTGGTATTTTTACCCGACTGCCCGCTCTGGCAACGCTGGCATGTTATCGATAAGCTGCGATAGGCGATAGAAAATTTTGTTGTCGCGTTGTCACAAAAAAAAAAGGGAAGAATCTCCTGCGAAAAGAGTTTTTCCTGCTGCCACACACGATTTTCTGAATAAGCAAGGGCAGCAAAGGGCTAACAAGGGTACAGAAAACATGGCCAAGAAGGAGGAAAAGTCGCAGCCGGGAGACGAGGTGAGAAACGCCGGATGCCGGCTTGGCAATTGGTCCATGAAGATCGACTTCCAAGACACGTCATTGTGCACTTCTGTTGTTGTATATTGAAGCCACCACTAATCTCTGTGTATTATATGTATGTATTGTGCCCAATCTGCCAGCTGGTGAAGGTGAACAAGTGGGATGGATCGGCGGTGAAGCACGCCCTGGACGATGCGGTGAAGACCTGCCTGCTGGGCGACCGTCCCCAGTTGAAGGAGCAATTCGGGCTGGTCAACACCCGGCTGGCCCTGTGCGCCCTCGCCGTGGGCGTGGCCATCATGGCCCACGCCTGGGACTTTACCCACCCATTCCCGCAGTCGCGTCCCGTCCTGCTGTTCAGCGTGCTGGCCTACTTCGCCCTGTTGGGCATCCTGACCCTGCACTCCAGCTTCCGCGAGAAGGGCACCTTCGCGGTGGCCCTGCAGAAGGACAAGGAGCGGGAGCGGCTGTGGGAGGCCAGCTCCGACATGCGCAAGTACGACGACAAGTATCTGCTGACCCTCAGCGTGCGCGACTCAAAGAACGGCAAGCGGCGCGAGCAGAGCAGCAACAAGTCCTGCGCCGCCTTCATCGACCAGAACGGCATCGTCCTGGACAACCTGGTGGCCAACGAGGTCAACCGCCTGTACAACGCCCTGGCCGCCGACAAGAAGGACAAGTAGCTGGTGGCTGGTGGCCCAGCAGCAGCCAGCTGAATCCGCATCTTATTTTTTTTTTGATAAATAAAACCAAATTCCCACTTTATGTCTCATTAAACTGTAAACTTTTGTGGTAAGCCAACTGCGCTCTGTCTCTATCTCTGTCTTTGTTTAATTTTGGTTTTTAAACTTCATGTATAGTTTTTAAATTGCTATGTTTAGAACTTTTTTGATTGGAGATGCAACTCCGCAGAGTACGAGGACATAAGTTCATAATGCTGTTTTTTCTTTTGAAACTATATCTATTCTTATGCCTTGTTAAACTGTACACTTGTTTGGAAAGCCTGTTTTCGTTTTACCAGCCTAACAACTATTAGTTTACTATTTACGAATTATGTGTATAGTTAGCAGTTGAGGAACCAACATTTAAATTGCATCATTTTGACAAGTCAGCTGGATGTCTTTGCATTTCTGTAACTAAGGTTAAAAGCACACACACACTATGCTTACAACTTAAAACTATTTACATGGAATTGTAACTCCGTAGAGTACAAGTATTCAAATTTATAATATTGTGTGTTTCTTTAGAAATTGTACCTAAAAAGAATGGGAGTCAAGGTTCTAATCGCGTCATAGTGCAATAACCCAAACCATAAGACCTAAAACTTTTATTAAATCTTTTTGTATAATAAGAGTTATAGAGCTCATGTTTCGAATAACTGACATGCCCTATCTTAAAAATCGACACGTCAGAAAATTAATTCTTCAACATTCAATCTTTTGAGATTACATTTTGGATGCGATTTTCAGAATTTAAGCACCCCCAAATAAAGCAATGCATAAATGCATTTAAATATGTTTTTCGTTCTCGTCGCTATGGATTTCTGATTTAAATATGTATAAATGCATTAATTTATGCATATAGGCCTGTAATTCAGAATGATTTTTCAGTAATTGTTGAGAATAAATTTCAAGCAGAGAAATGTATAAAATTAAATGTTTTAAATTCCCAAAAAAAAATGTATTCTAAAAAAACATACAAACTTAACTTAATTGTATAATTTAGAAAGACTTAAAAAAAAAAAAATGTTTGATTGTGTAATTCAAATAGAAACAAATTTATTATAGGACATATATAAAATTGTTTAAGCACACAAAAGCAAAGGTATTTTATTAGAGGTATTTTACTTTTTCTTATTCTCAGAAATCATATTTCCAAAATTACATTTTTTTGCAATTAATGGAAATGACACTAGCATTTCCAAAAAAGATTCTAATTCAATCGCAAAATTCTAAATTTTGTAATACATATAGAATACTCCTTTTCTTCTCGTTTTACACTTTTCGGGTTACTCGCGATCGCTCGCCGATCCGATTTTCTATTTATGCAGTGGCCAAGCATTTTCCGTAGGTCAAAAGCCGGATCTGCTAAACTTGAATGGCTGCCAAGAGGAGTTTTTGGCGAGTTCGCGGCAAGAAGAAAATCAGGAACGAGGCGACCGTCCGGCAAAAAGCTAAATAAAAAAAAAACTCGAGGAGATCCGGAGACGACGGCATTATAAATAGATGGATGCTAAAGGTTTTTGCACTTGGTTTATTTCTGGTGCTCCGCATTCCTGAGATGCCGTCGTGGTGACAAAAATATATGCGACACACACGAAAAGCTGCAAGCATAACGCATATCCACTGCATATCCCATCCAATCCGATTGCACTGAAAAAAAAAATATTAGCCTTCAAATTTGGCTACCATATATTCAAATTCTATTCCAATTTTGAAGAATACCATTTCTTATAAATAATAAATGGAAACTGTTGTCATCATGTAAAATGGGAGCAGTTTTAAATTCAAATTTTAACAAGCTTTGTGTCGATTTCTATAAATTTCTTCTGACTTATCTTTGCTATCATAACTTTTTTAAAGCTTAAAATTATTTTTTAAGTGCATGAAAAATGTGCATCGGTTTGCAAGTGGAGCACACACACACTCATGCAGGCGGGCACACCTACACTCGCCAGGGAAATCGGCGGAAAAACTGGGAGGGGGAGGAAAAGCCAGGGAACTGCAAGCATAAATATAAATATAAAATTGAGAATTCAATAGACACGCGAGATGCCAACTATTTGTGGGCTGGGCCACGCCCCACGCCCCGACAACAGGCGCCACACAAAACGCACAACAAATTGGATGTCTCTTCTTTTAAGGAAAATATATATTTTTCAAAAATACTACTTGAGCAAAAACATGTTTTGAATTCGGTGCAATGTTACCATGTTACCAAGCTCAGTAGTAAAAAATTAAAAAGGTGACAATGCCGTACATAATTCATTTGAATTTATAGCTTCTAATTAAATTGTATTGATTGTGTTAAATATAATTCATATATGGCCCTAAACTAAATTGTATTGATTGCGAAAAACATATCTTCCAAATTTGATGATCAAATATTTTATTGGATTTGGTAAAGTAAAAAAGGGAAATAGTTTGAATTTTATTTCATTTCCTTAGAGCAGAGAAATCAGGATTAAATTATATCATTTTTTACGTTTAAATTTCAAATACTTTAAAAATAAAAGACAATGTTATTAAAATTTAAGCCCAAAATTCCCGACTGCAGGTATATTTAGATAAGCCACAGTCACAGTTTTAACAGGCATGTTAGGATACACCCTTTTTTTCGGCATAAACAATAAATATATAGAGCTATATCATAACTCAGACATTATTTATATGTACCATGTTTGCTCATACCCGCAACATGGCGAAAGATATATGTTTTTTTTAGTGTTTCCAAAATTTAACGACTATTTTTCCTTAACTTGGTAATTAAAGTAATTCAATCATTGGTCTTTGATAACATTATAATAATTTTATCTTTTAATAGATTTTACAAACATTGTTTTGGGTTTTTTAAATAGGCCCAGTGTGCAGTTGAATTTAACATTTCTGTTAGCACCGTTAGAGACATCGTTAACGGTTTTTCTTGGTGTGACCATTTATAAAGTGGCTTGCTAATCGTTAGAGATGGAAAAACGTTGATGACATTCAGACAAGCATTGATAGCTAACATTTTTATCGGTTGTATTATCCAAGTTATCAACCAATTGATAACTAACCTTTTTATCGGTTGTATTATCCGAGTTATCAACCAATAGCGGGAAATCTCGATGGCGGTAATCGCTCTTCTCATCAAAATGTTGTTTGAGATGTAAGATATATGCTTTAAATCAATCTCGACATACCAGCCGCTCAGCTTTTTTTTGTTTTAAAATATGTGTAATTTACATGCAAAAAGTGGGACCTATAACACGGCTTTAAGACCAAAATTATTGTACCAAAGACACTACGAAGAAGAGTGGTACAAGATTTTATTTTAAAACAGAAAAAAAAAATAAAAACTTTCAAGCATCCAAGTTATCATTTTTGTAAAATTTCCATAATTTTAAAAAGCCCACTTGTGCTAGGAAAATTATGATAAGAATTATTTCTCTTAGGAATATTATGATTTGTAACTGAATGTAAGGAAAACGTTGATTTTTAACATTTCTGTTCGCATTCCAAGTTCGCAACCACCGAAGTTCTCAACCACCCGACCAATCGGAGTTTCTCCACCTCTACCCACTGCCCATAATAATCGTCGTTATCGGCGTTTCTCCGAGCAAATTGAAATTTTCCTCGCCAACGAACGGTTCGTGCGCGCTCGCGAGTTTCTTGTGCATCCGTACCTCCGTATCCGCAACAAAAACAACAACAGCACCTGGCCAAATCTGCGGGCCATTTTTCGCACTTTGCCAAACGAGGAAGAAGCAGGAGAGGAGTTCTTCGCTGAGAACGGTACTTGCAAAATACCGAAAATAACAAAAATAAAAACAACGGAGCAGCAACAGCCTCACACATACATACACACGCGGGAATTTTTTCGGGCCTCGCTTAGCGCGCGTGTGTGTGTGTGTTGCAGTTGCATAGTTTTTGCTTCTTTTATTTTTTTTTTTGTTGTTTTGTACTGGAATTTTGTCTTCTCCCTCTCTCTGTGTGGAAAACGGAGAGAGCGCGCGCAACGTTTTCCGCAGAATTATTTTTAAGCGTGTGTGTTTATCATTAAAACTACAATTTTTTTTGGTTCTTGTGCAGTTGAGATTTGAATTTTACCCCCGCAAAATACAAAAGGCAATCAAACGAAGGATTATAAAGTCAAAAAATCGAAAGAAGATTCGATCTTCACACACACAAAACAACACACCACAGCACACACACAACAAACACACACCATGTTCACCGAAAAGGGAATCTTTCCCATTGGAGACGGACTTCTGGACGTGGACGCCGATCGGCTAAAGGGACTTCTCGTGTCGTGTCACGACATCAACGAGATCTACGAGGTGGAACAGACGCCGTTTGCCAGGTGAGTTTCCTTTTCCCTTGCCAAAAAATACGCAAAAAACAAGTTTCTCGCATCTCCACACGGAAAGAAAAGCAGCTCGATATCGAGTCACATTTCTACTTACCAGTTCCCTTGAGGAGTAGATCTTTAGGTAAAAAACAATGAAGGAAAATCTTAACCAAACGTTATTCAAGTGCATTATTCAAATAAATACAATAATATCTTTGTTTTAGATTATTTTTCTGTAAAAAAAAATTGCATTTATATAAATCGTTCATACTGATTTGTGATTTGATCTGTAGAAGTCGTTAAATCGAGATTAAACCTACACAGAAACCATATGTAGCTATCAAGCCAAAAACAAAAGATAAGTTGTGGAGTTCGAGATCAGAATAGTCCAACACGTGTTTACACTCTTTTACAAATAAATCTAGTTCGACTTGCGGATGTCAATATTTGTCTGAATTCAGATTTTATTTATTTAAACTTAATTGTATTAACATAATTTGATGCTTTACAAAATAAAATATTACTTAAGACGAAGACTTATAATGAAAAGCGAATAAGTTAAATTAAATTGAAATTATGGTTAAATCAATTTAAAGTGTACATTTGTTCATCAAAGGGTAAAATCAAGAACAAAATTTGAACATAAAAATGAAATTCGCAAGTAAATGTTTTTTGACATAGCAATTTGTTGAAATGATGGTCAAATTGATCGGTTTGATCATCGTATTTTTTCTTTCTGTGCAAAAACAGCTGCCAAAAAAATAAAAGCGAAATCCCAAAAACACCGAAACAAAGCTAAAAATGTTAAAGAAAGTCAGTCGCGAGTCTGTTTTATTTTTCTGAAAAACTTCTGCGTCTCAAAACTTGTTTTATTTACTTTTTTCTTCTTTCTTGTGCCTGGCCTGTGTGTGTGAGCTTCTACTCAACACACACACTCGCGTGGACGGGAGACAAAAAGAGAGTTTTTGTGTGGATAACGGCACAGTGGTTTTGTTATGAAAATTACCTGGAAGTTTAAACAAAATACAACATAAAATTCATATTTTAATGATTGGGCTACATTTCAGCTATGAAAATATTTTTTTCCATAAATTTTTAAACTTACTTATAAATTTGTTATATATATTCTTGGTTAAGTGTTAAAGGAAGCATCTATTTAACTTCGAAAAATGCTTGAACTTTATTTTGACAAGAATATAAATTTAATTTTTTCGATAATTCTAGTATTGGCAAACTGTAGTATTGAATTTAGCCCAAAATAAATAAATGTGTTTTATCTTCGTTTCACTTCAACTACAAAATGAATTTTAAATAGATTTCTTGCTGTTATTTTCGAGGTGATCCTGCCAATGGACGTTGTATGTATCGAGGGTTCATAGTTTATTTACCTGATTTTGGTTCAAGGAATTTTGGGTTTGTGCAACCACTGTGCATCTCCTTCTTCTCGTGTTTTTCTTTGCATGCTTCCCTATTCCTCATCTTCCTCATCATCATCTTCCTTGTTCTGCTCTTTTTCTCCCTTTTCCTTACTCTTCCAAAGAGCAGCTGTTACCGTATGCTGGCGAACTGACCCTCATGTTCCGTCTCTTTTGCTCCACCTGGCTTCGATTTGCCCCATCTCGTTCTCTCTGTACTCCTATCCCTCTCAAATGCCCTTTACTTTCAGCTAAATTTGCATTTTCTACCCTTTTCATTATAACTTTTTCGAATTTCGCTTGGTTTTTGCCTCGATAGTTTTGCATTTCGTTGTTTCATCTAAATCTTCTAACTGCCACCCACAACGCCCCTTTTTCCCCTCACGAAGGTCGTTTGTTTTCCAGCCCCACTGTTTCGTACTTCCACGGTACCCATCTATCACCATATTCCCCCATTTTTGATAAGCTTTATGTTATCAACAAAAAAATAAAAAACAAACGAAAATTAATAATAAAACTTAAATCCCAATCGACGTTTTTGAGTTTCGTAAGCAGCCAGCCGTATGAAATACAATTTTTCTGTCATCGATTGTGGGTCTCAAATCGTAATTCTTATCAGGGAACCGTTTCTCCGTAGTGTTGGTTGTAAAAACCCCATGAAAATTATATTTATTAAGTTGGGTAATACTTCACGAAAGTAGTTCAAGAGGGCGCTAGGTGATATATCTTACTTCGTTAACTAAAGTTGTATACCTTATGGGGTTCGTAAGTATTTCAAAATGTAAAAAATAAGTCCCAAGTAAAGCTCTGTTTTTTAAAGTTTGTTAAGTTCTTTTGCCGGGCATATAAATATAACATTTAATCATAAATTAAATGATATCTTAAGCTTCTCCTTTATTTAAGATACATTTTAATAAATCTATTTAATATGTTAAGTTAAAACCGTTAAATTTGCTTTGAGTTTATGAAAATTTAATGGATTCACATGTTTTGTATAATAAATTTAACTTTCTCATAAATGTTATGGCATTAGTTGTGATCGTTTTAAAAGTCTTCAAATTTCACTAATTCATAGCAAATTTGCTTCTTTGAAATGCGAATTAGGAATCATTATTTACCGAAACTGCATATTTATGTATCTTATTTTTATTGTATTTTATAATGAAATATTTTGAATATTTTCTGTGGCCTTACAATTTTATTTAATTGACTTACATTTCGAACTCTCTTTTGATTTACTTTTCCTTCTATTATTCCCTTCCCTTTCGAAGTCCCAAATTCTTTGGCACTTAATTTGATTTTTAAATGTATTTTAATGTTACTCCCTCGGAATTCCAATGCCAAAATTGCCTTATACAGCAGCAAAGGTTCTGCCGCAGACGGGTTTTTTTTCCTCGGTAATAGTCATTTGTTTTTAAGCCATTTCGCTTCGGTTTCTCATGCTTCTCTGGTTCCGCATTCGCTCAATACCAACTTGTTGCTGCCTTTTCTTTCGTTTCACGTTTTGTCTTGACTTTGTTTTTATTTTCAGTATTTTCTTATTTTTTTGGGGTCGTTTGCTTTATCAACGCATCATTTTTGAACGTTTCCCCCAAGAAATGCGTTCTGTGGGCCAGAAAAAAAGAGCTTAATTTGTTTTTATCAGTCGCAAAAAGATAACGATTAGGACAAAAACCAAGTGAGGAAAGTGAGTAAATGAAGGGGTGTTCTTTGTTTTGTATTAATACCTTTGCATTGCGATACAAATATTTTGTACCAATTAGGTTCAAAATTGGGCAAATAGAATTACTTCAAATACAACTGCAATATAACACAAATACATTGATAAGAATTTTATAACAGAATAACAGAATTACATATATTTTTTAAGCTCTAAAACTATGAACCTACTTATTGTTAGTTGTTAAATATAAAACATAAATAACACAACTAAAATACTTGAAGCGTATTTAAATGAACCCCCTATGTCACAATACATTTCGCCCCAAAAAAAGTTTAGCCCTAATGACCAGTGAAATAAAAAACCTGCCAAAATGGAAATGTTCGACAATTGCAAGCTGTCAATCATTCGAGTGGCAAGGGGATCGAAGGGGATTTCTGATTTCTGCAAGCCGGAATGCCAAAATAAATATTGGCCAATTGGGCGACGCACATATTACAATATATTTCTTATAACTTTTGAGCTGTGCATAATTGGACTTGGATGGATGGGATGATATATGTATGGAAAAATAAAAAACTATATGTTTGTGTTTGCTCGCTTGACCATTGTTGTTGTTGGCTTATGGCCCAATTTATATGGTAAAAAAAAATGAAAAAAATCGAAGAAAAAGAAATACAAATTGACAGCGAGACAAATGAAGTTGTGGACACCGGAGTTGGAGATTTGGTTGCTGGTTTTTCAGTTGTCTTTGGCCGTGTTTGGTTGTTGTGGCTGCCACAAGACTTCACAAAGCCCACTTGACTTCAGCATTGGCACATTGTCCAGTTTTTTTGGAGCTCGGAGTTGGCCTTTCAATTGGAAATTAGGACGCATTTTGTGGGCAGCATGCGGCAGCCGAACGCTTGCATAATGGAAATTTTATTCCATTTTTTGCACACAAAAAATAATGTGTGTATACGTAGATTTTTGGTGGAGAGTGCGAATCAATAATAATTAACAATGATTTACAATTCAATTGAAGCTCGCACACGAGGAAAGTCACACCTTTGGGGGGCCTTTATTTATGTGGGATTAAGTTTGGGATAATTTGTGCAGGTAGACAAATATATAACACATGTCTGATGACTGGGGTGTTTGCCTATTTGACGAATATTAAATAGTGTTGCCCCTGAGCATATTCCTTTTCGCAAACATTAATATATCTTGTTTCGGTATTTGATTTGTAGGATCTAATTAACAAAAAATACACATATTTCATTTATTTAGAATAAACCTCTTAATCAAGTTAGAAACACAAAAGGAAATCATACCAAATTGAAGTTTAACAAATGTCAAATGTTGCACAGACTTTCCCACTGATAAACGAATTTTCCCCTTAATGGTTTTCTACATTTCTGAGACCTAACATAACCTCAATGAGTGTGACTGACGTCAAAGGAAAATCAACCCCCAGAATCCCTTCCAAAAAGCAAAACACCCAAAATGGGGAGGTGGTGGAGAAGGCCGCCCACACAGAAACAAATACATACTCAAACAGCTGATAGATGAGTTTGGGTTCATTTTCAGTTTTCTGCCTCGGTTTCTCTGGTCTCAAACAACTTTGTGCGTGGGCGAGGTTCAGTTCTAGCAAAATAATATAAAAGCCCATTATAACCACCCTCTGCAGCAGCAGCACAGCACGAACATCATTTATTTTCTGGGCTCTTTGACAAAGTCAAAGTTTTCTTGGTAATCTTAAACGCTGCCCGAGGGGAATATCGATCATAATAGGGGTATTGGGTTTTAAGTATTGAGTGTTGAGTAGGGTGCCCAGGATGTGCCTATCGCACATCTTCGCCGCCCTTAATGTTTCGAGGACCCATTGACAAAGTCAACAGGATTCGAGATTTTCCCTTTGTTTTTACAGGCGAAATCGATTTTGCCACCATGTGTGTAAATGAAAAGATACAAGGGTAGTTGGGGGACAAAGTTTAAAACCAAAAAATGGAAAGGGGAAATGCAGTTTTGCTTTAAATTTAAAGATTGGGTAAGTTAAAGCATAAACAATAGAGAAACATTTTTTTAGAATTTATGTAAATATGTAAAACAAATATTGCTTTATTTGGTTTTTCTGGAACAAAGTTACAATGCCATTTTGTAAACATTTTACCTAAAAAGTACAAAGAAAATCCATTTGCTAAGACTTTTTTATTTGTTTATCTGCATTTCGGGTTGGTGTTAATGCATTTATTTGTTTGCTGAAAAATACGCATTAAAATTTGGCTTTAACTGCCTCATACCCACCCACATTTACCCACTGGGGCCGTTGCTCCTTTTCTGTTTAGCTTTGTTTATTTGCAAATTAATTTTTCAAATTGCCATTTTGGCTAATTAACCGAAACCAAGTCGAGACGCCCACGCTGCCAATGATTTATTGCCTCGTATTGATACAGTTTTGATTATCTCTTTTATGGGCTGCAAATAAAGAAGAGCGCCCCAAACTGTCGATGATGAGTTCATTTTAATTGAGTTTTTCAATATGCCGACTGAGTGGTTTATGCTAAGCTCTTGGGGGGAGTGTCAGTCAACAGTCAAAATGGGAATGATGGGGTGGCGAATTCGCCGGGTGGTTTACTGGGAATGCGACCTTGGACGGTCTATATTTAGGAATGATGGAAACTTCTGCGCTGGAAAATGTCAGCGGGACATGGAATCGCAAACTTTCGAAGATAATCAAACTTTCTTTGGGCCAAAACTAATTTGCATGAAGCTCATTCATTTGTTACGCATATAAACAAACACGCTCAAAGTTTGTTTAAAATTTTTAAGTTCTTTGACGTATATGTAAATATTTTTTAAAAATATACATCTGTGATTTTGTTTACATTGTCAATTTAGCTTTTATTATTTTGTTTATTGTATTGACATATTTTCAAAAAATATATTATTGAAAAAATTAAATGACATAGTAAATAAATATATGCTTATGTTAGATGTAATTTTGTTAAATCCCTATCCTCCACCAATGCGAACCTCACATATCAAACAATAACAATAAGACACCCGCTTCAGGAAGCAACAACAACATAAAACAAAAAAAAAGACAACATCCACATCAACACTTTTGCCTTCAAACAACAGAAAAAAATGTTTTCTTCAGATAATTAACGCGTTGACAACAACAAGAAAAACAATTGAAGACTGAAGATAATAAAAGCCAAGTGAGAAGACAAGAAAGCCAGAGGAGAAGACGACGAAGAAAGAGCCGGAGCTAGATAGATAGAAAGAGACAGAAATAATCAGTCAGCAAAGCTTGAAGAAAGTGCAATCAACATATTTTCTGTTGTTACAGTGCACTTTCAATAAAACAATACAAGAAAAAATTAGTAAAATGTTTATCATAAATTTTGGAAGGATACTGTAGTTTAGGCTGAAAAATCCAACCCAACCCTTTAAAACAAAAATAAAAAACCAAAATAATATGTTAACTTTTTGGAGAGTATACTGTAGTTGTGGGTATAAGAGGAGTTAAATGCGGCAGTAAAAACACGAGAGCGAGATATCAGAGAAACAAAAGCTGCTTATCAAAAGAAATGCAAGAAAATATGTGTTTTGTAAACATTTCCTTGTTGTTAACGGTAATTTCAATGGGTGGGAAAGCTTGGGGGATGATAAATCTCACTCCAAAAACGAAAAAAAAAAAAAATAAAAACCGAAAAGTCAATAAAAATTGATGACAAAACATAAAATTAGAAGAAATGTTCTTGTCCGAAGTGAAATATTAGCAACTCCATTTCTCCACCAAAAATAAATCGTGATGTCGACGCCCTGGACATTGACATTAAATAAATGGGAATAGATTGCAACCCTTGGGGCGATGGAAGTGAAAAACCACCTACACTCACACCCGAACCACCATTAAATATTTGTTTTTCGGATCTTTTTGACTACTATAATGCACTGCCCAAAAATATTTTAGATGTTTATTAAAAAAAAAATTCTTTGTGGCTACATTTTTAAATATATATTAAAAAAAGAGCAATGATAATCAAGTGTGTTTTTATGTTATATAGATTAATGTATTTGAAATTGCCAATTAATGATGAACTGAATTTATATTGAATACCTATCAACCAAATTAGAAGTTACTGGGTTATATTGGGCTTGTGCTTTCTAGTGCTTTAGTGATCCTTTTTCCTCGCAGTGTGGCATGTGTTTGTCTTCCTCTTCCACTTGCTTGCTGCATTGAACTTTAATTGCTCTCATAAAACCCCCTGGCACCCACCGCCCCTGGTTCTCGTTCCTTCTGTTGATAAAGCTGCAGCTGCATTTAATGAGGTTTTTGGCTGTCATTTCGAGGGGATGGGCCGGGGGATGGTTGCCGGGGGGGAGTGTGGGAGGAGGGGAAGGGTAGGGTCATTGACAGGGTGACTAAGTCATGCTGACAGCTTAATGTGAACTATGGCCAAATGTCACGACAATTTGCCGAAAGGTAAACAGAAGGGTGATCAATGAAAGAGGGATGGAAACTTAAGACCCTTATGGTAAGCTGCCAGCCGCAAAAGCAATAATATTAATGAAATAAATTTAACCAAAAATCTCAGTTCTAATGGGCTACCAATACCATACCATATCAAAATGTTTTTTATGCTTTCACATTTGCAAATTGTTTTAAAAGTACATTATTTTCAGACTATTTAATTTGCAAATACTAGCTCATAGAACCAAAACAATAAGGGCTTTTGAATTCGCGTGAGCTGTCAGGAATTCCAATTAAAATACAGCTCTAACTGTTCCTGTCACCTGTCGAAACATTTTTCCAAGCATCCCCAACTTTTCCACTGCCTCGGGGGAAATATCCAAATGTCAAGGACATCTTGAAAACTTATTTTCCTAATGCTTCCATTTTGCCTAATGATTTAGTTTGTTTTGATCTTTTGTTATTTTTTTTTTCTAATTGCCTTTTGGCTCTAGCTGCCTTTGTTATTTAGCAATTTTTAGGCCATTTTTTGATTTCCATTTCCGCTTGACGCGCTGCGAAATGGCCTTTAACCTTTAAGTTATGAATTCTTTTTAACCCCACTGTGTTTATACGTTTCATGTATGTTTTTAACTGCTTTTTTGTGGTTAGTTGACTCCAGTCAAGGCTGAGCAAAGCGAACGAGTTCGAAATCAATGTGCAGTGACCTTGACAGGGGGGCCCCCTTCCCATTGAAGAGAGCGGAAGTTCTTGCAGATATTTTTTTTAGTATTTATTTCAAATAAAGTTAAACTTGCAAAATCGTTTTGTCTTCTGCTCTGGTGATTACAGCATTTTTTTTTCGTAATATTTATACGGGCCAGTGGAATTTTATCTTGGCACACAAACAGCATACCTTGGCTGGGTGGCTTTTGGGTGGTGAGTGGGTGGCTGGTGTTTTCCCCCCTATTATTTACCCCTTTGTGCCCCGCTTTTGCGACGCTTCCCTTTAGTCTCTGTCTTCCACAAATAACGATAAGATAATAAAATGCGACTCGGCAACGCGAGTCATTTTTCGTATTTATTTTTTTGTCGCCGATTAGGGTATGCAGAGTGAGAAAACCTTAAGATCTAAATAAAATAACTTTATTATTGTATGTTCTAAAATATTTATTTATTTATTATTTATATTTTAAATGTATTAGAGTATTTATTCATGTAAGGCATATAAGTTCTAAAATATTTATATATTTATATGTATATTTTAAAAGTTGTAGATATGAATAAAAATCGTATTCCAAATATATTCTTGTAAAACGATTTTTGTTCTTACCGGTTTGTTATTCTCTCTGTAGCTCCCGTGCTCTTGTTGCTGTTTTACATTTCAATGTTCCCCATGCACTCGAGTCGCATTTTCACGTACAAAGCCCGTGCCTTCTTATTTTCCTACTGTGTAACCTTTGCCCTCCGCCGCCTTCTCGCGTTTCCATGGCTCACAATTCCTAATTCTTCGGCTCAATGACGCATTTCATTGGGGGGAAAACAATTTCGTTCTTGTCTACATTATTCTTTTTTTTTTTTTTGTCGCAGGCCAAAAATAAAAAGCCAAAGCCCGTGGCCTGTTGACATTGACATGGCCATGGGCAACAAAAGGAGTCATTTTGTGCCTCTATTCTTTTGGTTTTTTTCTGCGGGGGATGTCGAGAAAGGAACAAAAGTTGTCAGTGGATTCGTTTGAAAAGTTCAAAAGTGAAGGGGGCCTTTTGGACATATACTTGTGCCCGCCAAATGGAGCTGACTCACATTGGTTGCTTGAAATGGGGAATAATACAAAAATAAGTAGATCTTTAAAAAATCACTAACTTTGGATTTTAGTGTTAATACTTGGTTACTTATTAGTTTAATTCTTATATTTCATTTTAATATTAGGCTTGAGCATTAAATAATTCATTACACTTCTTAACTCCGACATAATTAAATAAAGCTGTGATTTTTATAAAATGTTTCTTTGAAAAACTTAAAAGTGCTCACTCAAAAAATTATATAAGATAGGTATTTTCAATTAATTTATCTAAGAGATTTTATCTGATGAAAACAATTTTTACCAAATGAAATTAGAATGACAATTTTTAAAAGCACTTTAAGCTTTTTAATTTCCATTATTCAAACTCACTTGTTGGAGAACTAGTTCAGTTGGCTAACTGGGCAGCAGATGATGCAAGTTGTTTCGTGTGGTGTTATTCAATCGCGGACTACAAAGTTGTGTTTCGCATGAGAAAACAAATTTCCATATGTCGGCGGGGGGACTTTGGCCGGGACGGGACTTAAGGGCTCTACAATATCTCGCTGTTTGCATCCAGTCAGAGGCATAACAGCTGATAACAGGCGATGATGATAGGAACGACAGGCATGATAATGAAATTTCCAATTTGACATTGGCTTGATCGAGGAAAAACTACGAAACTAATCAAGCGATTAATCGATCAATCAACTGACACTGAAATTAATGATCCGCACACTCGAATGGAAAGCAAAAAAAGATATATATATATATATATGTACTCTACTATATAGAGTTCAATTCCAAAATTGGCCAGGCACAAAGGTGACAATGAGGCGGCTTTTAATTTAAAGCTAACAAAATGCAACGATGACGCATGGCGGCGGGGAGACACAAACATTTCCGCTGAATTAATTATAAGCGGAAAAAAATAATGGGAAGCTTGACTGAAAATGCATTCGAGTGACTAACCCAAAAAAAAAAAATAAAATAAAGCCAGGCACAAGTGCAATGCCAAAATGGCATTGGGCCAAGCCGTGGAAAAGAGAAATATAAATCAAGAGAAATAGAAATAGAAATAGAAAACGAACCTTAACCCCGAACAGAAAACGAAATCTCAAATAGAACTGGAAGCCAGCAAAAACTAAGTTTATGGTCAAGTTGTGACCTTACTTTTGGCATTCATTTTGGATTCGATTTTTCTAACTTTTCTTTGTTTTTCCATTTCCATTCCCAAGAGCAAGGAAAACTGTACCCAGCTCGATATCTAATCGATGGTCAGGGCAATTAGCGTGCTTATCGCTGGGGCGATAAAAAGGTTGGGCGATAATAATAAAAATAATACAAATGAAAAAAAAATACTTCGGTATAACACATTTCTGCAGTTTACTTTGCTCTTGATTTCGCTGTGCTTTTTAAGACGATAAGGGCCAGATGGCAAATAAGGGCTAGATTGATAAGAGGTAAGTCCAATGGCTGGGAATTCAAGAAAATATAGTACTTAAGGGGACTGTAATATAATTTCTCACTTAAGTACTTGGAAACTTATAAATAAAAGCACTATAAGATCGATAAAGAAAAATGTTTATTTCTTTAAATTTAAAAACCAAATAAATAAAGCGTTTAAAATCATGGCACAATTGTTTTCAAAATAATTTGATTAAAACACTTCTTTGAAGTTTTTTTTAAAAACCACTTAAAATTCTAATGAGCAACTGTGCTGTGCCCGAAACTTCTTATCAAATATTATAAACAAAACAAAAAAAAACATTTTAAGCTGACCTACCTACCCAACTGCCAGCAACAAAAACTGATGACTAACTTGAAAATGCTAACGGTGCAACTCTGGCGACAAAATTTCCGCACTTTATGCTTGAAAAAAAAAGAACAACAAAAGCAGCCAAAGCCAATTTACCGTTGCATCAGAAGCGGCCAACAGCAGCAACAACAACAAAAGCTGGCAAATGAAATTGTCTAATTGCCGAAGCAACAGGCCAGCAACTTTTGGACAACTGGCAACGCGGCGTATGCGCAACATTTTGCCCCAGCAATGAAAACATTTTACGTGATTTGCGTGAACAATTGCCAAAAAAAAAAAACTCCACTTTAAAAAATGATGAGTGAAAAAAACGTGAAAAACCAAAATGAAAATGGCTGAAAAATCGTAACGCGTAACGTGAATCTCTTGCTTTGGTTCGCTCATTTGTTTTGGTCAATAGGGGTTATGAAGGGGGTTTCAAGAGGGCTAGGAGGTAGCAGATAAAAAGCTGAATTTGTGGTTATTTTTTCATATTGCTGTTGACTCGAAAAAAAAGAGGTAAATAAACTTCTTATTGCTTTTTGTCCCTGTCTTTCTCCTCTTTTTCTTTGTCGTTTTGTTGTTACCAACTTTTTGCTGCCACCCACCCCTTTTCTTCGCCATTTCTTGTTTCGTTCTTGCGACTCTTATTTATACCCTTGCAAAGGGTATAATAAATTAATTTTTCACGATTTTAATCCAGTAAATAAGGCATTTTTAACCCTGTAATGTGAAGCTCGAGGTAGAGTCTAGATATAGGGTTTTGCGATATTGATAAAAATTCAGTTTTAATTAATATATATAGATACCTTTTTTTTATAAAAACTTGAAAGGGTATTAAAGTTAAGGTTCCCTTCTTGCTTGTTATAATTTTCGTATGTTTATGTTAATTTTTCGCTTAACAACAATACACAAAACAAAAATTGTTGGCAAAAAAACGTGACATCGTTTTGGGACTTCAAAATTGGTTTGATGTTGTTGCTGTTGTATCTTGTTGAAGGCTTTAACCCATGCTGACCCTGCTCCCTCTCCGTCTTTGGCTCCCTTTCTTTCACTCACCTTTTGCCTTGTGTGTTTCCACACAACGAAAATGGCAACAATATTTTTCTTTTTAGTCTTTTATTTTGTACCGCTTCGGGGGCTTGACAAATTTGAAATTTTAATTTTTAACGGTTTTCATTTCAAGTTTTTGCTGGGTTTTATGGCAAATTGTGCCTGCAATTGCTTCACATGCGAATCGGGTTTTTGGGTACTTTTGGTTTGCTTTAGTGCTCATTTAATTGTTAGGTTGGGCTTTTAGTTTTGGTTTTAAGGGTGTTTATTGGATATTTCTTGGGGAGCTTATTTTATACAAAATGTTTACCAATTGTAACTTTACAATCCATTTACTACAAAATTAAATAAAAATGTTCTCGAATTATTGTCAACTAAATTTAAAACAGTCCCACATCGAGATTAAAACCGATTTAAAATGATTTTCTTAAATACTTTAATGGAAAAGTCTTGTAAAAAAAGTCTCAATTACAAATTTTCCAATCATTTAGTATTCAACTTGTTTTAATTATTTAATACTGCATTTCCCCAGATTCAAATTCCTTCATACATTGTACTCAAGATTGCATTTGCATTTGCTTATTTATTGCCGCACTTTGCGCGAATTCCTTCGCCTGGCAATATATTTATTTCGCTCCCATTGAAATGAACTTTACATTCATTGATAATTCACACACTCATTCACTCTTAACCCCTTACACAACACAACACAGCAAAATGAAAACATTGCCACATGTGTGGAAATTTGTTTCACTTTTTAATTAGTTAGTTACATATTTTGTGTGTTTTGTTTTCAGCTCGCTTTGTGCTGAACATTTTTTTCGCATCAAATTAATCGAGAATTATTTTGCAATTGTTGGTTGCGTAGTTTTCTAGTTGCTTTTCCTTCTCGCTGTCGATCTAATTGCTTTAATTGTTATTCAAGAAATGCGCCGACTGAACGTTTTCCCTCGATTCGCGATTCGCGATTCTCGATGAAATTTGCCCACCAACAAAGACAATTAATGGCTTATGGCTTATTTTGCAATTTGTTATAATTGAGTGAGTGCAATATGCAATTGCATTTCAGGCGGCGATGGATCGTGTGTATGGGGCGTGGAGGGGTTAAGCGGTATTGGCTTCAAGGCGACATTTGCTTGTCTGTTGCTAAGAAAAGCTGAAACATTGTGCTCGGAGAATTAACGTATGATTCTTCGACGTTTTAATGCTCTACAAGTTTAACTACTTTATAATAAATAATAACACTTAAGTCAAGTTAAATGAAAGGCTATTACCATTTCTTGGCCCAATAAATATAAAAATATGAGAATTATTACCACCAAAAGGCTTGTAATTTGCATATTTTATCATTATACAAGAGTATACCAAAATTCAGTTGGCCAAATC
The DNA here is from genome assembly GCF_018152505.1 of Drosophila elegans. NCBI lineage: Eukaryota > Metazoa > Arthropoda > Insecta > Diptera > Drosophilidae > Drosophila > Drosophila elegans. Next base: position 7,094,185 of record NW_024545513.1, on the reverse strand, counting down.
GACAGAGCACCAAGTTACGCATAGAACCAGCGATGAAAGACCGAAAAAGACTTTTTAAAGCACGCACACACACTGGCACCCCGAGTGCCACACTCACTCACGCACGTTCCGCACTATAAACGACCTGGCATGTCAAGTATACAAATTGCAGAAAAAAAGAGAGAACAACAGAGAACAGAATAGAGTCAAGTACGGATTGCGGAGGAGAGATCAACCCAACCGCACCCGCAAGTAAAAAATAAAGAACGATATTGTAAAATGCAAAAAACGTAAAAAAAAAATAACGAGGAATGCAGGAAAAGGCAAATCAAATCAAATGGACAAACCGAAGGAATGCGGCTTTAACGATCGTGAGAGAGCGGGACAGATAGAGTTGGCGGAAGGGGGAGGGGGGTCTGAAGATGCTGTCAAGGTCGTTGGTGTTTGCCTTGAAAACAACAACAATAACAACAACAACAACAAAGATGCAGCGAATGGAACTGCCAAGAAAACTGGTCAGTCTGCAAGAAGATGCAACCAAGCAAAGCGCAAGAAGAGCGAAGAATTGGAGATGCCATCGTGCCGTCTCTTTCTCGGCTTCTTCAAGCCATCTCTTTCCCAAACCCCCCCATTGTTCTTCAAAATCTGCGAATGCCAAAAAGTACTTGACTAATTAGCAGCAGCAAGGCACCACGAAAAAATGCTCACGATCATGATGCGAAGTTGATGTTGATGGATCCCCCAAAAGTCCGTCCGCTAAATCACTACCCAAATAAAGCTGACATATGGGCAGCGTCTTCCTCTCTCAGCCTCCTCTTTACATAATTTGCACGCTTCAAAGATTTTCGAGCTGAAAGGGTTTTTTGAACCTCTCCTTAAAAATCGGAGAAGGAAAAAAAATAAACGATCCATTAGCAACAGTTCAATGGACTGGGAAGCGGGCAAGAACAAGGCCGTCTTATATTACTTATGGGTATTTAAACACACATTTTACCCACAGTTCTCTAAAGCTCAGGATTTGATATGATTCCATATGATTCCATAAACTCTATATTACATTGCGCTTTGAGTTAACACTTAATATTGTAACATTTGTCTCAAATTTACTAATTGACTTTAAAGTCGCCAAGTTTTTAGTTAAAATTCTTTTTTTTTTTTATTACACATTTAATTCAAGTACTTTTGTTGATCATTAAAGATCACTTTGGAGTTGAAAGCTCAAAAAAAAAAATTTAAGGCCTCACTTAACCTTCCATTTCCTTTTTTCCACTCTCCCTGTCTACCTGCTTATGTTGACTAATTAAATGACATTTATTATCCTTAGGTAACAAGCTTGAAGGTCTCTTTATGATTGGATAACTTGAAAAATACTTATTTTTTCGCATATTTCACTGGCATTGTTTGGGGGCTCTTCTTTTGTTGGGCTTAGGTTTTTTCCTCAATTCATTTTATTTGTATTTTTCTTTCCTTAAAAGGTAATTAACACTCGGCCACGTTAATTTGTTTTTAATTATTGAGATTTATTGATTTTTCTCACATTTCGGCCAAGCCTTGAACTCTTGAACTTTTGTGCAGTTTCGTTGTTTTTTGGGTGCAAAAACTCGCGCTTTTTTCAATGTCTTTGGAAACCTCCCCAACAATCGAACGATATATATATCCCGAACTCGAACTTTGTATGCTTTATTTGGTTTTGCCTGTGGCGTTTTAAAAATAACCCGGCAAACGAAAATAAAAATCATAATAATAACATCGTAACCACATGGAGAGAATCGTATTTATAGATATAGTACGAAGGAACTTGCAGCTTTGGGGTGTGGAATTTTCTGGCCAGTGTTTTTTTTTTTTTTTCCAAGTATATTAAATTTGTTGTTGTTGTTGTTTGTTTTTGCATAAATTAAATTTTTTGTATTGTTGGAGCTGTGCGAGAACTTCTCACATCCCATATATGATGGGGCATTTTTATTATTTGAATATTATTGTTATTGCTTCTTCACCTTTTGGTGTTTTCTCTTCCATTGCACAGTCTAAAAATAATGTATTCTCTTTGTTTATTTGCAGGTAAGAAATGCCAAGATAATTGTTATGATAACTATTAAAAGTGGATGGGGGCGCAATGGCGAGATCATGGAATTTCCGTGTAAGTGGGAAGAGTTCTAAATTTAAAGAAGTTGTTTAAGATTAATTACAATTCAAAGTCTGATCTAGATAGGGCGACCAACAGTCCAGATATCCTTTCATTTGAAAAAAGGAAGATCATCTAATGATCAACTGCAGCAGATCATAACGTTTGGACTAGAGATTGCCTAATTAATCGTGATGGCGGACAAGTAAATAAGGATTGGGATCGCACAACAGGGGCTGTGGATGTCAGCTTGCCTCAAGATCAACGATCACTGATCAGAGTTCGTTATACCATTCCCCCCCTTTCCCCCCCATTGAAGACAAGTTATTCTGCCGGGGAACACACTTTACCAGGTTATAAACTTCAAACTGTGAAGGGCCTTGCATAATTTGTGCCGCGTACAACCTGTAAACCAGCTGCTCTCTTCTTCGAGAAGAAAATGCTATGAAAAGGGGGTGGAGGAAAAGTCGGGTAGGGGAGGGGAAATCCGGAGACAGCTCGAGATCGGCAAAGCATGAAAAGATGATGAACAAGTTCTGGCGGAGGCCAAGGGGATAGGAAAGTCCGCCCGAGTCAGAAAGCCAGAGTCAGAGAGTCGGTGGGAAGTCAAAGCACTTTAGAGCACTTTGAACTTTTACAGTACACGACTACGACTCTCCATAGCATAATGTGTGCTGTGCTGTGCTGTGTTGTGCTGTTCTGTGCTGCTTGTCTATCTGGCTGTATATAGTATGTTTGTAAAACAAATTGTGGGCAACACAGAGGCGCTCGGAGTCCCAGTTGGTTAATGAATAGGAAAGAATTCTACAAATAAATAAATAAATGCTGTAGAAAGCAAACGGAAAACGGTAAATAATCTTCTATTTGAACTTATTGCACAATGGAAATCTTTCTTTCGGTGGAAGGGTAGAGTATTGAAATTTAAGAACATTTCTTTAACGTGGGCTCAAAACCAAGATAGAAATCAAAATTTTTTTTTTTCAATTAATAGAATGTCAAAAAAGATAAAAATTTAAATTTTAACTTATAGATAATCCAAAAAATAAAGAAAAGATAATGCCAGTAGCTTGATTTTTTTGCAAACATTTTTACTATAGATTACACCTTTAACATATTTTAATTCCAACAAACATATTACAAACTCTACCACGAATTTTATATTAAAAAGAGTATTTAATTGCCGTTGTGCTAGATTCAATAACTTCCCCCAACCGAAGTTATTCTTTCTCTTTTGCCTATATCTTGATTCGATTTGTTGAAATTGTAAAGAAACTCAACGGTAATTGATTGAAGAGAAAGAGCGGATGATGATGATGATGATGATGATAGTTAGTTAGTTGCTTGAATCGATCGATCAGTTTAGGGCATCGAATGTAATTTCTTTAACCTTAACATTGTCCGTCGATCGTTGATTGATTCCCAGTCTGTCAGTCCAACGACTTGTTGTCCAGTCATGCAGAACGGAATACCCCCAAACCTCCCAAAAAAAAAAAAAAAAAATACAGAAAAATAAATAAATAAAGAGCCCGACTCGTCGCGAAGCTCTTCTCCAATTGTTAAGCACCTCTAATTGCAAAAAGCCCAACAACAGAAAATAAAACTGTTTTTCAGATGGAGCGAAGCAAACATTTTTTTTTTTTTTGAGAAAAGGTTTATTAGTCGAGCGCGTGAAACATTTGTCAAGAGATGTGCGTGCTTTAGGGGGCTAAGAGGGTTAAGGGGGGCGGACCGGACCGTAGAGGTAAATTACTCACAAAAGTTCAATGTCAAGATTTTCGTTCACTTTTTCGAACAGTTTATTGAACTTTTCCCCCTCACACTAAGCACTTACAACAAAATAAATATCAACAAGAAAAGCTCATAAAATGTGATCCGCTTTTAATGGGACGATCATTGTTAAAGTCTTAAAATTTAAAGTGATCTTATTTCAAGGAATTGTAGACAATGAATTACTTTTTAACAGTTAAATATTAAATGTGTACGTACATTTTTAAAACCTATATTTAAATAAACATATGTTTTTCTAATGCTTCTTCTAGTTACACGAAATATACATACTCGCATTTTTTTAACTTTTTAAATAAATACTAATTAAAATTCCTTGAGCTTATAGTTGATTATAAAGACAAATATTTTCTATTTACAAACTGATAACAACAATATTTATGTCATCTTTAAGATAGAAATAAATTTTGGGAATTTTTTTTTTGCGCTTGGTTTGAGAACCTAATTAAGACGAACTATGAACGAGTTCATTTTTTGTTAGTCAGAAAAGCAGCCGAAATATGTGAGCATACAGAGCGACAGACACAGATAAACGGCATACAGATGCAGATACTACAGATATGAATCCAGATACTGATAGATAGAGATACACACACGCCAAAGATACTTTTTGTTTGGGACCAAGTCTCCAACTCCAATTTGGCGCCGCATTTTGCCGTTAGTCATGCATATATATATATACATATATACATATATATATATATATATACTTATATATCTACATCTATATAAAGCTCGGCGATCAGCAGACAAATATTTCAACTTGAAATACAAAAACTTCTTGGAAAACATTGGCAGATAGATACACACAGATACACATAAATGCCAACTCAGCAAATACTCTTAAAAGTATTTTATTTTTCGAGCCAGTTTCAGGTTTACTTTGTTGTATATCAAAAACTGGCGGGGCAGAGGCGATATATGGCTATATGGCGATATGGAGAGAACTGTTTGTTGTGCGGCTTGGAAACGACCTTTGCAGGCATTTTTGTTATTGTGGCCAATACCTCTTGTTGTTGCCATGTCCAAAAGTGGGCGGCAAAGAGACAAAACCGAGGCAAAACCAGATCAGATCTTAGCCAAACCGATTGGATTGCGGAGCAGATACTCACTTCACTAGCCAGACTAGGCCAAGTCAAAGCTCACTTGTCTGGCATGCGTAAATCACAACTAACTAGAATGTTATTGATGTTAAGCTTGCAAATTATTTCATGCTTAAACAAGAAAGAAAGCAAACTTCGGCAAGCCGAAGTTCATATACCCTTGCAGCTATCGCAAGAATTAAATATTTTTGAAAACATTAAAATTATGATTTACTTGCGTATTAAAACCATAATTCTGAAATATTTAACCATTGCTATATGTCGAAGAACTAAACAAAAAATTAAAAAACAGCAAAGTTATAATTTTTTTTCAATTATTTTTCCGATTGTTCCTATGGGAGCTATATGCTATAGTCGTCCGATTTAGATGAAATTTAAACCATAATTCTGAATTATTTAACCATTGCTATATGTCGAAGAACTAAACAAAAAATTAAAAAACAGGAAAGTTATAATTTTTTTTCAATTATTTTTCCGATTGTTCCTATGGGAGCTATATGCTATAGTCTTCCGATTTTGATGAAATTTTAACCATAATTCTGAAATATTTAACCATTGCTTTATGTCGAAGAACAAAACAAAAAATTAAAAAACAGCAAAGTTATAATTTTTTTTCAATTATTTTTCCGATTGTTCCTGTGGGAGCTATATGCTATAGTCGTCCGATTTTGATGAAATTTAAACCATAATTCTGAATTATTTAACCATTGCTATATGTCGAAGAACTAAACAAAAAATTAAAAAACAGCAAAGTAATAATTTTTTTTCAATTATTTTTCCGATTGTTCCTATGGGAGCTATATGCTATAGTCGTCCGATCCGGCTCGTTCCGACTTATATACTACCTGCAATAGAAAGACAACTTTTGGGAAAGTTTCATGCAGATAGCTTTAAAACTGAGAGACTAGTTTGCATATAAACGGACGGACAGACGGACAGACGGACAGACGGACGGACAGACGGACGGACAGACGGACATGGCTAGATCGACTCTACTAGTGATGCTGATCAAGAATATATATACTTTATAGGGTCGGAGATGTCTCCTTCACTGCGTTGCAAACTTCTGACTGAAATTATAATACCCTCTGCAAGGGTATAAAAATTGAAGAACTCTAATATATTTTATAAACTTTAAATGTTTAGTCCAGAGAGTAAATATGAAAAAATATATTTTTTATTTTATAGGCGAGTGAGTTTTTAAATGAATCTCAAGATATTTAATGTTTTTAATAAAAACCAGTAATCATTTTAATTTTGTTCTTCTGAGTTTTAAAATGTTAAACTTGGTTTATGCTTAAAAATACCTATTCCACCCGAATCTCATTTTAAATGAATTCCAAAGTTGCGGCTTTTTTGCATCCGGCTGCAGTTCATGATTACCATCATCATTATCGTCATAGTCACACTCATCCAAAACTGTCACATTAACTTTGATGAGGTGGTGTGTAAGATCGGTGGCGAGCGGAGATCGGAGATCGCAGTTTGGATACCGAAGACCGGAGACTGGAGACCGAAGACAGGAGAGCCACCGAAAGTAATCGTCGCTTGGAAAAGTGCAGGCGAAAACTGAAAGAAGAAATTTTATTTATTTTTTCTTTCTGTTGCTTTTCTTTTAACTTTCACCTGATGCCGGCGACAGCCCAGCGGCTAAAGACGCCAGCAAAACGCGCGCCGCTCGCGCACAGCATTAGAAGTGATCATGATTACGATTATGATCGTAGGTATGATCATGATTGAGTTGTGCCGTGAAAAAAATTAACGCACACGCACGCAAAAATGTCACCGCATAAATAATAAAAGAAAAACAAAAACAAAAACAAAAATAAACCAACCAACAGGCAACAAAATTGTGGCAAGTAAATGGAACTGTGTTGGAAAGTTTTTCGATATGTCGCTCATATATGGAAAGGTAATTCAATACCCGTCGCGATATGTGAGCCCAAGTGAAGGTTTTCCGCCCCTTCATAGAAAATTTTCCGATTTCCATGGCAATGAACTCGACATTATACCTTTTAATTAAAAATATTTAATTAAATTATAATTAATTCGATATTAATCATTGAAATAATAATAATGCAATGATTGCTTGCATGACCCTGTGCCTATAAAATGAGGGGTCGAACATGATGATGATGATGAAAGGGGTAATTCTATAACATATATATAAATTCAATTTATGTTTTGAATTTGAATTAAAGCAATGTGGCAAATTTGAGGATCCAATGTAAGGGTACTGTAAAAACGGAATCCCTTCAAATAAAAAAAAATCTCTTGGCAAGGCCAACTTTTGTCTATCTCAGTGTGTGTGACGATGACCTGCTTTTGCCTTAAATTTTACCCCACACTCCCCGCTTTTCAAACTGCGTTATCTTTTGCCATGGCACACTGACTAAAGTCTGAAGACTGGGGACTGAACACTGTAGACTGTAGACGACCGTAGACTGAAGACTTGAAGACCGGCACATAAACCAACCATTACCGCCATTAAAGCCGCAACAACAACAGAAAGCGCTTGCAGAGAATTGTAAAAAAAAAAAAAACACACTCGTAAACTAAGAAAACAACAAAGCAAAGTTCGTTTTGTGGCTCCGAAGATTTCGCACATGCAAACAAATTGCAAGTAACAAACACACACACACGAATGGCCGCGAGTGTGTGTAACCACCAACTGACCTTAGCACTCGACACATCTCAGCCAGAGCCAGCCAGCAATCATATAGTCATATGGCAACTGGCAACTGGCAAACAGGCAAACTTGCAGAGAAAAGATACAGAGAGACTGTAGAATGAAGAATGAAGTTCGCACAATGGCGGCTTGTTAACAATTTTGCGTGGAAATACCCTATATAAATTCTAGGATACTCAATTTTAGAGAGTTAAGTTAAGATTTCTTATATTTTCAATAATACCATTTTAAAACATATTTACCATTTATCTATACTTACCTTTCTTAGTTGATTTTCTTAAAATTTAAATTGAATGAAATGTTCAATCGAAATTATAAATTCCTTACAAAATACGTCCATAATTTTTAAATAACCACAATAATTAAGAAACAAAAGCTCTGAAGAATGCTGAAAAATCTAAGGAACGCTGATTAATACTCGTGTGTCGGCAGAAGTCGAACTATTGTTTTGAATTTGCATAAATATTTATTTTTTCTAGGGTATTTAAGTCAACGTTCTTGCAAAGTCTGGTGTGTTTATTTGTTTGCATTTTTTTTTTGTGTTGACTTTCTGACTGCTCCACACGAAAAGTTGATTTTATTTCTTACCTTCGCTCCCTCCCTGTCGCACATTTGTCGTCCCGCTCTCTTCTTGTAAACAAAAGACCGTTAATTGACATAGAATTTTTTCGGTTTATGCCGCTGACGTGAATACACAAACTTCTCGGTCGAAATAATTTCCATAAAGTTCCATCGTCAGCGGTCATATACCTACATAACTTCTTCTTTTTTCTTGTTAGTTTAAAACAAAAGCAGTTTGCCTATCGCAGTTCAATAGCCCCTTGAACTGTCAACTCGGAGGCTTTGAACTCGAAGCAAAAGTGCCCAAGTGCCCCATTGTAACCTTTTTCTGTTTTTTTGTTTTATTTTTGGTTGGTCAGAGGGGAAAAAGCAAATACGAATCGACCCAAATTTATGTGTGGGAAATCAGCTGATTGCTCAAGAACACCAGGGGAAACTTGAGAGGGACTCCACAGGTGGGCTTAGGATATAGGGGACTGAACAATAGGCGGTGGACTCTAAGTTGGATGCACATGGAAATTATGGTAGAATGGTGGTAGACAAAAAAGGAAATTATATTTTATGGATAACTACTTTAGTCATTTGATTATTTGTATTCAACAGAAAGAAAGAAAAAAATCAAAGCTCATAAAATACCAACAAGTAACAATATTACACAAGATTGTTGTAGGCACATAGATACCTTTTTTTGTGACATTGTCTTTATATTTAAATTCCTTTTTTAATATCTGCCAAAAGATGTAATTTGTAGATCAATCTTAAGCATGATGGACAAATTGCATTTACAATTAAAACAATTTTTGGAAAAATGCGAGGATGTAAATGCTTTCTTTTGCAACTCAATTTGGGTCTCTTATTGTTTAAACAAAATTAACAAAATCTTTGTTGATTAAATGATGATTGATTCCCAGCCATTAATTACTATACGTTGATGCAGATCTCTTGATAAACATCGGCATCAACTCATCAACAGCATTATCATCATCTGTCATCGTTTCAGGGGATCAATCGTGCCCCACCCTCCTGCGATGCACCATTTTAGAGCGGGGCAATTGCAATTGAAATGTTGCGATAATTGTGACTAATTAGTCATCAATACAGCATAGAAAATAATTAAAAGATACGTCTATATAAGAGCAGGAAACTTGAAGAGATTGACGCGAGACAGAGCAACCGACCGACCGAACAACCGACCAAATGAATCAATCAGCACAAAACGAGTTTACATTGACCTTTGTTAAGCAGCAGCAAGTAGATAAAATAAAACACAATAGCAACTACAGATAGTTCTAAGATAATAATGTATGATCGAAGGTGAAGGGGGCGGCGGCTGGTTGCCATAATTATTATAATAAGAAGACGACGACGGCCATAACAATAACTTTTTATTTCTTATGCAAATGAACTTGAAAATTATTTTTATTGCAACTCGCATTATCTGCCGCTTAGTCATTATGAAACAATTAAAAAGAATATATTAAAGGAAAAACAAAAAGAGGTTAATAAAAAGCGATTCGAGGCATGGGCATGGGCATGGGCGTGGGCGTCGCGGGCTCTATCTGCACAGATACAGATACTCGTACTTCCAGATTTCCGCTCCATTACTCACTCAGGGATCCATTTGGCACAACGGCAATAACCATCAATTATCGTCTGTCAATTGCGAGTCTTGTAATGTGTATCTCAGCGATACAGATACATGGCACTGCCGCCACCGCCATCGCCACCGCCTGGCATTAGATATATTGATAGATTTTTTATTGCAAAATTTTATTATTCATAATTAATTGATTTTGCATTTTTCCCGGCTGCTGCTGCTGCTGCTGCTGCTGCTGCTGCTGCTCATTATAAGGATAGGATCCCGGGCAAATTGCATAATAATCTCCCCTCAGTCGTCGGGTTAACATAAAAATATCAATTTTTACTTTTGTTTGTTTGCCATTTGTGAAAGGTATATAAACTACACTGCACAGCACTCAACGGGAGATTGTTGGTCCCCGATACAGATTTGAATCTGGTTCGTAAAGAGTTCAACAAACCGCTCGGAATTCAAATCTATTGACCCAAAAAACCACTCACAATACGTATCTGCAATAAATGGCAATTGAAAAACGTTTCCAAAACAAGAGACTGCAAAAAGCAAGCGAAAAATAAAAACAAAAACAAAAGTACCAGATCGTATTGCAATATCATTAAGCAAACAATGAGCAATCAGTGGAGGAAAGTCCAGTTTCAGGCCAAGGCCGAAATCAGCAGGAAGAAAATTAAGGTACCAGTGTGGCCTGGCTGATGGAGCGAAAGGGCGACTCAAGTGGGGCAAGGCCAAGATAATTTACGGAATTGCCAATCAAAGGAAAGATCAATGAGTGGGAGGCAGGAAATGTACAGACAAAATATTATTCAACTGCCATTGAAATATATATTTATATATATAAAAAACAGAACCAGAAAGTATGAAAATGGTTAATACCCATAAGAAATATATGGAAGCACTTAAATTATTAACACAATTAGAAATTTGTAGGTTAGATATTGTTAGACAATGATATTTGTAGGTTATTTGTTTATATTCTATGCAAAACAAGATGAAAGATCTTTAAAAGAAACATTTGATTATGGTACTTAAAACCTTATTTTAAAGTTAGTTTTAATAACATAATTTGTACTAATTTTAAACTAAACTAACTGCTTCAAATTTTATTTGTAATATTTGAATACCTTTTAAATATTATGTGTATTTAGAATTGGAATAACCGATTTAAAGTAAGACAAATTCACTTGAAATTTTAAGAAAATGAAACTATTCTAACCGGGTTTTAAAGGTATCAATCATTAGATTTTTATTGGCCGAAAACAGATGATGATAACCGAATTATAATAACTCGGGTCTCTCACCCCTTTTTTATATTTCACACATTGCGTATACGCAGCATGTGCCGCCTTTGGCATTATCGAAAAAAAAAAAAATACAACAACAATAAAAGCATTTTTATGGACTACCTTGAACGACCTTGCCGCCGTTTAGGCGCCCGCTAAACAAACTTGGTCAAAATGCATTAACAAAATCGAAATACACCGAAACCAAAACAAAAACCGCACGAGAGTCGCGCTTAACATTTTTGTAGCGTTTTCGTTTCGATTTTCGATTTGGGTTCGATCTCAGCTCAGTGTGTGCGTGTGTGTGGTGCACCTGTGTAAAGATATATATAAATGTATTTTTATGTCTGTATAGACCTGACTATTTCATTATGATTCGGTTACGCTTCGATGTTGTTGGTTGTTGCTACCTCTTTTTAGGCCTTTTCCAGCGTTTTTTTTTTTTTTTTTTTTTTTTTGAACCTGTGTGGGCTGCACTTTGGTCAGAAAACTTTAGTGACGATGATATGGTGTCATCATTGACACCGCAGCACCAAAACTCCAGCCATAAAATAAAACAAAATCAAGACGTCCAACAGCAGACGCCCACGACGGAGGTTTGAATCATGGATTTTCGACCAAGCCAGGCCTACACCTGTCCTTGTTAACGTCTATCAGAAATCTATTGCCTATGGAGAAACCTACAATTTTGCCCCGAAATTCCCACAATTTCAGCTAGCACCACAACACAACACTTTATTCAAATGTGGCAATTCATAAAAATGGGCATTAAATCAAGACATAACTGTTTGTGCTCCAGTGCCATATAGACCAAGAACAAATGGCTTAATTAGGTTAAGAACTGGCGAAAAAGAAGCCAACTTTCGCCACCACCAAAACAATGGCATCAGAAATTTGCCTAACCGTTACACAAAATACGTAGAAAAAAATGTGGATTTGTTAAAGCCCAAGCACGATTTGTGCGAGCCAACCTTGAACTTGATTTTTTGGCCAAGCTCAGACTTTTATTTAGCCATATTTAATTACAATCGCAGCTGAAGATTTTGGCACGCAGCTCTAAGAATCGTGACAAACAATTTGCCGGAGCAGAAAGCCCAAAACTTTTTTATATATCGAGCATAAAAAAATGGCAAGCTGCGATTGCCTGACTGTTTTGTTTTGACTGTTTATGGCCCGAACACGACGCCCCGACTTCGATTTGGCAATCAAAAGTTGGCTAGCGACATGCGGAAAATGAAAATGGAACCGCAAAGCGATTATTACAAATCGAAAACAGAAACATTTGTGTTCTAAGATCTATTTAAGGTGACAATCCTTAAACTGGTAGAAGCTTGAATGATTCAAATTCACATTAGATGACGATGCTAATGATTGAGTAAATAAATGCCCAAAGAATCCAGAAATATTTATATCAAAATATATAAAATTCAAAATGGGTGTACGAGCAAAATATTTAAAAATGCCAAATGCCAAACAAACCACAAACAAACAAGTTTAATATGGCAAAATATCAATAAATACCACAAAAAAATAAATAATTTGTTTAAAAAATCTAAAAAGTTAAAATGTGTGAATAAAAATATACACACTAAATTATTTACTAATTACATTTTATTTCTAGCATAGAAAACTTTGCAAAAAACTTATAGGGGAATTATCGGTGATAAAAAACATTTCAAATTAAAATCAACACCATATTTAAGTTTATTATTTAAATTTAAATTTCACTCAATGCAAAGACAAAGACAAAGACGTCAAACAGGTCGTTGAAAAGCCAGATGTAATAACACATTACCTTAGCATTCCCCAGAGTGAATCATTCGGATATTTCACAAACGGAAAGTGTAGACAAAACGCGGCTAATGGCAGCCATAAAACTGAAAATATATCAGCATATAATGGCGATTTGGACACTTACAAGATGCAGGCCATATAGGAAAACCAAGTAACCATTATCTTGGTGACAAATTTACTTCCTTGCCTTGTGTAAATATATATGCCAGCCAGAATCTGAATATGGCAAAAACCCAACCCCAGCCAGCACCCTCTTGAAAGAAATCTTCCGATGCAAACTAAACCGAACCGAACCGAATCGAGCCAAGCCAAGCCAAGCCAAGACAAACACCTAAGCGTGTATTATGAACGTGTTTTGTCTAGTTTTAATTAGCATAATTTACATGCAAATGCTAAATAGAACCGGGCATTGGGAATGGGAATAGCTTGACTATGGCTATGTCTATGTCTATGGCTCTGGCTCAATTGTGAAATGTGTCGAGTGGTTTCGAAGTTTGATTTGACAGTCGAGAGGCGAGATGACGATGATGATGATGATGACAACGACCATATATCGGGCGTGTTCCAGTGTCAAATTAGCCGCCATTAAAACGACTGCAGGTGGTGGGGATGGTGGATTGTGTATAGTGAATAGTGTGAATGATGGCTGGGGGATGTAATAACAATGATAAATCATAAACCACCATACCCAGCTTATACAAACGTATTAAATGCGAAATAGTAATTGCCATTTTCGAACCGTGTTTTTGGCGCGTGAATTCCAGCGCGCCACCCGCGCATTTGAAAAAAAAAAAACGCGATCAAAGGCAACGCGATTCGAACCGAACCGATTCGATTCAATTCGATTCGATTTGATTCTCGCTCCTCCGGTCCAGAGAAAGATGCCAAATGTAGATAGGAGCCCCCCAAACGCTTGATCATTGCCTTTTTCCGTGTTTCGCCGCCAAAACGGGCCAGCATTTGTATAGCTATTGTATTGTATTTTTTACGTTATTTTATTTTATATTTTTACTAGTATAGTTTTTTTTTTTTTTTGTTACTATAGTTTCTGTATTTAGTGGCGCCGCAAAAACGCGCTCGCGACAAAAACCGCCAGCTCATGATTTAATGCGGTTTTTAGTTGCCCAGTTGTTGGCAACGTCAAACTTCAATTAGCTTTTTAACTTATAAACTTAAACGTTCAATAAATTGTGCACGCCGCGCTTGCACCACCCCCTCCTTGGCAAATTAACAACAAATGCTAACAACTCATGGCTAGAAAAGTCCAACGGACATCGATGCAAACACGTTTAGAGCGGGGCTCAAATCAGAGGTGTGGCAAGAGGGGGTTTTATTTGGAAAATTAAATAAATGCAAATAAGTGAAATATTTGAAAATAAATAAAAAAAAAGACATACAAATAAATATTTGAGATAAGTACAAGTGCATAATGATTTTGAGTTTCTGAACTGTAGGTGGTCTTCCTCTTAAAAATATATTTTCTCTCAAACAAAATTTTGTTTTCTTTTTAAACTTACTAAGAACAAAAAACCATATTGATTAAACTAGTTTTTTAGGTCAGACTACTTATATTAAGTGTATTTCGGTATTAATATAATTACCATTTAAAAAAGCCATTGGCAAATAAAAATAAAATTCTGAGTTGGAATCGAACTTGGACCTCACTCCACCTAATTTTTATATAGATTCTGATTTTTTTGTTTGCATTTTTGTTTACCGTTTTTCAACATTTTACTTTAAACACAAAAGAAAGTGGAATATATAAACAAATTAATAACCCTTTTGTCGACGCCAATGATGCCGGAGCTTATCTCAGCATTGATTTATGTATGCAAAGCCAGAAATAATAAACGAGGAAATGGAGTGAGTCAGTAACTCAGCCAGTTTCACAGATAGAAAAATGCCTGTCTGAAAATGAAGTAGCCAAGAATGTTATCCCAAACGAATCTTAAACATGAAATCAGTAATCTATCTTGAAGGTAATGCAAATAATTGCTGGGAGAATTCAGTTCCGTTTACTTGACTTTAATAGTTGCAACTAAAATACTTACATTTTTCGCTGTGCATTCAAATAAATCGATTGATTTGACGAAAGATTGCCTGAAGTAGGGGCGATTATGAGATTATAATAACCCCTTTCTACCACCAACTAGAATGAACAATCGTTTCCAGATGCCCGAAAGGAAAAATCGAATAAATCCAATGTAGGTTTCGCTAGAATTGAATTTTCACAAGCGGCTGGGATAAAAGTGCTTGGAAAAAGGAAAATAGGGGGGCGGTTGCCTTGCATTGATAGCCGCAATTTGTCTGGGGACAACTTTGACCCAATTATGAAACGGAAAATCGCCGGCGAGCTGGGGAAAACCCAGCAGCATACAAATTGGGACAACGAGGCGTATGATTTATGTGTTACCGAGCCAATGAATCAATATGGTTAAACGAATGAATCAATTCCAAGAAGACGTACCAGTTGTGTTGCATGGCATTAAAAACTGACTAAGCGAATTAACCTAAAGCAAAGTTATATAAATAATTTAGTGCCGATTGGTCTTAAATAATAATTGTAAAAGAGATGATGATACTTAAAACATAAAGAATAATTTTAGAATATAATTTAAAACTAATTCTCTGTTAAATATTTAAGAAGCATTTCTAATCAATAGCCAAATAAATACTCAAATAACTGATTTAAATCTGAAAATAATGAACTTACTTAAACGCCTGAATCAATAATCAACTAACCATTTAATAATCAAAAAATAAAACAAAGTGAATCAATTATCTAACTCGTTTTGTGAATCATCTCACCGCAGACGCAATCAATTGGCAGTTAATTACAGTTACTTGTTCATTTTGAGGTTCTGGCCGAAAGTCATTCATTAGCCAAGTTAACGAGCAGCTTGCCCAGAAGCCCATTATATTAGAACAAATGTTTTATAGCGTTTTTAGACGTGTGCAAAAAACGCACAGGGCCTTATATTATTGTTTTTTTTTTTTTTTTGTTGTCTTCTGTTTTTTGTGTGTGCATTTTTTAAGTGCGCGTTTTATTTTCTTTCGTTGTTGTTGGCGCTTGCTGTTTTTTTGTATGATTTTATTACGACATTTGCTTTACCGTTTACAGTCGGTTAAGTACTTGTTGTTTTTTTTTCTGTGCTGGATTGGGGGCGATGTTGAGGCGTCTAAACAAGCGAATCGTTTTGCCGGTTGTTGCTGCTGCTGCGACTTGCGGCCTTTGTTAATTTGCCGCCAACAACAACAGCAACAAAAATACTAATAACAATTCCAGTAATAACAAAAAACACAAAGTAAAAACAATAATAAAAAAAAGAGAAAAAACAAAAACAACAAGCTATTAATGTGCAGCCAATATTTATTGTCTTAACAATATATTTATGCAATAATTGCATTGAAGTGGTGCCATTAATTATATTTTTGCCACTCTCCCTCTCTCTTTCCCCCTCTCTCTCTCTCTTTTACTTTGTGTTACACTCCTCAGTCTGTCTCTGTCCCCCACATACACCCACACACCCAGCACACACACCGCACACTCGCGGAAGCTGTTGTTGTTGTTGCTGTTGTTACGATGACCTTAAGTGGCTGGCATCTCCACTAGAAAGCCGATTGCACAACCACCCGCTCACCCAGTGCCACTGATCCTATACTGATATGATCTGAAGGTTTTCGCCGACTCCGCGACTCAGACTCCAAAAAATAATACTAATTAAATGCTTAGTACATTTAAAATTTTAAATCGTTAACAGTGGGACCTGCATATAAGATTTATAAATTTACTGGTTGGGAATTTTAAGAGATATTTTGAATGGCTGGGCCTATCAGTTAAACGTTACCCTGAACACTGTCTTAATTTTGTATAAGTATTTTGATTTTTGTGGATAGATTGTAGGTTAATTGCTCCAATGTACGCACTGTACTTGTCTTTACGGTTTATATATTTTTCTTAACAGTCACCGCCCGTAGCGATTTGGCCGCGTTTTCCGTGTGTTTTCGGTCGCTAATTTTCGTTGTTGCGGGTGGTCGTCAATTTGGCCAACTGCTGGATGTATGTATAATAATCCAATCCAATCCAAACCAAATCAGTCGCACACGTGGCGGGGGTGTGGCTCCTGCTGCGCTCAAGTTTACCGCTTCAGGAAAATCCGACAACAAAATGCAAGATACGAAATAAAATCGTGCAGTTGTCCATATATATACATACTTATATACATATATATATTTTATTTTCCAAGTGACTCGCAATTGCCGCTAGATTTCATTCCATTCTGCTATTTTTCTTTTGTGTATATATTTTTTTTCTTATTTAAATTGAAACTAAAAAACTTGATGAAAACAAAAACAAAAACGAAACTCTTTTGAACTTTTGCCGACGCCATAACGAGCGGACGGCTGTCGTTGCTAAATGCAAATTAAAACGGCAGCAAGAACAACAAAAAAATAACAACTAAAACAACAAGAACAGCAAATACAGTGCAACAGCGCAGACACCCACAAGAAAATAAAAAGAAAAAAAAAATACAAAAAAAAATACAAAAAAAAATTGATAAAAAGAAAACGTTGCAGCAGAAAATGGGGAGAGATACGCAGCTAAAGCAACACATAGGCCATCCATCTTATCACTCGACCCCTTTTCTTTGCATCAAAATTAAAAAAAAAAAAAAAAAAAAAATGTTCTTTAATATATACCCTAATTTTTAGTAAAAATCAATATTTTAAAACTATTTTCTCAACAAATTAGGCTATTATATTATACTATTTTGATCTTTTTGACCTTTAATTTCTTTAATCAACAAGTATATCTAAACAAAAAAAACGTATGTATCGAACAGCTGATTTAGTTTTAAAGAACTTTAAGAGTACTTAATAATTCGTTGAACATTTTTTTTTTTTGTTTTGTTTCTTTCGTTTCGATAACAATTCCCAACCCGGCATTCGTTTGTTTTGTTATCGTCACGCCTCTGACCCCGCGACCCCCCATTTCCGCACCGCCCCTGTCCACTGAGATGCTGTTGTTGCGTGTGATATGAAGAACATGAAGAACGGGAGGAAATCGGGGGGAAAAAGCGGGAAAAGAACGACTTGAGACTGTTGCTGCATTTTAATTTATTTCGTTGTGCCATTTTACGCAAATTGAGGACAACAAAAAAAGAGAACAAAAAAACCAAGCACTACAACAATACACGCAATGCGGGCTCCACTTTATTGTTGTTATTCTCTGGTGTTGCTAGTTGATAAGAAATTGTCATTTTTCATGATTACGTTTAAACGTAAATGGGAGAACTGGAAAAAATCCAGGGGATAGACAAATAGGAACCATTTTATGGAGGGGTTCTATAATTGTTTGCGTAAAAAAAGTGAGCTTTATATAAAGACGAAATTTAAACTACTTTATAAATAAATATGCTTGATTTTCACTGATTTATGATTTTATTGTTATAGTCCCCTGGAAATATTAAAAAAAAACCTTTGCGTACGCCTCTGACTTCTCCACATATAACAATTGAATTAATGTTTGTGTTCTCTTTTTTCTTCTCTTTACAGGTAAGCTTTGCCCCCATCCATAAATAAAAAAAAACTTAAGAAATATAACTGGAGCCGAGTTGTGTGAGTTTGTCCCATATAACCCGTATAATCATCTGTGTTGCCTGACATTTTGTTTGCCTATGTAATGGCTTATTTGTTAGAGAACCTAAGCTTGTTAATTCCTTGGAAAAAATAGATTTAACATTAACATAAATATTAAATTATTGTCAACTTTTGTGACTAAAACTTGATAAGTAAATGTCTTAAAATAGTCTACAACTACTTTAAAATAAGGTTTAAATTATCTTTAAAATGGTGTCCTAACTTATCAAAGTTTTTCTCACAATGTTTTGAATATTTTACGACTATTGGAAAAGTAGCTGCCAATTTGTTTTCACATTTTGTGTGCTTTTTTGTATAGCTTTTTTGCCTTCAACTTTTACAGTATTTTATCTGAAGTCCTTTGAAGTTTTCCTTTTTCATGTTATGGGAAAGTGCTAAGTGAGTTATCTGGTAATTGAGGTGCTGACAACTTACTGCAGGGAAAATTGCAAACTGTCCACCTGTCAAAAGAGGTAGTAAATAAATAAAAGACATTAGCAATGCCACGCCCAGTTCACCCACTGCGCCACCCCTCCATAGATCCTCCCATTTTGTACCCACTCCCAAAATTGTGTTAATTGAATTCGGCGTTTTATTTTACAATTTTGGTGTGTTGCCATTTGCCAATTTGCCTGCCATTTGCGGTCACGTTTTTGGTGTCTACACAGAGAAAACACTATTTACACTTGTAAAAGAACGTAACTCGATTTATTGTTTTCATTTTACAATATTTATTAAATTTTTTTAAATACAGTTGCTGTATTTTTACAAGAAAAGCAACGTTAGGGGATGTAATAATGTAACATTTATATTAAATTGGACTGTGAGTTTTTTTTTCTAGTGCATGACTACGCCTCCTGCCACCCACCGCCCCTTGCCCCCTCGGCATCCCATTAACCCTCGTGCCACTTCACATTTGGTTGCGCAAAATGTGTTTAACACTTTTTGGCCAACATTTTTGCTTTGTGGGTCAGCTCATTGAAAAGTTGACTGCCAATTGCAGTTAACCAATTAGCAATGCCCGACTCTTTGTTGCTGTTATTTTTGTGGACAAACCGCTTTTCACTTACCCGCAATTTTCGAACCATTCTGTCAACGAAGACAACAACAAAAAAAAAAAAAACAACGTTAAAGCCCAACAAAAAATTAAACCTTTTTGGCCACAGCATTTTACGTTCTCGGCCCAAATAAGTTGTTGCTTTCTCTCTCCACCTCGTTTATTATAAAATAATTGACAAGCCATATAAACGCTAAAAGCGAAGATGACAAAGTAGAAGCCAAGATCCGTCAGGTAAAAGCCGCAGGCAGAAAAAAATTAAATAACATTGCAAGAAATGAAAAGCGCGAAAAATTTGCACACAAGAAAAACGAGGGGAAAGAGGCGCGTTTAACTGCATTATATAGAAGAAGCCGGCAAAACTCGAAAAAGAAAGTAGCTGAGAAGAAACCACAAAAAAAGAGCGACGTGAAGAGCGAAGAAGCCAACTGCAAAGCGAAGCAAAAAAGAAGCAGCTGAAGAAAATACTTTCTGTTGGCCAAAAGAACCACCAGAAGACTGCCTTGAATGAAGATCAAAAACTGAAAGAATCGGGAAATAAGTACAGCTAAATAAACCACAAATGCGTTTCCTCATTCTTTGTAATTCTTTTTAAGTTGAGCTCTTTTTTTTTGACTTTAAAAAGTTTTACAGCAGATCCATTCATAATTTACTGAATCAGTGAATGACTAGAAAAACAAAATGTAGAACTACAGTAATCAGTTCAATTTATTTATCAATTTCTTGAATTTAAATGTATTAATTTCGAAAAATATTTTACACATGTTATGTTACAATGTTACAATTGAAAAATGATTTTATTTGGTATTTTCCACGCCAAATATCCTTGTACCAATTGCAAATTCCTACAAAAAACCTGCATACATTTTGTTCAAATCCAACTGAATGCGAAATGTTTTTAAAGCCGCCCGCTTGGCCAATTTTCAAGGTAATGTAAGGCAACAAAAATTGCATAAAAATAGCGAGAGGGGGCAATCCAAAATAGAGGAAAAAAAATTAACAACGGCGGCGGCTTTTGTCTATATATTATTATCTAATTGGCGGACCGGCGACTGGGACACATTGTCCAAGCCAAGACCGCAAAGCCAGGCCCAGACGCACAATGACTACTAAAAAAAAATTGAAAAAACCGGGGAGGGAACAAAAAATTGCAGTCGAAGCGTAGAAAACATTTCATGGTTCAATGCCAAAGCAAAAGCGAAATAGAGATAAAAAAAAACCCAAAAGGAAACATTTCGTGTTACAACTTAGACGGCGGTTTTCTGCGACAGAAGACAGTCTTTTTCTTTTACTGTTTCGGTTTTTTTTTTTTTTTTAGACCCAGTCATCCAAGCTGACGATTAGTTTCAAACGCTTGGCCAACTTGTCCAGTGGTGGAGGGGCTAAAAGGGGAAAAGGGGGAAGGGGGCGGTGGGCCACTTGGGAAGGAAACTGTTTTGTCGCCAAGTTGCGGTAATTATTATGTCAGTCGGTTGGCGGTGATTCGAGAGTGGGCTTACACTTGACGAAAAAAAAAAGAAACAAAAACTGGTTCAATCAGGCCTTGAGTTCTCAATAAAGTATTAATTCAAAAAGATTTAAAAGGGGAAAAGACTAAAATTCTTGTGGAAAATGAATAGTTATATACTTCGATTTTCTTCTATTTTTAAATAGTCATTTTATTATTTGTTACCTGTTGACATACAAAAAAAATTCTTTCAAGATTCGAAAATTTCAATATATAAATAAAAAAAAATTTCTTTCAACACTCCAAAAATTAAGATACAAAATTATTTAAATTATAACTCCAGACTAGTTATATCAGGAAGGTAACTAACAAAATTATATGATAAAAACTTCTAAATTTTTTTAGTTCTCTAAGCTAGAGATTCCCTATTTTTTAAGCTGTAAAAAGAGGGTTGGCTGGGGAGTGTTGGCAATAGTCGGAGGTATATTGAGAGAAGGGGGGGGTCCGTGACAGCTCAGAACTCTGCGGACGCCTGCGGCATTTTCAATTAGCCAAACAGCGGTTTGCGGGCAGGAGAGTGAATAACAAACAACAAAAGTGAATTTAATTGATTTGCATATTTGTTTACGGAGATTACAAATCCCAAGTGTCGTGGTTGTGTGTGTGTGTAGGGGGGGCCTAGAAAGGGGTGCCCATATCCAAAACCATGCCCATGCCCACCGCACACAAGCCAGCCACCAATCTATATAATCTGCAGGCTATAGTTCGATTTGAACCCACCTTTTAAAATCGCCACCAAAACGCGTTGGCGTTTGCGATCATAATTGCCGCTGCTGCTGGCGCCAGTTTTTCTTCCTCTTCGATGCTATGCACATATAATTTGGCGAGACAATTACCAGATTAAAGGGGTAAAAAAGGCGAAACCCCTCGAAGGACAAAGGTGTGCGAACTATTGATTTTATAAAATACCTTTAAACCATTCGTTAGTTGGTTTTAAGCGGTTATTTTAAAGATTAGTTTCTAAAGCATACATCAGGTATTTCCTTATTTTTTTTAATTTGATTGTTCACTTATGAGCTCCACTTAAACGTTTCTGAATGCTATTCAAATATATAAGAATTTATTTCAAAAATGTATATTAGAAACAGAGTCTGAATATATTTTTATGCATTTCAATAATTAAATAAAAAACCAAGGGGAATAATGAACATTTTAATGGGGCTTTTCTTAAAATTTGCACATATTTGCCGTATGTTAAGATATTCTCTGAATAAGATATTTACACTTCTAAAAATCTTGAAGAAAGTGGAAAGTTTTCAAACATTGATGGGGTAAAAAAGAGACGAGGGGGTACAAAAAGTTTGCGAATACCTTGCGGTTGCGACTTTATTTAATTTTCTGCTGTATATGCAGCCGTGTTTATTTTTCTTTCTTGGGCGAGGAAAAGTTTCTTGTTGACTGCACTGTTACATATTAAAGGGAAAAACAGATTGCCAGCGAAAGAGAGGTGAAAACAAAGCGCACTACAAAATAGACAATGGAATGTTGTGGCCCAAAATGGAGTTGGCTAACACCAACACTCTCCGCTGTGTGTGTTTATGTGAGATTGCTTTTGTGTGTGTGTGAAGTGTGCAATTGTCTTCTTTGCGGTTTCGAGGCGACTCCGACGCGACTTTCGCAGCCGCGTCCGCATTTTTGCCACTTCTTCCAGTCCAATCCGTCTTCATCTTCATTTTCATCTTCATCTCGGATGCAAAATAGCGGCGAGAAAAAAAATTAAAGTCCCAAGCTTCCCTTTACATAGGAAATAATGTTGCATAATTTATGAGGGGAAATTGTTATACTTTTTTATGTCCACCGACTTTGTTTAAGGTGTGCAACAATTCGCCAACATTTACAGTAGCGGCCTTGAAGGGTTTATCAATTTGACAAAAAAAAAATAAAAAAAAACAATATATGTATAATATAAATTTTTTTTGTTTAGGAATTTGCTCTGTATCCCTAGCATATTGACAAAACAAATCATAATATGCATACTATATACAAAAAATTTTTTTTAAAACCTTAAAAGTTTAAAAGAGGTGCATCGATTTATTTTTATTTTTTAAATCTCTAAATATAGCATAAAGTTTAATTAAAAGCATTAGCCAATATATCACTTATTTTCTCCATGGAATTTCAAAATATTTTCTCACTTTCTACAACAGTTTTAGAAGTTGAGTGCTTTTTTTTAATTATTCAAAAATGCTCCCTCTGTCGCTTTCGCATTTTGTTGTTGTTTATCAATCGATAATATCAACATGAAACGTGGAAGAGGAAGCGAAACTCAAATTGAAATTTAATTGAAAAATGGCAACGAGTAGGAAACTGAAAAAAAGAAAGAAAAAAATTCAAAGAAGAAGCGTGGCGGCAAGCTAAGAATAAATAAACAATCGTATTTTCCTTCGCTTAATTTGTGCATATGAATGCGTGAATGAGTGAGTGACTGACTGACTGAGTGAATGAATGAATGATCGCACGCATGAATGAATGAAACCAAAAGGCCATCGAAGAGGGAGAGAGCGAGACAGGCAGAACTAGGGGGACGGAGAGGGAAAGAGCGAGAGGGTGTGGGAGATCAATGAATGAAAAGTGCGATTGTGTTTGTTCGTAATTGAAGTTAAATTTGTTGATTCTGATCCAGTACAGTACTGTGCAAATAAATAGGACTACCCACCAAGATAGAAAATAAATAAATTTGCGATAAATGGAAAAAACCCGCCAATAACCCTTAAAATACCACCAAGAAACAAAGTTTTAAATAAAGTCAAAATAATAAAAGCATCTTACTTTTCACTTCATTCCCTCTTATGCACACCTTACACAATGCATTTCCTTATTTCAATCAATGAAGAAAAATCGTTGAGTGTTCGATTGAAAGCTGTCATTCGATATGAAATGACTTCCTGAATTTCTGTTTACTATTTTCCAACACCCCAGCCCTTCGGCATCGTCATGAATGGATCGCAATTGGGAAAAGTGAGGTAATCGATATATCCAGGGGGCTATCAAATGGCCCACAAGTTTATTTATAAGCGAGGCATCAATGATTTCTCATTGTAATTAAAAGGGAAAGGTGTTTAATTAATATTTAAATAACCTGTATACATTACAAACATTTTCATTTGACCAGTAAGGCAATTTCCATTACTACAGACAAGGTTCTATTCAGTTTACTTATTTAAATAATGCAAAAGTAAATAATGGCCAAAGCTAGCTGTAGTACAATCCTAATAAATGATGAGTAACATTCGATATAAACAGTTATGTTGAAAAATTAGCTTGCGCATGGTATGATTCATTTCACGAGCTGTAACTTTGATTGATCAATTGATGAATACTGATTACTGAATTAATTAACAGGAAACATATTAATTTTGTATGCCCGAAAAAAGAGTTCATTAAAATTCTTTGGAGGTACCAATCCTTTTCCCTTTTCTTTAGTAAGTTCTTTCTTATTCCTGGCCCATTTAAGTGGACGGCATTGTAAGTGATATACTCCAACTCCCTCGTTCTGTTTCGCTCTCTGTCAGGCCATCCCTTTCTAGCGGAAGTAGTCATACAAATAGAATCATTCACATGCTTGTATAAAAAAATCTTTACGCATGATTTTACCTCGTTTTGTTTGCTCCCCTCCAAAGGGAAACACAACAAAATGTATATATAGTATAAAAGAATCATAAAAATGCATCGCCTCATGTCGCTCCCTTGCCACTCCATCCATGGGCGTAACCGAAGGGGGTATTCAACTTAATTTATTCTTAAAAGTGCTCTAGGCTTTCCAAAGTCAAACCAAAAGTTTTTCCTCTTAATAACCCCTTTAAATTTAAGTTAATCTATCTACACCCATGGATTCGGCTGCTCTTCTTCCGCTGCAATTGGCATGTGGATCGTGCTGTGCTCGCCAAAGACGGGGTAAAAAGGGTCTACGTGATGGGCATTAATGCAACTCCCGCCTCAACACTTTCCACTGGAAAGACTTTGACTTTGCGCCCTTGCTACGCAAATGAGTCCAATGCCAAGTCGAACTTTAGAGATGTGTGCGTGATGTCACAGGGATCCAAAGATCAAATATTTAAAACAATAGGACAAAATATTCAAACAAACCAAAGAGTTAGTTAAATAATAAAACTATATAATGCTAAATATATATACAATAAATACAGAAGCTCATCTCTTTTACAACTTTAATATTTTTTGTCATGAATATATTTATATTTTGTTCTTCCCTTAAGTTTAATCCTATAAATTGCTGTTTTTTGTAACCCCAACATTTGTGTGTATTATTTGTGCTGGCGACTTCCCCAAATCATTCCCTCTCTTTCGTTTGAGTCCTCCTCCCATCTAGCCGACTCACTCTAACGCGATTTTGCTGTCTCTTTCGTTGGACAGGCGGAAACCACCCACCGGAGGAGAGGAAAGTTGTTGAAACCGAAATGAAACTTCACTTTTCACTCGGCCACCAGACGAGAGCAACCCCCTCTCTTTCCATTTTTTTTTTTTTTTTTTTTTTTTTATTGCATACCCCTTTCTCCAACTCCCCTTAGTGACCCCCCTTGTAAGCCCCCCTCGTCTCCTGCCCCTGGGTTAGCCGGTTGCCATGATGTTGCAAACCTGTAAAGTAAAAGCTTGCAGTTGCAGCGTCACATGTTTGACCCATTTTTCAGTCCCAAAAAAAAAAACACGAAATTAAAATCTCTGCACTGGGGTTTCGCTCTAAGATCGTTATTATCGTCTTGAGAGCATTTTTTTAATTTTGCTTTTCCCCCATTTACTTCCTCGTACAACTGTAAAAATATTTACAAACAAACGAAGGAGACTGCTTAAAAAGTTATAAAAATAATTAATTGCCAATTAATTGTTTATTTCACACACGCAAGGTGTGGTGGCATGACTTAAAAAAAAAAATAACAAAATCAACAGCATGATATATAGAAAGAGAGATCTATGGAGGATAAAAATAGGGGATAAACTGTGGGTTCAGGGCTGGAAGATGATAAATCGAGTGTCCTCGCCAGGGATTAAAGACACCGATCAATTCGATAAGAATAATAATAAAAAGACAGTACTTTCTATGTGAGAACATGTAAGACTGAGACTTATACTGAGATTCTTGCCTTTTACCCTTCTTTTATAAATAATTTATGATCCTATCGACAAATCGCATCGGAAAAAACACTTCAGTAATTTATTTTAATCATTGATCTTCTTCATTAAGGTTTCAACACGTTTGTTTCTCAGAATTATCACCAGCACTGGTTGATTGCCATATAGCAGCATTCCCAGACATTTCTATAATCTGCACTTAATATTTTTTTATTCAAATCAACGCGTATTTTATGCATTTTTTATGCTTGGCTTTGATACTTGGATAACATTTAATTATCTGATTATATTGATATGGTTTTATTTTAAAAGCTCTTTATCGATAAATAAACCATTTCTGATGCTCTTTGTATTTTTATTGTTATTTGTATTTCCCCCATCGTTTAAATTTAACCATTTGCCTGGCCCCAAATGGCGGCTCTTCTTCTAGACATTTCCCGCCGCTTTTCCCTCGCTTTTCCATTGCTTTTCCCCTTCGGGCTCACATGCGAGGCGGGTTTTATTTATTTCTGTTCAACTCTTTCTTTCACTTGGCCAAGGCAATCCGGCTAGTTCCCCCTTCTACCAATCCTCAGACTGGCTTTGCGTGCTTGGATTTCGATTCGATTATTTTTGTATTTAATTCTCTAATGTGAGCGCAAAAAAAAACAAATAAAACAACTATATATGATTTTTTTTCTTCACATTTTCCTTTGAGTGGCAGCTTTTCATTAGTTTTCCATTTGCATTTCGTTTCCACTTTGACGGCCAGTAGTGCCAAGTTTACGTTCATAATGTAGTTTGCTGATTAATATTAACATTTTTTACACGATCAACGTTAACATATTAAAGATTTTTCGTTTGTTGCTTCTTTTATTGTATTTTTTCTTTCCACTTTGAT
The DNA here is from genome assembly GCF_018152505.1 of Drosophila elegans. Classification (NCBI taxonomy): domain Eukaryota; kingdom Metazoa; phylum Arthropoda; class Insecta; order Diptera; family Drosophilidae; genus Drosophila; species Drosophila elegans. The sequence goes on along the minus strand of NW_024545513.1, from coordinate 7,067,106 downwards.
TTATGAGCTGAGATTAAGAAAATAATAATCGTCTCATTGTTAGCACATAAGAAATACATTAAATATTTTATTAAAAGATTCTTAGATAAATTCTCATGGCTATGAAGTCGGAAACTTTTATCAAATTCGCAATAATTAAATTCTTTGATGTCATTAATATGGGAAGTTGTTAAAAATAATAATGATTCAAGGCTGCGGCTCATGAAATGATGTGTATTACATGGTAGAAATAGAGATTAGGGGGAATACAAAAGTACAAACATACTTTTAGTAGGTAATTTTAATTCTTACTATTACTTAATTGATTTTGTGCATTATTCGCAAACAGTTTCTTTGGGAAATGCTTCAATTGCTAACCTCTTTCTACGAACTCGTCAATGGTTTAATCTTCTCTTTAATTCAAGCCGGGATTTGGTTCGGGATTGAAGATCTCCAGACACGCCAATGGGGGAACTGGGCATGGGCCTATAAAAATGTGAGCCACAAAGACGTGAGAACCTTTGAAAAAAAGAAAAAAGTAAACCGAGAGGGGAGAGGTATTAAGGACAGAATGAATCAAGACAGTTTGCTTCCCTTGCATGCGAAGAATTTAGAGACTTTAATTTACTCTATAAAATCGAGCTTTTGTATTTCATTTATGCGACTGCACAATATCTCTCTCTCTCTCTCTCTCTCTCTCTGTCTCTCTTTCTTTTTTACTCCGTCTCGCCTTTTCCCACTTTAGCAACGAAAAAAATTGTTTCCATGAAATTTCCCACAATTTTCCCACTGCGAACTGCCTGTGGAAAACGAGTTTCCATCAAAACGTTTGCCTGCAACGGCAGGAAAAGAAAAAAAAAAACTTTCAATGCTTGGGATGTAAGCTAAAAACCCCCCTTTTTCCCACTGCTCGCTGCTGTTGTTGCTGCTGCTGCACTCCCCCATCAATCTACCCATCCCCCTTTGGCTGCGCCCCTGCCCCGCGTCGCCAGAGAATGCATTCGCATTCATGTGTGAAAACATTTCCACTTTTTCCCAGAGAAATGCAAGCGGCGGGCAAAGAAGAGCTCTAAAAAACAAAAAGAAAAGGAGCGGGAGGCGAATTAGCATAATTGACTAGCATTCAATTGAGAGCGGAACTGCTCTCAGGTGAAATAATATAACACAGAAATAACTTAGGAACAAACAGGAAATAATAAAAGGAATGTCATAAATTAATTTAAACATGTAAAATAAATCACAATTTAAAAGATACTATGAATCGCCAGCAAAGTTATAGCTTTGTCAAATAAACATTGTTTATTTATTATGTGTCTGCTGATTTCATGGGTTATTACTCATCTCATTTGAGAAAACAATTGTAGATATAAAATGGAAATCAGTGGTTTTTGTAGATAATAAGATTTCAATTTGATTTATAAATCAATTAAAGACTCAACTATTTCAATGTTTTGTACAGGGTACTACATTAATTTGGTTGTTGATTTTTCCAAGAGTTTTTCTGAAATTCTTGTCAAGAAAAATGTAACAAATCTTTTAAATACTTTTGTTTAGACCTAATGGAGACTTATTTTCTTTCAACCCACTCTTTTGATAGCCCCCCTACCTCTTCCTCACATTTAATTGACTTGTGACTCATTCAGACACCAAATGAGCAGACTCGACTGAAGAATCCGAGAAGGTAAAACGTTCCTGGTCGATGAATCACCACCATCACCATCGCATTCGCATTCGAAAAGGGAAGGATTCGCTGCTTAACTGTTTATCGAAACAGATGATTCTTATTCTCCTCGCTGCCTCTATGATGTAATCATGTTATTTAAGCAAGTCAGTTCTCGAAAATAAAAATAAACATTAGGTATTTTGAAATCGTTAAAATGTTTTATCTCTGTTTAAAGCTATTGGTATAGTAAGTTTTTTAAATGCCCCAAAAATCTCGTATATAACCATGGCATTGTTATAAGTGCATAAAAAAGTTAAAGTACAGGACAATGTTTGAGTTTGAATATTTAATGCTAAAGCTAAAATATTTATTACTGTTTAAAAGTATAAATTCTAGTTTCTGGTAATACTTGATCCAATTTGATCACTATTAAACCACATTTTAAGCAATCTTGAGCTGCCAAGGGTTAACCGCGTGTGGGTGGGTTGTTGCGTGTGTTTTTTATTGGACCAAAGTCAAAACCAAGGCAGAGCCAACCCTCTTAACCCCCAAACGACCGATCGACCGACCGATTGCCCCTCGCTTTTTGCTCTTTGCCACTTCGTCGTGTAATCCAACGCTTTGAACTTTAACGCTTCGCTGGGTTTCACGCATGCAGAATTCAAATGCTTATTTTATTTTTTGCCTTACATGCTGTGTTGTTGCTATGCTATATGCTATGCTATGCTATGCTATGCCCCCCGATGTAAGAGTTGTGTTGTCGTTGTCGTCCCAATTCTGTCAATCAACTGCAATCTTATTTTTTTCCAAGCTCTCGTATTTTTGTGGGTGCCAAAGCGTTTTGTTTGGATAATGTTAAACCACAAAAGGCCAAAGTCAAAGTATTAATGACAGCTAAGGCAACAAATATAACAAACAACATCGCCATCCATCCAGTCAGCCAGCCAGTCAGCCGGCCAAAGGGAAAGGCCCAAAAGCCAGAAAATGCATCAAATTGCAGTTGAGGTCAAGGGCTAAGCCCAAAGTGTTGACTTAACCAACTTATTTTTTATTAACCCCCCTCTTTCAATACACCCATATATACATATATATACATACACATACACAAATGAATCATGCAGCTCACCGAACAAAAACCAAAAAAGAAAACCAGTTAAGTGGGGAAACAAAAATTGGGGACTTGACTTAATTCTGGAACTTGTGCAAGACTCTTCTAAGAAAACCTTTTCTCTGGGCTTTTCGTTGTGCCGCAAAAACCAGTTGAATTAACTAAGAAATAAAACTAGTTCAAACCGTTAGTCCACATATCATTTCGTGTTATTTCTTATTGTTACTATTTTCCACATATGTGTTTATATATATATATATATTTTTCTTTTTATTTTGGTTCAGTTTCAATTCCGATTTTTATGTAACCTCTTAAGCGGCTTAAAGAAAACAACAACCAACCAGCCTTCGACCTTCATCACCAGCTGCCACAGAAAGAGACAGAGGGATAAAGTCAGAGGGAGACGACAATTAAACACGAGAAATCATAATTTGTGGTGGCTGCCACTGCCGCCAGTTGAGTTTCCTAAGAAAATCCCATCTCTCGCTGTGCCCTGCATGCAAAATCAGCCAGCCCGCGTCTTTTTTCTTTTTATTCCTCAACTCCTGCTGCATATCCGCATATCGAAGAGTCGACAATAATATCAACCAAAATAAAACATGCGGGGTAAATGAGCATAAACTTGAAAAATAAATAAATTTTGCTCCTCGATCTGAAACCTTAAATATCCACAGAGATTTATGGTTACTCAAACGGCTAAGATATTAAAGCAGCAGTATGCATATTTTGAGCAAAAAAGCCATAATCTGCAGTTTAATTGGCTGAGTAGAGTCTGTAGGAAATACTTAATTTACTCAATGTAATGATATTCATATACATAAGTATTTAAGGGAAATTTACGGACAAGCATTAGGGAATAGAATATCGGACAAAGTAGTACGGACAAGCTTTACGGACAACCAATTTTGTATCTTTATGCTTGGCTAAGGCGGCTTTTTAACTGTTCAGATTAAAATACAGATCCATGTCTGAAATTTTATTTTAATTTATCCAATAAGTTGTTCTACGTTTTTATATTATTATAATTATTGGGCAAGGTATTCTTCAAGTTTTACCCAAAAACGCTCCCATGCCAGGGACCAGGTACCTTCGTAAAAATTCTCAATTAAAGATAACACCCCCAGCAAGGGCATAATATCGTTCTCTTGTTGCTGCGGGCATGACTTGAGACCTTGATTACGCCGATGACACGTACAGTACACCATATACAATATGTTAAATGCGTGTTCCGTGCACTTCGTGCTATCTTCTTCGTCAGCGACAGCAGTTTTTACGTGTCCAACGGGCGGCGACAAAATGATTTCCAGCCCAGGAACAACGACCGATGATTCTGCCAAGCTGCAAAGATATAGTCTCGGTCCGTCTTCCCTTCTTTCTCCCTCGATTTCCCTTTCTTGGGCGCCTTATAATATTGGCAAGGTCAACAAATGAGTGTGTATGTGCTGTGCTGTGCTGTGCTGTGCTGTGTTGTGTTGTGTTGTGTTGTGCTGTGTTGTGCATAAAAACATATCGGCAAACAAATCGCAATATTGTTTGCAGCAGTCTTACTTTTTTTTTTTTTTTGTTTCTGTGATTCTTGGGGCTGCCAATAAATTCATTTTGTCTGGTGGCATGTGCCCCGAGATTAGCCCCACAGCTGCCACATGGAGTTGCAGTTTGTTGAGTGGACTGGAGTGGGTACTTGTTCCCAATGGAACTACTTTTTTAGGCACCACAGAAATTCAAATGTGTAGTTTTCGAATCTATTGGAATCAATTTCCTAAATGCAAAGTTACTGCCAACCATCCTTATCTAAAATTATTTATTTTAAAAAGGGTTTTTTTTGTAATATCAAAGATTAAGTGACCATCTTTTGCAATGTATTGAACACTCAGTTGCACAACTAGTTCCTTTTTTTTTTTGCCAGCACTAGATTCGTTTTCGTTTTTGCATTCCCTGCAATCAACTACAGTCGACAGTCGCTAAACCAGTCAACATGTCTGGTGATCCGGCTCCAAAGAACTCGAGGAATGCGTCTTATCAATGGCCAGCCAATCACGGTCGATACAGGGAAAATAAAATAAAATAGCAGCCCCACTGCTGGCAGCTCAAGGATAACAGAACCGATCCGATCCGAACCGAACCGGCAGGCCAAAAGCCAACTCAAGTCAATTGGGGCTATGGCAGTATGGCCATATGGAAATGGAAATGGAAGTGGGGAAAAAGCGAAACGGACAGCTGTGTGCCATATCAGCCAATTGGCAATTGCTAAGCTAATTTATCATAATTAAAGCCGCTTAAGAAAAAAATATAAATGCTGTGAAAGCTAAATAGGTAAGCGAACGGAAGCCGAAAAGGCAGGCAAGTGAAGGCTGAAGGCATCAAGGGGGTTAAACCAACTAAGCTAACGAGCCTGACACATTTTCAAGTGGGTGTCGATGGCCCTACATACCTCTGTATCCCTGCCTCTTTCTAGCCCTCTATGGTCCTCTCTTTCTAGCCCTGTATGGCCCTCTCTTTCCGTTGGCTGACTGACTGACTGAATGTGTCAAGCTGAAGTGGGAAATGGGAAATGAAAACGGAAATAGGAGTGGAAGGTGGGCGGCCAAAGGATGCGACTGCATGCTGTGCTAAAAATAGAATGAACACAGTGGGTGGCTAAAGTCTACGAACCTGTCAAAGTGCTATCAAATATTAAGCTATTCGCCAAATATTTGTTTTTATGATTTCTAATTAACATCGAAATGGAAATCAGCTAATCAAAAATTTATTCGACTCTCCCACTGCCTCATATATATTTGCATACATTTACGTTCGTTTTTAATGATGTCTTAACTATGTTCACATTAAATAATTGATTAGGAATTATGGTTATTATGAGGATAATCTTGCATTTGAAATTGAATTAAAATTGGGTTAGCTATTAATTTTGATTATGGTATTAATTCTTATGATCAAAATTAAAATTTACATTCTTTAATTTAATTTTTTTGATAACCTTTTAATTTTTTGAAGACATCATTTAAAAAATTTTTTAAGTAAAAAGTGTAGTATTACAAAAAAAACTGTGATGTCTGCTTACTTTTGTCACTTACTGTATACCACCTACATTGCAGGCTCTTTTGTACGACTCTGCATATGAATATGCGATTTTGTTTTTTTTTTTGTTCGAAAAGCATGTGTCTGTAAGCTTCTCGTAATAATGTCAAGTGCTTAAAGCGAAGGCAAAATCTCTTCGCCCAGGCAGATAAACAAAATAAGAAATGCAAAAAAAAAAAAAAAGAAATATGGAATAAATAAAAACAAAAGAAGTTAAAACAAAAGCACCCAGGACAGGACACCCGATTATGAACCTGTCCCTGTTGACAAACCCTCGTCGGGGGCTTTGACACGGGCTTCATTGAAAAGGAAATGCCAAATGCTAAATGCTAAATGCAAAATGCAGAGCATGTCATGCATGTGTTGTGTGTGGCAAGAGCAAACAAAGCTGCAAATTAATGAAATAAACACAAAGACATTAATCCTTGACTACGGCAAAACTCGAAATAAAAAATGAAACGAACGCAAAATTATTAAATGAATTAAATACACACAAACACACAAACACACGCGCTGCCTTTAAGCTCTGACCAAATTTGTCCACAATTAAAAACAAAGCGCGCGCGACGCCCACGCGATTTGTGAGCGTTTTTTGCCGCTTCGCCCGTCAACGTCAATTTTTTTAAGCTGACCAAAAATGGTCAAGCGTTCGTCGAAAATGCCGCCAACCGGGGGCTCTAAGACGCATTAACAATTGGCACATTTAACGGAAATTATTGATGTCAATTTGCAAATTGGAAAGTGCCCGACGAAAAGCCAACAATATCATAATCATCTCACAATAAAATAAAATCATATGAATCGCAGAGTGGTGGGCTTCAATTTGTGATTTATTCTGATAGCTGGCCAAACGGGAAATGAAATATATTTTGGACAAAGGCCGAACAAAACTAAAAAGAAACGTGAATGTACTATAGTTTTTTGATGGCAAACAAAATTATGGAGATGAATGTACAGTAAATTCTTAATAATAATAAATATAAGTTTTTTTTTCATAAAAAAACAATTTTAGATTAAATTTTTTTTATTAAAAAGCAATAACTTTTCAACAATATCGCACTATTGCCGTTTTTCTTTTAAAATATGTTCATCATTTAGTTAAGGACAAAACAGAAATGTCAAACACTTGTCAACTTCAACAACTTATCCTTGTTTTTTGACACTTACCTAGTCGCTTGTCCTCGTCTGTTTGTTTTCCCTTTACTGAACTGCCCTTGCCTTGGTTTGTTGACATTTTGTGGGTCAAAAACCTAATCAGAACCGCGTCGTGTTTGTGCTGTGTTTTTATTTGCATAACAAGAGGCTTGTCTGCTCCTCCTTGGGCCCCCAGTGCCCCTAGTTCCCCTCCCCCCCCCTTGTTCCTTTGGATGCACTGGCACTGGCACTGGCTGCCCTGCAGCTTAATAATATTATCGTGACGCATGGGCCCTCATCACCAGCTCCATGTGTCGCCCCCTCTCTGTCGCTCCCGTCTCGCGCAGGCCGTCTCTTTTCCGCGGCATTCTTGCATTTCTCCTCTGGGCAATGCACTGCTTGCACACATTCTTCGCACTGCTTGGATTTCCTGACAAATTTAATTGTCACATTAGAAGGAATCCAGCACACTGAGAGAAAGTTGTGGCCATTATATGAATTCCTAAAAGTTATTCCATACTTGAGGAAATAATGCACAGAGAAAACTGCAACTTAAAGGCCTTTAAAAATGTCACTAATAAACATGTTAGTTGTAAAAAAAAACAAAGTGAAACTGAAAAATATGTTTTAAATGTTTAAAAATAAGTTTTTTTTTTAAATATTGTTAATTTAAGTATAAATATACAGTTAAAATACCATATTAATTGCACTTGTAACATTATTTAAATATGATATCATCAGAAAAGTTTTCTTTTAATAAGAAATTTGTACAGCTTTATGTCCTACATGTCCTATATTTGCGAAGGATATCCCATTAACCTAAGTGACATTTTTTTTATGCTGTGTGCACGAACGAATGTCTCTTGTCTCGTTAGTCACCTTTCAAACAGTCAGTCAAAAAAGAAAACTATTAGTTGGCCTGACGTTAAATGTGGATGGGAATGGGGATGGGAATGGTTATGGGTATGGGGATATGGGGATGGCAATGAGGATGAGGATGACGATGACGATGATGACTCCACTCTGCGCTTCACTCCTGGTTCATTGCACTCGCCATCTCTCTTTCTTTCTGGCCCCTCTATACCCTTCTCCCTCTTTCGCTGCACTGTGCTAAAAGCATCCATCCAGCCCAACAACAACAACAACAACAACAACACTTAGATGCACTTTGGGCCCAGACCATCAAAGGCAGAAAAAAAAAAATAAAAGAAAAAAAAGTACACAAGAAAAGAAAAGAAAACGTCGAAGATGTTGGGCAGAAGAAGAGGAAGCTGAAATTCTTCAGACCGTCGAGAAGTGCAAGTTGCAAAAATGTTATTGTAAAGTCACAATGGGGGGAATATCTGGGCACCTGGAAAGGTTGGGCATTATATATATAGCCAGACTTTTGAAGATACCTATTCCTTAGCAAAATGCAGCTAAATGGGGCTCAAGTTATTTTTATAGAAATAGCTTTACAAATCACTTACAAATAAGGTATACAAATTTGCCAAATTTTACCAATCGAAATTGAAAATAAATATTGCTGTTTACGTATTTTTGGGCTCGACATTTATAATTATAATACGATTTAAAAATCAAAAAAAAATAACCACCTTTAACATTAAAATAAATTTAAATTTAAGGTAACTTTATTTTTCTAATTTATTATTAACCCAATATCCATTTCGTGTTAGTTTTTTTTTAAACACAAAATACAAAAACGTTTAGTTTAAAGAAAATAAGAAATGAATGCTCAAAAATATAACCCAATAATTAAGACTAAATAATGGCTATTAACTGCATTAAAAACATATTAAATGCAAAATTTAAGCAATTACTTTCTCATTAAATCGTGCCCACTATTAATTGTAAGACCTAAAATTCGCAACTATAATTACCATACCATTGAATCATAATTGATATTTAATTAAAGCGAATGGGAAAGCGCGAAACCTTCAAAATCATTATGAATCAAATAATTCAGCCATTTCCCATGATCGTTTTGCCGCTTTTGGCCGACTCGCTAACCTTTTGGCTAGAACAAACAGCACCCGCCTAACAATTTGCACCTTGTTAACAAAACAAAATCTGAAATTTGCAATTTGCAATTGCAAATTAGCTAATGAATGCAAGTGACATTGTTCCGCATCGCATTAGCATTAGAATGGCAATTGGAAACGGAATCGGATTCGAAATCGGAATCGGATTCGAAATGATTAGATCGAAATGCGATGTGTGGGGGAGTTTGGAAATTACACCGACGATCTCAATGCGATTTGCCAATCGGTGGCAGCTGCTGCTGTTTGATGTTCTGTTTGTTTATTTGTTTGTTTAGATTTTGGTTTACATATTTGCCTAATCGCTATTACCCCCCGACTAAACCAAAAGCCAAAAACTAAACGCAAACCACCTCAAACCAAATCCAAAACCAAAATCAAAACTGACCCGCTCAAGAGAAGAGGAATGCGTAAACACGAGCATCGGCGAAAGGCGAAAACAATTAAAAAGCCATAAACAACCGAAACCCAAATGAAACAATACGATCTGCAATCTGCTATAGGAAAATTAAAGAGGGGCCGCTTTTCTGACTGACTGCCTCTGACTCTCTGTGCGGTTGTTTATTTAATTGAGCTGGGTAAACAAAAATCCAAACAGGCCACAAGGAAGACGACTGGGAAGGGGGCACTTTAAAATTATTTGCACATTTTTGCGGGTGATTTGTTTTATGAGGGAGAGAGTTAAACGAAAAAGCCATCACACAGATCACTCATCAGGAGATATGTAAATAAATAAGTAATGAAACGCAAAAAAACTTGTACAAATTGAAGGATTTGAAAAATAAATAAATAAACAAAAATGAAATCATTAAAATAATAAAACTATTTCATTATGCATTACCATCAGATAGTTTTTAATATTTCGTGATTAAAAACGTACTGAAACGCAAAAAAAATTTACAAATTGAAGGATATAAAAAATTAAATATTAAAACCAATCTGAGATCATTATAAAAATAAAACTATTTGACTTTTCATTACCACTAGCTAGTCAAGTCTTGTGTCATTTTATTTTTATCATTTTTTGTGCCTGATTTTAATGTAAGTGTAGATCAGTAATTTGGCAATATAGACAACGCAATAGCCAAAGGAGTAATTAAATCAATATTGTTTACACTACTTTTCTGCGGATCTTCAATCGCCACCATAAAAAGTCGTTCGCAACATTTTCGTTTTCGGTTTATTTTCCCAATTTTTTCTTGGTTTTTTTTTTTTTTTTTGCTTATTGTTTTCCAATCTCTCAGCCTGGCGGTAAATGACTGGAAAAGGGCAATGTAAATATTGCGCAGTCTTTTGGAGCCCCATCAAGTCTTAACCCTCCTCCCCCGTCTTAACCCGTTTGTGGCCCCATGGGCATTATCTTGACACGTGCACGCGCCGCGTTTTGTGCGCGTTTTTAAACGCCACCTTATTTGGCTCTTTGTTTCAGAGTCTGCGTCTCCAGTTGAGATTGTCGTCTGCTTTGGTTTTTGGTAGATCAAGAAATCAGCATTTAAGGGGCGGGCGTAAGCCATGTATGTAGATCCGATCGATTGACGATCATTTGAGACGATCAAACAAAGCACAAGACAAGACACTAACAAAAAAGGCTGCCAAAGCTGACCAATTTTAGAATCTTCTCCGATTCCACTTCAAAACGAACAAAATTCACACTCGATTTTTTTTTTTTTTTTTATCTTGCTATAAAGACTTTATTATTTATTTATTATGTTTTGTTGAGAGCTTTCAAATGAAAAAAAAAGGGCAGAGCTGCGTGGGTGTGTCCAGTTTAATTCTCCGCCACCGATCAACCATGAACTCGGCTATAGCCATCGTCTACCGTCTCATTTTTCCTCTCCTATATATCATCATCGCGTTTGACCTCTTAAAGTTCAGTTAACCAAGTGCTGGGCAATGTTTACTACCCGTTAATGCTATAAACACTTAGGGGAAAAATAGTAATTAAAAATGTGTTAATTTTATTTTCGTTCAAGAAATACATTTTTTGATCTACCTACCCTTAAATGTAAATGTTTATTAGCTCAATTTTTTGTTTTAATTTTTTTTTTTTGCGTCATTGCTCAGTAATCTTTGTAACACAGCTTTTAAAATATTTCTATACCCTTAACTGTGTTTAGTTTTGTGTAGCTCTCTAAGAATTCCACGCCCACGACGATTTCCTACTCTTTAACTGTGACTTAAACCACCGATGTCTTCGTCATCAGCCAACTGTAAACAAAACAAAATACAAAAATACAAAAATGAAAAAAAAACATCCAATTCAAAAAGTCGTGCCAAAAGCATTTCAACTGTCTTACGTAACGGACAACCAGCAATGAGCAAAAAAAAATAAAAATACAAAAAAAAAATAAAAACAAAAACCGAAACAGAAGAGCCAGATAAAATTCCAAAAAGGAGAGTAGAAGAGGGCAATAACTTTATTACGATCAGAAAAGACCTTGCCCAATTAGGCAATGTTGTTGTTGTTGTAGTTTTTGTTGCTGCTGCCGAGAAGTGAGGAGTGCAAAAAATTGTAATTTAATTAAAATTTATGGTAATGCAGAGACACTACATTAAGCTGGATGATCGAAACTTTTCATACCCTCTTGTGGCAGAATTATAAATAAAAATCATTATACAACTTTGTATTTTGGTTACTACATCTAAAGTATGCTGTGTGTTCTCCTGTCCATCATATATTTAAATAAATCCCCCCATAAGATGTGCAACATAATGTCTGTTGTCCTGTCCTGTCCCCCTTGTGATTTCATATTCCCAAGCAACATTGTTGCATTATTTCTGTTCATTCTCATCGCGTATGCAAATCGCCTGGCTAATTAAATCAAACGAAAACATGAATCTGAAACCATTGGGGATTGGGGATCGGGGATTGAGTTGAGTTGTGGCCCGACTTCCTTCCATATGTTTATGTTTTGATTTGCAGTTGCTTGCGCTTGCGGCTGCAGGCTTTAAATATTTCAATTTGATGCCGGGACAACTTTTATTTTATGATCCGCAACACTAGACAGTTTGTTGTTTGTTTTAGTAGTAGCTCTGTAGACGTAGACGTAGACTGGCCCAAATGTTGAACACGGCATCCGATTCTAGTCAAGGATACACAGAAAAAATTCTTGTAATGGTATAAAATGTATCAGTTTAATAATTGATTTAATGAACTGAAATCTTGTTGAATAACGTTTTTTTTAAGATTTCCAGTGACAACATAATTCTAATAATTCATGAGGAGAAAGTTAAAATTAAATTACTATAGCAACAGCTTGTTTGTAAAAATTGTCAAATATTAAAAAAAAATTCAAAAACAGTAAAAAAAATTTTTTTTTAATAAACGTTAATATTTTATTTAAAGAACAAACATTCTAAAAATAAATTGCTTTAACAATAGCCTTATTAAATTATTTATTATCGTTTTTAAAAATGTTAAAAAATAAAAAAGATAAAAAAAGGGGACTTTCTTAAACAAAAATAAAAAATAGCAATACCTTTTTAAATATGTATCTGAAAATTGCCATATTATAATAATAAATGTACAAATCTTAAAAATAGTTCTTAAATGATTTTTTCCTCTGTAAGACCAGACAACGAATGTCACTGGAGGAGCTGGAGAAAGCGGGAGGGCAAATAGACGTAGAAAGACAGGAGCGCCCCAGTCCAAGTCAATGTTTGTCGTCCGTTGTTGTCGTCTGTCTGCTGTCGTGTGTCCGCTGTCAATGTCAGGGAATGAGACAGGGACAGTTACCAGGGGCGGTTTTGGACTTGGAGGGGGGCTCTCCGCGAGAACTTTGGCTGCCGGAACGCAGACACAGAACTCTTGACAGGCACAACCAACCGACCAAGGGGCAGGGCGATCTCCGCCAGAGGGGGGCAATTAGAAAACCAGTCCGGCGAAGGCGACGACGGCCAAGCGCTGCTCATTATTGATGGCCAGCCGAAGCCCCTTTTCAGATCGGACGAGCTCATTAGCTAAGTGACCACGATGGGACAATCAAAATGTCATCAAAAATCAGGGATCGATGTGCGTGGGAATATCTATACACTACTGGGCAACTCATATTTCGCTTAATAATTATGACTTAAACTTGTTATGCCAGATAAACCTATAAGAAGGTCCTATAATCAAATTTTTAATTATCAATTGTTTCGTTGCCAACAATCGTAGAAGAAAGCCAAGAATATCGATTTTATCGCTAATGAAAACTTATCGAAAACTTATCATAAGAGTATTGGAATTTTGCTGTAATCGAAATACTTCCCTTTTACACATTCCCATTTAACTGATCGAGGCTTGCGTGATCGTCTTCTTGGCAGGAAGAGGTGGGTGGTGGGTGGTGGGGCTTTCGAATGGGGCAGGAGAAAACGAACCGAACCGAACCGATCTGATCCGATCCGATCCCCGATCCACAAGAGAAGCAGCTGGTCAACTATTTGGTATGCCAGCTTTGTCACCAAAGTTTCTTTCCTCTGACCACCGCTCTTGGCTCCTGTTCTCGCTGCTGCTCCGCCAGTTGTTGCTTTAAGTGTTGGCAATAGTGTTGCTGTTTTAGTTGTTTAGTTGTTTGCCTGTTGCCGGAAGCGCAATTGCTTCATTATGGCACGTACTTTGTCAAAAGGCGTCGCGTTGAGTCACTTTTTGTTCGATTTGTGCACTACAAAAAAAAAAAGAATATTATTATCGGAATTTATAAAATAATGATTGAACCGAAACTACCGATATTTTCTTAAGTTTCTTAAATACATGAATGCCCTGTAAGAACTGGTAAATGTATTTGTATTTTAAAATGTGTCTTATTTCAATGGCACGTATTTTTATTATGTGTAATAAGGTATATTTCGAACTGCTATGATTTTCAAAAGGAAATGGTTATAAATAAATAAAAATTAATGCGAGTTAAAGCAGAAAATTTTACATTTGAATTGTTCTGTTTAAAAAAAAAAGTTTTACCCCCTAGAAATTATGGGACATATTTTTTTCGTAGTGCTTAGTTTTCCACTCCGCAACTCGGCCCAAATCCAAATCTAAAACCACTCAACTTATGAATGAAAAATGATCGGAGCTGGCTCACGCACGCATTGCACTGTGTGGGCTGGCTGGTCGTAACAGAAACCACTGGCTAATCCAATCCAATCCCATCCAATCCAATCCATTCGCAGGGGCAAATTCGCCGCCGTTCGCCGCGCCATCCACAAGAACACGGGCTCGCACTTCGCGGCCAAGTTCCTGAAGCGGAGGCGCCGGGCGCAGAGCAGCGACAAGGAGATCAAGCACGAGATCGCGGTGCTGATGCTCTGCGAGGGCGAGGACAACATCGTCAACCTCAACGCCGTCCACGAGACGCGCTCGGACACAGCACTCCTGCTGGAGCTGTAAGTATATTGCCCAACATATCTATAAACCATATTCCATATCCATATCCATAGGAATTTTGTATTTAATTCATTTTTCAAAGTTACACTAAACCTAAACAAAAATGGTCATAGAAACTAAACTATTGTTACATGAATTTAAAAGTATCAAAATAAAACGTTTCTGGTTCTTAGATATAGAAATTAGACTACAAAGTATACGGATTATTAAGCCAGAAGTAACCACCACTACATCTCGATGTACGTTTAAATAATTTGAAAACTGAAAGTTTTCCTATTGAGCTATATGATAAAAATAATAAAAAGAAGACTTCATTTTTGCTGAAGTAAATTTGTTAAATAATAATGCATTAAGAACAATATTTAATTTGTCAAGACCTGTTGTCAACGCAATAAATAAATTACTTAATCAAAGGCTTTAAAACTTTAAAGGCATAAGACGATATTAAATCTACGTAAATAAAAATTCACTTATAAAACTACTTTTTATTATTGGCAGAAACCTATAACAATTTTTAACAGCTATAGTGTGAAAGTTAGAAGGCAGTTATGATTAGTAGTGTGGTTTATTATAATGAATAGGTAGGTATAGGAATAGGTAATTCCCTAAAGAATTTAGCTTTTGTAAGATTTATTAATTTATTAAATAATACACTGGCACATAAATTGATTTATATGTGTATGATTAGTATGGTTTGTTATAGTGAATATTGGTGATTTGCTGAAGAATTTAGCTTTTGTAAGACTTATTGATTTGTTAAATAATAAACTGGCAACGAAAGTAATGTAATGCTCCTCCTCGCAGGGCCACTGGTGGTGAGCTGCAGACGATCCTGGACAACGAGGAGTGCCTGACGGAGGCGCAGGCCCGCCACTGCATGCGCGAGGTGCTCAAGGCGCTGAAGTTCCTGCACGACCGCTCCATTGCCCACTTGGACCTCAAGCCGCAGAACATCCTGCTCGCCGGCGAGCGCATTGAAGGTGAGTATTGCTCTTCCCTTCCTTTCCCCCAAAAACCCAAAAATGATCAATCAAAACCAACTCTAATGTGTGCAAAAAATCTCCAAATAAAACAGATGGATTGAAGCTGTGCGACTTTGGCATCTCGCGGGTGGTGTGCGAGGGCATCAACGTGCGGGAAATGGCTGGCACACCCGACTACGTGGCCCCCGAGGTGCTGCAGTACGAGCCGCTGTCCCTGCTGACGGACATCTGGTCGGTGGGCGTGCTCACCTACGTGCTGCTGTCCGGATTCTCGCCCTTCGGCGGCGACACCAAGCAGGAGACCTTCCTCAACATCTCGCAGTGCGCCCTCACCTTCCCGGACAACCTCTTCGGCGGCGTCTCGCCGGTGGCCATCGACTTCATCCGTCGCGCATTGCGAATTAAGCCAAAGTGAGTGTTGTTTCGGCCATTAAATAGCACAGTGGGTCAACTTACAGCACTGCAAAGGAGAACTTAAAGCCATCAAAGAAAGCCATCAAATTGTACAAAACTAGGCCAGATTATCAAAAATGTTAAATGTAGTCTTCAATTTCATACAAATTTAAGCAAAACTACAGCCCTGTTTACTATATAAGGAGATCTTAGGACCATAAAACTTGACAACATCATCAAAAAAGTTAGTTATAGTTTAGTTTATTCATACAAATTCAACCAAACTGTAGCATGTATATTAAAACACTTGCAAAAGCAACGTGACAAACCAAACAAGAAAGTTAGCTAAATATAAATAAAATTCGAAACCTAATTGGAAACTATGTGAATTTATAGCCAGTATATTAAATATCAAAGTAGAAATATATTTTTTTGCAGGAACATTAAATTTAAAAAATGGCAGTTTATTTATATTTGAAGTTCTAATAAATGTTGAACCCCCAAGTGTGATTTAAATTGATTTAAGTGATTTAAATCTTATTAATGATATATTCCCATTTTTTCATAGCGATCGCATGAATGCCGCCGGCTGCTTGGAGCACGTCTGGCTAAAGGACGACTGTTCCCTGGACAGACAGATCTATCTGCAGCCCCAGAGCGATGCCGAGGAGGAAGAGGAGGAGGAGGAGGACGACGACGACGATGACGATGACGAGGAAGTGGAGGATGAAGAGGAGCCCGTCGAGGCGCCGGAAGAGGAGGTGGAGGAGCAGACCGTGGAGGAGCCAGCGTCAGAGCCAACCCATCAGCAGCAGCAGCAGCAGCAACAACAGCTGCAGCATCAGCAGCAGCAACAACAGCTGCAGCAGCAACAGCAGCAACAACAACAGCAGCACCATCATCAGCTGGCCAAATCCGGCAGCAATAGCAAACCGACGCACAATGGCCACCATCGGGCGAATAGCAGCGGCAGCATCTCCAAGATACCCATTGCCACCAGCAAGCTGCTGAGCAGTCCCAGCTCGGAGACCACCACGGCCATCCACACGCTGACCAGCAACAGCATCGGCAATAGCAACAGCATCGGCAACAGCAACAGCAATAAGCCCACCCAGATTGTGACGCCGACGCGACGAGCCTCGGATTCGGACAAGGAGAACACATACACGGCCACGTTTGTGAAGAAACCGGTGGCCACCATTCAGCTGGGCAGCTCCAATGGCATCGACGATGCCACAGTGGTGGCCACACTCACCCTCTTTCCCGATGCCCCCACCACGCCCAAGGTGATCCGCAAGACGCCCTCGGGCGAATCGAATGGCTCGGCCACGTCCGTCAAGGCTCTGGTCAAGAAGTTCCAGCTGGAGGACTCGGTGGGTTCGGCATCCATGTGCCGACGCAGTGGGGGATCGGCGGTGAACGGCAGCAGCTGCAGCAGCAGTGGCTTGCATTCGCCCACGTCGACGACGACGACGACGACGAGGATGAACAGTATACGTCGGGCATCGGAGCCGCTTACCACGGTCTACAAGAAGCAGCAGCAGCAGCAGCAGATGCCACAGAATGGATGCAGTGGGAGTCCAAGTCCTGGCAGCAGTCCTAACTCCGGCAGCACCGCCACCCTGCTGATCCACAGCCAGCGTTTGGCCAGCAGTACGGCTCCAGCAACAGCATTAGCAACCGCAACAGCAACAGCCACAGCCACCTCCTCTGCCAGCAACAGTAGCTCCAGCTCCAACTCCAGCTCAGGGAAGACAGCGAGTAATGCAGCCGCCCATCATCTGCACCACCATCACATGCACCACCATCACCATCATCACCACCATCATGTGGTGATTGCGGCCAAGAATGCCGCCGCCGTGGCCGCCACCAACAACCTGAGCCTGGACCAGGGTATCATCTGTTAGCTAAGGGCCAGCCGGGCCAGCCGCAATGCCAAAAGTTTCTTTCATCGCTTCCTGTGCTGCATGTAACCATCAGCTGCCATGGCTACCACAAGCACTAACACGACCACGACCACGCCCCCTCCACCGACCACCGCCCACTGGCAGAGGGCCAAAGCGAATGCAAAGAGGAGGAGCGGCTGCGAAACATCACCTAGCTGCAGGATCACTAGGTGGCAAAGTGGCGATTTAAGGAGCTATGGCTATGGAAATGGAAATGGAAATGAAAATGGAAGTGGATCAGCGTTGGGCAGTCATTGGAGATGGAGATGGAAGGGCAATGGAGATGCAGATGGAAATGGAAACCCGAACTGGAATTGGAATTGGTGCTGCAGCGGGAGATGGAAGTGGTTGTGGAAACGGAAGCCAAACTGGCAAGCCGACGACGACGACGACGACGAGGATGCATTGATTTCGATTTGAGCTTAGTTTAGTTAATGTTTTACGGCCCTAGCATCTAAAATGAGTACTGCAGAGTCACGGTTGCCACTTGACAAAAAAAAACAAAAACAAAAAAACCGTATTGAGATAAAGGAAAATTGAACGTTTTTCGTACCAAACTTTACATTTTTATAAGTTAAATAAAAGAATATTTTAATTATTTTTTGTTAACATAAATGTAGATTTAAACTATAATATCACAGACTTGTTTGGTGGCAACCGTGTCTAGGTGATCCACAGCATCCTCCCTCCCCCCCCACAAACACACACACACTCATAAACACACACACACACACACACTAGAAAAACGAAAAACAACTTAGCTGAAGTCGCGATAAATTCAAATTGTATGCGAAAACTGAAGCAAAACGAAAGAGATGAAAGATAATTGAGATCGAACAGAGCGTTTGGAAGTTGTAGTGGTAGAGTAAGCTGATTTCAACGGAATTTTCGGTAGACATATCATCCATGTTTGTTATACGTTTAGAAGAAACAACAAAAAAAAAAAAAAAACGGAAAGAATAAATAAGGATGAGGAGGATAATAGAGTTCATTGTTTCAACGAATATATATAAATGTCAATTTTCGGCCCACAAGGCAAGAAAGTAAGCCCTTTGGCCTAGCATAAATTATACAACTATATACATTATCTATATACATATGCATACACATATAGACCTATTCATAGCATATATATATGTACCAAAAAATAGGGAGAATCGACGACAGTGTGTCAGCCCGCCATTGGTTATGTAGAGCGTTTGTTAATCGGCCAATCAGTGCATCAATCAGATGATAATCAATCATATAGCGTACAGTGTTATTCGCCTGAAGGGAATGAGAATTTAGAGAATGTTACAAGCCAAGCAAAATTGTTAATCGTGTGTCTCGGTGTGTGTTCAATCGTTCAATCGTTCAAATCGTTGCATAAATGTTGCCTAGAATACATTACATTACTTAGAAGAAGCCACTCAGATCATATAAGGAAGCATCTTGAGGAAGAGAACTAATCGCTTTACTCACGTAGGCCCCATCTACCATTTATCCGATCCCAATCCTGATTCCGATCCAGATCCAGATCCAGATCCCAGATTACCCAGTTCTCCTCGTTTAAAGTCGGTTTTTGTATATATTTCCAGCAAGCAGAATGCAGAATGCAAAATGCAGCCAGCAGCGCATATAATTAAATGTAATTCTTTTTTTTTTCGATAATCATATCTTAAAGCTTGATATACGAGTTGTATTTATTAGGCAAAAGGTTTGTGTGGTCGGCTATCGATGGAGGTCAGTTAATTGTTAAAGAAAAATGCTTAATTTATCGTAATCGATTACCCTTTTCTTTTATATTTAATACTTGCGTGTACTTCTCTTAATTACTATGATTTTTTTTTTTTTAATACACCTAAACCACTTTTTGTGTTTACTGTATATGTACATTAGTAGTTAAAGGCGAAAGCGAAGGCGAAGACCTTTCGGCCACCAACATATAATAAAAACTGCGCCAGATGGAGCGAGAAGTGTGTTTTAATTATTAGTAATTTCAATTGATTTTTTGTGTTTAGAGAATCTATTTCTATGAGAAGACAAACAAAGATGCAAATTCTATTATATATTATATTATATAGTAACTATTTTATAGATAACTAATTTAAAATATATTCAATAAAAACCACAAAAATTACTAAAGTGTTTTGACTACTGAGGGGTAGGGGGGTACATCATAATTTTTTTTCCAAAATTTTATTACGAATTCAACGGTGCATGACATTCTAACTGATGACCATTATTTCCCAGGGTTTTGACACAAAAACCAAGTTTTTAATGTGTTTTTTGGGATTTTTGGCGATTTTTCAAACAACATTTTTTCTGAAGAGTCTTTTTGCTGTAACTTTACCAAAATAAGACCCAAAGTCAAAAGAGTTGCTATTTTGAACAGCTGGCAACCCATACCATCTATCCCTGATCGATTAAAAATAATTTATTTTGTCTTGACGCAAAAACCGAATTTTGAAAAACGATTTTTGACAAATTTATTTTTGTCCAAATTTTTGACTTTTTTGTAAGGGTACATCATCATTTTTTGCCGAAATTCGAAAATCTGAAAAAATTTTAACTGTGAATGCCATTTGATTGGAAATTTTATAACGAATTCAACGGTGTATGACATTCTAACTGATGACCATTATTTCCCAGTGTTTTGACACAAAAACCAAGTTTTTAATGTGTTTTTTGGGATTTTTGGCGATTTTTCAAACAACATTTTTTCTGAAGAGTCTTTTTGCTGTAACTTTACCAAAATAAGACCCAAAGTCAAAAGAGTTGCTATTTTGAACAGCTGGCAACCCATACCATCCATCCCTGATCGATTGAAAACAATTTATTTTGTCTTGACGCAAAAACCGAATTTTGAAAAACGTTTTTTGACAAATTTATTTTTGTCCAAATTTTTGACTTTTTTGTAAGGGGGTACATCATCATTTTTTGCCGAAATTCGAAAATCTGAAAAAATTTTAACTGTGAATGCCATTTGATTGGAAAATTTATTACGAATTCAACGGTGCATGACATTCCAACATTAGACCATTATTTCCCAGGGTTTTGACACAAAAACCAAGTTTTTAATGTGTTTTTTGGGTTTTTTGGCGATTTTTCAAACAAAATTTTTTCTGAAGAGTCTTTTTGCTGTAACTTTACCAAAATAAGACCCAAAGTCAAAAGAGTTGCTATTTTGAACAGCTGGCAACCCATACTATCCATCCCTGATCGATTGAAAACAATTTATTTTGTCTTGACGCAAAAACCGAATTTTGAAAAACGTTTTTTGACAAATTTATTTTTTTCCAAATTTTTGACTTTTTTGTAAGGGGGTACATCATCATTTTTTGCCGAAATTCGAAAATCTGAAAAAATTTTAACTGTGAATGCCATTTGATTGGAAATTTTATTACGAATTCAACGGTGTATGACATTCCAATATGATTTTTGGCGATTTTTCAAAAAGTCAAAAGAGTTACTATTTTAACAGCTGTCAACCTATACTATGCATTCCCGATCGATTGATAAAAATTAATTTTCTTTCGGTACAAAAAACGAATTTTAAGAAGCGTTTTTTGAAAAATTAGTTTTATTTTCCAGTGTTTTTGGAGAAATAAGAAAATAAAGCATTTTCAAAGAGTTTTTGTTTTTTGTTGAAGCTCGGCCAAAGAAAACTGTGATGCTCTTGTACCGCTTGAAATTTGTCCAAAAGATGAAAGCATCCCATCGGCATTTAGTTTTGTGTTGCAGGGTTGTCAATCGTGTATAACTATTCCTCAAAAAATTAAAGTTTGGCCAACAATTTTTGGCTTGCTAAAATGTTGCATACTTTTAAGGGGCCACTGATGGGTCAGTCGATGTTTGGCAACGCGGAAGCCATGTAGCTAAAAAAAAGAAAGCAGTGCACTGCAATTATTGGTCTGTTAACAGCGAGCCCAAAAGTATGCAATATTTTTCAGACTAAATTAATCTAAATATAAATAGGTTACAAATAACAAAAAATAACAAAACGCTCATTTGACACAACTGCGGAAACACAATTGAATCGAAACTCAAGCAAATTTATAGAAAAACATATAGACACACATCTTTATTCGAATACATGACAATTGCTTGGTATAAAAGAAAGTGAGACAAAAAAAAGTTGTATAGATCAGTTAAAATATAAGTAAGTGTCACTAGCGCCAAAGAACGTTTCACGGTACAACAAAGATTCCGCCGCTTGGCACCCACTTTCTATACATCTACTACGCCCGGGCTCTCGCCTCCTCCGTCTGGCCGATCCGATGGTTAGAAGTGGATATGGATTTGGATGTCGATGTGGGAAGAACAAATGCTTCGAGATTGCTGATTCCACTTGAACACTCGCTGAGGGGAGTTGCAAAAGTTTGCGGGAGTTGCCGAGTGGGCGTGGGTATGGGTTTTGGTTGGTTTTAATGCTTAAATGCCGCGGTAGGACCGGTGGGCCAAGAAGGCGCTGATGAAGTACAGCACCGCATTGACCAATCCCAAAACGCCGGCCACCATATAGGCGTCGTGCTTCACGTCACGCAACCGGATCAGCAGGAAGGTGGACGAAACGAGGATCAGGATGGCGGCAACGCTGTGGTAAATCAGCTCCTGCAAAAATAATGGGTATTCAAATTTGGTCATGTTTGTAATAGAGTAATAGAGTTACTACAAATTAAAATAACCAATACAAGACATTTTCTTGTTGTTGTAAGGGAAAGTAAGGAAAATATAGGGTATTGAAAAATAGAGAAATATAAAGTAGGAATAATAGGGAAATATATTTGAACAACGAATTTAAACTCCAAACGATGCACTAAACTTCAAGAATCAAGCGATCTATTTTAAAATCTCTTAAAATTGATCAAACATCACAATATGAAAATAAACAAATTGTTAAGAAATAAATTTTGAATTCGATTCCCATATAAAATTATTAAGATGTGTAATTAAACGTCGCTTTACTACATGTTTTCAACCTTATTTATTAAGACACCGAACTATGGCATGTAAGTAATTACAAAATTAAATCTATTGTATTTTCCTGATAGTTTTCTGTGGTTTTTTTTTTCGATTAACACGAATAGTACTCACATAGATCGTCTTGGCAATAATGCCACCCGTACTCAGCGACGTGAGGCAGGCAAGGAGTAAGCAAAACGTTCCTATCATAAAGGTCACGGCCATGAGATACTGGAACAGATCCTGCTGGCCCCGGCTGTAATAGCTGCGGTAATCCTGATAGTTATATGCCAGAATACCCACAATGGCGGCACCAATGATCTGCACCAACACAATTCTGGTTAATTTCAATTTAAACGCATTGTTGGGATTTAACTCACCAGCTGAAAGAGCTTGAGAATTCCGGGGAAGGTCTTCAGATAGCCCGTGTTCAGGACGATGTAGGAAGTGTTGGTGGTGCTGGTGGTGGTGCGGGTAATGGTCACTGAGTGCGACATCTTGGCCTTGTTTCGGTGGTTCTTTTGGGGGTGTTAAAGGTGGGGTCTGAAATCGAAAAAATACTAGTTAAGTAATAGAACACAACAATGCTGTCATACCGTGTTTTTTTTTTATATATTCAAAACAATTTTAATTTTGGATACTAACTTTGATAAGATTAAAATTAAGTGAAAGTTTTAAAAATACTTTCAACTAGTCATGTATATGTATGTTTGCCAAGTACCAAACAATACAAGTGCCTGCTTTCTTTGTGGGTGATTCATGCTGTATATATCAACATGATTACGTTCCATAACAGATTCCTCTCCTGATAATCAAAGCTTAACCAAAAATAAAAATAAGCGGTATATATGAGTAAGTCTACTTGTTTTCCAACATCTCGCCCAATATCGTAATTCATATGGCGTGTTTTTGTTCTTTTGGCCAGCTGTTACAGATCGAACGCCCTTGCCACGCCCATCGATCTGCACAGTATCCACACAATGTTTGTGTATTTTTGGCCATCTATTTGTTGCTGTTTTTGTTTTGGATTTTTTCGTTTTTGTCTAATTTTAAAACAATTTTTCAATGCCGGCCTCGGCGAGCGAACGAAACTGGGCAGGCGAAAAAGCGCCAAAAGCGTTATTGAAGCATCAGGCGGCAGTGGGAGAATCGGAATCGGAATCGGAAAAATCTATTTACTTGACCGATCCGGACGGACCCCTTTCAACAAGTCCCCCCCCTTTTCGGGGATCGGCAAGCGAACAGAATAGATAAATCGCTCGTCTATATGTTCGCCTAGGAATGGAGACGGTCAGATGCTTATATATATTCCGTAACGTCATGAACTTTATGGTCTGCTGCCTGCTGTTCGTTGGAAAAGCTAAGAAAAAGCGATCCCGAAATTGGGGCACACACTTAATATGTACAGATGCTGTGGGTGTGGGGTTTAATGGAGAATGTTTGCGAATTCCAGAACCGCTTCATTTCGCCGTTCGATTTGATTAATTCTGTATAGAATATATCTGGAAAGCCGATTGTTAATAAAGACTTTATTCCGACTTCAAACTGTGTCCAATTTGTTTACCATTAAACCAAAAAAAAAAAAACGTTGTAAACAAACAAATAAAACCAGTTTAACGCTGTGCGAAGAAGATAGCTTAAAACAAATAAAACGGAAGGAGTTAGAGTTAAACACACAAAACCTAACACCTTTTATAAATAAACTGATTGAGATTGGAAATTGGCCATTTGGAAAAGTTGTTGATGGACAAATCCAAACCATATAACAAAATAAGTATTAAAACAAATTGAAAGTGTTGAAAAACAAAAATAATAAAATAGATATGTAAATATTTCTAGTCTTTAATAAAGACAATCTTAAATCAGGAATAAAATAAATTAAAGCGGTGCCTAAGAATTTCAAAAATTCTAAATCAAAGTTAAGCAGCCCTGAAAAAAAAACAAACGTGTTTGAAAGTCTCATGGAAAGTGGAATGGGATGGGGATTGGATTTTAGAATTCAGGCCTTCCTCAAAATCGACGACGCATTAGTCAAGTCAAGACGATGACGCCATCGGTGACGCAATAACTTACAGACAATGTTGATGATGATGCTCATCAAAATTCACAGAAGTGATATAGGTATGTACACATTGTGTATATCCCAGGGGCGAGGTAAGGGGTTGATAAGGGGTGTGGCCCCAATTCCAAAGCTTTAAACCGAAACCAAAATTAAAAAACAAAACACAGAACTAGAACTGAAACCATGTGCGACATAAGCGAAAACAAAAAACGAAATATTTTGAATGATGATTGGGCGGCGGATTTCCGCCCAAGAATAATATGATATCACGACTTCAACACATATGCATATGTATGCTAACCAACTTGGGCAACAGGTTGCTTGGGCCCTTAGTTTTTTTTCTCAAAGAACAAGATAAAAGATGAAAAAGGCCGCTTTTACCAATTTCTAAATAACAACATCCAATCAATATTGAAAACAAAACAAAATAAATCAACTTGCTGATAAGAAAATTTTCTTACTGCATTTACCAGCAAACACGATTCGCATTCGTTTCGCGATTTCGAACTCTGGAAATGATATCATCGCCGCCAATAATAATGCAGTTTAATGGCCAAACAGTGAAAATAATTGTAGGAAAAAATAGCAACATTTTATTGCACAGTAAAGTACCAAAAATTTGAAAATCCTCGCGCTTTTTGAATATACAAAAACACAAAAAATAAAATAAAAAAAAAACACATATAGTACTGGCAAAACAAAAGAGTGTTCCTCTATATCTATGGCTTTTGGTGTGGATCTTACTCTTACTTTTCTCAAAATTCGTCGTAGGACTCGGCCAACTGGTTTTTTCTCGCACTATACGACTCTTGTGTCTTTTCGCGCGCACGTTGCAAACGAAACTGAAACCGAAAACTGAAAAATACAAGCGTTTTGGCAGTCGCTGCTTCTGCCTCGATTTTTGCGTCGCAGTCGACGCAGCAGCGAGCGAAAACAAAACAAGAGGTAGCAGAAGGCTTCCAGACGGATTTACTGCGACTCGACCCACCGGATACCCTGGAAAGCACCCGCAATTACCCGAAAATGATAAAGAAAACTTTAGAGACTTGAAAGCACTTTAAAAAGTAGTTCAAAATACTAAATTCTTATTGTACGCCTTCATTAGTTATTTTCGTTTTAAATCACCAGAGACACACACTTACATAACTTACAAATTTTACAATAATATTACAAGCATCTTTTAGCTTAAAATAAAGGGCAGCTTAAGTGCTAAATATTTTTACATTTTCCGTTGTTCTACAAACTATTGTTACTAACCAATATTTAATCTCCACTATCTTTTTTTTTTGTATTAGTATTAAAATTGTTAATCACAACCCACTAAACCACAGGCGATTTAAACATAGTTTGGAAAAACATAATAAACCTAATAATGATTATTAAAAAAGTTTTTAGGACACATCATTTTTATTTTAAAATATTAAAAAAAAACCGCAAAAATTAAAAAAAAGGGTATGAAACATTAATCATCGTTCTAAACTTCCCGAATTGGGAAAGATATATGTTATACATGTTTATTTTATTTGATATTATAACAGGAGATGACACATTTAAATATTATTTAAGACAAGCAAAAAGGAAAGTAAGAGTAAAATAAAAAAAAAAAAGAAGAAATTTACCGAGATTTGGTATTTTTAATATTGGGGATTTCAAGGTAGGAGCTCCGACGTACTCACCTTGGCCTGGTCGATGCTACCCGGAGCTGTCTATGTGCAGGGAATCCGCAAGGCAATTCAGCCAACGCCAACAAGTTGTGCTCAACGAAAGGCGGCGACCGCATTGACTTGACTGGCTATCGCGGTATAAATGACGCCTGACGTCATGATGTCATCGTGTGAGCGGCCGAACGGAGGGGCGGCCAACCTTAATATTTGTAATCTTCAAGTGCAACTAGGCTCCGGCCACGCCCCCTTGACACTGTTCCCTAACCGCCCTCCGATTGGCAATTAAAAAGGAAGTAATTAAACTTGGTAGTCGGTCGCTGGTGGACCATCAAAGCTCCTCAAACTTTTCCTCTGACTCAGCGCCACCTAAATGGAGAGTACACAGAGTGGGTGAAGGCGAAAGAGAGTGCACTGCAAGAAATAAAGGTTCTTGAATTTCATAGAACAACAAAAATATTTTATAATGACATACCAATCTTTTAAGGTCTGTCATCAACTCTCAGTATTGATCAAATAAATTTTATAGCAATTGAGAGTAGGTAATGGAATGAAAAGCAATTTTTTCTTAAAAAATAATTTAATATTAGTTGATATAATAAGTTGCAGATCCTTATTTATAAATGAAACTTAAGCTTATGCTTTAAAACTACATTGATTGAACTGTTTTTAAATATTTTTATTATATACAATTTTAAGAAAAAAACAAAAACATTTTAAATACTTTTTTAATTCGTCCTATTTTTTGGGGCTTTAATTTCAAGCCAAATAATTTTTTTCTCTGTGTAGCAGTAACATTTTGAGAGAGGGCTATGAGTAATGCAGCAATAGCGAAGATGCCGCCGCTCCAGTGGGTGGCAGTTATCAGCCAAATAGCTTTTATCAATAACACAAATGAAACACAATGAATGAAAAAACAGAGCTGCTCATCAAGCTGGTAGCGTAATGCATAAGCAATGCGGATCGCCTTCGGAGGAGAACCTTAAGGCATGCAAATACTCACCATGAGTAATGGGCAATTTATAGAGACAAGGCATCAGAATCATGTCCACTGGATGGATGGGGGTCAATTATTAGGTTCTACTATGCATAAAAGTATTATTCAACTTAAAACTTCATTTTAAGTAGATTGTATAATTGGTCGAATGCCTTTACCTAAAATAAAATACAGTTTAATATTTAAATAAAAGTTTGCTTTATAATCGAACATTTAAAATCAAAGGTTTTGCTTCGTAATTTAGTTTTTTTAACCTTTTTTATGAACTCTGCAATTTATGTATTTAAAATAATTTCATATTTAAGCAATAAAATACAAAATTTACCGGGAAAGGGTAAATTTAATTACAGAATCGTAAGTAACACTTGCTTGCCTTTGACCCAAATATTAAAAAGTCTCTGAGAAAAACATTTAAAATGTTACCAACCTTAAAAGCCTACCTTCTTCTTCCATTTTAGGATAAAAATAGGTTTGCCGTTACCCATTAACCACATAAGGGAAACATTAGCACTTTTTATTTAATTGCATTGATCACTGGTTGAATGAATGTTCGACATGTCGGCATGCATATCGTGATTATGAATAGTTGTGGGCGAGGCGAGTGATTTCTTTTCGGGTGGATTAATGCATTTGCTTAGTACATGCAAGTATCGTCAATTTATTTAATATGTTTATCTTCCTTTCGTTTGAAGAACATTTAAAGAACATTTTCTGATCTGTTTGCAATCAGATAATGACGTAGGCCTATGTGAATCAATTTTGATGCGAAAACCACTTTCAAATGTATGTATTTAAGCTTTTCAATTTCTTCAGTAGCTTAATGTATCGCAAAAAAGGTTTTGGAAATGCGTGAGGTAGCAGTTCAACTTTTATCAGCGCTTTTTTTGTGAAAGATCCTTACTGAGGCACTCATTGAGAGATCCTGTAAAAATGCAAAACACGTTAAAATATAATACATTTTTTAAAAACTTATTTGAAGGATAAGAACAGCATTTTCTTTTTTTTTTTAAGAAGAAAACAAAAATACAACAATTCTAAATTATTTTGGTACAGTAGAAGTGTGCTCTTCTGGCGCCACTTTAGGTTTAAATTTAATTTTTAAATTTAATTTATTTAGTTGAATCAGAAAACTTACAACATTAACATTTCTTATAAGTACTAGGTACGTTAAAGTGTTGGCAAAAGACTATTCTTTGTTTAGATAAAAATTTGAATTTGCATTTATAAATACAATTAAAATTAATTTTATAAGGTATTAATAGCGAAAACTGTTAGATTCTCGACGGCTTAAGAAAATAGAAAATTAAGTGGAATGTTATATTATTCCATTTGTTTGAGTTCACTGTTCAGAATGTAGCGTTCTCACAAATTGTGTATTGTGATGAATGAAGTTGTTGCTGTGACTACGCTCCAAATCCCCGTTATCAGTTAATTGCTTCCAAGATGCCTAGAGTATCTGTAATCTAAATAAAATTGATTATTATTATGTTATTTGCAAACAAATATATATTCACAAACCCTTTATAACTTCGGGGAAACATTCGTCACCAGCTGGAAATCGGAAATGCCAACGCAGATCTGTTTGCAACCTGTTTTATATGGTGGTACAGAAAAAGAACCGAACAAGGAACGCGAAATCGCTGTCGAGAGATCGGGAGATCGGGTGGCGGTCAGAGGACGGGAGTCCCCCGGTAGCTCTGGCGGATCGTAAGCTCGAGAACAAATGGCGAAAGCTCGGATCGCTGGCGGTGATAAAACCGGCTGGGTTGATAAGCCGCCGAGAGCAGTTCTCATCCGGCATCAGATCTTTGCACACAATGTTTTCCGCTCGCATTGGTTCGCTATTTTTGGTGGTGGCGATGGTGGCTGCGATTCTAGTGATAGTGGGCGCCGGAAAGCCGCGTCATCGGGCGGACAATTGTCCGACCATCAAGCTGAAGCGCCAATGGGGCGGTAAACCATCGCTGGGCCTCCATTACCAAATCCGTCCCATCCGCTACGTGGTCATCCATCACACGGTCACCGGCGAGTGCAGTGGTTTGATTGAGTGTGCCGATATTCTTCAGAACATGCAGAATTATCATCAAAAGGAGTTGAACTACAATGATATCAGTTACAAGTAAGGATGGCTTAATAGGCAATATTCTTATGGGCATGCATGTAGAGGCAACGCTTTACTTTTGGACTAAGTTTTAATTACTTTAGATCTTACTTAGCATAAGAAGTATCTTAAAAATATCTCAGGTTTTTGGTTTATAAGATGAACTAAGACGGTAGGCTAGTTCTGAATTGAACTGGGACAAAGGCTTTAAGGTCTAATAACTTTAGTTTAGGTTTAATATATAATTAAAAATAGAAACGGTATTTTTAAGAAAGGGCTATTAAATACTAATTTTAAGACACTGCAATATAAAAGCGTTGTTCTAGTGGGTTTGCAAGTAACTACCTACCCGAGTAAACAAAGGTTTAAAGTTTAATACTAAAAAAAAACTAGTTTGTAGTTTTTATTTAACATACAGCATATATTAAGGGCTATTAAACACTTTTTTTTTAAGCCACAGCAATAAGAAAGCGTAGTTTTAGTGCGTTTTTAAGTAACCACCTACTTGAGTAACCGGCGATCTCTTACAGCTTTCTGATTGGCGGTGATGGCATTGTTTACGAGGGCACTGGCTGGGGATTGCGAGGAGCCCACACCTATGGCTACAACGGCAATGGCACGGGCATAGCCTTCATCGGGAACTTCGTGGGTGAGTTGCTGTGAGCTGAGCATCTCCTGCAGATGGAGCACTACAAGTCCTCAATTCCCGACAGATAAACTTCCAACGGATGCGGCTCTGCAGGCGGCCAAAAGTCTTCTAGCATGCGGGGTGCGACAGGGGGAGTTGAGCGAGGATTACGCCCTGATCGCCGGTTCCCAGGTGATTAGCACCCAGAGTCCAGGACTGACGCTTTATAACGAGATCCAGGAGTGGCCGCACTGGCTCTCAAATCCCTGAAATTCCACAAACATAAACTCTGTTCGTTGTGGCGAAAGCTTCGATAACCGATTGACGGGCAGCTGGGATTTACAGTTATTAATGGCCTTCCAATACACTTCAATTAAAACAACGGATACTTTTGTGCATTCAACTTTAATGTAATGTGTAAATCATAATTAAACTATAAATAATAAAAGACCACAAATAAACATTTCTGCACATTTAACTAATGCTTTAAAAGACAGCAAAATAAAATCTCTTGGATATTAATAAAAAAAAAAAAAAAAAAAAAGATTTTTAAAACTATAATTTGAAAGCTATGCGAATAAACTACAAATATATTCACTTAATTTGAGAACAAAATCCAAATTAAAAAAATTACTTATGTATGTGTTGACCTCTAAAGAAAAGCCAATTAAAAATTAAAGTTAATAAAAATATAGACAAATTGTATATCCTGAGAATATTTGTTTCTGAGCTTTCCTGTTGCTCTCAAACAGCAACGAATATTTCCTTTTTAACTGAATATAAAAAACCACCCTATTTAAATTGATCAGTTATTCCTTGATATTGGAATTTACGTTCCTAAACTTACGTTCCTAACCTTACGTTTTTAATTGCACGTTTCTAACCGATATTAATCCGATGATTTTTGGGTGCAACTCTAAAGTCTTGGCGCAATTGAATTTAAATGGCGTGCGGCCATCTTTGTTTTCGTGTACTAGAGGCGTTGTCGAAGGTGAAGTGGAGGCTTGGGAGTTTTACGATATAATAGATATAAGCCATTATTTAAACGTTCAGCTTACCATTTAACCACTAACAAATAGCATTAAAATGAAATAAAAGCCGCCTAAGGGAATTCTTAAAGAGTTTAATAGATTTAGAGACCCCTCGCAAAAAATTCAGCATACGCAACTGTGACTTTTAAAGGACGGCGGATTGCCCAATCCCAACCGTTTTGCTAATTCAAAATGGCGTCTTCAAGCTTATCGATAACGGATCAGCTTGCCATGTGCTTTTCATTTGGATTCCAGTGCGGTAAGAATAAGGTGTGAAATATTTGCGATCAAAAATTGGCCATCAAATGGAGGACTTCGAGAAGAAAAACTGCTCCAGCTCAAGCAGCAATGCAAAGGATGTCATCCGCCCGCTGGTGGAAGACAATTGCTCCGAATTTGAGATGGCCCATGCCAATTCGCAGTCGGCATGTTCAAAGATAAACAAAATGATCAAACTGCATTTATTCACAAAAAGTTGTATTTTTTTTTTTTTTTATTGAAATAAATAAACGGCTGCTTTTGAGTAGGTTTTGTTTTTTTATTTAATATTTTTCTACCTGTTTTTTTTTTTTTTTGTGTGTCATAATTTACAAAAAGTTTTCGGTTTTGGTCATAAAAATATATATGAATATATAGATAGTAATATATGCATGACAGCGGTCTTTATACTTGGATACAAAAGTTAAGAAACTTTTGAAACACTTTGCTGGCGAAAACAACTTAGCGGGTTGATTAAACCATAGTTTATATGGAAAACGCTACATATAGAGTTTGGTGTTTACTGGTTGATTGCCGCACTTAAGTTATCCCGTTTACTTTTTCTCTTCAAACTTATCAACTAGGGTCTTGCTACTAACTTTAGGCCAGAGAAAATATAGTAAAAAAAAATTTAAAAATCCGTTGCATAGGAGTGACAAGAAACTTTAAAGTCAACAATAGCAATCAAGCATCAAGCAAATAATAACTTTTACATCCTGTCCTGCATTTTAAGTTTTATCTTTTATGTGGAAAGAGAAATGGGGTGAAATTCGCTTTTCCATAAGATAAAATTGGAAATGCAAGCAGTAATGACTTTTATCTATTTGAGATATCTATCAGCTATGTTTTGCGGACTTTAAGAGGTTTTTATTTGCCCTCCTCCTTCCGTAGATCGATCGGAAACGGGTCTTAACTACGGCTCGACCTTTCTGGGGATCGGGATGTGCTGGGGGAACTGCCCCCGTCCTCCTTTCCTCAGTCGTCGCTCTCCTCGAACGTGGGACTGCTGGGCGAGTAGGCCGGACTTGTGGGACTGTAGTGTGATGGCGCCGTTGGAGAGTACATAGGCGACGTGGGCGAGTAATTGCGGGCCGTGGGCGTGTACGTTGGCGAGGTGGGCGAGTACTTGGTGCTGCTCGGCGAGTAGATGGACATGTTGGGGGAGTACCTCGGACTCGTCGCCGAGTATGTCGATCCTGTGGGACTGTATTGGTTCGAGGGCGAGTGCTGTGGCGAGCTCGGCGAATAGAGCGGTGAGGTCGGCGAGTACTTGGGCGAGGCCGGCGAGTACTGCGGCGATCCTGGTGTATATTGCGGTGACCCAGGCGAGCCATCGTACGACGGTGATGGCGGCGAGTACGTGGGCGATGTCGGCGAGTACTTCACCCCCGTCTGAGAGTAAGCTGGCGAGGCCGGTGAATAATGCGGCGAGGCTGAGTAGTTCGGACTGGTCGGCGAGTAAGAGGGTGTAACGGGTGTATAGTTCGGACTCGTCGGCGAGTACGAAGGCGACGTCGGCGAATAGCAAGGCGATGTAGGTGAGTACGAAGGACTCGACGGCGAGTAGGATGGTGATGTCGGCGAGTAGGACGGTGAATTGGGAGAATAATTGGACGAGCTGGGCGAATACGCATTGCCCGGCGAGTACATGTTGCTACCGCTGCCAGCAAATGACGGACTCGACTGGAAATGCGATGTGGGCGAGTACACCGGAGATGTTGGCGAGTATCCAGACGAAGATGGCGAGTAACCCGTCGACTGGGGATTGAAGTTAGGCGTTGTGGATGCATACCGAGGACTTGCAGCCGCATATAGCGGCGATGTCGGCGAATAGTTCGGACTCGAAGGCGAGTAATTGGGCGAGGCTCCGCCGGGCGATGAGGCCGTGTAGTTCGGACTTGTTGGGGAGTATGAGGGAGACACGCTCGGCGAGGCCGGGAAGTACGGTGACATCGAGGGACCCGGTGAACTGGGCGATGAGCCCGGATGAGCTGGTGACCAGCTGGGCGACATACCGGAGGCATCCGAGGCCGCCGAGGGCGAGAAACTGGGTCCGCCGGGAGTCATGGCGCTCACTGCGAACACAAAAAAGAAAGAGAGGGAAAAGTTTAGTTGCGGATATCGAAATAAGTGGACCATATTTTCAAGTATACGATTTAAAGGTATTTGTTATTTAGTTTCTGTTATTATCGTTACATAATTAATATGACAAATTGGCTTTTTAAACACTAAATAAAATAATTCGAAAAATGACTTGTAAATTGAAACTACAACAGAAATTATAAGACAAGAAAAGTACTCACCATGGCCTGGTGGCGAGAAGTAACGCGGCGTGTTGCAATTGACCCACGGCGTCATCGGTGGCGTCATGCTCGGCGTCGATCCGCCGCCGATGAACATGGCGGCGCCGCCCAGCATGCTGCTGCCCAGCGTGTTGGGGATCTCGATGCCGAAGCGACACTTCTCCGCATCGAGCAGCAGGTCGAAGCAGCCGGTGCCCATCTTGGGCAGCTGGCCCATAATGATGTTCTCGGACACACCCCTCATGGGATCCGTTTCCGCGTGGGCGGCGGCATCCATCAGCACGTCCACCGTCTCCTCGAAGGAGCAACGCATAAGGGCACCGGTGTCCTGCCTGTTGATGCCGTGACGGGTGATGGCCATCAGATGGCCCTTGGCGGTCATCACGTCGCACAGGAGGGCCAAGTGGCGGTAGTTCACGTACAGGCCGTAGAACTGCAGCACGGCGTTCATCTCCTTCTCGACGGACTTTCGCACCGCCTCGATGCCCAGCACCTGGAAGATCTCGCAGATATCGTTGGACGACGTCCGAATGGGGTCCACGTCGCGCTCGGACAGCACCTTCATCATCGAGGTGCCGTCCGTCTCGAGCAGCCACTCGCCAATGGCCTTAAACTCTCCGGTCTCGGTGATCACGATGCGCTTCTTGCTGTCCGTCTGCGGCAGATGCATGTACACCTTGCCGATGGCCTCGATGCCCTGCAGCGTCATGTCCGACAGCATGTTGGCCTCAATGCAGCGCAGGAACATGTCGTCCTCCATCTTGTCAACGGCCTCGTCCTCGTCCTGGAACTTGTTCTCCTCGTTGTTCATGATCCTGATGCGCAGCACCAGCTTATCGGCATTGTCGTCGTTGAAGATGCAATTGAGGTCCTCGCCGAAGCCCACGTTGATCTTCTCGGCAATCTGCTCCATGGTCAGCTTCTTGTCCGTCATCCGCTTGCGATCCAGCTCGATGCGGAGCAGCCAGGGCGAGATGCGGGTGGGATCAAAGTCGGGCATTTCGTAGTAGACATTGACGAACTCCTGATCCTCGGATATCACCGTTCTCTGCGGATCCGGATCGTAGTAAATAGCCGTATTGGCCGTGACCTTGCGCAGCGTGGTATGCTCCAGCCGGCACAGCACATTCTTGGCCTTCTCGGCATCGCGGGCGGCTCCGCCAGTGAGGAACACGGTTAGCGACGGAGCCTTGGGCTTCTTCGATATATTGATGATCTCCTTGAGACGCGGCACACCCAGTGTCACGTTCTTCGAGGACACACCAGCGAAATGGAAGGTGTTCAGTGTCATCTGGGTGGCGGGCTCACCCAAACTCTGGGCAGCCAAGGCACCCACCATCTCGCCCGGATTGGCCTGGGCCTGCTGGAAACGCGTCTCGATTTCTCCGATCAACCACTCAAAGGCCTCGGTGGACAGACGGAACTCCTCCGACACGTATTTCGTGCACAGCGTTGAGCGGATCAGACACTGAAACAGCAGCGTGGCGTTCTCGTTGGCCTGCTTCGATATCCGATCGTTGCCCGTCACAATGACACACCGTTCGAGCAGTCCCTTGACACCCTTGATCACCCGCATGGGCGAGAGATCCGTGGGCAGGCGCTTGTTGATGTGGAAGATCTTCTGGACGTTCCAGATCATGCGCTGCAGGTTGCAGGGCAGCACCACCTTGGAGTCGCCGTTGGGGAAAATTTGCCGCAGGCTTTCACGATCGCCGACCAGGCGATCCCACTCCGACTCCAGCTCCTGGATGGCTTCGCTGCTGTCGGTCATCTCCTTGATCACATCGTCCGTGAACACTTTGCGCATGTACCGCTCGTTGCTCCAGTCGAACTTGAAGCGCTTCTCGAACGCCTTGTTCGACAGCTTCACCGTGGGCATGTTCTGGAACTCCACCAGCTCGCCGCACAGGCCGTCCTCGCCGTAACGCAGCTGGATGAGCTGGCCCACCGAGTTACGCACCGTGCCGTCGTAGTTGACCATCACCGACTCCATAGCCTTGATGAGACGACGCTGAATGTAACCGGTTTCGGCTGTCTTCACAGCGGTATCAATCAGACCCTCACGACCGCCCATGGCGTGGAAATAGAACTCGGAGGGCGTCAGGCCGGCCAGATACGAGTTCTCCACGAAGCCACGCGACTCGGGACCGTAATCGTCCTTGATGAAGTGGGGCAGCGTGCGCTTGCGGAATCCGTAGGGGATTCGCTTACCCTCCACGTTCTGCTGGCCCACACAAGCAATAACCTGGGAACAGAAACAATCCAATCCAGTCGGTCAAAATTGAGGGGTCTCGAATGAATTGAAAAACTCTAGCTCACCTGTGAGATGTTAATGTTGGAACCCTTGGAACCGGACACCACCATGGCCTTCAGATTGTTGTACTCTGTGAGAGACTTCTTGGCCGAGCCACCAGTCTTGTCACGAGCATCGTTCAGGATACGGTTCACCTTGTTCTCGAACGTCTGACGCAGAGTGTTGCCCGGCGTGGGCTCGAGCTCCATGTTGTGGGCCTTCTGGATAACGTTTATCACGTCGTCCTTGGCCTTCTTGATGGCCTGCTGGATCTCGTTGTAGGTCTGCGGATCGGCAATGGTGTCACCAATACCGATGCTGTGACCCTCGAGCAGTAGCCAATTGTTGATCACGGTCTGAATGTTGCCGTAGAACCGACCGGCGATGTCGTGACCGAGTTCCAGGAAACAGATATGCAGCAGCGAACCGGCCGAAGTACCCAGCGTCTTCTTGCAGAGAATGCCCATGATGAGCTCGCCGTGCTCGACCATTACCTTGGTGTCGCCGGGCGAGATCCACTTGTAGGGTCCGTCGTCCTCCTCGTCCGGATGCGTGGAGTGCGTACGTATCATGTTCACGTTGCCGGGTATGATCAGAGAGAAGATCTGCTTGCCCGTCCACAGGGGACGCGGCTTGAGGATGCATGGCTGCGGCATTTTGCCGTCCCACGTGGGCAGGAACATGAGCAGATTCATCACCTGCTCGCGCGTGATGAACACATCGCGCTTGGTCATCTTGCGCACCGCCGTCAGTGTGTCCTGCACGATGCCCATGACGGGTTTGTTCGCCTGCGGCGTGATGATCTGCCTGGGCGTGATGTGGATGTTCTCCACCTCGGCGCGCGTCTCCATGGACTGCGGCACGTGCAGATTCATCTCGTCGCCGTCGAAATCGGCATTGTAGGGCGATGTGCAGGAGAGGTTCATGCGGAACGTCGACCAGGGCAACACCTTCACCCTGTGCCCCATCATACTCATCTTGTGGAGCGTCGGCTGTCGGTTGAAGATCACCAGATCGTCGTCGCGCAAATGCCGCTCCACCTTGTAGCCGCACTGCAGATGTAGGTCAGAGGATTTCGGATGGAAGCGAAGATCGATACGCTCGCCATTGTCGCGCACAATGTACTTGGCTCCCGGATACTGGGAGTTGCCTCTCCGCACCAGCTCCTGCATGCGATCGATGTTGAAGGGAGTGACCAGCTCGGGGAAGGTCAGATTCTGGGCAATGGATCGCGGCACACCGACCTGATCGATACGCAGATTTGGATCCGGGGTGATGACAGTACGGGCGGAGAAATCCACACGTTTGCCCATCAAGTTGCCACGAATCCTGCCCTCCTTGCCCTTGAGACGCGCCTTGATGGCTTTGAGTGGCTTTCCCGACTTCTGCATGGCCCTGGGCATTCCGGGCATGTCATTGTCCACCAGCGTGGCCACGTGGAACTGCAGCATCTTGATGTTCTCCTGAATCACGTGCGCCGCCGCTCCACTGGCCTCGTTCTTGCGCAGCTCGTTGTTCGCCTTGATGATGTCGGACAGCTTGTGGGTCAAATCGTCCTGATTCTTGGCCGCACCGAACATCACGACCGCCGGACGCACGGCCAAAGGTGGAACGGGCAGGACGGTGACGATCATCCAATCGGGACGAGCGTACTTGGGATCCATGCCCAGGATGAAGCACTCCTCGTCGGTGATGTGCTTGAGGATCTCCCAGACACGTTCCGCCGACACCACGATCTTCTTCTCCTGCGAATCCTCGTTGGGATGCTTCCACTCGGCGGTGAGATCCAGGCCCGTCCGCCGGATCGACGGCTGGTAGTGACCACAACCTCCGTGACCGGGCTTCTTGTTCGGGTCCGGCTGTTGGTTCTCCTTGGTCAGGTCCATGTCCTCGCCGCCCTCGCAAATCGTCTTGCCCTTGCACAGATCGTACACATAGGCCAGACGCTTTCGCGGCTGTCCCTTGGACTTCATCACGATTTCCTTGATCTTGGGATTGTGCGGCGAGACCAGCATCTTGGAGCAGTAGAAGCACACGCAGCGCAGGATCTTAATCGTCTTGGTGATGAAGCCGATGTGGAACACCGGTTTGGCCAGGTCGATGTGTCCAAAGTGGCCGGGGCATTCGGTCATGTTGCCGGCGCACGTCTGGCAGCGCGACGTCCTGTCGATGACGCCCTGGCGCGGATCCATCAGACCGCCCAGTTTGGGTCGACCACCCTCCATCGTCTCGGCGAACTGGACGCCGCCCTCGGTGACGGACATGCGGCGCTGCAAGCAGAAAGAGAGTTCCATGAGTCATTCAAGTTCGATATATAAAAGATATAAATAGGATCTTAACAGGATTTATTTCTTATATTTCTTCTTGGAGTTTCCTTTTCTTACCATTCCATTTATTTGTTTATTATCCTAAACATTTTTATTAATTTTATACAATCTCTTTGGTGGGTTATCTTGACTATTTTTTCAATGCTATATTATTACAATATTAATATATTATAAAAATATCGAAATACTATTGAATTTGAAATGACAGTTTCAAATGTAGGATACATACATTTCTAAAAAATGATTTTTTTTTAAATAAGCTCAGGCTTGCGAAAGATTTACAACGGAAAATTTGTGGAATTAATGATTTATCCGTTTTACCGTATAAAAAAATCTTTTTGCTGAATTTAAGAACCCGATAAGTGTTATTGCTTAATATAAAAAAGTAAACATCAAGACAAATTCGTTGTATTTTAACCCTAACAAAGTAATTAATACTTTTGGTAGAGGGATATTTATAGATTTCTAGTATTTATAAAAAAAAGGCAAGTATGTTGTTTTACTGAAGGAATAGGGAGTTTTAGTTTACCACAATGTCTGTTGATTATTATCTATGTAAACAATATTTTGTCAGGTTTTTGATAATTTTGATTAGTCAATAATGAGGCTCAACTTGTTGCATTTTGAACAAAAAAACTTATCTGTATATTTTATTTATGGAAAAACTATAGCTTAATGTCAAAATTATTAACATGAAATTCGCTGATCTTTACCAAATCTAACTTATTTTAAAAAATGATTATAGTGCTTTCTCTTTTGGCTATAATAATATAATAATAATGTAATATATTTGTTCAAATTTACTTATGAAGGACACCTAACTGAACAAGCAAGGTATTTTGCCGTCCAAGATCCATTACACTCTTAACAAAACAAATCAAACATCCTAAATATCCGAAATATTGAGGATATGTTCCCAACCCAGATCGATCCCCATAAATAATGGAACGCGTGCCCAACTCGATTGGGTTGGATTTAACCTCGCACAGAGGGCAACAAAACATGCGTATATTTAATAATATCCATTTATTTGCAAATATCCCCCCAATTAAATGCGTTTTGGGCGATTGCGAATTTTTATTCTCGTTAGCAATTTTTTTTTTCAATATGGCGTCGGACGGAGCTGCACTTACAATTTCATCAGGTGACAAAATACCGAACTGTACGCGCTTCACCTGGCGCAGGGGCGCCTTCGAGTCCGTGGTGGTGCTCATCCTGCTCGGCGGAAGTGGTGGCCACTAGCGCGGGGGAACTGTCGACGGCGACTGCGATTCCCAGAAAGTGGGGCTGCGCTGCTTTCTGTTTTTCTGCTGCGTCGTCACACTTTTCACCTCGTGCAATCGAACGAAAAAAAAAGGAACTGCCCGACGCGAATTTGCGGGAGCGTTGGCAAAAACAAAGCTGGGTAAACAATCACTGTTTGTTGCTGGCTCCCAGGCCTTGCATTCTACAACTTTCGTTCTCAACAGACGGTTGCGAGTGCGAATTACCCCTTTTTTCACGCGATGCGTTGTTAAAACGCGGACAACGCCGACCGATAAGTGTGACCGCAGCGTCGAAGTTCAAAAAGACCACGGAAGAACACGGTCACGCGACGTAGGTTGCCAGAATCTTAAATGGCTGTTTTTGGCTATAGCTAGATTTTCAGACAGGCACTTTCCTATTCAAAACAGACGCATTTGTCTCAGAGATTTTAAAAATAAATTACCATTTGCACCCTAAATTCAATGTTCACTGTAAATAATTAAAAAGAGCAGACTTATTATTTTATATGGCATTTAGGCTTCGAAATAAATTTACCAATGAAAAAACCAAAATTGGTTAAGTTCACTGAGCTAAAAATGGTAATGGAAATCGCACTTAAATGTGTCCAAAACAACACATAGCTTTTTTTTGAAAAACGAAATGTGGCAGCTCCGATTCTAGTGCTGAACAACGACAGCCGCAGCAGTGCTGTGAAACATCGGTCGGTCAAGTCAAGAGCGGTCAGGATCAGCTGTGCACTCTAGTTTGGGTAATTACGACAATACATCGCAGTAGCTGTGCAGCGCAGCAAATTCGTGCAACGATGAACGAGGCCGGCACCAACGCGGATGCAGTGGCGGCCGAGAAGGAGCGCAAGTTCCGCATCCAGGGTGGGTTGACCTCTCCCAACCGGCAGTTACTCTCCTGATCTGACTGGAGTACACCTTCTCCTCCGATTTACAGCCGGCGCCTTCCTGGGATTAGTGGGTGGCGTATCCGCTCTATTTGGATTCTCCCGGACGCTGGCCACCGCGAAGAAGGCGGACAGCAAGGTCCTCCAGCAGGCTGGAACCCGGCAAGGACTGATCCTGATGGACGAGGGAGCCACCCTGGCCCTGCGGGCACTGGGCTGGGGCACTCTGTACGCCGTTGTCGGCACCGGAGCCTTCTGCTACGGCTTCTGGAAGCTGTCCGGAGCCAAAGACGTGGGCACTGCTTTCCGTGTGCGACTAGAATTTGCAACTAATGCTCCCGTTTCTCTTGCAGTTCCAGGAGTTCCGTCTCAAGATGGGCAACGCTCTGCCAAGGATCACCAAGGACGAACCGCCTGCCAGCCGCACCGACTTCGAGAGCCTCACGGACCTCATGAAATACCTGGCCGCCTGGAACAAGGAATGAGCAGCTCATCAAACCACAACACAAACAATCTAAATTAAACCTTAAACCTAAGTAGACAGGAAAATAAACCAAAATGTTGTTAACTTACGTTTACACACAGGCAAATGTGTTCCTTTCAATATTTTTTATTGCTTTTAATTGTCAGTCTGGAGAGTGCAAGTTTTCTACTCGAATTAGTTTTTAGCGGCATAGAGATTTCTTTTGCAAGCAGTTTTAGTTCATTTATAAAGGTTCCCACAAATTCAGCTTTTCAGGGGGTAAAACAATGAAAGCCATTTCAGTTCCAAATTTCTAATAAGAATTTGATTTGTACAGTTTATTAATAGGTTTACCTATCACATTGAGTAATGGAGCTGGTTTTAAAAAATTTCTACAGCTTGAAATAGCTGCGTACTAAGCTAAAAGTCTATGATTTCAACAGTTTTGGGGTAGCCTTTCGTCATATGCTGGATACTGTCTAACTGGCTAGATTCTGGTGCGCAGCATTGTTGAACATGTTATTCTGGATGAACTGAGTGTGATCCTCTATGCTGTCCAGCAGCTCCATCATCTCCTCGTGCTTCGCCTGGAATCGTGTAGCGATATTAATGAAATCCAAAGAGCCCCGTACGAAGTTCTGCAAATTGGGGCCCTGATCGAGGTGACGCTGCTGCTCCTCGTTGGGCTTGAAGCTCATTGGCCGGTTGTCCTCGTCCAGTGTTGCCCGCATCACGAAGTCAAAGAACTTGTGCTGTTCCTTCTGGGCGCGCTCCTTGTACTTCTCCAACACCTCTTCATGTGTGTTATCACTAAGTGCAAGCGTATACTCTGATTCAATGTTGATGTTGAACAGAGTGCTGGCCTCGTATGGCCGCGGCTTCAGGGTGGTCTCCAGCTGGGCAGGCACGTCCTTGAGCTCAATGTCGGACAGGTCATCGCAGGAATCGGCACTCATGCTGGCCACGTTTTCCATTAGAGCCGACGAACAGACAGTTGTTACTTGGGTTTTATCTGCAATATTATTTTGCTCCATCGCGTCGCTTCTTAGTTTCAAATCTGTTTTCAGTGTTGTGAAGTGCCGCCGGGTGATCAACACTTATTCAGTGATGCGTCACCAATTTATAGCCAAAGGCAATTTGTATTCACAATACTATTTTAGTTTTCTTTTAAGCATATACTTTTATTAATTATTGTATAACTTGCATTTATTTTACGCTGTAGTCAAAAGTTGCAAGTTAAGATTGCAAGATATAGATTATTAAATAAGAAAATATTTTGTGTTGAATGTAATTTCTTCTTGAGTGTGGGGATAAAATCATGTTTAAAACTTCGTAAATTTTTTAATTAACTTTAAAACAATTCTAGTTTTTATTGTTTTTAAAATATAAAAAGTTAAGCAGGCATACCCTCACATTTCATATAAAAATTCACATAGCAAAATCATATTTCAAATTGAAAGCCAAGAGTACATAGATATATTTTAAGGAAATCCAAAATTTTAAAGTTTATTAAAATTAAAATTATGATTTTGGCGCACGTTGTATACCTGCTTTCCCTGCTAGTGGGCTGTTTGTATCCGGCATTCGCTTCCTACAAGATCCTTAACAGCCAGACGTCCTGCGATGTGGAGGTACTCCGCATGTGGCTGTCGTACTGGATCGTCTATGGAGTCTATGTGGGCGTCGATTATCTGACAGGAAGTCTGGGGACTCTCATTCCATTTCTAAACGAGATCAAGCTACTCTTCCTGTTCTGGCTGCTGCCCACAGTGGGTGGCGGCAGTCTGGTGATTTATGGGGAGATCCTGCGGCCCTTCTTCAGCAACAACGAGCTCTCCATCGACCAAGTGATAACCTGGTTGGTAACTCATGCCACTTTGACAGGAGGTCAATTAGTGGGTCAACTTTTCGCATTCCGCGGACAACGTCCAGCCCTCCAAATCACGCCCAGTATCGAGGATCTTGTGAACGACGTTATAGCCAAAAGACAGTTAAAGAAAAAAGGAAAACAGGGTGCAAACCTGTACGACACCATTAATGAAGTCCTGGGAG
Source organism: Drosophila elegans (assembly GCF_018152505.1). NCBI lineage: Eukaryota > Metazoa > Arthropoda > Insecta > Diptera > Drosophilidae > Drosophila > Drosophila elegans. The sequence continues at coordinate 7,024,143 of NW_024545513.1, read as the reverse complement.
ACAAGACTGATAGGGATAGGGATAGCACTTTGTCTGGTTTGGATTTACTAGGCGAATCGGAATCGGATCTGCTGGTCATAAAAAAGCACATTGCCATCCCCAAAGATAAGCCCCAAACTCCACCGAAGCCAAAGCGTCAGTCATCACTTTGCAACCAGGAAATGGATATCCTAGAAACACGTTTTAATTAGTATACAGTTTTATTATTTCGTTGAACATACAAAATAATTCATTTAGGTTTAACCCTGTTCGCAAATCATTAATATATTCCAACAATAAATTTAAAAGCACATAAAAGTCCTATTGTTTTGGGAATTACAAAATCTCTGTAAGTCTTGTGTTTGGTTGATCGCAGAGTTGAAATTTATACATTTAGTTAGTAAAACAAAAACAACCAAAATCAACAACTTGGCAAAGTAAGCTATTTTTTTTTCTAGCTTTTTTCCTGTGCAGCTCTATGGCAGCGGTCTGGCAACGCCCGTGGCAACAACTCAGCAACGACTCAAAAACAGCTGCATTTAACGCATAGCAATTCGTTTTGCGATTTGTGTCCTTTCTTTTATGAGATGATATGCCGACTCTGCCTGGAGGATGCTGAGCACGGGGTGCCCATTTTCGGCCAGGATGCCCAGTCAGCGGCGCAACCGGCGCTGCGCCAGCTGGCGGAGCTAATCGAGCGACATCTGCAGTTGGTGGTGAGTAGATTTAGCACCGGATTGCCTGTCCCACCCGGAAAAAAGCCCTTCTTGATCATCCACTACCCCCCAATAATACTCCCCAGTTGGCGGCCAACGATGCGGTGTCGACGTGCCTGTGTAACCGCTGCTGGCAGCAGCTGGCCGAGATCGAGCACTTCTGCTCCATGGTGGCGGACAAGCAGCGATCCCTGCACCGCTCGCTGCAGCTGAAGACGGAACTGCCGGAGCTGCCGGAACTGGCGGAGCCGGAGCCCGCCCTGGTCGTGTGGAACACGGAGTCCCCCATCGAGCCGAAGCTCAGCTACGAGGGCGACGACATCAAGGACCACATTCTGTGCGAACCGGTCATCGATGCCCTGTCCGCCGGCGATGAAAAGGACAGCGACTATGGCGACACCTTCGAGCCGGACTTTGAGCCAGGCGAGTTGCAGCCAGAGGACGAGCCGGTGCCGGATCCGGTGAAGCCACGCCCCAGAGGAAGGCCTCGAAAGACACCGTTGCAGCAGACGCATCAGATCATCAAGAGGAAGTACGAGAAGCGCAAGCAGCAGAACAAGGTTAAGATCACAGAGTTATCTTTGAGGGAATCGAGAGCCAGGTTAAGGGAGATAAAGCGCAGCAGCACAGGAGCGGAAGAGGACCAGGAAGAGGACGAGGACGAGGAAGAGGATGCAGAGGCAGAGGCAGAGGTAGAAGAAGCTCCAGATGCTCTAGATGACGAGCAGCCGAAGCCCCGTGGCAAACGCGGTCGACCCAAGACCAAGAAACTGGTCACTGCCGATGATAATGACGATCCCTCTGAGGCGCCCGTCAAGCGCAGCAGCATCAAGGAGATGGACGACTATATAGCCGCCAATGTTAAGCTAGACTGTGCCATTTGCACCGCTCCGCTGGAGGATTTCAACGATCTCAAGCGCCACTTTCGCGTGGAGCACGACTGTACCGGCTATGTGAAGTGCTGCAATAATCGGTACAAGAAGCGGACGCTGTACGTCGACCATCTGCACTGCCACAAGGATCCGCAGTACTTTAGCTGCCAGAGCTGCCGCAAGAACTTCCTCAACCGCAACAGCCAGGTGATGCACATGCTGCGCTTCCACTCGCAGCAGCAGGAGCTGGTCCACCAGTGCGCCATCTGCGAGGCGCGTTTCGCCAAGAAGTTCCTCCTGACCATGCATCTCAAGGGACACAAGGGCACCGAGCGGCCCGAGGTGTGCGACACCTGCGGCAAGACGTGAGTGGCGCTGGGCTGGTTGCCAATCCCCTAATGCTTTCCCCATCTCGCATTGCAGATTCCGCACCAAGTTCGAGTTGAGCGCCCATGTCAAGCGGATGCATGCGGCGGACTTTACGCCCATCATTTGCGACATTTGTGGGACGCACTTCAGGAGCAAGGCCAACTTCCTCATCCACAAGAAGGCGCTGCATCCGGACGGGCCCGTGGCGGAGGTGCAGTGTACCCTGTGCGGCCGCTGGCTGCGGGACGAGCGGAGCCTGCGCAAGCATCTGGCACGCCACGATGATCGCGACGGCGACACTAAGTACCGATGCCTGCTCTGCAACGCAGAGAAGTCATCCCGTGCCGCACTCAGCAGCCACATGCGGTACCATCACTCCGCCAAGCGGCACAAGTGCAGCCTCTGCGACAAGGAGTTCAAGCTGCCGCGGGCTCTAGCCGTGAGTTTACCCGTGCACCCCATCCTGATCGGACTAATCCCTGACTGTCTCTTCCAGGAACACATGGCCACCCACACGGGCATCGATCTGTATCAGTGCCAGTTCTGCACGCGCACCTTTAAGTCGCACGCCAACATGCACAACCACAAGAAGAAGATGCATCCAAACGACTGGGTAAGGAAGTATTCGCAGCCCAGCAGCAGCATCACCTCCACAGCAGTTCCAGTTGCTCCAACGCCAGGAGTCGCTGGTGCTACCGTGCCCGCTCCTTTGGCTGGACACATGCTGCCGCCGCTGGGCGGGATCAACAAGTCCCTGATCGAGATACCCGATACCGAGGGCTTCGACTTTGTCAGCAACAGCTCCGTGTGCCCAACGCCCGACTGAATCTGTGTGTGTGTGTACGTCTATCTCTGTGTACTTTGTGTATCCGTTCCCTGGCCGGGATTTATGTATAAAACCGTACAAATAAAACTGAGTAATTACTGTAGTGTTGCGTGGAAATCATCATGGTTCAGTTCATGGGTCCTCCTCCATCTCCTCGTCGGCCTCCTCCTCCTCGTTCTCCGTGAGAATGGTGCGGATCTTCATGAGGAGCTCCTTCTTCACGGCATCCGGAACCAGGGTGCGCGCCTTGGGTGTCACCTCCGTGATGAGCTGCTCCACGGTGAAGCTGTTGTTGGTGCCCTTCTCCAGCAGAATGGTGCGGCACATCAGGCGCACCTCGTCCCGCCAGCCGCACTCCGTCAGCCGGCTGCACAGCAGGTCCTTGATCTTCGAACGGTCCCCGGTCAGCACCGTGTATTGGTCCACTGCGGCGGAAACGGTCATTCTGGATGAGATTTGCTGGCAAATGGGTTTGGGATCTAATGCTACAAATTACTTCTCTAGGAGCGTAATCTTCTTCTTTTTCCTGGTCCTTGTCGATTCCGCTGCCACTCCTCTTCTTCCTCTTCTTCGTCCTCTGCTCTCTCTCTATCTGCCTCTTCCGATACGTCGCGTCTTTTCCTTTTTGTTTGTCCGGTTCGCGTTGTCCTGTGTTGTTGCTGTCAGTGCTGATAGTCCGGCTACTTTTCTAGCTACTTGTGCTGACAGAATTTTAGCTTCAGTTACAATTTATTACCATGAAGATGAATAATATTAATAGTAGTCAAATTTTTGGTAAGTACATTAACTTAAGCTAAGTAGAGTTATAGTTGTCATCTTATCTAACGACATTTTTAAAGTTAATGAAGCACTGCTTGGGAAATCTTATTACAAACTATTCATTAAGTTTCCCAGCACTACATTTTTAGTTTCCCCCGCTTTGGCATCTCTGTCACTTGACGTTGATTCTGCCCGCGATCTGGCAACTCCGCGGCGACGTCTTGTAAACCGAATTTGTCAAGCAATTGAGTAAATTAATTGGAGGTAGTTCCTGCAGCCCAAAAGCTATGATATGCCGTCTCTGCCTGGACGACGCGGAGCACAGCGTGCCGATCTTCGACCAGGAGGACACCACCGAGCAGCCGGTGCCCTCCAACCTGGCGGAACTGATTGAGAAGCACCTGCAGTTGGTGGTAAGCAAGTGTTGGAGTTCAATTTAGATTGTATTCCTTAGCATTCTGAGCATCCATATTCCCACAGCTCCTGCCCAACGATGCGGTGTCCAAGTGCCTGTGCACCCAGTGCTGGCAGCAGTTGGCCGACTTCGAACAGTTCTGCGCCATGGTGATGAAGAAGCAGCTGGGCCTGCAGCAGCTGAAGATCGAGCCCTTCTCGGAGGACGAGGATGCGGACACGAAGGCTCAGATCCTGTGCGAGCCGGAGATCGACGTGAGTCCCGGGGCGGCGGACAACGAGGAGTGCAACGAGATCGATGGCGATGCCAGCAGTGGCAGCAGCAGGAGCAGGAGCAGTAGTATCCGGGCCACCAGTCGACGGAGGATGCGTTTGCCCTCGCCCATCCGGCGTAGTATGCGTCCGCGCGCCGCCGCCGCAGCCCCCAAAACCCGGGTCGTTAAGGCCAAGGCCAAGACGAAGCGCCACCAGGAGCTGGCAGAGGCGGAGGTGGACGAGGATGAGGATGCCGAGGGTGATCCGGAAAGCCGGACCAGCAACAGCCGGGAAATGGACAGCTACATCGCTTTGCATGGCCGTCTGGAGTGCTGCATGTGCGGCGGCGACGATCAGTTCCAGAACTTTGCCGAGATGAAGCGCCATTTCCGGAATCAGCACCAATCCGCCGGCTATGTGGTCTGCTGTCAACGACGCTACAAGAAGCGGGCCCTCTACGTCGACCATCTGCGCATGCACAACGATCCTGACTACTTTAGGTACGTGCCCAGCCTGCGCACGAGCTTTTTATGCATAACCCCATACTAATGAACGAACTGCAGGTGCAAGATATGTTCCAAGCAGCTGGTCAGCCGGATTAGCTACGATGTACACATGCTGCGCTTCCACTCCAACGAGGACGAGCTGAGCTTCGCCTGCGATCAGTGCTCCAAGCGGTTCTCCAAGCAGTTTCTCCTCACCATCCACTCCAGGGTGCACCAGCAGGAGCGAAAGGAGCAGTGCAAGCACTGCGACAGATCGTAAGTTAGCAGAATGTGCCCTTAACCATATGGTTCGATTTTAAGACCTTACTTTGCTACAGCTTCCGTACCGCCGTGGACCTGCGACTGCACATGCGACGCACCCATGACCCCGCCTTTGTGCCCTTCATCTGCGACTCGTGCGGCGCCAAGTTCAAGACGAAGCAGAACCTGCTGGTGCACAAGCGCACCGTGCACCGCGAGGGCTCTCAGCTGCCGGAGGTGCAGTGCCAGGAGTGCCAGGTGTGGCTGTCGGACGAGAACAGCCTGCGCAAGCACATGTACATGCACCTGGATGCCGCCTCGCTGCGGCAGTGGAAGTGCGAGCAGTGCGGCCTGGAGAAGGGATCGCGGGCGAAGCTGGCGGCCCACATACGCTATCACCATCCCAAGGAGTACCACAAGTGCACGCACTGCGGCAAGGAGTTCAAGAGCAGCCGCGGCCTCGAAGAGCACACGGCCACGCACACCGGCCAGGATCTGTACGAGTGCGCCTTCTGCGAGCGCACCTTCAAGAACTCGGGCAACATGCACAAGCACCGCCGCCAGATGCACGCCGCCCAAGTGGCCGCCCTGCAGCAGCAGAAGAAGGTGCGGCCCAGTAAGCGCAAGGACAAGGGCGACTTGCTGCTCGACGTCCTTGCCGCCGGCGGAAAGGAACTGGACCACGCCCACGCCGTGGGAGTGGGCATAAACGACATGAACGACTGATCGATTATAAAAACTAAATAAACCTGCATTGGCAATGATATGCGAACTGCTGTCTTTTTATCTTGTTTTAAATCTTAAAATAGATCGCGTATTGCATTTGCTTACAAAACCAAAATACAAGTTTCTTAGCTTTAATTGTAAATATTGTGTATTACTAAGAATTCAGTAGATCTTATAAAAAAATAAATTTCAATTTTTGAAACTGAAACTAATGTTTATTCAAAAAAGGCGGGAGGAAAAAAGCAAGTTTTAAAATTCCCCCTATTTTTAAATTTTTCCCTGCATTCATGGGCATTTCCTTACATAAGCAAAATATAAATTAAGTTAGGATTTCGGAAAAAAATGGAAAACGAAAACAAAATTAAGGTCTGTTTTATTCATCTGTTATAAAAATATAAGTTATAATTTTTGTTAATGATTTAGTAAAATTTAGTCAAAACAGCGGGAGAAAAAGAATAAGTTCACAATTCCCGCTTTTTGTTCTTTTCCTCTGTATTCCATTCCCACTATATTCGGTATTTTATAGTCTAGACATATTTAGTGTGCCCAAAACCGCAACATATCGAAGGCTAGCATGGCTAGATGTAGCATCCCCGCTCTGGGCACATTAGCAGGCGTTTCTCAAGAGGTTCGGTTCGGAAGAAAGCGTTCTTTCCAATTTCTGTACACAATTTTGAGCTAGTTTTATTGTTTTATTAATTTCAAGACCTTCGTTAAACGAACTATAGTGATATTTATTTAGTAGGATTACGTAAATTAAATTTGACTTGGTTTTGGTCCAACACACACTCGCGCCCACATTTGTAACTCAGTTAATAATTTTCTGGTATACATACACACTGGTTACGCATTCAGTTTGGCTTATGCTTTTAGTTTTCCATTTTTTTGTACCAAGTAAAAAATTAAGACGAAAGGACATAAATTGGGGGCGTTTGAATAGTTATTTCAATGTGGTACAGTTTCCATTATCATGGTAAGTACTCCCATGCTGAGCAACGTATGTATATGTACCTACACTCAAATGGGTGACAAACAAAATGGTGGTGACCTATTTATAACTCACTTTCTTTTCTTTCCCGCTTTTCGTTTCAGTTTCAACCTAGCTCCGAGTGAGTGTGTTTCTTCCAGGATCTTTCTAGTTTCATTCGCAGGAATATTTTTCGTATTGTGTCGATGTTCTGTTACAAAACCTATGTTGTTTTTTGGACACGTTGCTCCTTCACAATCCTAATTATTTTCTCTCTTTTTTCTCTTCCGCTTAGGGTGTTTAGATGGCCATCTAAAGGGTAAAAACGTAAAAACAGTGTAACTTTTAGCTTTAGAGATCAGTTCGAAACCTACGCCTTCAAACTCGTTCGAACCGTTTTCCGAAGCAAAAACATAAATAGTACCGGTCGCTCCGGCGCAAAGATGAAACAATGATTTCCTTCTAATCGAAATGCTTACGTCTTACGCTCAGTAAGAGGAAAAAGATTATTGGAAAATCATAAAATAAGTGTTTTCATGGTTGACTCGTTTGTCAAGCTGTAAAACACAATGAAACACACAAATATTCATCTTAACGTTTTACAAGCCGTTAGTTTTGAAAGGCATGTAAAATGTTGCAAATTAAGCAAAATAAATAAATTGGTAACGTTTTACGCGCCTTAACCAGTCTAAAAAAAACACAAATTGTTAAATTTCGTATAACAGGTGAAATGTTATACGAAACTTAGCAATTGCTCAGAAAAAAAGATTTATTAAAAGCGAGATGGGTATAAGATGGCGATCTCTTTCTTATTCCTGATTCGAATAGAAAGAGAAGGCAGATCGTGCCGGATAGGAGAGGGATGGCTTGTCTTTTAACGACTCTATGTAAAAACATGTCAAACTATGAATAAATGCATTTTACTATAGAAATTTTACTGTTTTTTTTTTTTATTAATTTGTTTTTGACCACCATTTTGTTGGCGCCAATCTAACGGAAATTGATAGGCTTTTTGGGTTGGTCGCCATCTTGCTTATTAGGGTGACCAGTGGTACCAGACATTGTGGTTATGGTCTGTGTCCAAAAGTTGTTGACATCGTTTGAGTCCGTGCTAAACTTAATTTTGGTATATTTTTCAGCTTCATGAACGGTCACACGCCATTTCTCGAAATGAATGTTTCAAAATGCTCGTGTATTTAAATCGATTTTTAAGATTCAACGTCAACGCCACCCCCGCAAGGCTGCCATGCAAATGCAACTGAACTCGACGTCGGGTCGGCAACAATTAGTGATATGAGCTAGTGTTCTCACTCTGCCTAAAAAGTGCGTAAAAAGTCAACAAAAAGTCATAAGCTTTTTAAGTGTGTGTGTGTGTGCCAATACACACGTAACGTGTGTATGTGTATGGACCAGCTCATATAAGCAGTGCGCTAGTGTGTGTAATTGCCTTGAAAACAACATAATCTGTTTGTTAAGAAAAGAAAACAAGAAAAAGGGGGAAAATAACCATTGTGTACATAATATACGTGAACACACATGCACATACAGTTAACAGAGTTCAGGTGCCCTGTTATTTTGGCTTTTCGCTGTTAAATCAGCAGTTCGCCCCTGTTAAGTGGGCAACGCAGTGTGGCCATTTTGCCAAAAATACCGCCGCCAGTATGACCGCGCCAGCCAGGGCCAAGAGGCTCTCCTATTGTCATTAGAAAATCTCACATATGTCTTTTCTTTTCCATTCAATAAAAACAGCGTTAAAATAAGCAGTTAATTGCTAAATTTAGTGATAAGTGTGCAACTGGTGCAAAATTGGCAGTTGAACGTAACGGGCCACGACACGGGAACAACAACAAAAACAAGCGAATAAAAGGGCTGCGCAAAAACGTAAACAAAAGCAAGTAGAAAACGGGGCAAAGGAAAAGGCAATAGCAAAAGTCAAATCAAACCAAAGGAAAGCCAGAGGAAAACAAAGCCACGAAAGCGAAGAACAAAGAGAGGAGCTGCAAACAGAACGGAAGTGGATCGTCGAGAGGGAGAGGGGAGGCAGTGCGAAAGGGGAGCAGGAAGAGAGAACGCGCAGGAGAAGGAGAAGGAGCAGCAGAAACCGAAGCAGAAGCGCAAAACAGAAACAGAAAAATGGATTCGGACAATGACAATGATTTCTGCGATAATGTTGATTCGGGCAACGTTTCCTCGGGCGATGACGGAGATGACGACTTCGGCATGGAGGTGGACCCCCCAAGTTCCGCGGAGCGCCAGCTGGACCAAGACGACTACCAGTACAAGGTGCTCACCACCGACGAGATTGTGCAACACCAGCGGGAGATCATCGACGATGTCAATCTGCTGTTGAAGGTAAGGCGAACTGAATCGGAATCGGAAGAAATAGAGTACAAAAGAGTACAGTGAATACCTGCCGTGTTCAATGACAAAACCCAGTCTATTTTCCTTACCACGAACCTTCATAGTTTTGAGATTCTATCACAGTACAGTGAACACCAGCCCAAATCAGCATTCGGTGCAAAGCTTTAGAGTTCGGATTTAGCTCACTTTCCTTTCTTACTGTTACTCTTCAGAGTACACTCATCGCCCGCTAGCGTGAACGTTATCTTTATGAACCCCTTCATTGTGCTATAATATAGATTTCATTAAAAATATCATATAAAAAAGTGTTTAACAAAGAAGACTTATCAATTTACAATTTACACAAGCTTACTTTTTTTTAAGCTAAGGTTTCGTCTAAATAACATTGAAAATAGGAATTACCATAGGAATGTGGCAAAAATATCTATCTCCAAATTAATTTCCTAAAATAGTTGACCAAAATTCGACCTATCAGAGTGTATACTGTTCTGCACATAGTGCATTTGTGCATGTGTACCCGCGCATCTCGCGCCCCCTCCTCCCCCTCCTCCCCGTCTCCGCCCACCGCCCTGCCTGGGATCTGGGATAAGCTGAAGGTCGCCCGCTGATGGCTGCCAGTGCCAGTGAAATCGGAACACAAGCACCCAGGCAGGCGCACCCAAGGTCGCCCATCCACATCCACATCCACATCCGCTTTTGCAGCTGACTTGACCAAAGCTGACTACTGGTCGACCCCTTTCTTTCACTTTCACAGAATTCAAGGGATTTTCGGGGGAAACCCAGAATTCGAGTAATTCCTTCAACCACTGTGCTTGTGGTAAACAAAAGGTCAAGCTACTACCTTGAAGACATAAAGTGTGTCAAAACTTTTGTATTTTTTGATAAATGTTAGTAAATTCACCAAATTGAAAACAGCATTGAATTTGTTTTAATTTCTAGGGTGTTGATTCACTCTAATATTGATACATATGTATATATTTTGTAGCTAATTTTTAGCTAAACAAAACACTTAAAAAGTTCCTCTTTGTTATTTTAAACAATTTTCACACTTATTGCCATTTTTGATTTTCAATAAGTTGCGAAAATATGTATTCAAAATAAGGCACAGTTAATAGAAAATAAAAAAAAAAATTGTATGTTTACTTTTGATGCTGCTCTAAATTAAATGTTCAATAGCAAATTAATAATAGAATTGATTTGGTCATAAAACATTTTAAATATTCTGATTTGTGTTAGGCAAATTTGAAAATGATAGAAAAATCATTTTAATATATTAAACAAATGTAAACGATAAGCAGTGGTTAGGGTATTTCCCCACATCCGCAACCACATTCGCTGGTGGCTCACCCCAATGCAGCTTTAGCTGGTGATCGCTAATGATTTGGCATTGATTTCGAGGCCAACTGGGATGCAGCCCAGCCTCCGCATTTCCCCCTTTTTGCCAGACCCGACCCATTTATTGGACATCATCCATCCACTGACATTATTGGCTTTGTGTCGCGTCTCGCGTCTTATGTCCACAGCTCTCCACACCCATTGCGCGGATACTGCTGAATCACTTCAAGTGGGACAAGGAGAAGCTCTTGGAAAAGTACTTCGACGACAACACCGAGGAGTTCTTCAAATGCGCACACGTCATAAATCCTTTCAACAACGCCACCGAAGCGGTCAGACAAAAGGTGAGCTTAAGCTTAAGTGCTGGGGTTCCATTTTATGGTACCATCTAATGCATTTTCCTCCATTTCAGACCACAAGAAGTCAATGCGAGGAGTGCGAAATATGCTTTTCACTGCTTCCGTCAGATGTAAGTTGCCTTGCAGGAGAAATCATGCATGACCTAATTGTGGTTTACCACGAACGTTTCTGGGGAAGTATGGCCAACATTTCCGTGCCTGGCCAACAATGCCTTATCTGATAATAGCGCTCGGTCGCTGTTTGTTAGCTGCACAAATCTAAAATATTCTAAATGATTTCATTTGTATTATTTCAATTATTTTATTGGCAGACCTTATCGGATATTTTACTTGCTTGATTTATAATTTTTGATGGTTTCCATTTATTTAACATTTCCTGGCAGAATCTGGTTATGTCTAGTAAAATTAAGCAGCTCATGGTTATGTGTAGCTATGTCATAGTTTAGATTGGATAATTGACTTGTCGCCTGTCTGCTTAAAGTAAAATATGTAAATTCTAAGTTGCAATTCTTAGCAACTTTCACTTTTGACTGACTTTAAGGACTTACAATTGGGATGGTTTATTTATTACAAAACAACTAAAAATGTATAAAATAAATGTAAAATGTTTCCATATTTGTTAATTGCGTTACATGTTTTAATTTTTAGAGTTTAGTGATTTACAATTAACTGTTATCGTACACAAAGTTATCAAATTATCATTATAAAACATTTAATATTCTATGCTTATTCCATTTAGTCCATGACCGGACTGGAGTGCGGACACCGATTCTGCATGATCTGTTGGCGCGAGTATCTGACAACGAAGATCGTGACGGAGGGTCAGGGCCAGACAATTTCGTGCGCGGCGCACGGCTGTGATATCCTGGTGGACGATGTGACCGTCACCAAGCTGGTAGTGGAGGCGCGGGTGCGGGTCAAGTACCAGCAGCTGATCACCAATAGCTTTGTGGAGTGCAACCAGCTGCTGCGCTGGTGTCCGTCCGTCGACTGCACCTATGCGGTGAAGGTGCCGTATGCGGAGCCACGTCGCGTCCACTGCAAGTGCGGCCATGTCTTCTGCTTCGCCTGCGGCGAGAACTGGCACGATCCGGTCAAGTGCCGCTGGCTGAAGAAGTGGATCAAGAAGTGCGACGACGACTCGGAGACGTCCAACTGGATTGCGGCCAATACCAAAGAGTGTCCCAAGTGCAGCGTGACCATCGAGAAGGACGGCGGCTGCAATCACATGGTGTGCAAAAACCAGAACTGCAAGCACGAGTTCTGCTGGGTCTGTCTCGGTTCCTGGGAGCCGCACGGCTCCTCCTGGTACAACTGCAATCGCTTCGACGAGGACGAGGCCAAGACCGCCCGCGATGCACAGGAGAAGCTGCGCTCCGAGCTGGCCAGGTGGGTTCGTCGCTTATGATTGTTAGATGTGCAAAGTAGCAAAAGCTCCTAAATCAATGTTGTTAGTTTAGAAACTCTTTAACTGAAAGCAAAGTCAATCAAAACAATATTAAGTAACTTAACACATAGTTAATCAAATTTGTAAATTCTTAGAGTTTTTAAGATTAGTTAGATTTGATTTTAAATATTATAACTTAGTATTTTTTTTTAATTTTGTTATATATAATTATGGCCCTACGAAAATGAAACTCATAATGCGATTTACCTATGGATGTAGGTCGGGTGATCTGTATTTTAAGCAGCTCACTGATGAGAATGCTTTAGTGCCTACTCATTATTACGCTTATTTTATCTGCTAATTGCTATTATTATTGATAACGATTGTTAAGCCAAAGAAAGGAATGAGTCAGCTATAATTTGCAATTCAGTTTTATCGCTAGTAAACAAGTAGAGTTATCTACGAAAAATAAAATTAAAACGGAGCAAAGGCCTATCTATTATATATCAGTTATGAGTAAAGCCATTCATTAATAATGAAAAAATCATATTGAAATGCTCTGTCAAGCTGTACTATATAAAATGGCTTAAAAATTTAACATTAACATTTCTATGCCGCCTAATCGACAGATATCTCCACTACTACAATCGCTACATGAACCACATGCAGTCGATGAAGTTCGAGAACAAATTGTACGCATCTGTGAAGCAGAAAATGGAGGAGATGCAGCAGCACAATATGTCCTGGATTGAAGTAAGTCCAGTAATTAGTACACGACCAACCCGAGAAATTAACCAAAATCATTGCATTTGCAGGTGCAATTTCTGAAAAAGGCTGTCGACATACTTTGCCAGTGCCGTCAGACTCTCATGTACACATACGTGTTTGCGTATTACTTGAAAAAGAACAATCAATCCATGATATTCGAGGATAATCAAAAGGACTTGGAGTCGGCAACCGAGACGTTGTCCGAGTATTTGGAACGTGATATTACATCCGAGAATTTGGCTGATATTAAGCAGAAAGTGCAGGATAAATACAGGTGAGCGAGCGAACGGCATGGCATGCAAACGAGTACGAGACGATGTGTAATGTAATGTGCATTTCCCATTCGATTAGGTATTGTGAAAAGCGGTGCTCTGTTCTGCTGAAGCACGTGCACGAGGGCTACGACACGGACTGGTGGGAATACACAGAATGACGCGAGTCATGGCTGGATAACTAAGCTAAGCTGAGCGGCAGGCAGTCGGTGTTTAATGCCCGCTAAACGCCTCCCCATCCAGCATCCAGAATGCACCAGACACCAAACACCAACCATCAATCCCTCATCCACACAACCAACATCCACCCACCCACACAGAAATCGAAATCGAAACCGAAACCGAAAAAGTTGAACAGAAGTTGAAGATAAAGCAGAAGCTACACAGAAAGGCAAAGCGAAAGAAACGCAGAACGCTTACAGAACGAACCCCCGAAACACAAGATGCACTGCGAAAAGAGAAACCATTTCAGAATAATTGTGAATCCCTAATGAGAACTCTATATTAAATCGTAATATATAAATATATAATTATATATATTTTCGTCGTAATGAGCAGCAGCAGCATCAGGAGCCTAAGGAGGACCGAATCAGATAGACACACACTCGGACACACCACACACCACACACCAGCACCACACACCTAACACCTAACACCACTCACACACAACCAGTCACAAGGATCAGAAGAAGCAGCAGCAGCCGCAACCGCAGCAGCATATATATATAGTAAATAATCAACAGTTACAAACTTATTTGATGTTAACCGATTGCAAAGAGATCTTCATGTTATCAAAAACTAAAGAAAAAACGAAACAAAAAGCAAAAATTAGTGAATTCAAAGCTCCGAGGATGAGAAACCAACAATAGAACCTTAACGTATGTGAAATAAACTACACATGTAAGCAGAAACACTTGCCCAGCTTCCTTTCTACCTGCCCCAACTTCCTTCGACCCTTCAACGTACCGATTTTCAAACCCGTTCAGGCTTCAAGTTAGCGTTTATTGTTCTTTAGTTCCAATCTCAGACCCAGTTCGATTTTGAATTTCGAATTACTTCCAGTTCGTTAAGCCTTTTATGATTGATTTGCCTTTTATATCTCTGTTTGCTGTTTTCTGTTTTGTTTTCTGTTCAATAAACAATTGTGCTTAGCATAAATGGAATGGAAACTTTTGCGGTTCGATCGGAAACGCTATGTTTTCGTGGCGGGAGCAGAGCTACGCCCCCATTCTTAGTTCGTAATGGCCCCTCGAATATTGTAAATGTTATATGGAGCCGGGTGGATCCCCAAGATCAGTGCTCCCAAATGCGATAGCCCATGTGAACAGTGAACTTTGCTCCAGCACAAATCGAAGTACATACCGATATACCCGAAACAGTCTCACACACAAGGAGTTATATAGACGAGATACTAAATGTATAGTTAATGGGGAGGGAGAGGGAGCGGGGATCATCGATGGGATCCTTGGATTGTCCTCCTCCAGTTGGCGGCAAATCGTTGTATATAAGAGAACAGTTTTGTCCATGGTTTCCTAGCCCGCCCGCAAACACACACACTAAAATTATAACACTCACGTGAAACACCCAAAAATCGACTTGCCACGCCCCCGCTTCGAAGGTGTTGGATCCTTTTACCACGTTTCCGTTTTCAGTCTTCTCTATATTCTATTCTCAACAATCAATAAATACAGAAAAAAAAATTATATTTATAAACAAACAAAACTAAATGGAAAACTCATTGAAATTAAATTGATGTAAAAAGTTTAAAGTTGTTCGAATTGAAAGAAAATGAAAATACCATGATGTGGAATAAAAAAATATATATAAAAAAGCTGTAAAAATTATGAGAAACTATGTATGTATAATTAAAGATGAAATGTTGCAAAAATTAGTGAAAATAAAAATTTAAAAAATCTATTGTGCTTTGTTATTGAAGACTATTTTTTTATGTATTTGGTCATACTTTACGCTATTTATAAAAACGTTTAGATATTTTTCCTGGAAATTTCCAGATTCTAACACAAAACGTTTATTTATAACATAAACCTTATATTAATATTTTCATATACATAGATACAGATATAGATATATACATGGAATCTATAGGCTTTTATCACTATCAAATAGACATGGATATCGACACGCAGAAGCCAAATAAAGGGTAAGATTATTTACAACAACATACAGAAATATGGTGGGAAATAAGTAATAGTAATTCCTCAATTAGGAGCAACTTAAGACTTAATGTTTGGAAGATCTATTCACAGAAGTCGCGGATATAGGAAATAAGAGAAATTGATTTTTAATTTTACTTAACTTTTTATTTTATTTCAATGTTTTTTTTTGCTTTCATTCATAGTACTCCCTTTGTGTGGGCATTTTGGTAACAAATATTATTTGCATCTAAGTAACTTATTGACGAGATGCATATTTTGGTTATGGATAATAAAGGATAAGTAGTTTGTGAAATTCTTATTTATTTATTTTCTTTGAACTACATTGGGTTAAATAAATTGTTTAAAATAAAATAACAAATAACATTTATTGACAACATGTTTTTTCCAAAAATTCATTATAGTACATTTTTTTTAAACTGGAAACACATTTAGATGCTGGTTACACTATAGGGTCCGAAATATATCCTTCACTACGTTGCAAACTTCTGACCCAAATTATATACTCTCTGCAAGGGTATATAAATATGAGACTTACCATTTTGTAGTATTCCAATCAAGAATTTGGCACTGAAAGCTAATGCATATGTTTATATACTAAGTGTATAGTTATTATTATATACATCAGGTATTTAAATGTAATATTTTTAAATTTGTATAGAATTGACAGTGAGTAATTGGTAAAAAAAAAAAGTGAAGCATTTTTAACAAAATTTCTTTTTAGGCCAGTTGGTTAAATATCCAAGAAAAATGTTGTAGAGTTTTTAATTTGTTTAAGAGTATACAATTTGTTTAACTCCTACTGGATTGGTTGGAAATTGTTTCTTCAAAGATGATTAGGTTTCTTTGTTGGAGTTGGAGCTTTGTTGACGACGATTTCTGTGTCGATTTGTTTAAATATTTGTGTAATTTGTGAGTTCTTTTCCTGGGCAGGTGACAAACGTTGTTAATAATTGCATTAGGAGAGGCTTCTTCTAGGGCTTCTTCTCGAAGGTGGAAGGTGGTACCCGAGGTGGGCTCCCGATTATTGGATGATGGCTGCTGCTGCTTTTGGTGCTTTTGGTGCTTGTGGTGCTGGTTAATCTGTTGCTTCTATGGCCTCTTACAATAGCCGCTGTCACACGCACAAGAGTCTTAAGTCTAATCTTGTGCAGTGGCCAGCAGCTGCAATAAGTACCTTTCGGTTCGCGACGCAGTCGGTGAATCACTGGCACATATATACTCATACTCTCGTACTTTATATATCTCATATTTTAGTAGTGGCTATGGGGCGATGGGGCTATGGGTTTATGGGGCTATAGTTAAACGGACATTGCCGAACTGAGTGCTGAATAAATGATGATGATGCCCCTCGACATATGGTCGAAATTCCATGCTATAAAACGGGGTCTTGGCACGTTTTTGAATAATATATTTAATGGCTCTGCTTGCTTATTGATTTTCAATTGGAAAATGGCTTTCGGTTAAATATCCTTGTCACTTAATCACAGCGCAAAAAAAAAAAATGGTTTTTGTCTTCTAGTATCCTGTTTGGGCACTTGAAAAAAATTTGTGTGTGTGTATGTTTTATTTATATTTGTAGCTTGTGCTGGTTCTGTTTCTGTTTCTGGTTCTGGATCCTTTAGGCTGTGGTGCTCCTGTCCGCTGGTTGTCGCTTAATTAACGCTATTTAACTGAGACATTGTTCGGTGCGGCTTGCAGCTTTTATAGTGGCAGGTGGTCGCGGAACATCCCTCTGGTTTTAGCTTGCTTAAGTGCCACACACTGCCCGAAGTCTTAGATGTGTGTGTAATATTATTAGGGGCGCATTAGTGTGTGTCCCAGTCGGCAAACGGCTGCCTACTTTTCAGCGCTGCCCCCCCGAGGGGGCAACCGGAATCCGAATTCCAAAAAAATCGACAGACATTGAGGCAGGTTTCCCATATACTTTTATACTTTATATGTTATATGTTATATGCTATATGCTATATGGTATATGGTATATGTTATACCTACACCCGGGGTGTTTGACCAGAAGCCAAAGTCCCCGCTGGCGAAATATGATCCGAATGGAGATATGCAACTGCAACTGCAACTGCAACTGGATGTGGATGTGGAAGTGCAACTGCAAGTGCCACAATCACTGGTAGTGGTGGTGGGCTAAAAACCTAGCTAAAATGCCAGCTAAAAAGCCAACCAAAAACCCCCGCTTCATCCCCATTTCTTAGCCGAGGGCGTTACAAAAATTAAATAACATTTTGCCCGGCGGCGACTGAGGCATTTGTATGGCATCTCTGGGGCTCTACGGCTCTATGGCGTTTGGGTACGGAATGCTTCGCTGGTCAGCGCCCGTACAAAAGTGTGCCTGTGTTTAGTGTTCAGTGTTCAGTGTTCAGTGTTTAGTGTTTAGTGGGGAATCTCAACAAGGTAACGTGAACGTGAGCGGTACAGGCAATGGTAATGGTGGCTTAGCGCGTATCAAGTGACAGATTGTCTGCGGCAAGGAGGCCGGCAATCCAGTCGATGTCCATGTCTATGTCGATGTCGATGTCGATGTCGATGTCGATGCCGATTCGCTTGCCGTCTTGGGAAACCATAATTTCCGACAGCTTTTCACAACTGTCACTGCTCCCTGCAGCGCCAAAATTATGATTTATATGGCCGGAAATTTGCACCTAAATTTTGCTGTAAGTAAATCTTAGAAATCGCATAAAAATCATTAAAATAGATAAAACTAAAATTTATTGGCTAGTTGAACAAGCCATCTGCATTACATTTAGACATTTATCATGCTGCATCAAAATCTTTTTCAAACCATTCTTCAAATACTAAAATTTGCAATTTAAAATATAAAAAAAAAAAATTGTAATATAAAGGAGTATATTGTAAAAAGTATTAAAGACAAAACCATAATTTTGATCAACAGAATTGTGAATCACAAACTAAGAGTAGATTCAAGAAACTGAAAACTTAGAAAACAAATTAAATTTTGCTAAAAAGTCTGTTTGTAAGCCTAAATATCAAAATTATAGATTTCAAATGGAACCAACCAACAATACGTACAAATCAAAAAACTTATAATCAATAGTCATTTACAATGAAATACTTGGCACAAATATAAAGTAAATTTCAATGTTAAGTAAAAAATTAAAAAAGGAAGTTTAAAAAAACTAAATAAAATACTTCAAATTGCTTCCTCTTAGGCAATAAAATAAAAGCAAAGATCTATAACTTTAAATGTATTGAATATATTAACATTTTGCAGTTGTAACAATCAAGGTGCAATAAAGGAGGTGTCTCAAGTTATACGTCAAAGAAAAACTGGTAGAACGACAACAAAGCGTAACTTTTCGAACTTGTATGAATTCCTAATCAAATTGAGCAGGTGCTTTCTCTTAGCTTTCCAATAAATTCCAAATAGCCAAGGGTCGAAATACAAATATTTGCAAAACTTCTAACCAATTTAGCCTTCAATGTTGTCAAATAAATTGCTACACTTTTCAAGGTGGTTCAAGTAATTTTCCGTGGTTATTATAGAGATAATCATAGTAGAACTTTACTTATAAGTTTCCCTAAAGCCATGGAAATGCAAATATTTCCTTAAAATTGTATAAACTTTGGTTTTTAATTTAATAGGTAAAGTAATTTAAAAGAAAACGGGGTTCATTTCAAGCCAATTCTATATTCATAGCCATTTAGTCGAAGGCCAGCATTGAAAACGTCTTTTGTTTTGGCTGCCTGTCAAAAAGGTTGATTTGAATCAATATTCGTGAAATAAACTTGTAATTAAACGGCCACATATACACTTCTATTAAAAATTCCCGTGAGCGCGTCACACGTGTCCTTTGCAGAAAGAGAGGGACATAGCGGCGGGGGAACAGAGAGGGGGATAGATCCGCGACCTTCGCCGCTACGTCACAGTGCCTCAAGATAATCGAGAGAGCGGAAAGGAATGGCGGAAAAATCCTTGCGAAGGGAAAATTACAAATGGAGGGGAGTGCGTCTAAAAATAGAAGCCCCCGAAAATCTAGGACACTCCGCCCCCCGACACAGTGACGTTGCAGACGCCCCTTTTTCTGTTTCGGCACTGAGAAAAATGTTCGCAATCCAGTCCTGTTTTTGTAAGTCAAAATAAATCAGAAGGAAAATATATTATTTTATTTATTAAATAACAACAAAATAAAAATAAATTGTTTCAATTACCTCGGCTATAAACGTTGCTGTAGAGTATTTTAGAACATTTTAAATGTAAATGAAAATGAGAAGTTAAATCGGTGCATTTAAAAAGAAAAACACAAAGAAATATGTCAACAATCATGCAATGAACATTTACATCAGATATGCGTAATTAAATAAATTACTGTATATTTTTAGACAAATTATTAAGTGTTTTCAAATCACGAATGTTATGTGTATGTTATGGCACGCTTGTTAATTTTTTTGTAAGTTATGAATTTAATTTTTAATTATTTTTTAATATAAATATGTGAAGAACATTAAGTATGACATTTGTAGTACCCAAAGTAAGTAATGTTTTGAAATCACAAAGGTGCCCAATAATATGAAATACAATATTTATATGGGGTGCTACAGAAGTCACTAAAGTTTTCAAATTACTTATAAATGTGTCAAAAAGTATGCAGTAAAAAAAGTATCTACTTTTTTGGGGATCGAATTCATCCGGCTTTCGGTCTCAAAATATATTGTTGCATATTTACAGACATCGTAAAAAGTGAATTTAAAACCCAAATGAAAGGGATTTCAAAACACTTAACTTATGGGAATGTTTGATTAATTGTGAGTTTTTAACGAGATGGTTTAATCTTGAAATTGAAATGTCGACTTTGCTTCCTTTATTTCTCCGTGTGCTGTGTGCCCAGCCTCTTTGCCTTTCACTTTCGCCCAGCCAGCCACTTTCTCCCCGCGGATGCCTCGTTTCGTCTTCGGCGGGACATCGTCTTGGACTCGGCACTGGGTTACTGGGTCTGCACATCCACGTCCACGTCCACAACCACATCCACATCGCAGCATCAGCTCGGTGGCGAGCAGCGACTATGACGTCAGTGGCGGCGGGTAAATGGCCTCTGCAGGCTCGTCACATGTTGCTGTTGCGCCCAGAAACAACCACCCCCTGTGTGTGTGTGTGTCTTTTGCATCCCACTGCCACCCCCAAGGGCAGAACAACAAACAGGCGCAGGGTCAACAATGTTTGGGCTGCCCCCAAAAGTAGGCTGTGTTTTTAACGCTCCACCGCGAAGAATAAACAGAAATGTGGCAGGCGAGCTTAAATTGCTGTTGGCAGGACAATGCAGGATATTGGAGTTTGCAACTTCGCATGTTGCCAACTTTCGCTGCAAGTCTAACTTTTATTTGCTACCATAATATAATTAGCTTCCTGGAAGTAGGAAACACTACGGTTTCAAAGTAGTTGCAGTTTTTAATTTAAAACTTTGTGCTGGCTTTTAGCTATGTAGTTAACTTCATTTATTGTGTCCTGCTTTGTATAATTTATTTAAGTTAATTGTTGTACAATTTTAGAGAAAACACCAGTTTTATACATTTTGGATGACTTGTCCACTGAAATTTGTATTTGCTATGAGTTTCTTTCAATGAAATAAATATGTTTTGCCGCCAAAAGCACTTTGTTGTATGATACATCTCTAGCAAAAGCAAATATTTGATCAGAAATATTACTTGTGTTTTTAAATTTTAATTCAAAATATGTATTTCTGTGCATATAATCACTAGTAATTTAAAAGATCTCAAGAATATTTACTTGTTTGGTGGTGATAGTTGAAATAAGTAAAACAAAATCGGTAAAGATTCTAAAATATTATAGTTTAAATAACTAAAACAGAATCTTTATAGATTTTGAAATATTAGATCAATCAAAGTGTTACTTGTAAATATTTTTGTGAAATATACACTTCTCAAGTATGGTGTTTAATGTATTAACAAAAACATTCTATTAAATGAAAAATAAAGGCAGTTTTAAAAGTTTATACCGTTTTTAAAATATTAACTTTCAAGTCTTTAGATGTTCAAAGAAAGTTTTTGCCATTATTTAAATACTATCTATCACCTTTTTTTGAATACTTACAAAGGACTTATATGAAATAAGTAAACTTTCTTGGTTTATTTGTAGGACTCTGTTAAACTGAAGTTGTCCATCCCACGAACGAGCTCAACGTGTCAAGTTTTTGTTTTTAAAAACGATCTCAAAACTTGCTTAGTGGAACTCGTACGTAGGACAGAGATTTTTGGGAGATTACCCGTGACATCGATGGAACTTACTTCTTCACTTTTTGCACACTCTATAGGCACTAAACAAAAAAAAAAAAAACAAAAAAAAAAAAAAAGGATTTTGGCGCCAGACTTTTTGGTATTATTTGGGCTTTATGCCTTATTTGTTTGGCTTGGCTGGCTGGCTGGCTGGCTGGCTGGAGCCGCTCACGACTGTTTGGCTTGGAGACGAGTTTGCGACTGATTTTCCTAGATGCTGGCACCGCGAATGTAAACCCATGACCAGGCTCGATTTTTGAAGCGTCGACTGCGGCAGCGAACTGTGGCAGCATGGCATCGCATAGCATCCTATCGCCATCCCATTGCCATACCATCGCCATACCATCGCCGATGTCGCACACAGTGTCCTTTGCAGATTATGTCTGGGGTCGCATTTCGGGGTCGATCTCTCTCTGGGGCTGCGTCCAATGTTCGGTGCCTTGCTTTTCTCAATGAAAACTTCCATTTGCAGCATATCCATCGTCCATTTTTGGATGCAAGGCGAGATGTGCCTCACATCCTGTGAATGAATGCCAGCCGTGACGTCACTGGGCCAAAGCCTTCGTGCTCGCGACTCGGGTTGCTGCTCGGCATTCGGCACTCGGCACTTGGCATTCGTCACTAGGTCACTGTGTTAGCAGACTTTCGCCTGCCGCACCAAAGTCAAATAGAAAGAGAGAGTGCAAGAGTGAGAGAGAGAGATAGGGAGTGTGAGGGCGGCAGGACGAGGGGCGTGGCCGGTTCGAGCCCCAGACGGCAGATAGTCGGGAGTTCTGTTTTGTACCCCCGTGGAATACCCCGCCTAAGCCCATGCTAGACATTCACAAAAGTCAACTTTATAAAAGCCTCGAGTACAGAAAAGACGTTGAAACTAAAAAAAAAACTAAGAGACTACAGAATCTTTAAGACCTGACAATTTTTTAAGAAATTTTCTTAAATTTTTTTTTTTAACATATATGAAACTACTCTCCGCTAGAGAGGTTAAAATAGTTTTCACAATCATTATTTTGGATTTATTGGGTTGGCTAAACTAAAATAACTTTTTAAATTTGTAGATTAAGTGATAAATGTTTCTTCTTTTTACAACGAAAGGATGCTTTAGGATTTTTTTTTTGACAAATCTCTATAAACCCAAAAAAAAACACCCAAAAAATCGGTTTTTGAATCAAAACCTTGGGAAATAATGGTCAACGGATGGAATGTCATACATCGGCGAATTCGTCATTAAATTGCCAATCAAATGGCATTCTCAATTACAAATTTTTCAGATTTTCAAAATTTAGCAAAAAATGATGATGTACCCCCTTACAAAAAAGTCAAAAATTTAGACAAAAATAAATTTGTCAAAAAACGTTTTTCAAAATTCGGTTTTTGCGTCAAGACAAAATAAATTGTTTTCAATCGATCAGGGCTGGATAGTATGGGTTGCCAGCTGTTCAAAATAGCAACTCTTTTGACTTTGGGTCTTATTTTGGTAAAGTTACACCAAAAAGACTCTTCAGAAAAAATGTTGTTTGAAAAATCGCCAAAAATCCCAAAAAACACATTAAAAACTTGGTTTTTGTGTCAAAACCCTGGGAAATAATGGTCAAAATGTGGAATGCCATACACCGTTGAATTCGTAATAAAATTTCCAATCGAATGGCATTCTCAGCTAAAATTTTTTCAGATTTTCAAATTTCTGCAAAAAATGATGATGTACCCCCTTATCAAAAATGCAAAAATTGGTCATAACGTTAATTTTTCAAAAGTCTGTTTTGAAAAATCGGGTTTTCTTATTAAAATCAAATAAATGGCTCCAAACCGATTTTATATGGGTAGTATAGGTTACCAGCTATCCAAAACAGTCAATCTTATGGCTCTACCTCTAATTTTGGCCAAGTTACAAGAAAAGGACGCTTTAGGAATTTTTTATTTGTCAAATCTACAACAACCCAAAAAAATCACCTAAAAAATCGGTTTTTGTATCAAAACCTTGGGTAGTATAGCTCGCCATCTGCTCAAATCAGTCACTCTTATGGCTCTACCTCTAATTTTGGCCAAGTTACAAGAAAAGGACGCTTTAGAAATTCTTTTGTACTTATACATTTTTAGCATGAAACATTTTAAATATGCAATCTTACGGTATAAGGGTATGGTTTTGACTTTGGTGCTGGTACTGGAACTGGTGCTCGAACCCTTTGCCTGACTTGATGGAAGGGTGATGGAGTGGTGATGGTGGCTTTTGTTCCATGCAGCGGCAATGACGTCGACGGCGTCTGCACACCTGTTTGACATTGCCCATTGGCCCCGCAGAGTGGAGCAGATGAATGGAGGAGTCCGGAGCTCGGAGCACGGAGCACGGAGCATGGAACAAAACCCGATCCGATCCGAGCTGAACCGAACAGAACCGAAACCGAACCCGATTCGCAACCGATTCGGATTCCGATTCCGATTCACTGTCGCGCTGCTGCTGACTCTGCTGCTGTTGCTGTTGCAGTTGACACTTTGACCTTATGCAGTTGTGCGTCCAAGTCGGAGTCTGCTTCCGCCCCATTACAAAAAAAAAAATACATCCCCTCCCCCACCCACCGAATCCCAGCCAACCCAGCCAATTACGGACCGACCTTCCCATTTATTTTTAGTGCACTTCTAAAAATAAATCGGGGTCAGCTACAGAGAGCCAGAAAACCCAAACCATATCAAATCGAACTGAACTGAAACTTTCACTTGAGCTTCTTGCAGGCAAACACTTTTGCAAGTTCAGGAATTTTGATTCCCAGTTGGATTCCAGATGCCAAATGCCAAATAAAACCAGATGCGGTGCAAAGAACCGAGTAGGTGGAATATGGCCAGGAGGTGCCTATATCTTAAGATGGGCTACTATAGGTGTCAGCAAAAAAAAAAAAAAAAAGAGGAGCCAAGGAAAAGAATAGAGACACAGCCCGAAAGAAGCGTATTTTTGTTATGCCACATATACATTGTATGGGCGTCTATATAGACTGCTCTATACTATAATACATACTATGCCATATAGCTGCATACCCGTACCCGTACCCGATTATTCGGCGCTATGTGCATGCATGGATTTCGTTCTAATGCCAAACACGATTATGTGCGTCTGAAGATCTATATACTATATAGACGTATATAGTGGACTCATCTGTGTGCAAGATCTGTGGGCGATTCTCTTATAGGAATGCGTCGATTGCCGATTGTTGTTCATGCAAGTGTCTGGCACAAATAGAGGGTTTCCTGAATCAGCGCTGCAAAGACGCCTATCTACATATAGATTTAGGTGTTTGGGTAATACTCGGAAATAAAGCGATTTCGTGTTATGCCCCAATTGCTGAGACAGTGATTTTTTAAATTATAAAATACCTATAGTTTCAGGTGCTTTATTAGTTTTTTTAAACAAGAAGATAGATGCTTAAAGACTGTATTATATTTACATACCTTTATATGTACTATTAAAACCCCCCTTATTTAAATATTAAATATTTAAAATGTATGTTCAATTTTAAAACTAAATGTTTGATCTAATTGTATAGAAAGTATAACTACCGTTGACAAATTATTAACATACTTAAGATATTATTCATTATATTATTAATTGAAGAAAGTGGTTAGAATTTACTATAAATTACGATTAAAACTAGCTTTAACCTTCAGTAATGAATGATGATATCTTAAATAGCTACCTGTTAGTCTGCCTCCCGTTTTCCCCATAACAAAAACCAACATCTGTGATTACAGCGATGGAACAATGAGAAGTTTCCGAATTGGATCAATTAAAACGCAACTACCTTTGCATTCAAACCCAAATTGCAATCGCATTGGCCATTTCCCTTTTGCAATTCCTCATATGTCTGTCTGTTGCAATTCAGTGTTCGCTTAAGTCATCAAAGTCCGGCCAGATGAATTGCCCCGAATCAGATCCAATTGAATGCCAAACGGGACAAAAGGAGCACATTTCCATGGGCCAGGACATTGGGCCAGCGAGCACATGGCCAGCTTGGACCGCTTGACATTTATCTCGTGCATTTGCATTTCAGTATTTTTTCTGTTGCCATACCGCCACGCCCACCACCCACCACGGCAAATGGGCGGCCCATTGATGACGCTGAAGATTTTCATTCACAAAACTGCAGGATTTCAAGGCAGGCACGGAGTGGCAAACGTCAGCAGTGAATGGAAAAGCCAAAACACCCTCTCTCTCTTTCCCTCGGTGAAAATGTGGAAAATTGTGCAGCCCCGCTGGATGTCCTTCGTGGCGGATGTGGATGTGAATGCGGATGCGGATGAGGATGAGGATGAGGATGGAAAGGCCGGGCGGCGGAGGTCTCTTGGCTAATGAAGACCAATGACGTCCGACGGGCCACAGAGGCTCTCGGAAGAAAATGTTAAAGAGAAGATGAAATTAAAGTTAAGAACATTATCTTTGGTTTGTGAATTGTGGTCTTTTTAGGGAATTTATTTTAAGAAATATGCTAAGTGATTATTCATAGTATTTTTATATTACTAAAAATTAAACTCTATATTTTATAGCCCAGCTAATGTAACCCTAGGCAATCAGATTAAAAAATATTGTCCAAAGGAATTGTTTTCTAAATATTATTCACTTTTTTTATTTTTATGAAAAAATTAAATCTTACAAATCTTACAAGCAAGTTCATAATTGTCGGAAAGTCGGGGGAAAGACGTCGGAAAATGGTGGGGAAATCGGGGCTCCTGATTGACCTCAGCTTATTGGACCATCAATCAATTAGGCGCCATTTTCCTTTCCACGAGCGCATGCACATGGAATCCATATCATATTCCTGCAACACCATTATGTTGCATGTTGCATGGACTGACCTCGCCACTCCCGATGACGTCTGCCGTGGAAACTATGACGTCACTGCCGGAGAAACTAGTGCAAATCCACTACACGCTGCACACGCACACCATCGGTGTGCCCGGCTGTTTGTGTTTGTATTTGTGTGTGTGCGCCCACGTCATCAATATGGAATATGGAAACAAATATTTAAAAAAATAGCAGCATAAAAATAGATGCCTGGCTGTATAGATATTTTACTGAAAAAGATACGAAATACTTAATCCATGAAGAGGTTAGCATCTTGAGCTGGTTTTAAATGGTGTTAAAGTTCATTCTTCTATTAATAAAAAAAAACAAATAATTATTATTAACTTTGAAATAAATATATAACAATTTATATTTAGATTGAATTCGTTTTAGAAAAATAAATAGAAAAGAAGTTACTTTTATTATTTTAATTTATTGCTAAAAATAACTAACTATAAAATTGCTGCGAAATACTGTAATCTGCAATTGATATTTCTGTGGCTCTCATTTATTGTTTAATATTACTACTAATTTTTTAAGACAATTTTATTTAAAGACATTTTCTTTTTTAATAATTTTTTTTTTATTTTTGAATAGCTGTACTTGTGTTGTGTAACTCAATTTGTGTTATAATGAAACAAACTTTGACTTTGTCATCCAGCTGATTGCATTTTAGATTGAAAAGCTCACCAAAAGTTTTCATAACTACAGTTAATCCACGCAATATAAGTAAAATGCATTTGGACACTATAATCCGCTTAGGTGATTTAAATAAATTTGTAAAAACTTTGCAAGTTTGTTTCCAAGTTGGGCAGTGTTATTTAAATATTTCGCAGGACTTTGCCGGAGTAAGCGAAAGCTGACAGCTTCCATGAGTGTCAGTACATATATAATGCAAGTACATATAGGATTGAGGATGCAGGATGGAGGATGCAGGATATGAGTGCCTGTTTGTGCCTGTGTATATGTAAACCTAAATAGGTCAGCAGCAACAAGAGGGGAGTTCGGCGACGACGACGACGACAGCAGCGACAAATAGTTGTCAGGTAGAGCGAAAATTACAAGGCCAAGCCCAGAATGGGTGGTTAAGGGGGGACGGGTGGGATGAACGGGGGGTGAAAGGGGCGAAAGGTTGTTCTAAGGGGGCTTATGACGTTTGTTTTGTTTTGCTTTGACGCACTCGCAGAATGTTGACCATCGATGGTTCGCTTTTAACCCCAAACTAATCTCAATTTCGGCCACTTTACTGAAAAAATTAAATAGGAAACTTAAAGTTAAGTAAAACTAAAAATGCAAATAATATTTAAAAAATTTTTTTTTTTATTTATTTATTTTACTTTATTATCCTGATGCTAGAAGTTTAATACTTTAACATTAATGCGCCAGTCACACCAGTTTCACAATTGATTGATAAATACATAGATAAGGATAACTTAATATTAACATGATTTAGATGACTTACTGTACAAATAATGATTTAATAGTTTTTATTTTTATTGGAAGTGTTTCTTATTGCTTCTATTGTCATTTTATTTTAATTAATGGTTTTTATAAATATTTATGTGCACTTAATATTTATATTTATATTTTATTTTTATTTTTCAGTGTAATATTATATGGTTATATATTAACAATATGTTCTTTGTAAC
This sequence comes from Drosophila elegans, assembly GCF_018152505.1. Lineage (NCBI taxonomy): Eukaryota > Metazoa > Arthropoda > Insecta > Diptera > Drosophilidae > Drosophila > Drosophila elegans. Next base: position 6,996,123 of record NW_024545513.1, on the reverse strand, counting down.
TTTGCAGCCCAGCTCCGCCTTTAATATTTCCTGTTTGCCAAAGACCCAAAAATTAAGAAGAATATAAAAGATGTTTTTGAAAAGAAAAACATTGTCAAAATTCATAAATTAAAACAAAAATTGGCTGAGCGCACAGCGAAATTGTTTTAAATGCTTTGAACGAAAATAAAGGCGAAAATAGATTCGTCCAGACATAGCCGAATTGATCAAGTTCCCTACGCAAACGAAAACGATAAAGAAAACGAAAAGGAAAACGAAAACGTTTCCCTCAAGCTAACCCACTGCCCTTCCGCAGTCCCCTTTCCATTTTCTCCCCCCTGGAAGCCAAGTTCTAAATTTAAATGGGGAAAAACAAAATAGAAATCATCGAAAACACATTTCGAAATAGAGCTAGAAAAAGCCACACAACAACAAGAACCAAAATGAGCAGAGAACAAATAGAAGAGCAAGGAAAAGCAACATTATTTTAAACAATATTTTGTTTTTGCTTTTCTGCAGAAAGTTTATAGAATCAGAACATACATATACGCGTCTATGTATATCTAAATTCATATATGATATATATATATAGACACGGTTTTGTGATCGAAACGTTTTATTTCTTTCGTTCTTGGCGAAATTTGAAAATTACTTGCGACAAACGTTGCAAGGCATTTTGTATACGGGGCGTATGCGTGATTTTCGTTTAATGGGCTGCTATAGGTGTGTTGCAGCGTCATCCGCACAGTTTACCATTATAGAATATATATATATATGGGATATATATGTGGTGCTGGCCATGTTCCGTACATACATTATATTTAGATTGACGGTGCCAAAGTAATTCAGCTAAAACATTGATATTAACAAGTTGGCTATATGTACGTACAATTCGGCAGGAATTCACTATTCGAAAAGTTTATAGTTATGTCAGCGTACAACATCCAAGATAAATAGCCGAACAACATGAGGGGGATCGTTAAAAGCGCTTTTCTAGATCAAGTCCAAAGTGGCACGGTCCGAAAATGATCATAAATGGAATAATTCCATTGATGGCGAATTACTTACTAATATGCCCATCGAAAGGACATTACTTCAAGAAGGGCTTTTGAAACTATATGAAGTTATAAACTTAAGTGAATAGAGATAACATTTTAATTTCTTGAACTTCTGTAGGATTTACATTTCCCTACTTTTTGATCTATAAAATTATTATATGTTTTAAAAACACGATTGCTTTTTACTTTCAGAGCTATAATATACAAATCACATATTTTAGGGAATTCCCTTCTATTATTATTATTCTTTCAAGTCGGGAATTCCAGAAAATATTCACTATTAAACTAAACAAATAGTTTTTTCAGGAAAACCATTTTCTGTGGCATTATCCTTTTTCTAGATATTTATCTGGCGATAAGGATTAATGTGCAATAAAAATCTGCAACTTGATTTACAAAGAAATGCATTTTATATTTAATTGTATTGCTTTTTCAATCATTTGGTTGATTGAACCAGTTGGGAATTCTAAGGGAATATTACTGATATTTTGTTCAAGCTTATTTTTATCGAAGACGACATTTTCTTGAGCTTTTATGCTCAAAAGTGTAGTTCGCGTATTGCCCAGTACTAAGGAAATATTTTCATATTTCGATCAGGGCTGGCGAAACCCGCCGCCGCCTGCAGGCAGGCCCCATCCCTGGCCGCATAATCTTGTAGAGCGACTGCACTGCCATCGCGTAGCCTCCTCCTCCTAACTGGAGCAAAACTTATTTTTATCCATTGCATTGAATTCCAAGCGGCTCCGTTTACACACAGCGCACACACAGACTGCAGATACGAATTTTTTGGGATACAGATTCTCCAAGCGGTATGATGGGCGTTACGGGCTGCAGTTGAATGGGGAGGGGGGAGGGAAGAGGGGAAGCGGTACCGGATCGGCATACGATCGGAAATGCTCGGCACCGGCGCCGAACACTTTTCGGTATCCATTTCGATTTTGGGCTCTGTCAGTTTGGCGGGTGCTATTTTTGGACCTCACACCCAGATACATAACCCCGCCCCCCCGAACCACTCTCGCCCGCTCTAGCCGTCTCGCTCTCGCACGTTCGTGAATAACGGTGGGCAGGTGGGCGGTATTCTGGTACGCAACGATACCGAAACGATCCGAATCCGAATCCGTATCTGTATCCGTTGCTTGGCTGGCCGCTAGAATATAGTCTGCCGTGGATCGTCGGACCGTTCAGTCTTTTTGTGTCGTTCAGTATCATCCGATTCGTGTGATCGACAGCACAGCCGAATTTTTTTTCTTTTTTTTCTAATTCCTTGAAGGTGAGTGCTTGAAGCGGAGCAACATCCAAAATGACAAAAAAATGAGAAAAAATGAGAAAAGGAAAAACATCATCGATAACAAATAACAATGCAAGATCAACAGCAAAAAGGAACAAAAAGCCGAAAACTTTAAAATGCAAATTGCAAATTGCAAAAAGAAAAACAAGTGTGCACTAATCCTTTCTCATACGATATATATGCATATATATCTGGACCTGACCTGAATAACGTGTGCGTGTTTCCCAGAGGAGGATTCTACCCTTTTTTTTTGCCAACAATTTTTTTGATATTTTTTTAAAGTGACAAAGTTTACAAGTGTTTACAAGACAATTCAACGAACAATATTTGCAACGTTATTTTGACTTGAGTTTTTTGAACAATTTTTTTTTGTATTGGCTTGCCAATTATGTAAGAAGTTGCAGTGTGTGTATGTGCGTGTGTGCGTGCGAGTGTGTGCGTGCTGAAAGCTAAAAATGTATTGCACAGAAAGAGGATCCATTTCGAAAAAGCTTAAAATGCTGAGAAAGTGCCTGAAAATAGAACGAAGGGAGAATAAGAAATCCCAAGAGAGAAAAACAATACACACACATGCCAAACACACTCACACACACACACACACACTCAAACACACACATAGAGAAACAAACGCACATATCGTCTATATAAAAATATCTGGATAAATACTCTCCGCACTTTTGGATTATTATTCGATTTGAATTTCGCTGTTCCAATTTCATTTTTTTTTTTGCCATGAACACATAAACAAATTGTACGGCGAATCATAAATAGCTGCCATATTTCTCGCATCCGAAATTCGTGTATCTATCAACAGGTTTATTTTTAACACAGACAGATACTAGATACAACAGAAGCCATCTCATTCGCTCTTACTCTGAGATCTATGCTAAATGGAGCCCGAGACTTGTACATTGCTTAAATTTGTTCTGCATTTCTCTCGGTGTGTGTGTGTGTGTGCATATCCGAAGGTCGTCGTTGTCAGAACATTTTCACGCCTTACCTTCGCAAAGGTGCGCAAAGACAAGTCGAATTCTTGGGGCTAAATATACGCCTAGGCCCCCTAGCTTTTCATTCTATTAAACCATATGGTTTTGGCATTTTGCTATCTACCTTTTAGAGACAAATAATTATGCTTTATTTCGTAACTTCCGAGCTACAAGTTTGCTAAGGTTTGCTTAGCTTGTTCTAAAATTATTAAGAAACACTTGGGGAAATTATTTCTGTGTAATTTTTAAAAGATTACTTTTAATAACAAGCCGAATCTTCACAGTAATATAATGTCTGCCTATTTTGTAATAGTCTTATTTAATTCAGCTACACATGGATATTCACAAAGCATATTGTGTTTTACTCCTTTAACCATTGACTTGTGGAACCACTTTCAAAAAGATTAATTAGCAATCTAAAGCTAATAATCTATATTTTCAATAGAATCTTTATACTTCCATAATAAAACAAAACAAAATAAAGTTTATTATTTGTTTTAAGAGGCAAATGCACAAATTACTACCTTGCAAACGGCGACGGTTTAAAGTCGAGCCAAGGTTACATATTGTGGAAAACTTTCCATCAACAAGATCAGCTGACTGAGCTCGCTCAGTTAAGAGGACCCGCTTACTTCTCTTTACTCGATTTCTAGGCACTCACTTGAAATTGGATATCGATGAGAGAAAGCAAAAAACAAAAAAAAACTTAGCAATATCGTGGTCTTTTTCTGGCAGGCAAACGCCCACGCCAAAGTAAATGTGCGAAAGAAAAGCTATCGAAAAGAGAAAGAGAGAGAGAGAGAGAGAGGGAGAGAGAGAGGGAGAGCGGGAAAATGAGTGTATTGCTGGGGTTGCCCCCCATATACGGCATGGCCCAATGCTGCGTATACGTAATATGCGGCATATGCTAGCATCATTGCGCATACGCACTGTGGGCCCCCGGTGAGATCGTAGGCGTGAGAGAGTGTGAGAACGAATGATTTATGGAACATATATATATATATATATATATATAAACACATAGATATATACACATATGTATATCGGCGTCTATACCTATAGCCATGTATATATAGGACAATTGGAATGATGTCATCGAACATTTCCATTCACCATTCACCATTCACATTCACCTCCAGTTCCAGTTCCTTGAGTTCACCTCTCGATTTCTTTTCCCTTTTTGCAGTAACCAAAAACACAAATCAAAATGGCTGATGATGAGGTGAGGTGAGTATCGTTGATGGACCCCTAACCAAACGCTTCGATCTATGGTGGATTAACCTTTGACCCTCTTCCGCAGTTAACTTTTTATTGGAAATTTATCGCACGCACTGCTACTGAAAATGGATGAGATTTGGACGGGACTACCCTTGACTGGACGTGGCTAAAGGTAAGCAGATTCCTCAAAATTAGGATCTTTTGCTTCTACTTATACTTGCCGCCCCCACTTTGAACAACCATGCAAACCAAGCCAAAATGCCTTTCTCTTGCTTTCACAGGATCGCTGCGATTTTCGACCCCCCCTTAGAGTCCCAGCCACATTTCTTCCTTTCGCTTAAGGAGCACAGATAATGATAACTGTCAAGTCTAAATGCAAAAACTATGTCTGTTATCGTTAGTGTGTGTCTATGTCTCTGTGCTTTTTGCTGTCCCTCATTGTTTTACGTTTGTTTGTGCTTGGAGAAAATCGTAGTCTTCAGAATAAATCTAAAGTTGCATCTGAAGTTGAGATGTCATCACTGAATTAATTCACTTATTTTAAATGATAATGAAAGAACTACTTTTTACTTGTAATGCTTATAACATATTGTATACATTAAAATAAATATTTCTTTGAATTACCAATAATTTGTAGTTACTTAATAGACCAATCCTTTTTATTTCTTAGTAACTTGCAATAGGACAAAAATTAAATTCGATTGTCAAAGTTGTGCTAAATTACTTTTGAATATAAGGTTTTTTAGCATTTTTTTGGTAACTAAATGTATAGTAATTTTTTTCAATTTTTTAAGTAACTTAATCCTTTAAGCTACATTTAATCCTTAAGCTACATTTTCTCCAGGATATACCAACGCCTTTGCCTCTATGAACCCCATTTAATTGTAAACCCTTTGCTTTAATTTCAGAAAAAGGCAGCAGCTCCGGCCGCGGCACCGGCAGCGGCACCGGCAGCGGCGGCCAAACCGGCGGCCGCGGCACCAGCGGCAGCGGCGGCCAAACCGGGAGCAGCCCCGGCGGCCAATGGCAAGGCAGCCGCCGCCGCTCCCGCCGCCCCCGCCGGTCCGCCCAAGGATCCCAACGACCCCAAAGTGAAGGCCGAGGAGGTACACTTGTGTACGTGTGTGCCCGTTTAGCTCAACGTCCACGTCTACGTCTACATTCAAGTTCTGTGCTGTGCTGTGCTGTGCCGTGTTTTATAGTGTTATGTCCAGTTTTGGAGATGTGGTGGACTGACCAAGCTAACCCACGGATTGTGTCTTTGATTTGCAGGCTAAGAAGGCTAAACAGGCTGAGATCGAGCGCAAGCGTGCTGAGGTGCGCAAGCGCATGGAGGAAGCCTCCAAGGCCAAGAAGGCCAAGAAGGGTTTCATGACTCCAGAGAGGAAGAAGAAACTCAGGGTAAGTAAGGGGTTTTTGTTCTAGTGTGGAATCACCTGCTAAAACCGCTAAAACTCCAATCCACAGTTGCTGCTGCGTAAGAAAGCCGCTGAGGAGCTGAAGAAGGAACAGGAACGCAAAGCGGCTGAACGTAGACGCATCATTGAAGAACGTTGCGGCAGTCCCAGGAATCTCAGCGATGCCAGCGAAGGTGAGTAGCCTCGGTCCTCGAATCGAGAGTGGTCTGCTCAAGATCCCGAAATGGGGTGCTCGGAAATCCCGGTTCTCGTCGGGGTTTCCTCGCACCTTCAACGGGCACAGGCATATGAATATGAATAACAAACGTATAAAGGAGATAAATGAAATCAATCAGTAAACCAGACTGGTGGATTATATATCCGCTTTGTCGAGAAACGATAAAACAAAATCGATAACCAAAAGTTGAACAATTGTCATCTATCGCATACATACATACATACAAAATCCATACTACACCAATACACTCACACCAACACGGACACACAATGCATTAAAACCACACACACACACACACACACATCAAAACACACACACACATACATACAATAATCGCAGGATAACCGATAACCGATAACCTCCGACCTCCCATATCGGATCTCGACGTCGCAGAGGAACCATTGTCTTATAACCATAGCCTGAAAAAGGACCACTGTGTGCAACATGTATCTAAATGTGTCTCTATCTCTATCTCTCTTTTGCCGCTCCCATGTCCGTTTTATATCCAATCGATCCAAACACACACACCCCAATCCACCACTCCACCACTCCAACACAACCAACACAACCAACACCCCATACCAACTCCGAACCACTCCGATACAAAAAACCCCCATTGTGAACAGACACACTCAAATCTCTGATCAAGCAACACTATGACAGGATTAATAAATTGGAGGACCAGAAATATGATCTTGAGTATGTTGTTAAACGCAAGGATGTTGAGGTACACGAACACCACCAACTTTTAATACGCCACCTAAATACGCCTAAGTCTATCCTCGATCAAAATCAAAAGTTAACAACTACGCTTAACAACTACAACAATAAACACCTTCTGTCAGCTATCTCTTTCTATATATCTAAAATACTATCTCACTCTCCAATCTATTACTTTTACTGTTTACTGTATAATACACTCTCTTATATATGTTCGTGAAAAGTGTTATTTGCCCAGGCACTAAAAACTGTACAGAAACTCAATAGCTATATAGCTCTAAAGCTCCGTATACTCACCCGATTAATGCAGGTCTCTTTCTATATGTCCCTCCAGTGAGGATGATGTCTGTTTATCTATGGAATTATAGGTCTCATACCTCGAGTAGTTTAGTTTCACACAAAAACACACTCACACTCCCACTCCCACAAAAGAAAAAAACAAAACAAAAAAAACACAACAAACACTTAAACACCTATCCAGATCGAACCGTTTTGATAACCAAACTACGTTCCGCAGATACAATTCAGGGTGTTTGTAAGGACTACAACAGTAAGATACTGAAACTGGAGTCCGAAAAGTACGATCTCGAGTACGAAGTAGCCAGAAAGGATTTTGAGGCAAGCAGCTCCGGTTTCCAATAGTTTCAATCTCTCGCAGATCGTAGAACTTGTCGATAACTCAATATACTTCACTAGCCGAGGCAGCAGCACAATCAGCCCAAAAATATATGCAAATATTTCGGAGCTATATATACACTAGTGTGTGTGTCCGGCGGACAAAAAAAAAAAAAAAAAAAAAAAAAACCAAAGCACTTTGTAGAAACCGTAGTTAACAATTTGTATTTTTCGAAACTCCGTTTTCTTTTTGGGAGAGAGCTTTGCAAACGAGGCCCCCACAAAACCAACGCGGTGTTTTGCGCACCCGAAAATCGTATATACCATATAGAAAGTAGAGCCCTAGTCAACGCAGCTAACCCGTAACATAAGAGCTTCTAGATCGTTCCCAAAATATCGGAAAGATCGAATTAACCTCGCAGCCTTTAATTACTAACAACCCAAGCCGAGTGCAACAAATGCTGACAATACCTTTTTTTGATGTCACCGTATTTGTGCGATTTTTTGCTTTTTGCGGCTTTAGCTATAAGCTTTTTGTGGCTACAAGTTTTTTGGCTTTATATTGTAGCGAAAAACACATGTACTATTTTTGTATTTTTGGATTTTTGTGAAAGCTTCTACTAACCCACCAAACGAAAGAATATTGATAAATGAAACGAAACGGTTAGAGGTAGGGAAGTGCAGCCTACTCCTAGTGTGACCAGAGCTCAGGTCAACCACGTACAGTCATCCCAGAAAGTACAGTCACGCACAAAGAAAACAACAGAAGACACTGACACTTTTACAGACACTTCATGTTGCACCAAGAAACGAATACACAACACTGTCTTACATTTAGAACATCAGTAGGTGATAAAGACCGAGTTCAATCTATAACTTTTTATTAATCAAATCTTAATCTAATCCTTCTTTTTCTCGAAAACGCGCCAAACAATCAATCGAACAATCAAACAAACAAAAAACAAACAAACCCAAAACGAAACAAACAATTTAATGCGTCGTTGTCGTCGTCTTAATCTTTCTCTCTTTCTCTCTCTGTCTCTTTTGCTATCTCTTTTTGACTATATCCATCTCTGTAACTTTACCTTTAACTATATCTGTCACTGTCTTTTCTTCCATGTCACTCCTTTTCTCTTCCCCTCTATTTTTCTCTATATCTGTCCTTTCCAAATCTTTCACTCTATATCTATATCTATATCTCTATATCTATTCTTTGATCCGTAACACTTACACACACACACCTACAAAACAACAAACAAACACCAATACCAACACACCCACAACGACACACTCGCAAACACCAATACAAAACGAACTTTGTTGTTACGTCTTCTCAAAAACGTCGAACGTTTACCGTTTCGTAACCGCTACTGTTACCGCTACCGTTACCGTTACTGTTTACCGCAGCCGAACTGCAAACAATATGCAAACAATATTGGCAACGCGTTTACGATTTGGAGGGCGATAAGTTTGATTTAGAACACGTGCAGAAAGTCAAGGCCCAAGAGGTAAATTCCCCAAAGATTTACAAAGTTTTGCCATGCACCCAAAAAAAAAACAAAAAAACGAATACAAAAAAAAAAAAAATCGAATGTTTTTTTCTTACTTTCTTATCAAGCAAAAAAAAAAGATATTTACATATATATAAATCGATTATTAATCATAACTCTACTTTACAATTATGCCCTTGATTTAATTATTTGATTTCATTTCTAAATATTTCCTAATCATATTTTTAGTTTTTACTGCGATACTTCTGTTCGTTTACCTAATTTTGATATTGTTTTAACTGCGCTAAACTACAGAACAAAAACAAAATCAGAGAGATCTTCTCGCATCGGCGCGTGCTTCAAACAGTCCGGATTTGGGGGGAAATAGTTTCCGGGCCGCCCGTGTACATAGTCTATCCGTCCGGATCCGGGAACTGTCTACCCCCGCCGAACCCCCCAAGCCAGGTCTTCGGTCCGCCGGAGGGGAAGCTTGTAGGAAAATCAATAAGGAACAACTTTCATTAATTGTCAAACCCGAATAATAAGTCTCAGCTAAACGTTAAGCCCATGGAAATCACGCGAACCCAATAAGCCAATAACGTAAACCGTAACGATCGCTTCCGTTCCGTTCCGCTCCGATTTGTTCCGTTCTGAAACAGTACAAAAATCAAAGCCAAAAAAAAATTGAAGAATGAAAACTCATCGAACACATAACATCTAATGAAGCTGCGAAACAACAAACGATATGATATCGATAACCATTATTGCGATAAACCAAAAGAAAACTCTATAAACAGTAAATTCAATCATAACTACTTTTAGTCATACCTAGATTTAGAACTTTACCAAACGTCCAACGTCGATTAAAAGTTTAAGCCAAAACCAAAACCAAATCCCGAAAAAATAAAATATTTTTGCAGGCGAATTGCAAGAGATTTGCGAAGAGTATTACGAGCGTATGTATATTTGTGAAGGCCAGAAATGGGATCTGGAATACGAAGTCAGGAAAAAAGACTGGGAGGTACTGCAACAATTTCAATTAAAATTTTCAAATCGTTCTCAATCAATCAATCAATGTCAAAACTCTGAATACAAAAGAACAACCAACCAAACAAAAAAATAATAAAACCAACTCACCCAAGACAGAATGCAACAAAATTGTATCAAAACTAAAATTTGAATTGATTATCTAAAGTATTCATTTGAGTTCTAGTATCATGTTCGTTTCCGTTCCGTTCAGTTCCGTTGTTTCTTTCTTACTTGTTGAATGCGCATCTCAAAAACATGTCTCTTAGTTTGTATCTGTTTAACTTGACTGTTTCACAAAACAACAACCACTCGTGCTCGCTCCGCCCGTATATATATACAGAAGCATATATGTGGGTGTGGGTGAGAGCACACATCAGTGACTATTATTCGTACTACTCCCTCTGTTCGATTTCAATTTCGATTTCGAGTTCCTAATGCCGTTGTTACTTACGTTTAACTCCAAAACTCAAGACGGAAACACGAATAAGCTGAGAACGCGAGGATTGCCAACCAGACCAGACCAGACCAGTCAATCGTTATCGAATCTATCGAGAAATCTACTCAACTCAATGTGTCGTGTCCAGTGAGGTTATGTCCGAACGTTTAGTGAGGTTAAGTCCGCTACCAAGCACACGAACAAACATGTCACATAGCACCTCCTCACTTCCTTCTTGCAAAAATATCAAATTAACTGGCAATCCAAGTATGCTCATCAGTCACACTACACCCCAGACAACAAGAACAACAACCAATCAAAAAACAACAACAAGCAACAACAATGTAGTATTAGTAAATTGCACAACAACAACAACAGCAAGATAACTAGTTTGTTGCACCATTTGTGAATTTTGTTTTGTGTGTGTGTTATTTCTCTTTTTCTTAACTGTAACCAAAAAAAAAAAAATTTGTTTGTGCCGCTGTCGACGCGTTACCGCCATTACTCAACAGCACCACAGTCTGTGCGTCCGGTCCACAAACACAATTACAATTTAAAATTTAAAAGCACAAAAGCATACAAGCACACTAGCACAAAAGCACACGACCACAAGTGAAAAATAAAAAGTACAGTCACGCTCACACGAAACGCAACGCAACGCACGCAAGCACGCAACATTTTGCATGCAGCACATACAAAAATCAGTTTAAAAATATACACCGAAAAGACCGACAAGCAGCAGCCAAGAACCTATCCCGATCAGCCACGCCCTCTACTGTCCACCGCCCACAAAGCCACCGCACTTCATTGTAAATAATGTTTGTGTAAATTTTTCCCATTGCCGCTCACACTGTCTATCTCTGTCTCTCTCTATCTATCTCTGTCTTTCTGTCACTTTTTTTCTGTGTTTCTATTACTCTCATGTCCGCGAAAAGCCACAAGAAAAGAAACGAAAAGCAAAGCAAAGCTAAGAAGAACTGAGTTCCATGTTGAAGAGCATAAAAGCCAAGCGTCGATTACTTCTCGATTGAATCACTTAATGCTAGTCCACTAAACGTGAAATACCGATTACCGATACCGATTACCGTTACACGAACCCGTCAAAAATGCCAAATGAAACGCGCAGCCGAACAAACAAATCAAAAGAAAGAGAAACAAGAAAGTAAAGCAAAGCAGGAAAGCAACACAAAACAAAATAACGAAGGGAGCAAACAGAGGAGGCTGTTATTAGCGATCCGATAACGATTACTATAACGATATATTCGAATACCGTTAAGCAGTACCTCAGCCCAGTCGCCCAATTGGGTTTTAAGTTTGAGTTTCAGTCGTTTCAGTTTCAGTTCCATTTCCATTGCAGTTGCAGTCAGGCCAACGTCGCTCGTTCCGTCTCACTCACTCCGAATCCGACTATCTATATCTCTGTCTCTCTCACTTGATCACTTTGACTATCTGTCTCTGTCTAGTGTATATATGTATAAACGAACAATACTCTCTATAAAACTACAAATAAAGCATTAAAGCAAAAGCAATCGACATTTGGATGTTATGCTGTTCAATCAACAAGAGGCGCGAGCTGAATATAAATATGAAAAGCGCCAATCTATTGAACCACCAAACCGCAACCACCAATATCCTCGTCTCGCTCCCACTAGGCAGTTTAGACCGCAGAGAACTTGGCTCGTATGGCTCGCCCGCTCGCTCGCTTACTCGCTCTATCGCACTCACTCACCCACGCACGCCAGCACGCCCTAGTATTAGCACTTAGAACTTAGCATTACGCCTTAGTGGTAGTGCCAATGGTAGAGTATGCTCTATACGTCTGCAACCCATGTTTCATGTTTCCTATGCATGCCTAGCCTAAAAAAAACCGCCCATCGAAAGGAAAGAGCTCGAATCTTTCAGCATTTTGATTTTGATAGTTGCCCGCCCGTAGCTGTAGCTCTATGTGTCGATAGACCGATTGACAACAGTCGATGAACTCGTACTAATTGCGTAACCTCTCTCTTCCCAACTCTCTCTTGAAATCTGGCGTTTGACCGCAGATCAACGATCTCAATGCCCAAGTTAACGATCTTCGCGGCAAATTGTAAGTACAATCGAAATAATCGATAGGAAAATCGATTATTAATCGACTGTTTTGTTACCCATAGCGTCAAGCCAGCCTTGAAGAAGGTCTCCAAATACGAAAACAAATTCGCCAAGCTGCAGAAGAAGGCCGCTGAGTTCAACTTCCGTAACCAGCTCAAGGTGGTGAAGAAGAAGGAGTTCACGCTGGAGGAGGAGGAGAAGGAGGTAAGTGGGCATCATCATTCTGGGCATCTACGGGAATCTGTTACCTATAATATCTCTACTCGACGATGATCTTCTATCTATCTCTTCTGTGACGTTTAGAAAAAGATAAAAGATGCCGCTGTGCTAAAGCAAGCCAAAAAGTGTAAGAACCTGAGTGTGTGCGTGTGTCCCAGATATCCTTCTGTTTGTATTGAGCACCTGAGTGCACCCACTCTATATCTTTCTCTCTATATCTATTGTCGCACTCTGATCTGTCCTTGTCTTTCTACGATTGGTAGCTGTCTTTAGTCAGTAGTTATAGTCAAACACTTTCTCTCCAAATAATCACTCACACTATATATAAAAAAAAAAATCCATAGATTTATTTAATATGTAACGAGGTCAATTTGATCTTTGTTTTTTAAAATAACTTACCAGTCAAATATTAAATCTTTGCTGTCTCAAAAATCGATCGATCGATAGATCAAATTGACCATCATACCATATCATAGTCTTTCGGAGCACACACACACGTCACTTGTATATGTAGATCACAATGTAGTTTATAGTGTCGGCACCGAGCATCCGCATCCAGATGTTGTATGTGGCCATTCGATTGTGATTATCCAACTAATGCCGATTCGTTTTCTCCTCTATTCCGTCATGATATCAACCAATCCACCACCAATCCTGGTTCCTGATTCTGGATGAGCAGAAGAAACCCGACTGGTCCAAGGGCAAGCCCGGAGATGCCAAGGTGAAGGAGGAGGTTGAGGCCGAAGCTTAAGTGTCCACACGTCCACTAGTGTCCACTGACCCGTGACTCCCGCCCTAAACAATAATTGAAATTATTTACAACAATTATCTGAAGCAATACAATTTATATAAATCTATTAATATATATATCTACAAAAATATATATGCATGTATATATCTCGCCATATATATGTGTCCACAATGGATTTGATCAGAAATGAAGTCAATAAACAACAACAGCAACAACTTAAACAACTCAAAATCAAACTCAGACTCAAACTCAAAAACTCAACTGCTACAAATAATTCAGATCAACGATTCAAAACAACAACCAAACATCTGAACACCTTGATGAATTATTGATTATATTTCATTATTTACAAATTATATTTTTTAATGTAAATTAAATTAAATTACAAAAAAAAAAAAGAAACAAACAGACAGAGTCTCGCACATTCTTTCTATCTCTCTATATTCTAATTTTCTTTCGGCACTCAAAATCATAATTAGCACACATACATTCACACGGGGAGGGATTCCATTTTAGAAAAGACTTCTCGGAGGAAATGCTTTTTTTCAAGGACCGAGGACATAGGTGGACTTTTCTAATATGAGAGAAGGCCCAAGGAATCGTTATATTATGAATTATTTTCGTATACAAAAAGCAATTTCGATACTCAAATTTATCTGTGAATTAAAATTAGCATATTTATGATCTTTTTATTTATTCTTGCAATTTTAAATCATGGCAGCAGCATGTGTGACAATATTATTAAATTCACATCATACAACCCAACAATATTTCCCTTAGTTTAATATAACCAGAAATTCGGGTGTTATTATTATATTATCCCAGACAGTAAATATTCCCTAGATAAAATCAAATACCGAATCCCACTGGATTAACTTTGGGGCATGTCAAATACTGTGCACAATCTCGCATTAAATCGAATCATAATTCCGCGCTTACGGTGTAATTCAATTACAAGTATTTCACAATAATTTATTCCCAATGACTGAATCCAGTCTGCCCCCACTTCCTCATATTGACCGGGCTATAATAATTGGATGCATTTCCGGATAACCCTGGGAACTGGGGCTGAATATCTATATCTAATTCGATTTAATCAAAAATATGAAATGCACTATGCAAATAATCAAAAAAAAAATGACTGGACAACAACATAATCGCATCCCATAATTGCCTTGTATTTTTGGCCTTGACATGCTTGTGGTTCAGCCCGATGAAATGCATTTAATTGGTTTTCACAAAACTGGGTGCTCCTAATTTATACTAATAGGCTTGACAATACTTTTGCTTTTCAGAATTGAATGTTTTTAATAAGTGGGAGTTTTGGCAATGGAGAAGTACAATCTCGACCGATAATACACTAATAAAATGCTTAAAAGTCAAGGCAAGAACTTGAAGTAATGTTACTTTAAGAGCTAGGTATTAGGTATTACCAACCTTAATTTCAATGGTTTAAGATTTGAAAAACTTTTGCTTTTCTTTGCCTTCGATACAGCAGATTCTGAAATGCTCTAAATAAAACCTCCAGGTGGACTTAAAAACTCACCTCATCGATCAATTTGCAGCTTAGCATTTATATAAAAACCGGAGTGTATAAATTGTCTATCAATAGTTAAAACTGCATGCTACACTTAGACGCTACTTTTGGTTATCTCTAGGGTGGAGGGCGTTGGTATCGTTGGTGCCGTGGTGGCCAGACTCCGGCTTGGCATGATTCCTGGTGCCGGGCCCGTTTTGGATCGCTTGGGCAGGGTGGCGGCTCGCAAATAGGGATTATCTATGTTGGGGTTCTCCAAAATGGCCTTGTTCGTGGTGGAATTGGGCTTGATCTCCAGCTCGGGCTTCTCCTCCTTGGACTTGTCGCCGTCCATCTCCTCGTTCTCGCTGTCGCCCTCTTCGCCGTCCTCTGAAAAGGGGAATAAAGTGTTGAGAATCGATGTGCGATATGTGCAATGTGATAACAAGGAGGAACGCACCTTTGCTGGGCACATCCTCTGTGCGATTGGCCACCAGGTAGTGATACTCCAGCTCCTCGAAGTCAAACACCTGATCCGTGGGATTCAAGGCGGCTGCATACGGAGGAAAGGCGGGCTTGCAGGCGATTACTGAAATGACACAGAACAAAAGAAGGTTAATCAACGCGAAACTAGGACTATTTCGATGCATTCTTACGTGGAAACATGTTGTCTTCGGTGGGGAAGAGGTTGTTCGTCTCCGTGGTCTTGCAGAGGAACTTGGTGAGCGCCTTCTCGATGTCCCGCTTCTGGCAGGCGGCCTTCTCCCGAATGGCCTCGTATTCCGTCACAGGCTGCTTGTGCGTGGGCGTCCGTATGTAGGCGTGTGGATCGGGCATGGCCGGGAAGTAGCTGGGCACATAGTGAGGATGCGAGGATTTGCTGCCCGCCTGGAGCAGGCTGAGTTGGCGCTGTTGCGTCTGCTGCGGCGGCAGGGGAATGGCCGCGTGCGTCTCCTTGCGCATATACGGATCCAGGCTGGCGATCGAGATGCCCATGTTGATCAGGGCCAGGCTGACATCGCCCACGGTGGGCATGGTGCGTCCACTCAGTTCGCAGTAGTTGTGCGCCGAATTGCCAATCTCCCCGATCACTGGAACGGGGTGTTTATCAATAGTGGCTGGATTCTAAGCCCCGGTTTCTACTTACGCGCCTGGAGCATCTGGGTGAGCGTCTCCAGACACTGGTGGCTCGCCTGGCCGGCGCCCTTGTCCACCAGCAACTGGGACACCGCCTTGTTCAGCAGTCGTCGATATGCATCCACATTGGGCACCGTCACCGCCTCCACCTTCTCCATTGGTTCAGTCTTTGTCCGGTTTGTTTACGTTAGGAAACAAAAAAAAAGCCGAAATTGTATTTTCGACACTTTAGCGGTTAGAGATGGGTGCATTCTATCGGTACTATCGATTACTACAAGTGAGATCGATAGTGTAGGCCCCACTGGTCTTATAGCTGGACTCCACTGCATCGTATTTTTAGACTTCAAAGATGTTTCCACTAAAAATTAACCACTTTAAACGAAATTTTAGTGGATACGCTGGGCAGCGAAAAAAAAGGCAGCTTTATTCTTCTTATTTTTGTTAGTTTGTAATTTAAACTAAGATTATGAAAGCTTAACTTTTGTTTAGGATTCAAAATTTAAGACTACCTTATAAGACTTTTTATAAGTAATCTTAAAAGTAACTTTTAAGCACCTTTAATAAGACAAAATTTGACTTTAAGCGGATAAGTTTCTTAAGTAAGTACCTTTATAATACAACATTAATATTAATTAAAATTAATAATTTTCTCGGCTGCTCTTTTTCTAGGTTCAATATTTAACAATTACTAACCCCTATGCAGCCCTAAAAAATCAAAAAGTTAATAAACACCTATATACCTAATTCAACCTTATAATACCAACAAATTAAATTTCAACATCTAAAAATTCTCTATTATGAGTATCTCAGAATAATACTTTCTACAGTTATAAGAGTGAATAAGTTTACTGATATAAATCCCGGAGTTTTACTACATGTTTTAACTATCGATAGTCGCGGAGAACAATCGATGTTTAGAAAAATAGTGCTATCAAAGTGGTTCATCTCAAATAAATCAGTGTATTTTTTGTTGTTGTTTGCCAAACAATAGGAGACTTCGTACTCTTAAATCGGGGGACCGGATCGTTAATTGTTCTATTAAATGCAGTTAACGCCATCGACTCGCCGGAGCAGAGCGGGATCAAAACTTTGAGTGAACTCTGGGCCCCCTGGAGTCATAGGTGCCCGGCGGAATCGTAATCTGAACCCGAATCGCTCCATCGGGAATTATTAATTGTGTACGTATATGGGAGTGGATGCTGTGTTGACTAATGTTTTTTTTTTTTTTTTGTTTTGTTTTTGGGGAATCGAGAGAGGGGGAGAGTCTCTATTTCTTGGCAATTTGCACTTATAATTGGAATTGTGTGCGGCATGTTTTTGTTGAACGGTATTGGTTTCTCTATGGTTTCTATTTTTAAGCCAAGTGTGCTCCACTTTGGTTATCAGGCGAAGTTTCCCCACATCCCCAGCCATATATACCCATACCACTCGCACGTAAATCCCCCCTTTCTTTGTCTGCGCGCCAAAGTGCTTTTCTTTCGAAACCTTAGAAAGTATTGTAGGTGCACAGGGAAAAATAAAGATCCTAAATAATGATCGATGCGATAATAGAGTGTTTACAAAAATAATTAGACAAGGAACAAGATTAGAAATTAGGTATATCGTGGAAAAAAGCAATTGGTCATTTATAGGGTGCTCAATTACATAATACCTTTTCAAAACGTATTCAAAAATGTGTATCCATTGATACCGGATAATAATACTGTATTATAAGACCTTAATCAAAATTTAATAACATTTAGGACTTGATATTACAAGGGTATAACTTACAAGTATTAAATCGTATTAAACTTAAGTGCTTATGGGCTTATTATCCTAAAAAGCGAAACCATTTCGTCCAGTGCTGTTGATATATACATATGGTCATTCCTTGTCTGATTTTTATTTTGATTTCTTGTAAACGGGCTTTTGTTTCACTTTGCATTTGGCTTTTGCAGTTTGCGGATGACTCAGTGACCGCCACCTTCAGGGCTCAGTATATCTTATCAGTGATTAAATATAGAACAAATTGACAATCCGGAAGAGGGCAAAGAGATAATCACATCCCCTCTATTCGACTGTAAAGTGCGCACTCGATCGTGCAGCTGTTTGTTTGTTTAGTTTAATTCCCCCCGAACCGCCGCAGCTGCTTGAGTGTACATATGTGAGTGGTCAAAGAGAAACTCGGACCTGGCCCTGGTCGAGGCGACCTACAAAAGAATGCCATGCAAAAAACCCAGCGCAAGATCGTGAATCACTTGTGTGGGGCGGGAAAAAGCACCAAAAGATCGCGCCACTGAGATCAGAGATATCATGGTATGGGTACCAAGTTGCATGTGTAATCAGTTCCATATTTAGGTACTTATACTTAATTCCTTGAATATTACAACTTTTGATATTTGTATACCGAATTCTGGAAAGATAGCTTACTATAATCGTATCTAACTCTTCTCTTTAAAGTTACCCTTATTATATATACCTTGTGATACGAACTATCCAACTTTGTGTGGCAATTACAAAGGTTTTTTGATTTTATTTTGTAAAATATGCACTTTTAATATAAATGGAAATATATACATATATACATATATTATATTAACACTTGCAAATTTTTTTAAGTAGTCATAAAACAAATAGTACTTTAACTACCTACGAGACATAAATCAAAGTGGAAAATGTTTTCCTAACTAATTGTTTTCTTCGGGAACTTTCTCATTCAGGAAACTGAGCAATGAACAAGGTGGGCAAGCATATCCAAAGCGGCATCTCTGGCCTGGGAAACGGCGGTGTTCCATTGTCCACGGCGACTCTACTGGGATCTCCGCTGGAGGCAGCCAATGGAACCAATGGTTTGGCCAGTACCACTAATGTGTTCAATTCGATCATGAGCTTCCTGCCAGACAATCGGCCCATCACCTCGCTGCACATCGTCGAGGATTTCGAGCGGTTAGTAGGGACTTATCCATTCCCAATTCATATATGTATCTAACAAAGGTTTTTTTCCGTCGTCAGGTGCCCGAAGAACTTTAGTGCCATAAACCGCACCTACGATCAGGACTCGGATGCGGATCTGTGGCGCGACTACAGCCTGTTTGGGCGCCAGAATACACGTTATCTCTGCCTGTCCAAGTCCGAGGGCCTGCCGGAATACGTGGTGGAGACACTGCAGTAAGCTCATCTTTTTGTGCGCCACATCCGTTGGCTTTTGTACTAAGAAACCCCACGATTTGCAGAGTCATTGCGGACAAGACGGCGCCGCCCAAGGAATTCTCGCAGGTCTCTCGCACCGCCGACAGTGACCAGAAGGCCTGGCGCAAGCGGCAGATCATCTACAAGCTGTCCAAGCGCGGCACAGTCACCCAGGCGGTCACCGACATCATACTCTGCTCCAAGCTAAAGGTCGCACCCGATGGCTTCAAGCTGGCCGGCGACATCAACGGAGTGCTCGTCTGCTATAAGACGAGCGCGATTCCGGTGCGCCTGTCGCCACCAGTGCCGGGTGGAGGAGTTGGAGGCGTTGGAGGTGTTCCAGTGGCCGCCACCTGCGAGGTGGAGCAGGCCTTGAACCGCCTCAACCTTCAGGGCCAGCGCAACTCACGTGGACCAGTGAGTAGTCACATGTTCCTTGAATCTAACCAATGCTAACTTATCCTTATCCTGACAAACAGCTGCCACAGCCACCGACTGAACACCATGACTACGAGGAGATCCAAGCCAACTATCAAGTAAACTCGCCACAGCGACCGGCGCCACCTCGTCCGGCGGGAATGGGTGCCAGCGGAGGAGGACGTGGTGGTACTTACGGCGGCACCGGCACCCTGGGCACCTACACCGAGCTGGAGGGCGTGCCATTCGTCATGGACATTAGGCTGCAGCGCAACCAAGCTGTAACTGATGTGAGTGATGCATCCATCTCCATTTCCATTTCCATCTCACTCTAATTCGTTGTTTGCATTGAAACAGGTGCCCACATTGCCGGAGATCTCCACACTGCTTAAGTCTTTGGACTATGACTTTCAATTGGAACGTCAGATCTTGTGCACCATGAAGTCATCGGCGTCAAAGAACCCGTTCTTCAAGTAGGAAGATTGCAAACACTCATCTAGGAAACACTCGTCACAAATTGAGCGTTTAGCAATATACCATTTATACAACAATACAACAATACAACAAGGCAACAGAACCGGAAATGAGTGGATTTAATACTTAGTTTAGCGTAAGCTTGAACAGATCTGATGCGCATGTGGCAGCTGCCATGGTAGACCGTAAACCCAGTAGTTATTCAGTTGAATTAAGTTCTGAGGCCCCTGTTCCCTTAGAGTAAAATGTGTGTAATATTCCTGTGCCTTCGATATGTATCTAATTTTCATTGATTGCCCAAGCGAGCAGTCGTAGACCTCAGTTTTTTAAAGTCCCTCATTGGAAACCAACCCTAGCAGAAGCAGAAGCAGAATCAGAATCAGAATCCTACCTATTTACATCATAGAAATCATTCATATACATGCATCGATTAACCCCGAATTGTGATCAGAAAAGCAGATTTGTCATTACTTTAGAAGCGCTAAATCGGATGGCTTTACGTGTACACAACACATACAATTATGTAATTCGAAAGGCCCACGCATTAGATATACACCTACCGCATATGTTTAAACAAAAATGTAATGTTAATGTTGATAGGAGTCTAGGAAGCGGATTGCTAATAACGAACCTAATATAAACCTAGTACATACATGCATATATCTGATATATATATTATATACATACGTTTATAGGCCACTTAGCACTTAAAACCAGTTGGTTTTTAAAAAGATATATCTATTACACATTAGCTCTAGTGACGATTAGACTGTATTGCGAAATCATAGATTCTTCCCAACTGCCTCCGTCCCCGTTCGCCCAACATTCCCCGCTCCCAATCTAATCGCCTCCTCGAAAAACTTACACCCCACCATGTGTTATAGAGCAGTTCAAATACAAAATACAAAATACAAACAAAATATATTATACATATATGTACGCCCGTGAAAATCCACCAGTATTATTGTCTTTTGATGATTCAGCGAATTAATGCTTTTTGGGATGAACGTTGCTCGGGTCTTTCCGGAATCGCGAAAGTTTATGTGAGCATTAGTCAGCATTGACATCCGGTTGTTTTTTATTCAACTAATTAAAGTAAGCCAATGACAAATAAATAAAAGTACTTTCTATTAGGGTTAAAACCTATAAATTTATTTAACATAACTACAAAAGTTAAGATATACAAAAAACATTTAGAATATGGTCAATATCCCTGTATGTGGGTTATTAAACCTAAGCGCCTAAAGTCATTCAATATGTACAGTGCTCTCTCTGGCATGAAGGATCAAACAGGGCAGTCCGTGGGTCCATTTCATCGGGTCAAATCGGTATAGATTAGATCACATCAAAATAGATTGTGGAAGAGCAGGTCCGGCTGCGACAGAGTCTTCTTCAGGTTGCGCATGCTCAGACGACGCTGGCGGCGATCGGCGGTGCATCTGTAGACGACGGGATCGTTGGGGATCGGAATTGGTGTTGGGGATTGGTGTTCAGGTTCGGGCATTCGAGTTCGAGTGGTTAGAAAAGCGTTCGAGACAACGGCACAGGGATGAGCGGTTTGGATGAGGCATTGAGGTGTATAAGCGCAGCTGGGATTCGGGATTCGGACATTGGGGAAAACAGTAGTGGGCGGCCAGGAAACCAATGCACCTTCACCAGGTAAACGGGAACGCGAACTGGGGCTGGGGCTGGGGCTCCTCCTCCTCCTCCACCTCCACCTCCACTTACTCGAATATCCGCCCCTGGTACTCGATCATCAGCTTGACGCAGTCGGCCAGAGTTTCGCCCTCGCGCAGCAGCTGCTGGATGTCCTGCATGTGGACGCCCTGCGGCACCGTGTGGAAGATCGACGGCGTCACCGATATAGACAGTGTCTCCGCGCTGATCTGCTGCAGCGGCACCTTGGTTAATCTGTAAGTTAAAATCAACATTAGCATACAGTTGCGGTCAAAATAAAAGTGGGACAATGTTAAGTGCCTCAAAAAATAGCATGGACCTATTTAATATATAAAATAATATATTAAAAAACTAAATATTTTAAACTCTTAATTCTTCTCTTAACTCTTTTCTAATATACTGTAGTAGTAAACTGTAGTTTGGGATTAACTATAAATCCTCGTTCATCATACAATTTTTTTGATTTTTTGATCTTATCTTTCTTAAAATTACAATTTTTTTTTATTAATCTAAGTTTAGAAATATTTAAAAATATTAATCCTAGGTAAAAGCTCATTTTTATAATGCTTAGCTTCAAGAAAATATTAAACAGTTTTTCAAAAGTTGCTTACTATTTCCGTAAGCTAAAAAACAATTGTTATTTTGACCGCAGCTGTGTATAATTTGAACCTTTCTAAGCTGTTAGGTATTTTGTTATTGTTATTAGAGTAACAATTTGCAAAAATATTAAATACTTTAATTTCAGATTATAGTTTATTATAAAATGGCTTTTAGAAAAGCACTGATCAAATTTGGTATCTGTTGAAAAACCCAGAAGTTGTGACAAAGATACAAAAAAAATCCTTTTTTTAGCTTCTTAGTTTGAAAACTAACCTAGAAGCTAAGACGATATAGTTAAGACTACAAAAATAATGACTAACCCGGAATTATATTATAAAGCCTGGGTCATGCTGACATTTTCTATGTAATTACAATAACAAGGAATTTATGACTGTGGCTTTCCATATGAATTACATTTAATTTAAAAACCAAACGCATTCATAAAAATGGGTCCTACGATTCCGTATTGGATGTGATATTAGATAAGTTAGCGGGCAGGATGATGATTTCGGGACCACTTACCGATTGAAGTGCCCAAAGATATAGTCCATGGTGTCGCGATTGCTCTCGGGCAGCGAGCGTATCAGTCTTTTCAGGGTGTCCAGCTTCACGGAGAGATCGGTCAGCACTGTGTGTACGAAACCGATTAGTAAATAGAAACCTTATAGCGGGAGGGACTGCCGAACTTACACCACTGATTGGGCGATCCAATGAAGGTCTTGGCCTCGTTGACACTGACCAGTGGACTCTTGATTTCGCGCAGGAAGAGCTTCAGCACCCCGGTAAGCGTGTGTATATCCACATCCGGCTGACGCAGTGCGTCATAGTCGTTGGCATCGATGCTGAAGCGCAGCGTTTGGATCTTGTTGTAGTCGCCGCACTGCCGGTAAATGCCCTCAATGGGCTGCGTGGAGCGGCGGTACTTCTGCTCGATGAGATCGCAGCAGTCGACGACGATCCGGGGCACAGTGCGCTGCTGGTCGTGCTTCATTACCAACTCCAGTTCCGTGTCGAAGCAGGGCTCGTCGAAGAAGATGCGCTGTTCGCGCAACGTTTCCACGCTGGGCCGGCTCTTGAACCAGTTGGACAGATTCATCCAGGCCACCAGCCGTGAGGGTCGTACATTTGGACTGCCTGTGGGATGCGAATGGGGATGACGCTTCGATCCCGATCCGGATCCGGATCCTCCCGTGGATCGTTGCTTTTCCTTGTCCCGTTCCTGCAGTAGCTCCCCCAGTTGGCGACTCATCTCGCCCACTTTCTGCTCCAACTCCTGGCCGTAGGTGGTCTGGACCAGCAGATCCTGCTCCAGCGTGTGCACCCGCTGCTTGAGGTCATGCCACCGCCTCGCGCAGCTGCTGCAGCACTCCAGCCTGGATCGGGCCACCGCCGGACTGCCGCCGGAGCTGGAGTTCGAGGAGCAGACATCCAGACTGGTGTTGGACACCAGCACGGCCGTATTGGTGGCATCGTCCAGGAAGAGGCGGGTCAGATCACGGGTGCTGTTGCTCTTGAGCAGCGCCAGTTTGTTGGGTTTGGTCTTCAGTTCGCGCAGCAGGACAACCGCCTCGGGACGACCCGCATCCTGCTGTCTGGCCGCCTTGTCCAAGGCACTGTTGGAGCCGCCATTGCCCTCCAGCCGGAACAGAGTGCCCGAGGTGACGCTGTGGCCACGCATGTAGGCGTGCTGAGCGTGCTGCGCCTGCTGCGACGATGACGATGACGACGAGGTCGTGGAACGGTCACGGAAGCAATTCATCAGGCTCTTTCCGGGCTGGCGTCTCTCGTGTGCCACAAGTCCCGCGGCGCCGATCACGATGTGCGCCGAGTCTGGAGTGCCAGGCGTTACTGGCCGCTGATTTGTCGCCGTCGTCGTCGTCGTCGTCTGCATGATGCTGGGATCGCTTTTGCTCGGTCCGCTTATCGCGGTCCCTTCAACTGCCCAGCTTGATTCGTTGCACTTGGTTGGGTTTATCGGTATGCGCGCGACCAAGTCAGCGGCAGCGGCAGTGGCAGCTGATCCTCCTCCTTCTCCAGTGACGTCAGCGGGAGAACTGTGCGGGTACAATTAGTTGATGACCAATTGAATTTGAGTGAAGATAGTGGGCACTTCTAGTTATAAAAAAAATGAATGCTTTAGAACAACAAAGGATTTTTAGTTATTGAACTATCTCATGGAGAGGCATACTTTCACACCCACCTCTCTTCCGTTTGTCAAGTGCCGATTTCCGGCAAGTAGAGTGTTGTTGTTCCCGCAAAAGAAGTTGCAGCAACAGAAGAGCAACCGAAATTGCAACTACGGCAGCCACACTTCTTCGGCTTCTTCTGCCAATGATGACTGTTAACTTGGTCAATAGGCTTCCTTTTGGGTTTTTGTTTTGTGTTGCGATGACGTTGTATCGCCAGCGGCAGTATCAGTCGGTCATGGATTGTGGATAGTGGATAATTCGCAGGCAGCTCCAATTTCAACTGACTGGCTGGGGCGAGCGGTTGGAATTCTCTGGCCGCTTATCGCATTTTTAATTGTCACCCAGTCACAGTCGCAGTCACAGTCGCAGTCGCAATGTTAGCCACTCCGACACTCCCGATAAGATAACCCAAAAGGGGGGAGCCAGAGCCAAACAAATGCCAAAGCACTCGGCACACATATGTACATATAAATAAAAGTGGATGTCACAGAAATGGCGATAATGTGTGAAATGCAATGTAGGAGTTCCTATGCATACAATATATATATATATATATATATATATATGTATGCTATATCCATTATCCATATCGCTTTGTTTACACTGGGGTAGGCAGTAAATAGCAAATGGCAAATGGCTTCTGCTGTGGCTGCTGTTCCCCGCCAGCTTGGACTTTGGCAATTTGTGGGTAACTGGAGCAAGTCAGGGCCTTGACCAGCCGCCCATGGAGATATAGCTTATCGACAGCGATGGCAAAGGCACTCCTACGGTTTATAGCTAGGAAGTAAAATATTTATAGTGCCACAATGATCATTTTGGTTTACAAGTTAAAATATATCTAAGACAAGAATTATAGGTAGTTTCCAACATTTGACTGAAACTTAGCCCGCTTTAAATATATATATAAGACCAATTATAATTTCAAATGCATTAAAGTTGGTCGTTTAAAAAAAAATTGAATTAAAACTTGGGCAGGGTAAGAAGATTTTTATATTTGAGCATTTATACTCTACTTCAGTAAAGCAAAAAGTGATGAAAATAAATCTCTATAGTATAGTATTTATACTAAAGTATTTAAATATTGTTCATGGTTATATTTAATTTTTTAAAGAAATTTATATACGTTTTAAAGGTTGAATTCAATACATTATTCGTAGAACTTAAGCCAAATGACTGGAGCTGGGCATTAGTGAGACTGGGCCCCGATAAGAAAAACAAACAGAATAGTAGTGCCTAGATATGAACTCAAGTACAAGTACCTACTTCCCATCACCACTTATCAGCCGCAGCACTTCTCAAACGCTGGCTATTTATTGAGGGTCCTGCTCCGCCTGCTCCTTAGTTCTCTTTCGGTCGTGCGCCTTCCTGTGTGCCCTCATTGGTTCGTACTGGGCGAATGCCTTGCCGCAGATCTTGCACTGATACTGCTTGTGCTCGGCGTGGATGTCCTTGTGCCGCCTTAGGTACCTGGCGCTGGTGAACAGCTTGTGGCACACATCGCACTCCTTATCGCGCACGTTCAGATGCCCGTTGATGTGGTCCCGCAGTGCGCTGCGCTCGAAGAAGCCCTTGCCGCAGATGTGGCACTTGGCCACCGGCCGCTGTTCGTGCCGCCGCTGGTGGCCCTTCAAAATGGTGGTGGTGCTGAAGCGGACGCCGCAGATGTGACAACTATAGGGTCGTTCGCCGGTATGCGAGCGCCGATGGATTTTCAGATCCGATTTGTGAACGAACCGCTTGCCGCAATACTCACAGCTCACACGGTATTCCTTAGTGTGCCTGCGCAAGTGACTTTTGCAACTGGCGATGTTATAAAAGCCCTTGCCGCAGGTTGGACACGCAAAGGGCTGGCTGTAATCGTGATTGGCCCGATGGATCCTGTAGCCGTCCACACTGTTCATCACCATCTGGCACACGTCGCACTGCAAGGGCGCCATGTGCTGCTCCAAGAACTGCAATTTCTCGTAGTAGCGCGATCGGGGGCAGAACTCCTTGCCCTCCCGTTCGCACTTCAGTTGGCGCGCTTTTTCCTTGTGGTAAGTGGACCTCAGGCGCCGAATGAAATTCTGCAACTGCGATGGCTCGAGCGGAATCTCCAGTTCAGAGCGGCTTAGCTCCAGCAGCCGATCCTCGGCCGCCTGACGCACACGACGGAGTCGGCAGGAGATGTCCTGCTTGTCCCAACAGGCGCTGCACTGCCGATATAGCTCGATGAGCTGCAGGTTCTGGGCATGATTCAGGAAGGGCACGGTCAGCGCCTCGGCATACCGATCTTGCCGCAGGCTCTTAGCCAGGAAGTGAAGCCGCTCGTAGTACCACTTTGGGGAAGCTGTTGGCTCCGTAAACTGCTCCAGACGTTTTTTCTCCCACGCATACGCATCTTTCAACTGATTGACGTACGAAATTATTTCCTGGGCCGTCAGTTTCAGTTCAAATTGGTCATTAAGTCCATTGGCGATCTTCGCGTAGGCCTTGTTGCGTCGCCAAGATTTCCGGTAACTCACCATGTCCACGTCCCACAGCTCTGGCTTCTGCTCCAGCTGGTTGATGAAGGCCAGCATGATGGGGTGCTCCAGCATCCAAAATGGCGACAAGTCTGTGATTTTGGTGGCCTGAAAATGGGAAGAAAAGTGATGTGAGTATTGTTACTTTAGTAAATGGTTGGTAGCTCACAGTTTGCGCCTGGCCATCGCTTTCGGGCCATTCCAGCAGGGTGTCCTCCTCCTGGTCTCCTTGCGATTCCGAGTCTGTAGCCGACAGAAACTCTTCTTGCGAAGACTCCTCCGTTTTAATCTGCTCTATGATCTGTGTTGCCAAGGGATCCTCTTCCTTGGCCGAGGTCACTGGCTCCTCATCTCTGCCACGAATTGTCCTTTGTTCCAAAAGGGGATTTTTGTCCACCTCCTTCTCCTTCTCCTGCCCCTGCTCCTGCTGCGGCTTCTGCTTCGGCTTCTCTTTGGGGAAGAATTCCGGATGCTGCGTATCCAGGTGCAACTTGAAATCCTTTAATGTGGTCGTCCTGCTGTCCTGGCAAAAGATGCACTGGAAGGCAAGGGTGCGCGCCTGCCTCTTCCACTTCCATACGATTTCGCCGCACCGCTGATATGGCGGCATTATCTTGCCAAAAGCGATCTGCAGTCTAAATGTTTACAATCGCAAACGGAGCTGCCAATTTGCGTGAAAAAAGCAGTCAACTGAAAAAGTGGGTTGACTTAAAAATACCCTATTAACTTGAATTTTAAAGATTGCTAAGCTCTTTTTTGAAGAACTCTTTCTAATTAAATATTGTTGAGCATTAATTTTAGTGTTGTATATATTTTTTTTTATATTACTCTTAAATTAAGCTTGTTGCTGTTCTGACAGCATTTTATCAAGAAGAAAAGGCTTCACCTGTTGCACACAATATATACCCTTTGGTACCCTTTAAGTGCCTGGCATAAAAACAGTGTTGAAAACCGGCAAGCAGACGGGCCGCCAAAATTTGAATTGTGAGATGTGGGTGTGTGTTTTTAATAGCAAATATTACATAATTTCGGTACAGGTAATAGAACTTTTCAGCTTAACCACTAGACAATAGATAAATGCAAACTGATCGAGCCACTGCTGGATGATGCTTCTCAATGGGAAGATTTAGGGCTGCATGCGCAGGGCGCCATCGATGCGGATGACCTCGCCGTTGAGCAGCGGGTTCTCGAAGATGGCCTGCACCAGGTGGGCGTACTCACTGGGCTCGCCCAGTCGCTGTGGGAACGGTATGGACTTGGCCAGGAAGGTGCGCACCTTCTCCGGCAGCGCAGCCAGCATGGGGGTATTGAACAGACCCGGTGCAATCGTACAGATCCGGATGCCCTGGGTGCTCAGGTCGCGGGCAATGGGCAGGGTCATGCCCACCACGGCCGCCTTGGAGGCGGAGTAGGCCGCCTGTCCGATCTGGCCATCGAAGGCCGCCACCGAGGCGGTGTTCACGATCACACCACGCTGTCCATCCTGGTTCGGCTCGTTGGCACCCATCAAACCGGCCGACAGGCGAATCACATTGAACGTGCCCACCGTATTGATGTTGATCACCCGCTGGAAGTCCTCCAGCCGGTGGGCCGCGTTCTTGTTGAAGTTGTAGGTCTTGACCGCCGTTGCGGTGCCCGCACAGTTCACCGTCAGATCCAGCCGACCGAACTTGTCCTTGGCCGTCTGCAGGGCGGCGCTCACATCCTTCTCGGAGGTCACGTCCACGGGCACAAAGACCACCTTGTCGCCCAGCTCCTTGGCCACCTCGTTGCCCTTGGACGAGGGCAGATCGGCCAGGACCACGCTGGCGCCCTGCCTGGCCAGCCGTTCGGCGGTGGCGCGACCCAGTCCAGAGGCTCCTCCGGTCACCAGGGATACTGCGTTCTAAAGGGGATTTATGGGGTTAATCATTGCTTTTTATTATGGGGCAAATCAAATCCTTAGTTTGCGCGTCTTTTTGTATAAGTCTATTATTTATTGAGATCAGCATAAAACCTATTATTCCTTTTAAATTAACTTGGGATTTCTACATTGTTTTTTTTTTTGTTTCAGTTAAGAAAAATGTGAACTTTGTAACTTTTGCTGATTATGAACATATTTTTGTAATACTAGAACCAGAATATATAGAATATATTCATTCTATGAATCAAACAAGCAAACAAACATTAACTAGAGCTAGAAAAAACAATTTTTCAAAATAATAGATTTGAAAGTTCTTAAATAAAACTTTCTCTTTGTAAAATAGGGTTCTTAAAAAAAAAAACAAAATATTATATTCAAGACGGGACTTTTGTCGAACCTATAGTTTTTACAGTTAAAAAGCTCAAAAGGGATCCGCAACCTCTGACAAAACTCAACAACTGACCGCCGGTTTATTTATTTATTTTAAGCAAGCAACAGATGGCAAGAACTTCTGCAGAACTATCAGTTCACTTTCCAGATAAACCTCCCCCGCTATGATGGCATTATGTTATTGTATAACTCCTATAACGAGAAAGTAATGCTAATTGCTCGGAGGGTTCAAGGTGCATCGCTACAGAAAGCGAGACAGATACGGATACGGTTATTTATGGCCCCCGAAGACACGAGTTCAGATCCCAATTGGACTTTGCACCCGGCGACCGGGTAGTCGGACATTATGTCTGCACTAATTCCCAAGTAATCGGTATATGGCCATTATTTACAGCACCCTACATACCTTGATCATTCTGCCGAGTTGTGTTGTGGCTGCGAAAAGCGGTGATTACCAATTACTTAAGTAAGCTTTTAACAAAAACTGGTTAACAGATTCGAAACCGGAGCAGTGTGACCGTGGCCTGGCCGTTGAAAAATGCCAGAGAGGACTAAAAAAATGATTAATGAGGGAGCACGAGTTCATGTTATTACTTTTAGAACATTTAATTAGGATATTCCATTGCTCATTTTTTTAAATACAAATGCATACAAATCAAAACATTTTTAGTGATTTAATATAAATTATTTTTACTAATCTTAAGCTTGAAATTTTCAGCTTCTTAATATATTGAAAATTAATTTGATAAGTTCTAAAAACTGTGTAAATTTTTTACACATGTTCAACTTAGATTCCAGCAGTAGAGGATAATTTAATTCTGTTGTTCTTGCTCACCATTACTTATACCCTAATATAATTTCTTAATTTAAAATTAAAAACAAAACATTTGTATGGTACATTTACAAAAATGTAAACGGTGCGGTATAAATGGTGGATTATTCCGCGGTCACACTGAATACAATCACAAACAATTAAATGCTGAAGGAAGAAACATGTCGTGCAGCAACGAAAAAAGCGGAAAGCTAAAAAATTCCCATGTTTTAGGAGAAAACGAGTGGAAACAACTTATGGGAAATTCGCGGCTGCCCAATGGTGAGTTCTTGCCCCCTGCACACTACTATGTCAGCCATCTAACTAGCGAATTAAAACACCCTTCACGCGCCTCAGTCATAAGGCAGCCCGCTCAGGATCGTCTGAAGCGGCTGCAAACAAATTTGAAGCGGGATGCCAAGCGACCCACACGTAGATTCTCGACATCTAGCCAACCGGAGATTGATGCTCCGATTCCAGTGCCCAGCCGCCGAGCAAGTGTCTCCGAGGCCCCAGTGGCCATTCCTTTGGCCATTCCCTTGGCCATTCCCTTGG
Organism: Drosophila elegans; assembly: GCF_018152505.1. Classification (NCBI taxonomy): domain Eukaryota; kingdom Metazoa; phylum Arthropoda; class Insecta; order Diptera; family Drosophilidae; genus Drosophila; species Drosophila elegans. The sequence goes on along the minus strand of NW_024545513.1, from coordinate 6,965,270 downwards.
ACAAATCCCCACCGCATAGAACGTTCGTGGGGCGCACAAGGATCCAGGGCAAACCCCCAAGGCGTTTGTCCATAATCAATCCCTGGGAGAAGCCAATGGCCCTGGTGGATGCCAGCAATCGCCTGAAAGCAGGCAATTCCCAAAGTGGTGGGTACTCCTAGGGATAGCAAACATGCCATGATAAGCCTTATAACATGTATCCTCTATCTCCCTAGCCCACCAACGTCTATCGCAGTTGAGGACCCTTCTGCAGCAAGAGCAAGAGGCCCAGGAGACCAACAACAATGATGTGGTCAAGACCAACGAACAGGGTAACAAGAAGCAGCCTGGAACAGCAGCCAACAGCGCAAGTCCAAGTGCATTTAACAGCTCGAGGGCCGTTGAGGTGGGTCCAGAGCCCATGGAATGGGAGGAGTTCACTGAAGATGAGCCTCAGAAGCAGGCTCAGGATGTGGCCTTGAAGGAGAACGAGTTCAATGGGGTTGAGTCTCCCGAGGAGGACGACATTTCGCTCATTCGTCAAGCCGCCGACGGCGAGGAGTTGCCCGCCCATCTTCAAGATCACATGTACTTCGTGCTGGACACAAACGTCCTCATGCAGAACATCAAGTTCGTGGAGAGTCTGACCGACGTGGTGCTGCCGGGAACGGTGGGCAGTGTGCTGTACATTCCCTATGTGGTCATCAAGGAGCTGGACAAGCTCAAGGGTCAGCATCAAGACGAGCGCGATGTGAAGCGACTGGTTGCCGTGCGAGCCATACGCTATTTGAACACAAAGTTCGATGAGAGTTTGGATATTCAAGGTGGGTAGTTGATCACTTACTTACTTGCCTGATCCCTGTTATTCACCTATGTACGTTACTCATGATGCAGCTCAATCGGCCATCGAGGCGGCGCAGCACCTGATCGAAGTGGACTGCCCGGACGACAGCATCGTCAACTGTTGCCTGCAGCTGCAGCAGCATGTGCCGAACGTGATGCTCATCACCAACGACCAAAATCTCCGTCTCAAGGCCAACGCGTCGGCCATTCAGGTCTCGTGTCGCTCCGACCTGATGGCCAGCTATCCCTATGAGTTTGCCGTCTTGGGTGACTAGCTCGAATGCATCTAGTCCCACTAATCTAGTTACTATAGACTGCGTTTGTGATATCGGATCCGGGAGAAACTGGCAGGGATCCACCAGTCAGGCCACTGCACCGCAGCACACATGAAGTACAACCTATCATTTACACTCATATCATAATTAAGGAGGAGACAGCCACCGGCGATGTTCACTGAAGACTAGCGTTACGGATTTAGATTTAGATTCTACTGCCCTGCCTTTTGCTACAAGCAATAAAGCTTATTTTTCGACATATTTACCTTTGAGATTAGCGGCGAAGATAGCGAAACGGTGATCCCCGGAAGCGCATCCTCGGATCGAAGACCCCCGCATGTTTGGATTTAATTAGCAGCCGCCGCACTCCGGTGCTGCCGCCTTTGAGATTGCGTCGTCTTATCGGTTGGGCAAACAAGATCAGTGGAGGAGGCGCCTCCACACTCTCCACACTCCACACCACACACATCCGCTCGATCCGCTGGAGTCCACTTGGCCCGTGCCGCTGACACGATCGAATTCAAAGCGTGCGTAACGTTCGCCCAGTGCGGTGGTTCTTCTCCTCCCAACTCCCACGGTGGAAAATACTGCGGTTTACTCTCGATAGTGACAACTTTATTGCCGCGCGATTACTTAAGCTATACAAAGTGTACGTATTTGGGAGTGTTAAATAGGGTGGGCTCAACCAAAAACAAAAAACAAAATCATTCGATTCCTGGAGACGGATAGTAATCTGTGGGTAACTCTAGTACTTGAAGGTTCTAGTGCAAATATAAATTTATTAAATTATAAGATCGGATGTATGCTATCTCTATATACAAAGCCAAAGCTAGCATTTGGTATTAAGCCATAGAATATGGAAATGTGCAATCCATTTTTAGCAATTTCATAAGAGAATGGAAGTATATATATATATATATTTTCATGAAAATATATATATTTGATATTTCAGGTCATAAAATAGCATAAATGGGGTTTCCACAAAAGATCAGAGCTTAGAATTAACCATAGGTTACTTCCCGCCACTTTGAATATCTTATCTTAATATTTGAATCCACATTAATCTCGAACTCTACATACTATATGGTATATATATCTTTGTTAATGTACAGTCTGGCGACAAAGATAAGAATACAGAGTAGGGAAGTTATTAGACGGTCCCGAAGATGGCTTTTGATTTGGGTGGGGGAAAACCGAAATCTGATTTTATGCTGGGCTTATTAATGCCACTGAGCACCTAGCCACATTCTCCTCACAATTCACACCTTGGACACCTCTTTGCTAATGTACAGTCTGGCGAAATGAAAGGGAGCGAGACGGAGAAGACGGAGGAGACTCAGACACACTGCAGCTTGAGGCTAGCGTCCCGGACCTGCCTCTTTGCCTGATGCATGGCCATTAGCTGGCACCAGCCCCAGGCCAGGGTCCTGTCCTACATCTTGGGCTCGAGCAGGGAGCCAGAAGGGCCGCCGCCGCCGCTGCTGCATGGCAGATGCATCTGCATCCGCTCCAGCTGGTCGGCCAGCAGGCGCTGTTCGTTGGTCAGACGCAGGATCTCCTGTTTCTCCTCGATGGTGTGGCCCTTGCGCTTGGCCCGATACTGCAGCATCCGCTTGTAGCACTCGAGTATCTCCTGGTCGACCGTGTCCAATTTCCGCTTGATGGCGATCCGTTTGATCTCCTCGCTGGCGGCGGAGCGGAGTCGCTTGAGCTCCTCGCTGTTGAACTGCGAGATACTGCTTATCTCGGTCGTGACCCGCTTGATCTCCAGCAGCACCTCGTCCACGTCCTCCTGGGCCGCAAACTCACTGGCGTCAATGAGACCATTCTCGATGAGGGTCTTCTTCAGGCGCTGCTCGATGCCCACGCCGTGTTTCATCATGGCCAGAGAGCGGAAATTGCCGGATGCAACCGCCGCCGCCGCATTTGCCGAGGATGAGGATAGTGAGTGGGTGTTCTCGTTGCTGCTGCTCGTGGTGCTGTTGCTGTGCTCCCCCACCGCTGCCTGTTCGCTGGGCAGCGTCATCAGGGACTCCTCCATGAGGGCGGACACCAGGCGCTGGGTCAGCGGACCCGTGATGCTCTCCTCCACCATGCCCTCGGCCTTCTTCAGCATTCCGCTGGCGTTGTGCGACTTGAGGCGTGTGCCGCCCGGCTGCAGGGTCTTCATGTCCTCCTGGGCCCACACCGTGGAGTAGTGGGGACCCAGCGTGGGCACTGGCGGCACCAGCGGGCCACGGTACTGCTCCAGCAGGTCGTCGATCAGACGCAGGTCCTCGTTGGTCAGGGGCATGCAGTAGGGCTCGACGGACAGCCAGAACTTGTTGGGCGTGTCATTCTTGGGCACCGCCACCTTGGGCAGCTGGGGCACTGGCTGGTGGTGCGGCAGCACGGAGCCAGAGGCGTTGGCCGCCACCAGATTGGGCAGGTAATCCATGCTGTCGTCGGTGTGCACGGTCAGGGGGCTGTTCTTGGCCTGATGCTTCGCAGAGCTGCTGGCCACGCCCTGCTGCTGCTTGAGAATGGTCATCGAGGAGTGCTTTTTGCGCACGCCCGTCGGTTCGTCGCGCTTTCGCTTGGATTGGCTTGAGGAGGAGGCGCCTCCACCGCCGCCGCCGCCCAGGGGACTGCCCAGGCTCGTGGAGGAGTTGCTGCCGATGCCGAGCAAGCCGTTTAGCATACTGGCCGGGCAAGGTGGCGATCCGGGCACACGGTCCAGTTTCCGGCGATCCTGGCGCTTCTCATCTTTGTCCAAGCTGTCGTACTCCGTCTTTAGGACACGCGTGCGCAGCGCCACATTCGAGAGCATCTGCTCCAGCTCCAGCTGCACTGCGTCTAAATCCTCGGCGGCCAAATGATCATCCGCCGGACGCTGCAGAGCGGTGGCAATGGTGGGCAGCAACTTGGCCACATCCCGGGTGCGGATTATGGGTATAACGACGCCTCCGGGCGTGGCCAGCACCTCGGCCTCGGCAAAGGAGCTCGTCGGAGCGGATTTCCCGCCGCCTGTGCCATTTGTGGGCAGTTTGCCAGCGCCTCCGGACGACGCCGAGATGCCAAAGCCACTGGAACTGGAACTGGGCGCTCCGCCGGATCCGCCGCCACCGAAGTGGCCCAGCTTGATGTTCTTCAGGTTCGCACTCATGGACTGCAGGGATCGGATCGGATCGGGTCCTCGGTTGTGGCGAAATAATTTGATTTTATGGTAGTACAATACAGAATCGCAATTTGTTTGCGTCAGTGGCAGTGTGACCGAACCGAAAATGCTAAAATATACCAGTGCAGTAAGGTGGTGAAATACTAAGAAAATACCAAATGCGCTGCAAATTACAGTGGGCCGAAATTGATAATAATCTTGAAATAGATTTCAAACGGACGTTTTCTTTGTTTATTATTAAAAGCTTAGCTTTAATAATATTTGAAGACAAGAAACTTGCTACTGATAATTTGATAATTTTTTTGAGGGCGGAAAATTCTTCGTTTTAATTTCTTAACTGGCATTTGCCTAAGAGGCGAATACAATTGTATTTGTTTAACTCTTGTTTAGATTTTAAATTAATTAATTATGCATTAGGCAATATAATATGGTTACAAAAATTGCAAAACAAAATAGGACCAAAAAATTTACAAATTCATTCTAAACATTTTTATTTTAACACATTTTTTCTGTTTTTGCCTAGAAATTATTTTATGTTCACGCTTATTTATTACAATTAATGTTCATTTAAAATCTCTTCATATATTCAATAAACTTTAACGGTGATCGTGACTAAAAGCACTGTTTGGCCGCTGTGCAACACTGGCGCCCCAGCAAACGCGCGCGCGTTTACCAATACTTGGTATGTTTTTAGTTTTTGTGGTGCGTTCAGTTCTTTGTTGTTGTTTGGCCCTCGCATTTCGTCCGTCGCCAGAATTTTATTGATATGCGCGCTATTCGGTGATAAGCAGTGTACTTAACAAATCAGCGACTGTTGACAATTAGTAATGGCCAGTGTGGGAACAGCCTGAGATGCTAAAATAGAAGCCCCCATTCGGAGACGAATTGCAAGTGCAAACTGCAGCGCGGTGCAGCGTATGTATGTAATTTTATGTAATTGAAATGCAATTTCCCTCCAACACCCCAAATCCTCCCCAAAAACACAAAAACCCTCCACGAAACATCCGATAATCTCGGACTGGTTGCCTCCAATTGCGCCTCGTTTGAGGCAATTGTAAGGAAGGCGATAAATCACAAGACAAATTGACGAGCGAGCTGCGCTCTGCGGTCCCGCCCACCTCGCTGCCTCCGCCCCCTTCGGGCGGAAATCAACAAAAATCAAAAAGCCAACATCAAAACGATTCAGTTCAGTATATCCCAGCTTCAAAATCGCCACAACACAGTCTTCATTCGTTTTAAAGGGTAACATCATTTCTTGAAGAGGTTTGCAATATGAGCCTAAAACTAATGATCGTCTTAGCCCAATTAAATTGGCTTACTTATTTTGCATTTTCAATAATGCAAAGGTGTTCTATTTGAGTTTGTAAATATTCCCTAAAAGTTTCATATCTACCGTTCATTACATTTCTGATAAAAAAGTGATTAAGTAAATATCAGCCAAAATAATGATCTTGCCAACCCAAGTAACTTGACATTGGCTTGCTTATTTTGGAATTTAACAATGCAAAAGTGTTCTATTTTGGTTCTTAATTAATTCCAGAGTGTTTAACTTTTCACATACTCTTAAAAGTTCTGAGCTAGCAGTGATTTAGTGAATATGAAAATAATAAAGATCTTTATAACTCTGAGTAAGAAGTGATAAATTGGTGATTTGGCTTTGTTGTTTATTAATTAAATTTTAAATTTTAAAGTTCTTAATTTCTTCTCTGAATGATAAGTAATTAACTGACTATTCTCCTATACATTTCTTTGTTTCTTTCTCTCATTGTTTTCTTTTCTTTTCTCTGCTAGCAATGAGTAGTCTACCTTGTGATCTTTTATAAAAGATCTGAAAAGTTATTGTGTTTTTAGATAATCTGCAGATTGTGGTTATTCATTGTTATTAGATCTGTCATACCATAGCTTACATAGCAATAGTTTGTGGGCGAGGGTATTTCCAGCTTCGGTCCCCCCAAACGTGCCCTCCATTCTTGTTTTATTGATCAAATATTTGCGTCTACGTGTGCCGACGACGTCGATGTGTTCCGGCGATGTCTCAGCGATTATGAAGCTTTGTGTGTCAGCTGTTGGTGCTGTGGTTTTAGTCGGCACTAGCACATGTTCTATAAGCCCAGTCGCAGCCGTTTTGTTATCAGTTATCAGTGCCAATTAAACCGCAGATGAGAAATCTGTGAACGGCGGCGATAAGGCGATAAGGACTGAACTCTGAGATGGGCGGGATAACTTAAGCTTCAGATCCGCCGCCGATGTCGATCGATCAGAGACAACACCTCTAATCCATTACGATGGCTATTGTGTTCGATACGGGTCTACGGTCTACGGTCTACGGTATACGGTCTAATCAATCAGCGCGTCGAACTGATCTATATTTAGGCTGTACTGTTGACGTTAATTGACCGCCAGTCGGTCCCACCCCCTTTGACCACCCCCTTCACTGACCCTGCCATCAATTATCGCCCAGGTATTGGCCACTCTTCTAAGTTCTGCCGGTGGAAATAGCAATAAACTATGGAAATGTTTATGCAGAGGAAAAAAACCAAGAGAATATCTGTTAAAAATGAAATGGTTAAAAAATTAAATCGATCGAAAATAATAATATAATTACAGTAGTCAATAACCACTAAATGACATCCATTGAGGCGACTTAATAATATATTTAAATTGTATTGCACCATAACAAGTTTGAAATACAAATGTATATACTTTAAACGTTAAAAATAGTATTCGTTTTTGTTTTATAAATTGACAACCTAATAACGAGATTAAGATAGTCGTGTTTATGAATAACTTCGGCCACTATCTTTATAAGAGTGTCAATGATGTATCTAATCAAAAATAAAATATAATTATGAAGATTACGAAATGCATCTCAAGTGAAAATAGCCAAAATTATATAGTTTTTTTTTTTTAACATCTAAATAAGACCTCTTTTTAATATACTTTTATTTTCTCTGTATAGAAAAGGGATTGTGGCGGAAGTTACGCCCAGAAAACAAGGAAGGGCAGCCGTGAAATAAGAGGCATAAATAGCAACAAATGCCACAGCAACAGTTGGCGACGCAAATATTTGTGCAATTGATTAAAACACACTCGCATCTCTATCTCTATATCTATCTGTATCTGTATTTGTATCTTATACGGTGCTGTTTGAACGGGCGACAAAAATTTTCCAATTTGCTTAACTCGTTATGCGGGCCCCGTTAATAATAAATACATATATTCTGTAAAGAGTCGGCTGGCACAGACCCCAATAATTGTTGTATTAAAGCTTATACGTGTGTACATATATTTGTATGCTCTTTTTTCGGGGCTCTCGCTTATCAGTTATGGAAAAAAAAAAAACAGCCACCAGCGTGCGATTTACGATCGCTGGTAGTCGTATATTATGTGTTTTGGTTAATACGCCCGATTAGCTAACGCATTGATTTGAGCCATTATCCATTAATCCAGTCAACCATCCGTTAAATTACCCTCGCAACTGGGAGAAAGCTGAGCAATGGGTTCTGACTTAACGTACACATTGGTTGATTCTGTTTCCAAAAACTGCTGACTTGACTTTAAGGCCCTCGCATTACTCACTCACAGCCAAAACAATTGTATGTGGACTGTGAATCATTCTAAAATACATCTGTCCTAATCTTAATCTCACTTGTTGCACGTTTTTAATGAATAAACATTCATTTCTGTGCCTAAAAGCCATACAAAGATTACTATACTAAACAATATTTTATATATATTTATATTTATTCATATATATTATTCAAGAAGTATGTGTTTTTACCTACTTTTTTGTTATTAATCATGTTTGTGATAAACTTTTTAAAAACTCGTTACGGATACTTACAACTTTAAAAAACGCAGAGGGAACTTATTATTTATGTCAAGAACAAGGCATAAAATATATTTATTCAAGTAAATTTAAATTAAATTATTCATGCTTATTATTAGTTTGTTAATTTGTTGCTTTTATTATGCATACAAATATTTAAAGCAATTAAAAAACATATTATCATATTAAAAAAAAAAAATATTTATATATAATTCATGTATAAAACAATTCATAAAATATATTTATTCAAGTAAGTCTTTAATACAGGGCATTAAATAGTTTTCTGTAATTATTCATGTTTATTATAAGCTTATAAATTCTTTAGTCTTTATTATACATACGAATGTTTAAAGCAATTTAAAGAAACTCTTAGGTACTATCAAATTTTTAACCCTAATACGGCTACTTAAAGTCTAGCTTTAAGCAATACTATTTTATACCAGGAAGTGCCCTTAACAAATCTAACATTTTATCGTTTTTAGACGCGCTTCAGTGCAGCGCCGATCAACGGAACGGATCCGATCTGGACTGGACTGGACTGAGCTCAAGCTCTAGAATAGGCAGCCATGAAGTTCGCCGAGCACCTGTCGGCGCACATAACGCCCGAGTGGCGCAAGCAATACATCAACTATGAGGTGAGTTTGGACAAACATAAAAAAAAAAGAAAAACCGGAGTAACAATCCAATTTGATTTGTTCCATAGGAAATGAAGGCCATGCTGTATTTGGCCGTGGAGGAGGCGCCATCGGTGGAAAGCGTCGAGGATGATGTGCTGAAGCGGCATTTTGCCAACTTCGATGAGAACTTCTTTCACTTCTGCGACAAGGAGCTAAAGAAGATCAACACATTCTACTCGGAGAAGCTGGCGGAGGCCACGCGCAAGTTTGCCACCCTGAATGCCGAGCTGAAGACCTCCATCGAGGAGTCGGAGCGGAGTGCCAAGAAGTCCAAGGGTCAGAAGCGGCATGCCGCACTGCCCGATCGCAAGGCCCGCGAACTGAAGTTGGCCTTTAGCGAGTTTTATCTGAGTCTGATCCTCCTGCAGAACTATCAGAACCTCAATCACACCGGCTTTCGCAAAATACTCAAGAAGCACGATAAAGTGAGTCTAATTTATGGCCACCGCAGAGGCATCGCTGAACCTTGACCTTGACCCAGTCAAGATCTTTGGGGGGATTATGTCTAGTCTGCGGCGCAGAACAACTTGATTTTGTCTGATGAATAAATAATATAAATTTATTGTAGGGTTTTCGGGCGAAAAGTTGGTTACAAATAAGTCAGCCTTATCGCCAGTAAAGAATTGTATTCTTCGGGTTGCACAAGTTAGAGCTTTTCAATTAAGTGCTTTTCGCTTGCCACCATAAAATATGAGTGAATCATTCATTCTAACAAGATAAGATATGTTTCGGATACATTTTGGAATAGTTTAGTTGATACTTTGGCAAGTCACAAATAATTTCAAAATAAATTGAAAGCAATCGTCGTATTTTAAATAGTCTTGTAATGGATGATTTTTTATCGGGAAAATGACATTTTATTAAAACAATATCTTTATCTAAAAAAAAATAAAAAAGGAATATCTTAAAGTACAGCTGCGGTTAAAATAATAGTAGTGAGGCATAGGACATCTTTTGTTTTAATTTACTGAAAGTTTCATGTCCTTTAACTAATAAAACATTACATTTGTATAGCTTCTACGCGTTGATACCGGCGCCAAGTGGCGGCAGGAGTACGTGGAGGCGTCGCACTTCTTCACCAACAAGGACATCGACAACATCATCAATGAGACGGAGACGACGGTCACCGGCGAACTGGAGGGCGGCGATCGGCAGCGGGCCATGAAGCGGCTGCGAGTGCCGCCGCTGGGCGAGCAGCAGAGTCCGTGGACGACCTTCAAGGTGGGCCTCTTCTCCGGCAGCTTCATAGTGCTGGGCATTGTGGTGGTGCTGTCGGCCATCTTCCACGAGATCAGCGGCGAGAATCTGAAGGTGACGTTCCGCCTGTACCGCGGACCGCTGCTCATCATCGAGTTCATCTTCCTGATCGGCGTCAACATCTACGGCTGGCGGTCGTCGGGCGTCAATCATGTGCTCATCTTCGAGCTGGATCCGCGCAATCATCTATCCGAGCAGCATCTCATGGAGCTGGCGGCCATTTTCGGTGTCGTGTGGACGCTCAGCATGCTGAGTTTCCTGTACAGCGCCAGTTTGGCCATACCGGCGTTCATCAATCCGCTTACGCTGACGCTGATCATGGTGCTGTTCCTGGCCAATCCGTTCCATGTGCTCCATCACGACGCTCGCTTCTGGCTGTGGCGCATCACGGGTCGCTGCCTGTCCGCCCCGTTCTTCCATGTGGGCTTCGCCGACTTCTGGCTGGGCGATCAGCTGAACTCGCTGGCCACCGCCATCCTGGACTTTGAGTATCTCATCTGTTTCTACTTCACCAACGGCAACTGGACGGAGGCGAGGGATGCCTCCATTTGCATGGAGAAGGACTTCATTATACGGCCAATTGTCAATTGTCTGCCCGCTTGGTTTCGATTCGCACAATGCCTGCGGCGATATCGCGATTCGCGGGAGGCCTTTCCCCATTTGGTCAACGCCGGCAAATACTCAACCACCTTCCTGGTAGTGATCTTCGCCACCCTCAAGAGCTTTCACAGTCGTAAGTGTTCATTCGTAACTTTAAATTGTATATATATATATTTAAATGGTTTTATTGTTGTCTGTGATTTCAGCGAACTATGCCAGCACCTTCGACAATCCCTATACCTGGTTGTGGATCATCGCCTCGATTGTGTCCTCGTGCTATGCCTACACCTGGGACATCAAGATGGATTGGGGTCTGTTCGACAAGAATGCCGGCGAGAATACTTTCCTGCGCGAGGAAGTCGTCTACTCGTCGACGGTTAGTTAACATTTAAAAATTACTATGATTTTATACATAAAACAGCACCTGTTTTGTTACCGCTTTTTTATAAGCCCTTTTAAACTAAAGTTTGATCCCTAATTTCGATTTACCCTTTTAGGGTTTCTACTACTTTGCCATTGTGGAAGATCTGGCGCTGCGCTTTATTTGGGCGCTGTCTTTCTACCTCACCGAGATGAAGATCGTGAGCGGCGACATAATGACCTCCATCACAGGCATCCTGGAGGTGTTCCGGTGAGTTGGTGGATGCTCATTCGAGTAACCTGACCTGTCCCAGTTAATTGCAATTGATTACACTTCATGCAGTCGCTTTGTTTGGAACTTTTTCCGCCTGGAGAACGAGCATCTGAACAATTGCGGCAAGTTCAGAGCGGTGCGCGACATATCGATAGCGCCGCTGGACTCCTCCGACCAGGCGCTCATCCTTCGCATGATGGACGAGACGGATGGCGTGATCAATCGCTATACGAAGACGAACCGACCCAAGCCCAAGAAGGTCAAGGATCCGGAGAAGCGGAGCCTGCTGCAGACGCGCGGTTCGCTGCCCGACCTTCGCATCGATATGGACAGCAAGAAATTGTAGACAGCCAGCAGCGCCGTCCACCGAGTTGTGCTTCCTAATGAACGATTTTGCGGAACGTGTTGTACGACAGTCTATCCATAATTCAATTTACACCCATTTTTTTTTGTTTAAATTAATTTTTTTTTCGCATTGTTTAGCTAATTTGTATATTTAGTGACTAAGTACTTAAAGTTGAGGAGAGACAATGTCCAGCAATAATTAGTGCATAAGTTCTCTAACTAATTTAGCATTCCATTTATGCGATTAACAAACGAAAAAGACCAAACCTCTATATATCTATAACCTGTTAACCAGTAACCTGTAACCCGTAACCCGTAACCCCTAGCCCCTAAGCCACATTTCCACGTTTCCAAATCCAATTCGAAATCCACACCTTCCACACCAATTGGAGTCGAGAACGGCAGTATTAGTACTTAGAAAAGGCGAACAAAATAACTAAAATCCAAGCAAATTAAAAAAAAACAAAAAAAAAACAAGCTGCATTGCCTGCAGTCACCACATTCCCTTGTCTATCTATCAAGTGTTGTCAGTGTTTGTCAATTAGTCATTTAGTTAGATTTGCCTTATCTGTTTTTTGTCTGTCCACCTTTTGATTGATATGCGACATGCTATAGACTGTGACACAACCGAAACTTAAACTGAAACTAAACCTTAAATTGAAACTTAAACTGAAACAGAAACTTAAACTTAAACAGAAACTTAAAACGAAAGGAATTGTAAATAGAATGCATATAATTGTGTCTGCGAGTGTGTTTCTCTCAGTATGTGTGTGTGTGTGTGTGTGTGTGTAAGCAGGGTCTAGAATTCCAAAGTAGATTTGATAATACTGAATGAGAACATTAAAAACAGTTTCTAAAAGTGCATTGTATATACGAACAAACCATAGAGCTGTCTACAAAATATATATATATGCTTATAGGCTTAAGAACATTTTGTCAGATATATAATGAAGACTTTGTCAATTTTTGCCATAACTAGCTCGCATTTTGAGCACTACTTTACCCCTGAATTTGCCTTGTCAAAATAAATTAGTCTTACGTATGTGTAAAGTTGCTTTTGATACCAATACAAAGAAAAACGAATGCACAAAATCGGAACTACTTACAAAACAATGTGTTTGTAAAATCGCTAGACATTTCTGAAAGTAGTTAATCAAAGATATCTCTAGGGATTTCAAAAACACACTGCTTTGTATTATACTCAAGTTCACAAATCTTGACCTTAAGCTAACTAGTTAACTAAGCCATACACACACACAATATGTATTGTACACCTTTGCTAACAAAACCCGAACACAAGTAACGAAATAAAGACGGCTTGAAGTATGCAGCAATAAAAAAAAAATTTCGAAATAATATCCAAAACCCACCGATCCTCATCTCATCGTGTAAGTATTAACAGATATTTTCCAATACCGCCGAGACCAGAGCTGTACCGCGCATTATCCAAAACTCCGGGTCGTGGTGACTGCGCAAAAGGACGGCCAGGATGAAGTTGGTCGAATGACCCGTGGTGGAAAGGACGCCGGATCGCTGCTGCGTCTTGTAGAGGGGCGCCTCGTACCGCACCACCGACGAAATCTCCAGGCAGGGCTTGAACCGCACCACCGGCATCCGGCAGAATAGCTCCCCGAAGTTGGCATCGCACAGACCGCCGCGGCTCAGATCCCAGCGAGCCGCCTCGATGAAGATGCCGTGCACATTGATGACCGCATCCGTGCTTTCCTGCAGGTTGCCATACAGCTTTTGGTCCTGGAAGGCGTGGCGAAACGTAAGTCTACTTAGAAAACTCCCAATCAAATATTATATGTGTCACAGAAGTGTATTTATTAATATGATATGGTGAAAACATTAATATGTTACTAATTATTAAGCCCTTTTTTAATGTAAAAAAAAGGTCTGTGGTCTAGAAACAATAAATGTAAAGCATTTTTTTTTTTTATAGTTTCGAGAACAGTTAGTTTTTAGAAACAGGTTCTCAAATCTAAAATAATCTTAATATAATATACAAATTTAAAAAAATATTCATATAGGTATCTAAAATACTCTCAAATGTACAAATTTAAAAGAATATTCTTATAGCAACTTTCAAAACATAAAAATTAAAATAAAAATTTTTTTACTTCAATATACATTCCAAATATATTTTACTTAATATTTATTTTCAGTTTGCTTTGTGTATCGGAAAATAGATCATTCCCTTATTATTATTACCCTTATTTGCATTCCAAAATAATCTGTTTTACCTACGAATTATTTTCAGTGTGGTATATCCGAATCTGTGGCATTTTCCTGATGAATTATTAATGACTCATTAAATACTCACATTCATGTCGTTCATGTGCATCTCGAAGAAATCCTGCTGGATCAGCTCCTTCTCGAACACATCGAAGTCGATCTTGAGCGAGTCGATGGGCAGGACTCGCCGGCGGGCGTAGGTCTGCAGGACGCCGGTGAGGAAGGACTGCGGAAAGAAGAAGCCACTGATCCAGTAGGAGCGCGGTGCTCCGTTCTCCGCCCACTGCTGGATGAAGTCGATGCGCCGCTGGAAGTCGGCGATGTAGCTGGGCAGCGGCTTGATCGAGAGAAAGCAGCGCTTCGCCCAGGAGGCGGGCACCTGGTTGGACAGCAGCGCCTTGAACACGTTCTCCAGCTCCTCGGACATCACCACCAGGCCCTTGATGGCCTTGGACAGGTTCGTCATGCTGTCGTGGATGATGCCCAGTGCGATGTTGAAGCGGTCGATCTCCTGCATCAGCACAATGGTCAACGATGGCACCTGACCCTTGGAGTCCAGCTGGCAAAGCGGTAAGGTAAGTGTATTACAAATTTGATTTTAAAAATCACAAAATAATAGATTATTTTTTGAGCAAAAAAAAAAAAAAAATTATAATTATAATTAAAAAAAAAAAATGAAAAAAGAAAGGATATGATATGATTAAATGTGATGATTTTCCAAGTGATATTGAAATAGCTATCTTGCATTAAAACCTATTTTTAAGCTACTAAGTTAAATGTAATCTAAGTTAATCTCCTAATATGAATCCTTTGTTATAACCTACCATCGAGAGTGTGTCGTGGATGGGCTCCCGTTTGATTTTGGTGGCCAGGGCTTTTTGGATGCGGGTGATCGTCTGCTGGCAGATCTCGTTCTCGGCGGCCTGGCCCTCGTCGGCGGCGGATCTCGGCTGGCCCAGGAGCAGCGTGCTGATGAAGAAGGCCGTCTCCTTGGTCTGGAAGACGATGTTGGCGTTCTGGTTCATGCCGAATATCTCGGGATCCTCCAGCACCGGGAATCCCTGCACATAAGCCGTGTACTCGAGCAGCGTCTTCTTGCGTGGATCGCGATAGTAGCTGTCGCCGCGGCAGTACTTGTATTCCGGCTGGATGATCCGCTTCGAGGAGAAGATGGTCAGGATGGTGCGCAGGCAGCGCAGGTCCCAGTAGTCCGTCACCCGGCCGCCCCAGGTGATGTCGCCGTTGATATAGAGTATCGCCTCCCACGGGATCTCGTCGAGCACCTGGCGATCGATGAAGAAATCGAGCGTCTTCAATCCGCACTCGCGATCGCTTTCGCTAAACTCGTACGTAATGTTCCAGCCCAGTGGACCGAACTTGCGGCGCTCCAGCAGAACCGCATGGAACATGCACAGCCCAAAGACGATGGCCCGCCAGTGGCCATTCTGGATGTGCTGCTCGAAGAAGTCCGGCTTCAGGTCCGTCATCGCCCCAAGGACATTCGCCTTGATGCCCTTGGGCGGCTCATTGGTGATCTTCACCGAGTTCTGCAGCACACTGATCGGGAACGTCTGGATGGGCATAGAGGAGAGGTAGAGCCGGAAGTCCGGATGCGCCTTCGTAATGCCCAGCGTCAGGTTGCGCACAATCGACTCCAGCGTCTGCATGAACGAGGTGGCCAGGTGGCAGTTCTGCAGGAACACCCAGTGGCCCAGTCGCAGGCTCTTCTCGATCAGGTTCTCCGCCAGCGGACCCTGCCCCTGGCCCAGCGAGATGGAGTAGTACTTGTCGGTGAACTCCATCTGGGTGGTGAACTTCAGGAAGCCCGACATCGGGTCCGAGCCGGTGGACAGCACAAAGATTAGCGGCGTCACCGCCGAGGTGTCCAAGTAGCTGGTGACGAAATATACAACATTTTCAAATTGTAAAATAAATATATACTGTATAAATTATATTTACAACCAAACATATTGAGTATATGATATTAAACTATGCAACAAAGTAATAGTAATTAAATTCAAGAAATAACCGTTGAACTCATAAATAAAATAATATTAAAATAATAAGAAAATAGAGAGTAACAGGAGTTGATGTTAAATAAATAAATAAATAAATAAAATGTACAAAAAGAAGAAGACAATGTGATATGAAAATATGCAACATAGTAATTAGTAATAGTAATTAGTAATAGTAATAGTAATAGTAAGTAAGTAATAGTAATTAAGTTTAGGAGGAAAAAACCATGAACAGGATTATTGCTTAAATTCATAAATAAATATTTTTACCGAACATTTTTTTTTTATTATTCGATATGAAACTATGCAATAGAGTCCAGGAAATGCCAGGTTAAGAAAACAAATGTTATTTTAAGAATATGTTATTAAGTACTGTTTTGTTACTAGTGGCTTAGATAGAATAATTTTCGAGAGCAACAGGGCAGTCATCGATCTCACAAATATTAAAAAAAAAATTATTCAGAAGGAACAGAAACAAAGAATTGGTGTTTTGTGACAAGTGCCTTAAATATACAAATTTGTGATAAGACTAGGATAGTAAACTCACAAATATATAAGCAACAAAAACAATGTTCAGGTGACTACTGCCTTAAATATTAGAAAATCTTTTACCACTAGGATAGGGATCGAACTCATAAATAAAAATAAAAAAAATGTAACTATGTGGAAACCAGAGTAGAGGATCTTACACAGCGCTCAACTGGGTGCCGCCGGAGGCCTCGGTGAAGTACTTGCCCACTGTGGACTGGAGGTAGCAGACCACGTTGAGCAGGAAACGCGGTTTGCGGAAGGCGGCGATGAACATGAGCTTGTGGAAGATCCTTAGACGCTTGTTCCACTTATCCGTGGGAGGCTGGTTGTTTTTGGCAAAGTCGAAGACCTCCTTGTTCTCCTGCATCTGGATGAAGAAGGGTTTGTCCAGCTCGCTGGTGAAGCCGCCAAAGAAGGTGCCGAAGTTATCCTCTAGGAAGATGCACGCTTCCCACTCCGCCTGGCTCATCTTGATGTGGTCCGGCTGCTTCTTGGGCCGAATGTTGCCCACGGGACCGCGGGTGAGGAAGAGGAACTCCTCCTCGGACACCCGTCCCTCCTGCCGCTCCACCGATAACGCCAGCAGGAAGCTGAAGATGATCTTGTGGTTCTCGAACAGACCACGTGAGATATTGTCAAAGATGGCCTTCAGTTCGTCCACCATCAGGGTGGAAATGCGCAGGTCCACGGCCAGCGGCGGATGCTCCAAGCGCAGCACATTGCAGAAGACCTGTGTGAAGTACTTCAGGCTGTACTGGTACATCGGATCGATCTCGGCCAGACCCGCCACCACAAAGTAGAGGATGGCCCCGCGGGAGGCCAGGATGCGGTAGCGTTCCCGCGACGCGGTTATCACCTTCTCCGTCTCCTCGGTGTCAATCAATCGGGCGGCAATAATCAGCGATGTTTCCTGTGTAAATTCAATATTCAATTCAATACCAAGATTAAGTTTTCATCCCATTGAAACCCACCTTGGCGTCATTGAGCGTCTCCACCAGCTCCTCGTCATCGAGGATGTTGCCCTCGGAGTTGAAGAGCAGCTTCAGCACCTTGTCCTCCAGCGCCAGTAGTTGTTGCTTGTCCGAGTTGATCTTGACCACCAGATCGTTACGCTGGATTTCCATGGCGGGCAGCTCGATGGCCACAATGTCCCTAAAAGAAATGGTATTTGAAATCACAGGATTTAAAATTTTTTTTTTTTAATTTATTTATTTATTTTTTTTTTTTTTATCAATTTATTAAAATTATTGAATTGTCATTGAAAACTCTTTTAATTTGATACTCTTTTAATTTCTGTTGGTTGGTTTATTTGTTAAGGAATTTTCTTAAAAAGCAAAAAAAATAACTAATTAATTTTTTCTTTCTGTGCAGGTTTTTTAGAATCAGTAAAACTTTCACAATTGGAAACACCATTAGGCTTAAAGAGATTAAGTGATACAAACTAATCCTTCTCTGTAATGGTAATAAAACTAGATTGACTAAGTTTGTTGGACTCGGAAAATATTCCTACTCTCCATTGCCAACAAATCGAGTTTTCAGTTCGCATTACGAAAACTCTAATTTAATATTTATGGATTATAGTGGATCTACTCACGCCAGCAGCTGATCCTCGAGACCGCTCTCGGTGACCAGGAAGTTGACCAGGGTCACGTTGATGCACACCTCGGGCAAGTAGTGGGGATTGGGCAGCTTGGTGGTCATGTAGAGCTTGAAGTTGTCGTCATAGTCGATGACCATGTCGCCCAGTTTCAGGTAGACGCGACCCTCGAAGCGGTACGTCTCCCGCTGGAGGATGGGCCGCAGACTGGGGTCGATGGTCTCGTTGATCTCCTCGAGCAGCACCGGGTATCCCTGGCGCACGCTGTTCTCCAGCACCCGCATCATGGACTGGTCGGTCATCTTGATCACCTGCAGATTGTTAGCCCGCTCCATGTTGCGGATCCAGCGATTGGCCTGCTCCTGCGGATCGATCATCAGGGCCCAGCGGAGAGCCCTCGTGGCATAGATACCATTCTCGATGGATATGTTGTCCTTGGGCAGCCCGTCCACGTTCCACTGGCGCATCTCGTACGGATCGCCCAAGACCTTGAGCAGATTGAACTCGGCACTGGAGGGTATCTTGTGCTCCTGGCACTTGGTCACCCACAAAGCACTCATGTCCCTGCGATAGGCGTGCGAGAAGGCACCCAAATAGGCCACACAGGCGGCCGCCACCAGGACATCACCCGGCACACAGGCCAAATCCGCTGTCAGGTTCTTCACCGTTTCCCGCCAGCGCACCTGCTCGTCGGAGAGGGCAGAGGTCAGGCGACCGGCCCGATTGATCCGGCCGTAGGTCAGATCCACATTGTCCTGGATCACCTGGAACTCGCGCTGCTTCTCCTCCAAACTGTCGCGCAGTCCCTGGATCTTGGCCTCCACTGCCGCCAGCTCCTTCTGCTTCTGCCGCAGCACCGTCATCACCTCCTTCAGCTCCGCCTCGGCCGCCTCCTTGCGCTTGATCTTCGGCTCCACAACCTTGTACACCTTGGAGAACTTGTCCATGGAGATCACCCACATGCTCATCGACTTGGCCACCTTGGATACCTTCTCGAATTTCTGAAAGAGAGGTTAGAGGTTCGAAAACACTTAAGTGGTTATCCCTACTTTGAATTTTAATTTTTTGTTAATATTTTAAAAATAAAACTATATGATAGAACGTTCTTAATTTCAAGCTGATTCAAACAAAATTTGAAAGGCATACATAAATATGTAGTCTTTAATCGTAAGATATTTTTTGATAAAAATTTAATCTTATATATCAAAGATTTTTTTTTTCAAAACTCGAAACCAAAATTTTAATTGCCATCACATTTTTATAAGTTCTTCGATTAAAGACTAGTTTATTGTTATATTTAACCAGATATAAACTATTGCAAAACAAAATCCTTTTTTCACATAATTATTCAATATTTTTAAATACAAAAACTACTAAAATGTTTTAATCCTTTAGATACTGTAGTTCAGTTTTCATATTTTTTTGCGCTGTAGCAAGTCTTTTACCCCTTAAAAATATGTTTAAAGACTGTTTATGTTATTTATCCATTTCTATGGCACTCTTAATAAACTGTGCAATCAACTTACAGCCGGCACGAAATCCTTGTGGTCGATGTACTTCTTGACCTTCTTCAGGGTTTCGTCCTTCATGTGCTCCTTGTCGTACTCGAACAGCCGCTTGATGAAGTTAATGTCGGCCATAATGGCTTTGGCCGATGCCCAAGTGGGTCTGTAATAAACACATTTAATGGGGTGAGAAAGTGAGATGATAGGAATGTACCCACTTGACGCCCAGCAGGATGCAAACGGCCTCCATGCAGAACTGCACCAGAGCCGGCGGCGTGGTGAAGGACTTCAGCTCGTTGATGTCCGCCTTGGTCAGACCCTTGAGCGCATCCTCCGCCTCGCGTAGGGCCGGCATGGCTATCTCCAGATCCTTGCTGGCATCCTCGGAGATCGCCTGGGCCACAGCCGCCTTCTCCTTGGCATTCATCTCGTCCTCCAGCACGCTCTGCTTCACTGCATCCGCCTGCTTGGTCTCCCTGGTCAGGTTGTCCACCAGCGACTTCATCATGGCCGACTTCTCATCCAGCTGGGGCACCATCACCTCCAGTTCCTTGCCCATGACGGCGATCTAAGTATAGAAATAGAGTGTTATACTCTCTAAAGATTAAAGGAGCTATAAACTGTACTGGTAAGAATTTGCTACTCAATTTAAATACTTTTTATTTGATTATCATCCACTACATTTATTTATAATATTTTATTTGACTACCACATAAAACTAAATATTTGAATATTAAATCATGACATTTAATATGCACTGTATTTAACATTTTATTTTAAATTCTATTATGATATATAACATTTTGTATTCAATAGGCATATATATTAATTTCCCTTTTAATCAGTGTACACTGGAAAAAATAACGAAATTAATCCAGGTATATTAAACTCAATGTAATTTAATATTTAATTTGACTATTTTAATCAAACTTAAATAAAATGCATTTAATACAAATAGGACCAACTTTCAATTTTTCACATTAATTCAAATATTTCAATATATTATAATGTGCGTTGTATTTAAAATTTTATTTTTAATTTAATTATCAGGTTATCCATCCTATTGGAGTCACTTACCACTTCATTGGTCTCCAGCAGCTTGTTCAGCCCATTGGCAATTCGCTTCCTCTTGGCAATGATCTCCATGTTCTTGATCTTCAGCAGATTCTGGTAGAGCTTTAGCAACTCCAGATAGCTACTGGGCGTGGTGTAGTAGTGTCTCTTCATCTCCTTGTAAAATTTCACCGAGGCATCCTCAACGGTCTGTGGGGGATTTGTCCATTACCAGAAGAAGCTACTCATCATGGGTCTAATCCCACACTCACCTTGTGCATGAACACCGTGGTGCTGGCCAGCGAGACGCGATCCTCCATGTTGGGCGTGATCTTGGTCAGCAGCCCAAGGGCCACCGAGTAGAGGGCCTCCGTGGGCCAGCTGGTGAACCAGTCGATGGTGGTGCAGTTGACCAGCGAGGGGAACATGCGGCATCGGCGCCGGAAGGCATCGCCCACCGGACTCATCGACATCACCACATGCAGATTGTTGCGCACCCGGTTGATGAAGAACTTGTAGATGTCATCACGCGTGCAGAGCTAAACCACATGATCAAAATGATTTAATAGTGCTACCATGTCGACTATATAGTATTTGGAATACCCACATCATCTTTCCTGAACTCATTACACCCGTCGCGGGCATCCAAGATGACCTTCTCGAACTCATCACCCTCGAACAGATTGGGCACCTCGCCGGAATTGAGGATGTTGTTGATGTCCTCGAGGAACTCCTCCTCCACAATCTGGCTGTCGATCAGTAGGAAGGTCACCGGTTGGTTTTCAATCTGTTAAAGAAAAAAATAATAAATAATAAATAATAATTTCGGCAAAAATGTATTAAAAGTTTTAAGTTTGCTAAACAAACTCTTTCCCTTTAATGCTCATATGTTTGTCAACTTTATCCGGATCGACTTGTAGTTTTTAGGACGAAATGGGTATACCTCAAGAGCTTGCACAAAATAATGTTTTAAAATTTCAAACTAGCAAATGGGTAAGTAAATAGGTGAGTAACCTCCTGAAATACTCACGCCAGCGATCCGGTAGAGGACGCGCAGATCCTCGTGGAAGGCGTTGAGGTCGTAGTTGCGCCGCATCTCGATCTGCCAGCAGTTGTACTCGTTGACGTGCGAGGCCAGACGGGTGAGGGACTGTTTGCCCATGCCGGCCACGCCCACCAGCAGCCCATTGCCGCGATCGCTGCGCAAGAGGCGCGCCAGCCGCACCGTGTGCTCCATGGCGTCCTGGAAGAGGATCAGGTGCATCTGCTTGCCCACCGCCACCGTGTTGTAGTCGGCAATGTAGTCGTTGAGCACGCTCTCCAGCTTGCCCTGATCCCTGATCTCGTCGTAGATGCGTTCGTTCTTCGGTTTGCCAAAGACCATGAAGTCGCCAAAGAGAATGGGCGGTTCGGCATCATCGATCACCGGGCGATCGAAGTGCTCCAGGCAGACGTCCCGCATTAACGACTTGAACAGCTGCTTGTCGTCGTGGTCGATCAGGCGGTCGTGGAAGACGCGCGTGGTCTCGTGGTAGAAGAGCCGCAGGATCTGGTTCTCCTGGTTGTAGTTCAGATTGCTGGCCTGCAGGATGCCCTGTATGCACTTGGACAGGTCGCGCAGATTGAAGATATAGTGCGATCGATCCGGCGTGGGCAGCATCACATTGGCCACCCGCATGTACACGTCCACACAGGCATTGACCATGGCCTCGGAGAGATTGCGCACCGCCGACGAGAAGGTCTGCAGGAAGCCGCGCAGTATGCCATTGAAGATCTGGGTAAGGGTCTCCTCGTTCGGTTTTGGTAGCGAGAACAGGGCGAAGTGCCGGACGAAGCGCGGCGTCAGTGGGTTGCGTCCTCCACCTGGCGGAGCACAGGCACAGCCCAGGACCACGTCGAGGATCTCCTTCCAGTAGAGCTTTTCGCGGTCGTAGAAGCCTTTGAAGTCGAGGAACTGACGCAGCAGCTCAATGGCCGGCGAGGCGCCATACGTGTCCAGCTTGGGCATGTTCACGTCGTCGATGAACACGATCACCGTCTTGCCCACCGGAGCACCCAGCTGCGTCTTCTTGCGCTTCTCCAGCGGCCCCTCGATCATCTCCTGGGTGCGCACACTGCTCGTCTGGGCGGAGAAGTTCAGGATCACCGGTATGACACGGCCCTCGGACAGGCGTTTCATGCAACTGATGGCCAGCACCGTCTTGCCCACGCCCGTGTCCCCAGTGAACATGACGGGCATGCCCCGTTTGAACAGCAGATCGGACACATAGCTGGAGGGGATTGGCATTGAGCACGGAGATCTGGATACTACTACTACTACTACACTGGCAGAGGAGCCATCTCACCCATATTTGGTGGTGTCCACCGTGGGCACCTGCATGTCGTAGTAGGAGGTCTCCGGATCGAACACAAACTTGGCCATTATATCCAGCCAGTTGCCCCAGTCCATTTTCTCCAGGTCGATGCGATAGTTCCACATGGAATAGTTGGGCAGGCTGTTTGGCAATAGAGATATAAAGTTGCGCTCAAAATAATAGTAGCTTTTTAGCTCAAGAATAATATCAATCAAAATTAGTTTGGGAGCAATTTTGGAAATTTGTTTTTATTTATACTATAAACTAAATGGGGCAAATCTAAAAATCTACAAATCTACAATTATCATATGTATAATATTTTAAAACATTTTTTAAAAAGAATTATAAACAAAAAATTCTTTTTTAATTTTAATTTGAAAAACATTTTCATTCCAATTCAAAGTGCAGATGAACGACGATTAATGGTTACTTCAATTAATTGCTAAAAAATCATTTACTTAACTAATTCGAAATGTTAATTTTAAGGAATTATTTTACAGTTTTTTTTTAAGTCTAATTTTGTTGAGTGATTAGTTAGCATTATAATTAATGAAATAAATATTGTCCTATGTCTCAAAGATATGTTTTAAGCATTTTACATTTTTCCACTACCTAAATGCAGAGGTGCTCAATTTAATTAGTTAATTAATTAAGTTAAAAGATTAGCGATGAAAAATAAATAATCTATATAATTGTGGATAGTTTGCACATTGTTAGTGTCTACTGTGTGCAATTGCAAAGGCGTGATGGTACAGTGAGCCCCCCCTCCCACCTACTCTTACCTCATATTCGGATGCTGGGAAATGGCCCGGCTCCACTGCTCCTCGAAGGACACCTTCTCCGCATCCTTGAGATTCGAGGCAACGGCCCAGAGCACCGCCCAGGCGAAGATCTTGGTCAGCAGCTCCTTGGCCTGCACCTCGGCCAGCGGTGTCCACTTGACCGCCTCCAGCTGGGATGAGATCAGCTCGCAGCACAGTCGCACCTTGGAGTTGAGCACCTGATGGATGGTATACACCGCCCGCTTCCGTTCGATCTTCAGCGCCTTGTCGAAGTGGCCCACGAAGAGCTGGTAGCAGAACTCGGCCAGCGGTGCCGGCAGCTTGTGCCGCATGTCCACCTCGCGCCAGGTGTCGATCAGCGGCATCCAGCCGAGGTCGCCGGGGTCCACGTACACCATGCCGCACCGCGAGACGGTGGCTGGGGAGGCCTGCAGCAGGTCCTGCACCTCGAAGAGCATGTGGATCCAGGCGGTCAGCTTGATGCGCTCCGAGTTGGCCAGGCACAGCATCTTGTTGTCGTCCAGCACCGTGTTCAGGTTCTCGATCCACACCGCATCCACGGGCCCGTCGCACATGATCCACTGGTGGATCTCATCTGCAAAAAAAAAATAAATAAATTAAGTAAATAAATAAATAAAATAGGCAAAAATACAGCTAGCAAACAATATTTTGGTAACTGAATTAGATCATTTTTTTGTCATTATAAAATGCATTTAAAAAATAAGTTTTGCAAAAAAAAAATTAAATAAATAAAAAAAAAAATAATAATAAAAATTTAAAATAGTAACAACACAGCTAACAAAAAATATTATGGTATAAAAATCAAATACAAAAAATGAAAAAAATCATTAAATAAACAATATTTTGGTATAACAACTTAATAACTTTTTCTTTTCAATATAAATGAGTCGATTTGGCTTATATTATTCATATTTGCAAGTAGAGTGTTTTTACTAACGAAAATTATTTTGAGAACTTTCCGTAAAAATAGGACAACTCTAACAAAATTTAATTAATCCGGGTATATTAATCTGTAGTCGTAAAATATTTTTAAATATTTGTAAAGATAAATAAAAACAATAAGAAATTATTGTTATCATACAACATAGAAAGATAAAAATGCCTCAGGTTAAAGCCCTTACCTTCTATGGTGGTGGCCGTTCGCACGGCCAATCCCAGGAGACCATCCTGCCATTCCAGCGTCTTGGGATCCACATAGCCGTACAGCTCGTTCATGGTCACCGCCTTGGGGTTCATGGTCTGGATGACGACGGGCCGGAAGTTTGGGTCCTGCACCTCGTTCTCGAAGAGATGCGCAAGGGCGAACTCGAGGGCGTGCAGCACCACGGACTTGCCGCCGCCAGTGGGACCCACCAGCATCACGCCCCAGCGGACGCACATCGTCTCGTAGAGTTGCAGACACTTGCGGATCGTGGTCGGCACCGCCTGCAGGTTCTTCTGCCGCAGTCCCAGTCGCAAGCTCTCCTCCAGATGCGGATGCTGTGAGTCCGGCAGCTCGACGCCGGGAAACAGATCGCTGAGGATGCCGCGGAACAGGACCGCATCGTCGGCCAGGAACTTGGGTATGTTGGAGTCCCGCAGGGCGGCAATCAGGGTGATGTCCTCGCGTTGATCGGGCGACGCTCGCTTAAGGGCACCGGCCATCACCAGCACCGATTTCACGGCTCGCATGCCGAAGTCGTAGTGATTCTGCTGGCTCAGCTGCTGGCTGCACAGCTGGTACATCTGCACCATCTTGCGGGCCAGGATCTTGGGGTCCTCGAAGCCCTCCGAGTACAGGATCACCTCCGAGATGAGCGCGTAGTCGGGCACCATCATGGAGATGGGTCGGAACAGGGCCTTCAGATTGTCGGGCAGCTCGGTGCGACCCGCGTAGCCGGGATTCATCGTGATGAACACACAGCAGGAGTGATTGATCTTGATCTCGCGACCCTCGAAGACGAAGCTATTTGAAAAAGACGAAAAAGGTGATATAGACCCTTATGAAAAATGCAAAATTTGGTAAAAAAAACATATGACGAAGAGTGATGGGAATTATTAGATAAGTCGTTTAGCTGTGCAGTTTATTTTGGCCAAGTTATATAACATTTTTTTTTTGACAAAAATCATGATGTATGAAATATGCAAATATTGATCATAAAATTAATTTTGTAAGATCCGCGGGGAATGGAAAATACAGTTTCTCAAACTGGACAATTTCTGGCTGTACAGCCTATTTTCGTCAAGTTACAACAAACAGAATATTAAGAAATGTGTTTTTTTTTTTTGAAAAATCTTCAAAAACCCAAAACAAAAATCCTAAAATTGGTTTTACACCAACAAGATTAAAATATATCTCTTTTACTAAAATAAACCTGTCATATGTTTGTTTTCAATAAGTTTATGTTAGTAAATATGTGAAACTCGCAAATATGTTTAATATATTGTATAAAAACTAAGGTTAACTAAGGTTAACTTACCGCTTCACCCGCATGGCCTTGGCCGTCCGGATGGTGATCAACTGCTGGGCAATCACGGACAGCACCTCGATGTCGATGCGGTTGAACTCGTCGAAGCAGCACCAGGCACCGCACTGGGCCAGTCCCGAGAAGAAGCGCCCCATCATCTTGTAGTCGAGGCCATCCGAGCAGTTGAAGACGACGCACTGTTTGGCCAGCGCCTTGGCCAGATCCTTGGTGGTCTCGGTCTTGCCCGTTCCGGCCGGTCCAGCCGGTGCTCCGCCCAGGTCCATCTGGAAGGCGCCCATCAGGCAGAGGTAGCAGCGATCGGTCAGCGGGGTCAGCACGAGGACACCACCTGCCCCCAAATACTCATAGTAGTAGGGTATGTTTGCGGCAGCCATGCGGGAGTAGACCGATTCCGTCTCATCGGCCCAGTAAAATCGCAGCATCTTCAGCCAGTTGAAGTCGGTTCTGCAAGGGAATATAAATTTGGTGATTATTTACACAAATGCTTACAAATTGTGTAAATACTTTTGTATTTAATATATATATTTCCAAATCCCAGTAAAGGGCAAAAAAAGGCCATTTTCTGGAATTTTTCGACCGAAAACTACTAAACTTTTTCAAACGATCAATAAATTATCTTAAAGTACATCAATTAAATATATTTATCAAATTATTTAATATTTATTTAAAAAAGATCTGTTTAATAAATGTCCTCTGATTTTGATTTGCGTTGACCAAATTGGCAAAAAATGTCATTTGGCTTAATAAAAATACCACTATAAAATAGTCTTTAATCAAATTGTTTATAAAAACATGAAATTTAAACAAAATGGCTGACAATTAATATATGTGTTTTGATTTCTAAAAAAGATCGGTTCGGTAGTTTTAAAATTACTTATACTACTAGAAAAACTCATTTTAAAATTTATATTAATTGGCTACCCAGCGGATTCTTTTCTTTTAAATGCTCATATCTTTGTCAAGTTTGTTTGGATCGACTTTGGTATTTTAACGGCACATTATAAGATAGTTATAATAAAATGTAAAACATATTAAAGTACCGGGTTAACCCCTTAAACACTCACGCCTTGCAGACCTCCTTTTCGATCAGCATGCGCACCGAGTCCTTGGCATGCACATCGATGGTGATGAGGGCGCAGAGGACCTTGCGCAGCAGCGAACTGATGCTCTTCCTGGTCAAGGCGGCCAGGGCGCCCAGATCCTTGAGGCACTTCACCTCGAACTTGCCCATCTTCTCGATGATGTTGAGGGGATTGCGCTCCTTGCCCTCGTAGATGCGATGGATGTCGGCGGCCCACTGCACCTGGGAGACGGTCAACACCACCTGGTTGGGATGGTCCTGGAACCACTCCTCGCGCTCCTTGGCCGGATAGCACTGGTATCCGAACCGCATGTACCGCTTGTCGGCCACGAACATGGCCTCCTCCACCTTGCTCAGCCACTCTTCGACGGCCCCACGGGCCTTCAGTCCCTTGCCGAACTGCAGCTTCTCGCCCTCGGGCGACAGGAAGGCCACAATATCGTTGGTGGCCACCATCTTCCCGTCGCCGCCCTCCTTGGTTCCAAACTCCAGCCGGTAGATGGCGTCGAAGCACTTGCGCAGGTGCGGCTGCACTGCCTGCGGAATGCGCGTTTGGGCCAGGATCTCCAGCAGCTCATCGTTGGACAGAAAGTAGAATCTACAGGAACAAATTTTGTAACAAATTAAGACCAACATACAAAGACAAACATAGTAGCTAGTCTATCGATCACTGAATGCATGGCCTTTAATTCTGGCTTTGTTTTATAATAAATTGTCTTTATTTTTGTATACTATGTTAAATGTTTTTATTTTGTATAACTTTTTTAATTTATACCACTCTTATATTCAAAGATACTCACAAATCTTTTGTCTTACTATACACATAACTATTTAGTTTCTTGAGTTAAAATTCTTTTGAAATACCTAAACTAGGTATATAAAATCAATGTCTAAAAATGCAAAGTATATTTATCGCCTCAGAATGTATTCAATTAAAAGAACTTTATTATCTAAAGGTAATTGCTAATCGTTTGACAACCTTATATACACACCTAATAATTAAGTATCTTGAGATAAATATGTTTTTAAATATAATAATAAATAAACACAAGAACTGGCTATCAAAAATCATACTTTACTTTTTGTCGAAATTTTCAAAAATGTATTTTTTAAAAATTATTTTATATAATATTGAGCAATATACATAACAAACGAATATAATCTAAATCAATGAATTGAATATTTTCCAATGTTTTTAATGTACCTTGAATATACAAATATTCTTACCTGGGGAACACCACCCGCTTCACCTCCAAGTAGGCCTCCAATCCTCTGGAGATGAGGTCCAGCAACCGGTTGTTCTCCAACAGGACCTTATGCACCTCCACACTGGACATGGTGGGCAGGGCCAGGGCCACCTTCTTCGCCTGCCGCACCGTCTCCTTGAAGCTTTTGTCCACCGTGAAGAACATCTTGGCCTCGTGGGGCAGCTGCCGCTGGATATCCGCCGAGGCGAAGATGGCCTCCAGGTAAATCCAAGCGCCCTGGCAATCCATCCAGCTTTCTGTTGGACGAAACGGGTGAGTTGTAATATTTTAAAATTAGGCATTCTTATTTTTTAAGTTCTATCCTAGGATATCTTAAATTCTGCAAATGCTAAAAAGGATAAACCATTACTTGATTTATGCCATATTTGTTTATAAATTCAAAGTTAGTTAAGCTTCAACTGGCCGAAAGAAATTTTCATTTTCTTTTTTCCTCGACTTTTCACATTAAGATTTCTTTACTAAATATAAGGATACCCACCAAAGGTCTTGCTAAACTGATCCATGGCGTTAATCCACTCGTTCACTTTTCCCTTGATGGGGCCCACAAACTTGGAGGCGGCTATGGTGTTGATATTCACATTGGAGTCGTCCAGGACCGCCTGGAGCTCCTCGGTGCCGGCCAGGATGAAGACATCCTTGGCGTCGTGGTGCGACACAATGGACAGCTCCGTCTCCTTCCAGGTGGCTTCGATGGCCTTCAGCATGTTCTCCAGCTGCACCTCGCCGGTGGCCTGCGAGGATATCTGCATCAGGGCCTCGCCGATATTCACATCGTCGAAAGCGTGCACATCCTCGTACGTTTGGATCTTAATGTCCTTCTCCTGGAAGAACTTTCGATTCAGCAGATCCTCGATCTCCGCCCAGTGACGCTAAAGGAAGATAATAAAGGAAGAAAAATTAAAGGTCTCCAATATGGTTTAGGTACAAGAAAGTAAATCATTGTTTTGAAAAGCTTAAAAATTCCTCGAACAGAATAAAATATAAATAAAATTGAAAAATAAATAAAATAGGAAACTTACAGCTCTGAGATTGGGATTACGCAGGTAGCCAATCACGGGTAGCTTCTCCCTGAAGGCCTCTGCGGACTTAAAGAGCACGGGCACAATGTTGTTATCGGGCAGGTACTTTTGGAACTGCAGACAGTTCTTGATGGTCTTGGCATTGAGCTCGACCAAGTCGTTGACCGTGAGGGTGCCGAAATCGGCTGCTATCCACTCGGCCAGCGATTCCTCCCAGTCGGACCAGGTGCGGTACAGATTCTGGCGCATCCGTATGTCGTAGAAGCCGTTGGCCATCTCCTCGTACATGGTCAGATCGATCTGGAACTCCTTCTGGTAGCCCAGGAATTCGTCGGCTCTCTCGCGGCATTTGTTTAGGCTCTCCAGCAAGTCGTCCAGCTTATTGGTGACCGACAATCGGTTGGAATTGGCCTGCAACACATTCGATTTGAGTAGAAACATTAATTGATAAAATATTAAAAACAAAATTATCTTTAGTCTTTAAAAAATAATCTTTATAAATTCCGAGGAAATCTTTCCTCGGTTAACTAAAGAACTACTTTTATTTTGACCGCAACTGTATGATAAGTAATAAGTATAGGGAGTAATATATTCTTGAAACTTTCTGACTACAAATTTCAAAAACAACCAACCCAAAATTGTTTTACTCATGTAAATGTAAATGGATTTTGACTTAGAATACCATTAAATAATTATACTGTCAGGGTAATTAAAACTTAATGCACTCACATCCAGAAGCCATGGCTGCAGAGCTTCAATGGCCACCTCGTGTATCTCCTCCTTGAGTGTCGCTATGTCATCCTGCATGGCGTCCTCCAGCCGATTGATGAACTCCTGCCGCTTTTCCCTGATCTCCTCCAGCGTCTCCCGCGTTCGATTCAAATAGTCCTCGGTGTCCATGTAGTCCTCCTTGGCCTGGTCTTCGATCGGTATGCCAAAGTCCTTGATAATCAGCAGCAGGTCGTGCACATAGTCTATGCCATCGAAAATCTCGTCCAGTTCGGATGAGCACTGGTCCAGGAATCGGATGTGGGCCACAATTTCCAGCGTTTCGTGCGGCTCATAGCAGATCCGGCCAAAGAAGTCCTGGGCCTCCTCGTAGAGCCTTGTGGTCTCCTCCTCGGCCAATTTGGGCAGGTAGGTGGCCAGGACGTTCTGGAGTCGCGAGCAAACTGGCGTCACCGTATCCTTGAAGTTCGTCTGGGTGAGCTTCAGTTGTCCCAGGTACACATACTCCAAGATTCCGTCTAAAGCTCTCAAATTATTGCAGTACCTATCGCAGTAGGCCCGCAGCACTTGAAGATCTGAAATGAGATGTGGGCTATGTAGTTTTTCTTTGTGTGTTATTATTTTATTATTATTATACCTCTCTCTGTGTCAAGAACAGCGGGATCTGTGCTGTTGTCTATCTCAAAGTTCTCACGTATTTCCATGAACCGCTGGGTATAAAGACTAGCTCTATCATAAGCATTGCGGATCAACGCGAACATGTTTTTGCTGGCGAGGAAATCAATACATCATTATAATATTTACTTATATTTTAGAAATATCTACCGATTAAACTGGAATTGTTGATCAGAGCGCAGCAAAAAGTGCAAATCGGGGGCTCCATCGTATAGCACCTCCTCCTGACGACCCATAATCGAGGGTCTAAAATCATATCAAGTCAATACAATGTGTATATAGTCTTCGGGTGTACCTAAAACTTGTGTTTAGGTACAATTTTGTGGTATCTTAAACCCCACCTAGGTAGGTTACGGTTTTAAATAACCTTAAGCATAAGCTATGTTAGGTATTTAGGTTCTGAAATTTTTTTTTTTTATGTTTTCGAATTTAATTTTTAATCTTTTCTATGTGTCAGTAAATGGCATAATTTTAAAGCAAGGTAGAAATAATGATGTGGGTTTTTACAACCTCGAGAATTTAACTGACCTCAAAAAGCTCTTATTTATTCAAATTCAACCTAAAAATGTGTTTTATTTTTACCTTTGTTGTACCTTTAACCTCACCAGATACTTAAATATCGTGTACCATACCTAAGTACCTATTTTTGCCAAAAAAAAAAAAAAAAAACTAGTACTTTCCTAACACTGTGAGTATTCAACATATCATCTGCAAATTTAACCAACTTACTTAGTGTACTGCAAGAAGTAGGGATCAGTGGTTAATGGGTGGATATCGAGGACCGTCTCAAGTATAAGCCCTGTGATGCGCTGAAAGATAATCCTGATCACATCCTCCGAGGGCTCCACATCAATGCGATCGGGCAGCAGTCGCAACATGGCCAAAAAGAACGGACTCTGCGGCTTGTCCTCCGGCCGTTGCCTCTCAACCGGCTTGTCCACCCGATTGTGTCTGTTTATATCCTCCTCCGAAGGACCAAGCTCATCGTGCAACTCGAAGGCCTGGGCCAAATCGGCGAAACTTTTGATCGTAATGCGGTACAGCATTTGGTAGATCATCATGTCGCAGTAGGTGAGAAAACTAATCGAAATAGTCAATTGAAATGTGATCAAAATATTGATGGTTATCGTATTCAGGCCTACTTGGTCAAGGTCTTGCAAAAGGCTCGCTTTCGAGCGCGATCCATAAAGCTGTGCGCCTCACGCATTTTCTTCAGCGACGGGTAGTAGTTGATCTCGTCATCCGGATAGAAACCACGTGCTTGAATTGCTTCCGTGCAGGATCGATCTTTTATGGGGTGTACAAAGAAGACAATTTTATAAGGGATTTTGTTGGTGCTTTGCAATGATTACCTATCCTTAAAGCAATAAATTGCAAATTTTTCTTATAAGATGCTTTTAAAATGTCTAATTGAGGCTTATAGCTCATACAAAGAAAAATTGTCTAAAAGTATGCAAACATATTTTTAAAAGCGGAAGTCCAATAGATTCGTTGATAAAGATAACCTTATATTTTCCACTGCATACTTTTAGGCATCTTTAGGAGTGATTATAAAACCTTAGTGATTTTTGTGAAAAGTTAATGCTTTTCCTTGAGAATTGGTCAATTAAACATAACACTCACATATGGTCTTGCCAATGAACTCCCGAAAATCGATAAATGTCTTGCGGAGCTGCTCGTAGAGGCGCATGTGCACTTCCAGGAAGTAGAACGGATGCCAGTTCTCGATGTTGGAGACATTCACGAAATTAAGTCGCTGCATCTGGACAATTTCGTTGCGCATGCGCAGAATTGCCTTGGCCAGATGGGGAATCACGATGAAGAGGTTATTTTGCAGATAGTCGCGTGCTTCGTTCAGTTTTCGCCACTTGATCGTCTTTTGCCACACCTAAAATGTGCAAATTAAAGATAGTATTTGTTTAATACCAAAATAGTGTGGTCAATAAATTACTCAACTAAAAATATTTTATGTTATAATACTCTTTAAAAAGGTAGGACAATTACATTTATTTAAATTAAAGGGTGTTGGCCTTTGAGTATGTATATTGATTAATGGGTTTTACTAAATTAAATTAAAAAAATAGCATCAAAATTAAATAGAAAATATTATTCTTTAGGGTTTGTTCAACAAAAACGATTTAAAACTAAACCCTGATTTAGGGTTGTGTTATTTTGGCGAACCTTACCTTGAACCCCTTCCACAGCCGGAAGATGGCGAAGGATCGTATCTGGACGATGCTGAGGAACTGCTCGAACTCCTGCTGCCACTGGTCCAGTGGCGTGAAGAAGTTCTCGGAGCAGTGCCAGTAGGTGACCCCGTGGCGGGTGACGGTGTAGAAGGGTTCGTAGGTGTTCAGCTCCTTGTACTCCACCTGGCGCAGGCTGTACGGGGTGAAGTACTCGCTGTCGTGGGGCAGCATGTAGTCCATGTAGACGAACGTGTCGTCGGGCATGTTGCGCATCCGGTTGATAATGAGATTGAGGTCGGGAATGAGGGAGGCACCGGTGGTGATTTTGGTGGTGCTGGCGCTGCGCGATTTGCCACCACCACCCGCTGAAATCACGGATTTTTTGATGGAGAAGTTAAGCCGGTACCTGGGCGTCTTCTTCTTTTTTCCGCCGGCCATGCTCTCCGACGGGCCGGCGCTGCTGCCATCGTTGCCATCGTTACCATCGCTTTCTAATCGCTCCACGGACTGGCGCTTTACGTGATCCTCGGCGGTCAGTGGCATTTTGCTGTTGGCCTCGTTGTTGGGATCTGCACCATCTCCCGCCGACTGCCGCCTTCTCAGCCTCATCCTCCTTCTCCGCTCCCCGCCACCGTCGTCGTCGCCCTCGGCTTTATCTTCGTCCTTGCCCCGATCCCTGCCCTTATCCTTGATGACCACTCGGCGGCTGGACATTACGGAAATCGGCGCCCGACGGTGCCGACCTGGAAAAGTGATGGGGTTTCGATCGGCTTCGCACCGACTGACAGCTGTTATTTGTTTGTTTTTCCTGTTTGTTTTCCCGTCGCTATGTCTACTGTTGTCACCCTGCCGGAAAAGTCAAGAACTGTGTTTAAAAACAAGCGGTTCAAATACCCTGAAATTTCATGATTAAAAAAAGGTTAAATATTTCCCATGCAATATTTAATGTTCGAATTAATGTATGACCTTAATATATATTATATTCGCATATTTTTAAAATGTATTACCCAAGAATATTTTTGAGAATTCGTTAGTCCTTAAAAAAATGATGGTAGTAAATGAAAAGTAGTTAGATAATTTATAACTTTAAAAATAGTTTAACAAAAGATTTTGGCAAACAGATTTGTCATTTGTTATAATATTGTAATGATAATTTGTTCACCTACTAGATCTACCTAATATCTATGCTCCTAAACTCACCTTTTCTAGGACTTTTAACTTTTAAAAGTTGTTTTGCAAGTTGCCGACTATAAGCTTTTTGAATAAGCTTTGAAAAACTTGAAAGCGAGTTTTCCCTTAGAAGTTAAATATGTAAAACTCACGCATGCAAATATTGCAGCTAATAAATTTTAAAAAAATTTGTAAAAACGTATAAGTATAATTAAATTGTTACAAATGTTAAGTTATTTATTGTTAATAAAGATTTAAAAATTAATTTGTACTTATTAGTATTTTTATTTAATTGTTTTTATAGTTTATAGTTTTAGCTTAAATAACATTTTTTTTTAATAAATCTTCAAGCAACTTTGTTTTAACGGTTTTAATCCTGGCAAAACTTTGTGGAAGAGCTTTCGCGTGTGGAAAAGTGGAAATTCGAAAATCTGCTGCATTCCGCTGCGGTGGTTGCGTCGCTCCGAAGCCAGTTTGGCCCACTTTCCACCGCGTGTCCACGTTCTGCGTTTACACACTTCCACCGGCAAAAAAAAAAACACACACGAAGGAGGCAAGGGGCAGCGATTGTTGCGCCTGCCCGCCACTGACCTTCAAAGCTGCGCCGCAAAAGCTTTTTCGACATCGAACATAGAACGGTGCGAAAAGAAAGGCAAGGTGAAAGCATCTCTCTTTCGACGTCGACGTCGGCGTCGATGTCGATGTGGGCAGCGACGTCTACGTCGGCGGCTGCAGTCGGTTTTGGCTTTTTGGGATTCGGAAAATAGCGACTCGACTTCGGATTTTCGGAAACGAATCGGTTGGCGATATTCGGGCGTTGCGATTCTGGGTTCCGTTCCGCACATTATGGTCTCCAGCTAGTCGTTGGGTATACGGCGCGATGTACAGAGCCGCGACACGCGACACGCAACCACCAACAGCAGCAGCAGCAGCAGTAGCCGCAGCAGCAGCAGCAGCAAAAGTTGTGGCAGCAACACCAGCAGCAGCACTTGCAACAGCAGCAACAACAACAGCAACACTTGCAGCAGCAGCAACACTAGCAACAGCCACATCAGCCGGAAGACCAAACGACCATTGAGCCGCCCTTTTTAAGCCGTGTTAGTAGACCGTCGTCGTCGTCGTCGTTGAATTCGTCGCCAAAAGTCCGCTAAAACCGTCGCAGCCTCCTACGAATTCTTCTATTTTTTTCACATTTTTTTCCAGTGCTCGCGACGCGAAACAAAAATTTTTAATCTAAAAAAAAAATCTATACAAAAAAAATCTCTTTCTAACTTCATCTCACCTAGAAGAAGCTTTAAACACCCAGCATAACTTTGAGGTAGGTGTTTAGCCCTCGATCATAATGTTCGCATTTCCTCTGCTTTTATTAATATTTAAATAGCCATCAAATGGTTGTGACGTAAATACTAAACTGATTTTGTTTTTTTTTTTTGGTATTTTTTTTTTTTTTTTGCTGTTTCAAATCTTTCTATTTATTTTGAACGTCGCGACGCATCGTTAAAAACGATTTTCATATTCATAACATTGCAGGTCGGCTGTAATACATAATTTGAATTTTTCCTCTGATATTTTGTTCGTACAAAATCTAGAACTTTAATGGTTCTCACATGTGTGATGTGCGATGTTTTTGGCGATCCATTGAGCAGGAATATATTTTCCCTTTTTGCGCACTGCCATTGGAAATGTCCTTGAACATTTTTCGCTGCACATGTGTGCGTGTGTGGCTGAGCATCAGTCAAGTGGGCCTGGTTTTTCCTCAACGGACCACAGTACAAGCCGTAAAAATGTTAATGAAACCCCAAAGTGTAAAAGACAACAACAAATAGTGAGAGATGCAAGAAAGTCGCGTTAAAGAAATTCGAAATGGTAAAAGAAGCCAGGGGGAAAGTTCAAACTTTGAGACCATCCCCCAAATCTCCAGTCCCTTGCAATTTTTGTGGGCGGCTGCAGTACCGCCCCCTCACCCCGCTAAATTCCCAACCCAACCCTACTTTTTAGATACACAGTTAACAATGGGAACAATTTTACTGACTTCATTTATAAACGGAAGATAAGTTATTTCTATCTACTAAACTAAAACTAATTTATTATAGCATTTAATCAGAGAGAGAGCTAATTATAAATTTTGATGTTTTCTGAGAATTTTTATTATTTGCTGATTGCTGGTTTCTAACAGGAAATAATTAAAAATTATGCATACTTTGGTATGAATTATCACATTCAAAATTAATAATATAAAGTGTGTTAGCCTTTAGGGTTTTTAAACTTAAAAATATTAACATTTAAAGTTGAAAAATATGGCAAACTAGGTTCCATTTTTGGCTCTCTGTACTTTACGGCAACTTTGTGCCATTAGCGAAGTAAAACGAACTGAAATGAAATGAAATAAAACTACAAAAGACAAAGTCAAGTCGGGGAGCATTTTGGGCCGCAGGCTGCCGGAGCACAGGAATTCACTTAAATTGCGAAGAATGCGAATTTGGTTAAAGACCCAGCGAAAGAGATGACTATAGCTGGAGGAAAAAAGACAGGAGAGCCCCCCCTACACTCTCCGTTGAATTTGCAAAATTTTGCACTTCCCGTCAGGGGTGGCGTTATAAAAAGGGGTCGGAAAGGGGGTTGGGTGGGGGGTATGGAAGGCCAGGTGAGAGGGAATCGGAAAAGTGGCCAAAAAAGTAGGCGGGGCAGTGCTGACAGCATCGCAGGCCCTCGAGGGAACAAGGCGGATTCTTTATCAAAATGTATGACAAGTTTAAAAAGCCTTGCGGAGAACATCAACAAAATGAAGGTGGACGGGTGGAAAACGAGGGGGCTCGAAACGGTGGTCGGTAAGCCAATATGCGAAAGGATAAAAAGATAAAGTAATATAACGCCGAGGTACCTGCCGTTTTAAGCTTTAAGCCAAATAAATCAGACTGGCGAAAGTTGGGTTAAATTGGGCCAAGGAGTCATATATCATCAGGCTCTGGCACAAAAGAGTAGAGCTAAAACTTTTTAAGATTGCGCAAATTCTTCTGTTTTCTTCTCATCTTTTCCTACCTAAATTACCTTTTTTTTGTTAACACAGGTTTTAGCTATGGTCTAGGAAAGTATGATTAAAACTTGGCACATATGTGAAGGTTTAATTAAAAATGCTTATGAAGTTAGTTTTGGATAATAGGTAAGACTTATAACCATTTTCAGCAGCTATACACAAGTTTTTTTCATTCAGAAAAACATTTAGTTTTTCGTTTTGTTGTTGATGTATAAATAAAGTCGTTAGTATTATACTAAATTTGTGTAGCCTCTTAGGACGATAAGTGCACTTGATTAGTGCCAGATAATGTTTGATTACTGCATTAAGTACGTGACCTCATTAGGGCAACTGCACTAGGTCGATAGCCCACTTTAAAGTCCTGAAACGCACTGTACGCGGTGGAAGAAGGCCTGCAAACTAGGTTTATTTGGCCAACCTCAATCCCATCGGCAGTTTGTGCAAACACTTCATCCATCACCCACACACATACATACACAGATACACAAATACACACACACACACTGGCACACCCACAACCACACGCACAGCCAACGACGACCATAATTTGTTGCAAATTTATTGAAAAGCCATAAAAGAATTTCCGTTTCCTTTTGCTTTCCGCTTTTCCACGATTGCAGGCGGAAAAACCGACACGAATGCGAATCACACCCCAACTAATACCGCGCCAAATGAGCTGGAAATGTCCAAGTGGCCGGTGGCGATGGTGATGGTGATACTGATGGTGATGTTGGATGGGCCATCAAGGGACCAGCACCAGCAGCAGAAGCAGAAGCAGAAACAGCAGCAGCGACAACGGTGGCAAAGCCAAATAAGCCAAATTAACGAGATCCCGGCCAGAAGCAGGCACATCTCATTCGCATCCGAGAAAGAACAATGCCCTGAAAGAAAGCCATTCAAATCGCCTAAGTAATCGGCAAATAATCGAATAGTCGCTTTTCGTTTTCTCGGCATCGGTTTCGGATTCGGTTTCGGATTCGGATTCGGAATTTCGCGAGTGCTTCAACTACCACTTCCGTTTCCGCCTTCGTCCTTGGTGTATGTGTGTTTTTAGTGTTTTTAGTGTTTTTGGGTGTGAGCATTTGGCCAGTTATATCTATCTTCATATTTTTTTTTTGTTTTTTTTTTTTAACCCACTGTCAAAGATCTGGGCCGCTCGAAAAGTTTTTTGAATAACTAACTAAAGAATACAGACAGAGGATGCGAATCAAATCGGATAAATGAGCACTGAGAGTTGCGGTCGAGGGCAGTTCCAGGACCACTTTCGCTGGCCTACACTGTGCATCGCGAGTGGGACTCGAATCGCAGCCATTCTCGCTCTTCCCCATCCTCTGTCCCTCGCTCTCAGCATTATCAAGGCCAACTACGGATATTAATAGTTCTTAATGCATAATTATCAAAGCAATCTACGATTCAAGTAATAATACAATACATATTCGAAACATAATAACTACCGGCTCAGCCAGCACACGGAAAAGCAATAAGGTGAGTTGATTTAAATGATAACAATTTTATAGAATAGCTTTTATATTGTATTGCGCACTCTATACAATTTTCCTTTAGATAAACATAGAAAATAGAAATGATCAAAATTTAAGGATTTATCCTAAGCGGATACCGATCCCTTTGGCATCCTTCTTCTGTGACACATAATTGCGAAAAATAATTCAATTTGCTTGCATTTTATGGGCCCAAAAGCAAATCATTGACAATAATCAACAAGGGGATGGATGGCGGAAAATGGGAATAGCTCGGCTTGGCTAGGGGCCAACCTGCCGCCAGTTGAATGGTGGATAGTGGATGGACCAGCGGTTGTCCTCCAGCCACCCACAGCCCAATTTTTTCATGCCATGCATGGTGAATGTTGAATGGAAGCAACAGCCTCGGCTGGCTCGTAAATGTGGATGATGCTGCTGATGGTCGGGTGGGGACTCAGCCGGAGAACTACGGACTAAGGACTACGGGCTACGGGCTACGGACCTCGTTTGCGGCGAAGTCTCCTTCCAGGGACCGTGGCCCAGCTAAAGTGCTCATAAACATTTTGTGTCCAGTTTAGCCCGCTTTCCCAAAAGAAATATATGGAAATATTGCATGTTTCGCTACACTGAGTGTAAAGTAGTCCTAAAATAGGAAGGCTTGTCCTTCAAAAATATCACTTGGACATAAAATTAGTCTTCTCAATGATCTTGAAATAAATAAATGAACAACATTTTGAAGTAGAAGATTTTTAAGGCTATCTTGGTTATTAAATTAGCTTGCTAAATAATTAATTCGACAATTTGGATAACATTTTACTCAGTGTAGCAGCCGCTCATAGTTTATGGCCTCCTCTTTGTATGCAAATATTTTGGGACCCCTACATTTTGTTTGCTTCATTCCGCGAAGAAACCAAAAACTGCAACAGAAGCTTTGAAAATTTGTGTAGGCTTTTCTAAAAAAAAGATAAAAAGCCAAACTATAACCCAAAAAAAAACACAAACAAAAGAAACCAACAAAAATATGCGTACGCTCCAGAACAGCCAAGGTCGTTCCACTTGCCACCCCCCACCTTACTTCCCCTCAAACTCCCGCCACCGCCTCCCATGCGCACTTTCTTCATATTATTATTCGCTGTTGCTTTGCGCGTGCCATTCGTTTTGCGAAATTGCTGTATTTAATTTGGCCAGCTTCTTGTGTCCATCGCCCTCTCGCTCGCACGCCCTCTCAGCAACGCGAGCAGGATGAAGGGGAGGATGAAGAGGAGAGGAGCGGTCCCGTTTGCGCAATTTTACGACTCACCAGAGGCATACGGCTCCTCTTTTTCATCCTCCCACTCTCCACTTCTCACTCCAAAACCTCATCTCTCCACTTCACTTGCTTGTTTTATGTACACTTAAATTTTTTTTTCTTAAAAGTTTTTGTATTTTTACGAATTTGGAAACGAATTGTCATGCGTTACAGAGAATATTTTTCATAAAGTTAATTTAAGTATGATTTAGTTTTTATATAAATTATGTATTTAAATGATTTAAATTAATGTTGTTCTCAATTTTAAACTTACTGTGGGGTACAATTTTTTCGAAGTGCATCGGGCTAAAACTCTTGTTGTTGTTTGTTTTTGCGTTTTGGGTTGTTTTTCCTTCTTGCTCCCTTTGCCTATGCAGCTCCACATAATTTAAGCCGCCGACTGCTTCTTTTTCGTTTGCTTGTTTTTCCTTTATATTATTTTTATATGCTCCAATTCGAATAGAAAATTTGCAGATGGTGTCCAAAGTTGGTTTTCAGTCGCATTACTGGACTGGCCTTAGCTGCTTTGCAAGTCTGATTTCCAGCAATTTTATGCACTTATCGATTGCATGGCTTTAACCGGTTGGTGGAATTTATAAGTATTTTTCTTAATTGGCCATTATTTTTATTACATTTATGCATTCATTTAACATTTCAACATTTAGCACTGGTAACACTTTTTACCTTACAGTTAAACTTAAGCTGGCAACACTGCGGTCAACGGTAAACGCAATTGCATTCTCTCTATTGTTTGGCGAATGAGCTAGCGTGTCAAATAAAACAGATTTGCCTGTTGCTGCGTCATTTGTTGTTGCCGTTTCGCCTTTTTTTGGCTTTTCGTTTTTCCAAAAATAAAGTGCGTTTTGGGATCAGTGCGACAGACGACAAATCCACGGCTGCCCGCCAAGACTTCTAAATTTATGTAAGTTTTATTTTCGTTTTATGGCCGTTGTGTTGTTGCTATTGCATTTCGCATGTGCCGCTTGGTTGCGTTTTTTTTTTATTCCTATTTTTATCTTGACACACTCACATATTCACGTGTGCCTTTGCTATTTTGCATATTCGCTGCGCTTGTATTTTGGTCCTCCTCCCCTTCAAATCAATGAGATTGCCCGGAAAATTGGGTCGAAGGGATATATATTGGGCCAATATTTGGGTTTTGTGTGACCGCACACGTAGGAACAAAAACAACAGCGTGGCTTCATTAAAATTGCTCATTTCACTTTTATTGTGGACAAAAATTCGCGAATTTCGCTGGTAGAATTGCAAATTACAGGGGGGGGGGTTGGTCAATTTATTTTGCGGTTTTTAAACTGTGGCATCGTTGCATATTTAAAGTTCCCAGCTGTGGTCTTATTTTATGTGCTCTTGTGTGCCCCGTTGAGTTGGATGTGGAAACGCAGTGAATGAAATTGGGGGAAATCAAATTAAAGCACGTGCATGAAACATAAATGGAAATACGGTAGAACATACATATGTATGTATGTATGTATGTATGTATATACCTAACTCCGTTACGTTTTTATTTGTTTGTGTGGTCGGTAGAGATGATAAAGTGTCTGAATTTCAGTTTCAGACTATTTATACGACATATGTACATATGTATGTATGTATGTTCTTTTTGTTATCCACTTCGCTGGATTACTTTTCATAGAAAGTAGCAATCAATAATGATTTTGAATATAACATTTACCAGCTTCTTGAAATTATATAGATTTGAAATCGACCCATAATGATTTTAAATATTTTGTGAAAATTTTCCAAATAGCTTATATAGGAGCTAATTTGTCTATTAAAATATTCGAATATTTTTAAAAGTGGTATACAAGGGTAACGAAAAATATATATTGTAAGGTCAAACAGTTCTTGGAGAGGACAACTATTAATTCAAGCGAAACTAGAAGCAATCTGGCTCTTTCTGCCGCTCTAACAAATTGGCAAAACGAAATGAAATCAATTGGAAATGAGCCTAGAGGCGATCAAAAGTGGACGCTTCTGTTTCTAGCATGTGTTTTATAGGCCCACGCAAAGACACACACAAACGCACATGAGATATAGACAGTGGGACAGACATGCGATAAATCGCCGTTGATATTTATAGAGGAGTTTAGTTCAACGACACACCCAGCGAATCAAGAACAACAAAATGCGGGGCGAAAAGCGAAGCAAAATAAAAACTAAAACAAAACACGAATCACAAAAACCAGGCTAAGCTGCAGATGACCTTGCGATACCCTTCCATGTTGGCTGAGATCTTGGCCATTGGAATCGATTAATTTATGGACAAGCTCATGGCCCACTTCCCTCGATAACGCATGTACTCTGGCGAAGGGAACAAATAGCGAAGGACAGAGCACAGACTTGATACCAAGACATACGTACACAGCGAGAAATATCCGTTGATCATTAAATTCATAAAATAGGGTACACAAATTTATTGAAATAGTTTAAGTGCTCCGTTCAAATTGATCATTATTTTTAATGATATACAAAACTTAAAGCCTTGTATGTAATTTTTTAAAATCATATTAGGTACCTAACAGATTTAAGATTTAAATTTTTTTTTATGTTGCAACAAAATAGATAACAATTTTCATCTTTTTTAATGGTTGATATTTGTATTAAGGATTTTCTTCAGTTAATTAAGATGATTTTATAACTGTTTTATGTTCTATGATTGTTGGCCAATATACGTAGTATTTTTTCGCAGTGTGCACGCAACTTTGGCCCTGTCATCATCGGGCAATATTCAAGACATTTTATAGTACGCGCGTGTCCATCGATAAGCAGCAGCCCTGCCCGCCCTTGTTACTCCTTGATTTTTCCTAATTTTTTTTTTTTGCTGTCCTTTGGCATTGAAAATGTCGTAAAACGCCAGAGCGAGAAGCGACATCAACATTGTAAATCGTTAACAAATTGAAAACCAAACAAAATATTCGCCAACTTTTGGCCGTCGAGTTGGCTTTTGGCGAACAACTATAACTTTTACCATATCTTGTTGGCAAGTATTTTTGCCTGTCGTTTGAAGTCTGCACTTGATTTCAAAATGCATTCAAGGACAACTGAAGTCTGAAACACAAGAAGGTAAATTTATTA
The DNA here is from genome assembly GCF_018152505.1 of Drosophila elegans. Classification (NCBI taxonomy): domain Eukaryota; kingdom Metazoa; phylum Arthropoda; class Insecta; order Diptera; family Drosophilidae; genus Drosophila; species Drosophila elegans. The sequence goes on along the minus strand of NW_024545513.1, from coordinate 6,922,083 downwards.
AGATGGAAAGAAATTATAATAAATTTTCTTTTACTGTCGTTAAAATAATTGGTTTGGTTAATATCGAGATATTAATTGTTAACATACATCTTTAACGACTTTCTTAAAAGCATAATAAAAAATGTGAAATTATTTTGTATATACTTACAATACTTAAAATTCAGTTTTTATTATTATATATTTTATGATATGTGTTTCTTTAGATACCCAAAAACGATAATTAATATAACTATCAGTATGGCATCAAAGAAAACACATTTAATAGCTTTAACTTTCGCTTTTTCCCCTTCGCTGTTCATTCATTTTAATTTCAGTTTCGTTCGATTTTAAATAGTTTATTTTTAGTGTTTACGGTGACAAGCGTTGGAAAACGGCGCAATACATTTTCCGATGATAATTTGCCAAATCGAAAGACCCATGGGCTTTTCCCGATTTTCACGCACAATCGATAAATCCACGAAATGGCGATTTCAACAGGTGGAAAAGCCGCGAATTTGAGGGAGTTGCTAGGCTGTGGAAGTGCTAGAAAACGCCACTAAGTAAAAACCCGAATAAAATGGCCGCTAATCAAAAGCTGCACGAATATTGTGAAACGTTGCGGCAGTTGGGTGGCAGTTGGGTGGGTTTTAGGTTTACGAATTTCTGTTTTCGATTGGTATATGCCTGCAACAATAACTAATCAAAAACTGGGTGACGATGGCCGGCGGTAAAATGTGGGGGTGGAGTGTTTAGGGCTCAGGTTTAGGTTTAGCTTTGGGCTTAGGTTTACGGATTGTAAACTTGGTCCTTGCACACGCACACAAATGCATGTGCAACATGGCAGCAGCTGCAGACATTCAGCACTTTGTTGCTGCCATTGCTGCTGCCGCTAGAATTCATTTTAAATTGAGAAAAATCGCAGCTACACTGGCACGAAATCACGAAAAGTTTTAATTATTTTCTAACAGGCGAACACACACGCAGCAAGGGAGGGGCGAAAGGAAAAAAAGGGCACAGAAAAGCCAGTGAGCGGAAGAGGAGAAAAGCAGCTCGAGGCATTTCAGTTTTATACAGCAGTTTGTCACGTGCCCTTAAATCTACAATTTTCGAAAGAAGCCAAACAGAGTTGGTAACCATAATTGGTATTGAAAAGAAAAGACCATGTGGTTAACGAAAAACCATTGCTAAGTTCAAACAGGTCATCTTATAGCCATATGTGTATACACAATTTGTTAAATTATTATACTAATTTTTTTTATAGAGAATTGGGAGTTTTAAGGCAACACACAAAATCGAGATTTTAATTAGTTAAATAGTAACAATGCTATGGATATATCTTAGATTAAATAAAAATGTCATTTATTGAAAAACAACAGCTTAATTTTAAAATTTTAATTTTATTCTGATGGTTCAACAAACCATTTTTTGTATTTAAAATTTTTTAATTTTTACTAGTTTCTAGCTACTAGTATGTTTTAAGGAACATCAACGTTTTGATGAATAATTTTTTTTGTTTATCTTTGTCTTAAACCTTTCCCTTAAACGTCGAGTTCTTTGCTTTTCCAGCTGATATTAAAAATGCAACTGAATTTGCAATTAAATGAAGTTGTAAATCAATCGGGAGTGGTTTGGCACTTGACCTGGAATGGTTATACCCTGCAATGCTATGATGGGTATTTCTGTAGAATTTCGGCACGTCTTGGGCGCAGAGGAGATCCAAGAAATGGTCCTGCAAAATCGTGTCCTACTGTGTGGGTGAAAGAGAAGGCGGGGAGGGGAGGTGAGGGATATTAAATACGTTAAATAACCTATATACATGCACGTAGCCGCACACACTCACACATTCCCACGGCAATTTGTGGTCATTTCCTTTTTCATCAGCTGGGGCAATAATTCCTCGTCCTCATCCACGTCCTTTTCTCTCCCCCCCACTCTCGCTGCCTCTTTCTTTCTATGTCTATCTCTATCTCTCTTGTGGGCTGTTTTCTTTGGTTCGCTTTGTTTACCGTTAGCTCTCTGCAATTGCGGTACGTGCAGATGCCCGTCTTGTCTACGTGTGTGGGAACGAGAGGGTCAGCAAAAAAAAAGAGAGATAAACAAACGAAGAGTGAGAAAGAGATATAGAAGCCAGCCTTGCATAAATATTTTGTAGCTCGCTTTTCGACAAATATTTTTCCGACAAAGAAAACGAAAAAAGGAAAGCATTCTTGCTTTCAACCATACTCTTAAATTAATTCTGGAAACGACTGGAGAGCCCCCATGAAATATTGATGCCGTGCACAAGTGCTTAAGATATAGTCGATACAGTCGCCCGAACCCCAAAGAGCATCTGTCACGTTCGAACCAAATTGAAAACTAGTTTAAAATGCTCACAAAACTTAGCAAAACATGTGCTTGAACTTAATTTCAGCAAGGAACCTTTTCATAGATATTTAATTTCTGTAGTCTACATATGTTCTGATATATATGTAAGCTAGAAATGTGCTAAAAAATGATTAATAACAATAACTATATTTGAAAGCAATTACCATTATCTCAATTGAGCAATGGCAACAGTAGGTATGAGTGATATACTTTATGGCCAATGCTTAAAAATTACTCATACGCAACGTAGACCAATTGGAACTTAGAACTATTATTTTTTTAAGTATAAAACAAATATATTAAAGGTACCAATCACTCAAATCAATAATTTATAGTAGTCATGTTTAAATATAGCTTAGTTCGAAAAACAACGGTGCGTATGAGTAATAAACTTTGAAGGCAATGCGTTTGACCCTAAAACGCATTTTATCCAACAAATTGCTCATATTATGAGCTGGTAAAAATACTTCTCGTGCCAGGTTGCGATATAGTAAAAAATTGTTATTTAAGTGGGAATATCTGCAACTTATTCAATCTCGCAACCGTTGATTAAAGCGCAAAACCGAACTGAATTCAAATGAAATACATAAATTTTGGAATGCAATTTGGTAGCTCATGCGGAATAATGCTCTTAGGACACCGCATATGCATCTCAATTGCCGTCTCGCTCTGTTCGCATACGTGTTTGTGTGATTCTCATGGGTGTGTGTGCTTGTGTGTGTGCGTGCGAGGACATGTGGTTGCATGCATGTGCAAGAACCAAAATGAATGACAAACATTCGAGCGAGCGAGAGGGGACATGTCTCTGGGCCATTTGCATAAATATTGCCTCTGCCGCTGCCATTTGCTATCTCGCTTGCACACACTTGTCGCGCTGCGTGCGGCGGCCGCTAGGTGGCGTTGTAATCAACTGTGTCAAAATGCCAGCGCAGAAAGTCAAAAGTCGTCGCTGTCAAGTGAAGAAAAGGGCAGAAAAGGGCCGAAAGACGAGTGGTGTGGTGTGGTATGGTGTAGTGTTGGGAGCGGAGGGGGGATAGAATGGGAAAGGACTCGAGTAAGTCAAATTTTAAACACACCAAAACACACACATAGATATCAAGACACACCTGCCCAGCATCAGAGACGTTGTATATTGAGGTTAAAACGAAACGAAACCAAAGGAGGCAAAAAATGGGAAACAAGACAGGCAGAAACGAAAACGAAAAAAAAAACACGACTGTCAACTTGACAAGCACGTAGGTGACTCGCTCCCTCTTCCTCTTATCCCCTCGATGAAAGGTAGACAAGATGTGTAAAGCGCTATCTCCGTCTCACTCTATCATTTGTCATTTGTCATTTTTCCTTTTTTTTAGTCATGTCTCGCGTTTTTTGTTGCTGTAATTGACACTTAAACTCGAAATTTGACGCAAATTGCTGAAATACAATGAGAAAACATGGGGTCCTTAAAAATAATGGAAGCAACTAGATAGTTACCCTAGTTAATACAGTTAAGAGTCTTAAAATCTTTCTTAAATGTTTCATCTTGTATTTTTTCACAATAATTAAAACAATAAAATTTAATTTTAATGTAAATGAATCTGCTCAAAGGACATACTTTTTATATTCAAAAGAACGATACTTATAAAATGAAGATAGACATAGAATTACTGACACCATAGACCCAAGGATTGTTGAATTTTTAAAAGGAAGGGTTAAGTTTTTGTTTGTATAAAATTGGAGGAGTTCCTTTTTCTATGCAACCATTTTAACCCAGCAGTTGAGAGTGTCTTGCAACTGTAGTCAAGGCAGAAGGAGCAGAAGCAGCGACATTTCAAGTGTCGCATGCGGAAGTCTCTGCCGCAGCCTCGGTCGCGTCTCTGTCGAGGCTTAAAGCCTGCTTGCGTCATAGCCGCGCTGCTTGACAATGCCTCCCTGTCACTCAAACCACACAGGTGCACTGAGGATTATAATTATAACTAAAGTACTAGAAAAGGACGTTTTTTCTAGGTATTTTGAGTTCATTTAGCTTAAAATTACAAGAATTGGTTACAGAGAACAGTTGGTTACTTTAGTAAACTGCCACAAAATGCTGTATGTTTTTAAAATCACATATGAAGGTGGCTCAAACATAGAAATTGGTCTTACGCCACTTGCTTTTTAGAATTTCATGCTCATTTCATGGGCCCATCTCTAGAGGTTTAAAGCCACTTAAAAAGAGTCTTAAAGTATGCCGTTAAAGGTATTTTTCATTGGTAACTGTCCTGTGGCACATTTTGGCCCAAAATGTACCTGCATGCATTTATGTGGTACTCTTGATTCTTTTTTCAAATTTATAATACTTAAAATTAAGGATTGTTACCTTATTTTAAAGTATAAATTGACATTATTGAGGTAATGTTTCAGTGCACATACTCGTACTTACCGTGTGCACACACTCGCTCGCTCGCCACCTGTACATAATGAATTGTAATTTGAACAGACGCGGAGCTCTGAATGCGTGCTTCTGTGTGTGTGTGTGTTGGCTCTCTCCCTTTCTCCGTGTGTGTGTGTGTGCATGTGCGAGTCGGCTATTAACTTAAATTACGTAGCATACTTTTGTGAGCCGCCTGCGGATTTAACGGCATGTCCTCGTATGTGTGCTACAAAAGCAACGCATTAAAGTCGCACATACATGCATGCTCTAAGTTGTTAAGATTGTGCAGGAAAAGCAAAAAAAAAAAACCAACAAAAAAGAAAAAAACGCCAGATTTATTGTTGATGCCAGGTAACAAGAATTTTAGTGCCAGCTTGATTAAAGCACAAACATTTTTAACGCACACACACACACATACATGCTGGGGACATTTGCATAGTTATGCTTGTCACTTAACACATGTAATATGCCAGGAAAATGGATTTGACTTGGCAAAAGTCTGCCATTAAAATAAATATAACCCAAAAATGGTCGTGACATTTCACTGATAATTCGCCTAAATGTGGAAAATATTTAATTTATGCAAAAATCTGTTTAGACTAGCCAAACAAATGTTTACAGTCAAAATTAGTGTAGCCAATGGAAATATATGTGGGAATGTATACACAATTTTGGCTGGTATCCGACAGGTGTATGTGTGGTTAAGGGGAAACGGAGAACGGAAAACGGGTACCGGCAGAGGTGTCAAAACCGGAAACGGAAACAGAGATCACACTCGCCTTCCGACCACCGACGGCAGCCCCAAAAATAAAAATCAAAAGCTGCCACATCGGCGGTAATTCATGTGCGATTAGTCCAAAGGACCTGCAGGGGCGTAGCTGGAAACTGGGCTTAAAACTGGGTGTGGTTTTGTGTCCTTGTTGGTGCACAACAAACTGAAAAACAAACCGCAATTGCAGCGCAAATCTGTCAATGGGTAAACGCTCAAGGGAAAGTGTAAGGCATCAACATAGGTAACAGGGTATTTACTTTACTTTACAAGCTTAAAATGTTTTTATTTTAAATGCAGAAAATGTTGAACACATATGTAATCTATCAATAATAAGTAAAGCCGTACAAAAGCTCTTTTTATTTAATTGTTGAATATAATTGTTAAAATATACTTAAGCAAATATATTATTTTAAGTCATTAAATATATTTATTATAATTTTAAGAGTATTCGGAAATTCCACATCCGAAACTTTGACTCATTATCCCTCCTTAAAGCCCAGTTCACATTCAATTCAATTTGGGAAAGACAAATACTTTTTAATTATTTATTTATGCATATGGAAAATGGCGGTGGAGGCGGACTTGCTCATTAACAAAACAAACGATGGCTGAAAAGGGGCGGGGGCGGGGTGGTACGGGCTGGAGGCATTTCAGTTGACGCAGTTGTCAGACAGCTTGGCGCCAATTGCGCTGTGCGACCTTCACTGGCGGCCACAATGTGCGGGAAGTTAACCCCCAGCCTCCAAAAAGAGGAAAAAACAACAAAAGCACCCACCACACGCAAGCTGCGTATACGCAGCGTGGTCGCTTTTATCCTTATTTGTAATACCCTTTACTTGTAGAGTTTCTTGTTATTGGAAAAAAGCATGCAAACACCTTTTTCTCACTTTATTTTTTGGCAGTGATACGAATAGAAATTATTTTCTGTTTAATAAAGTATATATATTGCCTTAAAAATCCATTAACAGATTCAGTATTTTTAATTTTTTGCTAAAAATAAGCTGATAGAATAAAGGATAAAGATTTGTTTTTATTTCGATCTAATAATTAAGTATTCGTGTTCCTCCAAATCGTAGGCAACAATTTGTGAAATAGTAGGGTACTTTATGGTTGGATTGCTCGTCCTTCTCAGTTTTCCCCTACTCATCCAGCTGCTTAACCGCTTCTTCCTTTTTCGCCTCGGGCCAAAAATGGAATGACGGGCAAAGTGAAAAAATGGCAAGAGGCCCAAGCGAGCATTAAGGGATAAGCTCGCTGTGAATATGTTAATTGTGCCGCCTTTGTACGGGAGTGTGTGTATAAGACGGGATTGGGCGGACTAATGGGTGGCGCATATATAGAGTCAGTATGGGGGAGTCCATGGGGGAGAAACCAAACAAACTGCTGACAGTGGAAATGTATTATAATTGGAGAGGGAGACAATTTCGTTAGAGATTGATGATGCCTTTGTGGCAAAACGCTATTCCTAAGTGGATAAAAAGCTGAATTATCGATATGGCTCTGCATTATGTATCTTATGCATAGAATATTTGACAAAACATTAAATCTTATATGCTGGGAAAAGCTTTTGTATGCCAACATTAACAAAGTTGGGTAAAAGGAAACTAATGTCTATTAAACCATTTAAAAATGCACTCAAAAGTATGATTTATTTTCATTTCTCGTTTTGTAATCTTATTTTTATTAAAGATTTTGATGATTTATCGATATAGTATTGATTTCTGTATTATCAACACAAATTTAGCGGTCGAATCTTGGCTATATGGTCCCTGGGAAAGGGTCCGATGTTTCTCCAGACTATTATGTACTATTATGTTTAAAATTATAATTAATTAAGTTAGGTTACCAAAATATTTCTTTCTCTTTTTTTTAAATATCAACATAAACTGAGCGGTCGAATGGCCATCAAAATCTTGGCTATATTGTCCCTGAGTACTGGATTCATGGTCCGCTGTTTCTCCAGACTTCCTGGCTGCGCATGGGCTTGCGACAACTGATACAGATCGGCGTAGTACTCCATTCCGGCAATGCCCACGGCATTGAAACTGGCCGACACCTCCGTGCAGTCGATGATCGAGGTCTTGAGCGGGGTGACCAGCAAGGTGGAGTAGTACGGCACCTTCTTGCCCTCGATTAGTTCACGAACGAGCAGGACGGCAGTTCGGGAGCCGGCCAAAAGGTTCCAACGCGACCAACTGAAATTGTGGGACTGGGCCAAAGTGGACAAGCACGCATAGCAGTGCATTTCCATCACGTAGTTCTTCTCGCAGGATCCCTCCGTGTAGCAAAAGGCATCCTCGTCCGGAAAAATATCCACTGCGGACAGGATCAGAGTGGCCTTGAGTTCCGCCAGCGATAAGGTCTTCCCAATCATATCGGTAATGCCCTGAGTGCTGCCACCCTGAAAATTGTTGACTGTATAGCCCGATTCGGTGATTGTCATATCCAAACTGATCAGCGAGGCCGTAAAACTAAAGATAATGGTGCCGGGACTAGGAAATTGCAGAGTTAACATTGGCATTCTTTCATTATAAACGTACCAACTTTTTCATATCTGGCCGTAGGTCCCAAGTTTGATAGGGCATATTGCTGTATTTATTCAAAGCGAATCCAAAAATACCTGTATTCGGTAGGTTTGAGGTTTATTTAGGTTTTCGATTTTGTGCTGTGATTTTCTTACCCAATCTTCCCGTTCGAAATTGAATGGAGAGCTTGTCCTCATTAAACTTGGTGTCATGAACATCGCGAGTGCTCCATTTGCCCTGAGTTATGGCTGCCGCATTACTCATTTTCTGTTTGCTATATATTGAGGTTTAAAAATATATAATATAAATAAATAATATGGAAGAATTTTTATGCAGATTCTACCCCAAAAAAAAATTGTCATAGAAACTAAACTATTGAACTTTAAACTATTCTGTATGCAAAATTTCTCATTAGATTGAGTAATAAATTAATGCCACGAAAGTATCAAAATAAAACTTATGTGGCTTACAAAAAATGACTTAGATTACAGTTTTTGACTCTTCGGTATAGAAATGACACTAAAATAAATAGGGGTTATATTATTAAGTATTGAATTAATACTTGTACTTTAAAATTGTCTGTAGTTTATTTTCAAGTCACACTTTTTACTTAATTTTCCGAATCCCCCCATTTATTAAGTATTCATAGATCTGTGATTACCTTTCGCTGTCATCCTTCTTTAAGTATTATTTAAATGTATATATATTAAATATATATTTATAACATACAAGTAGAACCCAGATCCATCGATCTGCGATTACCTTTCGCTGTCACTGTTGTCACTTTTACTGGGGGGACCCAGCAGGTCGTGCAGCGTATTTCCCGCCGTGGAGGCTCCTCCTTCGAGGAGCTCCACCAGGCTGTCCACATCATCGTCGTCGTCCTCGCTGCTGTCCATGCTATTGGAGCGTTTGGCCGTGGCCTCCGGTTCGGGTTCCGGCGGGAGCTGTGAGTCCCGGACAAAGGAGATACCCGTATAGTAGGCGAATGCGGCAGCTGCTGCGGCGGGTTGCAGCACATCCACTAGCTCCTGACTGAGTGGCTGCAAATTCTCCGCCAGATCCTCATCGTTTTCCACTTCTCTAGGATCTTTCTCGGCTAGGAGTAAACAAAAATAGAATACCTCACAGAAATATCTATTGAACTAAGACAATAATGGAACATTAAAAACAAATTGCCTAGAATTAGTAATTTATGTTATATCTGAGGTTTCTTTCAATTTAGTTATAAGTAAAATATTCTTTTGACTTTAGGTGTTAAGTTTTCCAAAATTAAGGATAAATTCTATTCCTTAAGTGTCATTTTAGGTCAAAGTACCTTAAAATTCAGGAAATTTTTGTACTTTGTAGAACTTTTTTTCTTTTGGGTGAAAGCATAAGTTATTTAAAGAGTACCACGTTTTTTTTCTAGTGTAGTTTTAGGCAGACATATCTTACCCGGCTCACTCGCCCGCGAGCCAGTCGGCGAAAGCTGCTCGGATATCTGCTGGATGAGCTCCTCCTGCTGATCCCTGGGCAGCTGCAGTCGCCACAGTCGATCCATGTCCTCGATTAGCTGGGAGAATAGGTAGCCCTGGAGGTGGGCCGGTGGTCCAGATCGTGGAGCCAGCTGCCGGAACTTGAGAAGCTTGTCGAAGCACAGGGGCGGAAACATCTCGGCCGGCTCCTCGGTGTCCAGAAACTCAGCTCCCAGACCCGTTTTGTTGGACCGCAGCTTCTGAAGCTCCTTGGGTATCGCCAGTTGATCGTCTGTTTGTTCCTTGCCCTGGTGACCCAATCGGATGTGGGTTTGTCGAGCCAGAAACATCACTTTCCGGTGTCGCAGACCCGTGGACATGATCGGCGTCGATTGTTCCAGGCGAACGCAGAATCCCTGGGGCAAACGCGGCACCACAAAGTCCTTGACCAGGCCATACAAATCCACATCGCTGGGAATGGCCCGCAGATCGAAATCGTTGATTTCCCGGAGTACCTGCTGCCGGGATTCTCCGGGAATGTCCGATTTCTGGGAACGCATACGCGCCGGACAGCGGGGTGAACTCTTCAGGGGACTGGGTTGAGCGTGTGTGGAGAGGGGTGTGGCCTCGGTGGGCGTGGCCGTTGTTTCAGCCGCCGTTCCCGTCACCGCACCCGTGGCATCCGCCTCCGCATCGGCCTCCATGGGTGGTTTCTTCGACTCCGGCTTCATGCCATCGGCCAGTTCCATTTCCAGGGTCTCCACATTCGTTTCCCAGCGACAGGCCACTGGCGGCTCGAACCAAATCACCGAGTCCGGTAATCTATTATGGTTATTTTTATTCACTAAACTATATATCTTGAGGCGTGACTGTTCTTACTGCAGAGTGACCAATGCCAGTTTGTCCAGCGCCGCCTCAATCCATCGCATTTCAGCCTCAATCTCCTCGGGCAATCGTCGCACTCCGGGCAAAACTGGAGGTGGTGGCTTGTAGGTCTGGTAGTACTCCTTGTGCACCAAACTGTTGGCCGAAGTGACTGGAAGTAGTCAATGAGACCGAAAAACCGACTATTTTGTTAAGCTCATGATCCTAACCATTTACTGTTTTTGTTTTTGTAAATTGGCCAAAACTATAACTTGGAGCTAAGGCTTTTTCAAAATTTATACCGATGGTGAATTATTATTTGATACTCAACTGGTGCGAATGAAGGATCTTGCGTTTAGCTGCTTGTCCTGCTGCGGAGTTTCGAGGAAGTCGATGCAGTAGACGCCGCCAATGATGCGGTACTTGCGCAGATTCACGTCCGTCTCCAGCATGCCGTAGGCCTCCGGTCCGATGGCCCGTCGATGGGCCTTGCTCAGCTCGTCCTCGTACTCGGCATACAGCTTGTCCACGTCGTAGGTGCGCTCCCTCGGAGGCTGCGAGCTGGCCGAGTGCTGGTCCTGGGTGAGCTGCTCCAGCTCCGACAGGGGAATCTCCCGGCCGCACTCGTCGAGCATCGCCTGCAGGATCTCCTTGCGCTTGCGCCACTCCCGCTTCGTCTGCCGCAGGATATCTGCATCGAATAAAGACTGTATTTTATGCTTTATATGGGACTTTTTAATTTCTGTTTTAAAAATTTACAAAAATATTAAACTATAGGAAATATTTTATGCCAGTTATGTGATTAATTACTATATTTTACAACAATTTACATTTAAATTAAAAAAGTCAAACCATTTAAATCACATTTTATTATCATTTAACAAGTAATACTTTATTATCATAGAAAAAAGTAATACTCAAATAATTACATATATTACTAGGTTGTGAAATAAAGGAAGAAGTTGCTTACTTAGAGACGTCTTTATAAGTTGATTTTTTAAACAAATATAACTTACTAGCATTTGCAGATCGTGCATGTTTCAAGCAAAAACTGCTGCAATAGTCACTAAAGTGATCATAATTTAATCTGAGACCCCGCAGAGCTGAGCTCTGCAAATAAACCGTGGGCGGCAGTGAGATTTGCATTTCGATGGTGGGAAAGTCGATCTCATTGTGCGCAGACTGCTCGCCAATGCGGGCTTTTGGATTGAGGGCTCTGGGAAATAGGTTTCAAACATATAGGTAGATAGATAAATAGATAGATGAATATATAATTAAATAAATAGATATATAGAAAATACTTTATGGGCTTACATTTGAGCATCTTTGGAGAAGGTCCAGACGAAACTCTGAAACACATCCGAGGTGTAGATGTGTTTGGACACACCTGGCCTATCGATTCTGCATAAAAGTTTAAAAGAAGTCACCAACTTTATTTATTCATTGAATTTATATAAGTTTATATACTATTTTCAGTCTTATCATAAAAATTAAAATATAATTGAAGATGCTATTAAAAGCAGTTTTAGTAATCTTTTTGTTGTCTCTGGCCTTAAAAAGGTACTTAATACATATTTTCTGAGGCTTTTGAATTTAAAAGATTTATTCAAAGATTACGGAAACACTTACTCCATATCCCTTTCAATGTGCGACATGGTCTTGTAGGTGAACTCATCCAGATGTTGCCTAAGGAACACCCGCATCTCAGTCTTTAGCTTCACCAGATCGGCGGCAATAAGGGGTGATTTTTGCTTGAACGGCAGCATTTCGTCCAGCTCATTGAGGATCTGCCATGTACATAGATATTTGGAATAGTTTATTAAAAGGAGAGAGTGAAACCTACCCCCAGAACCTCCTGAATCCTCCGGGAGTAGACATCGCCCAGTCGACCCTGTTGTTGGCGCAGCGAAATCCTGGTCAGATCCGGCACCTGGGCATCCTGGGTCAGCAGGGTGCGCTCGTTGGTGCGCAGCAGCCAGTTGCGGGACTCCAGATGCCGCCGAGCTATGTCCGTGTGCCACTGGTGGATGTACTTGCGCAGGTCACTCGGACTGGCCGCATTCGGCAGGCCGTTGCAACGCATGAACTTCTCCCAGTCCCGCTCGTGCCGCTCCCCATCCTTGATGGCCTCGATGGCCGTGCGCACGGCGTCGAAGAAGAGCATGCTGTCCTTCAGCTGCGACCGCCGCAGCCGGTTCTCGGCCACCTCCTGCTGCTGCCGGTGCTTCGCCTGCTCCATCTCCAGCTTCTTGCGCTGACGCGCCTCCTCCAGCTTCTTGAGTCTGGAAGGAATTGAGGTTTTCGATAGTGGAAGCAAAGCATTCAGAAGTTGTTGCCTAAGAGTCAAATCTTTAAAGAACGAACTAAAAAAATTATATGTCCCCAAGCAAAAGCAATTTATTTATTTATTTTTTAAAAAATCTGTAAGTCTCTTAAAAAAAATGTATGCCAAAAAGTATTGCTTTTCGAGAACAAAAACTTTGAAAATTATATTTTAAAAGTTTGATAAGAAGCTTAATAGCTTTAAAACAAGCTACAAAAAAAATCTCAAAATTTAACAGTTCTGTGCCTTTTTTCCAAAAGACTTATTGTAAATCCTACTTGTTTATAGAGTTATAAAGTTGAAATAAAAATGTGTATTGGTATGAATTTTTGGGACTTACTTCTCCTTTTCCATTTCAATCCGCATGAGCTCGGCCTGCTCGGCCTCCAGACGGGCCTTCTCCTTCTTCGAGAGCTTCTTTTTCGGCGGCTGTTGTTCATGAAATTTGCATCATCATTATCATCATCATGGTCATAATTAATATGGTAATTAGCATTTTGAAGGGGGCTAAGCTGAGCGTTTGACCCGTGGCTTTCTTACCATCTTATCCCGTTCAGTTCACCCGTCTAAATTAAGACTTCGCCACGTTGCTATTGATCCAACATGACTCCTGGCAACCGGAGCTCGGAGCTCGGTGTTTGTGTTTTTGTTGTTGTTTCTGTTTTGTTAGCTACCCGGGCAACTTTGGTGGCCGGTAAGCAATCCTTTCTGGCCACGCCATAATTTGCCTAATTAAATATTCAATGGGAGCTTAGCTCCGTTGGCCAAAAATGTTTACCGAAAATCCCCCGTCAGGTTGCGCGTGGCAGGAAACTATTCGTTGGGGGGAACAAAAATGCCAGGTGACACGGTTGATTCCCCCAGGAAACAAGGATTGGATGAGATTGGATTGGATAGAAAGGGGTTTGGGGATTCCGCATCCTGAGATGAGAAGACAGCGATGCTTCGGGGACTTTGGGGAGTTGCAAAAGCTTCGTCTAGAAAGTCACCGGAGCGAATTTCGATAAATCGGTTGTGTCATATTAAATACGAAATCGGGGTATTTTTGATTAATAAGCTATTAGTAATTTATAAGCGAATGTCGTAAGGATATAAGTAATAACAATTAATCAATGCCGCAGGCAGTAATAAATGCAATAAAATAATTAAAATAATCTCAATGACACTATCGATGCCAACGGAAATTGAATATCCACCAGAGAGGCCAATTAAATATCTTACTTTGGCTGCCAATAATTTGGAGCACTTTTTTGATTTCCCACGACAGGGCTGTCCATTATTACCGAGTTAATTGCCGCAAGCATTACTCCGTTTTCGAATTGAACTTTGCACAACTTTCCATCGCCCTCGTCCTCTCATTTAATGTTTTTTTTTTTTTTTTTCTACCAAAGTTTTCCCCATGCGAGTCCTTGTCTTGAATTTCCGTTGGGGTGAAAATCAGGGGGTTTTTCCTTCTATTTTTTAAACGTTTTTCGCCCCTGTCCCCCAGGTGTCAAGGTGACAACGTCGCTTAATTACCAGCCTATTTAAATTTCAGCCCAGGCAGCTCGAGTTCCTTCTGGTTTCCTGGCTAATTGCAGCCCACCATTGGCTTATCAAATTAATAGCAGGTGCAGGGCCAAGGATGGGTTTTAAACGAGCACCAAGTCCAGGGCACTCAATCATTGGGCTCTCATACCCTTACCAAAAGGGTTATTTAGCGGTGTTCAATTAAAGAAATTAAGATTCCTGAGAAATTGCTTAAGGACTTTTGGTGAAGGGATAAATCATACAATAGTATTGAAGATGATTATTGTCCATAGATTGATTATAATAATAATATTAATAAACTGATCCAATCCAATCCATTAGTACTAGAAATTTATTTAGAATGATGCCTTAAAAATTCTCTTCATTTTTTTTTTTTTTATTAATAAACAAACGAATGTTGATGATTATAAGACATCAACTATAAATACTTTTTTTGTCCTAGCATACGCAAGAGATTTGTATTTAAATAAATTCTTTTATTTATTTTATACTTAACTGGGATAAACTTATTGAAATGATTTCTGAAAAACCCTTATCACAGGACATTAAAACCCCTCCATTCAAGTTGAACTACACTAAGTGCTCTTTCTGTCTACTCTTTTCCTTCATTTCTGCTCAATTTTCTGTGTCCTTTCTTTCGTTTCACTCTGTCTTTCTATTTATATTTCTAGTTTTATATATACTTAATTTTTTTCTTCACCTTCGTAGTTATTTATTGCAGCTCCCCCGTGAGAGCATTGGGCAGCCAGAGGACATGGCTTGTAATCCCGTCCCTCGGCGGCTGCGGCTTCGGCTTCGGCCACTCGAACCCATCCTCCGGCTTGACTAGGTGCTGGTGCTTATAATGCGATATAATTTTTGTGTAAATAATACAGATTGTGGGGCCACTGCGGTTGGCATGACAATATATACTTATAGAAGACTCCGGGGGTAATTAGTTTAAATTGGTTGGCAACTTGCAGTGGCCAAGTGGAAAATGGAAAAAGGCAGATGGCAAATGGTGAATGGCGAATGGCAAATGGTGAATGGCGAATGGCGAATGGCAAATGGAAAATGTGAAATGTCAAATGGCGGGTGGAATGGTGTTATGGTGGGATTCATGGCAGTTGCACAATACAAATTTATCATACGCACCGTTGACGTTGACAGATCGTCGAGCTGAAGGGCTGCAAGTTGCCACAGGCGACAGGCGACAAACTGCAACAAAAGCGATAAAAAAAAAATGAAACAAGGAGAGGGCCTTAGAATCCTCAGCTCCATCCTTCATCTCCATCTCCATCGCCATCACAATCAGCATCTGGGTGCATCCTTTCCATCTCGTGGCTCTGAATCCTGAATGCGGCACGCTCGAGTGAACTTTGCAATCTGACAAAATTTTTGAATGGCGAACGTTTAAATGCTCCGTGTTTTTGAGTCGCACAGAAGCTGGAAATGAAACTGCACTTCATGCGGAAGCTGCACTCCGAGTTGCCTTTGTTCAACTCCATTTTCTTCTTCGTTTTCTTCTTTTTCTCGGGCGTGAAAGGAATTCTTGAATACGAAATTGTTTTGCAAGCTGCATCACAGTTGCAAATTAGGTTTAAGTCAAATGTTCTTGTTCGTAATTCACTTTCATAGCAAGTCAAGGAATTTAAAAACGAATTTATTACAATTTATTTATTTACCTTTGCTTTTGTATACTGTATTCAAATGTATTCAGTACTTAATAAATATTTAATCAGGACCGTTTGGATAATTACTGATTTTGACTAGGTTATAATGCAATAAATTCATTTACAAAATTTTTCATATTTTGTCTGAGTGAATTTATACTAAGAATCAGCAAAAAAGAAAGGAATTTTTAAACGTTTATGAAAGTAACTATGCCAAAAGTTCTCCAGAGTTCAGTTTAAAATGGTAATGTTGCGCAAAAAATATATAAAATATATAAATATATAATACTAGTTTCTTTCAATTTAACTTGTTATTTGTGTCAGTTAAAATAATAAATCCATTCAGTGAGTAACTCACAACTGGATACTCGATTCTTGCGCTCTTGGCTGTCGATTTTATAATTATGTATTCTGTGGCTATAACTGGTGTCCAGCTGGGCGGGAATGAGCTTGGTAACGACCCAGTCAGACATCCTTGGTGGCTGGAAATGGTGGAGAAAGTGAAGAGAAAGTGGCGCTGTTGATGTGGATAGCAAATGGGGATGCGGATGACAATGACGATGGCGATGGCGATGGCGATGGAGAGAGTGTGTTCCGAGGTGGAATGGTTTCTTAATGTGCTCGATGCGACGTTGATGGCATTGCAAATGTGCACACGCTCGAGTCCCCAAAAAACGTGGCTGTATGAGAGTACTTACCAGACAGACAGAAATGGACAACCTACCTTTCCCCCATTTTTATGTCAGATTTTTGGGGGGAATACATTATACTCCCCTCACCATAGAACATTGAAAATTGGAAATATATTGAGACATTCCCATAAGCTTAATGATGATTCCCATTTGGAGATGACTCGAATCGTTGACATAATTGAACCGATGGAGAGCTTTGTTTTGGTCATGGCCATTGCAAATGGCTATGCTATGTAATGTTGTATAAATTATGGATAATTTACTGCAAACAGGTGCATATTTGATGAGGTATAAGGGAAAAGATTATCATACAACTGAAACACAACATAAATATGTCGAAAATGGAGTGTATTATGTATGAAATGATGTTATATAAGCAATTTAACCATCAAGGTGACTTTATTTTTAATAAAATTACTAATACCTGATTTATATTTACATTTATCTTTCCAGCTGCCTGTGCACGTAATTCTCATATCGTCGTTTAAACGCCTTCCTGCCCTATGCACTATATCAACAACAACAACAACAACAACAACAACAACAACAACAACAACAACAACAACAACAACAACAACAACAACAACAACAACAACAACAACAACAACTACACCTATCACTACTATAACAAACAAGAAAAAAATATAATTCAACAAAAAAGCAATCGTATAAAGCAAATAACTGGAAAATGTTGTAATTGGAACAAATGTTGTACATACCTACGGATAAATTGTAAATACATAAATAACTTGAAATTGTGAATACCCGTTACCCGAGAAAGTTATGAGAAATATGATAGTAATATAAACTAATAATATAAAGAAATACGCTTCCTTCAAATTCATGGCTTGTCCGTTACAAAATAAAGCTTTGTTTTGGTTTCTAAAATTGGGAAACTACCTAAATTGAATGTTACATTTAATTTCACGAGTTTCGGGTATCAAATAGTCGACTGCCTCGACTATCCATAATTCCCAAATATATCAATATTCGGACTAAATCCATTCGATAGAACCTTTGGCCAGCAAAATTTAGCTAGAAGACAAAATATACAAGAAGAGAATTTTTTGCACACTAAATTTAATGAACCCATGTGGAAATTACAAAAGGCAAAAAATAACAAGCGAAGCAGAGACCCAACAATAATTAGTATTAAAAATTGGTTAACAAACGGAAGACCCCGAAAGATCGAAGGAGAAGGATAAGTTGTACGCCCATTGTGATTATTAATTTTAGACATTAGGCCAAGAAACCAAAACGGCAATTCGAACTGAACGGAACAGAGCCAACCGGAGATTAGTTGCTTAGCCAAAAAAAAAAATAAAAGCAAAAGCAGCAGCACCAGCAGCAATACACGACCAAAAAAGCAAAGCAAAAGCAAGAGAGAAGCAAAAGTAAGAAGCAACTTTAGCCGCCCAAAGAAACTTGTAAGAATTAGTTAAAAAAATACAAAAAAAAAAAAAACTCTTAGTTCAATTCCATCCAAAAATCAAAACCAAACTCGGCTTTGACAAATGTGAGGCGTTCAAACTTAAACCAAAAAAAAAATAAAATAAAACCCATTGATGCGGCTGCCGAACACAACGACAACGACAACTCAATCTCAAACTCAACTTTTGCCCTGAAGCATATTCCTACTATAACCGAATCTGAATCTTAATCTGAAGTTTCCCCCGAACGCAAGGTTTCTCCTTCTCCAAATCGCGAGTGCGTTCCCAAATCCATTTCCGTTCTCGTTCTCGTTTCGATTTCGGTTTCGGTGGGAAGCTAAAGCGACTGCTGCCACTGCCACTGCCACAGATACAGACTCAGTTTCGATCGGAGTTGGATCTGGGAAACAGCCGCCAAGATGACCATGTGGCAGAGTGGCGGCATGGGAGGCCATGGCTCCCAGAACAATCCATGGATGAAGCTGATGGGCATCGTGCACAAGGAGCGGCGCCACACGGAAAACGTCCAAAGTCAGTCCGGTTCCAACGAGCGCAACCTGAACCAGTGAGTATTGATCATATAATAAAAGTATATATATTTTTGGCGACATAAGTACACATCAGATTGGCAAAGGTTGCAATTTATCAACAAAAATAACCAAGCCCCTCGTTCATATTGGTTAAAAACGGTGGCAGCATTTGGATTACATAGTGGCAACATTTGTAGCAAATGTAGGCAGTAGTTGTTAAACTTGGTAGTTACAGTTGTGCAATCAACTTGCTAAATCTGTACACATTTAGCACATATGAATACATTAAAAGCTTTGCCCCACCGCACGTCAATTTTGGTTAGACATGGTGGCAACATTTGTCTAACTTAGTGGCAACATTTGAAGCAAAAAAAATAGTTATGGTTGTAAAACTACAGTTGTGGAACTTGGGGGCAACTAAGTAATTAACTTTGTAAAATCTTTGCACAAATGAATACATTTAAAGCTTTGCCACCCCGCACGTCAATTTTGGTGACAACATGTATATAACATAGTGGCAACATTTTTCGAATAAGATGGTAGCCGTTGTAAAATTTGGTGGCTACAGTTGTGGAATTTGGGGGCAACTAAGTAATTAACTTTGTAAAATCTTTACACAATAAGCACAAATGAATACATTAAATGCTTTGCCACTCCGCACGTCAAGTTTAGCGGCAATGTCCGTATAACAAGTGGCAGCATTTTTAGAAAAAGATTATAATAGTTTCAGTCACAACTTAATATAAATTATAAATTATAATTAAAAAACTGAACCTATTCTGCATTTCGTGTTTAAATCGGTTTATTAACAGGGCTATCATAAATGTAAGACACAGTGTAAAACAAGCATAAAGTAGTGATAAGTGGGCTTTACGCTTTCCCTCCGTCATTTATTACTTTTTGTTTTTTTTTTGCAATTTCCTTGGAGCTCAATAAGCGTAATTTGGCATAGTTATGCGAGTAAATCGAGAGCTATCTGGGCCCTGAAACAAGGATATTCGACGCTGCTTGCGCAGGAAAGTATGCGGCGGTTCCTCTTTTTTTTTTTTTTTTGTTATATTTGCCTAGCCAGCGACTTTCGAATGTCGAATGTGGATGCCATGTTATGCATATTGGTCGTAAAACATGCGCCAACTGCGCAATTAAATGGCCCGCAATGCAAATGGAATGGCCAGGACGAGGAGCAGGACACAAAGTGTGCGGCTCAAGGCGGACTTGGTGGTTTTGGCGGGTTTGGTGGGCTTGGCGGGGGCTCTCGTGGAGAGTCATTTGCCACAAATCAACGCTACCAACTGGACTTGCCCTTCCCCCGGGTCACCTTGTTTATCCAAGTGAAGCGCCCCGTAAATGATATATCCAGACGGCCATTACCCACCCACTAGCCACTAGCCACTAGCCACTAGCCACTGTGCACTACCCACTACCCACTAGCCCACAATCCAACAGTCTCGGAAAGTGCAGCTCTTTGGGCTTTTAAATTGGCTATAAATGCGCTGGAGCATAAATGGATTTACACACATGCAGCTTGTTGCTGTCCCCCATATTCCCCGCCTCACAGTTGCCATCACTCATTTCCATTCCATGTTGCATGCAAATACGAGCCACTGCATCGACACGCCCCCAATCCCAATCCCAACCCAGCCCCTTTCCTCTTTCCCCTTACGAATCCAGGCCCGATTCCGCATCGCATCCTTTTTCCGCACTTTTCGCTGTGGAGTCCTCATAAAAGTTGTACAACTAGCACATGTACTTGTGTACGCCAAGGAAGTTAAATGCAAAAAGGAACTTCCGGCAGTCAGATGAGCGAAGCGGATGCCGTGCAGATTGAAAGATGGATCGAAGAGGAACAGAAGCGGCAATCTGATTAGTTGGTGGTGGCAGGAAACTGGGTCCTTGAGATACAAAATAAATTCGATTTCTTGAATGGGTTTACAAAACATCAAATTTTAGAGCTCTGGATAATTCTGGTTTAGATGGGTTAAATAATGAGCCTCGGATGAGCAGTTTTGGTTCACCTTAATGCAGGCTAACGGCTAGCTTAAAAATGGGTAGAAAATTTAAAAATTTCGGATATTTCTTTTTTACTGCGTTATTTTTTCATGCTGGTTATATTTATGCTCTCCCAAAACTGAAAGTCTAAAAGGACATTGGCAAATTATGTGTTTTATTAAACGTTTTAAATTACCATTTTTCGCAATGCATAAGTTGCACTGCTAAACTTTTGTATCCCTTTGCCCCCATGCCAAAACTTCGCTCGAGCGGATTAATTGAACCAGTTTCCCAATTTGCCAACTAATGTGCTCTAGAATCCGACGTCCTGCGTCCTGCATCCTGCATCCTGCGTTTTTCCATTGGGTATCATAAATTTATGCACCCGCAATGGCACACATGCACTTGCACACAATGGAAAGCACTTGAAAATGAAAGGATAATAATAATATTTTTATTTTATTATATTTTTAGTTTCGCTTTTTCCGTTTTTGTTGCAACAGCAGTTGTAGCAAGCAGCATCAACATATAAGAGGTCGGTTCAGAGGATCAGGGGTTAAGGGGTCGGGTTGTGGGGGGCGTGGCTGGGCTTAAGTGCACTCTAGCGCCATGGGGGTGTGTATATGTGTCTGCGTGTGTGTGGGTGTGTGTGGGTGTAAACTGTAACTGCAACTGTGTGCTTGCGTGCAAGTGTTGGAAAGTGCTTGCTAACTGTGCGATGATTTCGGGATTCCGCCGGATTATTTTCGCCCAAGTATTTCGCAATTTATGTCCAATTCACTCGCTCTCTTTGCTCTTTTGCCCTTTGCCCTTTGCCCTTCGACCTTTTCCCCTCCCATTTCCATTTCCATTTCCTTTTACCATTTCCCTTTACCTTGCACTTGTGTCTGCCCCTCGACAAAAGTTATGAATCATTTTATTGCCTACCAAATGAATTTGGAATTGTTCATATTTTTGTAAGTGGTTTGAAGTGCATGTTTGAATAGCATTGAAACCCGAATGGGGAATTTTTAAGCCAAGCGATAAATATATAAATAAGTAATTAAGCCATTCACAATGTTGTCTTAACCTACATTTCACCGATGGTTTATAGATTATTGATAGATTTGAATTAAATCAGTTTCAGTTCATCATTGAATGCGGTTTTATTTATATATTATTGATAAGTCTTCAATTTTAATCGAAGAATTAATTTTTATTTAAATTTTTTGTATTAATGCTGTTCTGTACTGTTTACCTGTTCGGTATTCGAGCACTTTTTGCCCAAGAAAATGGGAATTTTCATAATCATTTGGTCATAACTCTTGTGCCACAGCCTTCTACCGATTTTTCTGTCTCGTTTTTGGCACAGGAAAAACAATGTGCATAGGGCGGAAGGGTGCCTATGCATAAATATTCCGAAGGTCAGAGATGCTAACATAAAAGGGTTACGGAGGCGTGGCAGCAGTCCTACTTTTGCCAACCGAATGTTGTTTGCTATTTTATCTATTCTGTTTTTTTTATTATTTTTTTTCGGCGAGCAACAGTTGAACATTTGGAAATTTGCATAAATTTCACAACACATCTCCTGGACTTCTTTCCCCTCTTCTCCTTGGCAAACTTGGAATTTATAGAAATGTGCACAAAACTGTTTCCATTTGCCTGTTTTGTTGCCCTTCAAAGGCATTTGGGTCCAACATGTCCAAATGAATACTTTATAAGCCCCCCGCCCTTTATGGCCAAAGCCCAGCCTCTGTATCTTTCTCTGCCTCTGCCTCTGTCTCCGTCTCTTTCGCTCTTTGTTGCGGTCTCTGGCACCGTCCCCTTTCTTTTTCTCATTTTCTCCCTGCCAATGTGTAATATTTATGCTGCGAAATGTTTGAAGTTGACGAAACCATCGGCGTGGATGTAATATTTAACGCCAACTCTGTACAATTTACACCAAAAAAGAAAGAATCATTTAAAAAAGATGCGTTATTTTATTCAAAGAATGTTGTATCTTAAAAAAGATTGTATTTAAGGCATGTTGTTTTTAAAAATGTCATAAGTAGGCTTAAAATATATATCCTTTTTTTTATTTATTGTATAATTATTTTTCTTCCCAAAATATGACATCACAACTTTTTTTTTATTCACTGCCAAATTTCTTACCTTCTCATATGTTCTGTTTAAATAAAACATACATTTCTCTCAGTGCTTGTCATTCCACTCGACGGCATTATCTCCCCTTTTTACCCATCATCATGGTCGCCTGAGCTATTTTGCATTGAAATTGAAATGTCCGCAGCTTTTGTGGGATGCGTCCGCTTTTGGCCAGGTGAAAAGCGTTCGGTCAACTGGGCCAAAAACACATTTACATTGGCCAGCTCATATACGATACGATTGTACACTCGTGTGAGGTAAAAGTGTGTGTATGTGTGTGTGTGTGTGTGTGTGTCACTAAATCCTTATCATTTTGTCAGGCCATTGCAAAGCGACAGGCGCGGCGAATTAATTGAAAATTCAAACATATTGACCGACATAAATATGTGGATAAAGTGCAAGTCCAGTCGGTCGGTTGATTACTGCTGGCCATGCTGTTGCCTGTTTTTGTTTCTGCAGATTTATCAATGTCAGAGGCGGCATCTGGCGTACAGGGTGCGTGTGCACATATATCCTGCGGCAATTAAAGGATTACGGCGAAAGCTCCCCTTTTAAGCATCGATTTTTGTCGAGAAACAGAGATTTTCGCTTGATAAAAACATACAAACAATATGTCGGGTTCTTGGGAACTCAGGTCGATTAAAATATAGTTTTTATTTAGGGGATCTTTAAAAAAAAAACCCTTCAAAAATTTTACTTGTGCAAGTACACAAAGTTCTAATACTTTCCAAACTTCATTCGATTTGCAACTTAATAGGCCTTTTGCCTCCGGCATCCTGTCATCGTTTGTTGTCGCTGTCATCGATTTCGGATTGCATGAGACACGTTAGTTAGTTACTTAACCCAACCCAAGAATCCCTGCTTCTCCTTTTGTTTCCCCAGCCTATTAACCCATTAATTATTTGTGGTCAAAAAATCGTCAAGTTGATTTGGCAATTACTGCACGCCAGCAGAAAATGGACATAATTTGGCAGGCGACCAAGTACATTAGTTTATCCTTTTCACAATATTTTGTTAAAATTTAATAAATGATTAAAATACTTATTTATAAACATTTATTTAAGTTCTGGATAAATAAAAGGATCATCTAATTCCAATCACAATATACACACATATTTAAATAAAATATATTTATATATGTATATAATTAAAAAAAAAAGTTTATATTTAATCAAAGATAGAATATAGAATGTGCATAGTAACATTGTAATATCCTTGGCAAATTGAATAGTGAGTTAGCAAATTTTCGGTCGGTTGTAATGGGTTAAATTGCCGCCGGCGTCTTGGCCTGCTGTCTAATTGCTGGCCATTCGTTTCGGCCACGTTACTTGGCCTGGCTCAGTGCTTATCAGCCAGCTGCTCCTCCGCCGACTTATGACCACACCCACGTAACGAAAATTGCGACCCATTTGTTAGCCGGGGCTGGCAAATCATTTTTCATTTGCCCCCAGCAAATTCGCAGCACTTTGTCTGGGTGGTTTTTTTTTCTCTCTGTTCTTTCCTTTTTTCGGTTTGGGGGTTGTGGTCTGGCCAGGTGTCCTATTGAACTTTACTCAGGTGAAATTAATGAGCGCATACAGGCATAACACCCATTACCACCGGACTGCGGACTGCGGACTGCGGAGTCTACGTCCACTGTGCGTCCACTGAAGTGCACCTAAGCGCGAAATGTGTCGGCGGGGCAGGCAGGGTGTCCTTGTCCAGTTCTGGTCCCTTTTCCCCTTTTCCCCTTTTCCCCCTTTTTCCCCTTTTTTCCCCTTTTCCCCCTTTTCCCGATCCCCATCTGGATATGGATCCCCCGTCCAGATCCCTACGGCTTTTATTGGCGTCCATAAAAACCCAAAGTGTCAAAGCGAAACGCTTCAAAACACTGCGTGACTGCCAAGGAACGAGCTGGGGCCACATTTTGGTTAACATTTCAATTGACACGGCCATAAAGAACTCTTCGGGCGGCAGTAAATATAAATAGTTGGGGAACGGACGAATGAGTACCCTGCAAAAAGGTAAAACACGCATTTTTATTATTTGCTATTCATCTTACTCATTTTAAATGAGATTTAAATTATTACATTCGATGCAAAAAAAAAAAAAAGAAGAGGTAAAACCGCTCAATGCTAATATTCAACTATTTAAGCACAACTACCAGATTGAAATATTTGCAATGCATAATTAAAGATACACAAATTATGGGTTTTAAGCCTGTAGCGATTTTGGGGGCATTGTATTGTTTCAAAGATACCTTCAATAAATATTACATTTGTAACAATTAAATGAAATCGCAATTCTCTATTTGCTGTAGTAATTATATTAATGTAAAAGCAAGTTTATTTTCTTTTCATGACAAACTTGTTTTGTCTTTAATATTTTAATCTATGCTCTGTGTGTATAAATAAATGAATCTATTTACTCAATCGACTTGTGTTTGTTTGTGCTGTTAATAAGCGAATAAACATCAATTTCAATTTTGTTTTGATTGGCATCCGATTAAGCGATATGTCATCCGATTACCGCTCCCAACTCAAGCAGCCCATTAACCCAACTGTCTATATGCAATTCCGGATTCCGGATTCCGGATTCCGGGTTTGACTTTGACGGTGGCCACCTGGGTGTGCTTTGTGTTTGCGCCTTTGTGCTGTGTGTCTCGTTGACCATTTGACTTTGATTTGTTGTTTGGCTGCGTTGGACTACAAGTACCGACCGAATGCCTCTCTATCTACAGAAAATAAAATATATATATATATAAAAAACACACACAGAACACACAAAGGATGGCAAACAAACATAGACAGAAGGCGGTGTGCAAGTGGCGAAAGACAATTCGTAGCACTCAATTAACGCATTTAAAAGTACAATGAAGATCCAAGGCGGGGAGGTCAGAGGTCGCCACTTGTCGGGGTTTATTTCGAGATTTCGAAATGTCGAGATGTCGAGATTTCAGTGGTGCTCTGATGCCCGGCATTGTGCATACGCCCCATTGTCTCTGGCACGCGGCGAGAGCCATCATTGGTATTGTCTAGCCCACAATGGATCCTCCTTCGCTTATCCTGCCTTCTGCTCCTACTGTTTCTCAGGTCTCTCATGTTTCTCATGTTTCTCAGGCTCCACCCGTGACACACACCCCACACCCCAAGTTGCAGCAAACAAACCCCCAATCACCGAGAGAACGAGAACCAACAGCCAACAAAAAAATTGAATTGGGGTCCAGCAAGAGCTGGATTTGGTTTAGAGCAATTGCCATAACCCGTAGCTTGCAGCACCATCAATTGATTGTCCCGATCCGTTTGCTCTGCAGATAGGAAGTGATTTCGATTTGCTGAAAATTGAAAACATACTGGGGAAATAAATCCTCTGCCTAGGTATCCAGCAATCGAGTGGTTAAACATTCCCAATTTGATTAATCCTTTGGTAATGCTGGATAATCTTATGGTTATGTGTGGATTTACATAAACAATAAACAAACTTTAAAAAAATAAAAAATATAATAAAAAGAGAGCAGGCAAACACACAGTTTGTGCACTTTTTTGGGAATTAAAATATGTAATGCATAAATAAACTAAAGGGCTTCAGTAACTTATTCATATTTGTAGAGTCTCTTTATTAATGACTAAAATATGGATTTATTAAATTCCACCAAAAGCAAAAGTAAAGGACTTCGAACCACCAATGATTAATCTCAGTCTGAGCAGTATTAAAGTTGTAATAGTTTCAAGATGACGTTTAAGCTATCATTTGAGACTTGGTCAAGTCGTTCGAGGCTCAATTTGCGACGGTTAAGGGCACGTTATGGCCAGCCCAAGTGATCTCTGCCACTTGACGGGGTCATTCATTAAAGTTTCATTGGCACACACCCCCTCGTCGGCTTTACTACGAGAAATAATTTAACGCATCAACGATTGGCAGCTTTGGCCATGATTATTGGCCCTTTTCCCTTAAACGTTGGCCTCTTGTAATTGCTATCACTGTCCCTTTCGCACGGACTCTGGCCCTCTCTTTCACTCGCTCTATCTTTGTGCCCTTTAGTGTTGGCATTTTGGCTACTAGCCGAATGAGTTTTGTTTTAAGTTGGTTAAATGAAAAGGTGCATATAATACCTATATTTTTATACCCTTGCAGAGGGTATTATAATTTCAGTCAGAAGTTTGCAACGCAGTGAAGGAGACATCTCCGACCCTATAAAGTATATATATTCTTGATCAGCATCACTAGTAGAGTCGATCTAGCCATGTCCGTCTGTCCGTCCGTCTGTCCGTCTGTCCGTCCGTCTGTCCGTCTGTCCGTCTGTCCGTCTGTCCGTCCGTTTATATGCAAACTAGTCTCTCAGTTTTAAAGCTATCTGCATGAAACTTTCCCAAAAGTTGTCTTCCTATTGCAGGTAGTATATAAGTCGGAACGAGCCGGATCGGACGACTATAGCATATAGCTCCCATAGGAACAATCGGAAAAATAAATGAAAAAAAATTATAACTTTGCTGTTTTTAAATTTTTTTTTTAGTTCTTCGACATATGGCAATGGTTAAATATTTCAGAATTCTGGTTTAAATTTCATCAAAATCGGACGACTATAGCATATAGCTCCCATAGGAACAATCGGAAAAATAATTGAAAAAAAATTATAACTTTGCTGTTTTTTAATTTTTTGTTTTGTTCTTCGACATAAAGCAATGGTTAAATATTTCAGAATTATGGTAAAAATTTCATCAAAATCGGACGACAATAGCATATAGCTCCCATAGGAACAATCGGAAAAATAAATGAAAAAAAATTATAACTTTTCTGTTTTTTAATTTTTTGTTTAGTTCTTCGACATTTAGTAATGGTTAAATATTTCAGAATTCTGGTTTAAATTTCATCAAAATCGGACGACTATAGCATATAGCTCCCATAGGAACAATAAAAATATATAAAATAACTATCAAATAATTGAGCTGCAAATCATCACAGCTTCAATGTTTTTAAACGTATACGCAAGTAAATTATAATTTTAATGTTTTCAAAAATGTTTAATTCTTGCAATAGCTGCAAGGGTATATGAACTTCGGCTTGCCGAAGTTTGCTTTCTTTCTTGTATTTTATTATTAAAGTAAAGAAAAGAACTGAGGACTTTCGCAAAAAAATTTCTTTGTTAGTAATGGTTTATTAAAATTATTTAGTAATCATTAGAAAAAAATTTTGATAAATATATCTGGCCTTTTAAACTTTTTTGATTTATAACCACCTCTGTTTGTGCTTTCTGATTAAGGAAGCCTTGCTAAGCCATGAAATTGTTTGGGTCTTTATGGCCCAGTGACCTGCTCACGTTGTTCATGTTAAAATTCCAAATTACATTTTGCATTTTGATTAAAACGTAAACACAGTGACCTCCTCCAGCCATTTACTATTACTACACAGTGTTTAGGAGAGGGTGAAAACAGGGGAACAGGGGAGTCTGGGTCTAGAGCAAGACACTGGATTTCTCGATGCTCGTTTGCAATTTAATGAAGCAAACTGTTGCTAAACACAAGTGAAAGCGGGGGTGAAAGTGGGGATCGGATCCGGATTTGGCTTGGGCAAAGTTGAAGAGTGGTGCGAAGTGGCGAGTGGGGAGTGGCGTGGCGTTCGAGCATGAAAATTGTTTGTCCACGGACTTCAGCGAATTCCGGCGGAATGAAAGCGACTGAGGCAGATGGAAGGCGCTTAGCGTCCAACAGCTGTTCCAAATCCCCACCTCATTCTCACTGCCATACCATCATGCCCACCAGTATCCTGTAAACTGTATACTGTATCCTTTATACTATATAGTGTATACTGTATACCCCCCTTTTGGCAATTTGACAAGAGCGCATTATCCTTACAAACGGCACCAGATGGACCTGCCTCAACAACGCAACAAGAAAAAATGAAAAATGATAGAGACTCCCGACAGAAATTCGGCGGAGATGATAGAGGGGTTGGGTTATAAAACTGGGGATTAGCCCAGTCAAACGATTCCGCTGGCATTGTGCCAACAAAAAAAAAAAAAAAAAAAACAACAAAGGAAACACAAACGCAAGAGTGCGGAAATTATATGTATATTTAAAACTGCATAAATCAAAACACTCGTGCAGAAAGGCCAAAGGTCAACCGCTGTGGTGATAATTGATTGACGGTCAGTGCCAACTGCCAACGGCGTTTTTAAAAAGCCTCTGTCACCGGCAATCAATGATGAAGGTTTCAAGCTGAGAATATAATCTAAATGGGCGTTAAATTACTGAAAACTCAGCTTTGGCCTAAGGCATTTGATAAAGCTAAACACTATACAAATTTAGAAAATTACTAAAATATTTTAAATAGCAAAAACTAAAAAAAAACTTGTTTATAATTCAGATTTTCATTTACAAAGTTATCCATTTCAATACCCACAAACTACCACTTTCAACAATTGCAGTTTTGGGGTATCGAATTCAATTTGATGTCATATGTTTGCTTTCAATCGTCGATAACTCAAAGCAGACTTTATTTCACTCACACACTCGTTGGCTTTGACTTGCCCACAAAAATGGGGAATGCAATCCTGTGCAGAGGAATCCTTATTTAGGAGCCAGTGACATCTGCGACTGCTCTGTTTTTACCAATTTTCCACATTTTCCCGCAGAGTTGCCGCAATCCGT
The DNA here is from genome assembly GCF_018152505.1 of Drosophila elegans. NCBI lineage: Eukaryota > Metazoa > Arthropoda > Insecta > Diptera > Drosophilidae > Drosophila > Drosophila elegans. The sequence continues at coordinate 6,892,837 of NW_024545513.1, read as the reverse complement.
GACGCATTCCGTATCCTCGAATCGCCTCACGGATCCAAACGATGACAAAGGGAATCGGAAAATGCAACTGAAAATCGCACAGACAATGGCCGACGGGGGTTAAGCGGGACGGTGGGGCCGTAGAGGGTTAAGGGGCTGTGTTGGGTTTGGTGTTGTCAGGGGGTGAAAACGAAAAATGCAAATTGTCAAACATGCAACGCAATTGACGAGAAACGAACTCTGAGGCACGCACAACAGCGGAGGAGGTTTTCCTGTAGCCATCCACTGAGCTAAACTAAACCGAATTACACTGTACTTCTTTTCTAAAGCTCATAAATGTACATAATTTCCAAAAATTAATGCAAACTTTTGAAGATATGAAATTTTGAAATTTAAATGCAATTAGTCAAGTTGTAGTTTCTATAAATGCAACTCATGGGAAAGTGGAATAATCCAGTGTAACATAAAAATAAATAAATAATGTAAAATTGGAAAAGTATATTTTAAAAATAATGAACTAAAATGTTTCAAAATTAACAGAGATATCTTAATTTAAAGAAAATCTTATTTTCAGGTAAAGATATCACTTAGACCTACATTTTCTTAAAACTTAGTTCATTTGGACACATTTAGGCCATTGGCTATGAATATTTTCTCAAAAAGATAGATGAGTATTAAATTAATACCCCAAAAGTATTAACATAAAATTTATGTGGCTTAAAAATAAATTCTTTCAGCACAGTGAGTTTTATTATTTAGTGTTAAATTAATATTTATAGTAGTTTATTTTCAAGACTTATTAAAACTAACCTATCAGTTATTTTTGGGTGTATAAATTTGTAGAGGGAAAGAGGTCCTTTTTTTTCTGAGTGTATAAACTTAGTTGGTTGGTCGAGGGGGTGGCAGTTGGCGCTGGCTCCTGCCAAACAACGAAACGCTTTCGTGCCGAGCTTGGGTGGTTTCCCATATTGACAGGCCGTCACTCTGCCAGTTCGTCAATCTGCGGAGCTTCGGCTGGACATGTGGCCTACATAGCCGCCCATTTAGCGCCCTGCCAAATCCCCTGGCCGATCGGCAGCTGGGTCCCTGGCTGGATATTAACTCGAACCAATACCTCGCATCTCGCAGCTCTCAGCTCTCAGCTCGCACATCCTTCATCAGTGACGTCTCAGGCCAGAATCAAGGTGGACTTGTTGCTGCAATTGACAGCGCAGACGTGTACCCAAAGCCCTGGTTCCAGGCACTTTAAGGCAGGCATAATTAATGGAATGGAACCGACCCCGGATAATGTCAACATTATCGCAGCTAATTGACAATCGAGAGGAGCTGCAGAGTGGCAAACGGAATTTAATGGCACTGGGAATTCGGGAATAGCATTATTCCGCTTGATAAGTGGAAGATGGGGAGCCAGTAGCTACAGGTTAAACAAGACACTTAATTTAATGAAAATTGTGTAAGAAGTTACTAAGAACAAACAAAAATACGAGATTTTCCAACAAGTTTCGATTAAGTAGAGAGAATTACATTAAGTAAAAGCAACATGGTAAACTGCAATTGCAAGTCTTAATGGAAAGGGTAAATTTGTACACCCCCTTTTTGCCATCCTCTATTATTTGTAGCACTTTTTTGTTCCACCTTTGGCAAATTAGCAGTTCACACCCCACTATTTTCGCACACTTTCCTTTGCTGTGCCTTTCAATTAGCGAATTTCAAGACATGTGAACAAGCGATTCGACAAAACAAACTAATACCAATGATCTCAGAACAACTATTGACGCTTTAGGAAAAAAAAAACAGTTTATTTATTGTGCCTTAGACTAGGTTTTAAATTGAGCCTGGACTCTGTGGATCTTTAAGATCATTTTATTTGCTGTTTGTTTGTGTGACAACTGACTTCTAACTATTGTCGGAGATAAGACGCTGTTCGTTGTAGCGTATGGGATATGTGAGTGCGTTGCCCTTGTCCCAGGAGTAGAGTTCCTTAAAATAATAATAATTATTAATAATAATTATGATAATAATAAAGGGTAAATACCTACCACAGTCTGGGGATTGTAGCCAACGGTGGTGGTATGGCTAAAGGGATTCGAGAAGGGCAGATTCGTGTTGAGCAGCTTGCCCTTGTACAAGTCCACCACATAGCGAATCTGGGTGTTCTTGTCCGTGCCCGAATCGATGGCATACAGGTTGCCACAAACGATGAACATCTCACCGAATTGATGATGGTCCAAAGTGATATTAAAGTTGTACTGCATCTTCAAGGTTTCCGCATCCAACTGGATTGCAATACCATTTTAGATAAAAATACTTTTATATAACATCTTGTATTTTACCTTGGCCACCAGTGTGTTGTTGGAGTTGTAGGTGCTGTAGATCACCCACAGACCCACTTCATCCACATTGAAGTCCATGTAGTTAAAGTCCGTGGTGTAAAGTCTATTCGCGGCAGCCACTCCAGCATATGGTAGTTGTGTGGCTACGGGTAATTAGTTTTTAAAAACTGCTATACCATTATGTTTTCCATTGCCACTCTTACTTATTTTTTTAAGGCTTATCAAGTCCAGCTTGACCACCAGATCCGAGTTTCTTTGTTGATAGTAAAACGAATTGTTAAACACCACATGAGCATTGCCCTGAAAAGGAAATATATATTAAATTACGGATATATTTGAGCTTAAAGTGTCTCAACGCACATGAAAACCCTCTTGTATTTCGTACTTCCGCCTTGGTATGCTATTCATTCGGTACTGAATGCGGGTGGTGAACTCAAACAGATTGTACGGATCGTTTTCGTTCGTCACGAATGTCTTCTCACGATCGCTGTCCGGCGATGGATCTCTCAGCCAAGAGCCATACTTTTCATTGACCACCTTGTGGAACACTGGCTTGCCCACCGCATACAGATAGCAAGCTGTTGGAAAAAGGATGATAAAAATGGAATAATGCAAATAATAAGTCTACTATTTAATTCCAAATTAAAATTAAATATTAAATCTTAATATTAAATACAGTGCATACTAAATTGCATGATTTAATATTAAAATACTTTAATTATTGTGAAAAATGTAAGATTTAACATAGTTTCTATTTAATTTAAATGCATTATATTTAAATTAAATATGGTTAAATTTATATATAATTTTCAGGTATTAAAATCATTTCCAAAAATATTCAAATTAAAACTTTTAAGTAATTGTTATATTTCCATATTTAAAGTAACTAAAAACCGAATTCAAAGTGTAAAAATATTTAAATTGAGTTCAAAATGTTTTTATTTACTACATTTTTTAGCAGTGTACTTACTTTTTGGTCGCTTGGGTAAGCCTGGATAACTCAGATTGCCAGTGGCCTGGATTTCAAAGTTATTCAGTATGGAGTCCTTGCACTGGTACAAACTGGGGATAATTTTATACTCTAGTTTACTAATCAAGAAGTTTATAATGTTGACTAACCTGGGATCTGGACACTGATCGCATACAGGACACTCGCTTTCCGGCGGTCTTTGGCCATACACCTTAATGCTATTGCCCACATAGGGGGTCTCACTGTTCGGATCTTGAGCTGAAACAGGTCTTGAGCTTAGCAACAGGTTTTCAGTTCTTTTACCTTCAATAGACCTACGTGCTATTTCAAAGTTGACCATGGTGGCATTCAGCTCATTCCGGGCCACGCAGTGATAGTAGCCAAAGTCATCTTTGCGCAGATTGCTGATGGTCAAACGCATGGATGTCTTGAAGCTGGAATCGCCTCGCAGTGATTAGGGAATCAAGTGCAATCAAATCAAGTAAAATACTCACCCATCCGGGTACGTTTCAATGCCGTACTTCTCACTGGGATCCAGAATTTTGCCATCGTAGGCCCGTTCCCAGTACTTAATGGCCTCGGGAAAGGCCTCCACCAAACACTCGAGTGTGGCACTGCTCGAGTACTCGGCATAGATCATCTGACGGTACACCGATATCATGGGTGCAACTGGGAGAGGGATGGGGATGGGAATGGGCAAACTCTCGATTATGAAGGTCATTCACACCTAGGGCACCAAACTCACACTGCACTTCCACGATGTAAGTGGCATTGGCCACGGGAGCAATGCCATTGTTGGCATAGCAAGTGTAAGCCGCCATCTGGTGTCGTGTGATGTTGGTGAACTTCAGGAACTGGCCGGTAATAGAGCCCACTAAATGCAGGGAAAGATTAGTAATCAGTTGATAAGTATATCAAATACCCACTCTCTATGCCATTCACATTGATGGTGCGACCATCCTCGCGGCGCCATTCCACCTGCGGCGTGGGAGTTCCCGTGGCCGAGCAGCTCAAGTTCAGGGATCTGCCCTCCTCCACAATCACCGTGCGCTGGAAGTCCGGAAGTTGCAAATCTGGGGGGTAAAAAGGTCAAATAAAATATTATACAATTTTCATATTGAAAATAATTAAAGCCGCTTGGAAAAATATTTAAATTGAGTCCAAAATATTTGAATTTACTACGTTCTTTTTTTCATTCTTTCGGAAAACTCCTTATAAAAACTTCAAACCCAAGAAACAATCCCCTCTCAATTTGTTGCCAAATTATGTATTAACCTCAGGTTAAATGCATTCCTGAAGAAAAACTCACCAGTTATGGAGGGCGGAATGAGCAGATCGTTGGAAGAGCTGCCATTGGGGTACTGCAGCTTCCAGGCATTGATGCCGGGCACGCCGGGTGTGCCATTGGTGCCGGGCTTGCCAGGACGCCCACGTGGACCGGCAATGCCTGTTTGCCAGCAATGGGGATAAAATAACCTCTAGTTAGACGATGCTATAGACTACTCACCCTTGAGGCCCCGCTCGCCGGGCGGTCCCTGGGCTCCCTTGGGTCCCGTAATGGACAGCCCATCCTTGCCGTCCTTGCCGTGCAGCCCATCCTTGCCATCGCGACCGGGCAGACCGTTCTTGCCATCGGCTCCCGCCCGGCCGGGTACTCCGTCCAGTCCCGGCTCCCCGGGCACTCCATCCCGGCCATCTAGGCCGGCGCGTCCGAGGGCACCGGCATCTCCCTTGGGTCCACGCGGTCCGGGGGGACCCAGATGACCCACACCGTCCACGCCGGGGGCACCGGGCAGGCCGACATCGCCGCGGTTGCCCTTGGGGCCCGGAATGCCGGGCAGGCCGGGACTGCCGGTCGGCCCCTTGGGACCCACTTCGCCCGCGGGTCCGTGCGGTGCCGGCGGACAGTAGTCCTGGGTGCCCTTGCAGAAGCCCGTGATGATCTTCTCGGGCACGCGGCAGTAGGTGTTCAGGTAGATCCACTCATCGCCGCCGGGAGCAGCGCCCTTTTGACCCGTTCGCTTCCGGATCTCGGTGTCCTGCTCTTCGAGCACCTTGCGATGGTTGGGATTGAAGAACTCGATCAGTGGATCGGCTGGGGATAGGAAAGATTCGTTATTGGCATGGTTCGTCATGGGACTCTGAAGCTTGCCATGCATGGAGGCGGGAGCGGAGGAGGCTATGTCCCGGCGCATTCGCTTTCCGGTGGATCGGGGCGTATGGCTGATCAGGTTGTCCGTGAACTTGCGTTCGTTCTTCAGCGGATCGCGCGATTGTGTGGTGTCTGCTCTCGTCGTGGTGCTGCCACCTAGTTCCTGCTCCTCGTCGAGTATCCGGCTGACAAGCGTCCGCAGCTCATCCTGCGATCGCATCAGCTCCGCCTGGAATTGAGCCCGAAAGGCCCGAGACGAGTAGTCCACGGATGGCGGCGGGGATTCGTCCTGGGTGTGCGTGTAGAAAACGATCGAAAGGCTGGCCAGGATGAGGGTGAGGGCGCCGAGGTAGATGTAGACCAGGGCCAGGGACTGGCGACCGGGGCACTGGCACACCTGGCAACGCGTGGATCCTGTTCCGGGTCCGACCAGCTGGTCACTGGACGCACTGGATTCCAGGGGAGGAACCGGCACAGGATCCTCCTGTGGGTCATCCTCAGCTGTCCGCCGCTTGCGCTTCTTCTTGCTGGTGTTCTGCAGACTCTGGTTAACCGCCAGAAACATTTTACCGGGTCCGAAGAGCTACACAAAGAGAAAAGTCTTGGGTATGAAAAATAATCCTATTATGTAAGAAAAAAAAAAAAATTTCTAATTAATTATAAGTATATAAAATACTAAATTAAAAATTAAATCCTAAATATGAAAAATACAATTATAAAATACACTACAATATATAAAATATCATTTTAAACTTATATTTTTATATTCTTTTTAAATAAATAATTCTTAGTATTTAAAATATTGAATCGCTTTAGTTAAAATTTTTTTTAAGCTTTAAGAATATGTATAATTGAATATGTTTGATCAAAACTCAAAGCAAATCATTCAATAGATTTAAAAAATTAAATCTTAAATGTTCATAGCATTTAAAATCAGATGATCATTCATCTTTTTGTTATTAACCAATTCAAATATTTTGTTGTTTTTTTTTAATATTTTTTTTTTCAAGACTTTTGATTTGTTTTGATTTATGGCCGGCAAGTGCAGTTCGAAAATAAAAGGCCACATTTATAGATCGCATATTAAATGATGTGGCTAAAATTAAACGATTGCCCATGGGCTCCAGAAACGATAAGGTTAATAATAATATAAGACACGAAATTTCGATGCATTTCTTCGCATTTTTCCCCGCTTTTTTATTACATACTTGTATACATAAGAGCAGAACTTTTCACACTTTTCCTCTGGAGTCGTTGAAAATGTGTGGGGTGTGAGTGAGATGGTGGAGGCGAGGAGGCGAGATGGAAAGAGAGAGACAGAGGCAGAGACAGAGAGTGTGTGGGAGAGAGAGCTGGTTCCGAACGCGTTGGCGTCTAATGCTCGACTGAGCGAGTTGTGCGGCGACATTTTCCTCCGTAGCGGTTTGTTTTCCACGCTTTCGCCGGCAACTTTCCCACGCATCCGTTTCACACTCTCTCTCCACTCTTCACTCTTCACTCTCTCCTGTTTTCTCTCTCTCAGTTTCGTAGAGAACGAGTATCCTATATAGCAGCTATATTGGCTTGGGCACATCGTAAATAAATCGGAAATATTCTAAAATTCGCTTTATTTCTGCTAGTTAAAGAACTAAAATAAAATCACATAAATAATGGCTGCGAAATGTTTACTGCCTGAAATAATAATAATAATCTATAGAGCGTATCGTAAAAAAAACATATTATCCATAGAAATGTAGGGGAAATCATTAATAACTATGGGCGAGAGAGTTAGTTGCTCTTTAATTCCACGCCTGCGCCTTGAAAGTATTTCCGTTTTTTATTCCATTTCTTATTGCTGCTTATGACTGCTCTGGGATATCCCTCTTTAAAAGTGGGCGGGAGGCGGTAAGGGGGCGGCGAAAATCAACAATGAATGCACACCCAGGCTCAGGAGAGAACAAACTGTCTTGGCTTGAATTTTCCTTCTCGGAGAGGGAATACTTTGCGATATCCTCAACAAGTACAAAGTTTAATGGGGCAAACTTGGCCCAAGCCAGTCAAGTAAAGTTTTGCTATTCGCAATCATGGGTTTCCCACTCAAGATTCTCGCAGAACGTGAACATCAGGAATAGTTTCTTATATTTATACACTGCAATTGATTGCTAGAAAAATATTTACTTACCCCTATAGTTAGGATACATTTTTGTAAATAGACAAAGTCTATCATTATTCAATTTAAATACAGAAAAGTTTTCTATTTTTATAATTATTTATAAGGCATTTTTCTAATGGTTCTTAAAACTTTTGAAAATACTCATTCCCATCACTTATTTTTTGATTGTTTTGAAGAACTCATCTCTCTTGCTAATGTATCAATTTCAAATGCGCTTTAAATATGCATTTGTTTGCTGAGATTGTTTTGTTTCCCAATATTTATTTTCAATCTCCTTTGGGTTCGCCATTCTGCTTACTTGGTAATTATCACAATTAGCGCTTCAATTCCGTCGCTTCGACCGCAAACGATTTAAATTGATTGCATTTGCTCAAATAATTATATGTTATTATGTGCCGTTTCCGAGTGCCACTCGATTATTGTTGCCACGCCCACACCCCACCCCGACCCCCCTCACTTCAGCCACCCACTTTCCGTCGACGCAATTGCGAGCACTTTGCGCTTAATTTGCATTTCTGCTTCTGTTTGAAAGGCGGCGACTGCGACCGGATTCAATTTACATTGGCCCAATGCATACGATGGCGCGACCCAAAGGTCAATGAGGCGTAAAGAGCTCGTTAACTGGATGCCGTAGTTGGATCCTGGATCCAGGACGCTGGATCCTGAAGCTGAAGCTCCAAATCGGACCAGCTACCAGTTGCCAGGACCTGCACTTCAGCCATTTACTTTGGGCCAGCTGTGCTACGCATTAGTGGCCCAAACACAATGGTCAGAAAAGCGGGTGGAGAGGAGCCTTTTTGCTGTCAAAGGCCAATGTCAGAAAGTTGGCAGCATCGGATGCACTGAGAAAAAACCTTACTAGCAATGAGGTGTCTAAAAATTTAAGGCTAACAGCTTGTTTTGCCTCAAAACTCCTTGTCGAAAACGAAAAGTTGCTTAAAGAAAATGATTTTATTCATAAAGTGGCCATTAAAAGTTAACATTTTTTATTGTATTCCAGGAAAAGTCTGATTATTTTAGTTGAAACTTTAAGAACTAATACTTTAAATTGATTTGGAGAGCTGATACTTAAATATTTATGGATTTCGAGTATAGAATTAACTTATAATATAGCTGAGTTCTCAACTGAGTTCTTAGTGTGTCAAAAAGTGATGATATTTTATTATTGCGGAATATATGTACCAACTTATACATAGTAAATTCATAATTATTGTTTTCTTTGCACTATAAAATAAAGAAAATTGCCCAAGGAAACTCATTTAAGAACTGTGCTTTTTTAAGGACCCCCATTACACTGTGATATATTTACAGAGGAGCACAACAGAGAGCATATTATGAGTGCATATTATGCTTATTATTGTGCGGGGATTTTCTGTGTGTAAAACCAACTGGGAGCCGGGCCAAGTTGTTTGGCGGTTTGGCACAGAGTGTTTCCAGGCGGGCCAATACTTGTAAGCGGCTTACTGCCAAGCATTGGCAGCAACAGCAGCAGCAACAGCAACAGCAACAGCAGCAGCAACAAGCCACAAGGAAAGCAACAAGCCAAAGCCAAAGTTAAAGCCAAAGTGAAAGCCGCAGACCAAGTCGGCAAACAACGGCAGCGAAGCCAATAAATCAAAATGTCAAGATGATGGCCTTTGAAGTGCTTTCGGGCTGACTGAACTGAACCGAACGCCGTAGGTGAGATGAGGTGTGGGGTATAAGGTGCCATGAAGTGGGTCGACGAAGGTGCCAGCTGAAAGATCCAACAGGCAACAGACATCAGGCAAAAGACAACAGACAACAGACAACGAGCGACGGCCAACAGATGTCGCTTAATTTCGCTCGAGCCGTGGATCTCCCGGGGAAATGATAAATTAAATGACAAGAACTGTCGGCTCAGGATGCCGACATTTAGTTAGCCCCGAGCTTAACACGCCCCCATCTCCACGGTGCCATCGAATTTGAGGTGTAGCTAAGCATATTGATTGTTGAAAATGCGCTCTGACCTCGGGCCACGTTGCGTATGAGTAATAAATGCATGCAAATTCATTTCCAACGGAAAGGAAAGCGCGCAGAGGTTGAGGGTAGGAAAAATAAAGTAAAAATTAAAAAAAAAGGAGAGCACTTGAACCAAAAAGTGCTCAATAGTCATTATATGTTTATTACATTCTTAAGGTTCTTAAGGATACATTAATAATTTGCACCTTAATGCACAATGAAATATTTTGAAAATGTTTAAATGTTATGAATTAAATAAATTTTATTTTTTCAAGTTTTTTTTCGAAATTCTTTAATATTATTTGGATTAGTAAAATGTATTTTTTATAACGGTACGTAACGAGTAGAAAATACCACAAAATTTTATTTGTGGCCTTTGGAAGTTTGTCATTTTTGTTGAATGTTTTGTCCAACTTTCTAACTCCAACTTGCTTCTTTTATCAGGGGTACATCAAGATTTTTCCGAAAGGTTGCTAAAATTAAACATTTCTATTTATAAATGCCAATTGATTGGAAATTTTAACACGAATGCAACGAGGAATGCAATTTTAACATTTGACCAATATTTCCCACGGTTTTGATCAAAAAAACGTAACTCGAGTTGAGACTTATGAAATATGCTGTGACTATGAAAGCTTTTTTTTTTGTTTTTTCCTGTGCAGCTGTTTTTTATGACCCCAACAGGCGCACGGCCGAAAGTGCATTCGGAGTTTGGTTCTTTATGGCCCAGTGAGCAATAAAAAACCCAGCACAGCAACAAAAAGCTGCCAAAAGACATAGAAAAACAATATGGCAGCAGCTCCACTTCCTTGGAGAAACTGAAATTGAAATTTTATTAGCATATTTCTCCGGCTTCTCTTTCAAGAATTCTGCCCAGCTTGCAATCAGCCTGATTGGAGAATACGGTTTTTTTAAAAGGAATCTCGAAATTTAACTCAAAGAAAGCATCACAAAACTAAAAAGCATAGTCAGAATATGTAAACAGGCGTTGAAAGGACTTAAAGGAAAATACAATCAGGCATTATAGACTAGTTAATGTATATAAATGCTCTTTAAATGTTCATATTTGTTTAGATATTAAGCCTAGGCCAACAAATTTTCCCTTCGTGCAAATTTCAATACAAATATGTTATTTAGTTTGTTAAGAAAATGTATTAGTTACATTTAGAAGAATTAATTAAATCATTAAACGGTAAAAGTAAAGAGATTCCCTGACCTAAAAAAAAACCCTTCAATTTCGAGGCGTGGGAAATGTCTTCAGGTAATTTCCTAATTGCCGCCTGTCGCGAAAAACGGAAGTGGGCGTGGCAGCCGGAGCTGAAATTTCTGACAGCATCTCCTCACTACATCTTTATTTGTTTGCGGGGCGGCGGCGGAGGGGCGTTTTTTTTTTATTTGGTTCGTTTGCTTCGGTTTGCATTTCCTTTGCATATTTATGAGGGTGGCTGTTGAGGAAAAGGCGTGGAAAGCGGGAGAAATCTACAGGAAGCATTGAACACCATCGAGCGGCGGTGCTTATCTCCCACAGAGAAACGAAAAATGAAAAATAAAAAATGAAAAAATAAAAGTAAATTCGAGGCCTGCGAAGGCTTTTGCTTTCGGTTTTTCGCAGGGCAACGCAAACAACAACAAAATCAACAGAGGAAAATGTTTTCCGAGTTCAACTGAAGCATAAGAGCTAAGCCGAGTCGAGTCGAATCGAGTCTACAAAAAATATTTGATGAATTTTAAAGTCGTTATCGTTTTCGGGTATTTCGTTTAGTGTATTTAGAATTTTTTATGGCAATCTAAAGGAGATGTTTAAGTAGGATTCTTCTATAATATTATTGGAAGGTCTATTAATAAGCTGATATACTCAATGCAATTTTTTTTTTTTGCTTTTCATTAAAGAAATAAAATAAAAAGAAAATAAACATTTTCTTTCATTAAAAAGGAAATCTAATTAAAATTAATATATGCTTTTAAAGAGTATTGCCTTATAACTTTTAAATAAGTAAAATACTTAATTTAAAATCTTTTTTTTATTTTAGTTAAAAATGAATACTTGTGAATATGGTTTTTTAGTTGCCAACAATAATTATAATTAATTAAGTAATGGGAACTATATGCCAGTCATTCTTTCTACATACATTTAATGTTGCAACCAAGTCTCTCTTAAAACCAAACTTAAAGTTTAGCTATCATTAGCATTTATCTTTGCTAAGAAACATACTAATTTAAAAAGAGATACATTTTAACTTTTGAGGTTTCACTTAGTTTAGCCATTCTTCTGCGTTCTTATTTATTTCAATTGTGCTCCTTTTGTCTTTGTCGCTTCAATTGCCTCGAAAAAATAGGAGGTAAACTCGCAGGAAGTAGAGATGATGGAGCGTGACTTTGGGAGGGATGGCAGTGGGTGTTAGTGGGTGGTGCTTGGTGGTGCTTGGTGGTGCTGGGCGAACGGTGGTGCAATCTGCCGCAGATGCCGAACTCTGCTGACTGGCGGTGAGCACGTGTTCGCCTTTGGCTCCTGCTGAGCAACAAATGCCGACGAGCCGAGCGAAACTTCGCCGTCGCTGCCGACGTCGCTGTCTCTGCCGCTGCTGGCGTCTCTGGCGGCGTCGAGGTTGCCTGTTGAAAACCTCGAAAATTAAGCAGCAGCGCATTGGAAATTCGAAAAAGTGCAAAAGCTCTTGGGAAATGCTTTTGGGCTTTCCACGATTTTAAAAGTTTTAGTTTTCCTCAAGTTTTCACATTTTTAAGTTTCAATGGACAGCAGGTTTTCAAACCCTGGTCGAAAACAAATTCAAACAACCAAATCCAGTTTATAATCAGAAAACTATAATATTAATGGATTCAAATTTATTAAAATCTTAAATCGTTTCAATAGTTTAGCAAAACCGGCACAAACCGATTCAATTTTGAAACTGATTATATAAACGATAATAGTATCCGATAGTATCCGATTCTGTTTTTTAAAAATAAGCATAATTTGTCAACGAATTTAAACATGGAATAATTTGTACAATTCTATTTTAGTTTGTCTTAAAAATTTAAATTTTTAGACAAAGTAGTTCGTAGTATTACTGATATTAAAATATATATTATTTATTTTTGTGTCGTCATCATCTACTGATTGACCTTTGAGAAAGCTTATTGACGTCATATAGCAAAAAAAAAAGCTTCACCTCGATCTACGACAACCTGAAAAATATGAGCCTTCGAGTTTGTGGTGAAAAGCGTCACACTTGGCCCAGAGTCACGTTTTTAGCCTTTTATCCTTCTAGCCTGCATTGTGTCAATGTCCTTTTAGCCAGCGAAAACGCAGCAAAATAAAAGAGAACGGCTGAGAAGAAGAAGAAATAAAACATTCCAAACGAGGTCATGAGGTCACTGCGGCTGTGACGTCAGTGCCTGACCCCCAATTTTAGTAGGCAAAAAATAAGCTAAGCTCTAAGATGAACATGGAATATATATTTCTTCTCTAACCCTGTAAATACTATGAATAATGCTATGTTTATGCCTATTGCCTGTCGCCAAAAACTAATGTTATATTTCTACTCCATCTTTTTTTATTGCAGGTGAGTAAACGCCGCCAAAAGCTGATCCTTCATATGACTATACTTAAGTACAAATCGAGTTTGGCCAAGCAAAGGGTTTGGATTTAAAAATACTAATATATTTAAATTTATTAACCTGAAAAACCATATTCCGATATCTAAACAATAATAACTCATTATTTCTCAAGCATAATTCTAAATCCGCCATCCTTGAACTTTGAGTAGTTTTTATCATCCATCACCCAGCCCATCAATCATTTCATCAATCGTTTAAACATAATTTGCATCCATTGATTAAACACTTGCCACCTTGCGAAAGCATAATATATATAAAGCAACTAGATGCCAAAATTCCTAGTTAAATGCGGTTGGGGCTTATACACTTGGCAGATGATGATCCGTTCGCATGATCCATCCCTGCCAATCCATCATCGGCGCTTCCATCTCGTCCCTCCGTACATTTTTTCCAATTTTCTTCCACCCACTTTTCGCGCATTTCCCACATTTCCCACCTCCCCGGTTTGCCCAACAATTCTTGTTACTCATGCAAAACGTTTTTCGAGGGAACATCAACAGCAATCAATCGGCAAATGAAAGCCAATGCCAGGAATTGGAAATTGTGAAAATGCATTAAAAATGTTTCTCTCTCGGAAAATCACCCCGCCACCCATCAAACCACCCACTTTGTACGGGGAAGTGTGTGTTTTGTATGCGATTTAAACATAAAACCGGGTATACATATTTTTATCAATCGTAATTGAGGTCTCTGGGAAGTCTACTAATGATTATAGTATTTTGGCTTAAATGCAATTCATTATCAAAGGAAAACTAAATATTTTATATTGACTTATTGGTATGTGTATTGAATAAATAGTTCCTTTAATTTATTTTTTAAAAGTAATCATATAACAAAATCGAATATAAATCATGGTTTTATTCTACCATATTTACTATTTATTTTAATTTATTTCTCATTCTCAAATTAATTAATGCCTTGATCTCTTATTATTTAAATTATTTTTAAAATAGACAGTACTTAAAAAAAACGAAGAGAATATTACTTGAATGTCAAAATACAGTCATGCGGCCTAAGATCTTTATTAAGAGGTGTCAAGTTCCGATAGAAAAACCAACAACTATTTAATTAGTTTATATATAAAATTATTAATAAGCAAGGGTATATTAAGCTTCGATCCCTCGATTGATGACCTTCCGTTTTAGTTTGGTTTTATGGTTTTCTTTTTAAACAAATAAAGAGGCGCATTAAAAAAGATATTGTCGACAATTGACGAAAACAGGGCAACATGGTCGACGGCTCTTTACGCAATCTTCGCTTTTCGCCCCTTGTGAGTGAAATGAAAATGAAAATGAAAAACGAGTGAAGGTCGCCACGAGTGTGTGCTTGTGTGTGTGTGTGTGTGTGTGTTTATGTTGTTAATCTAGAGACGCTATAAAACCGCATTTATAAGTGTAACAACATTATTTCTGCCCCATTCATTCACTTCTGAGTATCTCTTTTGGCTGCTGCTTTCTATCTGCTGAATGCAAATATTTATGATTAATTGAAATTGTGCAGGAATTGCACTTTGCAATTGCGTCGATTACGATGGCCAGTCGGAAGATGAAAATCACTTGTATAGTATGTACTTGCCGTGCCATCTTGTTATCATCTCATCATTTTTTCCCATTTTCCTGGGCAATTGCCATCGATTCTCTGTTGCATGTCATTTGTGTAATCGATATTCCCCTCAAACGTCGCTTGTTTGTTTGGTTTTTTGTTTTTCGCCAAATTCTTGGATGGGTTTCGATGCCGTGATTATCTCTGTCGCCCTTCCCTTCCACTTGTTGCTGTCGGATCTTTCAAGGGTTCGCTTCGAGTCATTTTGAACCAAGGCCGAGGACAGGCATCCAACGCCTCCTTTTCGCCTTTCCATTTTTAGACCTCCCGTTTGAAAATCATCGAATGCAATTCGAGAATGGTTCACAGGGCACTTGGCCATGGCACTAAGTGATTGGTTAACGATTTCGGTGAATACTTCGTTTATGCGGAAATGGTTTTTAGGCTGTTAAACCCTTTTTTCAGGCTTTCAAAAAATGAATCATGAGTATGATAATGAAACGATTTTTAATAGGTTTAAAAATACATTTCGATATATTGTCATGCACAAGTTAATCAATTATAAGATTTATTTAATATTTAAATTCTGAATTTTAGTGATGTTTATTTTAAAAGATAAACTTTTGGGTTGAGTTGGTAAAAAACTCTTGTGTTTTCATAAACCTCTTCATCATTTGATGACAATTCGCAACATTATTAACATGTATAAACGCATTTTTCGAATGCTGTTTCTTTGGGTCGTCGCTGGCCGTTGACGTTGCAAACAATTTGCGTGAAAAACACTTTCCACACAAACACACTGCCACATTGCCAGTTGGAATCCCACTCACCCACACTTCGCGGACGCAAATTCACATTTCAAATTGCTACAGTAAATATTATCGGCTAGGTGACGTATTGTGTTGATTTAAAAAACATCTTTTTCTACACCGCCTATGTGAATTTATGGTCGTTTAAGTTATAATTTATTTTGCATTCACAAGATGCTTTTTAATTGGTGGAATATTTTGGCATGAAACATAAAGGCAAAAGCTACATGATCACATTTTTAAGAATTATTAATTTTAATATTAATTATGTTATTAACAACCCCTTCCACACTTTAATTTTATTGGGAGCCAGAAAGAAATGATTAAGTTATATTAAAATACAGTATTTGAAGTATTCATTATTATTTAGAAACTCCCACAATAAAAATAAAACGCAAAATATGATTAAAAAAATATCAAAATCCTAAGAAATAATGCATTTTGATGGGAATGTAATACATCGTTGAATTTGCTATAAAATTTCCAATCTACTGGCATTTACAGCTGAATAAAAATGTATTTTTAGCCAGTCCTTGCAAAAAATCATGATGTTTAAAATTCAACAAAATAGGCAACAAATTAAAACAATAAGTATATGATTTTTTTCGATGTTATAATGAAGTCATTTTGCTTATTACCTTTAGCCACTGTATTAACATCGGTATATAGACTGGATTTTCCCGATTCTGCCGACGTCGCTGCCTCTGCGCCTAGCCGCGACTGCGACGCCGGCAGAATTTTGCGGCCTGCGAGCAGAACGATTTTCAGTACCTCGCACGCCGGTGATCGCTTCGCACTTGTTTCATAAAAAAAAAAAATTTAAAAAAAATTAATTACAAAAATACAAATAAATGAAAACAAACGAATATAGAAAGCGGGAAAAATCCTGAGCCCATCTTCTGTGTGTCTGTGCAATTTTTTTCTGTGAGTGCATTCCTTGATCGTGAAGTGAAAAGTAAATAAAACCAGAGATCGATGGAAAATCGGCTTCTCGTGTGAAAAGTGTCGCGTTGGTCGTTTTTGTTGTCATTCTCGTTGATGACGTTGTCAATCTGCCATTGCCCCTCTCTCTCTCTCTCTCTCTCTCTCTAACAAGCTACACCCCTCTCTTTCTGCCCCACACACCCGCCAGAATTATATGTAAAATTCTTCATTTTTTGTGAGTGCTATTTTGTTTTTTTTTTTTTTTTGTCAATGTTGTTTCTTTTTGTTGTTATGTGTGTGTGTGCCACCGCGCGGCGTTGGAAATGTGAAAAATGTGTGCGACAACTGTGGCCCCGCCCCCTCAGCCTCAGTCTCAGCCTCAACGTCCCCCGCCCCCCGCCCCCCTGCCACGCCACGCCTCTGCATGCGTCGACGCTGACGTCGCTGCCCGCTGCGTGAAAAACCAAAAAAAAAAGTGAAAAATAAATGAAAATTGTCTCGTTTCATTTCTTTTGTCATTTGAATATAAATAAATATATATCTAGACGTCTGTCTATTTGTCTCCCCTCACAACCATCTATATGTATGTATGTATGTATGTAGCTACATATATAAGTCCGCATATCGGCTGATCTATATACGATCCGTACAGTCTTAAGTGTTTCCCGACTTCCCAGCACCCCAAAGAAGAAAAGCCAGACAATATCGAAAAAGCGATTAAAAGACGCCAAAAAAAAAACCAAATTCCAAATACAAAAACCAAAAACAAAAAACATCGAAGAGGAGATCAAAGTGCAAGTACTATACAGAGCGAGAAAAAGTGGAGTAGGTCGATGAATGGATTGCCTGCATGGCCCACATCACGACGACGCACGGCAGCTTAAGCCAAGCGCCAAGGTAAGCGCCCTTCCCGTACCGCCGCTTCCTCTGCCGCCGTCGCTGCTTCAGTCGCCGTCGCTGCCGCCGCCTCTGCCTGCGTCGCCGTCGCGGATGTATAAGTCCACGGTTTAATATTCGCCATACCATCCATCGGTTGGGGTAATCTCTTCTCCCCACCATCATATTTAAATAATAAATTAATAAATAATATTCATTTTTAAGCCCGTTTTTTTAAGTATATATAGTCTTGATCACGATCAGTTTAATAAATATATTCGGGTCACTCAAAATAGCATTGATAAAGCAAGCACATCCACAGATTAGCCAAAAAGTTTATTAGTCAGAATAGAAGAGTTTTGCTTTGCGATACAGATTTTTTTCTTGACTTAAACATTTCAAAATAAAAATGAGGATTTTAATATATAATAATTCGGCCCTTTAATCGCGCATCCAAAATCGAGTTTCTTTATGGAATCATTTGAAGTCTAGTCTTATACGTTCTTAATTATTTCGAGATCTCGAAAACTATACAAGTCAGAGATTTGGGACATAAGATATGGAATTCTAGTTATGCCCATGCACCGCTTATTTAACAAGCAATATCTTAAGCTTTAGGTGGTTATTTCAAATTACATCACATCGTCGACCGTAAGTGTTTTCGAGGAACATGTTTTTGTTAAATGTTCAAAAATATACATAATATTCGAGACGAAAACAATTAAAACAAGTGGTCCGCTGTGTTTGCAAAGCTATTAGCGAGACAATTAAAAAAAGCCCTTACTCAGCGTGTTTTGGGATTATGAAGTGCTATATTTAGTTCACTGAGTTGTTTCCCTTTTTTTTTTTTCATATGTGCTATATCGTGTTTGTTTCGCTTTTGTTTGCCACGCGATTTCGGACTTTCCTTTTCTTTCTCTTGTTATTCTCTGCACGCGCTTCGGCTAAATCATTCTTTTCCCATTTTCCATTCTGCATTTAAATTTGGTTTTATTATTTTCTAAATATTTACTTTGGAGCGAGCATTTGGCGTTTACGACTCGGGCTGGGAAATATTATGTATGTGCAGGTGCCCAGAGCAGCGTTTGAGTTATGATCCGCGGGGGCATCAATCACCAAAATAGTTGTCCAAAATAGTTGATCAGATGATCATTATCAACGGTCGTGTAATCGTTTATGTCATTTTACTCTGGAACGAGCCAACCTCGAAATGGAAAATGCCAAACTGTTAAGGTTTTCCCTTGCTGTGCATTATGTTACATTTTTTGGTTTTTTCTTCCATCGATTGGCGAGGTGGCTAATTAACGTGGTCCAAAAGCGCATATGCCATGCATTTGTGTTCACTCAAGAAGCGACAGAGACGGGCTGAGTGGGTGCGAGTGAGAGGGAGGTAGGGCGGTAGAGAGGGACAGGCTGATAATTAAGAAGACAAAGGGTCAACCTTGGCGGCGACTTAAAATGCGCTAACAAGCGGACTCCCATGTCTCCCGGGTCTTAGCTCACCTGCCCCTCATTTCCCCTCTCTGTTAGCCATAATTTTTGTCTCTCAGCACCCACTTCTCCGCTCTCTGCTGCCTGTTTTCCACAGCAGAAACCTCTCTTTCCATACAATACTACAATATTAAATTAGAAGGCATGACTGGACACCTACTGATATGACCGGCTCTTGAAATGCACTCTTTAACCGATCAGTAACTAAATATTAAATGGCTCGGTTAATGTCAGCTCAAAATTCTTTCTTAAATTTTAAATTTATTGCTAAACAATTTTTTTTTAAATCATTGGCTAATTCTCTTAAATTCTTTACATAAATACTTTTAAAGTAATAAGTTTTAATAAAAAAAAAACTACAATTATTTTAATTATATGCAATGGCTTTCTGAAATAAATTTGAAATGAATTTTAAACAGAAAGGTCTTAAATTCTTTACATAAATACTTTTAAAGTAATAAGTTTTAATAAAAAAAAACTACAATTATTTTAATTATATGCAATGGCTTTCTGAAATAAATTTGAAATGAATTTTAAACAGAAATGTCTTAAAATGGAAACAAAGAGGTTAAGTACGCTTTAAAAGGGTAGGGAAAACATTGCCACCGTCGATCGTTGGCGTCTTTGTGGACCCAAACGGCGGACTTGAAGCCACCGAACCACCCAACCACCCACTGTCGCTGTGGCCATGTCAACCCGCCGCGCTGTTGCACTTTCAAATGGCGCGCGCGCCCGTTCACATCGCTCCCTAAATTAAAAAAAAAAGAAATCCACAAAACTGGTGTCTGGAATTATGCATGCAGCGCCCCACGTGCGCTCGCCAGCAGAGATGCGTCACAAGAAGAAGAGGTAGTGATCTACAGTCGCCATTTGCAACTGTACAATCGGCGGAGATTCGAGAGATTTCAATACTCTATTTAAACCGGCTCGTTGAATTTTGATTAGCTAATTTTTTCAAATATTTTTTCAATGTGTGTGCATGTGGCTTGTGTGTAAACTCGAAATGACGAAATTATTCGCATCGAAATGGAGGAACAGACAAAAGCAGTTTGTCATGCAGGATAATTTTAAAATGATGTAAATATGTGACACCCATTTGTGACTCCCAACTATCCCAATGGTGTAGTAAACATTAATTGAGCGCAGTAAACAATTGCTTGCTTCGTATAACCCAAGGATTTATTAATGGAATTTATTTGCTTAGTAAGTCCTATGCGATTGTTATACATTTGAAGTACCTATGTAGTTTGCACTAAATCTAAATCTTGGTAAACCAATTTTGAATTCTATTTATTACGACCAGTACTTTGCAAAGTTTTCGATTTTTATTGTTTTAGTATGACCATTAGCTTATCATAATGTAATAAATAATGTAGTTTTGTAATATATTTCTGAATTTTAAAACCATGATGAGGCTCCATGGAAATTCACGAATATTGGAGTTGCAATACTTTTTGCTGTGTAAACACATAATACTTTTTCTGATTTGGGTGGCAACTGCTGGGAGTTTGGCAGTTGGCAGTTGAAGTGGCAAAGCGGATATATTGGACGGCACGAAACAATCCCATCAAGCACTCTTTGGCGTCCTTTTCTGAGTTGTGTGTGGTGTGTGGTGTATGGTGTGTGCCTTTTGATTGCCACAACCTTGACGTGAAGCGGAAATATTTGCCCAGCACTTTTCGTCTTTGGTTTTTCTTTGTTCGGTTTCCATTTTCCGTTTGCTGTATTGTTTTGTTTCTCACGAAAATTTTTTAATTGATTTGCCTTTGTTTAGTTGTCGTTGTCGTTGTCGCTGTCGTTGTCGTTGTCGTTGTCGCCTTCACCGTGGCCATGACCAGTTAGCCGCAAAAACAACCGCCGCTTCCTCACTTCCCCACATCATTTCTCCGACTTTCTTTTTCGCCTTATGAAGCACACACGCACACGACTCTGCTTCAAGTGTGAGTTGGCGGAGGGAGCGGAGAGAAAAGGCCATCAATTGTGTTATTTTTAGCATGCAAATCGTTTTGTCAGCCTTCGAGGCAAATGACTTGGTCGAAGGGGTGCCTTCATCTTCATCTTCATTTTCATCTTTATCTTTATCCATGCGACTTCCAGCTGGGCAAGATCCCCCAGCTTCCCTGCCATGCAATCTGCTGCACTCGTTTGTTTTTTGACGGATTTATTTGTTTGTTTTTACCATGCCCTCCCCTGCCCTCCTTCCCCCTCCCCACTTTTCTCTCACAAGCTATGGCAAACATTTGATCAATAATATTTTGGAGTAGCCCGCCCCGAAAAACGCTTTCGCCATTCTACTCACGTGCCGTGACTGCTTATTAGCCATGAAGGTTGCCGGCACCAGCTGAGTTAAGTTGGGCTCACAGTACAAAAAAATTAAATGCAATTTTAGAAAATATTTATCAAAAATATATACACTCTCTGAATTTAGCGAACATTTAAAAACATTTTTTTACCTTAACAAACAAAAAAAAGATCATTTATCTATGGAACATATTCTTATCATTATTATTTAATTCCACTTTAAACTTATTTAAGTGACTTTGTCACAAAACTGTGCCATAAAAAGCCTTGCAAATATTTCGCTTCAATTGAGATTTTTCGCTCAGTGTCGGCTTGGTTTGGTTCAGCTTTTGTCACATGGTCGCCAGGCATGCAAATGCAGCCCCTTAACCCCTGACCGCCCAACCACTGACACTGGGCCGGGGCAATTTGCATGGCAACAACAGAAAAATCAACAGCAACAGCAAATTCAACAGCACGGTGAATATGAAAGGCACAAAGAGTCGGCCATGATCCACGGTCCAACATTGCGTATGCGTCATATGCTCAATGTTGCTCCCAGCGCCGACAAATTGCAGTCGCACATGCAATTCAATTTCATTCCCAGCACTCGGCAACAATTGTCCTTCGTCCTTGACGTTCCCTTTCTGATGGCGGGGCAAATGATATTGGAATTTGAATTTGAATTTGGTTCGGAATATGAATGGGTGCTTGGGTCTTACGAGCCATAAGTTGCAAGTGTTTGGTGTTGAAAAATTCATGGAAGAAATTGGGGAAATGAGCAACTGGCATTCGCATTTAAATTAACACACATTTGGTTGGTTGCTCAGAAGAAACCCAATTCTGGCAGTATATTTCATTTCTTTAATAATTGCCAAAAAGGAGTATGAATGATTGCCATTGCACGAAACAGGAAGGCTCTCAATTGAGCGCTTTTTTTTCTGGTCGAGGCCAAGCTGGGAACAATTTACCAGACAGCTGCTGCTTTTACACCGTCAAAAATATTAAAATTTATAAAGGAAGATTATTTTGTTAAAGCTCTTAGAAATTCATTACCTTTTTAGATTCAGCTTTCATTATATATCTATATTCTGACTTTATACATAAGAACAAATATAATGAGTTTGGGTTTAGTTTTGTTTTGTATAATTAAGTACTTACTTACTTGGTTTAATTGATTAATTACATCTTTACAAATTTAATAAATGGTTTGAATAACTAGTTTTATACCCATCGGTTTTGTCGTTAAGAGCTATAAATTGATTTTTATATTTTGTTGGTTAATGCAGAGAAATCTATACAAATAAATGAGTAATGTTCCTTATCTACATATGATTTAGCCTTGTTTTTTAACTGTGCATTGTTGGTGCTGCTGCACACACATTAACATTAATCGCCATGCTAACGCACACATACTCACACTCGCACAGCGAACACTCACACACGGTGAAATAGTTACGAAACCGAACAACAAACCGAGCAAAACAAACTACGAAAATGACGAACGCGACAACGACAACGACAACACAGCGACAGCGACTGTGGCAACGACAACGACAACGACACGAAGCCGAATTGAAATGTTGCCCTCGGCTGTCAGACCAGCACTCACACTCATTCACATACGCACAATGGCGGCCAAAATAATAGGAGTTGAAATAGTAGCAACGGCATGGAAGCACTACAACTTATTTGTGCATTTTGGACTGATAAATGGGTTGGAATCGACTTTTGTCCAAAAAATGGTTGAAAAAACAGTATATTTTGGACTTTTAAAAAGGTTTAAAGGAAAGAATTATTTGGTCTAACTGATAAGATAAGATTAAAAACACTTTGGTCTAAAAATGCACAAAGTAAAAAGCGGAGGAAAAAAAGCTGTAATCTAATGAATCAAAAAAAAAATGAATAAGAGCTATCAACATTTTGTTTCTGAAAAAGTTAGAAATATTTTTTTGGCATTTATTTGGAAATGTTTTAAATACTTATTTTGCCCAATTTTTTTATTTGAGCCCTTAAATAAAGGAATTTAGTTGTTAAAAAATTTAAAAATAAATAAATTAATAAAGGGATTACAAAACTAAACAACAACAACAGCCTTTGGCCATTATAACACGTCAGGAAAATGTTTTTTTTTGTAAGCCCGCAAAATTATGCTACTATTTTAACCACAATTGTGTACTATCCACTCGTAACTCCGAGTTCACGAGCTTTGGCCTTTGTTGTTCTTGTTCTTGTGAGTTGAGTTGAGTTGAGTTAAAGTCGGGCTGCCAGCATATGTGTGTGTGTGTGAATAAGAGTGTGTAAGTGCGCTAGTGAGTGTGTGTGTGTGTGTGTGTGTTGCCGCCATCTGCAGCATTTAGTTAAGTTAAGCAATGAAGTGAACCCAACTGAACCGAAACTGGCCGAAATTGAAACGACGAAAACAGCGATGAGGAATCGTTGCCATGCCTATACTATATAGGATATATATATATATATAATATTTTTTTATATGTGTGTGTGTGAGGGGTTCAAGTAGTGCTGCTGGCTTAGATTTCTGTTCTTTTTTTTTTTTTTTTTAGCTGTTTCTGGCTTTTGGTTCTGGTTTTTGGCGAATAGTTTGTCCCGGCCAGCCAGCCAGGAAGCCAGTTAACAGAGCCCTCTCTCTCTCTATACACATATACCTCTCTCTCTCTTTCTCTCTGTCTCTCCCTGTGTCCTGCTCTCTCCCTCTAGCGAGCGTGTGTGTGTGTGTGCGTGTGGGGCAACTTCGTTGTTGCTAGTGGCATTGCTGCTGCCACTTCTGCTGCTGCTGCTGCTGCTACTGCTGCTGCTGTTGGCTTTTGGCATTGTCAACAACGCGGCACAAAGTTCATACAATTGTGACACGCGGCGCGTTAAGCACGTGGCTCTGACTGATAACACCGAGTGTGTTAACACAATAGAATCAAACTCGATAGAAAATCAAATATACGTCACCAGACTGGCATGCATTTTTTAAACAATTTTTTTCGAGTGCCTCCTGCGGCGGTGTTTCAAGTTTAAGTGTACACTGTGTGTTGATAAGCCCCCATAATGACCTCCTGACCCCCCCGTCTGTGATTTTTGTTCAAGTGCCGCGAGAGTAAAGTGCGTGAAAGGGCCAGGAAAAACTCGGCGATTAGCTAACGTCTGGCCATAACCATTTAGCATTTACCATTTACCAGTATCCAGTAACCGGAGCAGTGCATTCAACTCCATTTGGACGCAATCCAAGAAAATAAACATGAATTGTGAAATGTAAAAGGAGGGGTTCTTAAAGATGTTTAAACAAACATTCTGGCATAATCAAAACATTTAATTCAAGTAAACTTTAATAATATAAATTTTAATTGAATAAAATATTAACTTACAAATTGCGAGAGCAATGTCATAAAACAACAAGTTCTAAGCAAGTTCTTTTTAACTGAAAGTTCAATATAAATGAGCTAAAAAAACACTTCAACTATTTCTTAAAAAACATAAAAAATGTAAGCAATTTTTTTAAATAAAGTTTGAATGTTATGTGTGATATTGAAGGAACATTTAATATTACTCAAAAATTAAAGCAAAATACCTCATGATTAGTGTTCAGTATGCTTATTAAATTTTAAAGTAAAAAAAAAGTATTTTAAAAGTTTCATGAACACACCAAAGTAATCACCACAAACAAACACTTCAAATAATAAATAAATACATAATTTATAAAACACAAATTACAAAAGCTTAAACCTTAATTATTAAATAAGAAAAGTAATAAAGACGTGTTTTAATATCAATAATTGCTTAAAATGAGTCATAAACATTAATTTGGAAAAGGTTAACGTTTCTAAAAAAAATAGCCCATAACAGCAACAGCTATGAGCAGCAACAATGGCAACGAGCAACCGCAACAGCAGCAGCAGGCGGAAGCCCCAAGAGCAACAGCAGTTGCAGCTGCAGCAGCAGCAACCACAACATCCACTGCCAACACGGAGGCTAATGCAGCTGGATCCGGATCCGGATCCGGATTGGGATCACAGATATCGCGTCCTGCCACGGCACCAGCACGCTCCAGCAGCAGCAGCAACAACAACAACAACAACAATAATAATGCCACCAGCAGCAGCACAGCCACCAGCTTTTACAGGGTCAACCTGAGCAACACGAACGGCAGCAACATCAACAACAACAGCAACACCAACAGCTGCACCAGCAATCCGAACCAAGCCAGCAATAACAATCACCATGAGATCAGCAGCAACACCACTTTGGTGGTCAACACCAGCAGCACTGCAGCAGCAACAGGAGGAACAGGGGCAACAGCAGCAGCACCAGGAGCAACTGCTGCAGCCACGAACAACAACCACATCTATGTGAATCCACACAGCTACGACAGCAGCACCACCGGCAGCGCCAGCGGATCCACGGCTGTGATTAGTCTGCCGCTCAACCTGCAACACCAGCCATTGCCAGCGACAGCAGCAACAGCAACAGCAACAGCAGCCACTCTTGAGCCCCAGCAGCAGCAACATCCATTGGGCGGCAGCAACACGGGAGCAATCAGTCGGATTGGCACTTTGACGGGCACTGGCACTGGCACTGGCACTGGCACCTCCACATCCACCACCCTGAGCACCCTGAACACATATCTCTTTCCCTGTGGCGTCGATTCGGCCAGCAGCTGCGACCTGGACAGCAATTTCAGCCAGATGCTGGGCGCTGGCAGCGAGGGCGGGGCCAGCAGTTCCCTCAGCCAGACGACGGCACCGGTGGGAACGGTGACGGGATTGGGATTGGGTGTCCAGCTGGGACTGGGCTTCATCAACAGCCGGCGTCGCATAAGACGGCTATTTGGCGTGGGTGAGATGGTGCCGCCCGTGGCCACGCCCACACCCTATGCAGCCGCCCTCCGACGGCGCAGTTCGCAGATAGTCCAGATGACCAAGAAACGAGAAAAGGAGTTGGAAGATCTGGAGCAGCAGCAGCGCATTGCCACGGTGGCCTCGGCAAATGCTGCTTTTCTGGAGCGTCGTGAGCAGCAGCAACAACAGCAACAACAGCAACAGCAGCAACATCAGCAACAACAGCAATATCCTCAGCAGCATCTGCAGTTCGCCTTTAATCCCCTGCAGCCAGAGGCTGGTAAAAAGAAGAAAAAGAAACCGCCTGGACCACCGGCCCATACGCGACAGCAATCGTCACGCACCATGGACGATCCCATGATGAATCGGCCACGGAAGAGCACACCGGCGAGTAGCAAGAAGAAGGACAAGGGACCGGAGAACCCCTATGAGAAGTACCCATCACCACAAATCCAAAAGCACCCACCGCTCTTAAGCCTCACCTCTATGAAACCGAAAATAAGAACAAATTAATGAAATTTATGCAGCAAAAAAGTGCTTCTCTTACCATTTGATTTAGCGCTGCCGTTTATTTGATTTTCTTGCTTGTAATGATTTGAATAAAATGATCAAGAAGAATACCTGCAAATACATAGTTTGTTTAAATTAGTTTTGAATACCGCTTTGCTTATCGCTTTTCAATGCTTTTTCGCCTTGTTGATTCTCCATGCCTTCAAGCACCTACAAATTTGATTAAATGCCCATGTGACAAGGGGTTTATGCAAAATTTTGAGGTATTTAGTATTAAGAAAGTGTTTTAAATGAAATCATCTGCTGAGGCTGTTACGAAATGGCACAGTAACTCATTAAGATTTTTTTTATATGTCTATTTAACTATTTCTTAATTATTATTAATTGCCTAATTTTTTAGAACTTATTAGAATTTTTTGTGTAAAATATTTTGGACAGTATCGGAAAATGTATAAATTGTTTAATTGCATGAAAATTCAGAGACTTACAAATTATAAATATTTAATTTTAATATATATTATTGAAATATTTTAAACATGCGTTTTAATATTGCTTTCGTTGATTATATTGTAAAGAGATTACTTTTAAGTTGCGTATATTCTGACAATTTGATAAATATTTAAATGCATAAGCCAAAGACTAAAATCTAATGAGATTTACTGTGGCACCTTGGTTTTATATGAAAATACTAATCTCCCGCTAATTTTTACTTCCCAACAATTGTGCGCAAGTGTCACATGGGTGTAATCAGCTTGTTCACAGAGATTTTCCTGTCCCACAGGACGAATGCGTAATGTCCGTAGCAGAGGGAAAATGTCAAAAAGCAACAAAAAAACCACCAAAAAAAAAAAAAAAAAAAACGAATGAAAAGTAGTAACTTTTTTGCTTGGGGTCAGAGACAGAGCCAAGTTGCCGCCAAGTCAATGCCCGAAAGTCAGACACAGAAACCGTAAACGAATCCAGAATCTATAACCGAATCTGAATCAACAGACAGTAGACGGCGCCAGCTCCAAACTCTGACCAAAAATAAAAAAAAAACATATACATATATAGAAATGGAGAACTCTGGGAGCAAAAAACAAGTACTGAAAAGTTTTTGGGTGGCAAGGGGGCAAAAGGCGA
This sequence comes from Drosophila elegans, assembly GCF_018152505.1. NCBI lineage: Eukaryota > Metazoa > Arthropoda > Insecta > Diptera > Drosophilidae > Drosophila > Drosophila elegans. The sequence goes on along the minus strand of NW_024545513.1, from coordinate 6,865,261 downwards.
GAAATAAATGCGTAGTCATCTGTGCGACTAACTGGAGCCGGCATAAGTCAGTGTCCTGCCCAGATCTTGCCATCCCTTGCGTCCCTTGAGTTATCCTGTCTGCCAGGCCGCGTTACGTATACGCCACCGAGGTGGAGCAAATAGCGGAATTTGTAAGCGGTTTGTTAATTGCCGTAGGTCAGCACAAATCAAAGTTTACTCTCAGCTCTCAACTCAAGGATCTGTGGCAGCTGTTTCCCACTTCTCTTGACGATTTTGACTCGGAACTTTGGCCTATTTTGTCATATATTTACCGACTCTTTATGTAATGCCTTGGCTTTCGGGCCCTGGAATGGGCTGTGCGGAATTGCTTTAATGTGGCTTGCGTGTCGCTGTGAGCTGTGCCCTTTGTTGCTCTGCTTTTTTTCGCTGCTAAAAAGGAATTTATGTCAATGCCAGAAGCGACAAACAACAAACGGCGAAACAGCAAAACAGCAACAAGAAAACAATAACACAAAGCGAATATTATAATGAAAAGGGTGGGGGGAGGGGTGGTTATGTCAGGGAGTGGGAGTGGGAGTGGGTTGAAATCGGGAGTACTGACTTGGCCCCAAACATTACTCTGCAGTTTCAGTTAATTGGCAAGGCACACACATTCGCTCATTGCTGGTGCCTATCCCCCTTTTTAGTGGCCAACACGTGGGCGACAAAAAAAAGCCAGCACTGAGAGAAAAAATATCGCCCAACTGGTCGTCTCATTGTTAATTGAAAATATGGGTTTGCCATTTAAATATCCGCCAAGATGCATATCTAACCATTTTCTAAGAACTAACTTTATTTTGTTGATGACGAAAACAATGGAGTATGGTATATACATGCAAATTTAAATCCAATTTTAAAGCAAACAATATTTTAAATATTATTTCAAATGTTTCCAAAATAATAAAATAAAATAAGTCAATAACAATGGAAAAGTTTCCCATCGATTGACATTCACAGCAACAAAATTTCACTTGTGGTTCATTTTTGCAAAAAGTCGTGATGTAACCCCTTGCGAAAAATGAAAAACAAATTTTTCGATTTTTTTTTAAACGAAAACCCTGGGAAGTAATGTTCAAAAGTTGGAATGCCATACATCGGTGAACTTGTAATAAAATTTCCAATCAAATGGCATAGACAGTTAAAAATGTTCAATTTTTGCAAAATATCACAAAAAATTAGAAAACCCCTTGTTAAAAATATGAAAATTTATCACAAATTACATTTTTCAAAATTGATTCTGTTTGGCGGTGCGTCATAATTTTTGACAGTGTAGCGGCAGAGTGATTTCGGTGTGGGGTTGAGTGAGAGCAAGAACACGCGACGCCAGAGCTGCGACATGTAGCCGCCATTTAAATTGCCCGGCAAGGCGACCTCGCCACCCTCACTGGCTACCCACCGACCATCCACCATCCACCACCCACCAGTCCGTGCCCCTCCACCTCCCCATCCCCCTTCCCTTTGTCTGCCCAAAACGTGGGAACAGACCCGGAATGAGACATGTTGCCCTTGATTTGTGTGCACGGCATGTGGCGGCGTGTTGACTATTTGCATTGCATGTCCCTCTCACACACATGCGACTTTCTTTTCCCTTGGTGTGCGTGTGTGTGTGTGGGTGCGAGTGTGTGTGTGTGTCCAATAATTTCGTAACATGGCCTTTGTGGCGATCCTTGCACAGCGATAAGCGAACTGGGAGGCGAACTCATTGAGTTGGCCACTCGCAACTTATTTGTTTCTCCCTTTTCCATTTTTTTTTAATGTTTTTTTTTTTTTTTTTGGGCCAAGTGTAAAGGCTATTTGCGAGGACAAAGCAATATCATTCGACCCACTGCAATTGACTGAGTGAGTGGGTCCAACGCCAAGTGATTTGCATTTTTATTTGTGATTTCTTATGCCTCCGCCTAATGACGGGGTAATTATTAATTATTCGATGCCAGTTGTGCTCAATTGCTCTGTTTTTTTTTTGCTGAATAATTCTCTGGCTTATTCCAAAGCAATTGAAAATGGTTACGCAATTAAATAACATCAAGTGGCGTATTAGGCAGAAAGTTTTTTATATGACAATTTTATAAACAAAATAGTTTCAGTTTTCTTAAGTAAACATAAGCCAAGATTTTATGCAAGCTAAATTAAAAGCATATTTTATGTTTATAAAAAATCAGTTATAATTTTAATATCAAGCAGCTTAAATGCTCTTTTGTCCTTTATAAAAATTATAAAAAAAAACATGTGTTGTATTTCCAAAATTTAATTGATATATATTTTCTTTTTAAAAAGTCGAAAAGGCATTTAACATATTTGAATGGTCAATTAAGTTGTTAAATTGAATAAATCTTTGAAACTTATATTTATTTAGAGGTCATTTCTGCTTAAAAAAGTAGGGAAGACATTTGAAGCACAAACGTTGTTTTTTTTTTAAATGGTAAACAAAGTCAAGAAAGTCAAAGAACTTTGAGAATGCAATTTAATTAAACGGATTGCCTTGTCTCGTGTTTACCAGCTGGTCCAGCTAATTATTTGGCTGCATAAACGTGTTCAAATTTGCACCGGTTTTTGGCACAAAAAGAAAATGGATTTTCCTTGGGACGCCGAGAAGTAGGCTACGAAAAAGGTTCACTTAAAAACTGCAGTACGAAGAACCGCGTCGCGTCTCGTCTCGTCTCGTCTCGTATCGCACACAACTTTACCGCAAGGGCCACCAATTAGTGGAGGCACCAGTGGCAAAGGCAAAGGCAAAGGCAAAGGCAAAGGCAAAGGCACCCACCACCCCCCTGCGGCAGCGACCTTGAACTCGCCGGCAAATCGAAGCACGAAACGAACACAAAGCGAATGAAAGTAAAAGTTGCACGTGCTTCGTCTTCTGCGGCTTCTGGTTTTGCCTCGCTTTTCCAGCTTTTCCTGCCTTTCCTGCCTACTGGTAGTTGCTACTTGCGGCAGCTGCATGCATAATGTGAAAAGCCAGCAACCAGCAACCAGCACCCACCCTCCTTTGACGCGAAGGTCGCCACTGCAGGCTATAGATGGCTAAAAAAAATCCATTAGGCCCTGTTGATGAACCTTACAGCCCCCCTGTACCCCTTTCACCCCCTTTCCACCTCTTTCACCATACAAACACTGACGTCACCGAAGTCGCAGACCTGACTTTCTCACCTTTCTCACCTGGACTCTCACCTTTGTCTTTGTCTTTACGGCCTGCATTTACTTATTTATTGAGCGCTGCGACAAAAATTTGTAAGAAATAGGTGTATGGTGTATGGCGTATGGTGTATGGCGTATATATATATATATGTGCATATAGTTATGGTTATAGCTATAGAAAAATAAAGGGGGCGGGACGAAGTGACGACGTCAGCAGCGATTTATTTCGCGACAGTTTGCCGTTCATCTTTTTTTACGACCACCGACTTTCAGATTGCTGTTGTCATTTATTTGCCGTCATAAACTTTCAATGGAATCACGCAAGCGATTTTTGCCAACTTTTCTCCTACTTACTATATCCTTCGCCACCGCCGCCTGCTGCTTTCTTTTATTGTTCCGCATATATGACAACATGTGACAGCGACAGCAGGCCTATTTCCCTATCTCCTCATCCCCCACCCAAAATTTTTCCATTTCCTTTTTTTTCGGGAGGAATCAAGGGGACGCATTTTGTCTATTAATTTCGCAAGAAAACTTTAAATTTCTGTGTGATGTTTTGCATGTTTGACACCGAAGCGGGGAGAAAACGAGGAGAAAGCGGCGAGCTGAAGGCAAAATGGAGCCAAAAGGCGAACAATAAGCAAATTGGCCAAAGGGCGAACGGCAACAACAGCAATGGCAATAACATGCCAGTTCCGATTTAGAGCGAATCGGTTATGCCCTGACTTTGGGTGCTCACTATATATTGTATGTGGTCCAGTGATAAAGTCGAAAGCTCCTCAAATATATTATATTTCACAATTAATTTTGTGTGTATTTAAAATTATAACTCGGATTTGGTTTAGTCATAGGCACCTTAATTCTTAAAGAATTATTTAACTTAGCTGTTGTAGGCAAGTATTTTCTTTATTTTAAACAAACTGCATATGTCTGGTTTACCATTTCATAAAAAGGAATTAAAAAGGAAACCTTTTAAAACTACATATATAATTATACACCACTTATCATCTCTTAAAAAGTTTTTAAATCCTTTGAATTTTAAAATATTTCTAAACAAATAAAATGGTAGAAACCCTTAAATTTTGTGAACTATTTAAGGCACCAAGACAAAATGATCTTCACAAAAAAGATCTTTCAGTTAGACTAGAGTTTTTGATGAACAATTATTCAAATATCTGTTTCCTTATTTACATGTATTGATACATTTTTCAAATGAATATGATATTCTAAGAAAATTAAATTATAGAAAAGCTACGAATTTTACATTTCGTGACCCAAAAACATTCAATAGTTAGGGGAGAAAAAATGCGAAATAGTAAGGGCTATGCGCTAGTCGTTGAGCTTGGCAGTCTTTAAATGGCCTGCTGTTTTTTCCTCCGTTCTGTGTGTGTTCTTGCCCTGTATAAATAACATTTTTGTCAAGCGCCTCGTATGACAAAGTGTCAGCTATAAATGTGTTGGACACACACTAGGGCAGGCGCTCGTTCATGAATACATATATGGCTAGGCCTATTGGGCACTCAAGTGGCTGCAATTGCTGGTGTTGCTGCTGCTGCTGCTGCTGCAGTTCAAATGGCAACAGCAACAGCAGTAGCAACAATTGCCGCAGCTGCTGCTACCGCTGTTGCTGTTGCCGTTGGCGTCGCTGCTTTTAGTGTCTCCAATGTCTTTGATTGTTGTCGTTGTGGCAAGAAGTGTTGTTGTGGCTGTTGCTGTTGCCGTTGCTGCTGATGTTGCAGTTGCTACTGTTGTTGTTGCTGCCACTGCCTTTCGCCAGTTGGATGCCCAAAAATGTTGTGGCGTCTGCGTTGCCCCTTTTCCACTTGTTGTTGCTGGTGTAATTTTTGAAATTTCTACTGCCTAGTCGTTTGGTGTTGTTGCTACTGCAACTGCTGCTGCTGCTGCTGCTGCTGCTGCTGCTGCTACTGTGGCGACAAATATTGTTGTTGGCTGGCGTTTGAATTGAGTCTGCCCTTTTTGTATTTGTTATTTTTGCCAATTTTGTCCTTTTTTTATTTTCGTATTTTTCGGCAGTCAGGCAAAAACATTTTCGGTTCTGGGTTTCTGGTTTTCGCTTTTCGGTTTTTCGGTTTTTCTGTTTTTCGGGCTGATGTTGCTGCCGTTGCAGTTGCAGTTGCACTCGGCGCGGAAAGCGGAAGCGTTGCCTGCTCCTCGCTCGATGCGGATAAAAATTTATTTTCGCTTGCCATTGTGTGATCAGCCAGCTGAGCAGTGAGTGTGCCCTGTGACCAGTGATCTATGATCTGCGGTCTGTGATCTGTGATCCTCGATCCTTGATCGCCGTGTGTGTGTGCTTTGCTGTCTGGGCAGGATAGCAGGATAATGGCCGTCGGCGGCTTCAGGCCGAGGAGCAAAACGCATTCTGGCCGGCCAGCGGATTGCCGTTTTCTTTTTGTTCAAGTTTTTCACATTTTTTTCACGTGATTTGTGCCTGTGCCAGTGCCTGTGCATTGTGGTCAAGTGGAGTTGCAACAGCAGCAGCAGCAGCAGCAGCAGCAACAGCAACAGCTATATAGCCAGCTGCTCCAGGATGTTCGTGGTGCATGCCATCAAGGATGAGATCGATAAAATGTAAATATCATCCCGGCCATGTCTATTATCCGTTTTTCAGTTTTCAATTCTCGCATTGATTTATTTCGTTTTTTGCAACCCCCAAAAATTTCTGCCGACCATCAGATAAAATGAAAAATTAAAAATTTATTGGCTAAAACAACGGGAAAAAGCAGTAGCACAGCTCAATTATGCAGAACTCCTTGATTTGATTTGATTTGACTTCGACAAAAATGTTGTACGGTGGGGGGGAAAGGGAATTTTTCCCTCTCGGAAAATCAATTGATACGCAAATTTCGCCCCTTTCACCTCCTGACATGCTTGTGTGCTGTGACCCAGCCAAAAATAAACTTCATTGACCGCTTCCACTTTGCTTTGACGCTACTTTTTGAGAAAACTTCCAAAAAAAATGCAAGTTTCTGGCCAATAAAAATTACACTGCTCTACACTTGAGAAATTGTAAAATGCGGGGAAGGTATGGAGAGAAATAACAAAAATAATAAGAGAATTTAAAATATAAAATATGCTTTCGTAGAGCTAAAAATATCCTGAGTTTTTTTTGGATCTCCTGAATAAGTAATAATTACAATATTATTGTTGGCTATACAAATAAATATGATTCAACCAAGCAAAAACTGAGTTTTAGGCCTAAAAAAAATGTAGGTCAACAAGATTTTGATTTTACTTTCTTCTACGTTATACTACAAGTGTATAGTTATCTAAGAATATAGATTCAGAGCCTCGAAATGAGATGTGTTATGCGAAATGTGCAGAAGTCATGTTTGTGTGTGGTCCATGTACTATATTTATCGATAAAGTAAATCTATATTTTCCGTCCATTGAATAACATATCATTTTCCATTATTATTTTCTGCGCGTGTGGCCCTCTTCTGCTCCTGCAATCCAGCAATCGCAAGTCAATCGAGTTGATTGATGAACCCACCGATGGCCACCGACCAATCAATGTCAATCGCTCTTCCTTCTTCCCTCTTCCCTTTTCCATTTTTCCTGTGCTTTCTTTACTTTTTTTCTTTTGACCAACTTCCGCTGCCTTATCTCTCCTCCCCTCCCGTGTGCCTTTCTCCGTGTGTCATGTTTCTGCTCCTTCTGGCCGTCTGTCTTGATATCTCCTTCGACTTCTGCTCCGATAACCAAGTTTAAACGTCATTAGAACACTTTGCGTGCCGTGTTTGCCACCATCACACACCCAACCATCGCGGCACTGTGAAAAACCAATTTCACAATTTAAAATTTAAAATAAACTTGGGTGAAAATAAGAAAAAAAGTGATTTGAAAAATTTAAGTGGCAAAGCATTTCATAATAATAAAAACTTCTTAAAATTAGCCAATTTAATCAGCATTTAAAAATTCAAATTATTTATTTGAACACATTTTGTGAATGATTATCTATCATATGTTAATTATTAAGTCATGAGAGATTCTTAAATTCTCAATGAATAGGGGTTGCATTTTGAGATTTAAAAAATCGATTTGCTTATGTGAATTATTAGAGCACTTTTTTTAAAATGAACAAAATATCAACCTACAAACTTCTTAAAATTAGACGTACAAAATACCTGTTATTCAGTGAGGTAGTGAGTTTTGTACTTCTTGAACATCCTCTCATTACTTTACTTTCAAATGCCCCTTAAGAGAACCTTTTTTAGGGGTAATGAAATGAAATACATTTATTTAACGGTTTTTAAAATGATTCTTCATGAATCCTAAATTTTTCTAAAACAGAGGTTTTCTTTTAATAATAATAATATTTAATTTTATAAAAGTTATCCTCATTGAGAGGGTTAGTTGAATTTATATTGCTTTTTTTAAGCTCAAAAATCCTTTTTAGTGTTGACAATTTTCGACGTTTTCTATTTGTTTTCCAAGTGTGGCTCTTTTTTTTACCGCCTCCATTTTCGCAGCGTTCTAGTTCCTCTTTTGGTTTCGGTTTTGATTTCGGTTTCGTTTGCTTATTGTTTCTGTTTTTGTTTCTGTTTTTTATTTGTTTGTTGTCTGTGGCCTTTGGCGCTTGTCTGGCGGCCTTAGCCACCTCAGTCAGTCAGTCAGGCAGCCAATTCCCCCCCCCCGCACTTCAACCACTCCCCACCATATATCTTGGCTGCTATATTGTCTTGCACTTTTGACTAAGCCTCAAGTCGGGCTAAACGCTAAACGCTAAATGCATATCTCTGTGTCAGAATGTGGAACAGTTGGCTATAATTACACACACACCTCGCTGTCTCTGTCGCTCTCGCCCCATAAAAGTAAAAAAAAAAGTAACTGAATTTGGTAGCGCCGATCACCTTTCACCTGCCGCTCGGCGAAAGTGGGGTGAAAGTGGGCTGACAGGTGGCACAAAGGAGCGTGAGGGGCAGAAGTTCCGCCGGTAGTTCCGGTGGCGCCAAAGAAACGTTTAACGTTTTATTCCCATTCTCATTTTCGCCAGTTTCATTTGCATTGTTTGCCACCGCTCCAAAGTCCTTCCACAGTTTTAGTAATCAATTTTGTGTTCTTGCTTTTGTTGCACCCAAATGCTGTCGCTATCGATGTGTCTCTGTGTGTGTGCGTGTGTGTGTTTGTGTGGGTGTCGCTGTATTTGTGTGCGTGCTGTGGGAAAACTGGTGAAAATGTGGCATCGACACAGCCAGTTGCATAAACGTCGCAGTCGCACGCGGAACCAGTCGAGAGTATTGCAATCGCATTAAAGCTAGAGCCCAATTTTCGTTGTTTTTGTTTTTGTACCAATTACATAAATCCTGCGTATCCTTGAAAATGGCATCCAATTCACAAGTTATCCGCTCACTTTCACAAAAGCCCGTATGCCATCTTCGTCAAAGGAAATGAAATAACAAACAAAAAACGTGATGCTGCTGCACTCTCAATCGCTCCGTCTCACTCTACTGCTATGCTCGCTCTCCTTCTTTTTGTATATGTGTGTGTGTGTGTGTCCTACTCTATATCTCTCTCTCTCTTTCTCTTTCGCTGGCCCTCTCTTACGGGCATTTTCGCAGGGAAACGTTTTGGCAAAATGTGAAACATGAAGATTGGACTTTTCTTCTAGCCGCTTTCCTTTTTATTGTCATGCTGCGTTGAGTTTCCATTCGCCAGTTGACATTACCATTACCGTTAGCATCGGGCTTTAAGTGTTATCTTCGCTATTTTTTCGAGTGTGATTGGGAAAACTCCTCTTTCCTGCGATTCCCAATTTTTTCCCGTGATTTTTGTAATTTTTTTGCTGTGATTTGGCCAATTTTATCCGAGATATCGGTTTGTTTGCCTTCGAGTTGCGCGTAATTTTTGTTTATGTGTATATAACAATAAATAAGTGCCTTGCGGTTTATCGTAGCTATTAAAAACAGATTTCGTGACTACCAATTTGTGGATACCACCATCTGCGGAGGGGGATAGCTAATTCTTCGTGTGCTCTAAATATAAAATAATTATTTATGTTTCCCAAACAGTTCTTAGTTAAATGAAGTTAGAGGTTTGATTTTGTGCTTAGATAAATGTAAAACAAAAAATCAATATATATATCGTATGTTTTGCCTTTCAAGATTAAAATATAATATATAACATAATATATTCTGAATGTGATTTGTTAATAGGTTCTGTTTTAATTATTGGCTTGTCCAAAATGCAAATAAATTAATATTTAGTCTATGCCTCCCCGACAGAGATGTAATCTTTTTGTTTAATTGCCTAAACTACAATTGTTCATAAAAAAACATACAAACTAAGCGTATAAACAATTTGTTTCGTATCTAAATGGATTGTGGTTTAATATTCTTTGTATATCCAATTTCATTTTTGGCTTTCTATGCTGTATATAATACTTTGTTTGGTAATAATATTTATTTGTTTTTTTTTGTCCATTTTTCTTTAGCTATTTAAAGTGGATTTAATTGTGGAATAATAGTTTGTTGCTTTGCTGTAAAACTCGAAAATTGTCAAAAGTATATATATTTGTTTATTTGCTTTCAAGTAAATCGTTGCCTCAAAAGTTTCTAAATGGACTTTTGTTTCGTATTTTAGTCGAAGGTTTCCTAAAATATATTTGCATTACATTTTCCCTTTGCCTTTTGAGGATTGAATTCTTGATCTACCGTGCTCTATAAATATTTGTTTGCCTGCCAGTTGCAGCACAATTTGCCCAGCTTAATTGAAACAAAGAGTTAACTCAGTTCAACACTCGGACGCAGGGTCATATGATGTCCGAAGCGTATTAAATGTAAAAGCTTTTCATAGTCCTTCTCGTCCTACGCTACGTTGGGTCCAAACACCGCCCACTTTTCCGCCCGCTTTTCCACCCCCACCTTGCATTCGACCATTTTACACGCTTTCCGATGTCAGTGTGTCAGTGTTACAGTGCCAAAGCCGGGTCCATGTCCGTGTTTTTGTGCTGCTGTCTGTGTCCTTAAGATGCCGACATTCCACGAAGCCCTTCTCCCACTTTCTCCCCCTTTCTCTCGGTCTCTGTTTTTATCCCTCCCTCTCTCTCGCACTCTTTCTCCCTTTTTGTGCTGCTGGGGAAACGATTTGGCAATTGGAACACGACAGCACATTCACAATTTGGTACGCGTTCATTTCGCGGCATTTTCGTTACGTATACGCAATGTGAGCCAAAGGTTAAGGGAATAATTGTTAAACGTTTGGTCGAAAACATTTGAAAAAAAAATATGGAGTTCTCATTGACGAAATCTTTGATTGGTTATCGGTATTTGTGTGCTAGCCATAAATGTGTTGACTTTATGCCAGTGATTGTGTGTGTGCTCACTAGTTAACTTCCTTCGTTGGCCCGGTGTTTCCTTTATTTTCCCTGTCTCCAGACAAATGTAAACAAATTTCAATAATGGAAAATAATGTGAGAAAGGAAAGTGTGTATATGTGTGTGTGTGGGGTCAGGCGCATGTCTGCAGCAGAAGAAGAAGAGCGGTTAAAGCAGCTGTGCGAAGTTCTCGTTTTATTTACATTTATTAATATTTCCTTCGCCTTTCCTCTTCTTTTTATCACTCTGTGACTGTTTGTCTCCGAGTGTGCGGTTTTGCTCTAGGGAATTGTGGCGTCGCCATGGCGTATGCGTAATATTTTGTTTTGTAATTATATGCGCGGCGGGCAAACGAAAATTTGTGTTTAATTAATTAATTGAAGCGCAGCAGCAGCAGTAGCAGCAGTAGCAGTGGCAGTGGCAGCAGCAACAACGACCAACCAGTGACAGTGGCGAGCGTTTTTAGTTGACCGCGTGGCGCCAACTCGAGCGCAACTCAACGGCAGCTCCCCCGAAAATCGTTGTATTTTTTGTGTTCTTTTTTTTTTGGTTCCCCCGATTTTTATGGGAACCAAAATACATAAAATACATGTGTGTACCTCTCTATGTAAGACTTTTTTTTTCTGGTGCCCAGACCTAAAAACAGCTGCTTGCGTGAGTGCGTGTGTGTGTGTGCCTTTGTGGAAGCGAGATGGGCATATATAAATAGAATTTCTTTTTCTGCCTTGCATCCGCCAAACAACGACCTTGGTGACCAACAAAAAAAAAAAAAAAAGAAAAATAAAAACACAAACACAAAACGAAACGGAACGGAATGAAACATGCAGCGGCAAATGATAAATAAGGAAAGCCAAGTGAAATTATAAATATCAAGTTCCATTTTTTTCCGGTGCCCCCATAAGTAGGCAATACTTTTGGCCCCATAAAGTGCATTCACATTTACAGCCAATGAATAAATAAATAAACGACAATTGGCAGCAACATGTGGCCAAACCGCAATGCCAATGCCACTAAAATGTAATTACAACTGGAAAACCAAACCGGCAACGAATACGAAAAACCACAATGATTCGACGACAATCCTCGAGGAGCATAAGAACGACAAAAAACAACAATTAAAAGTGCAATGAAATTTTAGTTAGATTTTATTTAGTTTTGCGGAAGGGACCTTTGGTGACGATCATCTAAGCTGTTGCTTGCTTTTAATATTTTAAAATAGTATTATATGAATAAGAATAGATTTATAGATAAAGAATAATGTTTTTGAAAATTTCAATATTTTCAGTATTTTTTACTTGTGGCCAAAATTACTGAAATAATTAACAGCTTAGGCACCGCATTTATTTTATGCTGTGAGTTGAGTGAAATCTTCAAATGTGTCTAAATTATTAAAGCTTTTTAATTTATTGGTCAGGGTTTGATGTTTTGGAAATTCCCCTTACCTTTTTCCAGTACGTTAATTCTTAAAAATCAGTATAATTATTTTAAAATCTCCAGTAATGTTCCCGTTGACTAAGAACAATAGCTGGGCATTTTAATTTTGTAATCAAAAGATGGCAAAATATTGTTACGTAATAAAAAACATAAAATGTCACTTGATTTTAATAGAATTCGAATCAATCAATATGTATTGGAGATTTTCGAATTTTAACCTCCTGAGAGAAATCTCTAATTTTGACAAAATTTTGTTGTACCTAGTGCGCCCTGCAATGCGCCTATATGATCGCCCAGGGCCCCGACTCGATCGATTCGCTAGGCAGATCCAACACAAAAAGTGACCAAACAAATTGATCCCAAATGCCGATCTGCAAATGGCAACCAAAGCAGACGAAGCACAGACAACAAACGGAGCTCGAGTTCCGCCCACGCCACCGCTTCCAGTACGAGTGCCAGTTTTTGTTCGTCCAGCAGAAGCAGCAGCAGGAGCAGCCGTGGTGACTACAGTGAGACAAAGCTAACAGCGACGCGCGATCCAGCGGGAGATTATCGGCGCCCGAGAGGCCAGGAGGTGGCCGTCATGCAGCTGCAGGCGGCCGGGGCCCAATTAACCAGCAGCTGCATTTAGCTCACCCATACAACATACCAGCACATTCTCACAGTCACACACACACACACACCAGCACACTGTCACACTAGCACTCAGTCACACAGACACAGACACACGCACACACACAGATCAATACATTGGCCAGGATTCAGTAGTGAGCTCATCGAAGCAGAACCAGAACCAGAACCAGAAACAGAACCAGACCCTGAAAACGAAACTGAAACCATGCAGATGATACTTGTTGCTGGCGGGTAAGTGAAAAGCCAAAAGTGTCCTACCTTCCACCTTCCACCTCCCATTATCCTTCCAAAACAACCTCCCCCTCGATGTGATATGTGTGCCTCTGTGTGCGTGTGTGTACTCGGAACTACTCGTACTAACAGAAAATATCTGAGACCTTGTATGTAACCGCCGTGTATCTATCAGGAGTATCTGTATCTGTATCTATATCTATATCTATGCTAACAATTGTACTATACTACGATCTGACTCAGTCAGTGCCATGCTACATCTGTCTCTCCTTCTCTGTACCCGTATAGTTATTCTGCGTACTGTGCTTATTGTTTCGCCTTATTTGCCCGCCCAATGCCTTTGCTTGGCACTTGTATCTAGCTTATATATTTAGTTACCATATCTCGTAACTCTCGTATTGTGTACTAAGTATAGCTTTTGTCTCTCGTTGAGCAAATACATATATGAATTTCTTTCTAATCGCTTTCTTTCTTTGTTTCCCCTTTTGCCACACTCTACGCTCGCTACGATGACCAAACTCAATGTGTCTCGGTGCTTTCATATTGCAGGTAAGTGACAAGATATAAGTATTTTTCCGTACTTGGTATCAATATTTAATGTTATCTATAAGATCGAATCTAGTTTGGACCCAATTGAAAATGAAATAATTATGCAGGTTTTTCTGCCTTATTACCCTTTTTTGTTCAATATGTATACACTTTTATTGCAAATTTTGTGACGAATTCAACGATGATTGACATTCAAACGTTTGACTCCAAGGCTGGATTTTTGGAGAAATAGGAAAATAAAACATTTCCAAAGAGTCGTTTGGTTGTAACTTGGCCAAAATACGACGCATAGCCAAAAAGGTTTTGTGCAAATGGAAACCTAAAAAATCTGGCCCAATCGATTTACAAATTCAATTTGTTTTGATAAAAAAAAAACGATTTCTTAAAGACGTTTTTTTTTAAAAATGGCAAATTTTCGCATTTTTGATAAGGGGCTACATCATCATTTTTTGCCGAAATTCGAAAATCTGAAAAAATTTTAACTGTGAATGCCATTTGATTGGAAATTTTATTACGAATTCAACGGTGTATGACATTCCAACATCTGACCATTATTTCCCAGGGTTTTGACACAAAAACCAAGTTTTTAATGTGTATTTTGGGATTTTTGGCGATTTTTCAAACAACATTTTTTCTGAAGAGTCTTTTTGCTGTAACTTTACCAAAATAAGACCCTAAGTCAGAAGAGTTGCTATTTTGAACAGCTGGCAACCCATACCATCCATCCCTGATCGATTGAAAACAATTTATTTTGTCTTGACGCAAAAACCGAATTTTGAAAAACGTTTTTTGACAAATTTTTTTTTTGTCCAAATTTTTGACTTTTTTGTAAGGGGGTACATCATCATTTTTTGCCGAAATTCGAAAATCTGAAAAAATTTTAACTGTGAATGCCATTTGATTGGAAATTTTATTACGAATTCAACGGTGTATGACATTCCAACATTAGACCATTATTTCTAAGGGTTTTGACACAAAAACCAAGTTTTTAATGCGTATTTTGGGATTTTTGGCGATTTTTCAAACAAAATTTTTTCTGAAGAGTCTTTTTGCTGTAACTTTACCAAAATAAGACCCTAAGTCAGAAGAGTTGCTATTTTGAACAGCTGGCAACCCATACCATCCATCCCTGATCGATTGAAAACAATTTATTTTGTCTTGACGCAAAAACCGAATTTTGAAAAACGTTTTTTGACAAATTTTTTTTTTGTCCAAATTTTTGACTTTTTTGTAAGGGGGTACATCATCATTTTTTGCCGAAATTCGAAAATCTGAAAAAATTTTAACTGTGAATGCCATTTGATTGGAAATTTTATTACTAATTCAACGGTGTATGACATTCCAACATTTGACTATTACTTCCCAGGGTTTTGTACAAAACCGCAGATTTTGGTGTTTTTTGCGTTTTCGCAAGTTGTTGTTACTTGGCCAAAATAAGACGCATTGTCATAGGAGTGACTCTTTTTACGACGAATTCACTGAGTTCACTGAGCAGTTTCAAATTGTAAGCATTATTTTTTTGGTAGTTAAAACCAAAACCGATTCATGTTGTTTGTAAAAAAAAAATACCTTTCTAAACAGTTGTTTTTTTCGTTATTTGTCCGTAATAAGACCCACAGCCAAAATATTAACCGCTTTGTGCAGATATCTTAACAGACCATTTCTACATTAGCTAGGGTCAAAGACTTAAGATACTTTTTCAATAAATTAGCAAACATCTTTAAAAATTGTTTTACATGATGTGCACTAACAATTCATGGTTTGTGTTTTGGTAATGTATTTTCCAAAAAAGGAACCTATTTTAGTTGGGACACTGGAGCTTAAAGCTTTCCTCAAACTTAAGACACCTTCGGAGCTTGAAAGCTTAGCTCAAACCAGATTTATTTGATTGAAGACAACATTTGAATAGCTTTTAAGCTGGCCAACAAACTACTATCCAAACTTTGATAGAACGGTAAAGCTTAAAGCTGCGCTTTATTCAGCTTTCTCTGTCCGTTCCCCGTTCCTTGCCTTTTCCTGAACTTTCTCATGCTTTGTTTGCGCGCGCGATTGTATGCGTGAATGTGCCATGTGTTTATTTATTAATAATTGCATTACTCATACGCCATGCTGTCCCTAGCTGGAAGCAAAGCGTTCAAGTGCGCACGTGACACGTATATGCCAGAGTATGTGTGCATTACTGGGAGCCAGTGTGTGTGTAGGTGTGTGTGCAGTTATTCGCATTATTATAATCAAGTGGAGCCCAACAAAGGGAAGCGAAGGCATAGTCATAGGCCGAGGAAGCATAACGAGCCCGGCGGCGTTTTAAAGCACACATTAATAATGGAGCAGTTCACCTTGCCACCAGGAGATGGGAGATGGGGCTATGGGGTTATGGCTTTTGTGGTTTCTCCTTCGATTCGATTTTCACTTGCTCTCCGGGCATGTGTATGTGCATGTGTTGGTGTGTCTGTGTTTGGTTCATTTACAGTTTTCACCTAGTTTTCATGTTTTGGTTGTTTTGCCACTGGCCGCCGCCTCAGCGGCCCCAAGCGGCATTCGCTTTGTTTGACACCCCGTCCGTCGGCTGGCCCCGTGTTTCCAGCGGCCGGTGCCCGAGTGTCGCCAGTGTCGCCAGTGTCCCTGTGTCCCTGCGTCCCTGGTTCCCGCTCTTCTTGCTCAGCCATGTTCACTCAGGCTACTCTTTGCCATTGTTGTTGTGGTGGCCGCTTTGTTGTTTTCCCATTTTCCATTTCCCATTTTTTTTCGGGCCTGCTTTTGGTCCCTGTGTTCGTGCCAAGTGGCACTAAAACTATTTGCCTTTTGCCCAGTTTGGCCAGCGGGAACAGGAGCGGTACCTGCCACACACACACGGCACACATAGCACATGCCACACACACACGCTGACACAGACACAGACACAGACACAACGCTCGGCACGCAACACGCAGAGGCGCTAGCGGAGTCGGAGTGCAGCGCTGGGAAACTCCATGCCATCCGATCCAGAGGAGTCGGAGTAGGAGCAGGAGTCGGAGTCGAAGTCGGAGCCAATGCAGCAAATCGCACGTGTTCGCCTCGGCCCAAAGCGTTCGTGGCTGGTTCGTGGCGCCCAACGTGGGGCATCGTGGCATAGTGGCTTCGTGGCTCCGCAGGCCGTTCGGCTCGCCGTTCGTCGGCTTCGGCGGTGGTGCTGGTGCTGGTGCTTGGGCCACGGCTGGTGGCGCTGGACACTTTTGCAGCGCCTCAGTTCGGTTCAGTCGTCGCAGTCGCAGTCACGTCGTCACAACGTAATCGTGCAACGCGTTCCGCGCTTGGCGGCGACTGTCGTCAGTCAGTCAGTCAGTTAGTCAATCAGTCAGTCAGTCAGTTAGACAGTCAGTGAGTTAGTCAATCAGTCAGTCAGTTAGTCAGTCAGTCATCGTATCAATCAGACAACTGGAGTTTTTCTCCAGTTTTCAATACTTTTTTAACCTCGCTCCCCCCACTCGCACTTCTTTTTAAAGCAGGTGCTGCGTGCCGCGTTGCCGCGCGTGATTATTGTTGTTGTTTTTTTTTCGGTGAATGTGAGTGTGTGTTTTTCTTTTTTTTTTTAAATGTAACTCTTGTTGTTGTTATTGTTGTTGTTGTTATTGTTGTTATTCAGAACGCGGTGCGTGTCGCGCAAAACGAAGCAGAAGGAAAAACTCCATTTAAAAGGTGTTTAAAGGAGAGCTTAAGGAGCCACTTAAGCAACGTGCGTCGCGTGGTTGTCGCCGTGGTTGAAAAAGAAAAAAATAAGAAAGAAAAATAAAAGAACAGAAAAGAGTAACAATGGCCAGGACATGATCAGCTTAGAGCTCTGAGGCTACCGTATCGCACTATCTGTGTTTGTTTACCTTAATTAATGCAATGGCAAACGGTAAACGGTAAACGGACCCGAACACGGCCAACATAATTTGCCTTGGGGCGCCACTCGAATCCACACCGCTGCAGCCTCCGGTGGAAAAGGTAGTGCTGGCTGGTTGTTGTCCAGCTCCAAGCCAACTTAGCAGCTGCAGGTCGAGTTAATTAATATTTCACTCTAGTCAGCGGGGTTCTGGGGTCAAGGGTCACGGGGGCGGAGGATGGAGGATGGAGGACGGATGACGGAGGACGGAGGACTGACGGCGGAGGGAAGAATGTGAAGAGGCACACCACTGAAGTTTTGCTTGCATAAGCAACTTCAATTCCTATTGCCATTTTCCATTTCTATTTCCCTTTCCATTCCCATTGCCATTTCCATTTCCATTTCAGTGGCCTTTCTGCCACAGCCAGTGGAGTGGCCCAAAAGAGCCAAAGGAGCCTAAAGAGAAACTGGCGAATTGCTCATACGACGCATTGGCGCCGTCAAAAACTGAACGAGCCACAAAGGCAGAGGGGAAAGCAGCCGAAGCTAAAAGAAAAACAAGTTGACCCAATTTGCAATTGTAAATCAAACTTAAAATCACAGCCGAAGCTAAACCAAAATAGAATAGTCAAAGAAATATGCACAAGGCAAACCAGATTGGGTAATTTTAATACATATACAAAGCCTGCCCCCAAGGATCAAAACTAAGATCATTAGAATAGTTTAAGCCATTTATTAAAATTGGCATGTGGTCAACAACAAATTTGTATATTAAATACCACATTGATTTTATTTATTTATGTTTTATTAAAGCTTAAAAAGGGGATTTCATTTCATTGCCTAAGAGAGTATATTAATTCTACGCATTGGAAAATAAATGTGAACCCATCGAAGTTTTTTTCCATGTAATGGCTATTACTCGCGAAGGTTTTACAAACTGTTAATTCCTTCTGTGTAACAGTTAAAACTCCGTTTTGTGGCTTTATCACTCAACAAAACAAGAGGTTTCCTATAATTTTACCATCCATTGTTTTACAAGTAGCTGGAATGTCTTGGAAAACTTACCGCCACCCAGTTTTCCATGGAAATTAGTTCGGATTCTCGCTCTTTTCATTAATTTGTCTAAGAGCAGCTGAGGTTTTTCCCTATTACAACTTGAGCACAAGGCATATGGGGTTATTATTCTGCCTCGTCTCTAAGCTTCTTTTGTGTACGCTTCTCCTTTTGTTTTGTGTTTTGTGTTTTGTGCTTTTATTTTTTTTTTTTTTTACGCCATGTTCTTATTGTATTTGCGATTAAATTCAAGTTTGACTCGCACACGCCAAAATTAATTGGGCACTTGAAGAGTTGAAGAAGTCGAACGGTGTGGCGAGGGGTTCGAGGGGAGGGTGGATATGCCGTGACGGCTCGACAGCCCAGTCTTCTCCTTAACCCTTATCCACTAATGGGGGCTCAGTGCCCACCAACCCTCCCTTCCCTACCCTTCCCTTCCCTTCCCTTCCCTTTGCTGTTTTTGTGTAATGTTCTAGGCAACTGATTTATTTTGATTGAACTTTGCATGCAAGCAGCTGAGGCAACAGGAAGATGGGGTGGGGTGGTCTGAGTTTGAGCAACAACTGGCAAGTGAAACATCATAAAACAAAAGCAGTTTGCGGTTGAATACGAGTACGGGGAACACCCCTTTTCGGGGGAAACACTGAATTGGAGGCCATTCGCACGCACATAGCTCGGTTTTTTAGGCGCCGAGGCTTAGGCTTAGCTCCAGCTCAATCGTAAATGCGTCGAGTGTGGCCCCAAGTCCCCCAACCCAACCCCCTCTCTTAACCCCTTGGTTTCTGGGTGCCTGGGTGTGTGTGGGTTAAGTGGTTATGGCAACAACAACAACAGCAGCAGCTTCTCTACCGACGCTAATAAATCCCCTCTTTGCTAAGCTCTCCTAATTCCACTGAGGCCAACTCGGCTTTGTCTTTCGCCTCTCCACCGTACATCGAGTGGCTTTAAAGTGCCGACTGTAGACTGTCTTCAGCTGTAGATTTCCGATTTTCCCGTTTTTCCACTTACCACTTTGCGATTACCACATTTTTCGATTTTCCATTTTCAAAAAAATGAAATAAGAAATGAAAAACATCTCTGATTGAATGCGTGAGTGCCAACTCTTTCGCTCCATTTTTTCCTTCCTGCCACGCTCGCCCATTTAGTTTTGGCCCAATTGCCAACTTACATATGTATATATTTATGCGCATATGTTTGCGGTATGCCACTGACACACGCACACTAAAAGAAATTCGGTTGGTCATCAAAAATATCCCCAGAGTTCCTGTCCACTCTATATGCTATTATATACTTGGGGAATTAATGCCACAGTTTTACATTGTCACCATAAAATATTTAATGTTTCAGTAAGACTCTTTTATACTTTCTTTTCTAATTTGTGCACTTAATTTAAGACTCACTTTATGGTAAAACGCCATAAAGATAACTTTTTAAGCTTTTAACTGTAATTAATTAAAATCTGTACAGTTTTTCCTCATTTGCATAAAATTTTCTAAAGCAGAAGTTATTCTTCTTTGCATAAACTTTAAGTTACAGCAGTTTGCGGTGAAAAGTAGTAAGAAAGCAAAATAGTTTTGCGCCAAGTGTGTCATCTATCTGGGTATGGATATTGTAAATTATTCGCCTGGATCCGGAATCTCTTGCCAGTGGATTTGGGTCCTCCGGTTTGGAGGCTGCTGCTCGGAGAAATGTGGAAATGCGAATGGCGAACGGAGAAAGGAGACAGGAGAATGGAGAATCGAGAAAGTTACGCACTGCGGCGATGTCGAGTTTTGGGCTTTTAATATGCTGCCGAGAGGTGGAAATATTGGTGTATGTGTGTGTGTGTGTGTGTAGATTGCACGTGCGCTGCGTGATTTTAATTTGAAACAAACATAGCCAGAGCACCCAAACACAAACACACCAATTTTCTTCCTCGTTTTGCGTTCCTCTTTTTAGGTTTTGGTTTCGGTTTCTTCTTTCTGTGTTTTTTTTTTTTTTTTTTTTTTTTATTTCTTTGTGTGGCCCCGGCTTTTCACAGTTTTATTTGGTTTTTCCGTTTTCGCTTGGCTCTCACTCTTTTTTTTTTGCGTTTTTATTTGTTTTTTTTTTCGTAATTCTTTTTACGACTCAACAAGCAGCAAAAATATAACAAACCAAAAAAACAGAAAAAAACAAAAAGAAATTGTGGTGGGGGGGTGGTAGAAAGAGAGAACATTTATTGATCTGCGGCCGCTTGAAGCCAATTTGAAGGTCAAGCATACGCACTGTGGGCCCGAGGAGGAATCCACTGCGAAAGAGTTATGCAGTGTTATATAAACATATGCACCCCACCGCCAACCAGTGACGTCATTGTAAATTATTTTCAAATTTGCTCCCAAAGGCCAAACAAGAAGCAGCTGCTGCACAAAGCGGAAACGGAAGTAGCATCAAGGAGACAGGAGGCCACAGCACGGCATACATAGCATACTTTTCGGGGCGAAAGGCATTGGAGTGGGCTGTATTTTTCAGTGAATTGTGGGGGGAGAGGTGGTTGTACGGGAGTTTGGCTGCAGTTTGGCTCCCGCTGCTCCTTGTTGTTCCGTGTCAAACATTTTCATCCACTTGTTCGCATTATCCTGCCAGACAGCGCACAGCGGGCGAGGGCTTCAAAAGATGCCGCCAGCAGCAGCAGCAGAAGCAGCAGTGGTAGTGGCATTGGCAAAAATTGTTACAATTGTTGTCGCGGGCGGGGGGCTCCAGCGAAAGCCAAATCCGTGCGAGCCAAACGAGCGAGAGAAAAATGAAAGGAATAAAATGGCAATAAACAGGCAGGAAAATGGTCGTGATAAAACGAAAGTTATATACACTTTCCATGCTTCCCCCGCCAGATGAAGTTTAAGGAATACTAAAAGTTTGCTTAATTACAAGCATGGCTAAATTCTTTTATATTTAGAAAACGTACTTCCACGGAAAATCGTCAAAAGCTAAATGTTCCTATTTCAAATGGATAGCTTATAATTAAAAACAAAAATGTTCTTAAAAAAAATTTTAAGGCTTTAGTTTAAGTAAAAAGTCTTTGACACAGAGCCATCAATATAATAAAAATAGGAACTATGAAAGAATATTATTTTGTAATCCCTAAAATAGCCAACAAAAAAGATCTGACTTTAAAACTCTTAAACTAACCGCATACAAGACAAAACCCACTTTAATCGAAAAACATAAATATTTATTGCTATACTCGTACTCCCCTCTATTGGCATCTTCTAACGAACAGAAAGAAAATTGATATGCCCACTTTTGCAAAACCCATGATTGAAAAGACTTTCCTATTGACTGCACTCTTAAGTTTATCGCTGGCTTTCAGGAAAGCAGCTAGCTCTGGGATTATCCCCAAGTTGCAGGGTATTCGTATCAAGCCAAAGGCTTTTCCTTTTCCTACCTTCGACGCCCCTTGTGAAAATTCTTTGCGAAATCATGCAGAAAATCGCCAAAAACCCAACAAGCAAGTGAAGCCAGCTCAAGACGGTGGGAAGCACGCACATTTCGTTCGTTTTCCTCGTTGCCTCGTCGTTGCTTTTTTTTCCTCCATTGTTGGTGCCGGGGCGAAAAAATTTCATTAATGTTAAAATAGAATTCCGAATCGCATTTCGGAATCGATTAGCATTTGGCCAAGCTCCTTGAAACGTGAGGATGGCGTCGGCAGTGGATGCATTTCAATTATGCAGCAGGATCCACTGCATTAGGACGCCTTCAATCCGGGTGCTAAATGAAAACGAAGGCGGAACTCATTTTCACCGGCTTCTAGGTGAAAAGTTTCCCAGATTACAGAAATTAATGAAATGAATTCCAGACTTATAAGGCAGAGATAATTGCATAAATTTAAACTGACATTCTGTTTGACATTTTAAAAGTACATTATGCCAATGGACTTATCGCTCATCCGCCAGGTAATCCGTCTAAAATAGTCGAGCACTCTGGACAATAACATAAATGAATTTCCGACTTTTGAAATAAAGGCGAAGAAAAAAATGGCAAAAATTTGCAATTGAAAGGCAGTGCTTATATATTATATATTAGTCCATTTAATTTCAATTCGACTCCTTTCTCTTTTCTGGCTTTTCAAGATCTATTGCCGCCAAGTGTTCCATTTTTGGGCGCCTACACAAAAACTTCAGTGCTAAATTAAGCAAAAAAAAAAAAACAATTGGCCAAGTAGAGGGTGGAAAGAATCGCAAATTAAATAAAATTAATTCAAATGGCAGCAGCGGCAGTGCCAAGAGCAACCACAACAAGCAACAGTAAAAATGAGCAATAAAAATTAACATAAAAATGCGCGAATGTCAGGCCAACTTGGGCTTGGGCTTCTGTTTCTCTGGCTCATTCTCTCTATTTCTCTAATTCTCTAATTTCCCGGCCCTACACAGAGTGTGTGTCTATAAAAATCGTGTTGTGCTTTAGTTTTAGCCATTGCTTTGGCTTTATTTAACCCTAAGTCCCTGCGGCAGGTGCAACACACGCTCTGTCCAAAAGGAACTTTCCTTTACTCCCTAGCGCTCTCATTTTTTTTTGCCTTTTTATTTTTGCTTCCAGCTTTTTGGTAAGCAAAATCGATACAACCACTGTCGAGGAATTAGAACTTGGCTAACACACACACACACAGAGAGAAACACTCATATAAGCGAAGCACGCGGCAAAAAAAGAAATGCAAAGGCACAGAACTTTTGTTCCCCTAATTAAAACGAGTTATCTTTTTTTTAACCTGGCTTTCATTGATTTTCACTGCACTTAGCCTAATTAAATTTGTGCAGCTTAATTTTCGTGTGTGTCAATCGATTTGCATATGCCACGGCGAGTTCATGAAATGCCTTTTGTCTGTGGCCAGCAAAACTTTCGTTCAACTTTGAAAGTCACGTGCGCCAAAGTCCGAGTGGCCAAAAATGAACTCGGGCCCAGTCTCAGTTTACAAATTTCAAGCTAGCGCCCAGGAAAAGAGTTCGAAATTGTCGGAAAAAAGGTGCGAGCGAGATGGGTGGCACAGCAAGAGCGAGAGAGGGACAGACCCCATAGACTGGGATTCAACTAAACTCGACACGAAACTATAAATGTTAATAACAAGCAACATTGTTACTAGTTCCTCTTCCTCTGGCACATCCTGTTCGCCCGCTTTTTAAAGGGTGTCACTTGAGGTATTTTCTCGCAGATGAATTTTATCTGCGAAAGTGGTTAATCCTTTGACAGTTAAGCTATTATGTACAAATGTGTGGATTCTATAGATATTATTTTGCAGCTCAAAATACCTTAAGAAATTACTTTAACTGATAAAAAAATGAAATAGTAAAAATAAATATCTGACTATTGAATTCAAAATTTTATATTTAGTATCAAAATTATATATTAAATCATAATATTATATGAAATGGACCTAATAGTTCTTTTTTTTTAATTGCATTTTATTTAAGTTAAATATGGCTTACATTTGAGATTTCTCCAAAACTAAAAATTTGCTTACCAATTTAAAAAGAAAAACTAGAATACAGCTAATATTGTGCGGACTGAAAGGCCTTCCCTTGTTTTTTTTTCACAGGGTATATAGACAGTTGGGAGAAGCGATTTAATGGCAAACTTAATTGTTCGCCTGTATCCTGACTGGCATGCCCGAGTTGAGTCCTTGCTATTGTTGTTGTTGCTCGCTTTTAGTGTTGCTTTTGGGTATGTTAGACAACAAAGTTTTAATGGTATTACCAAGCCAAAAATAACACACACAAAATGTTGCCAACAACAATGTTGAATTTGAAGCGAGAAGGACTACACACACACACATACAAAGTAAGTTGACAGGAAATGAAAAAATCCATTGCCTACTTTTTCGGGAGCGAGGCAAAGAGTTTTCCCTGGAATTTGCCACACTTAAATCGAAATTATCGTAAATTAATTGTGAAAACACTGGCCTTAAAAGGTGATGAAAGTCCCAGTGGCAATAAAATTTCTGTCCTGCCTTTCTTTTTCAACTTTCCTTCTCATTTTTCGGCCATTTTTCGGTGTGTGTTGGTGTGTGTATGTGTGTTGTGGTCAGTGCATGTGTGTGAGGGTGTTGCCATCCATGTTAGTGTCAATTATCTGTGTCCATGTAGACGAGCAAAGTAAGCTTTTCGGAGGCAGAGCAAAGGGAAGCTTGGCTGGCAGAAATTTAACTTTGTCAACCTTTGCAGTTTTATGAATTTCAAGGCCCACGCCCACTCTCACCCCCACACTAAACGGGTGGAAGTGAGAAGTTAAGAGTGGAAAATTAGCTGATAATGCTGCTGGCTCTTGTGCTTGTGTGGCTTTTCTAGAGGATTATGCGATGACTTTTTGGTGAATATTATGGAAATTGTGCAAAATTGAGAAATACACACAAAAGAGCTACTTCAAAGCCTCACAAATTGCTCTTTATGTGCACTGGTATGTGTTTTTTTGGGCGTTGAAGTCGAGAAGAATTGCATTTTTAATTCCCACTAAAAATGAATTTACGAAGCGTCCATAAACAACAGAACCGAACAGAACTGAACAAACCAGAAATAATGGCAATAACAAAACCAGACCAATTGCCCCATGGAAAATTGAAATAAAATTCTATTTTGCATTTGTTTACACATTTTGCATGAAATATATATGTATTGACCAGGCCAAATAGACCAACACATACATATATTTTCTTAGAGTCCGGCCAAAATAAATGGCAGAAAATTAAATTGTTGAACAAAATTGTTGTTTGTGTTTTTCGATTTTTTTTTTGTTATATATTGTTTTTTGTGATGCCGAGAAATGCAATTGCAAATGCTTGCATAGACGAAATTTGCATAAAGAATTTCAATTAAAGTTTTAAGGGTATTTCCACATGACCCACCTTTTTCACAGCCAGCTTAATTTGGCTTTAAAAGAGAGAGCGGGAAAATACGAAATGCCACTGAGGCAAAGCGTCATGAATCATTTCCTGCTTCGGATTCTGACATCTGGCAATTAATAAATCCACCTATGAACAGGGCGTTGAGGTTAAAGTAGGGCTAAAATTTTCATCGCGGTTTGTTTACCGACCAAATGATAGGGGGTGGTTCGTGGGTGGTGGCAGGTGAATCAGGTGCCTAAGGGGAATGACCAAGCACGCACGAATACTCACCGCCCTCCCCCCTCCCATTTCCTCCTAAACAAAACTCAACTTTTTTTTGCCCTCAAGTTTCTAGGAATGTCAGCTCTGATATTTGTCGGCGCTTGTCTGTCATTTCCAATTTGTTGTCCCTGTTTCCCTCGCTCCTCACTCCTCACTCCTCACTCCTCTCGCTCCCTCTTGTTCTCGCTGTCGCTCTCCGTGCCCCAACCTTTGACCTCCCCTCAGGCAGAGCCTTCATCGCATTGGCATTTCCGCTGTCATTTTCTAATCGATAAATTTTGTATTTGCCTTCGGTAAATGCTTCTCGTTTAGAGCTGGCTTTTGTCAATGCCGTTGGCCGCTGGCAAAACTGTTTCGCCCACATTTCCCAGCCCGTTTTCCATCCACACCTTTTTACACATGTGGGCCCGGCAAAGATTTGCAAACAGTGAACAAAATATGGCTTATTCCTCCAAAGATTAATTTCTAAGATTTATACAAAATACATTTATGCAAAATGCAATACTACCTTGCGCTTGGAATGGTTTTTAAAACAAATCAAATTATTTATATTATAATTTGAGATGTTTAAGGTTTGAGGATTTTATAAGCAGCACATTTAGTTCTAAAAACTATTTAATATAGACAAATTCTGCGTTTCGACCTTAAAGAAGGCGAACTAACTACTTTCATTTATACTTTTTTAACAAAATAAATAAATTGAATTTAATTTTGTATAGTCTCATAGAATTAAGTAAAAGCTCTAGCTTTATAAAAATTATTATCATAGCTTCAAATTTAATAAAACATAAATTGCAAAAATGTCCTTTAGAGTATGGGAATTAAATACTTTATGGCATTCATTAAAAAATAGTTGAAATTTCGCTATTTGAACAAGTTGACAGTTTGTTTCACATTTTCACAATTTTAAATAAAAATACTCACTGTCGTACTTTTAGACACCCATTTTTATGTGTCACTACTATTATTCTGATAAACAAAAAGTCGCAATGTCAAAATGTCGCCAAGTAACAGCTAAGCTATGTACAATTTTTCGGTTAGCGATGACATTTTTGTGCACCGTGCAACTTGGCTGCATCACCGGGCATATCAATCAATCAATCAGAAGGCCGGGCTGAGTGGATGGCAAACTGAAACGAAATGAAACGAAACCGCCAAAGCCCCCATTATCACCCCTTTTTGGCCAAAGTGGAGATTAAACAGCCAAAAACCCCAACCCCCTTGATTTCTTGTGTGCATAAAACAATAATTTTTGCATTAACCAAGCGAAAGCGAAAACGAAACGAAACGTTTCGAAATGTTTATGGCACCACGGGGATCTCGGAACGCAGTTCCTGCAGCCTCAACTATGTCATCCTTCTATATAGAAGTTGTGGCACAGCAGTATGTATATAAATGTGGCACCAAAGAGAGAGAGAGAGAGATGGAGATGGAGATGGAAGGCCGTGAGAGTGGGACAGCAATAGGGGGCGGCCCCGAAGAGATTCTTGTCATTAGTTTGAATATTTTATTTATGTGTATTTTGAAACTAAGCTCACAGTTTCGGCTGCGAGTATTATATCACATGGCCTTTCAATGCAGTTTCCAGCTTAACCCATTAAATAATCGGCCTTTGACTTTGCAATTTTCTAGGCAGACAAGTATTTTGCTAACTTAATATGAATAGTATGTATATTGCATATGAGTGAGAGTGTGAAAGGAAGGATTTTGAATTGAATTTTAAGCTACAGAATATAAACCACCAGAATGTTGGTACTACAACTAAAGCTGAAAATTTGTTTAAGAAATAAATTAACTCTCCTTCTTATTAGTTCATTTTATTAATGGATGAATTCAGTAAGTTTGTTAAAAAGAAAAAGCTTAAAGTAAGACAAAGCTATTTGACTGCATCCATATGCTGCATAAGTTTAATCTCAGAAAACAAAATAAAGCTATGGGTTAATTTAGGCAGATAATAGGCTACATAATGCTAAAAGCAAAGAATCCAGTGGAAAATGTATTTTCCATTATTTAATTTATACTGCTGTCTTATTTTCCGCTCTTTCGCATTCGTTTCGTGCTAATGCAAAAAACCAATTTAATTTTGGCAAATTTCACATGACACTTGGCTCTATTACCTGTTTGTCCGAAAAACGCAGAAAATAGGAGGCTGGAAGTGCATTAGATGCGCATTATGCGGGCAGGACTTCACCTCCATTTTGCCACCCATTTTCCAGGCATTGTTTTATTGCTTTCAAATTAGCGCAGAACTCAATTAAAGGCAAAGGAAGTGGAGAAACTGGTGGTTCAGTTGTGTGGTTCAGTTGGGTGGTGTTTGGGTGGTGCGTTATATGTGGATGCGCTCCAACGCGCATTTTATACTCACTCCCATTTCCATCACCCACTCTCAATGCAGCTCTCGCATTTAATTTAGTTGATTCTAATTTAATAACGAGTTGAATGGGTTTTTGTGTACAGGCAACGCCCTCTTAACAGCCACGCCCACCTCATTTGTGGCCAGCCACATCATGTTCATATTAATGATCATACTGATGAGCACTGAAATTACAGCCACAAAATGCGAAAAGCAAAGGGAGAGTGTGGGTTGATGAGTTGAGGACTACCTATAAATAACTATAAATAAACTAAGCTTATATTTCTTAAGTCCACAGCTTACTGACTTACCAGATTCAAGTTCAAGTTCAGTAACGAAGCTAATTCTATTTAGATCAGGGTCACCAGGGTCACAGCAAAGAAAGCTCTAGTGATTTATAAGGAATTTTTAAGGCGTCTTAAAGTGGACAGCAAAAAAGTGTTAAGAAGTTTAATTAATATTATGAATATCAATTTTGTACAGCTTATTTTTGTATAGAAACTAAATTCAATTGAATTAAGTTACTTCGAATTTAAAACGACATACTAAGAAATTGTTTTAATTTTTATAAATGTTCTTAGGAAAAATTAACGTTTTAAAATAGGAATAAAGCATTTTAATAACTCTAATTTGGATGCAGTTGAATATAGGGCTTGGGTTAAAATGCGATAAATCAGTCAAATTTACAGAAATATGTTGACCCACAAATAAGTAACCTGCGGCCTTACAGTCTGGCCCATGTGAGCATGCTTGTAAGCCAGTGAACGAGGCGATTGCCCAGGGAGGCGATGGTTGCCTCGAACACCTCGGATGCCCTTTCTGTCGCCGTAATTGAATGGCCGATGGACTGGTCCACCCCCCCTCGACCCACACTCTGGCCATGACCTTGCCGGCTGGCCGAGGCCTATGCTGCCTACTCACACCCTCCCCTCTCGCCTTTTGCCGACGATTTACCCGTTTGCTGTATGAGTTAATGCGCTTACATGAACGTCAGCGTCAACGCAAGTGTTTGGCATTGCATTTTAAGCCTGTGCAGCCGGGCAACTGTCACCTAATGGCCACCGTCAAACGAACCACCGACCGACCGACCGACCGACCTACCGACCGACTGACAGACAGACAAACCACCGACTGAAGAAGATTAGGGCAATAGTAGCAGCAACAGCAACAGCAAGAGCAACACGAGGCGTATACGTGATGCGAGGGCGCATAAATCAATAAAACCCGACCCAGCATTGAGCTCTTTGGCACCTGAGCACCAAGCATTGTTAACTCAATTTCAACACGGAAGCAATTTCCACATACGGCTTAAAGCCTTTTTGGCCTAATAAATGCCACCTTGCCACTTGGGCCACAAAACTGCAGTTTGCAGTTTGCAGTTTGCAATTTGCAATTTGCAATTTAGCATCTTCTATTTACAATGAGATGAGACAGCCAATTCGTTGTTGATTACCGAAAGAGCAGCGCTAAAATCTGCCTTAATTTATTTAACTTTCCAGTTTAATTTGCAATTTTAAGCTGGCAAGGCATGCTTCTGCATTTGTAATTCGAAATGAAGTGCGGATGTGTAATGTGCATGCCCATGAATACACCGCTCTCCATTAAAATAATGGGCATAATTCAAATAAAGATAAAAACAAATATCAATTAGCAATGATGAAGAAAGCATTAATCTTATATGCATATGCACAATTTCAGCTGATTGGAAGCAATCTCTATGTCATAACATTTTCAGCGCAAGTAATTTATGAGCTATTTTTATTTTAAGTAATTAATGAGATATTATTTATTTTTATAACGCAGCAAGGCGATGTTATAAAATTCAATTAACTGTCTTAATGCATAGTAACGATTGAAGAGGAAATTAAATTGGGTTTGGATTTCATAAACATTTTGAATTATTAGGAACAATAATAATATTAAGTCGATATCCTTAATCTCATCAAATGGCTGAGATAGAATCTCCTGCATCCCTTCTAAATCGAAGTTAATTTATTAAGGCAGACATGAGGCATCCGAATTCCATTTGATAATAGATTGAACATGCCGAATACCACATGCGGCGCAAATGCCAGCTTTGTTTGCCTTTGCGAGTTGGTTTCGATACGATTCGATACGATTCGATTCGATTCGATTCGAATTGATGTGATGTGATTCACTCTCCTGTGCGTTTTTTGTTTGCTTTCCCAGCAATGTGCTTCAAGCCAAACAACAAAGTAGTAGAACCAACAGCGATGCAATTATGGCTGGTATTACGCAATACTTACATAAGTCTCAGGGCTCAGGGCACGCTAATTGATTTGCCAAGCGAGTGGGAGGTACGGGAAAAAAGAATGGGGGATGAAGGGAAAAACAAGGTGAATAGAGGGAAAAAAAGAAGGCAATCGAAGTGAGCCGGAAAAGCGGAAGTTGGAAATCGAAAGAGTGTCGCGGGGGACGAGCGAAAAGCAGCTAGAAATATATATACTATATATGTACATATAGGTTTAATTGCACATTTTAAGGGTCTTAATCGTACCCCGAGATTACCAGCTATATTGTCTACTAAAGATGACAAGCTATCAATAGCAGTAGGTTATTATCGATAGTTTGATTATGACTTATGGCTGAGAACAGCTTAGTAAAGCCCCATGTCCGATAGATATTTCTTTTAAATTCAAAGGTGCCTAACATTTTTGCAGGCAACAGGAAATTATAATGAACTGGCACTTTTGAAAGTAGTCCAAAACAATCGAAATAATCGATAACCAATTCGTTTGTTTTGCCACCTCTATTAGCCATGTATTTAAGTGAAATGCCGCGATAATTAAAATGAAAACGAAAGTGAAAATGAGCGAATGGCACAATCCGCGGCCACAGCAATCGATCCATGACAATCGGTCCAGTGACAAGCAGTCGTCCCCCAGTGAATCCGAGTGAGTGTGCGACCCCAAGTGAGTTTGGGATTGGGTTCGGGATCGGGGTCAGGACTGACCACCTGGTGGCATGGCCGCCGTCGCCGGCCTCTACGGCCTTGGTGAGGATCGGCAGCACCGCAAGAAGCAGCAGCAGCAGCAGCAGCACCAGAAGGAGCAGCTCGAGCAGAAGGAGGAGCAGAAGAAGATCGCCGAGCGGAAGCTCCAGCTGCGCGAGCAGCAGCTCCAGCGCAACTCCCTCGACGGCTACGGGTATGCCCACAAATTTTCCATTAATTTTTGAAGCACAATCACCTTACCATTAAAATACTTTACTTTTTACGATTTTACAATTTATAAACAAGTTACAATTGCTTCTACTTCTTATGAAAAATTGTATAAAAAGTTGTAAATTCTAAATTTTAAAAATTCTATATTTGAAATTGTTTGATTGAATTAATTCCATTTACAATTTGGCAAATAAAAAAGTTTCCCTTTTGAATCAAATCAGGCTTTATTTCTTGCCTTAAAAAATATACAATCAATAATTTATTCAAGATTGATATATTCCAAATTCAAAAATTCTAAAAACATTTACTTCCAAAATTTTGCAAATAAAATAGTTACCAAGAAATGGTTCTTGTTAGTTTCAACTATCGTAAAAAATCTTAAAATTAATTTATATATCTTTAAGTACGACAGAAAATATCCTTCACCGTACTCCAAAGCTATTTATGATGTAAGATTTAATTTTAACAATCTGAACATCTTCATAAAACTAAGTTTTATGTCTGAGAAATAAAGCATCTTACAAGCGATATGGATATTTATTGACAAGGGACTTTTTCCATATAAAAACTCTGAAGTATAAAGTTTCCAAACATTTTGAAATAGTTTTCAGAGCTTTGCAGGCAAAGCAGCATACTAGCATATTAGCATTTTATGAAAACCCCCCTTTAATCCGCCCTGGGAAAAGGTGCAAAACTGTTAGCCTGCGGCATTGCTGATGGCTTCATCAGAGCCGAATCTCCTTCCATGCGGATATCCAAATGCAAAATAAATAAATAAGGAGCGGCGGAGGCTGTATGCCACGAATGTAGCCTAAAGGACTCGTTTATCTGCGACCCACAGCTGGCACAGATCTCGGGGCACTTGGGTGCACCACCTGCACCACTCGAGGAACGCCCCCAAACTCCGCCACTCGAATTGTTTACCCAGTTCGCCCAGTTCGCATCTGGGGGCCAAAAAAAAAGAGGGCCCGGTAGTGAAGATATCTGTCCTAAAAGCGCAATAAACGTGACTAAAGTAAACTAAATCAAGAACGAAGCACACGGAGAACTTTGAGCTGAGCATTTCGTGTTGCACTTGACAGCGAGAAAGGAGAAGAAAAAAGTGGTAAATAAAAGCGGACTGAAACTTAGGCTTGTATATACACTGGGGGAAACGGGGACGTTTTAAAAAGATAAGCTAACATTAAAAGTGAGAAAAACGGCAAAGTAAAACGAAACATTAAAATGATTGAACTTTAAATCAACTAATAACATGGTAATGTAATTATTAACATATTTAATTGTTTTATCCCATAGGAAAATAATACATAGATTAAAATTTTTTATATATTTTAAATTAAAATATTTTCTTTTTTTTTTTTAAAGTGCAAAAATATGGATTTGTAATGAATATTTATTTTATTGGTGCAAGACAAATAAATATTAGCATGTTTCATAGCTAACACTATCTAAAATATTTGAATTTAGCAAAAAAATTCTCCACTCAATCGAATTAAATAAATAAATAAAGTAGAACAGTAACATATTAATTTGCTTCCGCGTAGAAAAGCTGTCTGAAAGAAATCATATGCATATTTAATTCCCTGAAAGCGGAAGTACAATTGTTCACATAATTTTTTTCAACATATCATTTGCATATTTAAAATCTCTTATGAATTAGAAATTATATTTTATTTATATTATTAAATTATGCTTGTATCCTGAATATTAAATAACATTTTGTCATAAAAAATAGTAATCACATCTTACTTATTTTGCTGTTTCGTATATCCAAGAATACAAATATAAATAAAACTATCGAATAAGTTGTGTTTAAAAGGAACGGAAAACAAGCGACCCATTGCAAATTTAATAACAAAAAGTTCAGCTGTAAATAAGTAATATGTTACTTGGCAATGTTTCTCGGTTAAACAAATATTTGGGAAGTCAAAGTTGGAATTGGTTTATATATTATATATAATTTTAAATTTAAATTGTATACTCCATGCATTATTTATATTTGCAGTTTTTCGATATTACAATTGCCATTTACAAGTTTGGGTGGATTCTCGTTCACAGATTTTGAAGCGTTATTTAAGTGGCTTTTCTTTGTATCTTTGCATCTGTGCAGTTGAAGACAACAAAAACCATTGAACAGTAAGCAATGGAAAATGGCCCAAAAATAATGGGAGAAAAACAGCCTGGCTGGGAAATAGAAAAATAAGACTAGGCAAAAAAAACAAAAAATAAAGTGAAAGCCAAAATGTTATTTTGTTCAAGTTGCAGGGCGCCAGGCAGGCAGCCTGTCAAGCTGGGAAAAACCCCATCCTTAGCCATGTATGTTCGGGGAAAAACCTGAGTGAGGGTGGGGAAAAACTCTCTTGCTGATTTTTCAGTGCGCATTTCTTTTTGTTTCCCCCTTTTTTTTCGGAGAAGTTTCTTATTGGACTTTTGTGTGCTTGCGCTTAAACTCGTATTTTATAGAATGATATTTTTGGCTGAATGCCAAAAGGCAGTTACCAGCTGAAGGGAGGGGGAAGCGAAATGGGGGGGGAATATCCTGCACACACATGTTATTGTGTATGTGTGACTGACTGTGACTTGTGTGTGTTTGTGCACTGAAAGCCTTTTGGTAATTACATTAAACATGCCCAAAATGCAGCAGCAATTTACACATTTCCCTCGGCCAGCCACGCCCCCTGTGACGCCTATACCCCCCTTGGCCTACCCCTTTTCAACAAATCCAACTCCATTTTCTCCAGTCTGTGTGTGTATGTGAGAGTGTGACGTCACACGCTGCAGCAGTTGCCAAAAATTGCAACTGAAAACTCTGGCGGCCATAAAAAAGGATAAAAGCGAAACACAGGGTACAATGTGGCTGATGCCTTTGGGTTAAGCACATATATATACACATATATATACAGATATATATATATATATATATCTATATACAACTAGATATATCTGTGTGTGTATGTGCCTCAAGGACATTTCCACTTGCATCTGCTTCAATTTTGTTGCATTAGTGTCAGAGTATCTCTCTCTCTCTCCTTCCCACACTCTCTTTTCGTTCTTTCCGTCCTTTTCTCCTTTGACTTTTTGTTTATTCCGGCAAAGTTGTCAGGCCTTTGGGGGCGGTGCTGAGGACATGGTCTGGGGGGCGTGGCAGTGCTGCCCAGACACAATGTCGCGTCAAACGAGCAAAAATGAAATTAAATTCATGTACCCCGCCTTGAAGTTCACATAATTGCCAGTTTTGTACTTACAAGATCGCTGGCAAACGAAGTGGTAACTAGGGCAATTTATTACCCTCTCTAATTCCTAATCATCTAATCATCTTAATTATAAAGTCTTAAATCATTTAAAGCTTATAGAAATTATAATAAATATTTCTCAATCACTAAATGTTAGCATACTAAAGGCTTTATTGCTACCTTTATTATTGAAAAAGGTTTTAAAGAGGTTTTATAAAAAATACTTACTTTAAAATTACTTAAAGAATTTTTTTTAAATAGCTCCTTGAAATAATAACAATTTAACTACTCAATAAGAGTTGTCAATTAGTAAAATGTTTTCGAATTTTCCCAGCATACCGAGCATTAACTTCCAAAGCATAACCAATTAAAACTTAAATTCTATTTAGCATTCAAAGTTTGGCTGGCGAAAAAGTTGGTCCTCTCAGTTTATTTGTTTTGCAGTGTGCAACTAATGACGTTGACAAATGCTTAGTGCAAGTGTCGCTCGTTCTGGCCAAAATCGGAGTCCAGTTGGGGCACAGTTGCAGTTGCAGTTGCTGATACGGATACGGATACAGCTTCAATTTCAGTTGCAGTTGCAGTTACAATTGCCAACTGCCTGCCAGCTGTCTGTCGGATTCGGAGAGCCGCAGACAAACTGACGACAGGCAAAGCGTCGCCAGTTTCGGCAATCAAAAGACCACCAACACCGCCCCCTTTAGGCCTTTTTGCCCGGCTTTTCCTCCGCCTTTCCATCGCTTTTCCTTTCCATCTCCATCCCCCTTACGGAGTCAGCAGGCCTCCAGCAACTGACCAGTGCTGCCAACTGAAGATTACCAAAAAAAGCTAAGACAGAAATATATTTTATGACCGAATTAGTATTCTTGCCCCCAAATTATCACTTATTTGGTAAAATAAATAAAATTACATTGAATTATTTTTCCTATAACATCTTATATATGTTAAATTAAATTATATTTATTAAGCTAAAATCATGAAACCCTCTTAAATAAGAATCACCTTTAAGGTGAAAGAATTCGCTGTGCTCCAAACGGAATTAAATTGAATACGAATGACTTATAATAGTACAAGAAATAATTTTTTGACATGCTTATTGACATGTTTGAAAATTGTAACCCAAATTTATTACGTATATTTTTTAACAAAACATATTACTTATATAAATTCATAACAAACGAAGATATTATCAGAAAGGATTCAGACTTTCATTTTATCGATAAATGCTAGTGATATAAAACGAGTTGGCAGCACTGTTTATCGTATCCTTTTTGCTAAGTTTGAAGTTTTTATACCTTAAGCTTTTGTGTTATTTTTGCAAAAGATATAGCTTTCACAAGTTTATGAAAAACGAAGATTTATTGGTAAATTACAAAGATTTTTAACTGTTCGACAAAAGCTAGTAATAGAATTTGAGTTGGCAGCACTGTTTATCGTATGCTTATTGATATGTTTAAAATAATTATCCCCAAAGTTATTATGTTTTTGTCACTAAACTTGTTTCTTATATAAATATATAACAAATGAAGATTTGTTGAAGATTTGTTCAGCAGTTCAAAAAAAAAGCAAGTGATATAAGTCGAATTGGCAGCACTGTTTATTGGAGCCGGCGGTGCAGTAAATTAACATCATGACACACATTTAAATGCAGACAAACAGGAGGGGCTGAAAGTGCGGCGACTGGGAGAATTGGAGTGGCAAGTGGAAAGCGGAGAGTTTCTGCAATACTAGTACTCGGGGACTTGGGAAATTGAGGCCAAATACACACACACACCCATCCGAGCATGGAGATATATGGAAATGGAGAGATGCAGACTGAAGTTCAAAGAAGAAAGTCACCCTTACTTTCACCAGATGTTACTGCAACTCACATTTCCATATAAGCCATCTAATTACACAAAAATTTCCAACGCACCCCGTGAAATTCGATTACCAATACATTGAAATTTAATTGCCTGTTAAAAAAAAAAACAAATTGAAAATAAATTTGCTTAATCGGTTAAATGATAATATATTTACATACGCATTTTAATAACTGAACTATTTTCGCATAATGTATTTTCAATACATAATTATGGATGCACAATCAATAAAATCAGCTGAAATCACATTCCGCTTTTTTGTTATTTATGTCTTATTTTTGAAAACTTGGCCCGAAGCGAAACTTCGCTTGCATAATCGCCCAAAAGTCAGCGGAGAAAGCGTGGGGAAAGTGGGTCTTTTGGTGCCGTATGCCCAAATAAATATGCAATTGTTATGAAAAATCGAAGGCCAACTTTCAAGTGTCAGCCATATTTCACACTCTCTTTGCAGAGAGTGTGTGTGTGTAAGGGGCAGAGAGAGACAGAAATATAACGAGAAGAAGGGCAGACGAACCGGAAGTGACAAGCAATTTGGGTGGAAAATAGATGCAGCACATCAAAAAAAATATTTTTATGAAATAGTAGGAGATTAGGCTTTACTTCACTTAAAATGAACCTTTGGTGATGACTTATATCCTTGATATATTAAAATATTACAAACTTAACTTTACTAATTTATAACTTTGTTATATTTACTTATTGACATACTTAATTTAATAAAATAGTTATATTCCAAGTATAGCACAATGGTTTATTTTTAAATTTCTCTTTTCCCTGCCAATTACTTGCTCTTAACATAAATCGTACATCTCTTTTGAATGAATAGTAATTGAATTAATTGTTGCTTTATTAAGAATTTGTTTATTGACGTTTTATGTGTTAAAAATTAAATGGTAAAAAATACACAGGCATGTGAAAGTGGAGATGAAGATGATAATGTAAGATGTAAGGTTTGTTTTCAGTTTGTTTCTCGGCTCATCAGCAACCTCACACACACATATACAGATGGTTGTGGCGCCAAACTGCCACCTCCCCCCCTTTTCCAAAGTCCACGTCCATGTTCACGTCCACGTCCACGTCTATGTGCATGTCCATGTCCCTTTACAAATTTTCCTGCCATTGCAACTTGCAACTCGCTCGAAGGATGCGCTATAAATTTTGCACGTTGTTTTGCTGTGCTGCTCAAATTTCGGTGGTCCTAGTCGTTCCGCCGCTTCTCGCTCCCCCTTCTCCTTAGACTTTTACCCGATTTTCCCGTATTTTTTCCAGCACATCGATGGCTCCGGCATTTTTGCCTCGTTTTTCTTTGCTACGGCTTGCTGAAAAATATGTATATTTTTCGTCCCTCTCGACTGCCTTTGGTCGCATATTTTATGCAGCTGCCTTTGGGTCCTCGGATCCGAGGCGTCCGCCTTTGGGTCCTCGAACAGGACGAGAAGGACGAAAAGGACGAAAAGCTCGAGCCCCAGACGGAATGTCGGGCAAAGCTGCGGGCCACAATTTCCACGTTCGCTCCGCATCCATTGACGTTTGAGGTTGCTGCCGCTGCATTGTTGCTGAATTGTCGTCGAGTTGCCACCGCCCAGCTAGCCAGTGTAATTGCACCAATCGCTGCTCGGCTGAATATGAACTTCCTGCTGCCCTTTCATCCATAGATTTTCAACCTTTTTTTTCCCCACCCTTCATATCTGCTTGACATCTCATAAATCTCATTAAAAAAGCGGGTGGAAAAAACGATAGCATAGTGCTTAGAGTGGCTACCATTAAATTGGGTTTAAAAGTTACATCAATTATTATCGCTACTTAAGTTGTCACAGAATTTGATATCAGGATCTCATCTATTTTGGGTAGACATTTTACATTCTGCATTACAACATTGGTTTCTTATTTCGGGTCTTATTTCTCGACATTTAACCAATGTAAATATAGAAAAACTGGCCTTGCGTAAAAATGGCCAAATACCTGCAGCTGTAAGCCCACATCCTTTTTTAAAGACAACCGATTTAAAAGTGGAATATCGTAAATGACTTGCGGCTTAATTCTCTAAAAATCTGCATTTAAATCTTGGTTTGCAACTTTGGGTCGATTTTTTGTCATTTTTATGATGTAACCAACCCCTTTCTAAATATCCAAAAAATGGCTTTACGGAAAAGTGTCTAAAATGCTGCACTTTTAAATTCGTAACTTTTCTTACAGTCATCCGATTTCAAAATGGTATATCTTTAAAGACTTGCGTTTCCTTCCTCTAAAAATCTGCATTTAAATATTGGTTTGTAATTT
Organism: Drosophila elegans; assembly: GCF_018152505.1. Classification (NCBI taxonomy): domain Eukaryota; kingdom Metazoa; phylum Arthropoda; class Insecta; order Diptera; family Drosophilidae; genus Drosophila; species Drosophila elegans. Next base: position 6,827,002 of record NW_024545513.1, on the reverse strand, counting down.
TGGGACGATTTTTTGTCATTTCTATGATGTAACCCATTTCTAAATATCCAAAAAATGGCTTTGCGGAAAAGTCTCTAAAATGCTGCACTTTTAAATCCATAACTTTTCTTACAGTCATCCGATTTCAAAATGGTATATCTTTAAAGACTCGCGTTTCCATTCTCTAAAAATCTGCATTTAAATATTGGTTTGCAACTTTGGGTCGATTTTTTGTCATTTTTATGATGTAACCCCTTTCTAAATATCCAAAAAATGGCTTTGCGGAAAAGTGTCTAAAATGCTGCACTTTTAAATCCATAACTTTTCTTACAGTCATCCGATTTCAAAATGGTATATCTTTAAAGACTCGCGTTTCCATTCTCTAAAAATCTGCATTTAAATATTGGTTTGCAACTTTGGGTCGATTTTTTGTCATTTTTATGATGTAACCCCTTTCTAAATATCCAAAAAATGGCTTTGCGGAAAAGTGTCTAAAATGCTGCACTTTTAAATCCATAACTTTTCCTACAGTCATCCGATTTCAAAATGGTATATCTTTAAAGATTGGTTTAATTTAAATATTGGTTTAAATATTGGTTTGTAATTTTGGGACGATTTTTTGTCATTTTTATGATGTAACCCATTTCTAAATATCCAAAAAATGGCTTTGCGGTAAAGTGCCTAAAATGCTGAACTTTTAAATCCATAACTTTTCTTACAGTCATCCGATTTCAAAATGGTATATCTTTAAAGACTCGCGTTTCCATTCTCTAAAAATCTGCATTTAAATATTGGTTTGCAACTTTGGGTCGATTTTTTGTCATTTTTATGATGTAACCCCTTTCTAAATATCCAAAAAATGGCTTTGCGGAAAAGTGTCTAAAATGCTGCACTTTTAAATCCATAACTTTTCCTACAGTCATCCGATTTCAAAATGGTATATCTTTAAAGACTTGCGTTTCCATTCTCTAAAAATCTGCATTTATATCTCGGTTTGTAACTTTGGTTCGATTTTTTGTCATTTTTATTTCTAAATATCCAAAAAACAGTTTTACGGAAAAGTGACCAAAAACCTGTAGTTTTAAGTCCAAAACTTTTCTTAAATTCGTGCGATTTCAAAATGATATACTTGTATAATCTTGTTGTTAAATTCTTTAAGAATCTAGGCTGAAAACTTAGTTTGTTTTTTGGGGTAATTTATTGTCATAATTTGAGTTTGCGGCTTAGTTTTCTTGATATTTTCTTCAAAATCTAGCACATCCAACCCCAAATTTTTTTTTTACCTTTGTCCGATTAAGCCTAAAATTGCTTTTGGTTTCTCTAATTTCCTAAAAATCTCTAAGCCTTGGTTTGTTAATTGAAGGACGATTTTCTGGACAATTCCAAACTTTTGGAAAATGGCAAACTTCTTTAGCAGGAAAATGTATTATCAGATCACCTAATTTGTGGGCCAGCGTAGTAAGTAGCCCTGGTGGCCCAGTGGCCGCAGATATATCCTGGTGGCCACCTTTATTGTCATCCTTGTTAAGCAGGCTCACCCAATCCACGGCCAGCCCCTCGGAAAATGTGCATTTTCCGCATTTTTCCCTCGTCGCGCTCTGTGGCGAATCGCTGGCCATAAATTTGGCTAGCAGCTTAACAAGCGAGCAGAAAAGCCAAAAAAAAAAAAAAAAAAAGAAAGAAAAAGCGAGAAAAAATGCAGCATCGAGGGGGGAAGGGGAAACAAGGGGTGGGGAGGGGGAACAGCAGGCGGCTGGGTAACAATGTATAACACGACACTAAAATTTTTATGGCTCCCACAGCCTTTGACTTCAGCGAAGGCATCGGCTGCAGGCTTCAGCTTTTGGGCTCAGCTTTCGTTTTGGACTTGGTTAAGTGCAGCCACGGCTAGCCGCATTATCCTTGTTCCTCTGGCCAATTCCTTGTTGTATGGCCAATACACGACTGTATATCCGCAAACGCTGTGTGCGTCACTTTGGGCCCTTTGTTATTGTTTGTAGGCCAAAATCGTTGCCAAAAATAGCATATCCATAGCCTGGCTAATTGATGAAATACTAGTTTTGCCGCAACCACAGCTCGAGCGTTCGATTTATTATACCCACTCGACATACTCTGTATACATATGTACATCCTGTGGCCTTTCAGCACACTCCTAATCGATGGAGTGATGGCTACAAAATGCACAAGCCCACAGTGAATATTTCAGCTTGATTAATTGCCAGTCGAACAATGCCAGCAATGGCAATTTCAAAATTCAACCTCGAGTGCAACACATAACTGCCATAGCAATCTGGTTGGTCAATAATTATTGCATTTTGTGCGTTTTGTGCCACGAAAATCACAAACAAAGTTTGTTAGTCCTGCCTGGTGGTAAAACTTCCAAGTTTTTTTAAACAGAAACAAATTCTTGAAACACAGTTGCAGAGAAAATTTTCCCTAGAGAAATAATAATAAACAAATGCTCTACTACACCAACAATATTTACTTTTACTAGTTTCTTCATGGATATAACTGAAATATTACATAATTTTAGCAGACATCAACCATCGTAATAAATATTCAATACTCATATGTTTACGCTGACATGCAACAACAACTCAATTACTCTTCACTTAAACCAATTATTTGGTGGCTCCTTGGAAAAAGTGGCAAGTTTTACAATAAATAATTAATACGTACATGGCCAGAAAGTACTTCGCATGCAGTAATTTATTAAAATTACCCTTTTTACAAAATGTGCTGGTAGACTTATAATTAAAGTTTGGATTAAAGTATAAAGATTACCTGTAATGTTGAACTTTTATATGTGGCTTTTGGTTATTTGGTGTATCTCCTTGTTAAAGATAATGGAACTATGTTGTTTTATTAATCTGAATTCAATATTTATGAATAAAGAGCTTTCCATGTTATATGATCAATTTAAAATGCTAAACTCAATTTTTTTGCATCGCTCAAAAAATATGTGGATTTTATCTGAACCAAACTTTAAAGATAAAGTAATAAACATGTTTTTTTTCTGAATTTTCTACCCTCGTATGCAACATTAAGTGAATTATTTTCGCCAGAATTGGTCACGCCGATAAAGAGCTTGTTTTTTTTTACGCCTAAAGTCCTTTAGTCCTTATTGGCCAATGGACCTGACTAATTGATTTTGTACACGGAATATGAATTCGATTTGAGTTGTTTGCCATTGCTGGTTGGGTCGTGTCGCATGTGCCGGATTAATCGCATTAGGTGGTCCGGTCGGTGGTCATTGGGGGTGGAGATTGAAGGGGGAGGGGAGTGGATTTCAGCCTTGGTAGTCTGTCAAGGATACGCGGATGGCAGGGCCCGCCCACTGACGTCATACGGGGGCTGTGAACTGCGGCGATGGTAATCGATGCGGCTGACCCACCGACCCATTAACTCACCAAAACCATCAGCTTTCATTCACCTGCGGATTTGAAGATTTTCAATTTTTGTAGTGCGCGCCCAGCATCCGGAGGACGAAGCTTTCTGTGGCGCCCCCTGTGCGCCGAGCTTTTGACTGGAAAACGGAAAAGCAGCAGCCGCACAGCTTCCGGCTTCCAGGCGAAAAGCTCGCTCTGTTGACAGCTGACCAACTGACAGTTGGCCGTGTTCCGTTTCCGCTGCATTCCGTCAGCCTTTAATTGGGATAAATCAGAAGAACATTTTACAAGCATAAATATTTGACACTAATTGGATTCATATGCCCATTTCGTTTTAATTGCGGTTTGGTGATTTCTGCGGCGTTCCGTTTTTTGACTTTTAATCTTTTGTCGTTTCTAATGGCCTTTCATTCATACATTTAGACGGCTTATTGATACACCTTTATTCTTAAAATAAAAGTGCATTTCTGCACATGTTGCGCATTTTACTAAACGTTGCGATATTGTGAGTTGACTCAACAAGTCTTTGTTAAAAAAAAAAAAAAACACAATCAACTGATGATCTATATTTATTTACACGGCTTTACTATATTCCTCACATAAAGGTCTACATGAACCTTTAAATAAATAAAGAAGCTTCGTTAATACATTTTACAAAAATTAGATGATACCAAAATAAATGTTGTTTATATTACAATCTTTCCGTTCCCCAGAATGTTTTGTTTTGTAATTAACCTTATTTTGTTTGCATATACAAAAAAAATAATGAGTAATAATATCTAAAAAACTACCATCTTAAGCTAATTTAAAAAAAACTATTTGAAAAACACCTGTAGGCATTACTGAAATCTTTTCTATTCAAAAGATATCAACAAAAAAATTTACAAAAATCTGAGTTTAAAATATGAATAAAATTAACTCGAGATTTGGTAAAAAAGAAATAGATTGTTACGAAATAAGCTTTAAATTTAAAAGCGGCTTATGAGGGCTTGCCTTAATGAAAGTTTTGGTGGCGCAGCAGCCGCTTAGTGATTTTGACAGCTGTCAGCGGCTGTGCCACCGCGAGCTTTATTCATTGAGGAATCTGGCGAAGCGAAGCCCAAGCTTAGTGGCGGGTTCGGCTGGAAGACCAGCTGACAGCTTCCAGCTTCCAGTGGCGGAGCAGCTGTCTCTCCAGGAGAACCAGCAGAAGGAGAAGGAGATGGGGTGGGGAGTAGGCGGCAATCAGGGGAACGCTGGCAGCGAAACTGGGGAACGGCGGAAAGGGAACTACCAGGGGGAACGACGAACGCAGAACGCCGAGCGGATGGCCCAGTATATTCCGCCGAGAGTCAGTCTTTGGCAGCCAGCAGCCGACAGCAGATGCCGACGAGGATGCAGAGCAGCCGACCTAAACAAACCGAATACCGAAATCCAAACCGAAACCGAAATCGAAACCAGAACCCATACTAGAACTGAATGCCGAACCGAAATCGAAACTGAAACTGGGAAAGTGCGCGGCTGTGTTCCATTGCCGATTCGTGGCGTTCCAGTGGCGGTGCATCAACAAGGGGGCGGTCGTCGCGAAGGGGGCGGGGCAGGACACAAGACCAACGACGAACAAGAAACGGCCGCGGGCAATAAAAATACAAAAAAAAAACCCAGAAGAATAAAAAAAACGTGCTTAAACCTACTAAAATAAAACGCATTTTTTACACATTTTTTTTTAAAAGAAAATACACTTTTTTTTACTGTGTGTGTGTATGTGTAAAAGCAAAAAAAAAACCATTGAAAATAAAAGAAAAAGTGCGGCAAATGGAGAGATTAAAACCGAGCGATAAAGATACATAGATCCATGGGATTGCGTTCGTGTGCTTAACCTTGACATATCAAACAAAACAACAAAATTAGACCTGTGTGTAAAAAGCAATGATATTGTGTCTGCAGTGCAGATTCTGCGATTTTGGCATCGCCGAAATTCCGCTGACATGCCAGGCATTTCAACAATAAATCGAACAAGCGCAAGGCAAAAGTTTAGATAGCAAAATAACCAACAAATTAAATAGAAAGAAAAAATAAACTCAAAATAATACCAAAGAGCACTTAAAAAATAGCATTAAACAAGTGGCCGCCAAAGAGAAAGTAGTGCAAGAAAGGTGAAAGGCAGGGGGTGGGTTGGCACATAACATATTGCTAAGCAGAAAACACACAGAGAGAAAGCGAATAGCACACAGAGAGAGAGAGAATAAGAGAGAGGTCCCATTGTTGTTGTTGTTTGCACCTTATTGTTGTTGTTGTTGTTTGCACAGCAGCCTACCTGAACAACAACAACAAAAACAACAACGAGCATCAGCAGCAATTCCGCTGTAAGCAATATTTTTGAGGTATATCCTTCTTAAGGACGTTCCAAAGGCAATTTGATGCCTTCTTTTGCTGCTGCTACTGCAGTGTGTGTGTGTGTGTGTGTATGTTTTTTCCTCTCCCTTTTCCCTTAACATTCCTCGCTTTACGCTTTGTCTTCATCTTCACGCAAACACACTCACACAATATCCCAAACGAAACAACGAAAACCTTAGGCAGAAATGAGAAAAACAGGCATACACGTAAATATCCTTAAAGCGTTGGCAAATTGTTTTGAAAAATTCAAAATACATAGAATATTTTTCGCATAGATTAAGCATGTTGTGCTATTTTCCCAATTTCTACCTTGCTTATCCTCCACATCAACTATAAACAAAAATGTGTACAACTGCCTAAGTCACACATTGCGTATGAGTTATATCAGCTTGATTTGTTTCGCAAATTTACAAATTCCTGGAAAATACTTCAAAGAGATGAAGAGTTTTTCTTTGCTATTCATAAGTTACAAATTCTCATTATTGACATCGACCACTGTGTGTATGGGCTATTTATTGTAATTTTGTGTGTACGACAGTGCGTATACATGTTCTTTGTGACTCATACGCCAAGGTGGTCGTCTTAAACGTAGAAATCACATTTTATTTAAAGTTTTTCCTGTTGTAAGTAAAGGCATTTGTGAATTAATTAAATAATATGTCTGAATGAAGAGGTTTGCTGGTGTTTTACAAGCTCTTATATAAAATAAGGTATACCGATTTACTTAGGCTTAGTTTATGAGTAATAATTTTAGTTGGTACACAATCCAAATCGTTACTTACCGTGGTGTTTAAATTGAAAGCTTACTAATCTGTGAAAATAAATTCCATTTACATTTAAAAAGAAGAATTTTGCCAACATCACATTTAAGTTAAGAAATATCTAAAACAGATAAAAGCTTCATGAATTTATTTTAAAGAATCGAACTGTTCAATCACTCCACGTTGCGTATGCGTTATATTCACTGAAAACAACAATGCAGATGAGTTATTTTATTGCTAGCCAATGGGCCGTAAAAAATAGCAAGCTAACCACAAATCGGCCCCAAATTGAGTCCTTAATTTATCCTTTATCCGTTCGGCCTCTCACCTGGCTGCAATTTGGCTAAACTTTTGGCAAGTGCTCAATTCCGTGGCGCACAGATGCTATATGCTGATGTTGACCTTTCGAGGATGCCAAACTCTCACACTGGCGCACACAGACAGCTGAAATTGATGGATGAGCTGCTGGTCCTGATTCTGTTTTTCGTTTAGAAAGAGATTGGCAACGTGTGAACTTCAAACTGTTGCCAAAAGCATCGCCAGCACACAGACAGGCACACGAAAATACACGGATAGCTAATCAGAATTGATTAAAACTCATCGATGACAGCGGATGCAGGAAAGGGCGGAGGGATGTTAACACAATGCAGTTAGACCCATCAATCAATTAGCATCGGCAAGTGACAGCCAAAAAATTAAGCAACTGAAATACTTGCAAGCTAGGCAATATTTAAATCGAAATTAAAACTTAAAGCCTTTTCTACGGGGCTTTCAAAAATTCACCATAATTATGGACTCAGCATCCACAATGGACCCGTCGTATGTATTTCTTTTAAGTTTATATTTATTTTACTTTCTTAGAATTATTATTATTTTTGGTCAGATGAGCTGATTGGTTTAATCCATAATTTTGTGTAATTATAAGTGTTCAGCACTCTTACTTATTTATTATTACTTATTTTCAAAAAAAGGACATTTATTATTTTTTTCTTTTATTTTGAATTTTAGTTTATTTTGTTTTGATTGCATACTGACCAAATTGCTACATATTTTAATTATATTTGGTACTAGCAAACACATTTTTTTATTTGTGTTTAAGTTCCTATTTATATATTACGTGATTTTACTAATTGTATTATTAAGTTAATATTATACCTTACATCAGTTTAAGTTTGCTTTTCATTTTATTTACTTTAATTTAATAACATCCTTACATAGGTTCAGGGCATCTTGGGATGAAACTTGAATGCAGTTTTTCCTGAATAAAATTGGAAAGTAAGGTTATAGATTTTAGGTCTATGAAGCTGGAGGTTATATTGATTAACTATACAAAATTCAAAAATAATAATCTGGTACCAACAATCAAAATCTCGACGTTCAAAATCTCAAGGCAGTGAACGTGTAGCAACTCAAATTTAGTCTAGTTTGGCAAAGTAGAGTAAAATAAAGTAAAGGTACCTTGGGTTGAGTTGAGTTCAGTCCCATAAAATGCGTGACAAGACAAAGGCAACAACAGAGGCGTGAGTTGATGTCTCTTTCTGCCCAGCTGCTACTCTCTCTCTCTCTCTCTCTCTCTCTCTTTCTCTCTATTCTATGTCTCTTTCTTTTTGTGAGGGGTGTGGGCCATGGGTGAAGTATTTACTGCGCACACCGAAAAAATAGAAAATAGCAAAGAAATTCGTTGGAGATGCGAAGAGATGAAAGAGGGCATGGCAATGGGGACCCGGTTCACTTTTTCCCGGCCGAGGCAAAATTCCCGGCCTCAAAGGGAACCCTCCCTCCCCCCTCGCACTCACACACACATATACAGCAAACACGCAGACGCAATGGCAAAAAAAAGAGGAAATTGGAAAACAAAAAACTGACAGCTGCTTAACACTCCTGCGAGAGAGAGAGAAAGAGAGAGAGAGACATAGAGAGAGGGAGATAGGTGTAGCGGAGGTGTCTGATAATAACGGTAAAGATAATGGAAAAGCGCACAATACGCTAGGCTGCAAAGGCAACGAAGCAGCGGCCCAAGCAGGAAACGCCAATAAACGGGGCACACAGCAGAGAAACGCTAAACGCAGCCAGGACACGCACTAAAGTCCATGTGCGTGTGGCACACTCTCTCTCTCTTTTTGTGCGTGTGTATGGGTTGCATAAATCCGCCAACAAGTTTCCCATTGTGCAGGGCCATTAGACCAAAGAACCCAACTCAATTTTTACCTCAACATCATCCTTTGCGCGCTCTTCTTCTCTCTCTTAGTGTGTGTTTGTGTGTGTGTGCTCCTACAATTACTCACGAACTTTTGCCCTCGTATTGGTGACTTGTTATACACACACGCTACACGTGTCCGGCTGTGTGTGAGTAGGAGAAAGTGTGGGTGTGCTGCTGCTGCCTCTTCTGATGTGTGTGTTTGTGTGTGTGTATGTGTGTGTGTATGTGTGTGTGTGTGTGTGTGTGCGTCGGTGTCATTACATCGCCAGTTAAGCGCTTACACGCTTCAATTTCTCGCTTGCCACTTATGGCACAACATTCGTCGCCTTTCGTCCTTTTGCGCCTCGCTGTCCGTTTCACTGCCATTCCGTTTCCACGTTCCACATCTCCGCCCGTTTCACTGGCGGTCCATTGCCACTGTTTCCTATGCCGCGCCACGTTTTTGCGCGCTCTTCCAGGCGAACTGTTGTTTGTTCTGGCCCTCGAACTGGAAACCAAGCGAAAAGCGAAAAGGAAAGGACGAAAAGCAAGAAGCAAAAAGCGACAAGCGGGATAAGCCCCAACGCATACAAAAGCGAAAAGGGAGCAAAAGCAAGGAAAGCCAGAGGGCAAATCAAAAAAGAAATATTCTTGCTGCTTAAAATATCTAAACATAGAAAATAAAATAAATAAAGATATTTTCCTGATGTGTGTGTGTTTGTGAAATAATCAAAAATAAAACATCTGCACAAATGAGTGAAGGCGTGGTATGTTTGTGTATGTGTGTGTGTGTGAGCTTCACCTGTTTCACACCCCCTCCATTTTGCTGCCCAATTTCTCTGCTGAACCGAAAGGTTCAAGGTTGTTGTTCCCAATCGAAAAGTCGCGCCAAAAACAACAGCAACAACAGCAGCAACTGCAGCTGCAGCAACCAATTGTAATTATTTCTCAAACACACAAAAAAATGTGTTGGAAAACACAGAGGGACAAATGAAATCGCTTTAAGTGCGACCCATAAATAAAACGTGAAAAATCTGGGCTCTAAAAATCAATAGGTAAAGGACATCTCACAGGCTCTCTCTCTCTCTCTCTCTCACTCGCCTGGCAGCCTATTTTTATCCAACAAATTCAAAACAACCTAAAACATGTAAGAGTGCTTCCAAAAGCGGAAATTGCCATTTTCACTTGCTGTTTCCGGTTCAAATGAAACTGTCACTGTGTGTGTGTGTGTATGTATAGATTGGATTTTTTTTTTGGGAAAATAAATGGTTGAACAAAAAGCTAATATAAATAAATAAAATTCAAATGTGTTCATCAAACTGCAGCTAAAAATGTGATGAAAATCCCAAAAGCAATGTCAACAAAACAGTGCAAAGTGCATTGCCTAATTGCCAAAGTGATAACTGTTCCGAGGGCCAAACAATAACAACAAAATTCCAGACTCATCTTCTTCGCCCCGAAAAACAAGAAAACAAAAACCCCCAAAGGACTTCCTCGTTTTACACTGCAACCAATTGCCAAATGCTAGCCCAAGTAGTAGCCAAATCAACCTTAATGGCCAGAAGCAGCTGCACGGAGGTGCCACAAACCAGGGTGCTCGCCAAATAACAGACGGTGCTCCGTACCAGCATCGCAAGTGGATTATCGTAAAGTGGAGCAGCAGCAGCAGCAGCAGGAGCAGGAGCAGCCGCTGGACGAGGCCGCGGCCGGGATACGCCATCATCCGAGCAGGCTGAACATTGGCGCAATTAGCGATTCGCACCACTTGCTCGTCCTCAACCATTTCCCGCATCGATTTCATCGAGCGATGGGGCCTCACACCGGTTCTGCGACCGCGCCAGGAGCAGCCGTTGAGCGGTGAAAACCTATCGAACGCCTCGCCCCCTCTTCTCTGCGATAGGTAAGGTCCTTGGGCGCTCCGCTTGCTCTAATTCGATAATGTTTATTTCGCGGAAACAAGCGGAGGACTAAGCGGAAAGCCTTTTTTGTTTGCATTTTACTCATCTCAAGCTATTAAAAATCACTTGCTGAGGTGCCTGCAAGTAAATAGACTTCTTTGTTGCATTTTAAAGTGATCTCAGTAGTGACGGAATACCTTAAGACTTTCAAAATATACATTAAGAAGGGTATTTATTTTATTTAACTTATTAAATGGCATTTTAAGAGCTATTTTTCTACACGAAAAAGCAGAATCACTTGATATTAAATAGCATTTAAAATATAAACAATACTCGCTTTAGTTTATTGATTATAATACTCTTTAAATCGTATCCATAGAAAAAATTCTTCTGTGGACTTAAAAAAGTAAACGCCTTAAGATCTTAAAGCCTTTAAAAAATGTTTTCGCTCAACAATACTACTGATAAAGTTTTATTAAATTTTTCAAAGTTTTGGCAATTTCCTTAGTTTAAGTTGTTGCCAAACTATTTGGCAAGGAACAAGACAAAGAAATGCTACTCACTAGCATTACTATATAAGGCGAAGGGATAAGAGTCGCAATATGTTAACCGCTTGTCAAGAATTTCCATTGCATACCTTCTGGGGCGCATTCCTCCGAGATGATGACGATGATGATGATGATGATGATGATGGTGAATGACAAATGGTGAAGCGCCAGTCGCAGAGGAATGAATGCAGATGCACAAACAGACAAGCAGAGAGACAGGCACACACAACACACAACACACACACACACACTAACCAACACTCACCCATCCAAACACTCACACTGACTCTCACACTCACCTCTAAATGGTGGGTGGGTCAATGCGGCGTATGCGCAATGTGACATTGACAGTTGCCCAAACAGCAAACACAAAAGTGGCACAGCATCAATATCATTAACATTCCAATGGCCCCAGACCACACCATCATTCCACCCAGCCTTTTCAGCCGATTGAGACATAACAATATCCTTTGATGATATCCTGTAATCGTCTCACTGAATTGACATGAGTTTGACATTGATAACGATGCTGTAGCTTTAGCTATAGCTTTGTTGCCAGTATGCCTGTGGCTGGCGCTCCTTTGATTTTCCCCACTCACAAAGACTTTGCCCACCAGAAGTTCAAGAACGAATGAAGAGCGAATCTAATGCATCTGGGTAAATTGGTAAATTGATGCCCGACGCCAGCGAAAGCAATTCATGACACTAAAACCGCTGACACCGAGTCCTTTCCATCCTGCAGAGAGAGAAACCAATAACAAATAATTGCATAGTTAAAGTTTTTACTATTTTAGGTTAGGTGGAACACTTTGCACTTTTCCCAGAACGTAGCCATAAAAATAGCAAACATTTAAAATTTACAGCTGTGGTGGCAAATTTTAAATTTAGGAATATATGTAATGCTTAATTTTTAACACAAGATCATGAGCGTTCCAAATTGGGTGCCAGAATAAAGAGCTTAACGTTCTCATACATTGCCCAAATTTTCCTTAGTGTCCAACTGTTCTTATTGTTGTTGATTGACGAGGCTTACACTTTCACTTTGCCTTTTGCCCGGGCAAACAATTGCCGCACATTTCAACTTGCAACTTGACTTTTGCCCGCTGCTCGCCGTTTGCCGCTTGCCGCCTGCTACTTGCTACTTGCTATTTGCTGTCATTGTTCTTGACTTTTGATCCTGGCTTTTGGTTGTTTGGTTGTTGCTGTTGATACTAGCACTAGTGGCAGTAGTTGCTGCTGGCAGCGACAAGGCGACAAGCGACGTCAACGTCAGCAACAAAGCAACAAAGCCATGAACAATGAACACCGAACAGCCAACAATGAGCGCAGTGTGTGAGTTTGTGTGCTGCTGCCATACCATAAGCTTTGTGTCGCTTTCACTCGCTTGACTTTCCCCGTACTTTTACCCTTATCTCGACCACGAAAATGCCCAACCCCTCCACAGATTCCCTGTGCAGTGCATTAAAATTAAAACCACACAACCGAAAGGGGGGAACATTAAACGGTTTCGGGGACTTAACAAATTGAATGGAGATTACTTTGATTGTGGCCAAGAAGATTGGAATTTATATTGAGCTGTAGCTGTGGGGGCAAGTTTCTGGGTCATCTTTGACCATTGTGGAAATTCCCTCGCTACTTCAACTGAAACCCTATACATATGGAAGCTAGCCACCTAATTAATTGGACTGAAAAGGATATCTAATTGCTACTAATCGAATATATTATTGTATTAAAAAAAAGCACCAACTATGATAATTTCCAATTAAATATTTTTTAAATGTTGATTTACATTTTATCAATTACTGATTAATAACAAACGAATATAATAATATAGAATATTTATTTTTCCAATTAATTAGTTCATGCTTTACGGTTTTCCTTTATGGCTCAACTCAAATAAAAGGAGACAATTCTTCTCATTTTCTTGAAATAAATATTTTAAAGCTTGTTATTTTACCCTTATACAACCAGGCAATATCGATTAATGAATATTCCGCAGTCTTTTGATTGTCTTATCTCTGCTTAAGAGCTATGAACTGATTGCACTTCGGCGAGCAATGGCTAAGAGCCCTTCTATCTTCGCATAGTCAAGTGTCCATTCTTCAGTACCTTTTTCACCCCTTTCCACCCCTTTCCACCCCTTTCCACCCCTTTCCACCCCTTTGCCACCCCAATTCAAACCCCTTTAAGCCCCCTTCTGACCAATCTACTAACTCTTACGCCTTTGACGCACTTGAGACATTTGAAAAGTTTCACCTTTGGAGAAGTTCGCTTCGCTTTTAAATTGCGCGCTTAACAAGTTCGTTTCCGGTCCCTTTTTTTTTGCCTCGAACTCCTTTCCGCCGTTCTGTTGTTGCTTTTCTTTAAGCTAAGCCTGCTATTTCGAATAATAAACGACGAAAAGTTTCAAATAGCGGAACATGTTTAAAATGCCTGACGTGCACACTTTTCCAGCACTTTTTTGCACCTTACTCGAGGACCCCCACTCCATTTTGCCCATTTTCCACAACACCTTCTCCATTTTCCACAGCCCTTTTCATTCATTCTTGTGGGCAAACGTGCAACGGCAAATGCAAACAGCACCGAAAACAGAAAGCGACAGGCAACAAGCTTTCACCCAACGCCCACTTTCACCCCTTTCACCCTTTTTGCCCCTTTTACCCCTTTCACCCCCACACCCTTGCTGTTGTTGTTTGGCTGTTGGCAAACAGCTTGCATGTCGTTGCACACGAGTAGAACCTGAGAATGGTTGCCAAAAATAAAAAAGCCAAACGGAAAACAAGAAATGAGAATGGAAATGAAAATGAAAATGGAAAACCAAAACTAAGCCCCCCGAACAACGAGTTCAAAACTTCTAAATGCCCTGCAACTTAAGATCTTGAATTAACTTCTTTGAAATTATTATTATAATTTATGGCAACATAAATACAAACAATACACACAATAAAAGTAAACAAAAACCATGCCAAAAAGTACAACAAATTTGATATATTATTTTCTTGTATTAAATTGAAAATAATTTACCATAACAACATATGCTTTAAAGTTATCGGCGTAAAAATACCGCATTTCTACCGCTCCAAATAGCCCATAAAACTCCAGTTTTCAATGGCAAGGGGTATTGCAAAAAGCAAATCACGAAAACATACCAGCAACTCACACAAATTGTGCACGCAACTGGCCAAGGTCGCTTAGGGCAGGCCAGTTGGTTGTAGGTTGGCCCGCCCCGACTATAACTATCCGTCCGTGAATCTTTCAGCCCGGGATTTGCATAATTCGACTCTGCGGCGGCCGTGATTCCCGATCCCCGATCCCCGATCCCCCGAACGTCTGGCGATTGATGGCCCCGGATCCGAATCCGAATCCGAGTCCGAGTCCGGATCCGGGTGCACATACAAGTCCGGGAGTGGCAGGTGCATTTCCAGGGCAAATTGGTCAAATGCAATCTAGTTTTCGCAAAATTTAAGTGTTTGCACAGCAAAAGCGTAGGTCCAAACAATTTAAAGATGTTTAAAAACACAATTGTTCATGTTGCCAAAAGAAAATAACATTATCTATTATTAATAATATTTATTGTTATAGGATTTTAAAGTTCCTCCAGGCTTTATAAATAAATGTATCTCTTATTTAAAAATCCTTTTCCAATTGAAATAACTCCAAAATATGTTGAAATATTATAGTAACTAACTATTAATAATAACTAATAACTATTATTAATATTTAATATTAAAGGATTTTATAATTCTTCAAGTTTTGCTACCTAAATGTATTTCTCATTTCAAAAATCTTTTCCAAAAGAGTTGTATGCCCTGTGAATAAGTTATTTATTAGTTATTTATTGCACGTACATTTTCATTCATTCATATTCACTTTGAAACTTTGAAACTTTGTCAGTCGAATGCCGTTCGTGACGTCAGCCTTGAATCCAGTTTCGCATTCACCTTGCACAGCCTGCGGCGCCTCTCGTTTGACGGCGTTGATTGAATCATGTTGACACGCTGCTCGATCCCCCCACGCCCCCCGAAACCCCCACCCCCCTGGCCGTACGCCCATGTGGGTTCCAGTGGGAGGCGGCTGCAAGGCAACCTTATCAATGCTATTTCCCAGAGGGGAATCGATTTGGCCGTGGGCAGCACACAAACTTGCGGCTGAGCCAAATAGAGACTTCAGGCTTTGAGCCAGGACCTACAATGTAGGGTGAGGCTCGGATAGGATACAAAGTCCAAAGTCAAGACTTTAGTACCGAATGCTGAGATTTTTGGCTTAGTTGCTAAACCACAACATACAAGGTATGGCTCGACTTTAGAGAATTCCGATTTAGTTTTGTGGTTAAGAAAGTATGTAAATGTTGTAAGACAGGAGATATAGTTAACAAATTTCAATGCCTACACAAATTATATAAATTTGGCATTTGCTTGATAAATTTTCCAAAATTCCTGTGAAAGACAATTAACTACTGAATATTAGACATAGCAGATGAATCCCTTGCTAAATAATGTGCTGCACAAAAGTCCTGCTTCGACATTTACTTATTTAGAAATATAATGAAAAAATGGATTGTACCATTGGGAAGGAGCAGTGTTATCCTCCAGTTGTTCCTGCCAGATATATGTCCATGGCATTCTTGTTAAGGTGCACGAACTGACGTCTTCGTGGAATCGGTTGAATATGGGGCAATCGGGTGCCATTGACGGCATTTAAACTCAGATTGGAGTTGGGATCGTCGTCGTCGTCGAAAGAGGTTGCTGTGCTTTCCGTTCTGGCTCTTTTTGCCGCTGCCGCGGCACTAGTGGTGGGTCCTTGGTCCTGGGAGGAGCTTCTCTCTGGAGATGGAGGCACAACTGCGGCATTGACCGTAGAACTAGAGCCCGTGGTCTCAGTGCTAGTCAATGTCGAACTGTTTGCAGTCGCAGCCCGTTTTCTGCGCTCCGCGTGCATCTTCGCATTGTTGTTCTTGAGATTGTAGAGCTTTTCTAGAGCCCGGTAGCAGGACAAACAGAGTGGCTGTGAACGGAGCTCGGAGTTTATCCGTTGGCCGAACTTGAGCAAATGCGGATTCCTCAGAACGCGGTACGGGGTCCTCAGCTTGTGACTTCCCAGGCCGCACCATCGTCGTTCCACATGCGGTGTTTCATCAGCCATCTGCAGTTTATACATTCATAAATTATTATTTTTCAATCCGAAATCTAGAAATTTACATTTACCTGTTACCGGTTATCTGCTTTAGCTTGGTCTTAAAATACCAAACTAACTTATGCTGACAGTTTAGGCACAGTCTACAGTTGATTCCATTTGGAAATTTGATGTTTGGATGACCGATTAAAAAATCGAGCATTTTGTTAAACATTACATTTTAGGGTTGTTTTAAAATCGTCACCTGATTTGTTAACTTCATTGTTTTTTTTTGCATAATTCATTAGTTTAATAAAGTGCATTTTTTTTATAAGATTCTAAGGTCTCTTGATTTATTTATTTACTTGCATTACTAAATTTGCATAGCAATTCAATATTTAGTGATCTCTAAACACTATATTAACGAAATATATTAATTTAATTTATTTCACTTTTTACTTTTTTATTTAAAAGAGGTGATTAAATTGAATTTTCGTATTACAGCCAGTACTCTTCTCAGCGCTTCTCAATTGGCTTACTTAAATATAAAAAAATCAACATGTGAAAGTATTATTCATCTTTTCGCAGAGCTTCGTGATGTATTTATTTATTTAGGTCGCAAAAACTATTTGCCCAGCAAATTATTACTTTATGAACTCTAAATAATATTTCGATAAACGTGATACTGTCCATTGTATTGTCTTAATAAGATTAAGAACCCTCCTCGACGATTCTCAATGAACTCACTTAAGGAGTGAACAATAATTGTGTTTTCATTTTATAAATAGCTAAACGTAATAAATTCATCCTTTCAAAGTTCCTTATTACAGCCAGTGCACAATGGGCTTAGTTAAATGTCGAAAAATGTCCTCAGATGCGGTTGTCCCAAAGGTTGGTTGGTGCGCAGCTGGGGAGTGCGGCATGCATAACCGGGTCCTCATTGAGGACTGACTGGGTGGCGAGTGCGAGTGCAAATGCACTCCCTCAGTTCAAGGCTCCTTTGGCGCGTGTGTGTGTGTGTGCATGCCTTAAATTTCCTTTCGCCATCACATTAATTCATAAATTTCAGCATGCCGTTGTTGACGCAGCTAAAAATAGTCCGAAAAAAAAGCAGTGGAGGGGTGGGGGTTGAGTCTTGGGTCTAGGGAGGTCTTGGGAGGTCTAAGGACTGAGGCTGACGTCGCCTTGACCGGACAAAGCGAAAGGCACACACTCACTGTGCACATGTCAGATACCAGGACACTCGCACATACGATCCCCAGGACGAAAATGCGCTTCGATTTTCGGCCTTGCATTGAACTTCATTCATCGCCATTGCTGTTTCCGTTTCCTTTTCCGTTGTAGTTTCAGTTCCATTTTCAGTTTCAGTTGCACTTGCACTTGCATTTGCAGTTTCAGCTTTTCGACTTATGCAATCCACCTACAAAACGATGCGGAAGTGGGTGAGACTCGACTTGACTCGACTTGACTCGACTCGATTCGACCTAACTTGACTTCGCTCGACTTGAATCGAATCTACTCACGTTGCGACTTGTGGATACATATGTATCTTGTAAATAGGTCGCTGCAGCAGAGCACCGACTCATCGACATTGGCGGCATCTAGAAAGGAGGCGACAATGACGTCACAACCGCATCAGGCCGTGCCGCTGACCTATATACATGCTCACAAGTGCAACAGAGACGAACACCGTGTGAGTGAGATGGATATAGAGAGACAGAGAGAGTGTGAGAAAGAGAGACGAGCGTAAACGTATGCATAAATTGCTGACTGACATTTACATATAGTAGATAAACAACAAAATTGTTTCCATGTACTATACATGGATGGAGATAAATAAAGAACAGGCCTACACTGCCACTTCTACTGCACCCAAACTGTTTGTTGACATTTAGTTCGGAGCACGGTACGAATTTACCTGTGCCGGTCTTTTCCTCCTCCACCTCCCATACTTTCTTTTTGCGGCTTGCAACACCTGCTGACGTCACACCGAACGATATGCCAATTTGTGATTGCATTTACAGGTCATGAGCTGTCTATCGTTACGGAACAATATCCATAAGCCAGTTAACAGTTGGTATTTTTTTTTTTAGAAAAAGCACTATAAAAATATCTAACAAAATTAAAATATTTGAAAAACTTAAAAATACGCTTAAAATTGAAGTTTCTTGACTTTGGCAACTCTGGTCACTCAATGAAAATAAATGAAATATGATCTGCCTTCGCTTTACAATCGCCAATCGATTTTCCAAGTTTGAGGATACTTCTCTTCAATGTGAAAATATTTGTTCATTAAAATATAACATTAATAACTCCAATAACGAGTCAAAAATATTAGAATTCATAAACAAAACTAATATAATTGACTAACTATAAAACCTAACAAAATATTCATTTAGGCTCACATACTATTGATTATAGGTTTAGTATAGGTTAAGTAAGCGCTTATGAAGCAAACATACACTATGATCCTCTAAACCCAGCATAAACCTAAACCCAAAAGATTGAGTAAGCCTAACCCTTATTAGTAACAATGTAGTCGGCCAAAAGCCAAAGTAGTTATTTATATAATTAAATAAATTTAAGTTTTGTAGTTACCTCTTTCAAAGAGACACGAATATGTGTTAAGTTGGCTGTCAAACCGATAAATTACTTTATTTAATCATGTTTTTTCAAAACCATTATTATGTTTACCACATGTCCGACCATAAATATGAAGAAGTACCGCGGCCGCCGCAAAAAGATAGAGTTGCAGCCGGCAAAGATTTATGCCGGCAAACAATTTGTCCGAGCAGGCAATCGCCATTATTGCAGTCGAGTGGAGGGGATAACTGATGTGGGCGGTGGATGATGATGGGGATGAGAACGACGAGGCTTTCTGGCTTTCTGGTTTTCTGGCTTTCGAGGGTGGGATAGTGCACTTACACGCTTAATTAAATGCCACGGCACGACGCCAGAAAGCAGGCAACCTGCCATGCAACGCCAAAAAGTTGCCAGCAGCGGCAGCAACAATTGCGACTGCAACAACTGCAACAGCAGCAACAATTGCACATTGTCAGCAACATCAGCGATAAGGGCGGAAAATGTTGGGCACATTGCCAGCAAATGGGTGTTTTTTGGGTGGTTCGATGATGATAATGATGACGATGATGATGATGATGATGGTGTTGCTGTGGTTGAGCCCGACTCGTTGGGTCCTTTTTATATGCGATTGTAATACAATTTCAATTACAAGTGTAAACATAAGTATATTGCCGGCATAGGCGTGGTGTCCATATATATATATATATATATCTGTATATCTCTATACATATATATATATGCTTGTGGAGTGCAATGAATTTAATTTGAGTGAGGCCTAAGCCAAAGGAAGCAGTATAGTATAGTATAGTGTAGTATGGTATAGCATGCCTTCTCCCCGCGTCGTTTCTATAGCCTCAAATGGTTGGCATCGCAATTGCGAATTGCAATTTGAAATCGAGAAAGTGAGGCTGAAAATCCCCGACTGCCGCCGGCCATGCAATATGCATGGCCATTGAATATTCAATGGCAGAGCATCTGGAAATTGATTCGAGCCGAAAAGTAATTAAAGACCAGGCCACTGGAGAGCTTAAAGATCGAAGGCGTTGAATAATGGAGATGTGACTTTCACTTGCCAAGAAAGAAATTCGAACGCCGAAACATGAACACATATAGTATATATGATGGCAGTGGGATAAGTAATGGTTAAGTAATTGCCGTCTGGGTTGCCTTAAATATTCAGTTGAAAGTTAAACGTCATGCCTTGATTGAATTGATTAAGTTTTTACTGGAACTAAGATGGGAATTTATTTTAATTTATTTATTTATTCGATAAGCCTAAGTAAATTGTATCTAAATAATGAACTGAGAGCTTCTGCTCCCCAATTTACCTGGATTAAGTTCATGTTTACTAAGGTTTTAATAATACATACTAGAGATTAATGTTAGTATTTTAAGTAATAAGTGATTCGTTTTACTAACTGCAGATGCCTTCTCTTACAGGTCTTTGCCCAAATTGAGCAGTCAAGACGAAGAAGGGGGGGCTGGTCATGGCTTTGGTGGCGGACCGCAACACTTTGAACCCATTCCTCACGATCATGATTTCTGCGAAAGAGTCGTTATAAATGTGAGTCACCAAGTTGAAAAATAACATCATAATATATACAATTTCACTTACTATTGCTACAATGTCATATAGGTAAGCGGATTAAGGTTTGAGACACAACTACGTACGCTAAATCAATTCCCGGACACGCTGCTTGGGGATCCAGCTCGGAGATTACGGTACTTTGACCCGCTTAGAAATGAATATTTTTTTGACCGTAGTCGACCGAGCTTCGATGCGATTTTATACTATTATCAGAGTGGTAAGCATTCAGTCGATATTCGATATTCGATATACCAGAACCTAAAACCAACGACAATTTATTTTATGTGTAACCACCGGCTAATGTTTCTCTATTTCTCTTTATCCTCGTCGTCGCCGAAACAACAAACAATGAATACTTGACTTTATTCACACACCGCCACTCACCCACCCACTCACACCCACCACCACCCCCAAAAACACACTCATCACCATCACGTTCATCCACAGGTGGCCGACTACGGAGACCGGTCAATGTCCCTTTAGACGTATTTAGTGAAGAAATAAAATTTTATGAATTAGGTGATCAAGCAATTAATAAATTCAGGTAAGCCCACGTGTTGCCCTCTAGAAATTCCACCACTCCCTTACCAAAAGAAAGAAAAAACAAAACAAAAAGAGTGATAACAAGGTCCAAAACAATAACATAACCGACAAAAATAAACAGAAAAACTAAAACAAATCAAATAAAAAATGCAGGACAACAAATTGGTTCGGTTTGTTCTATATTGGTAGCACGGCAAATTTTCTATCGAATCAGTGTAATGAGGCATGCAACACGGCTAACAGACCGACACACGCACATAGACATAGAAATAGATCTAGACTTGACTTGAATACAAACATACATACCTACACATTGCGTTGGCTGGACGTGTGGTTCAAAGGGGAACTTATTTTGTTTTTCAAAAACGAATGTACTTGTAACTATTAATTTAATTGTAAATTATAGTGAAATAAATTTGTATTTTGTAGCCATAACATTACGTTTAATAGGATATTTATATCTCGAAACCATGAAATTGTAATTTTAAGTTTAATCTAATACATGTATAGTTTGTTGGCAATTTTTCCCCTAAAACTAATGCATCTCCAGCTTTGGCGAGGTAGAAGCAAATTTAATAAGAAAAAAAAACACAGATATAGATGGACTGGACCCTGGACCGAGGTCAAAAGCGAAAGTGAATGTTAATCACTTGACCACCAGCTTAAAATTTTGTTGATACGGCACGGGGGGCAGTGTGGCCGGACCCGTGGAGCGGAGATGGAAAACGGATGTGCAACCGAGGCAAGGACGATCAAGGATCCGGCGGAATGCAGCCTACTTAATCTTTATTAACTCTTTGCTGATTGCCAATGCCAATGCCAAAAACTAGACACACCTAAGCTTCTTGAACGGCTTTAAATCCATATCAATTTTAAGTTTAGCTTAGCTTTCGATCAAAGCCTTTTGCCAGCTTCCGATTATAGTTGCGAACCAATAAATTAAATCTGTGCCTAAAAAATACGAAAAATACTTAAAGAATGCCACACTCCCACAGACCTACACACACACCAAATAAAAAAATAAAACAAAAAAAAAAAACACCCCCACACACTATAAACGGAATGAGAAATTGTTATGAATATCTAATACTAACAAGAGACCATCAATCATTGCTCTATTTGCAGAGAGGATGAAGGCTTTATTAAAGAGGAAGAAAGACCATTACCGGATAATGAGAAGCAGAGAAAAGTCTGGCTGCTCTTCGAGTATCCAGAAAGTTCGCAAGCCGCCAGAGTTGTAGCCATAATTAGTGTTTTTGTTATATTGCTATCAATTGTTATATTTTGTCTAGAAACATTACCCGAATTTAAGCATTACAAGGTGCGTACGAATCCAACCGAAGGACCTCCAAGGGATACATCTCTCTCTCTCTCTCTCTCTTTCTCGTTTTCGTTCTCCTTCTTTAAAAATTTACAGGTGTTCAATACAACAACAAATGGCACAAAAATCGAGGAAGACGAGGTGCCTGACATCACAGATCCTTTCTTCCTTATAGAAACGTTATGTATTATTTGGTTTACATTTGAACTAACTGTCAGGTAGGCCGCTCACTTCCACTCTAAACTATTAATGCGTACACCTAGTTATAAGCTAAGCGAACGAAAGAGAAATATTAGTTTGAAATTGAACTCGAATACAATATCTCTCTATCCATCTATAACTCTGTTTCTAATTGAGTAAACATTGATTGATTTTCCGTTCTCTCCTGTTTTGTCTTTGATTTGATTTGATTTCATTTATTTATATATATATATAAATATATATATATATATACTCGTATATATTTCTCTGTCTGTTGCTTTGCTTTTGTTCGACACTCATGGTTTAATTCAACTGTTTCAATCTGAAATCTTCTTTCTCTCTCTTACATCTATATTTTTCTCTCTCGCTCTCGGTTTCTCTATCGCGCTGTCTGTGTGAATCTTTAAACCAAACCAATCGCTGGTCGTTGTATCGATTTTGTGTGTGTTCAGGTTCCTCGCATGTCCGAACAAATTAAATTTCTGCAGGGATGTCATGAATGTTATCGACATAATCGCCATCATTCCGTACTTTATAACACTAGCGACTGTCGTTGCCGAAGAGGAGGATACGTTAAATCTTCCAAAAGCGCCAGTCAGTCCACAGGTATGAGATTTCTGTTTGCCCAATGCCAACTACACATATATCGATATTAACCACTCACACACGACCACACACACTCACATGCATATACAGTTGAACCGATTTAAGTAATAAGTGTTGCCATCATCATTTATGAGTTGCCTGACATGAATAAGGGGTTGCCTGCCCGCCCCAAACCCAAAAAAAACAAACACAACTTTCAGTCAAAACTTTTCATTTGTTCCAACCTCAATCGATAATCAAACCACTGATCATTCCACATCCCCACTCCAAATCCCAGTTTATCGATAACTTATGACCAGGTTATGTTCATTGTTGTATATTACCGATATTACCGATACTAACACAAACCAACATCTGCTTACTCACCTCTATATACATACAATCGAGCTATGTAAATGAACATCCATCATATATATATAAACGATACACACCAACATACATATATATATATGCATACCACCTATAATATATATATATATATATATTTCGATAAAATTTTTAGGACAAGTCATCGAATCAGGCTATGTCCTTGGCAATATTACGAGTGATACGATTAGTTCGAGTATTTCGAATATTTAAGTTATCTAGGCATTCGAAGGGTTTACAAATATTAGGACGAACTCTGAAAGCCTCAATGCGGGAATTAGGTTTACTTATATTTTTCTTATTTATAGGTAAGTTCAATACAGTCAAAAAAATAAAAAAAAATAACAAAAAAAAACCTACCACATTTACTTATCGATTTAAATACAAGTTTTATTCAAACAACAAAAACAAAAGAGAAATACTGCAAAACGACTGCGACCATCCAGACAGACTTTTCACCCCTGCTACCCTGCACCCAAAAGCTCTATTTCTAATACTACTTCTCTCTGTCTCAATGTCCCGATACACACGTACTTACTATAACTATATCGATACGAGAACCCGCGATATCGATCGCGAATTAAAACAACCACAAAAGATACATATTAAATATATATATCTATGCTTACGTCTGTCTCAAGCCAGCACATTTATGTTAACGCTCATCACGAACCCCAAAACACTCTAAACAAATAAAAAAAAAAACCGAACCTGCCAAATATTTCATTGCGCCACAGACAACAACAGCCAACCAAGCCACAAATAAACAAAACAAATAAAAACAGAAAAGTGTTATGCTTTTTAAGAACTTATCATTTCCGATTTGATTTGCCTCACAAAACTCGGCGAAAGCCAAAAAGCCCAGACTTAAGACTAAGGTATACCAAACACGAGAGCTCCCAGTACTTGCATAGATCAAGTATCCAACATTAAGATATAGTGTATCTGCAGACATCCCCTTGTCCCGTCGTCCCAACGTCCCAACAACTCAACTCAAAACCACCTGAAAAAAGGAACCGCTCCAATACAGATTAGACCTAAAACATCAAGCTAAACTAAAGTTAACTAAAGT
The DNA here is from genome assembly GCF_018152505.1 of Drosophila elegans. Taxonomy (NCBI): domain Eukaryota; kingdom Metazoa; phylum Arthropoda; class Insecta; order Diptera; family Drosophilidae; genus Drosophila; species Drosophila elegans. Next base: position 6,802,480 of record NW_024545513.1, on the reverse strand, counting down.
AACGTAAACTAGTCATACTATATAGTTACAACCATACACATCCACACACACTTCACACACCAAATGCCCACATACAAGCTAAATAAATAAACTAGAAGGAGGCCCTTAGAGCGTGTATCCGTATTATCTAGGTGTACTCGTAAAACTCACCCATTACGTATCTTTTACTTATTTAGTGTCGTCTAATCCTAGCGCTAAGTAGGTACGAACTATCGCCCAATGGAGCAGCGGTACGTTAGCGATCCCCTGATCTCCTGATCTCCCGAACTAAAAAAAAGCTCTATAAGTATCATTCACTTTGGATATGTTCGTTGAGTTTTCTTCATTTGCGTTTTGTATTAAGAATATCAATTTAAATTTGAGTTTGGTTTTGGCTAGCTTTTTGAAAAACCAGCTGGAAAGTCTCACAATGTACTCGAATTTTAGTCTATTACTCCTGATATACTCTGACAAAGTGCAAACGGCAGACCAGGGAGGCGAAAATGATCGAGTGTTCTTAGCATCGCATCGTTTCGGGATTCTCCAAAATGCCGCGTTCAAGTCGTTGGCAATTTTAAGGTCGTCAAGCAATTTGTGCGCAGATCTTACTTATTTTTACAACTCTATAATCTTTATATCTGTGTCTTGTAACCCGAATCTTTTCCTTTCCTGCCCTTTCCTTCCTGATCCCAAAACAACTAATACCATTTTTGATATGCCCAAACTGCGTTAAATATGCCTTAAAATTGGCAATCTTCTTGGCATTTAAATTGTCCAACCAAAAATCACATAAATAGCAACTAGAAATGGTGATCGATATATGCTACAACCTTATACATACAGAAAGATCAAGCGATAATAAATTATACCATCTGTATCAAATAAATTATATATATTTTGTATTGTTGTTCATGTTCTACCACATTCAAGTTGTTCGTAAACCGTAATCAGTAATCCGTATTCAATAATCCGTATACCGTACTCATCATCAACGTTGTCGTTTCGATGTCCATGTCCACAGATTGTGCCGTGGTTTGAATTTTGCTTTTAGTTATATAGTTTTTAGCTTCTAGTTTCTAATTTCTAGTTGGTAATTTCTAGCTTATAGTTTGTTGTTGTATCCGTTGACCAATTAACGTATTAAACTAACCATACCTAAGTATATCATATGTATAATCTATAGTGTACCATATCTAAACCGACATGAACATAAACACATCTATATCAATATATCGTTCCTTAAATACTCTCAATTATCTGCATATCCAAAACTAAATATATTTTGTATATATCAGTTACGTTGAGTTCTGTGTCTGTTGTGTTTCATTCCATACATTCCATTCCGTTTCGTTACAAAATGTTAGATACTTGTTCTTTAGCATTAAATAACATTGCAAAGTTCCGAGGGACAGCTGATGATCTATAAAGAAAAAACTAGCTACTGCAATATATAACTGATATATACATGTATAGTATATTGATATTTCCAATAGGCATTCGATGGTTGTTTCGATTCATTTCGTTTTCGTTACCGTATCATTTGTCTTGCCGTAGTGTAGATCTATCATATCGATATATTGATATATATGTATAGAAATCTATTGATATGACTACTTACCTACTACTACTTATGAACCGATAACGTATGTATATTGTATTGTACAAAGAACTTAGCTAGTTTCATGTTTAACTCTAATCAAACAAACAAACAAAAATAATAATAATACTCTCTATAAAAAAAATAATCTTCTGTATAGCTAGATTCCACCGATCAAGTAGCCTTACTAACTTACTAACACACACACAGACACTCACACACATTCTATCTATCTCTCTATATATATATATCTTTCTTTCTCTTACACACCCACACTTGTGAAAGCGCAGAGATGTAGGCAACGAAAATGCATCTCTGCACTTCGCACTCTAACTTCGGTTCCTGCCGAGGCACATGTCAATTTTTGTTATCGCCTTTGTAATATTTTGCTAACTTTTTGTGTGACACTCAAACTGATAAACTCCCACACACACACACACACACATTCCAACTACTTATACATACATGTCCAACGAAGAATATTCTTAAAACATTTTTAAATTACATATATATAGTTTTCTTTATCGTGCACCGAATTCTAAGAGAAAGAAACCCCAAAGCATTTACTAACTCATAATCACAGTCTTATGTATATCTTGTAGTTGTTTTAACGAACTAATAAAAGGGGTTAGCAGTCCACCTTAAAATCTGACGGGATTCAGATATCACAGCCCTTGCGACCCAAAGAACCAAAACCAAAAACCAAAACCAAAACCCCAGAGCCCAGACCAACCCCCAACCGATTCCCAAGCAGAAAATAATAATTGATTGCACATTTAATAACGATTGATCTCTATTTAAACGATCCGATTGGATCGTGATTCAGGCGTGGTCCTGTTCTCGTCGGCGGTTTATTTCGCGGAGGCTGGCAGCGACAGTTCCTTTTTTAAGTCGATACCGGACGGCTTCTGGTGGGCTGTAGTGACCATGACGACGGTGGGATATGGTGATATGAGGTACAGCCCACGTTTTAGCTCCAAAACTACCACTGGTGTGGTCCCGGCACTAACTACTCTCGATCCCGCCTTCTATATCTACACTTCTCTCTCTCTCTCTGTCTCTCTCTAACTCTCTCTATGTCTGTTTCATTCTGTCTCTATTTTGTCTGAGTGTTTGTAACTGAGTGTTGTACAGTCCTCCCATAACTCAGCCTAATGTCTTTCTGAAGCTTTATGTGTATCATTGATGTTTTGCTTTCGTCACTCTCCTAATGTTAATGTATATAAAACAAAAAAATAATGAGTGTTCCATTCCCATGGGTTTCGTTCCCAGACTGTGCCTTTTGTACAGCTGTGTCCAAAAAGAGGTCTCTGTAAATTGAACAATGTTAACATACTATAGATGTTGTGGTTCGCTCGCTTTTATGGTCCTAGACCCCCATTCCCTTCCCCTGTGTTTTTTGTCTTATTTTCATTTCCGTTCATTCTTATTCCTTACCTGTTTCTTTTGTGGCATGATTAGTTAAACGTTTCGCGCCGCTGTCAATCCCACATTCTTTTTTCTGTTTTCCATCTGTTTAACGTTATGTTCGTCCTCAGTATGTACCAACATCCCCCCACTCCGCATCCCACTAGCCCCTAAATAAGGAATGGAGTCTGATTTCGTTTTCAAGACATTTGTTATGTGGTTCACTATCGCCGTTTGTTCCATCCGCAAAAAAATATCACCATATTTCTTGGCCCCATAGCAGTACCAACAGCGGGAGGCTCACCAGAAACCGAGTTACTATCATTGCTTTTCTGACCTACCCAATTACTTTAGAACAATAAAAAGCCACCTAGGTAAGCCTTGATTTTCTGCTTGGGAATGCCGCCGGATTGTGGTGAAGTCGATCCGAAACACACGTGAATATATTAGAACTCTTTTAAGTTGAACCGAAAACAAAAACACTGAAACAGAAAAAGAAGCCGTGCCAGGGTTGCCAAATGTATTTTTGCAACACAAAATACCCCAACATCACATACGTACACCACCTTGACGAGCTTCCGACGCATCCAGACATATAAGACTTACTTTCAAAAACACTCTTTGGTTAAATGTTCATTTTGAAAAAATAAATAAAAAAAAAAAAATACAAAAAATATACAACAAAAAAAACATAAAAGAATATAATACCAATGCAAAGCAATGTTTCTCCCATCAATTTTTTAGGCGTCGTACTCTTCTCATCGGCGGTTTATTTTGCGGAAGCTGGAAGCGAAAATTCCTTCTTCAAGTCCATACCCGATGCATTTTGGTGGGCGGTCGTTACCATGACCACCGTTGGATATGGTGACATGACGTATGCAAATCTATACAATTCTAACTTTTATGATTACGTTTACGAAAACTCCAGTTTTGATTTAACGTTTCGTTTCCAATATCGTTCCGTTTTTGTTTTCGTTTCGTTCCCGCCTCTTGGGAGCGCCTCCATTCTGGGCGCTCCATTCCTTCTCCGTTCCACCTCTGTATTCTGTTCTAATTTTCATTTCCAACTGTTTCGTTGATTGCGTTATGTGTGATTATTAAAAGCCCGCCCCAACAACGCTAACCAAACTAAAGCTATATATCGAAACGTATCCAAAACTAACCGTACTTCTTGTTAACCCTTTTGAGTTTCGTATCTCCCGATTTATAATATGCAAAACCAAACTTTAAAGTTGTTGTCTCTTACTTTCTCTTACTCGCTGAGCTGTTTGTTTGTATTCGTATTTGTCTATAACGACTTCTATTTGTATTTGTCTTTGTCTTCGTATTTGTATTTATCTTTGTCTTCGTTCTATATCTTGTGTTCCATTGTGTTTCGTTTTGTATCGTTAAACGGTTTTCAGTTGGCATCACTTTTTCTTTCTCGCTCGCACTCGTTCACCCTCCATCTCGCTCTCTCGCGTGTTTCGTTGCCATCTCATTGCATTCTCACCTTCTCTTTTTAGCTGTTTTATACTTTGCGCCAAGTTTATGTATTTTGCTTATGATTTTCTTATCGCAAATTACCTATGTAACGTTGTGTCGTTGTTTAGTTCACAAAAGATACCGAAATAATCTCGAAAGCTACCGAAACAAGTCGTCATCAGTTCGATGTAATACTCATAGCGGGCACTGTATCTCCACAGTGCAGTGCCACCCATAACCGCCATCATCTAACTCACAAACTATATACACACACACACAAACACAAACAAAGATGAAACCACGCCCACCGAGCGATAACGATAACTTCATTTGCTGGCTAAACAGCTTATCGAGTTTAACCCCCCTAAAACACATCCACAACGAACAAAAAAAAGCTGGAGAAGAAAAACAAAAAAAAACATAATGGTTGGAGGGAACGAAGACGAAGAGAAGCATGCTGCATGTGCCCGATAAACACACTTACACGACACACTCACTCCCCCACTCGCCCTCATTCAAACACGCACACTGCGACAAAAAAGTTTAGCTACAGCCGCCTAATGAGCAGCAAAACCAAGCCGCCTGCCGAATCCAATTGCCTATGATACCAGAACCTACCCCCTCAACGATCCACTCCTTTTTCCCCATTTTTTAACTGGAGGAAGAAAAAGTTTTCACCACACTCACACACATGCATCAACCCCCCTTCACCTGCCACACACACACACACACACACACACGCAAACACCTGAGCCAGTCGCTCGCACTTATGCAATAATTATATCTGTATATATCTGCACACAAACAAGCCGCCTCAGAAACTGCCAACAAAAAAAAAAAAAAAATACAGAAGACAAAAAAAAAAACAACAGATTATACCCAGATATACGCTTATCCACCCACCCGTTGTTCTAAGTGTTGTGCCTTCTTCTTCTTTCGACTTTCGTACTCTTTGCGCCACTTTGATTTGATTTGAACGTTCTCTGCTAGACTAATGCCTACTCAAGCCCTCCTCTCTATAAATATACTTATATAAGCGTACACCTATCGATATCTACCTGTATCTGTATCTATACAATGCGTAATGCCGTATAATTTTGCCAATGCATACAGTATATAAGATAAAAAAAAACCAACGCAAAAGAAATACTAAGAACAAAACGAGAGTTTTACTTTACATTTCTTATATATGTATTTGTATTTTCATTTTATTTATATCGTTCGTTCGTTAACATCGCTCGCTTCCATCCAAACAAACAAATACCAAAAATCAATTAAAAAAAAAAAAAAAACAACCAACCAACTCCAAAATTCTCAATTCAAATAAAATATACATCAATTGTTAATCAAAAACCAAAAACAAATATCCCAAAAAAAAAAACAACAACAAAATTGCACTTATTTATTATCATAAAAAAATAATAAAAATCAAAATAATAAAATGCAACCCTTAAACGCCCGGAAAAAATTTGTATGTGCAAATGATTGCCAATCAAAAATTGCATTGTATCGTTGTATCGTTTGACACACGATCACGACTATCGATTGAAATCGAATTCGAAATTGAATTGAAAAATTGATTATCTAAAACTGATTGATTGATTGATTGAATGATTGAATGATGATTGATTGATGGTACAGACCCGTCGGCGTTTGGGGCAAGATTGTGGGATCACTGTGTGCCATTGCTGGCGTGCTGACCATCGCACTGCCGGTGCCGGTCATCGTCAGCAATTTCAACTACTTCTATCACCGTGAAACGGATCAGGAGGAGATGCAGAGCCAGAACTTTAATCACGTTACTAGTTGTCCATATTTGCCAGGTACATTAGGTAAGTTCAACACTGTGTGTGCACTCCCAACCCCCCCTGTCTCTTTGTCCCCATCGCTCTGTGCCCCCGGATCTTCGTGTATCTGCTGTGGCCTTGAGTGAGCTCAAACCCCTCCCTCCCCCACTCCGTACTCGATTCGCATTTACCCCACCCCAAAACCCCCAACAAACCTAACCAGAATACCAACCAACTTACTGCCTACGACAGAACCACCAAAACCAAACCAAACCAAACCAAACCACAAATTCAAGTAGAGCAACAAAAAGTAGAACCCGTCGAATAAAAATAGAAACATTTACGAAGAAAGAAACGAATTGTGGATGCCGATGCCGAAGGCGGTGCCGTGTGCCCCCAAAAACCACCAACCAAAGCAAAAAATACAAAAAAAAAAAAAATACAAAAACCCCACCATCTATCCTCCCGATTGGCAGCACCACCAACTGGCGCCCAAGCGGATGGGTACCGGCACTGCTTTCGAACCAGAGAACCTTGTCTCACAGAGAAAAAATATCACCACAGTCGGGTCATCGATTTCGAGCTACCTTTGATCTGAGGCATATCAACGTCGTATCTCTAATATAGTAACAAACAAAACGGAGATGATTTTTGAATCTCTAGATATAGTTTAGGCATAGTTTTTATATTGGCCAAGAACCCTAAACGCTGTTTTTAACCTATAAAGACACTCAAAATACATATTCTCAAAGTACATTTTCTACATTTTGTCATATATTTGTTTGTTTTAACCCGGACAACAATATGTGTTGATATCTCTTATGGCAAATTAAGTTTAATTTAAATTTAGTTACCTAATCCGAGCTGTTTTCATGCAAAAACTTCGAAGTAATACAAATACTGATTGGTAAAATCTGCGATATAAAATATTACTAATAATTTCAAATCATCTATTAATTCAGTAACTATCTTAAATATTATTGATTCACAATGCTATGCCAAATATTATTGACATTGTTTAAGGAAATAATTGAAAAAGTCGAGATGACAATATGAAACAGATGTTATGTTTTTTCTCTGAGCACTGCCGTACATCCACCATCCCATCCACCAAAACCGGTGGGCTAGTGGGCTGGTGGATGGTGGCATGCTGCAGCGCCGGTGGGTGGCAACCCTGTCGGTGGGGCAGCGGTATTGACAGCAGTGCCACAACCAACGTGCACGAACCGTGTGTGTTTTGTGTGTAAGCGAGTACTACAGCAAAAAACATTACTGTTACCGATGCATTACAACTGTATGTGTGATCTCTTCTTTCTCTCTTCTCTCTCTCTTCTTTTTGTTTCTCTCTTTATTCCGTCAATTGTATGGTTAATTCGAATATCGAAACGTGACCTCCACACAAATAATTCCCGAAAAACCCAACAATAAAACCAAACCAAAAAAAAAACCCAAATTCAAATCAAACTCGAACCAATCCAACCAAAACTCCGCTCCTGCATCCCTGGCATTGTGTGAATCCCCCAATCAAACTCACGTACACACTTCATGAATACACACACACACACACACACACATGCAAACACACTCTGTCTGCCAACGCGTGATATACACTGCGACAAACACACACTAAACAAATGCATACCAACCACCAAGTAGGTCAACACATGAAGAAATCATCGTTGTCCGAGTCCTCATCGGATATGATGGATTTGGACGATGGTGTCGAGTCCACGCCGGGATTGACAGACACACATCCTGGACGCAGTGCGGTGGCTCCATTTTTGGGAGCCCAGCAGCAGCAACAGCCGCAGCAACAGCCGCAGCAACAGGTTGCATCCTCAATGTCAACGTCGATCGACAAGCAGTTGCAGCATCCACTGCAGCAGCTGACGCAGACGCAACTGTACCAGCAGCAGCAGCAGCAGCAACAGCAACAGCAGAACGGCTTCAAGCAGCAGCAACAGCAGCAGCTGCTGCAGCAGCAACAGTCCCACACAATAAACGCAAGCGCAGCAGCAGCAACGAGCGGCAGCGGCAGCAGCGGCCTCACCATGAGGCACAATAATGCCCTGGCCGTTAGTATCGAGACCGACGTTTGACTACTGGGTAAGTGTTGGATAACGCCACTCGCTTGCTGCACAGACCCCTCCACTCCCATCTTTATCACACTCTCTATCTCTATCTTGCTCTGGCACACTCATTTCTCAACCCCCCCCCCCCACCAAACCACTACCGAAACCCGTGCACCTTGAACCGTAGAGCGTAACTAGGTTTAAGTGTTGCAAAATGCCAAAAAGCAAAATGCAAAATTCTAAAACGGATCGTTCGCACTGGCTGCCATAGAGGCGGAGCAGTGAAAACACTTTGTTTTGCTGCTAAGTGAGAGTAAAAGAATTAACAGAAGAGAACACACTTCATTTTGCTGCCAAAAGAAAAGTAAATACATAGTTATTAATTAAATAATCCAAGAAGTATGAAATTAAAATGTTAATTTTTGGTACTATCGATTTTGTTTCAAAACGATCTAATTATAAAAGACAAAATGTCCCTCTTATCATCATCAAATATCATAAATAAATCATTTAAAATAAAACACTGCTCTTCCCTGTGCAGTGCGAACGTCCGATCAATTAAATTGAACTGAATTGAATTACGATTTGATTAGAACATAACTTTTTCTCTCTTTTCTCTCCACGTGGCGCGCTCTTCTACCTACGCAATACATATGTTTGCCTATGTTTACGTATAAACCTAATCCTAAACCTAAACCTTTGCCTACGTCTCGATCCCTCTGTATGTATTACCGTATGTATGATATACTATATGTAAATGATGTATGATTAACGCACTAATCAGTGCAAAAGACGTTGCGTGGTATAAATTTGGCCTTGACAGGAGTTACGTTGGATGCCAGAAACGACTACAAAAGCTGTTTATATTTAATTTAAGTAGAACAAATAACAAAAACAAATTTAATCTATTGCTAAATTAAATTAAATCTAAATTTAAACTTAAATTAATTTAAAATTAATTTAATTAAATTATACATTTAAAGATAAACAACACAAAAACCGAGAAACAAATTCAAATCAGAACAAACAAAAAGTAAAAAGCAAAAAAATGAATGAGTAAGGGAATATCAGTAAAAACGAGTAGCATGGCATAATCCAAACCAAAAACCATTGACAAATAAAAATGTTAAACTGAGGAGAGATAAAAAAGCAACAGCATAAACATCGAAGAAGTGAAGGCAGAATTTAAATCAAATTTTTAACAACAAAGTTGAATAACAAAACCGATTAAACTGTAGCAGTAAACGGAAACTGTAAATAATGCATTAAATCATTTAGCACAATGCAGAGAAGAAAAGCTTTAAGAACTCCGATTGTAGGGACAAATGAATGATCCGAGTGATGAAGCCAGGCCACGATGTCAATATCGAGAGATGCCCCTTTAACCAGCTGAAAAATACAAAAAAAAAAAAAATCACATGCAGATTTACGATTTACATTCAGTCACCGAAACACACTCACACACATTACAAGAAAGTATAGTAAAACTGCCGTAATATTTAACAAAAAAACCGAATCCAACTTGTATAGTCATCAAGCGAAGCCCGAGGCAATGTCTGCTTTTAAATGTAACAGGAAATACTATCGTATAACAAAAATTTAGACAACTAACCATCTAACTGAACTACTGAATAACTGAACTAACCAACTAAGCATATACACACATATATGTGATAGATGTTATATGTGTATAACCTAAACAATATCGTTCGTGGCATTCTCAAGACGACCCTTTGTTTTTTGACTAAAGCTTAAGAGAAATCTATACCCTCCGCCTATATGACCACCAACCAACCCACCCTTCAAATTGCTAACCTCTCCACCTCTCTACCGACTAACTGAACCCATATCAGCTATATCTTCTGCTTCGTTCCCCCCCGAATTAAAACGAAATAAAAAGTACAAATATTCAACTAAAAGCAAAAGCGAAAGCGAAACCACTAACGTAAATAATACGAATGCTGCAGAGCCAGTGCTAAAAAGTAAGGGCGAAACGACTGCAATTTAACTAAAAGACCGAACATTAGTCAAAACATCCAACGGATTGCTTGAATTCCCCAGTCACAGATCCGCTCAATCACAATAAAATCACAAACAAACCAAATGGCGACAAGATATACAACAAAACAGAAAACGCTCTTATGATTTTTGTAATGAAAGCAAACTAGATACCACAACAACAAAAAAAAAAAAGGAAAACAAAAAAACAACCAAATCCAAAGCTAAAGAATGGTAAATGTTCAACTACAAAATGGGGCTCTCCAGCGATGATTTCTTTGACTGAATTGCAGGGGTTCGAAAGAACACTATCGCCTCAAAAACAAAACCCAGAGAATCCACCCTCTCCAGAAATTTTACAGCAAAAGGTAGTTGAAAAATAAATAAAATCATGAAATCGTTGACTGAATTATGCGAATTCAACTTTTGCATTAATTGTATAAAATAAAAGAGAATCTTCACAATTATATATTGTAATATGAAAATATATATTTATGTGTGTGTATGTGTCTACCAAACTGCATAGATGAATATATATTATATATATATATATAAAAAAGAAGACCTGTATATAAGAAGGGTTGCCGACGTACATTGATGGATGACAATGGCAACAAGAAGATATCGATGATCATTCAAGTGTAAATTTTAAAAAGCTTCGAAAAACCGTCCACGCACACACACACACACACACACACACACACACACACACACACGCACTCACACACACATACACATAGATATGGGAGGGTGGGGGCTGACAAGATCAGGGGTGGAGAGTAAGAGGGGGTTGGTGGGGTCCGAAGTCAACCAAAGATCCGGAGGAGCAGAGCAGAGCAAGTGCCTTAAGGAACATTGTGCGCTGGCCGACTTCTCGATCCCCCCTACCTCAGCCCCTGATCAAGAGAGCACGCCACCCCCACCTCTTCCCTCCTCCCTTTGTCCCCGCGCCCCTGAAACCCCTGGCAATTCAGTGGAGAACCGCAAAAGGCGAACAATAATGCAACGTTTCCAATGTGTGCCACAGTGGAGGCCAGACATAAAGGGCCGATCGATACGTGGACACTGTGTAAATAATCGCTACCCAAAACCCCATGAAAATAGGGTATTCCCACTGTGGCTGCTAACTGCTGTAAATACTCTCCAGATACAACTACATCTTGCAAATGCTATTTTGTACAAAAAAAATATAAAGAATAAAACAAATGCTTAACGATAAACCCAATAAAACTCGAAGGTATAAGTAATAAAAGAATAACACATTCAAATGTCAGTTAGTTGTACTGTACTTAGTCTCTGTATCTGTAAGAAGGCAAAGATTTATGAGATGAATAAGCATTAGAGAAGATAAAGATAAAGATAATGGTCCAGACGAAGATGATGAAACTAGCAAAACACCAAAAACGGATGAGGATTGAGGAGAGGGAAATGAAGCATAACGAAAAGAAAACCGCTTACTTAAGATTAGATTTTTTGTTTTAAATCGGTCGGAGGAGATGATTTTAGCTTCATATATTCAAGATACCAGATAGCAGATAAAAGATAAAAGGAAACCAGATAAATGAAATGGAAAAATAAAAAACAGATAGCAGATACAAAGAGCCGAGTGTAAAGTAAGGTTGTTTTTTTTTCCTAGCCTTAATCTAGACAAATGAATAAATTTAGCAAACATAACTGTAAATGAGTCTAAGAATTACCGATGTATAGCAGAATTTAGAATTTTATTTTAATTTTATTATTACAATTATATTATTATACGTTCATATTTTGTGTCCTACATCTTAAGACTTTGATTTAATCACAAAATAAGCCACTATAATTAAACAACAACCAAAACAAAAAAAAACACAAAACCACAAATAAAGCGGAGAAATCAGAAAATAAAAATCGTGTTAATATTTACCTATGAAAGCTTAAAAAAAAACTAAAATTATAAAAACATGAAAAAAAAACAGAAAAAATTTTGGAATAAATGTGTTCAGCAAAGAAATGTTATTATATGTTTAAATAAATTAAAATTAATTCGAAATGAACAAAAAATTTAATGTAATTAAATTGAGCTAAGTACACAAGTTAAATTCTAAACAATTTCAAATTGTACATAAACACAGCATATACAAATACAAAAACATATAGCATGTATCATATATCTAGACATATGCATATGCTGCAACCGAATTACAAGCTAGCTATCCGCAGACTAAGCGCCGACTAAAATACGAAAACAAAACAAAAACAAAAGAAAACAAAACAAAACAAAACAAAACAAAAACAAAAACCTTGAACATACCAAAGAAAAACTAGATACACAAGATGAACAGTGAGAAGATTAAGATAAAACGGAGCCCCATGCTGATCCAATCCGATCCGTTCCGAACCCACACAATAAAGAAGCGATTTCGAAGCAAATAAATTGACAAAAGTTTTTATTTCAATTTCGCACAGTCCCCTGTGCCCCACTCCCTCCGCCTTGTAAATAATATTCGCAACTCGACTTATCGACTATCGACCTATATCTTATCCGTCTCATTCCATTCCGATTCGCTCCGTTCCGTTCCATATATATATCTATATATTTTGTATTTGTATTTTGGCGTAGATCCGTAGTTAGTCGAGTCGAAATGGAATCGGAAACCGTATCCCTTTCGATCTAGGATCTAGTCTAAGGCAAAAAAGCTAGTTCTGTATCCTTAGTTCGTATTGTAATTGTATTAGCTGGCGCTCAAAAATGAAAATGAAAATGAAAAATAACGAAGAATACTGAGCTATAGGTATTTTATTTCGTTTGATAACGTAACTTGTAACTTGTGTGAGCTCAACCTAAATCTTGTCATTGGCATATCAATCACCCAGCTGTAGTTGAGTTATCCAATCAGTAATCAGTCAATCAGTCAATCAGTTAATCAGTTAATCATTCGATCAATGCTAGCCGATTAGATACACCCACATATACATTCACAAACACGACTTAGGAGCTGAAAGCGCATTTCATTCGGTTTTCGTATTACTTTCGTATGCTTGAACTATGCTCTACTCAACTCTACGCTCTACTCAACTCAACTCTAGTCTAGCCTACTTTAACTCAAAAGCGAAATGCGTTAAACAAAAAACTTAGGACGATAATCTAGTGAATGGAAATCCAGACAAGATGAATAAGATGATGAAGAAGCAAACATATCGTTGTAAAGCAAGAACTAAGTTATGATAACCACGAATAACTCAAAGGAAAAGTCTAACTTATTGATGCATATTTATTTTCGAATATAACACTAACACGCCACAACAAACACTCGACTTCGACTTCTCCAGTTCAATTCAAACCAAAAACAATCTTTTCAAGTTTTCCATTAAATTTAATTGCAAGCCTAACGAAACAAATTTTAACACACATACGTAAAAAAAAATATATTTAAAAAATAATAAAAACAATTCGATTGTACGGATTATGATGAAACAATACACATTTACCATATGCTATATACGAGTAAATCAAAACATAAACCAACAAAACGAAAAAAAAAACAAATAAGAAATCTTTCAAAATCTTCTCAATGCTTCAAATACAAAGAAAACGAAAACCAATTTCTATTAAGGACAAAGACTGCAAATAGAGATTTAAAAAAAAAATACACTTAAAAACAAAAAAACAAAACCAAAACATTTTTAATTAATTGATTTTTAATTCTAATTTGGCCTTGATTCAACCTACCAATAAATAAGTTTAGGTTTAGTTAGAAGTTCAAGACACAACTCAACTCAACACAACCGAACCGGACCGGACCGGACAGAACTGAATCGAATCGAACTTTCAATTTGGCGAACTCCACGCGAACCCAAAAAATAGAGCATCAACAGTAGCATAACTTTAAAATAATAACAATAATACAGAACCAAACAACAAAACCAAAATCAAAGCAATTGAATGATAACAGATAATACAAACTTGAATGCGAATAACAGGCGCAATAAATCCCCATAGAAAAAAATCCAAAATTTAGTATTACGCCCAATAAGATATTACAAGAAAAACGAAAACCGAAACTCACACACAAATTAAACCGAAAGAAACAAAAGAACGCAAAATGAAAACAAACAAAACAAAATGGAAATGTTGTTAAGATTAAAAATGAAATGTTTTATAATCGTTATTCAATAAAAATAAAAAATAAATAAATTTCCAAGAAATCATTAACCCAATAACCGCAAGCAATGGCGCAATTCGAATTCATTCGAACAATTCTAGCTGTAATCTACCACTACCCGAAAAACCCCTTTTTACCTCATTCTAGACTAGCTGGTAGTATTTGCTTTGTGTTTGTTCTTCTACTAAGTAATTTTTTGGGTAGTCATATTTGAAGGGGGTGGCATTATTACTAGTTAGTCACTATCGCTATTCCTACAGTTATCGTATTTGTAAGCTTTGGCCCTAGTTCCGTAGATCTAAGTGCAGACCCTTAGCCCGAAAAGGGGGGCTTGACACCTCCCCTCTTTTTTGAACACGCAGACAGACAACCCTCACACACACACAAACACAGCGCACACACCAAACACACCAAACACACCACACACACACACCAGTCATAAGCCAGTATATCTATAGTATATATATATATATATATATACAACAAATGCCATGCCAGTAGCACATTCCATTGCAGACATTTCCTAGCGTAGTTTAGCTATATTGCCCACCTCCCATCACTCCCCAAAAAAAAAAAAAAAAGAAAACCATACACATACATATCTCCGTGAGCACACACACTGTCGCAGATTCGCTCATAAAAATGCGACAAATAGAGTGAAAACAAAAACAAAAACAAAAACAAAAAAAAAAAGAAATATTTCTAAAAAGAGTATCCATGCAACTTACTGAAAATCTTGGAAAGTTGAAGTCCAAACAGGTTAAATCTGGCCCCGGCAGTCAAAGCGATGCTAAACTAACGAACGGTGAGTGTGAAAATACCCCGAGTGCCCTGCCCAAACCACCCAAACCACCCACGGTTATCCCCCTCTGTCTCCGTCTACGTCTCCGTCTCATTAACAATACCCTTTAATGTATACAAAAATATAAATGCAAATTTCTCTCGTTCCCTATGAAAACTCTAAATCTCAGTCGGTTTTTTTCCCTGTCTCTTCTCTATCTTTTTACGTTTTGATTTTGACTTTGACTTAAACTATTCGTATTCGTTTTTTTTTTTTGTGTATGCCTCCGCCTCCGCCTCCATTTTGATTTTGCCTATGCCCTCGGATCTACGCTATATATATAGTATACATATGTATACACCTATCGATTTACGTATAAGCATTGACCATATTAAATGATAATCGTACTTGGAATATTTTGTAAACTTTTGCTTACGTTCTCCCCCCTGCGCCGAATGTAAAACTGTAAGAATCGCTTCAGCGCTCGGCCGCCTGCGCCTGCGCCTGCACCTGCTCAGCCGAAGCTCCTGCGCTATCCTGCTATATCGTTACCGTTACCGTTACGTTACCGTTACCGCTATATCATTACCGCTATCTCGCAACCAGCAGCAGCAACTGCAGCAACTGCAGCAACTGCAGCAGCAGCAGCAACAACTGCAGCAGCAGCAGCAGCAGCAGCAACATCAGCGTCTAGACAACAACAACGAACAACAAGGAAGATCTAACAGCTCTCAAAATGCTGAGGCTGTGCGGCTCCTGCTTCTGCTCCTAAGTCCCGTTTCCCTGTGCTTCCCGATTCCGGTGCATGTGCAATCAGTTGCTGTATCCAATCGAAATCGAATAAATCGAAAATCGATGTTGAGATCGCGACAGTACCAGAATCAGATCGCGTCAAGCGCAATCTGCCAGCAAATTCAAATCGAAGCAAAGCAAAACAAAACAAAGCAAACAAAAACGCAAAAGCAAAGCAATCCCAAATCAAAAGCAAAGAAAAAACAAAACGCAAAACGCAAACGCATAGCAAACAAAAAAAAAAAAAAAAAAAAAAAACACAAGGGCGCACGCTTAGCACATTTGCATAAATACAAATTACTTGCTACCCTACTATATATCCCCAGGCCACACACCTACACCCACACACAGACACAGAGAATACACACACACAATCACACAGGAATGCATACACAACCAAAGAGTTGAATCGAATCTTTTTTGGCTTTTCTACTCACTTTGAACACGTTTTTTCTCTCGCTTTGATTTTGATTTCGTTCCTTGACTCGACTACTCGAATGAGCATTATATCAGCAACTACTCTTTGCCTAATTACGATCGCTTAACTATACCTAATCTCTATATTACGAACACATTTATAAAAACACTCCCAAAAAGAAAAAACACTGCACGGTAACTTTGCTGTTAGTTCAGGAAAATTGCCGAGCAGCATAGAACACATAGAACCCCCGCCCCTCATTCGCCATCAGTCGTTCGCCATTTTCACCGTGGCAGAAAAATGAAATTCTTACGCACACACACAAAGTCATGACACACATACACTCAATTGAAAGAACCAAATCGAACCAAAGAATCATGCATTCAAAGTACAGTCAAATTAAAACCCAAAGTACAGTCAGTTCAAAAGACACAGTCAGACAGTCTACACAGACGATCCAGAACAGAAAGGAGAAAAGAAGAGATGAGCTTCAAGCTCTACGCCAAGACGACGAAGAAGAAGAATTGAAAGAGAAGAACGAGTAACAGAGTCCCCAGAAGAACAGAAGAACAGAAGAACAGAAGAACAAGAAGAAGCGGCAGAAGAAGACGTCAGAAGAAGACTTCCAAGGATCAGTCGCTCTTGCTATGTGTCTCCCTCCCACCTCCGCGTGTGTGTGTGTGTGCGCCGAAGCAGACGCCACTAACCGATCATCTATGTCGATCCCCAACCAGATCGGGATCGAGATCGGGATCGGGATTGGCGAGGATCGATCGGTTCGATTTGCTTTGGTTTTTCCACACACATCTCTCTCTATCTATGTATCTATCATTTTATGTCCAGTTTAACAGCGACGACGCCAAACGCCGGCACATTTTGTTTATTCCATTTGGCAATAAGTACGCTTCGGTTTTTCGTTAGCCAAACCAGCCCTGCTATCCACCCATCTATCTATATGTATAAGTAATTCGACTTCTTGTTTTTTGAACTTCATTTAACGGTTTTGACTTTGACTTTGGTTTTGATTTGAGTTTATAGTTACAAGCCACCCCACCCCACCCCACCCCACCCCACTTTAAGTTGGATTTTGCAACCGATGTTGGTTGCCGCCAACGAATTGCTTTCGTTGTTTGCATACGAATACTTATACGAATACCAATATCATTAACAATACCTAATCCTATACTAATACCAATACCAATACCAATACCAATACCAATACCAATACCAAAACCGATACCTAGTTGAGCATTTAGTTTTGGTTTTTGCTTTACCTTGAGTTCAGTTATCGCTTTCCTCAACCGCCTCCCAACCCACGGATACTTACTCGAACGCCTCCAGCCATCCACTTATATATCTAACTCGTATCGCTTTGTTTATGTAAACCATATGTATATGTTGTGACACGTTATTATCTTTTGCGTTCTTAACAAGTTTTTAACACTTTAGTTGGACCTTGAGCCACGAGCTCTGGGGCCCGGAATCTAAGCCGCTATCTAGAATAGTATATCGAATATATCAAAACTTATAACTTATTTCTATTTGTTTGTTTTCTTACCACCTGATTTACATACTGCGTTCTTCTTCTACGTTCTTCTTCATACAAATACCAAATCAAATCAAAAAACCAACAAATCACACCAAATTCAATTGACTTTGAAACGAATTTGCATATTTAAAAACGGATCGGATCGGATCGGATCGAATCGATTTAAATATACAAACCAATTCGAACTCGAACACACCCTACGACAATGACCATTGACAAACATGAATCGAATCCACAAATATTGCCATTAAACAAACGAATGCATTCAACAAAAATGCATCCAGGCCCGTCGGCTTCTGGGGCAAAATTGTCGGCTCTTTGTGCGTGATCGCTGGTGTGCTGACAATCGCACTGCCGGTACCGGTTATCGTCAGTAATTTCAATTACTTCTATCACCGCGAAACGGATCAGGAGGAGATGCAGAGCCAAAATTTCAACCACGTTACAAGTTGTTCATATTTACCTGGTGCACTAGGTACATACTACTACTACTAGCGGTTAAGAAAAATCCCAAAAACAAAAAAAAAAAAATAATGAAAATAATGAAAATCTCCCCAATCCCTGAATCCCGCCCACTCTGAGCAACCCATTTGACTGCCCTTTCTAATCGTTGTATCTGATCCACGACCCCGGATATAGGTCAACATTTGAAGAAATCCTCACTCTCCGAATCGTCGTCGGACATCATGGATTTGGATGATGGCATTGATGCAACCACGCCAGGTCTGACTGATCACACGGGTCGCCATATGGTGCCGTTTCTCAGGACGCAGCAGTCCTTCGAGAAGCAGCAGCTTCAGCTTCAGCTGCAGCTGCAGCAGCAGCAGCAGCAGTCGCAGTCGCCACACGGCCAGCAGATGACACAGGCACAGCAGCAGCAGGTGGGCCAGAACGGCCTACGGAGCACAAATAGTTTACAGTTAAGGCACAATAACGCGATGGCCGTCAGTATTGAAACCGACGTCTGACTACTAGGTGAGTATGTTCCGTGAGTATGAACAAGGTCCCACATTGGGCGCCACATACTTCTAACATGTTCGTTCCATGTTGAGCTCCAAAGATATGTGGCATTTGAAATTTTGTATTATAGTGTTTATCTCGTCTTAAAATATAATTATTTAATTACCATTTTAAACATTTTAATTAGAAATGTAGCTTAGTAAAATATATGTATTGAAAAAGTCAACAAATTATTGTTATTAGACAATATTTAAAATTCATTTGAGACCCTCCAAAGTCATATCACTAAACAAAAAAGTAATTTCTGTAAATACCATTGAAAGGCTTAATTATCATAGTAACACCATTATTTAATCGTTCGCTGTTTTATTCCTAGGCAACATTTGAACCTTTAAGTCACTTTCTTTATCCTTCTACTCTGACTTTGTTTTACAGTCAAACAAATGGAAAATGGACGAAATTTGCGCAGTGAAATGCTACGTTGGATGCCAGAAACGTCATCAAAAGCAGTCTAATTTAGAATTTTATTAATAAATACAATTAAATTATAATTATAATAATTAGTAAGCAGCGTAGTTGTAAATTAAACAGCAAATGTACACAGACACAACACACACACACAGTGCCAGTTCACTCAGCTTGAATTAGAGTATTCGTAGACACCAAAAAGAGTCAAATATGAACTGGCTTTCTATAGGGGTTTCTTTGTTTCTCCTTTCATTTTCCTTCTGGTAATCTCCACACCGAAGAAACACACACCCTCCACACACACACACACACACACACACACACACACACCAATACACACTTTCACAGACACTCGAAGAAAAAGTAAAACTCTACTTGATACTTATGTTCAAATTTAGCAATTAACAACTAACAATCGTTAACAACAACAAAACATAACAAAACAGATAAAACCAAAAAACAAAAAAAAAACAAACGAAACAAAAATCTAATTATCTTAGTAGACTAATCTAATTGGAGTTTCTTCCTTTCTTTAGAAGCTAGCAAAACAAAAACAAAGAACAACAACAACCAGACAAAAACAAACAAAACGAACAACATACAATATCTGCTGATTTTATTTTCAACTTTAAATTATGCTCTATTAATTAAATATTAGTCAGAATATTAGTAAAACAAACTAAACGAAAAAAAAATACCAAAACAAGAACAGCAACAAAAAGCGGAAACGGAAATAACTAAAAGCAAACTAAAGGCAAGGCAAACAAGAAGAAAAATATATATTTAACGGCGGCC
This sequence comes from Drosophila elegans, assembly GCF_018152505.1. Taxonomy (NCBI): domain Eukaryota; kingdom Metazoa; phylum Arthropoda; class Insecta; order Diptera; family Drosophilidae; genus Drosophila; species Drosophila elegans. The sequence goes on along the minus strand of NW_024545513.1, from coordinate 6,782,271 downwards.
CGTCGTCGTTCAAGCAGTGCTCTGGCTTTAATGTATCTTTATGAAATAAAATTGTAACATTTTTTAAGCCCAGAAAAAACTATGCAATCAAAGCTTAAACTAATGTCTAAAAATAGCTTCAAACTGTTATTTTTTACCAATGTTTACAATTGTTTGGGCATAGAAAAATATGTTAAAAAATGCAATTTTCGAGCATCTTTGTAGCTTTTAAACTAAAATGGTTAATTATTATATGAGTTTGTCCGATAGTTAAAACGCAGTGATCGTTATTACCCCTTATAATTCGTTTAGCCCGAGCACTGTTTCTATATTTCGTTGACACAACAGACACAGCCATACATATAGACACATGAGACACACATGATAATGCTAAAAACATCAAAACTGCCGTTAAGTTTAAAGAATGAGTAATACAAAAATTATATATAAATAAATATATATTAAATATATACATACATTTACATATATAATTAAATATACATAAACTAAACTAAAACTGCTATTTTGTAAATAAGTAAGTCAGAGCTGAAGCTAAACAAATAGACATAAACATAAAATAAATATTAAACGACAAAAAAAAACCAAAAACCAAACAAAAACCAAGAAAAAACAAACCAAAAAACCAAAATCATAGCTAACTAATGGGAATACAAAAACGAACCTAAAACCAAAAAATAAGGAAAGCTGCTAACGATACAAAAACAATAATTAAACTTAGCAAATACAGACAACCGAAAACAGCCACAACAAAAAAAAACACAGAGAACGCTACAAAAACCGCGCGCTGATCTTTCCATTTAGGAAACAACCAAAAAATGTATCAATAAAAAAGAATTGCAAATTTTATATGAGACCTGTAGGGGTTCCTGGCTCATCCAGTACTAGCTATGATCTCTTATAGAGACCCTTGTGATGCACTTGTGCATGGACCTGCTTTCGTTTAGTTTAGTACAGTTCATTATAGTTTTAGTTTAGTTTAGTTTAGTTTAGCTTAGTTTAGTTTAGTTTAGTTTGTCTTCCTTAATTTGAGAAAAACCTGTAACAGCTTCGATACTCAGACTTTAACTTGAGAGATATTCGTATATATCTGATATTCCTCAGAACTGTTGCATATAACAATGTGTCTTTCTTTTGTCTCCACACGCCTGCACAAAACACAGATACAGATACAGATACCAAATACAGAAGCTTTTGGATCTAATAGCTTTCACACAAACATATTCATGAGTTGTAACTTGATTCGCTGTCTTCCTGATTTTTGTGATTTGAACATAATCGAAATCTTCTCATTTGAAAAACGTTTTATCTAGCGACTTCAACTTTTTTCAAACTCCTAGAAAACGGCAACCAAAAACCGAAAAAAAATACCAAAACAAAACAAAAATGAAACCAGATAGGAAAATCGTAAGAGGTAAACCAAAATTATCAATTTCAATTTGCATGCGCATTCGATATATCAATTCTTTACAACATAAGATACAAATACGTATGAACTGCTTCCACTGCTTCACTGTGCAGTGCATAGTGCCGAATGTTAGCGTGCAAATCGATCGATCGAAGCCATATCTAAATTTCTCTATACCTAGAATCCTACCTACAAAGCTTTGCTTCTACTGCTCTTGCTAACCAAAAAACGAAAAATGAAAATCGAAAATTGAAAATTGAAACAGGGGGAGGAGAATCCGACGAAGACGAAGACGAAGACGAAGACAAAGAGGAGGAGCCACAACTTACTTTGGACCACAGAAGAAACATCTCACAAAACGGAAGATTAGAAAATGGGGGACACGATAACGATAAATACGATGATGAGGAGACGGAGAATACCAAGCCGAGAACTAAGCTAACGCAGGCATATATACACACACACATATATGATATTTATATATATATATGGAGATATATATATATATATAAATATGTTTTTTTGTTAGATATGCGACTGAATAAAAAGTTTTTATTGATTTGCTGCTTGTTGTAATTAAGAAGAATTTAAACCAATATTTATACCGAAGCAATCTGTAAATATGTAAAAACAAAAAAAAAAAACAAAAAACCGAAAAAAACGGGAAAATCAAGCAAAAAAAAGTGAGCGGAGAGAAAAATAAAGTTAAATAAATCGAATCAATTTACAGCTTTGAAAACCGTCCACACGCACACAGCAAACGAAAGCGAAAAAGAAAGCGATAGCGATAGCGATAGCGAATGAGAAAGAACATAGAGAGCGTTGATGAAGAAAGTGGGAGAAGGAAGAAAAAGGCAGAGAAACAAAAAGGGAAAGAGAGGTAGAATCAACTAGAACCGAAAGACATTCTTACGTATACTTGATTTGGCCTTAAAGACACACACCCGCTTGCACACATACATATACACTATACACACACACACACACACTCAACACTCAACAATCAGACGTATATATACTCAGATCGGCCCTATATATATATATATCTGTATATACTAGCAGCAAAAGTTGAATTATACCCAAAAAATCCAGAGCCCATATTTTGTACGTGCCGCGCACTCATGTCAATGTCCCGGCCATATCCATTAGCATTATATCATTAGCGGATTTACGGATTTCCTGATTTACGGATCCATGGATTTTTGGATTCACGGACCTGCGTCCTGATTCAGTTTGGTTTTAGTTCGTTCGATTCGTTGAGAAGTTCTCGGTCGGCCAATCGATTAGACACAACCAATGAGCAATAACAAAATACCACAAGATTGCATATAAAATATTCTTAATATTAACTACGATAATTACACAATAATCTCTATATAGACATACAAATAATAATACAATTAAAAACATATCGTCTTCAAGTCATGCAAACGGAAAAACCAAATTCAAAATATTTTTTTTTTTTATAAGCGTAATTTACAAACTAATATTAAAAAACAAAAAAGAGAAATCGCTAAAAAAAAGCTTACTATTGAAAACGAACAAAAAAAAAAGCAGAGAAACCGCAGCATAGGAACGATAGAAAGGATAAACAGAGGGCAGAAAAAGAAAAAGAAAAGAGGAAGAGAAGAAGGAACCAACTTGGCCAGACTACAACTAAAAGTGATACAAACCAAAAACAAGAGTCACAAAACCAAAAAAAAAAAAAAACTATTAACAAAGTAAAGATAACTTGCCAAAATAATTAAGGGTATTAGAAAGCCGAAGCAGATGTGAAGTGAAGTGAAGAAAAGAGAAGAGAAGAGAGAACTATGCTAAATTATAACAAAAGTATTGCCTAGGATCAAGTACAGTCTGCAGAGTCTAGTTACTTTCCAGCTAAGTCCAGCTTGCCCCTTCCAGTAGAGCCCCAAACATAGCCCCCAATTTGACCCCGCCCTAGTCCAGGAATCACAGATTCCTCAGTTGCTCGTTTCAGGATCGTTGAGGTGGACAGAGAAGCCGGAGGAGATGCGAATAAAATGAATAAAAACAAAGACTGGAATAAAAACAAACAAAGATTTAAACCAATAAAAAAAATATGTATACACACAAGCCGCGGGAGTAACACACATATATACAGCCAGGGACTGATCAATCAGTTGGATAATATATGCGTGCTAGTTCCAAATCAGACCATCATTCAGTTCAAATCAAATCTAATCAAATCAAATCAAATCAAATTCAATCAGTCTTCATACTCAATTTCTATTTCGATTCCATTCCGAGTCTTCATTTCGATTCAATAAAGTGCAACTACCAAACAAAAATATATTTAGCTCAAGCATGCGAAATACAACAATAAAAGTAAATGCAAGTAAAATTATGATAACTATGCCTAGATAATACCACACACCCACACACAGAGAGCAACGTATTAGGCCCAGATCAAGTAAGAGGCAGGAGATAAACATATGGATAAAGATTATGATAAAGACAATGATAAAGGATGGAAGGGATGGAAAGGATAGAGAAGGATAAAGAAGGGTGTAGACGAAAAGGAGCCAAGTAGAGAGGGTTGAGCTGGGAAAGAGTTAGCAATACAAAAGCGGTAGTCACTCCATGTAAATTATGCGTACAACAATAATAACAAAATAGCAACAACAACAAAAGAGATGGGCATATGGAAAAACTACTTATGAATTAATGCTAAACAAATTTACATATTAAACGTATACATAAATAACACTTAAGTAAATACAATTATAACAGAAAAACGCCGCAGCAATTATAAAATATATAATATATATATGTATATATTATATATATATATATATGTTGTTAAGATTCTAAAATGAAATGTTTTATAAATAGATAAACCAAAAAACAAAACAACAAAAAACAAAAGAAAAAATGATTATTATATATTAAATACGAGAGAAAGCGAAAACAAAAAACAGATAAAGATAAAAAAAAAACACACAGCTAGGAAGCAAAACAAAAGCAAACAAAAACAGAACAAACACACATGGAGAAACAACACCAAACCTACAATAAGCAACAAACAAACAAACAAGGCGAGCAAGCACAAAATCTACCGTTTGACTTTCGATAAATTTAAAGAAAGAGGGATAAAGCCCAAAAACCCAAACCACCAACTTGGGTGGCCCAAAATCAATTTTTACAATCATTGTAAATTTAAACAGACCAGATTGGATCTCAATTCAAAGCAGCTTACAAACGAACAAATTAAAGTGAATAATAAAATCTATATAAAATCAAGACACACATGCTCAACACACACATACAAACATACACACACTCACACTGACAGAGGCAGACACACGTTACTTTATGAACATAAAACAAATTAAATGGAAAGTATATAAAATAAATTATGCTAAAAGGAAAAATAAAAAACAAAAACGAGTTTCATTGTATTTTGAATTTAAGTAAGCAAGCAGTGCACATGTATCTATTGTGAACGGATGACAGTTAACAGCTATGAACGCAAGCAGTCGATCGCTATAAACAGCTTTGTACTTTCGCAAGCAGTATTGTTTTTACAAAATGGGTAAGATGATGTCAAAGCAATGTAAATCTTTTAATATTTATGTACCTTTACAAGTCATGTCACTATTAATAACAAACCATAATTTTTCGGCCTAAGCACCCCGGGTCGGTTTTGAAAAATTAGTTTTAGGACCGAATTTCGCATTTTTGATAAGGTGTTAAAACATAACTTTTTGCTAAAATTTGAAAAATTAAAAAATGTGAATGCCATTCGATTTTATTACGAATTCAACGGTGTATGACATTCCAACATCTGACCATTATTTCCCAGGGTTTTGACACAAAAACCAAATTTTTAATGTGTCTTTTGGGATTTTTGGCGATTTTTCAAACAAAAATATTTTTGGAGAGTCTTTTTACTGTAACTTTTCCAAAATAAGACCCAAAGTCAAAAGAGTTGCCAATTTGAACAGCTGGCAACCTACACAATCCATCCCTGATCGATTGAAAACAATTAATTTAGTTTTGACAAAAAAACCGAATTTTGAAAAACTTTTTTTTTAAATTTATTTTTGTCTAAATTTCTGACTTTTTTGTAAGGGGGTACATCATCATTTTTTGCCGAAATTCGAAAATCTGAAAAAATTTTAACTGTGAATGCCATTTGATTGGAAATTTTATTACGAATTCAACGGTGTATGACATTCCAACATTAGACCATTATTTCCCAGGGTTTTGACACAAAAACCAAGTTTTTATTGTGTTTTTTGGGATTTTTGGCGATTTTTCAAACAACATTTTTTCTGAAGAGTCTTTTTGCTGTAACTTTACCAAAATAAGACCCAAAGTCAAAAGAGTTGCTATTTTGAACAGCTGGCAACCCATACCATCCATCCCTGATCGATTGAAAACAATTTATTTTGTCTTGACGCAAAAACCGAATTTTGAAAAACGTTTTTTGACAAATTTATTTTTGTCTAAATTTTTTACTTTTTTGTAAGGGGGGTACATCATCATTTTTTGCCGAAATTCGAAAATCTGAAAAAATTTTAACTGTGAATGCCATTTGATTGGAAATTTTATTACGAATTCAACGGTGTATGACATTCCAACATTAGACCATTATTTCCCAGGGTTTTGACACAAAAACCAAGTTTTTATTGTGTTTTTTGGGATTTTTGGCGATTTTTCAAACAACATTTTTTCTGAAGAGTCTTTTTGCTGTAACTTTACCAAAATAAGACCCAAAGTCAAAAGAGTTGCTATTTTGAACAGCTGGCAACCCATACCATCCATCCCTGATCGATTGAAAACAATTTATTTTGTCTTGACGCAAAAACCGAATTTTGAAAAACGTTTTTTGACAAATTTATTTTTGTCCAAATTTTTTACTTTTTTGTAAGGGGGTACATCATCATTTTTTGCCGAAATTCGAAAATCTGAAAAAATTTTAACTGTGAATGCCATTTGATTGGAAATTTTATTACGAATTCAACGGTGTATGACATTCCAACATTAGACCATTATTTCCCAGGGTTTTGACACAAAAAACCAAGTTTTTATTGTGTTTTTTGGGATTTTTGGCGATTTTTCAAACAACATTTTTTCTGAAGAGTCTTTTTGCTGTAACTTTACCAAAATAAGACCCAAAGTCAAAAGAGTTGCTATTTTGAACAGCTGGCAACCCATACCATCCATCCCTGATCGATTGAAAACAATTTATTTTGTCTTGACGCAAAAACCGAATTTTGAAAAACGTTTTTTGACAAATTTATTTTTGTCCAAATTTTTGACTTTTTTGTAAGGGGGTACATCATCATTTTTTGCCGAAATTCGAAAATCTGAAAAAATTTTAACTGTGAATGCCATTTGATTGGAAATTTTATTACGAATTCAACGGTGTATGACATTCCAACATTAGACCATTATTTCCCAGGGTTTTGACACAAAAACCAAGTTTTTATTGTGTTTTTTGGGATTTTTGGCGATTTTTCAAACAACATTTTTTCTGAAGAGTCTTTTTGCTGTAACTTTACCAAAATAAGACCCAAAGTCAAAAGAGTTGCTATTTTGAACAGCTGGCAACCCATACCATCCATCCCTGATCGATTGAAAACAATTTATTTTGTCTTGACGCAAAAACCGAATTTTGAAAAACGTTTTTTGACAAATTTATTTTTGTCCAAATTTTTGACTTTTTTGTAAGGGGGTACATCATCATTTTTTGCCGAAATTCAAAAATCTGAAAAAATTTTAACTGTGAATGTCATTTGATTGGAAATTTTATTACGAATTCAACGGTGTATGACATTCCAACATTAGACCATTATTTCCCAGGGTTTTGACACAAAAACCAAGTTTTTAATGTGTTTTTTGGGATTTTTGGCGATTTTTCAAACAACATTTTTTCTGAAGAGTCTTTTTGCTGTAACTTTACCAAAATAAGACCCAAAGTCAAAAGAGTTGCTATTTTGAACAGCTGGCAACCCATACCATCCATCCCTGATCGATTGAAAACAATTTGTTTTGTCTTGACTCAAAAACCGAATTTTGAAAAACGTTTTTTGACAAATTTATTTTTGTCCAAATTTTTGACTTTTTTGTAAGGGGGTACATCATCATTTTTTGCCGTAATTCAAAAATCTGAAAAAATTTTAACTGTGAATGTCATTTGATTGGAAATTTTATTACGAATTCAACGGTGTATGACATTCCAACATTAGACCATTATTTCCCAGGGTTTTGACACAAAAACCAAGTTTTTATTGTGTTTTTTGGGATTTTTGGCGATTTTTCAAACAACATTTTTTCTGAAGAGTCTTTTTGCTGTAACTTTACCAAAATAAGACCCAAAGTCAAAAGAGTTGCTATTTTGAACAGCTGGCAACCCATACCATCCATCCCTGATCGATTGAAAACAATTTATTTTGTCTTGACGCAAAAACCGAATTTTGAAAAACGTTTTTTGACAAATTTATTTTTGTCCAAATTTTTTACTTTTTTGTAAGGGGGTACATCATCATTTTTTGCCGAAATTCGAAAATCTGAAAAAAATTTTAACTGTGAATGCCATTTGATTGGAAATTTTATTACGAATTCAACGGTGTATGACATTCCAACATTAGACCATTATTTCCCAGGGTTTTGACACAAAAACCAAGTTTTTATTGTGTTTTTTGGGATTTTTGGCGATTTTTCAAACAACATTTTTTCTGAAGAGTCTTTTTGCTGTAACTTTACCAAAATAAGACCCAAAGTCAAAAGAGTTGCTATTTTGAACAGCTGGCAACCCATACCATCCATCCCTGATCGATTGAAAACAATTTATTTTGTCTTGACGCAAAAACCGAATTTTGAAAAACGTTTTTTGACAAATTTATTTTTGTCCAAATTTTTGACTTTTTTGTAAGGGGGTACATCATCATTTTTTGCCGAAATTCGAAAATCTGAAAAAAATTTTAACTGTGAATGCCATTTGATTGGAAATTTTATTACGAATTCAACGGTGTATGACATTCCAACATTAGACCATTATTTCCCAGGGTTTTGACACAAAAACCAAGTTTTTAATGTGTTTTTTGGGATTTTTGGCGATTTTTCAAACAACATTTTTTCTGAAGAGTCTTTTTGCTGTAACTTTACCAAAATAAGACCCAAAGTCAAAAGAGTTGCTATTTTGAACAGCTGGCAACCCATACCATCCATCCCTGATCGATTGAAAACAATTTATTTTGTCTTGACGCAAAAACCGAATTTTGAAAAACGTTTTTTGACAAATTTATTTTTGTCCAAATTTTTTACTTTTTTGTAAGGGGGTACATCATCATTTTTTGCCGAAATTCAAAAATCTGAAAAAATTTTAACTGTGAATGTCATTTGATTGGAAATTTTATTACGAATTCAACGGTGTATGACATTCCAACATTAGACCATTATTTCCCAGGGTTTTGACACAAAAACCAAGTTTTTATTGTGTTTTTTGGGATTTTTGGCGATTTTTCAAACAACATTTTTTCTGAAGAGTCTTTTTGCTGTAACTTTACCAAAATAAGACCCAAAGTCAAAAGAGTTGCTATTTTGAACAGCTGGCAACCCATACCATCCATCCCTGATCGATTGAAAACAATTTATTTTGTCTTGACGCAAAAACCGAATTTTGAAAAACGTTTTTTGACAAATTTATTTTTGTCCAAATTTTTTACTTTTTTGTAAGGGGGTACATCATCATTTTTTGCCGAAATTCGAAAATCTGAAAAAATTTTAACTGTGAATGCCATTTGATTGGAAATTTTATTACGAATTCAACGGTGTATGACATTCCAACATTAGACCATTATTTCCCAGGGTTTTGACACAAAAACCAAGTTTTTAATGTGTTTTTTGGGATTTTTGGCGATTTTTCAAACAACATTTTTTCTGAAGAGTCTTTTTGCTGTAACTTTACCAAAATAAGACCCAAAGTCAAAAGAGTTGCTATTTTGAACAGCTGGCAACCCATACCATCCATCCCTGATCGATTGAAAACAATTTGTTTTGTCTTGACTCAAAAACCGAATTTTGAAAAACGTTTTTTGACAAATTTATTTTTGTCCAAATTTTTGACTTTTTTGTAAGGGGGTACATCATCATTTTTTGCCGAAATTCAAAAATCTGAAAAAATTTTAACTGTGAATGTCATTTGATTGGAAATTTTATTACGAATTCAACGGTGTATGACATTCCAACATTAGACCATTATTTCCCAGGGTTTTGACACAAAAACCAAGTTTTTATTGTGTTTTTTGGGATTTTTGGCGATTTTTCAAACAACATTTTTTCTGAAGAGTCTTTTTGCTGTAACTTTACCAAAATAAGACCCAAAGTCAAAAGAGTTGCTATTTTGAACAGCTGGCAACCCATACCATCCATCCCTGATCGATTGAAAACAATTTATTTTGTCTTGACGCAAAAACCGAATTTTGAAAAACGTTTTTTGACAAATTTATTTTTGTCCAAATTTTTTACTTTTTTGTAAGGGGGTACATCATCATTTTTTGCCGAAATTCGAAAATCTGAAAAAATTTTAACTGTGAATGCCATTTGATTGGAAATTTTATTACGAATTCAACGGTGTATGACATTCCAACATTAGACCATTATTTCCCAGGGTTTTGACACAAAAACCAAGTTTTTATTGTGTTTTTTGGGATTTTTGGCGATTTTTCAAACAACATTTTTTCTGAAGAGTCTTTTTGCTGTAACTTTACCAAAATAAGACCCAAAGTCAAAAGAGTTGCTATTTTGAACAGCTGGCAACCCATACCATCCATCCCTGATCGATTGAAAACAATTTATTTTGTCTTGACGCAAAAACCGAATTTTGAAAAACGTTTTTTGACAAATTTATTTTTGTCCAAATTTTTGACTTTTTTGTAAGGGGGGTACATCATCATTTTTTGCCGAAATTCGAAAATCTGAAAAAATTTTAACTGTGAATGCCATTTGATTGGAAATTTTATTACGAATTCAACGGTGTATGACATTCCAACATTAGACCATTATTTCCCAGGGTTTTGACACAAAAACCAAGTTTTTAATGTGTTTTTTGGGATTTTTGGCGATTTTTCAAACAACATTTTTTCTGAAGAGTCTTTTTGCTGTAACTTTACCAAAATAAGACCCAAAGTCAAAAGAGTTGCTATTTTGAACAGCTGGCAACCCATACCATCCATCCCTGATCGATTGAAAACAATTTATTTTGTCTTGACGCAAAAACCGAATTTTGAAAAACGTTTTTTGACAAATTTATTTTTGTCCAAATTTTTTACTTTTTTGTAAGGGGGTACATCATCATTTTTTGCCGAAATTCAAAAATCTGAAAAAATTTTAACTGTGAATGTCATTTGATTGGAAATTTTATTACGAATTCAACGGTGTATGACATTCCAACATTAGACCATTATTTCCCAGGGTTTTGACACAAAAACCAAGTTTTTATTGTGTTTTTTGGGATTTTTGGCGATTTTTCAAACAACATTTTTTCTGAAGAGTCTTTTTGCTGTAACTTTACCAAAATAAGACCCAAAGTCAAAAGAGTTGCTATTTTGAACAGCTGGCAACCCATACCATCCATCCCTGATCGATTGAAAACAATTTATTTTGTCTTGACGCAAAAACCGAATTTTGAAAAACGTTTTTTGACAAATTTATTTTTGTCCAAATTTTTTACTTTTTTGTAAGGGGGTACATCATCATTTTTTGCCGAAATTCGAAAATCTGAAAAAATTTTAACTGTGAATGCCATTTGATTGGAAATTTTATTACGAATTCAACGGTGTATGACATTCCAACATTAGACCATTATTTCCCAGGGTTTTGACACAAAAACCAAGTTTTTAATGTGTTTTTTGGGATTTTTGGCGATTTTTCAAACAACATTTTTTCTGAAGAGTCTTTTTGCTGTAACTTTACCAAAATAAGACCCAAAGTCAAAAGAGTAGCTATTTTGAACAGCTGGCAACCCATACCATCCATCCCTGATCGATTGAAAACAATTTGTTTTGTCTTGACTCAAAAACCGAATTTTGAAAAACGTTTTTTGACAAATTTATTTTTGTCCAAATTTTTGACTTTTTTGTAAGGGGGGTACATCATCATTTTTTGCCGAAATTCAAAAATCTGAAAAAATTTTAACTGTGAATGTCATTTGATTGGAAATTTTATTACGAATTCAACGGTGTATGACATTCCAACATTAGACCATTATTTCCCAGGGTTTTGACACAAAAACCAAGTTTTTATTGTGTTTTTTGGGATTTTTGGCGATTTTTCAAACAACATTTTTTCTGAAGAGTCTTTTTGCTGTAACTTTACCAAAATAAGACCCAAAGTCAAAAGAGTTGCTATTTTGAACAGCTGGCAACCCATACCATCCATCCCTGATCGATTGAAAACAATTTATTTTGTCTTGACGCAAAAACCGAATTTTGAAAAACGTTTTTTGACAAATTTATTTTTGTCCAAATTTTTTACTTTTTTGTAAGGGGGTACATCATCATTTTTTGCCGAAATTCGAAAATCTGAAAAAATTTTAACTGTGAATGCCATTTGATTGGAAATTTTATTACGAATTCAACGGTGTATGACATTCCAACATTAGACCATTATTTCCCAGGGTTTTGACACAAAAACCAAGTTTTTATTGTGTTTTTTGGGATTTTTGGCGATTTTTCAAACAACATTTTTTCTGAAGAGTCTTTTTGCTGTAACTTTACCAAAATAAGACCCAAAGTCAAAAGAGTTGCTATTTTGAACAGCTGGCAACCCATACCATCCATCCCTGATCGATTGAAAACAATTTATTTTGTCTTGACGCAAAAACCGAATTTTGAAAAACGTTTTTTGACAAATTTATTTTTGTCCAAATTTTTGACTTTTTTGTAAGGGGGTACATCATCATTTTTTGCCGAAATTCGAAAATCTGAAAAAATTTTAACTGTGAATGCCATTTGATTGGAAATTTTATTACGAATTCAACGGTGTATGACATTCCAACATTAGACCATTATTTCCCAGGGTTTTGACACAAAAACCAAGTTTTTAATGTGTTTTTTGGGATTTTTGGCGATTTTTCAAACAACATTTTTTCTGAAGAGTCTTTTTGCTGTAACTTTACCAAAATAAGACCCAAAGTCAAAAGAGTTGCTATTTTGAACAGCTGGCAACCCATACCATCCATCCCTGATCGATTGAAAACAATTTATTTTGTCTTGACGCAAAAACCGAATTTTGAAAAACGTTTTTTGACAAATTTATTTTTGTCCAAATTTTTGACTTTTTTGTAAGGGGGTACATCATCATTTTTTGCCGAAATTCAAAAATCTGAAAAAATTTTAACTGTGAATGTCATTTGATTGGAAATTTTATTACGAATTCAACGGTGTATGACATTCCAACATTAGACCATTATTTCCCAGGGTTTTGACACAAAAACCAAGTTTTTATTGTGTTTTTTGGGATTTTTGGCGATTTTTCAAACAACATTTTTTCTGAAGAGTCTTTTTGCTGTAACTTTACCAAAATAAGACCCAAAGTCAAAAGAGTTGCTATTTTGAACAGCTGGCAACCCATACCATCCATCCCTGATCGATTGAAAACAATTTGTTTTGTCTTGACTCAAAAACCGAATTTTGAAAAACGTTTTTTGACAAATTTATTTTTGTCCAAATTTTTGACTTTTTTGTAAGGGGGTACATCATCATTTTTTGCCGAAATTCGAAAATCTGAAAAAATTTTAACTGTGAATGCCATTTGATTGGAAATTTTATTACGAATTCAACGGTGTATGACATTCCAACATTAGACCATTATTTCCCAGGGTTTTGACACAAAAACCAAGTTTTTATTGTGTTTTTTGGGATTTTTGGCGATTTTTCAAACAACATTTTTTCTGAAGAGTCTTTTTTCTGTAACTTTACCAAAATAAGACCCAAAGTCAAAAGAGTTGCTATTTTGAACAGCTGGCAACCCATACCATCCATCCCTGATCGATTGAAAACAATTTATTTTGTCTTGACGCAAAAACCGAATTTTGAAAAACGTTTTTTGACAAATTTAATTTTGTCGAAATTTTTGACTTTTTTGTAAGGGGGTACATCATCATTTTTTGCAGAAATTTGAAAATCTGAAAAAATTTTAACTGTGAATGCCATTCGATTGGAAATTTTATTACGAATTCAACGGTGTATGACATTCCACATTTTGACCATTATTTCCCAGGGTTTTGACACAAAAACCAAATTTTTAATGTGTCTTTTGGGATTTTTGGCGATTTTTCAAACAAAAATATTTTTGGAGAGTCTTTTTACTGTAACTTTACCAAAATAAGACCCAAAGTCAAAAGAGTTGCTATTTTGAACAGCTGGCAACCCATACCATCCATCCCTGATCGATTGAAAACAATTTATTTTGTCTTGACGCAAAAACCGAATTTTGAAAAACGTTTTTTGACAAATTTAATTTTGTCCAAATTTCTGACTTTTTTGTAAGGGGGTACATCATCATTTTTTGCAGAAATTTGAAAATCTGAAAATTTTTTAACTGTGAATGCCATTCGATTGGAAATTTTATTACGAACTCAACGGTGTATGACATTCCAACATTTGACCATTGCTTCCCGGGGTTTTGATATACAAAAGACCGGTTTTTCAAGTGATTTTTCTCTGTTGGCAGAGATTCGCCAAAAATATACATATTTTTATTGGATTTTTCTTTGGTACTTGGTTAAAAGAAATCTTGCAGCCTTTTGGTAACCGGTTGAATTTAAGAAATGCATTCTTTTAAACCAACTTGTACAGTTCTTAAAAGTATTTGTTAACTTGTCAAAAATTAACATGCAGCTCTTATTTTTATTTTGAAGTGTATCCTGTAATTCATTTAATCCCAAAATTAAATTCATACTGTTATCTTAAAGTCTTAAGATACTTAAATGGTTTTGAAATGTATTGACTAACTGACCGGCAATTTTTATTGCATTAATTCTCCCAAAAATAAAAAGCATATATTATATACTGTTATCTTAAAGTCGAGATCATCGACTGTAGGTTTTATGTTAACAACTAAATTTCTCACATTCAGAATCTTACATTCAATATCTTATGCTACGCAACGGTCCACGATATAAAAATTTCATTTCAGTTTATATCTTTGCTTGCTCGATTCGGATATTTACAGTGTGAGGATGGGTGGTGTAATGTGAGTGTGAATGTAAATGGGGGTTTGGGGTTTGGGATTTGGATTTTTGGAGCTGTGCCATAGCCACGATCTGGTGTGCATATCACAAAGTGTTTATCCCCGATGGCGGGACAGCTGAGATATGTGTATATATATCTGTTTGTCTGAATATCGGGGAATATCAGGGAAGCAGCTTGGGGGATCTGCCGCGCCTTCGGGCTCTCGAAACGGAGGCGGATACGAAAGTGGAAGCGGAAGCGGAAACGGAAGCGGCAACTGCAGCTGAAGCAGTCAGCGGCTTGTAGGTGGGTAGATCGATGAACACGGGCCTGTACTCTGGCGTTTCGGGTCGCATCGATCGCGACTCTGACTGCAGCACATTGGTGTAGTAGTTCACCTCGTTCTGCTGCTGCTCCTGCTGCTGTCCTTCCTGCCCCCGTGGCTGGTACTCCTCCTGCTCCGGCTGTCCCTCCTTATCCACCGACTGACCACGAGATCGCATCAGTCGGAAGAGGTTGCGGTTTCTCTGCTGCACTGCCGACCGGCGGGCGGCCTTCTGCGATCTTCGACTGGAGGAACTGGAGTTGGCATTCAGAAAGGCCGACTCCTCGTAGCGCGGTATGTAGCGGGGCTTGCGCGATTCCCCCGGAATGGCCACGCCCCGATCGTGGGGCGTCACATTGAAGCCAAAGAAGCGCGGCGCCTGCACGGATATCAGTGGCAAAAGGGTTTCCCGGGCATACCGCTCGGCCCGCTGTAGGAGTTCGCCCAGCCGGAACGGCAGCAGTTGCACCGTTTGCGGCTCATCCGGATCTGGGGATCGTCCGGTGCCCATCTGCGTCATTGCCTTTGCCGGCATGGCGGCCACCACTTCGCTGTCCGATAAATCCAGATCCTTGCCCTGCTTAACACGCGGCGTGGTGGCCTTCAGCACGGGCTCCACAATCTCCGGACTGTCGGTGGTGCCATAGTCCTGCAAATTTCGCCCCCTATTCACGGCCAGCCTGCGATCCTTGAGCACCGGCTCGAAGATTTCGCCAGCGGCTACCGCTGAATCTGGAGAATCCACGGAATCCGCTGCATCCGAGAGGCTTCGACTGGACTCCGCGGCACCAGCCGTCTCATTGTCCAGCGAGTTGCCCACCAGAATGGGCTGCCAGGGCAGTTCGTCACCCTGATCCAGCGGATATGTCTGATTGCGGGCCAACTTGAAGCTGGTGCCCAAATTGAAGATGTCCTTGCGCTGCTTCACGCTCTCCACGCCATCGACGCCTGACTCCTGGGCACTGGAATCGGTGGGCATCTCGGTGCCCAGTGGCGATAGTGTGGGACTGCCGCCCGCAGGTGGCGCCGTGGTGTACGTTGTCCCGTAGTCCTCCTGGTTGTCCAGCTCACAGTTGCCCGCCTGGAGGCGCAGGCGGACCGGACTGCCGCTGCTCAGCTTGGTGGTGGGGCGGCACAGCGAATGGCTCCGGCCGAAGCTGTCCGTCAGCACCACCTTGTCGATGTCCCAGTGGGGCAGGCCCTTGCTCAGCCACCCGCTGTACGACTTGTAGTGCAGGCTCAGGGTGGTGGGGAATCCCAGGGCGGGATGCGGCACAATGATCTTGGACACTATGTCGCCGGCGAAGAACTCCGCATCGTCCTTTCTGTGGGGAAACCATAATGAAAGGGGGTCATTTCACTGCGTTTTCCTATACCTTTAAGCAGAGCTGCCAAAAACTCAATCTTTTTAGTTTCAATTCGTAATTTCTTTATTTGTTAGTCTATACTTTTCTGAAAAATTACCGTTTTCTTTTTAAGACAGTAACATATTGGTATGCCTAAAACCATGGACCGAAAACCGCGAATTTTCGGAAGAGAGTTCCTATATTCTAACGTCAACTACAGTCATTAACCAAAATGTAGCCCAAAAAGTAAAGCAGTGCTGTTGGATTCTACAAATCCTCTAGAGCATTATTTTTCGTATTATATTAAACAATATTTTTAAGAAATTTAATTATTTTTCTTTTTTAGGACAAAATCAGTGTTTGGAAGCTCTGCTATCAAGTCGATTTTCAGGTATCTGTGATATACCCTTCTATGAAATGCCCACTCACTCGGATATCTCGAAGGTCTCATTGAGGCCGCCATCTCCCTCGAGGATCGCCTCCAGCCGCCCAATGGTGCGCAGTGGCAGGTCGTTGAAGGAGTTGAAGATCTGCAGCTGGAACTGGTGGGCGCAGAAGGGCTCCTCCTCGCGGGTCAGCAGGTACAGCTGGCCCCTGCCCGTGGACCGATCGGCATAGTAGCCCATGTTGCCGCAACGGGGCACACCCTCGGCCAGGTCCTCGTCGTCCTGGGCACACGGAAAGCAGCGGCCCTTGAGGAAGTCGTCGTAGCTGCCGCAGGGAAAGGCCGGAAACAGGCAGCGCGGTGCCACCGAATCGATGAAGAACTTGTAGGCCCGTCGATGGTTGCACAACGAACGTCCCTCCTCGTCCTCGGCAGCCTGGGCAGCTGTGGCAAATGGGCAAACAAAAGAATTACTTCACAGAAAACAAACATTCGCAGGTCAAACAAATATTTACGATTACATTTTAATATCATTTTAATTCGTAGTTTTTTGTTCCTTAAAAAAATGAACGGAATCTCTTGGCTTATTGAAATTTTGTATCATATTTTAACTACCTATGCTCTATGTTGGACATAACTTTATATTTTTAAAACAATTTTTAAAGTTTTAAATACAAAATATTTAAAATTAGGCATTTCATTGAAACCAACATTTGCTTCTTCGGGAAAGAACTCTAGCTTACTAAAAAAAAAACATCTAAACTACATAACTTTTTTAAATCGTCAACAAGCAAATATTTATAATTCAAAAAAAGGAAATCCAATCGATCATGGCAAATCTAATAATCTCAAAGTTTTTAAAGCTATATAAATAATCAAATTACTTTTTTTTTTGCCAGAATTGTTTAAGAATAATATTTGTTTATATCAAATGTGTAATGTATATTGTAATATATATTTTATGAATTTGTCTTACTGAGTAAACTATTAAAATAAAAAAAAATTAATATTAAAATGTTTGAGTATATTAAAATGAAATTTGTCTTTCTGCTTAAAATATTTAACATTTAAGTCCCCAAACCCAAAACTTACACCATATGAAATCGGTGACAGCGCCGACGAAGAGATTGGAGCAGCCCGTCTGGACGCGTCCTCCGTTCGGATAGTAGTCCACGTGGCCCATGGGCTGCCAGGAGCCCAGGCCGCCCAGGATCAGGTTCTCCCCGTTCGAGTGGATCACGTCCACGAACTCCGCGTCGCTGCTGTCCAGTCGCACCTTGGGATGCTGGGCCTCGAAGAGCGGGCCCGCCGGATCCAGTCCGGTGATCCGCGACAGTCCGGGCAGCTCGGCGCCGGCAAAGCCGGAGACATGAGCCCCCAAGCTGAAGCCGATCACATGGGTGCGCATTAGGTCGAGGCCCTTGTGCTGCTGCAGATTCCGGAGCAACATGGCCAGCTGTTTGCCCACCAGACGCGTATTGGCCGCCGCCCTCACGTAGTTCGGAAAGGTGGCCCCGTTCTCCCAGTCCACGCAGATCACAATGCAGTCCTCCTGAAAATAAAATATGTATAGATATAAAGATATTTAGATATGTAGGGAACATGGTGATAAATGCTCAATACTCAGAATCAGCAAGGAGTACTAGTTTTTTTATGCTTAGCTATGGTACGAAAAATAATGGGAAAAATATATACACAGATAAATTAAAGGGAACACAATTTAACCAGTATCTAGGTAAAGTTGAAATTTAATTTTAAAAATTATATAAAAAACAGCAGTATGTTAAAATGAAATGTGCAAATCCTATTTAAATTTTAAAAATGAACACAGCAACTCAAAAAATATCATATCTTCTTTTGGCCGTTTTTATCTAAATTATATGCTTTAAAAAAATAGGATGGGTTAAATCTTAATTTTCTTAATTCCAAATTAGCTTATAATGTTAAGCTATAAATAAAATAAATAAAACTTTAATTTATTAACAATCAAGACCCTAGTCTAGCTTTTTTTGTTGTAAGCTAAACATAAAACATTTGAGGCACACCAGATGGAATTTTTTGGAAAATCGCTCATACGTACTGTTGCCATTGATCAAGAAATGTATTAATTTATTTATTTACGAAATTGTACGTCCAAAACTTAAAATAGAATTGATTGATTTTATAAAACATTTTAGTTTTTTAACAAAATATTTTCTAATACCTGCCAACTATGTTGATAGTTAGCTCTACTTACCACCGCCATGAGGGCCGTCTTCATCTCGTAGATCCACACATGCGGACAGGCCGAGCCAAAGCCATGGACAATGACTCGCACCGACAGCTCATCGAATCCCTCGAGGTCATCGATGGAGGGCTGGGCGGTGGCTTTCTTCGGACGCTCTGTGGTGAAGGTGACGTTCTGGTTCTGGGTGGGCAGGGAGCTGGAGCTGGAGCTGGAACTGGAGGTGGAGGTGGAGTTGGAGGATCGACCACTGTCCTCGGGTGAAGCCAAACCACTGGAGACCTCCGCTTCCCGTTTGCCACGAAAGGCACTGGTCATGTTTAGGAAGGACAGCTCCATCAGCGGACGATCGGATCGCTGGCGGGTGGAGTAGAAGTAGAATTTGGTGTTGATCTCCTCCGGCGGCGAGGGCAGCATCTCCAGATAGGCAAACGGGCCGGAGTCCTCGAAGCAGCCGAGTTCGCCGTAGCAAACCCTTTTCACGGCCCTTCGCGATCGGTGGCCTTGACGCAGTCGCTCCTTCTGGCGCTCCTCAAATTCCGCCAGCGAATCTTCAACCGCTTGCGAAAGTTCCGCGAAATTGGCCGGCGAAATCGACATGGCCGACACTTCCTGGGCGGTAGCTAAAAAAAAATTGAAAACAAAAAAAAAACAAACAGGCAAATGTGATTAATATACCCATATTAAAAGTCAGATAAATCGATTCAATAAATACGATTCTTTGCATGGCAGACACGTTCGCCAGCAGACACTTAAGATTTTATTTGATTTTGGTATTTCCAAGTTGGCATTAGCTCCTCCCAGCTCTTTATAGTCCAAAATCAATAAGCCACTTAAAACTGTCTATCTTTCTTGGGAATAGGTGAGTAAGTGATATTGCTGTTTTACTATTAAAAACCAGGGACCGTATTCATTACAAGCGATAATAAAAATAAAGTATTAATTATTAATTCTAAGCTAGACAAAAAATATTGTTCAGATATAATGATTTTTTTTATTGGGAACTATATTTAAACTGTGCGAAATTATGCCAAGATTAAAAAGTGCACTTGACTTTTTATTTAAAAAAATAAAAATAATGATTATATTCGGTCCCTGTATAATACTTAAAATACATTATTATTCTCTAATTATTATTTAGTTATTTTCTATGATTTAAGCATTGAATTTGTTGAAAAGTTTATATATTTTACACGTTTCTTGACTAGTTGGACCCAGCCCCAAAGTACTGATATAACACCCCCTCGACAAGGTGGTGACAAAACAATTTAAAATTTCTTTACAATGACAACGCGTGAATTATTTTAATTTTAATTTTCCGTCTTACGTTTTTCACCCAAAACAATTCGATTCGCAACGAAACGAAACGAAACGCACGCCATGCGGATGACATAACTCCGCTACTCGTGTGCGAGTTTGTATGATAAATCGCCGAAGCGTGATTGCGTTTTTAAAATACCTAAATACCTTAAAGCCGAAACTGATACTGAAACTGAAACCAAAACTAAAAGCAATAACCAAGCCCACTGCCCAAAACTGTCCGCACGCGTTGTCCACTGCTATTTTCCAAAAAAGGAAATGGGGAAAAGTGTACAACATCTACATAATAATCAATAAAAAAAAATGAAGTCCAAAATGCTGAATGAAAGTGCACAGGTTATGAACCCAGGTCACAAATACGAGTTTCAGAAAGACCTACGTACCACACCTGTGCCCTTTAGGCCAACTCATCTACATGGAATGTATAGAGAAAATTCTAGGCTAACTAAGAATAAAAAATATAGCGTTACTAACTTCTAATCGGAATCTACTTTATTTAGTTTAAGATTCAATTTATGTGAAATGAATACATTTTAAAGACAAAACTATTTCATACATTTCACATACTTTTCCATATTAGATTCATTGGGTTTTAATGCAAAATGCCCACTGCCCAAAACTGTCAGCACGCGTTGTGCACAGAACGAGCTTCAATTTTCCAAAAGAGGAAACGAGGAAATAATGCAATATATCTACATGGAAATCAATAAAAAAATATTTTAAAATGCAAAATGCTGATTTGAATTGCACAGGTATTGAACCTAGGCCACAAACACGAAACGTACAAGGATCTAGGTGCCACACCTGTGCCCTTCACTCCACCTCAGCTACCTGAAATGATTTGTCGAAATGTGAACTAGGTTGTTCATTAAGAATACAAAAAAAAACAATAAGTTTATAAGTTTATAAGTTGTTATGTTGAAAGTTAAAAGTCTGATAATTTTTCTCAAACATTTTCATATTGTAATTGATTTGTAATAATTAATGAACCTATGAAATAAATAGGCAGCTTAAAACCAGCTCATATTGTCAGCCACATACACACATTAAGGTTTTTTGTCATTCTTTGGAAAGAACCTATTTATATTTGTGCGGTGTAAATGATTTTCATAAATATTGCCGCTTAGAAATCCTTTTAAACTATCTGTGTCCTTGGTATCGCATGTAAACAGTTCCCTTATGAATATATTTTCAAACCTAAATAAATAATTGGAAGATCCTCAGCTTTTCAAATCATGGCTCAGCTCAAGGGTAAACTAATCTTGGAAGCTCTTTACTTTATTGGTTTTGCCTTCACAATACAGACAATCAGACACTTGAATACATGCAAATGTACACAGAAAAAAAGCGATACATATTGGTTAAAACAATGTGACATGCTTATATAAAATATTTAAAAAATATGGAAATATAAAAAAAAAGCCAGATAACTGTGCGAATTGACCGAAATAGTTTCAGCAAAACAAACCTTTTTTAATTTGTTGCCTAATTTGTTTTTTTTTATGGTGGCGATTTTATTTTATTATATTAGAGTGGATAAGTAAAATTAACTCAAAGTCCACAAAAATAATGTAAAGTTAAAGTTAAAATTGCAAAAATACAAAAAAAGTAATACAAATTCTTGAACGAATCTCTTTTTCTTTCGCAACTTAATCATAGTGGGTTCATTTATTACAACCAATGGCAATTTCGAGACAAATTTTTAGGAATGACCCATATTGGGCATTATTTTTGATTGTGTAAACACAGTAGCATGGAAAGCTGCTCTCTGGACCATTGTGCAATCATTGCTGTGAAGTGGTTCGTTGATCGTCTTCTCAATTGGCACAATCACCGCACCACCCACATACACACATAGACGCACTCGTCAAAAGCAAATACAAGTCGAGCGCTAAGTAAATTAGTTAATGTATCGCGCTGCCGGCTGGCAATTAGTTAATGGAGCCCACGGGGCGTATACTCACCATTCGCGGTGTGGCATATCAGCACCACCAGAAGTATGTAGCTAGCATTTAACATACTGATTTCGATTGCAACTCGTGTTGTGTAGTGACTGTTCGTTCTACAACGATCTTCATTGATCGAATGCCAAATCTACGGATCTCTGCCCCTGTAAATGGAATTGCACAGTGTGTCTCCAGTTGTTGAAGTTGTCTCAATGCTGTGTTATGCGTCTCTTTCGCTTTGGTAATAGCAAAATATACAATAAACAAATTCACTTTCACTTATTTGTGAACCTGCCAGGCCACAGCAGCAGCAGCAGCAGCAGCCAGCAAATAAAAAAGCAAAGCCAAAGCGAAGACGATGTGGTTGTGGTTGTGGATGTGGATGTGGAATCGTGACTATAACTATGACTGCAAGTTCGAGTGTCTGACTCACTGACTGACTTAGCCAAAAGGCAGGCACAGACACTGAAACAGACACTGTCGCCAAACGGCAAATGCCAAACTCCACTGGGAACTCGGGGTATCGAGTATTGGATGTCGAGTCCAGTTTTCAGGTTGCGACTTTGGCTTTCTCCGCGAAGGGAGAGCGGTGACTACAACGATGACTCCAACGACTCCAGCTCCAGCTCCAGCTCCAACTCCAACTCGATCTCGAACTCCAATTCCAATTCCAACGCCAGCTCCAATTTGCGACAAGCGGCATTGACTGATTGATGGCCTGATTGATGGCTGGCGATCAGTCGTCTGCAATCAGAAGAGTCAAACTCATAAAAGTTAAACGGGTTCGCTGCACACGGCTAAAAATACGAGCATAATTATATATTTTTCCAAAAATTTGTATAAAATAAAATTATTTCATATATTTTTTAGATATTAAAAATAATAAAATAATAAAAAGCATTTAATAACAGAAAATAAAATACCAATAGTTATTTTAAATTTATCTCACATTTTTGTTTAGCGTACAAACTGTTCTAATTTTTATACATATTTGTTTTATATTTATCCTAGAATTATTACATATCCAGCCTACATATTAATATTGAGTTAATTTCGAAATCCACATTCCAAAGATTGTTATGTTGCCGGGTTTTTTTGCTCCGTGTAGCCAGTAGCCATTGTATAATAGGCCGGTTGCAGTGGCACCCGAACAGGATGTTGCGCATGTGGATTGGTGGTCCAATGTCTCTTGCCTCTCTCATCTTGCATCTGCGGCATTTAGTCCATTGACCTTACACTTGACTGCCGAGCATTCTGGCCGCCAAATCCCGCCCGACCGCTTTTGGCCGGCTCACACATTTGGGTCAACAGGTGGACACAGCCATTTGTTGACTTTTGGCTAATTTACTCGGCCTCAATCATTATTGCATGGGCAATAAATGGTAAATGGTAAATGGTAACTGGAGGTGTGACTCAGGCGGAGATGTGACAAACGAAAGTGAAAACCTTTGGCCACAAAATCACCAAACTGGAACTAAAATTGAAACTGAAACTGAAACTGAAACTGAAGCTGAAACTGAAGCGGAATCCGAAACTGTTTCCCCTATCGATTAACAAACGCGGTCTTCAATCAACAATCATTTCACTTTCGTTGGGCGGAGGACGTGATCTATCAATTAGCATCCAAAGACCGACGATTGTGCAACATTTCACAAAGAGACTTTTGTCCAATGCTTCTTGTTACCTCTGGAAATTGCCTGGCCACGAAATATTTTGTCATCGGTTCAGCGGACAACGAATGCATTTATAACATTGCATCGCAAAGTTTCAAAAGAATGGCTTGCAAACAACTAAAGATTGCTTAGCTATTAATAACATTGATTTACAAGTTGGCATTTTGAGCAAACTAATTATACCTCTGAATAAAATATACAAATCATATAGAAAATCTGCATGATTTTTAATGAGTACAATGAATTATAATAACTTATGGAAATGTGTAATTGCTCGTGACCATAAATAACTATCAAAAGAAAGCATTTTTGTTATAATTGGGTAAATGTAACCTATACTTTTATTGATATTGATTACCAACTTATAAAAGGGGTTTAAATCTATTTATATTTTATTAAATTAATCAATTGTTTTATAAACAATGCAAAAACCGTTAAAATAATGTCTACAAATGACTCAATTATGTCGAAGCTAAGACATCAAACGACTGCTTTTCTTTAAATTAGTCGCATCCTATTGATAATGATTACTTTAACTTCCCGATCACCGATCCATTAGCTATAGCCGACCGATCCGAGCGGATGTCAGCACACCATCATTACTACTATCATCGTGTTCATCAAAAGGGGGGGCCCTTTGTTCCCATCGCATTGTGTGAAGATCCGATGTTGATGGGCAAAAGGCACAATTAAAAGGCGAGTCCCGTTAAAGAATGAAAAAAAAAATGTTGTCAGGTGAAGTTGTTGTTGCTGTTGCTGAGAAAGCGGCGACAAACGTCATCAGCATCATCAGCTCCCAACGCCAACTCTTGAACATGGCCATCAAAATGGAAAGTAACGCACAAAATAATGCTTCTTAGGCGACTTTCGCATGGGCCCCATCAGATGTTGATATTTATGTGTATTTATATAGTAGTATAGTATATATATATATATATATATATATGTATGCATATAGTGGACTAGCTTTGCCAGTGGTGCTGTGCGGTGCGGCCAGCGCTTCCACTTTCAAATAGATTAACCCAATTTGGCGACTCTGTCGCTTTCCGTAGCTCATTTTCGCGTTTGGCGGCTAATTCAGTTCATTACGAAGAACGAGTGTCTGTGATCTCTGCGATCACACGGAAAAACACGGTGCAAGTACTTAAAATTAGAAACTCAGAATACACTAAAAAAAAAATAGAAATGCAAATTTGTAAGCCCAATATGCGATATCTTTGAGATCTTTAATGTATTCTAGTATGACTGTTTTTCAATCCAAAATAGACAACATTTAATCATCCTCAAGCCAAAAGTTCAAATTCACCAAGGAATACTTTTTTACTTAGTTGAAATTGAGATTTTTGCAAATATGTTTATGACATTTTTAAATAGTTAGTTATTTTCTTTTTTGCCCTATCGATACTGTTTATTTAATTTAGTTTTTATTAGCCCTAAAATTTATTTATATATAAAGTATATTTTAAAACGTTTTAACTAACTTTGTTTATTAGCAAACTTTCAATTTATTATTTTTATTATATTAATATTTTATTGTATCTTTTTGGCTATTTTAAAGATTTGAATTAAGCTGCCTGGCATTGAGCTAAAATTTAAAATAATAATATATTTTTTTCTCTGTCTAGGTCCCATTTGAATGGGAAAAAGTGAGACGTACTGAGAACTGGCTGGGAAAGTTTGCGAATCGATAGAGAAAACCGAGCCGTGCCAAAGAAAAGTGCAGTTCACAGTTGGCAGCGCTTTTCTACCTTCTGTCCATCCGTCCGACCGAATGTCCATGTCTCATTAAACTCTGGACGTGAGCCAAACGAATGGCGGACAATGGAAATGGCCACTTGGCATTGCCAAATGCCAGACCAAAAAAATAAAAATAATACAAAAAACACAATACCAATGCATTG
This sequence comes from Drosophila elegans, assembly GCF_018152505.1. Lineage (NCBI taxonomy): Eukaryota > Metazoa > Arthropoda > Insecta > Diptera > Drosophilidae > Drosophila > Drosophila elegans. The sequence goes on along the minus strand of NW_024545513.1, from coordinate 6,756,544 downwards.
TCTTCGCCTTGTGTCTTTGTGCAATCGAAATTCGCATGAAGCGATTTGATTGATTTGTCAAGCCAAATACATGCAGACGGTCGGTGTGTGCTCTTGTCAAACGGATCACAGAAACAGCAAAGAAAAAACCCAAATGCAATAGTTAAAACTTTTATTATTATTACTCTAATACTCTCCGAGACCAAGCGGTGAATTCCACTAAGAAATTCAGCCAACAATGAAGAAGTCAAATGTTATTTATGGGTTTCCAGTCTGATTTCGCCAATGAGGTTGGTCGTAAAAACTGTAAGGCAATCGATGTTGAAGTTTGAGTTTAATTTCATTTAAGCATTGCAAGTTTCTATTTAAACTAACTATATAAATATATAAACTATATAAAAATATAGATAGTACGATTCCTTAAAGTTGTCTTTGATTATTCGAAAATATTTTAAAAACGAAAATGTTCCCTAACTGGAAACTGCAACTTATTCAAGTTTTTGACCAAACGCCACTTGCCAAACGAAAGACTTAGGCAACGAACTTGCCACCGATGGCTGATGTCTGATTGCAGTCTCAATGTAAAAAAGCTACATTAAAAAGACGTAAGGAAAACCCAAAAGCCGAAAATACATATATAAATTTCCTTAGCCAATTTTCGCATGGCAGCATAAAATAGTTTCCTGTTTGTTACGACGGACCCAGCAAAAAAAAAAAAAAAAAAAAAGGAGGAAGCCGATCCGATTCAAGTCGAGAGTCGGGCAAGAAAATATAACGAAAACCAGCAAAGCATAAAATTTCCGCTCGCGCCTTTGGGGATTTTCAACCCAATGTTGGTAGTTACACAGCAAAAAATCAACACAATGCATTAAACAAAAAAAAACAGCTAAATAGGTGGTTAACATTGTAGTTATACAAAAGAATGTTGTATAAAAAATAAAAAAATATAATGAAATCTAAAATGTATAAAAACACCCTACACAGCTACATCTCATACAAAAAAAAAAAAAAACAAAAGAAATAGTAATCAATTTCATAAAAGCTTACATAATTTACCCAATTGAAAAGTGAAATTCAAATGCTTGTTTCAAAAGTATTTAAAAGGTTATGCAGACTTATTTGTTCCGGTGTACATTTTCATAGCTTTGCTGCATGCAATTAGTAGCTGCTATTTATGACCGTTTTCGAGGCGCTTTTTATGGCTCCCGAAACACAGAACTTTTCGTGGTGCCATGCAATCCTCATTGGCGATGCAGAGCAGCAGCAATATGTAAACAATATTCCATAAATCAGCCAAATGCAACGGTAAAGTGGCACAACAGCATATCCGAAAATAAAACCAGCACAATTACATGCATGCAATGAATGGGTGTTTGGTGTATGGTGTTTGGTGTTAGGTTTATGGTGTTTGGTGTATGGTGTTTGGTGTTTGGTGTATGGCTAGGTGTGTGCGACACAGTTTTTCGGGAACAGCAAACTCCGATTACCAGCACTCTTTTGTCATTTCCCGGCGACAGCATCAAGTTGCCAGTTATAGTTATGGTTCATGGAACGAGTTGACCTAATCAGGCACTTCCATATACCATTTCTTTTCTTACGAAACCTTCTGGCCCAGTTACCCAACGACAATGAGATGATTAAATAAAAAGCTAAGAGAACCGCAATAAACTAAGAGAAGAACTTCAGTACACAAAGAAAAAATATATTCTTAACTCAAATCATTATGTAAAGTATATAAGTAACAAATAAATAAATAAATAAAATAATAAGTAATAAGTAAGTAATATATACAAAACTTAACTTTTACACATTTTCTTGTAAATTTTGTTTTATGAAATGAAATAGTTGATTAACAAATCCCATAAAATATATTTTCCTAGCTAATTCCGCTTGTGCTTAAAAGAGTCTCACACTTAAACAGCATTTTCCCAGAATCCAAGCGGGAAAATCTAGAGCTCTGACTTATCTTTGGCTTTCCACTCACTTGGCCAACGTAATGACAACCACAATTAACACACCAGATAAAAAATAATTATTCTTTTTAATTACCGGCCTCGCTTCGCTTTGTCAAGAACAAAAGAAATTTAATTTGTCTGCGCTGCTTTTTATGGTCTCTTTTCCATGCAATTATAATTCTTTTATTGGGAACTTTAAGTAATAGAGAAATAAAAAACATAAAATAAAATAATAGGCGCATCGAATGCATATAAGTGATCAAGGTAAGGGTAAACACAAATTGAATGCAGCGATTATCCAACGAATTATGCTTTAACAATTTGAGGAAATTTTCCAGCATTTAGCAGACATAATATAATGCCCATTTGCATTTGATAATATGCGTGGTAAACGACCTTGTTCCTCGGGCAAAGCCAATCGACAATCAACAGCCAACAATCAGCAAGAGTTGATTGTTCGCTGGCTCTTCGATCGGTTTGTTTGACTCCAAATGCAATTCAAAATTGACACACGGAGAAAAATAATACTCATATATTTGAAGGTTTATTTAATTTATGATAATAAATATTATCTTAAACGAGCAGAATTTAAGCAAGTGCATAGTCTTTATAAAAATACAACATATTCAGCAAATTGATATTTAACAAGCCCTTTTAAATATTTTTATTTCTCTATTGTGCGATTAATTTACAAAAAACAAATAATTTAAATTAATATGTGTATTCCAAGTTCATATATTAGAATTACATAGATCATAGACAATTTAAAATCTTCGAAAATACCGCCTAAGATCAAAATAGCCCCTTTTAAATGTTATTATTTCTGTTCGGTGCGACGAATTTGCCAAAAACAAATTAGTAAGCTTAATTAATATATGTATTTCAATGTTGTTGGCTTCTGACATTGGATTTTATGCACTTTAATTGTGGAGCCGCACACAACAAATCTTAGTCATAAATTTGTAGTTGGCACTTTTGTTTGGATTTCAACTTTAAACTGTATGATTTGACTTTTGTTTTGTTATGTTTTTTTTTTTTTGTTTCTTTAGTTGTTGCTGGCGTCGACAATTCGTGTCAATGTCAGCATGATTTTTAGTTTTTTCTGATCTGCAGGGGGAGGGCAGGTGTTGATGTTAATGCCTCTGCAAACAAGTTTAATCGAAACATGCATAATATACCTGGTGGCAAGAAAAACCAAACAAACTGGATGCAATAAATGCAAGCAGGGCGACACACTTAAAATAAAATGGGTATGGGTATGGGTATGGGTATTGGTATGGGTATGGGATGATGAAAAGCCAGTCCTGTACACTGCAATGCACTTAATTTTATGCACATAACTCAGTCAGTTGGACAAATTTGCGCCGCAAGAAATATGCATTTCTGAAATAGTTTCGCAAAACGGCGACTGACACAAAAACAGTAGTCAAAAACTCAAAGTAAGTCACGTAAAAAAATAAGTAAAACAATGCGAATGTGGGGGAAAAACAGAGTCCACCAGCAGCAGCAGCAACAACAACGTTAACAATAACAATAACAATAACAACAATAATAATAACAACACAAATATAACAACAAATTATCTATGTTCGGCTGCTGTGCGGCTTCGGTCTCAACTTCTTCTTCATTTCGCTTATTTTTATTTTATTTTGGACCCGGCTCACGGTTTTCACCTGAAGCGCGTGAAAGTTGCGCTTCACCACAGCTATTTTACACGTGGAAAAATTTTATTTGAAAATTCACTCCATGCTAAAATCAATATCAGCAGCTTTCATCAGCAATATCACACAAAAAGGATTGAACCATATTATTGTATGATTGGTTACCCTTATCTAAATAACCTTTTTCCAAAATGTACTATTAAAGTATCTACAAGATAAATAAAAAATTTATTTCTGGATAAAAATAAAAGTGTATAAGAATAAACAATATATTTATAATATATATAGTCAAAATGAGCTGTATTTTAGCAGTCTTTATGTGTTTGTTTTATATAAATTTAGAAATGATTTAGAAATTAGCCCAAGATGTTGGCCAACTTTCGAAAAAAAACAATCAAACCATGATCATTTTAAATGTATTTATATTAAAACGACATGAAAACTACATTTGTTATGTTTAACACTTTATGAGCTTAAATCGGTAATAGTACATATTTTTTCGCTGTGCACAATTGACCACAGTAAGAAAAAAGAGATCAAATAAAGTGTGTGTAAAACTCGGGAGGCCAACAGAAAAGGGCCAGGCCCAAAGGCTAGGTAATTAATGCACCTTAAAGAAAACCACAACACAACAAACAAAAAGACAAAAACCAATTGCACACCAAACAAAAAATAAATCAAAACAAATACGCACTTTTTTCACGCTTGCACCAACAAAAAAAAACAAAGTTGCGCAAAACAAACCGAGAAATGTTGTTGCCGTGTATCTGTGTCTTTTGGCTTTGTATCTTTGTATCTTTTGGCTTTGTATCTTTAACTCTGTGCAATGCTGCACTCACGTAACGGAACTGTCAATGTGCGGGCGAAACAATTGGCAGAAATGAACGCGGACCGATCTTGGATTCTTGAACCTCTAGCCTTTGCGGCTGAAGATCAACTGAAAACGGTGGCCCAAAGCCCGGCTCAAACTCACGATCGAAACCCCAACGAGGCGAAGTCGAAAAAGCCGAACGCGAACCCGAACCCAAAGCCGAACTCCACGATCGCTACTCGGAGCTTTCAGCGTCGCACTATGGAGTCGATCGCTCATAAAAACACACGTTAGCCTTAACATATCAGTTATAATACAAAGTAAGTAATTATTTAAATTGTCATATTTAAATATCATATAAAAAATACCTCAAAAACGTAAAAAGAAGAACATGGTTAAACCAGAAAATATTATTTATTGTATAATATAAAAAGATAATTATTTTAATTGTAATATTTAAATATATTACAAAAAATACTTTAGAGATATGTTTGAATAAATTTGAATAAAAAAAGGCTTAAAAAAAGGTATACAATTAAAACAAACTTATGATTACAAAGCATAATATGTAAAGGAATATTTATATCCCATAAAAAATAAGGTTTACGAAAAGGTATACAATTTAAGTGAATATGCAAATTTAGGTTCTTCTTGTTTGACTTTTTGAAAAAAAAAATCGTTTCAAGAAAACTGTGTCCACTGTGCGCTGTCGGCGTTCACAAGATGCCCGATAGATAGTATCTGGCCGATCGGCCAGAAACGACGTTAATGCTCGTGGGCCGAACGTTTGCAGCGCATAAAGATCTTATCATATGGCATGTAGGGCATTCTTTTGCGCCACTTTAGGCCGAAAATGCTGCCACTTCTCCGCAGTTTCTCCACATGTTCCCACCCACCTGGTGGCTTACGTTTTGGAATGGGGTCATTTGCGACGGGGAACGGGGGTATTCCCCGCTATTGGCAATTCACAATTGGCATTCTCGGTATGTAGTCGGTATTGTATACAATTTTCGTTTTTATTTCTGGTACGTTACATTTTAAATAGGTTTGCTCGGCTGCGCTAAAACTGCTCCACTTGTTGATCCTCCCGCTCCTCCTTCTTTTTTTTGATGCGATCTCGATCGGGTGACAGGTGTCCAAGGTGGCAAGTCCGAGTGGCAATCGTAATCGCATTCGGTTTGGATTTCGGGTTTCTTCTACATCACTTAACATTAAGAGTACAAAAATACATTGACTTTGTGATTACAACAATCCCAACCTCTTCTCACTGCTCACTGCATCATTATGTTCCTCTCGTCTCCTTAGCAATCGCACGACGCATTTGAATTGCAATTTAACCATATATCGTATGTATACATATTAATATAGTAGAAAATAAAAAAAAAATGTTTAAGGAGAGCCAGAAGTAAAACGTATTTGAATTTATGCAATAGGCAACAATTAGAATTAGCTGGTGGTGCTGACGGTTTCTGGCGGGGCTGGATCGATCGCTCCACTGTCTAGCCCTCCTGGCCAAAGTCCTCTGTGAATTTGCGCAGCTTTGTCAGATCGTCCTCGTTGACAGTGGGTTTCGTGCGGGACAACGACTTCAGCATGTCGCGCTGGGGATAGCAAACATGGTAATTGTAGTGGTGGCAGTACAAATGATGGATTAATTCCAAATCCCTACCATGGTCACGGGCGGTTCGAAGAGCTTGTCGCTGGGCACATCCATCCAGTTCATCTCGATGGCGCCCTGGTCGCCCGGCGAGCATGGAACCAGCAAGTCGTCGACCGTCTCCTCCTTGTTGGTGGGACTGGGACCCGACACCCGCTTGAAATGCGTGGCGGTCTGCACTTTGCGCACTGGCTCCATCAGCGCATCGCGCACCACGATGGAGATATCAGCGCCAGAGTATCTGCAAAACAGAAAAAAAATCAATTGATTAGTTTGATAATCTTATAGTGATATTAGAGGTTTCCTTTAAAATAAATACTTGGTTAAGGTAAAAGATACACAATATTTGAAATATCTAAGTAAGATCTAGTTCTTTTGTTTCCCTATTTCCCTCCATCTCTAATATATAAATACACATACCCCTCAGTTTTGCCGGCCAACTCCTTGAGATCCTGCTCGGTGAGCACGTGCGTGGTGTTGCCCAGATGGATCTTGAACATGACGAGGCGGGCGTGCGCCTCCGGCAGCGGAATGTAGATGCGCTTCTCGAACCGCCGCCGGATGGCCGAGTCGAGGACCCAGGGTATGTTGGTGGCGCCGAGTACGAGGATGCCGTCTGTGTCGTTGCCCACGCCCTGCATTTGCACCAGAAACTCGGTCTTGATGCGACGCACGCTGTCGTTCTCGTTGTCCGACCGCGCCGAGCACATCGAGTCAATCTCGTCAATGAAGATGATCGAGGGCTTGTGCTGGCGGGCCAGCTCGAAGAGATTCTTGACCAGCTTCTCGGACTCGCCCAGCCATTTGGACATCAGGTCGGAGCTGGACACCGAGAAGAATGTGGAGCGGTTGGCCTCCGTGGCGACGGCCTTGGCCAGATAGGATTTGCCGGTGCCGGGCGGTCCGAACAGCAGGATGCCCTTCCACGGTATGCGCTTGCCGGTGAACAGCTGCGGGAATTTGATCGGCAGGATGACGGCCTCCTTCAGCGCCTCCTTGGCGGCATCTAGGCCGGCCACGTCGGACCACTGCACCTTCGGCTTCTCAATGACAATGGCGTCCGTCAGCTTGCTCTGCAGCTTCTTCTTTTCGGGATCGTCGCCATCCTCGTCGTCGCTGTCGCTCTTCTTGTCCTTGTCGTCCTTGGGGCTGGACTCGCCGCCCTCCTTGATCGGTTTCTTCTTGCCCTTCTTCAGGTACTCCTTGAGCTTCTCGGCCCGGTCCAAATACTGCAGGCACTTGGCCCGTATCGAGTCCTTGGCCTTCTCGCCCTGCGCCTCATCTGATTTGGGCGAGATTATTTGGATATTTAGATATTGTAGGGGCAACGAGTTGATTGCAAAACAAGTGGAAGAACAATTCTCAACGAGCGTCTTGGGAATTTTGAAATGTAATCTTTAAGTCCCGAAGGACCACTTACATTTGATGGTGTGCAGAAAGTACTCCACTCCGTGCTCATAAAGACGCAATGCCTCCGCGTAGTTCTTGTTTCGATCCTCCTCGGTGGCCTTGGTCACCAGATCGATGGCCTTCTGTAGTGTGGTTCCGGCTGCCATATTGCTGCAAAGTAAATGGGTTACAAATATAAACAACTTTCAAAAGAACAGGGTTGATTTGTTCATGTCCTTAATCCTCTTTTTTTAAATATGAAAACTATTCTAAGAGTTATAGTTATAACATACATAGATTTGTGCTGGAATGCCTGGATCCGGTCATTACCCATTGGAAAATCTGTTTATATTTATAATATGCAGATGCAAGTATGTCTACATCTATAGGAACCAACTGATATTTACAATATTCACATTTCAAAAGATTTCTTTAGCGATACGATTGATCCCAACTTTCGGGATATTATATGATAAGATGAGTTATATGTAGTTGACCTACATTTATGATATTCAAATGCAAATTTGTATTTGATATGAAGATTTGTCTATCGACACAATGAATTACAACTTTCCGAATATTATATGGTAACCATTCTATGGGTTATCCTTGGCCTACATCTTTAGGAACCCACAGATATTTATCAATAACATATTAATTTATTACGATTTCTTTATGGATACGATGGATACCAACTTTCCGGACATTAAAGCTAGTCGGCTATACAATTTGGGGTACTATTGGCCCCTCCCCATCGGGATTTGGCCTCCAATTAGGGGCGAAAACCCAGGCTTTTCTGCTTCCTCTTGCTACCCGAGATGCCGTACTCCCACGAGGAGCGGGGAAAATCGAAGATAATGGTTACCCAATCCCAGGGGACTACGGCAACTCCGATTCCGATACCGATTCCGGTTTCAGGGTCCTTCGGTGACGCAGTTCGCAAGCAAAATCGAAATTCTGGGCATGACTAATGCTCCACACACAGCGGCAAATTCACAAAAACACCCGAATTGCGGACTTCGGGGGCGGGGATTGTGGGAAGCTCGCGAGGATTACTCACCTTTATGCTGGCTGACTTGCTCCGAGATCCAGGAAGTCGTCACTGGCTAACTCGTTGGCTCTTCGACGGGAGTTAAACAAAAGGAAAACTTAACTATTTTGTTGGAATTCCAACCCGAATGACGACGTCTTGTTTTTTTTTATTTGCCAGAGTGACCGTATCGGGTGTTTGGCATTTGGCTGTTGCCCAGCAAAACGCGAACTGGCAACTGGCAACTGGCCAGACTGGCAAGCCGCGGGCTTTTTGAATTTCATTAGTGATTTATGAGTTATGGTGTGAGTAAGGTAAGTGCAAACACCTTAGCAAAAAGCCAATTTAATTAAATTGATTTTAATACGGTTTCGCTTGCAGGGAATATTAAATTTAAATATTATTTAATTAAAAGTGACCTGAGCATATTTATTAATACTGCAGTGGCTGTGTTTTTAATTTAAATTTACAGCTGTAATTGCAGAGTTAGGCAAAAATTGGTAAAAAAAATAAATATTTTTTTAAATCGACCGGAAATGGAGATAGTATAGGTTATTTTGGCCAAGTGGCATAGAAAAAACTTTATTGGTTTATTTATGCTTTAATCAATTTAATTTTTATTTATATTTTATAACACTGAAACAAATAACTACATTAAAAATATAATTAAATTAATGAACATTTAATATTTGCTGAACAATCGATATGAGAAGGCGCGATTGATATCGATATGTATTAGTGCCAACTAGAGGTGGGCAAATACTAATTGTATTATTTATAATATATTGTAATTTGGCGGAGTGGAAGTGGATAATACCTGAGTAGTCAGCATGGGCGATGTGGACAAGTGGATAGAGACAGTGAAGGAGTGCAAGTACCTGCCGGAGAACGAGCTGAAGAAGCTGTGCGAGATGGTGTGCGACATCCTGCTGGAGGAGACGAACATCCTGCCCGTGAGCACGCCCGTCACCGTTTGCGGCGACATCCATGGCCAGGTGAGGGCATTGTCCATGTGGTTATCCGTAATCCGTAATCCGTAAACCGTAGTACTCACACACTTATCCACTTCATCCAGTTCTACGACCTGGAGCAGCTGTTCCGGACGGGTGGCCAGGTGCCGGACACCAACTACATATTCATGGGCGACTTCGTGGATCGGGGATACTACTCGCTGGAGACCTTCACCCGGCTGCTGACCCTGAAGGCGCGCTATCCTAGCAGGATCACCCTGCTGCGGGGCAACCACGAGACGCGCCAGATCACCAAGGTGTACGGCTTCTTCGACGAGTGCTTCAGCAAGTACGGGAATGCCAACGGCTGGAAGTACTGCTGCAAGGTCTTCGACCTGCTCACCATCGCCGCCATCATCGACGAGGAGGTGCTGTGCGTGCACGGCGGCCTGAGCCCGGAGATCATCACGCTGGACCAGATCCGGACGATCGAGCGCAATGGCGAGATACCGTACAAGGGGGCCTTCTGCGATCTGGTGTGGTCCGATCCCGAGGACATGGAGTACTGGGGTCAGAGTCCGCGCGGCGCCGGCTGGCTCTTTGGCCACAATGTCACCAAGGACTTCATGGCGATCAACAACCTGGATCTGATCTGCCGGGCACATCAGCTGGTTAACGAGGGCATCAAATACATGTTCGAAGGCAAACTGGTGACCGTGTGGTCGGCCCCCAACTATTGCTATCGATGCGGGAACGTGGCCGCCATCCTGAGCTTCGAAACGGCGCAACAGAGACAGACGAAGATCTTTCTGGCTGTGCCGGATGCCGAACGGGTGATACCCAAGCAGAACACAACGCCCTACTTCCTCTAATCTAAAGAACAACGATGTTAGATGCCCTGTGTGATACGTACGACACCATACTTTACCGATCCAATACGATCCGCCCACTGTTTGGGCATCGTGGCAATCAATTATCTACGCTTGTGGACTCAGCGGAGAGCAGCCTTCGACTGATCCATTTGTCTACCCTTAAACGCCTTCAACTCGGAACATACACCAAACCAAACTAAACAAAACAAAACAAAACACTCAGAACCGATTAACACACACCCTTTCGTATGGCAAAACACATATCTGTTTATTAAGATCAACGTTTAACCTTTTTTTTATTTGTTTTCAGCAACTCAAAGCTCACCAAAAAAGAAAAAAAAATAATAATAATGAAAGTATAGATTCGATTTGTTTAAGAAGTATCTCCAAGTATTGTATTTACTGATAATGGATATGCTAGAGCAGCTAGAGACATTTACAGATGCAAGCCTTTATATGATTCACTATATTTTGTATTCCAAACTTATTTATTTCTGTAAACAACACACAAACTATATATTTTGTACATTTTGTATTAAAAATGCTTTGAAATAAGTGGCGCAACAAGAACTAAGAATAACCAAATGTGTGATCCCGATCAAAACGATACGATTAAAATAAAAAAGACAATTTTGAAATGCGTTGTCGGCAATCAATGGGGTGAAACCTAATGGATTTGGTACAGAAAGGTAAATTGTTACATATTTTAATTGGAATTGAAAGTTTTAAGCCAATACGTTTATTAAATTTAAAATTAAAAGTCCATCCTCCGTCTCTTTCACTTTCGTGCTGCATGTAAAAACGTACAAATAAATCCCCATTCACATTTTGTAAAGTAGCATAGCAGTTTATGAAAATATCAATAATTTCTTACATAAATATCTTTTATTTCGTTTCGTTTTCGTTCATGAACTATTCATATTTTTCGCAAAATCAACATATGTATATATCGTGTTTGCATTACCCCAAAGAGCCATTTCATTATTCTAGGATCCAATTCAAAAACAATATGTATAGTTACAAGACTGTCTATTAGAAGGTAAGGTAAATATGCTTCATAAGGGGGCATGTTACATAATTCATCTTAACTTGGTTTTCCATGGCACCCGGCCATGCTCACAGTGTGTTTAGATATTTCTATATATGATTCGGGGTTAACAATTATCAAAAAAATAAAATAATCACACTAGCAGTTCTAGCAATTTGTGTTAAAAAGTTAGGAATTAAATTAATTCTCAACAACAATTCATTTAAAACAAAAGAGAATAAAGATTTACCAATAGATGGGCTTAATCATGCATTTACATACAAAACAGGAACAAAAAAACTGAGAGTTGAGCAGCAAAAACGTCCGTCCGTCAATTATTATTGTTGTTGTTGTAGTCGTTTGGGTGTTCGCTCTTCCTTGATTTCCACGATTTTCCATTTTCTTGTTAGTGATTTCCTTATCCGGATTTCCTTGTGAGTCCACTTTAAAGCTTTGCGATCGCAAAGGATTCCCCCTACTGCGGCGATATATAGTTATGCTCGAAGATGTCCAGTTCGTTCTGTATATAGTTGGCCTTGTTGCGGAGCAGCTTCAGCTGCTTTTGGTTCGCCTCCAGGATGTTGAGCTGCGAGTCCAGCGCCTTCAGGTCGTCGTTCATGTCCGTGGTGGCGGTGTCAACGGTGCGGCACAAACGGGCAAAGGTGCTCGACAGTTCCCTAGATAGATGAAGTCACATCATTAGTACATAAATAATTAATTAAAAAAGACAACGGATTACTGAGAAAAATATAATATTAGGAATTCTCTTTGATTTGCTGATTCAAACGATGCAACAGCCAATGCAATTTATATTTAAAACTAAAAAAGAAAACATTTGAAGCTAAGAAACGCCAATACTGTTTTCTATGTTTTGCATAAGAACTAAGGACCCATAAGTCTATACTAAAGTAATTACTGTATTTTTGAACAAATTAACCTTAAAACTGGTTGTAAACGACGCACTGGCCACTTAAACACTAAAGCTGGTTGTAAGCCACACTCTTTTCTATATTTAACATGGAAATTAAGTACCCAGTTATCAATACTTACTGCTGCACTTGGTGGCTGCAATTGGCCGAGGTGAGGTCGACGATCATCTTGAGCTTCTTGGTGGCATGGCGCACGTACTGACTCTTAAAGGTGCGCTCCTTGGCGGAATTGGTCCACGAGAGGCGCTCGTACAGGTAGATGCAGCCGTAGAGGGCGCCCACGCCAACCAGGACGCGCCATCCAATCGTTTTCAGCATCTGCAAGTGGTGAGTTTTCAGCACATAGCGATTCAATAGCACCTGCTTGGGCATTTGTGAGCACAAGTGGTGTGAGGAGCGAACGTTGGACGGAGGACACTTACGATGCCGGCGACGACGAGACCGCCAACGGTGCCCTGCGATCCAATGGAGGACACCGCGAAGCGTGAGATCAGCGACAGCTGTTCGGGCGTAATGCCAGCCACTCCGGGAGCGGGCAGCAGGCACACAGGAGTCGCCTCCACGGGCGTGGTGGCGGGCGTCGATACGCTGTGCTGTAACAAGCAAGATATTGTTAGAGGGGTGACTGATGAACGATCATGACCAGCAGCTCAACTCACTCCAATACTGCTCTGTCGGTTGACCAACGCCGGCTGGCCCTTCTTGCTGCGCTCACGAACCTTGCCGGTGAAACGCTGGATCATCGCCGCAATGCCCCAGCTGAACTTGAACTCCAGGTCCTCCTGGAAGTCGGCGCAGAGGTTCTGGCAGTTCAGCGAGTAGAGCATCTCGAAGGGCTGCGTGCGCAACACCATCTTGGTGCTGGTGGCCAGCAGATGTTCGTTGGGCACCAACGCGTGCATGCGGTCGGTCATCTCCGTCTGGGCGGACTCCACGTTCATGGCCAGGGCCATGGAGAGGCGGGCACGCAGATTGCTGCCCAGGCCACTCTCCACGTGGGCGTTCAGTTCCTTCTTGTAGATGTTCAACACCAAACGCTCCGGATGGAAGGGCATGTTGAACTCGTCAATGAGCACGCCCAGGCGCCAGATCTCCTCGTTCAGGGCCTTCGACACCTTCTCCTCCACCTCCTCGACCATGTTGTGGATCTTCATCTTCATTTCGCGCGTGACCTGCATCATCTGCGTCTCGGTGCCCTGAATGCGTTCGGTGAGCAGATTCTTTTGGTCCTGCTTCAGATTACGGAATATGGTGATCCGCTCGTAGATGTTGTCCAGCATCGACTTCATGTCCCCGGAAACACTCTTGCCCCGCGAACTGTGCTGCTGGAATTTGGTTTTCACCGCACTCTGCGAGATGCACTCCTCGAACTTGCGCTCAAAGTCCTGGAACTCAAAGTAGCGTATCTGGAATCCCTCGGCTATGGCCCCCATGTGCGGCGGATTGCCCTTGGCCTCCTCGATGCGCGCCTGCAGCGTTTCCCGGGCGGAAACGAAGAAAACCCGCTCGGCGGCCTCCTTCTCGTTGCTCACCTTCAGCTCCTTGGTGAGGAAATCGATGCAACGCTCCGTGTGCTGCGACTTGACCTATCAATTGATTAAAACCCCCCCGATTAGTAGGTACGTAATGGCTTTAGTTAAGTCTCTGGGCAACTAAGTAGGCAAAGGGGTAAGAGGGTAAGCAAGTATAATCATCTGATTGGATTGGGGTACACGGGGACCAAGCAAGCGTTTCTAGCTCATTCATTACCTTAGCCAGTTCCTGGCGTTGATTACAGTGGATTGGTTGGTTGGTTGTTTGGTTGATTGGTTGGGTGGTAAACAAAAATAAAAGACACACATCAACATCATCAACAGAGAGACAACAGGCATACAAAGTGGTCAGAGAGATATGGCAGAGAACCCTGCTGCTTGCAAACGAATCTCACCATCAGGAATGTGATGGCGATGGCGATGGCAACGATTCGTTTACCAATGCAATGGCACAATAATGCAGGGTTTAGTACACTAGACTAATCGACTAACTAATAGGGGCTGCAGAAAAGACCATACCGATTCCTGGCACTCGGGCTCGTTGGCCGAGGCATCCCAGCGATTGTTCAGAATGAAGATGTTCGGCTTGCTCAGTTTCTGGGAGACGGTGTGAAAGAACTGCTTCTCCGCACGCGTCATCGTGGACTCGGCATTGAGGACCAGCACAAAGACATCGGCGTTGAGGCAATGATTGTCGATCCAGTCGTCCAGATTGGCCGACACATCCACGCCCGGCGAGTCCACAAAGACGACATCGTCGCGCAGCAGGCTGCAGCGTTCCCTGGGCCAAAAGATGCGAACCAAGCTGCTCTCGCAGAGCTTCTCCTGGCACAACGCATTCGCCAGTTGTTTGATATTCTACGAGGTTGAGATCGAAAGCGACAATTAAATGGGGTTGTCACAACTCACGAAAAAGGAGAATGTAGACTTACCACCACATTGAGCTTCTCATCGGATCCCTCCTTCATGAGATACGCCTCGCCACCATTGCTGCCCTCCACTTGGCAAAAGCAATTGGTGGTGTGTCCAATGCCGCTGGGCAGGATCTTCTCGCGCAGCATGGCATTGATCACCGAGCTCTTGCCGTTCGAGGTGCGCCCGAAGAAGGCCACCTTCATGTGATCCCGCTGCAGGACCTCGCGAATTGCGGCCACCTTGTACACATAGCTCTCGAACAGCTCCCGCTCCGCCCTGTCCACGATCTCCGCATCCGCATGCAAGGCTGCAAAATGTGAAATCGTTTCGAACAAGTTAACAGTGTATTTGACCAGGGATAAGATAAATTATTTCATCATATTCCCTACAATTTCATAACCCCCTATACCTACGAAGTTTTCAGATTTTATGATTTATAAATTCTTATAATTGGTTTTAAGTAGTGTGAAAAGCTGGCCTCCAGTTTGGTTTGTTTAATCCTTAGAAATTATGACCAATTCATACATATTTGCTGGGATTTTTAGAGTCTTGTAAATAAATTCTTTTGATGGGTTCTACTAAGTTATGAGTATACGTTTCTTTGCGCCTTATTCTTATAAGTTGTATTCAATTGTATATTAAGTTGTATAAATTCTTATGGTGGGTTTTTCCTGATCGTTTTGAGGTTGCCCCCCAATTTACTCACCATTGATGAACGTGGTCGTCTCGTGGACATACTCCTCGATCTCCCCGTAGATGTCGTTGATCTTCTTTTTGGCGCGCACGAAAATCTGGAGCGGCGATTTGTCGTTGGATTGATAGAGCCGCGATTCCGGGAGCAGATTGGCGGACGCCGTGGAGCCAGATGGTTGCAGCGAAGAGTTGATCCGGGATAGGGTGGATCCGGGTCCGGATTTGTCCACCGTGTCCGTCGAGGAGGCGTGGCGGTCGTCGTCGTCGTGGGCGGGACCCGTTTGCCCGGTCACCAGCGAGATGGTGCGGTTCAAGTAGGCCGCCATTTCGGGATCCGGTTCAAGTTCAAGATTCGATTGGTTTAATGGCAGATGCGTTCGTTTTGGTTGGTATTTTTTATTTTTATTTTTTTGTGGTTTGTTTTGGGGAAGAAGAGAATTGCAATACAAAACAAAAGGTATGCAGCCTAGGTTAAGGATTCGGGTTGGCTCCTCCTCCACCAAAAACTCAAAACTCAAATATCTGTTTTTTGTGTATTTTTGCTTTTTGGGGACTTTGCTCAAAAATCAACGTCACAAAACTGAAACGAAATCAAATGAAAAATTATGACATCAAAGGCAAAATGAAAGGAAAAACATAATGAATAATACAGTGCACGCTTTAAGGGGTGAACGTTCATATTTGCAATATGACATTTGTTGGACTTAATAGTTAAAAACAAATATCTTGAATAGATAATAATATTATATATTGTTTTTAAATATTTAATTGATTTTACTTTACTTGCTTATTGAGCTCAAAAATGATATTATTTTTAATGTTTAAAATGTTTACTATTTCAAGGGTGCACTGTTTTGGGTAAAAGTAAAATACCGCAACGCAAATTGCACACACACACACACGTGGTCCAATTGCGCTGCAACAAATACAGGCAAAAAGCAATATAATCTAATGTTTTTTTGACAACTCACATTTGTGTGCGTAAATCGAATTGATAAAGTTTAGTCTCTTCCCCTCCCCTCGCTCCCTCTCGCACTGTCAACTAACCTGATTGTTGCCACTCTCGCTCATATTTGTATTTGTTTTATATTTATATTTATTTTCCTCTCCGGTTTCTTTTTATTTGTTTTTGCACCTCAGCTGCTGCGTTTTCAGTTGGAAATGCGTGGAAAGCGTTGCTCGAACTTCCAATAGGCGTACATTTCCGCCGCTCGACCGTTGGAATCCTGTTGCTCTCGATAATGGAGCTTTTAATGCGATTTTGAAGCGATTTGACGAAATTTAGTTAGTTTTGCTTTTTAAAATGCACATGATGTAACGTCAAGTGTGGCCGACTATTTTGCTGCCTCCTTGCATGAGGCGTTAGCGCATTCTGCCTTTTTTCATTTAGTATATTTCCTTACGAATCGAAAAATCGAAAAATGTATTGTTTTTTAATTTAAAAATATTTAAACATATAATTAAAAAATTCATATCGTAATATGAAGTTCTTTACCTTCACGAACATTTATATTTTGGTTTTTAGAGATAAACGGTTTTTTTTATGGTCACACCGCGCACTTTCCAATTTTCCAATAAGTAACGGCGCTTTTCCCGCTCAAACTAGAACTCAATAGTCATCGAAACTTTGTGCTTTTGTCTTGTGTTAAATTATTTTGTTTTTTTTTTGTTATTGTCCGTTTCGTGTGCCAGGCAATGAGTCTTCAGGACGAGAGTTTTCCGGCAGACGAACTGTTTGACCAATTAAACAACGTGAGTGGCCCAGGCACCAGGAGCCCCTGGTTCTCTGAGCACCATCAGCCGGCGGCATTCGAGCGCAATCCGGCGCCATTTTTGGAGATATGCTACGCGGATGCGGATGCGGATGTGGCCAATAAAAGTGCCAAAACTTGTGTAAGCGATCCTGCGGGCCGCGACCAGGAGGATGAGGAGGATGATGATGATGCCGATGAAGGTGAGTGACCTAAACAATACCCCTTTTGCTTGGTAAATAACTCATCATCATTATCATGAACACTGAAAAAAATGTATTTAATATGATTTAACACGTCATTTTGTAGCCGAGATATAGCTAGTTTTTTAAGTACATTTTAAATTTGTAATATTTTAAAGTCTTTTTGAATATGCCCTGCTTTACAATTCAATGCCAAATTCATCTTGATTTAACATAATATAATAGACAAATCAATAAAACATTTATAAAAAAAAAATTGTATTCAGATATGAGTTTTGAGCCCAGTGATTTCTTGCCAGATTTCTTGTAAATATTTTACATTAAGCGATTGTTTTTAAATATACCCTGTTTCACAATTCAGTGTCAAAATATAATTACTTTATATTTCGATTCCAGGATGTGCCGTAATTGGCAGCGGACGGAAAAGCAAGGCGGTGTCCTACCAGGACATCCACTCGGCGTACACGAAGCGCCGTTTCAAGCACGTGACCAGCAAGGTGGGCCAGTACATAGCGGAGATGGCTGCCCAGGATCAGAAGCGACACAGTGCGTCGGGCATGGGCTTCCAGCGGCACAGCTCCATGCCGGAATACCTGACGCCAAATTCGCGACGCGCCGAGGGCCGGGGTCACTTCGATGTCGAGGACGAGGACGAGGTGCCCAAGATGGATAACTCCTCCCAATCCTACACCAATTCGAGCTGCAGCTATGAGCGTATGCAGGCCGAAATTGAGAGTCTGCAGCAGGATAAGAAGCGCCTCCAGGCATACAACGATTTCGTGCAGCTGCGCCTGGACAAGAAGATGGCCGATATGATTCAGATGAGGCACAATTTCGAGACACTGCGCACCGAGCTAAGCGATTGCCAGCAGAAGCTGAGGCGCCACCAGAGCCACTCGTTGAGGTCCTTGAACTCCTGGCCGGCGGCGGGCATTGAAAAGGCCACACAAACGGACTTCCTACTGCCGGCCATCTGCTCCTCCGTCTCAGGAAATGGCCTGGCCCTGACCACGCCCCATCCGCATTCCGTGGGCAACCTCACCTACAATAGCAGCGATGGCTCCATTGAGATGGCCCTGCTCAGTGTGGCGCCCCCAGTTCGAATCCCCCAGAATCCGAGCCGGTGCGAAATGGTCAAATCCCTGGACTTCAGCAGCGTCAGCACAGAAGCTGATGGCGGCGGAAACGGTGAGGCTTGGTCTAGTCATCTTTTCTTTAAACAAGTACATTTCTTATTTATGTCATAATTAACGAACAATGTAAGCGTCGTTAACATATTTTTTCTTTGATTGCATGTACATATACTCTTAACTAACAAACCAAACCGCGAATTCTTCAGCACTAAAGAAACTCTATTTGAACCTGCTTACGTTGTTGGATTTTTAATTTAATAAAGTTATTCAATACTTTAATTAATATTTTTTTATTTTAATTACTGTCTATTCTTGAAATTCTTTACCATAAACAAAACTTACACTTCTCTTGCTTTTTTAATAACCAACTATGGTTTTTATCATTTAAATTATTTGCCATTATTTCGTTCCATGTTAAAGGCGAGGCTCGAGGAGACTCCTCATCTGGGACCCTGGCCAGAAGGGGACCGGCACCCAACAACTCGGAGACCAGTCAGCCCAGCAGCAACGACTCGGCCATTGAGGTGGAGGGCCGCGAGGAGGAGCGGACCTCCTTCAGGCAGTGGGGTCACCGGACGGATTCCGAGGGCATCTACTACTTCGACAAGCGCAACAACCGGATCATCGAGGTGCTGCGCATCAATCTCAGCCAGAACCAGAGTCAGGATACGAGCCAAAATCAAAGCATCAACGATAGCCAGGCGCAGCTGCTGGTGCAGTCGATGTCGCAGTCCCAAGCACAAGGGCATGTCCACTTCAGGACGAAAAGGACCACCCTGGGCAGCCGTATGCTCCGGCTTCTGGGACCCTGTGTTCGGTGCAGGAATGGTGACCCATTGAACAGTAGTAGTAATGCCACGTTCACGGTGGGATTGCCACCAATGCCGGAAGAGGTGTTTACAGACCCACGAAACGAGCGATAATAATTCCCCTATTTTATTTAGTTATTGGTATTTCATATATTGTTATTTTTCACGGTGTGATTGCCACCAATGCCAGTAGAGGTCTTTATAGAGTCACGAAACCAGCGAAGTCCACCTACTATTTTATTTATTTATTTGTATTTCATATCTTGTTATTTTATGTTGCATTTATTTATTTATGTCACCCGTATTCGATTAACCAACCATATATGCATGTGTAAACCAAATTAAAAATTCCAAATATTTTTGAAATTGCTCGTTTTATTATTTCAAATTTCGGTGTGGCCCAAATTTATTTCAAAATAAGAGGCTTTTTCGAGGTATTGTAGAGGAAATGTTAAATTTATTTCATTCCGAGTATATTTGCTTAGTTTAATAATAAATTTGCACATTTCCAGTTATAATGAACAACATCTGAGAGAAGAGTCTGGTGACAACTGACCTTCAAGCGGCGAGATCTCGGATACATTCGTTACCCTGGTAACATAGTTGAGAATGTATTCAAACAAATTGCCCGAAAACTTTTATATATTCATTTTCGTCACCTATTGAAATTATGTGACTGTACTGACTAGTCCATGCAGCATTTGTAGCTTTGGTCACACCGGCAGTGCCAGGGCCACAACTTCGGTCACACTGGCAGTGACAATTACTCGACTTGCGATTCAGGGCATTCGTCACCATCTTAACTCTGTGCACCTTTCTTCGACCCTTTAGCTCTGAAAATGGACATACGATACGCTCTTCGATTCAAGTTTGCTAAGGTTTATTGTGGGGTTGCTTTCTCGAATACACTTGCACGGCAATGAACGAACGCTTTTGCAGCTTCCACTGGTGGAATTGGCAATAACTACTCTCTATGCATTATATTATTTATTGTTCTGTTTTTTTATTGAGTTTTTTTAATTGTTTTTGTTGGTTTCTTTACACTTGTTTTTGTATTGTATTTCTCGTTTGTATCTTGTTTGCATAATAAATTATAGTTAAATTAAAAATAAAATGTTATCAAGTTAGTAATTTTTTTTAGGTTTTTAGGCGGGGGTGTGTTGGTGGTGCTGGTGGGTCGGGCGTTTTGGGGGATAAAGCGTTAAGGTCGTGGTTAGTCGATCGGCCAAGATGAAAACATAACAAACTAAATAAAGAGTGGGGCGATCGTGGGAGGTTGGGTGTTTGTTTTGGGCGTGGGCGTGGGTGTGGGGAAATGCTGAACATAAACAATAGGCGCAAACATTTTTTCTCTCTCTGCCTGTCCCTATATATATAGTCAATCGTATATATAGCTTATACAATTACTTAAGTGTTTGCTTGTTGGTTTCTTTTCGTTAATTATTTTACTACTAAAAATAAGTTTCTGCCTTATTTCCAACTTATTGTTTTGCGGTTGCAGTGTGTTGCAGTTTTCTTCTGGTTTTTATTTTGTCCTATTGGTTCGTATTTGGTTGCTCTTCTCCTCAACTACACATATCCAACTCTCTCAATATCAGCGTCGTCATATCGATATCCAATTCTGATCTAATCCAATCCAATCCAATTCAATCCATTCCCATCCAATCCAATCGAATTGCATTACTCTCTTTCTCGTCCCTCGTCTATTACAATCTACAGCTTCTGCATCCTTCGTCCATCCAACATCCTCTGGCTATAAAAGGGTTGAACTCCAGCTCCAATCCAGCTTCCACTCGACGACCAGCTGTGTTGTGGCTTACTTCTGGACCATCTTGACCAGCAGATCGGTGGAGAACGACTTGGGGCGCTCGATGGGCAGGCCGAGGGCACGATCCCAAACGAGGGAGGCCAGGACGCCGAGGGCGCGGGACACGCCGAACAGAACCGTGTAATAGTTCATCTCCTTCATGCCGTAGTACTGCAGCAGCACACCGGAATGGGCGTCTACATTGGGCCAGGGGTTCTTCACCTTGCCGGTCTCGGTCAGAATTGGGGGCACCACCTTGTAGATCTTCGACACCAGCTGGAACGTCTCGTCCTCGGGCAGGTGCTTCAACGCGAACTCGCGCTGGCAGGTGTAGCGGGGATCGGTCTTGCGGAGCACGGCATGTCCATAGCCGGGAACCACCTGAAAAGTGAGCAATTCGATTTGGTTTTAGTATTATGAACAACATCTATCTATATAACCTATACAATCGAAAACAATTATGTGACATTTTGCAGTCGACTTTCTATATGTTTTTGTACTGATCATCTTATTACGATCAGCTTGTATTTCATTTGTATTTAAAATGCTTATTTTAATATTATTTAATTTGCAATATTTTTGCACTTTATACCAACATTTTAAATATAAAGCAATTTTAAAGCTGTTCCAAATTTATTTTGACCATAAAACACACTTTTTAAAGAGGCGTATCCAAAAATACAACGTTATTCATGCCAACAGAAATGCTCAACAAGAACATATAGATAAGCTATAGCTAAATTTATGGCCATTGTTTTTGTTTTGAAATTGTGTTTTCTTGTGTTTGCTCATCATATAATCATTTTTGTGCTCTTAATTATATAAAGTGAAAAGCAGCAATGAAAAACAAATCTTTAATTAACACAAATAATCAACGTAAAACAAAATATCAAACAAATATGTTCTTATAATCATAGCAAATTATGTAAGCTTTGAAAACAATTAGGTTAAGTTTAGGCAATTTATTTAGAAAATGAAACTCCATGATGTAATACTTCGGAATAAAACCATTACCATGGGAATTTTTAGATTGTAGATTGTCAATCAACAAGTAAATAATTAATAATTATGCCTAAGATAAGATTACTATAAACTTGAGCTGTTAGTAAACGGTTCATTTGCTGCTTATAATTTCAATTCAACAAGATGATTATGATCTTTAAATGCTTTGGTTTATTGTCATATATTTAGGCAACCGCTGCATCGTTTACAATTAGCTGGTGCAACAACTTTGCAGTTGTTTTGCAGATTACCATACACTTAAGCTGATTGCAAGCGATGCATTTGGTGCATATATTTTCCATTCAACAAAGTGATTATGAGCTCTCCATTTTTTGGATTTTAATATATGTCTATGCAGCCGCTGCATCGTTTACAGCAACTTTGCAGGTTACAAGGAAAAAAAGTATATGCATATGCGCATTGAAAAGCCCTTACCTGTCCAGACTTGAGGGTCTTCCAGATGTACTCCTTGAGCTGCTCCTCCGAGGGGTTGTTGCCGGCCTCCTTCTGCAGCTTGCGCAGCCACACGAGCACCTCCTGGTTGGCCAATCCGTGCAGGGGACCGGCCAGACCGTTCAGGCCGGCGGCGAAGGAGAGGTAGGGATCGCTGAGGGCCGAGCCCACCAAGTGAACGGTGTGGGCGGACACGTTGCCACCCTCGTGGTCACTGTGGATGGTCAGATAGAGACGCATCAGCTCGGTGAAGGGCGCGTTGTCATAGCCGAGCATCTTCACAAAGTTGGCGGACCAATCCAGGCTGGAGTCAATCGAACGGGAACCCTTGCCGCCGCGATAGGTGTTGCAGTAGATGGTGGCCGCCACCACGGGCAGCTTGGCAATCAGATCCATGCTGTCCTCGTACACGTACTCCCAGTACTTGCTCTTGTGCACACCATCCGAGTAGGCCTTGGCGAACTTGCTGTCGTGATTCAGGGCGGTCACTGCGGCGGCGAACTGCGACATCGGGTGCAGGGTGGTGGGCATGTTGTTCAACATGGTCACCACATGCTGGGGCAGGGCAGCTCGGTCGGCCCACTCGCGGGACAACTGTTGCACCTGGGACTTGGTGGGCACCTCGCCGGTCAGCAGCAGCCAGAAGAGGCCCTCGGGCAGCGGCTCGGTGCCGCCATCGGCGGCCGGCAGCACCTTTTGGCACTCGGGAATGGAGAGGCCGCGGAAGCGGATGCCCTCGTCCGCATCCAGCACCGAGGTCTCGGTGACCAGGGCCTTGATGCCGCGCATGCCGCCGTACATCATGTCGATGGTCGTTTCGCCCATCTTGGTGGCGCCATGCTGCTTGCGGAAGTTCTTCACGCGCTCCTGCTCCTGGGGCACCTTGGCGGCCAGCACGTCGCGCAGGCTCCGCCCATCGGCGGCGATCATGCGGACATAGGCTCCCACATTAGGCAGTTTCTAGAAAAGGGATCAAGCGAGGAAAAACATGAGCATCAGTTTGGGGGCTTTTCGTTTTTAACATAACAAGAAGAGATGAGTGAGTCATGAAAGCTTTGTTTTCGGGGGACTTTACATTTAGTTACTCGAAATTCCCATATATTTCAAGAACCCAAAGCAATATTTACACAAAGGCAACCAGTTTTGACAAAGGGGAATAACACAAAGTGTATTTTGAGTTTTAATTGATTTTAAATAAATCCACAATAATACAACAGTATAAGATTAAATAGTGACCTAAATAAATAGGACCCGAGCATTCCTTAAGCGTACGAACAGCTTGTAAATATTCTGTCTCAAGGGAATTTGATCCTCCAAATAAACAAATCCCAACAAAGTAGCCATAATAACAAACGTTTGTTTTCAAATAGTGACCTAAATAAATAAGACCCTGCAATTTGAGAACAGTACAATCAACATGTAAATATTGGAGACATTTTATTTATTCGACAGACTGTAATATTTTCTGTCCCAAAACAATTGGATCTTGCAAATAAACATTGTCCAACAAAGAAGCAATAACAAGTATTTGTGTTCCGTTGAACAGGTGAACAGGTTGATCTATAAGGTTTAACAATTTTTTCTTTTCAAGAACTTAAAGATAAGAAGATTATTTGATCACATCATTAAGTATTACGTAATAAAAATATCTATATCTATACACAACAAAAGTCTTTAAAATCGAATTGGTATTTATTAATTTCGATATTTATTAAAAGCTATCGTTAGTTATCTATCAAAGTATCGCTGCCTGTAATCGTGTGAATTAAAAGCAGTCTGGGGAAAGTGCAAAATAAATCGGAATTATAAAGATTACAAATAGAACTTGATTTAAAGCCCCACACAGAGCATATAAACAATCCCGCTAATCCGCTTAAGCCTGAGAAACTAACGAACGAGCACTTCCGATCAATGTTATCGATTGAAATCGGCATGTGCATAAAGTTAGCAGTACAACTTTCAAAATCTAATCTTTTTTTTTTACCATAATTTGCCGTTAATTATCCGTAAATTATTCGTGAAAGAAAAAAATTTGCCGCTCAATTTTTTTAAAAGTTATCCGATGTTCTGCTAACTTGATATCAAGTTAGCAGTACACAAAATTAAACTTTAACTTTTCGAAAAATTTCTTTTGCAGGAATTTGCCGTTAATTATCCGTAAATTATTCGTGAAAGAATAAAATTTGCCGCTCGTGTTTTACTATTTTTTTTAAAACAAACCCTGTGTTCTGCTAACTTGATATCAAGTTAGCAGTACACAAAACTAAACTTTAACTTTTCGAAAAATTTCTTTTGCAGGAATTTGCCGTTAATTATCCGTAAATTATTCGTGAAAGAATAAAATTTGCCGCTCGTGTTTTAATATTTTTTTTTTAACAAACCCTGTGTTCTGCTAACTTGATATCAAGTTAGCAGAACACAGGGTTTGTTTTAAAAAAAAAATATTAAAACACGAGCGGCAAATTTTATTCTTTCACGAATAATTTACGGATAATTAACGGCAAATTCCTGCAAAAGAAATTTTTCGAAAAGTTAAAGTTTAATTTTGTGTACTGCTAACTTGATATCAAGTTAGCAGAACATCGGATAACTTTTAAAAAAATTGAGCGGCAAATTTTTTTCTTTCACGAATAATTTACGGATAATTAACGGCAAATTATGGTAAAAAAAAAAGTTTAGATTTTGAAAGTTGTACTGCTAACTTTATGCACATGAAATCGGCTGTTTTGAACGTCATTGAACGGCGCTTTCAAGTACAAGGCGAAACGCATATAGTAAATAATACCCCGTCTGTGTGGCAGTCTAAGCTTCGCTGATAAAGCTGCACTCGGCACTCGGTCGCTATGTCAACAATATATGTATTGCCATGACTCAACTCAACTTAAGTCAACCCAACTCAGTGGGGCGTCAACGAACTGTGTGCCACAAACAGATGCCGCCAATTAATTCAATTCCACCTAATTGGCCGTTCAGTGAACCGCCCACAACACCTGAATCAATCAAAAGTTTTTGAATTTTTTTTTATATTTTTTCGGAAGCTATCAAGTGACCAAAGCTCAAATCAGAAAGCCAGATGCAAACCAATTTATGTTGATTTGAGGGTATATCCGGTTTGGGGCTCGGTTTAGAGGGGTGTTCCGAAAACACTTATAGAAAGAAAAGATTCCAAGACCATAAAAACAATGACTTTAAAAATAATTCAAAAGCATAATTCAATAAATATTAAAAACTTTTGTTTAGTCTAAGAAGAGTTTCGGGATAAAGATCAATAAACATCAATAAAGTATGCAAAAATTCAACTTCGAATTGAAAAAAGAAAATAAAATGTAAATTTGAAACCCCCTCGCTGGACGCCACTGGTGATCTTTTGCCACGCGTTGGCATTTTGTCAAATAAAACGAAACGAAATGGAATTCCGCCGAGCTGGGTTTCAAGCCCGAGAGTCCAATTTCAATTCCGATTCCGCTCGCCAGGCGCAAAGTGCGATTTTATTTTTGATTGACAGCCGTAGTTGCCCCCCTTTCGCCAACAGAATCGCACCCATAATACCCCTCGGTTTTTTTTTTTTCCTTTTCTGGTTGTGCGGCCAGTGGGTCAACAAATTCAATTAACCAAGTGAACTTGTGGCGCCGCCTGCAAAATTGAATTGCATGATTTGCGGATCATTTGATTTGTCAACCAACGGACCGGTTTTCTCATACATAAAGCCCCAAATTCATTGATAAATTACGTTTTGCCAGCCCGACGTGCATATTAATTACCGATAATAGGCGAGTAACGTACCAAAAACAGGTTGATATCGCTGGAAAGAAAGAGGGCGGGTGGTAAAGTTGGTTGCCAACCGCAAATATTGGTTTCCGTTACCACAAAAGAAGCACTGAGACAAAAATGTTTGCACATTAGGCTAATACTTTTAAATTATTTTCGCTAACAAAAACTAACGATGTTAGAATTTAAAAAAATTGACTAAGTTTTTAGCTAGAAAATATCAACTAGTCCAAATTTTAAAACAATGATATTATGTATAAAATTTATCTTAATAGCTTTTTAAACCATTGCAAATATGAACGAGAACTGATTTTTTTGAATTCTCAAAAATGGTATAGTTTCAAATGTCCCCCCCATTTTTTTGCTGTGTAGTGTGAAATCGGTAACCTAAGAAAACGTGAAAAACGTCGTTTTGTTGGCGGTGCAGCAGCAAACCGCAAAGAAAGACCATATTTCCCCCAAGAAAATGCTAATTGAGCTGTCAAGTGTGCGGGTTTTGTGCTTTGAATGGTAGAGAAAGGCTTGCAGAACATATTCAAAAATGAAACTTATTGACCACCCTTCACTGTACGTCTGCTATCTAATCGCTTTGCTATTTTCTTTTCAATTTCTTTTTTTGGCTTCTTTAAAATATGCCTTAAGCTAACCGAGAATACATTTGTATACAATTTGGAGGGGAACCATTATCTGCCTCAGAGGCGCGCGTTCATCTGCTGATAAGCCAAAGCCCCCGAGAATATGGAAAAGTATGTGTGTAGTATGTAGTTTGTAGTATTCCAATTCCAAATGGATTTCAAGGTCTCACGCGCTGGCAATTATCGCATGTCTAACTAGTCGGCGGTTGCGTTGTCATCAAGGAAGCGTTTCGCGTGTTTTGGCGGCGCCGGCAGACTTCCTTTCGCTGCCCCGAAAGATCGAATGATCCAAATACCCGGATTATGCAATATATATGTATATTGTATATATATATTCTCGATATGATGCCTTGAAAAACCCGGGAAAGCCTCGTGGAGCCACGAGAACAGAGCAGAGTTTTCATCGAGGTGAGCCGCCGATGACCCCGTCAGTGGAGATGGAATCAAGTGTTCTCACACTCAGACTACAGTGATTTCTCTGCTATCAAGAATTTCAGTTTTGTCTGACTCTTGAGATTGCATTTAATGGCATTTTACTTTGCATTTTATACGATTTTAATTGGAGTGCTTGCAAAAGATACATGGGATTATAATAGGAAATTAACTCCATGCAACTAAAAATCACATTAAACTGAACAAAAAATTGGTAATTTCCGAGCGATCACTGTAGTTCAATTGCATGGCATTTGAATGATCATCACGAAAACTGTTTGATCTCGCTTTGAATGGGGGGTATTATGAAGGGGTTCGTGGATTTCAGAACCTTGGGTTCTCCTAGCCTCGCGTGACGTATTCAATTCGGTTTAATGATTTCTGCTATTAGAGACCGCCTGTCAGTTGTCTAATAATTGCAGTCCGAGTTAATCGTCTTAATTAAGTTTAGTGCGCTGTTCGCCATTCTCTATAATGCCTTCTCTCTATATATCCTCCCATATATATATATATATATATTTTTTATTGTGTCTCCCGCCACAGATGCCGAAAGTAAACACACATCATACAATCGCATCGCATTGAAAGTACCGCGTGACGTAATCCCATTCGGATCGGATCAGTTGAACAAACTTCAGACGACTGTTGTTGCCGGGTGCGATTTTTTTCCCTTTAGTCAGTTAAAAGCAGTAAAATTCTGACTAAGCCAAAGATCATAATAACTAAATTGTCGTAAACAGAAACAAATTTGCATATTACTTCGGTTGGCTATATGTTCACGAAAAGAATATTATAATATCAAGAAATTTTTTTAAAAACATAACTAGTGAACTGATGATGTGGATACATAAAAATATATAGTATAAGGACATCAACTTTATCTTTTACTGTCAACATTTTGCCCCAGCCCATCAATCATTCATATACAGATACATTTAAGTATCTTGTATTAACCCGTCTTGAAGTTCTGTTTTTATTTATGTGTTGACACCAAATTTGCAAGTTGAGCCCTGCTCATTTGCGCATTGCGAAATCGCCTAAATATAAACACAAATATTTGGTCGTGTTTTTATCACGAACAAAATAAAACTAATTGAGTTAACACCTTATATTCGCTTTCCCATTCCCATTACCAGTTGGTGGGGGAGGGGGGGTTTTTTTTGCGTGTCCGTGCTATCAGCGATATGGCGACGTCTACCGATCATGTGCCCAGCAGCAAATTTGTCACGCTTATCAGGCCAAAATAAAAGGGGTTATATAGGGGGGTTTGTATGTAGAAACGTATGTATGGCAGAAGAACAAGACAAATGGAGTGCACGAGCAACAAATTATTAGCTACTGCACACAATCCTGATATTTCCTCATTGATTTAGCCACATTACTTTGGATTAAACGTGTATAGCATTAGCAGCTACATATGTATGACAAGAGCATTTAGTATTGTTAAACAATTGGCTGTGTCTTGGCAAGGTGACATTTTTAATGAGGCACTTCAATTGCACAACTCTGAGATTAAAACATAGTATTGAGAATTGCAATCGATAGCGATCATTGCACTTGTGGAAATTATTCAGCATTCAATGTTGGTTGTGTAAAAAAAAGATACTGATAAGAAATAACAATGTTTTATTATGTTTAACGTATAGTTCAAATGAAATCAAATAATTCGAAATAGCTAAATACAATTTATGGCATAGATAAAAATGCAAATCTGATAACAGTGGTTTTGTCAAGAATTTGTATATGTTTCGAAATGGTTTTGTATGTATTTATATAATGTTGGGAGTTCTTAAAGGTAATACCCGCAAAGATGTGATATTCTGGGGTTCCTCTCTTTATCTCGGGACCCTCAAACTTTCCATGACGCCCGTTAGCCTAAACGGTGTTATCTCGAGCATAACCAGAGTTCTGGATTGGAATACCCAGGTGTGGAAAAGGTCCACTTGAGCTTTGCCCAACGGTCATAAAATCCCGATTTAGATTCCCTAATCGAAAAATGCGCTGCGGCCGTAAAACTTGTCTGTATACCGCGTATAAATTATGCATTTGCTCTTATGCAATCGCTTGATCATCTGTTTACTTTTTCCGTTTTTTTTTTTTTTTTTTTTTTTTTTTTTTTTAACCCCTCTGCACTCTCTTTACTTTCTACTCTCTGCAACTACTCTCTTTTGGTTGGTTAAAGGGTCGTGGGCGTTACGTAAGAATCGTCACGATTTGTGACGTATTAGCGGAGGGGCGATAAAAATTTCGCGTGTTGCCATTTCGTCAAACTATGTACGTCAAACGCAAATAAAAACAGTATCTCTTTGTTTATTGCTTAAAATACTATATGCAAGCAAGACAAAAACCACAATTCGCTAATTAGTTGCCTAAAATTAACAAGAAACAAATTTTAATGTTAAATTTACTGCAAGTAGACAACAAAAATAAACTAAGCCGATTTCCAAAAAACTTCTGTAGTCTAACATTTACGAAATTTATTTATAGCCAAAACGAGTAAAATGCAAAAAATAAAAGGGAAATTTATATAAAACGCCTCAGTCGACGTCGGTGTTTTTTTTTGGCACTCTACCAGCGCCGGCAGAATAGGAAGAAAAAGAATTTAGGAGTGTGCATAACGTTTTGGCAAAATCTACACTGCAAGAAATGATTCTGTTGAGTTTTGTTTACAAAAATTTTAATTTAAAACTTTGATTTAATAGCTTTAAAGCGCGAAAATAGCAAATGTTATTTGCTTATTTGCAACATAAACTGTTAAAGGATTTTCCATTATACGATTTGTCCTCACTGATTAATCTTACAAAAGCAAGAAGTTGTTTTGAACTTCTTCATTAATAGTAACTGAATAGTGACCTTATTTTTCCCGGTGTAAATATTACCCAACGCAGTTCAAAGAAGAGTAAAAACACCCCCAAAAAATCAAAAGGAGGCTCGTCCTGCGAGCCCTTTTTGTGTGTGTACATGTCTGCAAGCCTTCTGTGTATGTGTGTGATATTGATTTTTCAATTATCATTTGGTAAATTCTTTTCTTATGGGTTTTTTTTAGTAAGCATTATGCAATCCACACACATGCAAATGTGCAATGCCGGTGGGCGGTGGGTGGTGAGTGGGCGTACTCCTCCTTCTGCTTTAAGGTCATTCGGCGGACACTTCTTTTGCCAGAAAGAGATGGCATTTCTTTTTTTTTTTTGGCAACAACAACAACGTGACACGCATGGGAAACGGAACAAAAATGAGAGAAAATATGTTACTCTCTGTTTTTTCCCCTCCCTTTTGCTCTCTTTTTCTTAATATCGCTCTCTCTGCGCCGTGGCATTTGTTTTTGTTGTTGTAAATTTACAAGAATAAGGCCAAAAAATGTTTAAGCCGGACTTGTGGAAATTTACCACAGAATAAGAAATGGGCGGGGGCGGGCCAAAAAAGATAAGTTCGTTAAACCCGAAAAGACCAAGTTTTATTTTTAGAGGCATTCCGATGTTGCCAAAAAAACAGCTAGGCGAATTTCATTTGGCGATTATGTAATGTATTAGAACACATACACATACTTTGGGACTTATCATTTGCCAACAACAATACAATGGAAGTTTCTTAATCGCAAGCACATGGCTGGAAATTCTTCTTTTTGTATTCCAGCGTGACGTGCGTGGAGGCAGAAGAAGAAGAGGAGGAGGAGTAGTAGGAGTAGTAGGATAAGAAGGTGTTAACAACAAAAGCGAAACACGACACACTTAACAGTTATCAAACTGGAGGGAAAGGTAATGGAATCCCAGGAAGTGATGGGAACGATACACTTAGCGAAAATCGAAGTAATAACTCACCTGCGCCTCGGATAATTTGCGTGCGGAAATGCGATAGAGCGACATGGCAATGCGATTACGATACGATTACGGCTGCGAGTTGAAGAAAAACACTTTCGCCTTGCACTGAAAAAACACACACACAGAGAAAAAAATTGCCTTTCCTTTTTCTGGAAGTGTTCTTTTAATGTGGGGCTCTTCAGCGAAAAGATTTCTTTCTCGTTTAGCAGCTGCGCGGCAACTGAAATGGGGCCATGGCGCCAATCGCGGGTTTTATTTTCCTTAGTTTACTAATCGGAGTCATCGATGTTTTCAAAATCGATGTTTCATCGATATTTGGCGGATCGAATTGGAATCGCCTTTTTCAATGTTTTTTTTACTCTCTCGCTCTCTCTTTTTGTTTGATCGACGTTTTCCTAACATATAGCTGGTAGAAAATTGGCAAACATCGATGTTTTCAAAACATCGGTTTTATTGATGTTTGGCGGGGCGACATCGATGTTACTCCATCTCTACTCTGCTTTCCCTCTGCTGCAGCGCTGCCTATGTTAGAACTGATCATACATAGAAACGTAGGAAAACGATAATACAGGTATTTAATTGGCAACTGAAGCAAGGTCACACTAAAGGCTGGCTGCTACGGCACTCCAACACCCACGCTATTAAATTACGCATGTTAACCATTTTGTAGCCGTATTTTCTAGAAATAAAAGGGAATTCGAGCTTGGGGCTGACACCTGCTAATATATTCTCGAAAGTCTCATTTAAAACTGTATTTTTTATCAAAGTATACACCCCCGCTTTTCAGCATATTTAAATCCCCTCGCTGACAGTGCAATATTGCTATGGAACTTTACCAGTCAGTGGTAAACAAGCAGTGTGCGCGTAGGCCGCGTAATTTAAACTAAAATTATAACGTAAATGAAGAAAAAGAAATAATGACGTAGCACTTATGGGAGTTCATTGATTAATTTCGGACTATCTTAATAGCATGCAGTGTGAGGCGTGGGCGGTTATTTTGAAAGAACTTACTAGCTCGCCTTGTTGCGATTCAGTAAATGGCTCTTGCTCAGGATTCGACGTTTGTGGCTGCTCCTTCAGTTGTCCCGTGACGTTGTCTTCCTGCTTCGAGCCCAAACGTTGGAAACCGAAAGGTTTGACATCCCAAATTGACTTTTTAGTCATCGAACGGCATAAACTATGGCCCAAACAGGCATTCACAAGTCTCGGGACAGACATTCTTGTTTCGACCGTAAAAAAAGGGAATATATTTTCAACGTGATGTCTTTGTTTTGCTTTCAAAGGAATAAAAGAACTAGTGATGTAAAAATGGGATTGATTTTGACAGGACACAGAAAGAGTAAAACTAGAGATGTTATCGATTGATTATATAAAAATAAGAAAACAATTTTTATTAAACTTTTGACTCTATAATTTTAACATAAAATTGAATACATTTTACGTTTATTCGTCTTAAAATTCTCTCTACTCCACTTAGATTATTTTTGAGCCATATTACAACAACAAAAACTCTCAAAAACCAAAGGAGAACGAAATAAATCAAATCAAGACTTTTCGGGCCAATCGTCACATATATATGTAATTAAAACAAAAATGGTTTCCTTTAAAATTCGATTGTATGAAAATCAAGACCTTTTTTTATATTCTCGACTCAGATGTTTTTAAAATCCAAATTTTAAATCTTACAATAGGTGTGGCCCTAACATTACAAAGTCGGAAACATCGATAGGATCGAAAAAACATCGATATTTGTGTCAGCTGTAACAGCCTCTGGTCACACTGCCCTGGTGTTATGCAAAAAACTACATTTCATTTTTTTGACATTTCGACAGGTTTTTTCCTTTAACTCGAGCGTAAGTGTGGATATTATATACGGGGATATAGTCGACTGATAGATCCGATCCCCAGCAGGAGTCACCATGGCGACGGCCGTGCCGCATTGCCCCCCAAAACAGGACCTTCCACCACCGGGCGGCTACAAGAAGATCCCCTTTGCCCGCGTGCCACCGAAGAGCTACTTCACAGGTGAGCTTTATATCCGCTTTATCTGCGATATCTGTAGGTTCCCGAGATATATATGTATATGTGTGCCCCGACAGGCTTCACCACAATCGGGACCTATGTGGCTGTTACGGCCGTTGGCCTGGGCATCTACTACTTGACCGCCAAGAAGGTGAAGCGCGACGAGATCGAGATGCGCTCCGCCCAGAATGTGATCTTCCCCATTTTGATTGCCGAAAGGGATCGGGAGTTCCTGCGCCAGTTGCGCCGCAATCGCGACGAGGAGGCCGATCTGATGAAGAACGTGCCCGGCTGGGAGGTGGGCACCTGGTATGGCGAGCCCGTGTTCAAGACCCTGCCCGAGGACACCCTGGTCACGCCCATTTTCAAGGAGTTCTACGCCCACTCCGACTGGAAGTCCTATGCCAAGCGTGCCCACTTGAAGCTCTGGTCCTAAACTCCTAAATAATGGGTCTAGTTAATGGATTAGTTAATGCCTAAGCCTATTAATCATCGATTGTGAAAGCCGCCTCCCTCTTTTTTTGTTTGTAGACTCGCCTAAGCGCTAAATATCACCCAATTATATTGTCAGATTGGCTGAAATATCGAATGTATTGTTTTTGTCCCGGAGATCCGAGGTTACCAGAGGTTTTTTTTTCTGAAAGGGGGGGCGTTGCCGTCCATCTGGAAAATGGTCTAAAGCAGTGCTCAAAAATGGCTAAAAATAACTTGCTTTAGCTAAGGGGAATCCCATTTGGTTTGTTTATGCAAAGGGAACATCTTATATCATAGAGGTATACATGTTGTGGACAAATACCACAATATTTTCCTTGTTTTTATAAAGTTGTAATTGAAAGTGTTTGGAAAGGTATCGATTTGCAGTGCGAGATTATTATTTAAAAATTTAATGAGAAGTAAACATACACAACTAAAGTTTACAACAACATTTATGAACTAGACGATCAAAAAAGTTTAAGTATTTACGTTTTTACATTATTATTAAGAATGTTTACAAACAATTTATTTTGTTAACATCAGAGAGACAAAAGTAAGCAAATTTTTTTTCATAGACTAAATTGCTATATATATCTTCTTCAATATAAAATACCAATATATAAATCTTTTGAAAATGGAAAAGACTCAAAATAATCGCTTTCGAAATTTATAAGTTTAGTGTTTTTATTGAATTCATAAACGATTTGACGCGCGTTTGTGTGCCAGCATTTCGGTTTGTGGTTATTACACAATAGCGGGTGTTTTGGGGCTCTATCATTAAGTAGTCGTAATTAAAAGTAAGTAATATATATCTATACATTGACCAGGCTCGTGATCCGTGTGTGTCCAACGTCCATCGTCTATCGTCCGCCTGATCATCTGATCATCATTCCTCCAATTTATCTCTCATATTTTAACGCCGATATAGGTAAACAAATAAAAAAAAAAACGCTCTCCTTTGGAATTGGTTGAAGGAAGATGACGTTGAGGCCCCAATAAAAGCGTGTGTGTGTGTGTGTGTGGTGTTGTGTTTTGTTTTGTGTGTGAATAGATGGCCAGCAGCTGCTCCTTCCTGTCATAAATTAAGTGGTCCTGGCTGGCTAATCATGATTTCGAGCGATCATCATCCGATGCTCCTCCTGCTTCTGATCGTACATCTGTTCCTGCTCCTGCTTCCGCTCCTGCTTCTGCTTGATAACAACATAACGCACTGGCGGCGGCGACTCCCGCTCCTTCCGCTCCTCCTGCTTGTCCTAATCCGCTGTCGGAAGCTGCTGCCGTCGCCGCCAGTTGCCGTCACGTTGCGGCCGCTTCTACTTCATGTCGCGACGCCGCTTGATGCTGCCATCGCAGGTGGGCAAATGGCGCTGCAGGAAGCCCTCGAAGACGAACTTCCTGCCGCAGCGCTCGCAGCTGAACTCGCGCTTCTCCTCCACCTGCTGCTTG
This sequence comes from Drosophila elegans, assembly GCF_018152505.1. NCBI lineage: Eukaryota > Metazoa > Arthropoda > Insecta > Diptera > Drosophilidae > Drosophila > Drosophila elegans. The sequence goes on along the minus strand of NW_024545513.1, from coordinate 6,721,391 downwards.
TGCTGACGCAGTGCCTCCGCATTGGAGTACTTGTCGCGGCAGGCATCGCAGGCGTAGCGTCGCTTCACCTGGCCCACATCGAAGACCACCGTAAAGTTTTGGGTGCAGAAGGCGCACTGGAACTCCTTGACCACCACCTTCTTGCCGCCGTGTTGGGCGGCCAAGGCGACCGCCTCGGCCTCCAGCTTGTCCTGATGCTTGTGCGACTCCATGTGGGCGGCGTACTTGCCCTCGTCCACGAACTTGCGATAGCAGCGGGTGCAGCGGAACGGTTGCTCGCCCGTGTGCCGCATGATGTGCTCCTTGAGGTAGGCCACCGAATTGAAGACCTTGCTGCACACCTTGCACTTGCGATCCTCGGCGGAGACCTCGTTCCTTTGGCGCAGGCAGGCGCGCATGTGGAGCTTCAGGGAACCGGCGGCACTGTAGCAGTTGCCGCAATTGGGGCAATAGAACGTCTTGTTGCGGGCATGCGGATCCTGTTCGGCCTGGTCGATGGTGCTCTCGAAGACAATGGAGCCAACGTCGTCGTCGTCCTCGTCCACCTCGCCCTCCTCGTGCTCCACGGTCACGATCTCATCATCCTCGTGGTCGTGCTCCAGTTCCTCGCCCTCCTCCAGTTCCTCCTCCTCCTCGGGCTCCTCCTCGTCCTCCTCGTGCTGGCCATGGATATTGGGCACTATGTGGAGGATGGTGTGGGTGCCATCGCCCTGATCGATGGTCTCCACCTCCTCGACGGTGCTGTTCTCCACCAGCTGCTGCAGGGTCACCGCATGGCCATTCTCGTCGATGATCACCTCCTGGGCATTGGCCAGTGCCTCATGCTCCCGATCGCTGAGCGTCACCACCGCCGTCTCGGTGTCATCGTCCTCGGTGGTGGTGTAGGCATACGTGTACTGCGTCTCCTGGCCGTCGTCCTCGTGCTCGTGCTCCTGATCCTCGGGCTCCTCCTCCTCGACATTGGGATCGTGTTGGATTAGCACGGGCACGAATTCCTCCTTGACCGTGGAGTACTTGACACGCTTGGCGTTCATTTTGCTGGCGATTGTGGGGCTGTAAGGCGGATTGGGTATGTAGGTCCTTGTTTCCTGCTCCTGGTTTTCGGCTGATCTGACAGGCTTGTTTTTTTTTTTTTTTCGTCCGGCTGACAGCTCCTCTTTCCACTTCCACTCCCGTTCCCACTCTCCGCTCCTCTTCCCCTTCGACACGCTCTCTCTGCCTCTGTCGCTACGCTGGAATCCGATTCGGAATCGCAATCGCAATCTTCTGCCCTGACCAGCTGGAGTGCAATCCTCTCCTGCTTTTTTGGCGGCCTTTCGCTCTGCGTTTTTTCCACAATAGTCAACACTTATTTTTCGCGAGATCGGGTAGTTTTATTCGTCACGATTTTACTTTTGTGGCAACTTCGGCAAAGATGGTGGACACTGGAAGCAGAGCTGCATGCGGTCTGGCCCGCCGCTTGATGGATTTTTTGGTGCGTTTTTGGTTTGCCAACGGTCTCTGGTATTTTTTATTCGCTCTTTTCTATCGGCACTGTTATCGGCGCATTAATCGATAATCAGCGTGGTGTGGCAACGCCTGAAGATTGGCGCGCATTTTAAATTGTCGTTACAAAGGTAAGTTTTTTTTAATTTATTAAAAACTAATTAAACTAATTAATCAAAGCATAAGAAATTCGTATTATTGTAAGTTTTTAAATTATTTTTGAATTTATGTATTTAACATATTTATATAAGAAATGCTTGCAGTCAAAAATAAGTAAAATTGTTTACATGTTTTCTTTTTTCTAATATTTTTCGATTTACAAATGAATTTCTATATTAAGCTAAACTTTCAGAATTTAACTAAATGAAGAAACTTCTGATCTTAAGAAATTGTTATTAACATCGTTAAAGGGACTTTATATGTTTCTCATCAAATGAGGACAATCTTATGATTAAAGATAATTGGTAAAATTATTAAAGTATTAATAGTATGAATTCACTGAAAACCCTGTTATATAATTTTTTTGTTTTATTTAATCGTAATGAAAAAGTAAAGCTGCTATTATTTGCATTCAAAGCGGTGCATATTTATCTAAAAAGATTTCAAGAAACACCCTTCTAGCCCCATTCCCCCCATATTCCCATTTTCAGCGCTACAAAGACTTAAAGACGTGCCCTGTCGTGAGGAAGATGTCAGGGAAATCGGCGAGACTATTTTCGCCATTGCATTTGTCACGTCGCCAAGCAATTTTTGCTTGTGGCTGCGATCAGTGGTCACTAAAAAATTCGCCAGCGCCGCAACATCTAAAATTAGACCAGCTATATGTGGACATTGCACTTACAGTTTGGCCATTCGGCATTCATCTGCTTATTGTTCTGCCCAGTTCTCGTTTTCTTGTTTTTCGCGGCATTTTTATTAGCGGGTGTGTCACTTCTTGACAGCCCCCTAAAACGACCTTGAACCAATTATCGCCGATTGACGATCGATCGGCGATGTCGGAAAAGCTCGTAACTGACTCAGCCGAACGTCAATTGAAGATCATTCAGCGAATTCCCATGAATGGAAAGTTTTTGCTCGTTTAACCCATTGGATATTATTTATTTAGCCATACTTCCTTTAACACACAAGTCATTCATTTTTAGTACCTCTAGAAAAAGCAAAGAAATTAAAATAAACAGTTCAATGTAAATGGCTTTGAATGCACGTATTTTTTTTAGCACTTATGTACTTACTATTTTAACTTAGCTCGGTTAACTTTGACCATAACGAATGGATTATTTTCTATATGGTCGTGTGTGTTGGGACCCATAGAATTGTTGATATTCGAGTCCTCACTTTTTGGCTCCACACTTTACGTTACTGTTTTTTTTGTTTATTTGACATAATTATGAAAATAATGATAAATACTATATCTTTTATATTTTAATTGTTTTAGACTTTAAGATGCTAGAGTATCGACGTAACCAAAGATAGTTGATTGGTGCGGAAAAAGGGTTAATGACGCAGTATCACATGAGAGCCAAGATTACAATCCAAATATTCCAAGTCAATTGCGTCAGTGTCGGTGGAGAGTACAGAGTTCCAAAGTACTATAAATATTGCTATATGGGGGTTCCGTTACCCATCATCGATTTCTGATTGGGGGACTGGGGTGAAAATGCAAATCTGTGTCAATTTAGCTTAACGTATCGTAGTCATGACGTTTCCGTCTAGATGAATGAATTGACAGTTGCATCAGAGCATATTAAATATTATTTAAGTTTTTTTTTTTTATTTTCTAGATTAGCAAATGAAGATTGTGGGTATATAGTATTAGTGATGGCTATAAAATGCTTAAATTATTTAAAATGACATGCCTTTTTACATTGCCTTTTACAATCATTAAATCCATAATTTTGAAAGGAAATATATTTAAGTTTAAAATCGACGTTGATTTAATAGTTTTATTCCATCTCAAAACCGTTGTATGAAAACATGATAACTAGCTTGTATATGAACAAATATTTATAAATTGATAAGGAATTTGCGGTAGGTTAGATGAGTGCCCCATTATCGTACACTTTCCGCGAATTGCCCCAATATAAAAATATATGCCAGGGGGTAAAGTGGCTCGGGTCTTATATTCTTGACTTAAGATTTTCACAATTCTACCAATATCAGCGATCACTCAACTACTTGAGCTAGAAACGGACCAAATAGCCAAAGCTATGAGTAATAGTTGCTTACAAAAAGGGCTCCGCGATTCTATAATCTTCCATCATATCGTCATATCGTTTCGAATTTCAAGTTTAATTGCCATCAAATCAGATATCAAATCTGATAACGAGCTTCAAAGAGGTTCTAAGTTTTGATTCTTAAGCATAAGCTTTTGGATAATACAAAATTAAATACATATAAATGTATATTACTCATTCAATACATCTATGTATGTGTCGTATTTTTCAAACAAACATTTGTTTCTTCAAGCATCTATTAAAATATTTGTATGACTAATTTGTTCACAAATTCTTCAATTTCTTCCTTGAATAACAGCTCTAAATTGCTTTCCCATGCAGCTTTAATTCAATGATTGGCTGCAAATTTATTGTTTCAATTTGATTGAAATCGATTCGAATGCACAGCAAAACGTTACCAGAAATATCTGGAAAATTCCAGGCCTTTTCGAAATGCTCAAATTAAAGTGAAATGCTATAGTATTTGGGCTTTATAGTAGAGTGGTTCCGCCGGGAAAACACCTGTTCAAATTTTGCATTATTACCCAACCCCCAGCAATTACATATTATTATTTTTTATCTCTGTTTAAGCTTTTCTCCCCACTATTTCGTCATATTACAAATGTTTTCCCCGCATTTCTAGCCTTACATTTGTTTTTCTGTCTCTTATCGATCAAATTCACTTGGCGCCTAGGTTTTAACCAATGCAAAAGCTGTGCGATGGGGGTTTTTTGGGGGGGAAGGGGGTGTTGGATGGGGTTTGACTGGGCGGAAGAGGGGGTGGCACGCAATCAAAAGACACTCATTCACGAGTGGAAATTTCCATTGCAATTTTTCGTGTAACTGAAGCGCCTCTCGTTAACCCCACACCGGCAAAGATTCATTTCAATTTACACATTTATCTTTATTTAGTTATTTATTAAATTGGTAACTAAGCATTTAGTACAAATTAAAAACTAACAGTCGGCTGTTTATGCAGCGTAGATCCGGTTAATTTTCATCAGTAACTGATTGCAAGAGGTAAATAATAAATACTTTACAAATGTTCCAGATTTTTGAAACTGTTAAAAAAAATTCCAACCAAAAATTAACAAAAAAATAAACACTTGTAAAAAATTGTGAAACTGAACTTTAATTTAACAAACATAATTTGAACATAACGAATGGACTATTTTCTATATGGTCGTGCGTCTTGGGACACACCATGAGAAAGAATCGTTGCTTTTCAAGTCATAACTGTTCAAATCCTCGAATTTCAACTCATCACTCTTCGACTCATCACTATTCGAATCCTCGAATTTCAACTTATCACTTTTCAACTCCTCGCTTTTCAATGGAAGCTCCCCTTCATCGCTTTCGGTTTTCTCATCCTTTATCCCTTCTCTTATGTCCTTGAGAACCTGCGCAAACACCGTAGGTTGGACTCCACGATTGATCAAATTGATGCAGATTTCAAGGGACTCTGTGCTCAATCCAGTCGGAAACTCGGAAATGGCATGCACCACGGCTAATCTTTTTGACGAACTTTCAGACATATTTTATTTATTTATAATTTATTCAACTCTTGGCAATTCAGATAGAATTTCTAAATAGTAATATGAATATGCCTTAACGATTCTTATTCAAGAATAAAGTGACACATATATCAACAAGCAACTGATGTATTTATTAATGATTTTCTTTGATTTATAACCAAGCGCGTTCTTTTTATAAAAAAGCCCATTAAAACCGTTCGTTACATTAAGATTTGCCGAAGCTAATTGATCGACATAAAAGCGGAGTAATCGGTTGAGGTTTTGTGATTTTCACTTTTTTGGCGCACCTCGATTGCCAGCGCACCAGAACGACCCCCGCGGGCATGCATGGGTTTAATTGCACTGCCTCTCGCCTCCTCTCGCTCCCTTCTTCGCCCCATCTCGTTTGCGCTTTATGTGATTTTCGTTAATGCTAATGGCATGTGGATGAACGGACGGGCGCACTGTGGGTGTAATTGCCCGAACAAAATTTGTGCCTTGGGAAATGCATTGTAAGAAATGAGTTAATGTACCGAGAATACCCAACAAAAACAATAGGTTTTAAAACAACTTTATTCATTATTTTCATTAAGTCAGTACGTTTCATTACACTATAGTTTTTATTATGAAATGGGAAAAAGAAGAACTATTAAATAAAATATGGAAAAAAATTATTATTAAAATTTTTGTTAGTAGATACTGTTTTTGCTATTTTTCCACTGTAAGCCAACGAAGTGACTGACTGACTACCTGACTCACTTACTCTCACACTCACCTGTCTTACTCACCTACTCACACACTCTCTCCCTACGCCTCCCCCTCCCCCTCCCCCTCCCCCTCCCCGTTTCGCCCCCTAGTACACGAAAGTGCAGTGGCAGCAACCGCTGCAGCAGAGGACGCAGTGGAGAACGAGAACGCAGCAGCGCAGTCAGCATTCACATTGATTTCGCTTTGTTGTCGTACATTGTTCGCTTTATGCTGATTATTATAGTTTCTTTCTTTTTTATAGGCCAAGGGGGAGAGGGGGTGGGAAAGAAAGGAAGAAGGAAAAAAGAGAGTCCAAAACAGGATTGCATGTCAGGCTTAACTTTTATTTTTAATGGGTTTTCCTTTGCTTAAAATTATGTACAGAAACAAACAAAAAAAAAAGAGTATTAAAATGCTAACTTCGATGAGCGAAGTCTTAAATAAATTTAAAAAAATTGTAATTTCCAAAAACCAATCAAGGAAGAAAACCCAATGAATCTAAAAATTACGTTTTTTTCCTATTTGACAATTTCAAATATTTTACAATTAAATAATTTAAGATCTTCCTTAAAAGAGGATGAGAATCTGCAGCAAGCATTCAAAATCAGAGTTTTGCTGGGTAAAAAACCAGACGGACTTGGCCCCATTTCGAATGCGACTGTTGATTGTTTGCAGTCTCTTCCCAAGGGCACTTAAACACGCAATATTATTAAGGAATAAATTAAGAGCAAGGTCCGTACTGGATGGAACCCTTTGTCTCAAGGACCTTTGACTATGATTACGAACGGTTGACCACGACTGTTTCGACGGACTGCATTTCCCGACTTCCATTGGCAGCATTACCATTTTGGGTGCCATTACTGTTTTGGGTTGGGTTTTGGTTTTGGTTTTGGTTAGGCGGCGGTGGTTCCATCGGCGGTAGTCCCACCAGTTTTTCACTTTCTCGCCACAGCCAGTCGGCGGTTTCCATATTCCGAGCCCAGGGAACCAAGGGCCAACGCATGCAGTCTGAATAGTAGCCACCAGTTGATCCCTCCAATCCGGGATCCAGGGCCAATCTCAGCGAGGTCTGGGCCCCCGCTTTCGGGGACTTGAAGAAGTACAGGGATCCCGTCTGCAACACGCTCTTCATCCAGCCGGGTCCGGCAAAGTGGCGATTCAGCTCCGTGCGCACCACGCCCGGATGGCAACAGTTCACCGTTACCCGCGAATTCTTAAGGATCGAGCTCAGCTTGCAGGTGAACAGGATATTGGCCAGCTTGGACTGACTATAGGCGCCGAAGAACTTGCCGTACTTCTTCTCGCTCATCAAATCCTCCCGGTTGATCCGTCCAAATAGATGTGCCGCCGAACTGACCACCACAATTCGACTTGGCGAACTTTGTTTCAATCGATCCAGGAGAAGATTTGTCAGTAGAAAGTGTCCCAGATGGTTGACTCCAAATTGCTGTTCATAACCATCGGTGGTTAAGGTCCTGGGACAGGCCATTACGCCGGCATTATTGATCAGTAGATCCAATCGCGATTCCTCTGCCTTGAAACGCTCAACGAAATTTCGTACAGATTGCAGGGAGCCCAGATCCAAGGTGCGATTGAACAGCTGCTGATTGTGACTGCGATCCATGATCTCCAGCCGGGCGGCCTCACAGCGTCCCGCATCCCGGCAAGCCATATAGACCCGGGCGCCCCGTTTGGCCAGTTCCAGGACCGTCTCCTTGCCAATGCCCGTATTGCAGCCGGTGACGATCACCACCTTGCCATCGATGCGATTGGCCTTCCGGTAGGCGGGACCTTGGATGCACTTGCGCAGCAGCCACATGAAGACCGAAACGCAGATGGCGATCAGAAGAATCAGCACCGCCCAGGCCCAAAAGCCACGAAAGCACAGCGTCTTCTCTGCCGATTCGGCGGTGGGATCGAAACCAGGTGGAAATACCGATCCTCGTTCAGGTCCAGATCCTGGGGGCGTGGCAGCCTCCGACATAGCTGGCAAAACGATCGATTCGATCGTGATTCTCTAGTTTCACCTGGGCTATCTTCGGGCAATCTATCAATTCTACAAAACGAGAGAAAGAAAGAAAGAAAGTTCAGTAACCAGTAGAGATGATTTTGAGGCAAAAAGGGTTGCTACAAATCAGGGGCGTGCATAAAAAGAAATAAGTTAAGAGCGACGATTACATTGGGGGGAGCGAACAAGTTGAAGGCCCTGCTGACCCCGAATATCTCAAGTTGTTTTGCACCTGAGCAACTGGTTTCTCGTAATTCACTCAAATTACTCGTACTCGCTGCGCATATCTAGTAAATCGTTTTAGGTTTAAAACTCATTAAATAGTTTAAAATTGCAATGTTGTCTAGAATAGAATAAAAGTGGCTTAATTAAATGTAGTTTAGAAGTGTACAAAGATTTTTAGACTTTAGACACTGGTTAATCTTTTTTTTTTTTTTAAATATAATTGATTTAATGGAATGGAATAAAGTCGGTCAACTCTTGATATAAGAACTTTCACTATGATAATGGAATTAACACCTGAACTTTTTCATGACCGCAGTCAAATACCATATTGATTTATCGCGGGCAATTCGAAATCTTAAGTCTACCATTGAAGAAGTGCCCCAATTCCTTTAAGCTTTTTTTGAAAACCATTAAAAATCCTGACTTTCATTGACCATTATTGACATTCTTTAAATTTGAATCACTAAACTTTCTTTTACCCACCGAAAAGCTTACCAATTTTATATTCTTGTGGCTGCTACAATGCTGGGAACTGATGTTACCTCGGTGTTACCAAACTTTTGAGCGGTCAGGTGGCAATTTCGCACGTTTCCCGGGCGGTGGTTTAATATATATTTACTCGATCACTTAGTAAAGACCGATCTGAACCTCTGGTTACTGGGTTAGTGAGTGCTACGTGTCTAAGCCTCTCGCGCGATCTTGGCCAACTGACTGCCGCGGACTCCAATTGCTCGGCGCCTGACTTCAAGTTCCAGCGGTTTCAAGCCGTGTTAACGCGTCAGAAATAACCTGAAAAAAATTATTTCGAGGCGTCTGTTATTAACATGCTGCCTCTGTCGCTGTTGCATATGCACTAGGGTGGACCTTATTATTATAATCTATGGGAAATTTAGGATCTCATCACTCATACGCAGTGTTGACTTTTATTTTGTATTATTGATGACAATGTTCAAATTCGTAATGTCTGTCAAATGGTTTTTAAACGTATTGTCTATGGCACGTTATTCATATCTAAGATGTCATTTTATTCATATTTAGTTTGGCTTACGAGTCGTATGAGTGATTTAGGATAATAAATAAGGGCATTAATGCAATATTTTTAAAAGCTTTTACAACATTTTTAGTTTTTATCATTTTGCTATCAGGCACCTATATTATACTAAGAATATCAGTTACCAGTTACCAGTATGATAAGTCGTTTTAAACGGTCCACCCTAAGTGGTTACAGCGGTTCTCAGTCGGCGTCGCTGTCACTGCTTGTTGTTTTTGCGGCCAACATACCAAAGAAGAGCAACTGGGCTTCAATTTCATTTCTTACCAATTTGCTGTTCGCCTTCTCCTTTTCTGTGTTTGTATTCGACTTTCACTTGAAACGTCGTTGTTTTTATCTTTTCCCTCGGCCCGTTTGTTTTGCTCACTCGTTCTTTAAGCCACGCTCGCTTCGCTGCCTTTTGCGGTCTTCTCCTCATTCGCCTTGTCTGTTTCTCTCTCTTTTCGAATTCCAATTCGTAACACGTTTTTGTTTTCCAGTTGTCAAAAGCGATTGGGTACACAAAATATAATTGATTTGATATGGCGATCAACTTGATGATTTTGCATCAGATAACGCTATTTCATTTGGATTATAAGATACATACATACATATGTAAATGAACAAATATTTTATAGCTTACAAAAAATTTATATTGATTACAAAGAAATAAAAAGTATGCATAAATTGTATGACGAAAAATTTATAAACTTAAATAATTAAATTGGATAAGTTAAATATCTTAAAAGAAATTTAAATTTACTATCGAAATGCTACTTATAAAGGTTTATTAAAATTGATAGAACTGATATAAAAGTGCTTTGAATTTGACATTCGTATATATTTTTTTCTCTGTAGAAGAGACAAAAGGAGACAACAACAGAAGAGAGGTTCAAGTCACCAGAATTCTATAGCCAAAGGGGGGGGCAAGGTGGTTATACATATATCAAGGCGAGGGGATCACTGACCCGCCTTAAAGCCAAGGCCAAGACTTTGTAAATTTCATTTTCACCAGAGCATTTATACTTGAACTTAAAACCTGCACTTTGACTGAAAACAATGAACAACGAAAATAGAGGCAGTCAAACGCCGGATATCCCAGAACAAAATTACAAAAAGAAGGAAATCAATAATTGCCGTTAATCGAAGGCAGGACGCGAGTTGAATGTCCTTGACACGGGCCAAAAGCCAAGTCGCAGGGGTCACGGGACCAAAACCGGCTTACTTTTTCCTCCTTTTCACCGTTTTCGGCTACGTGCTTCCTCACACGTTTAAAAAAAAAACAGGAGAGTGGAAATGTAAGTGAAAAGAAGAACAGGAAATCAGGAGAGATGAGGGAGCAGGATAGCAGGAGAGCAGGATAGCTGGAGAAACATGGGTGGAGTTCAAATAACTTTCCAAGAAGTGAAAAATATTATTTATATTTAATTATTTAAGTCAGGCAATAAACATTTTGAATTATACACATGTTCGTACAATTATTTTAGTTTTAATTTAATATTTATTTAATAACATATAGGCTGTATTTAGTGTATTTATTTTTAATTTTTTTATTCTATTAAATTACTTACTTTTTGGCAGTTTCTCGAGCAGGATTTTCTTAAAATTCACAAGGAGTCTTTTGTAACAATTGCTTACATATAATTATGCGTTTTGAATAAAACACCTTGTCAGTCTTTCTTTAAAAAGCAGAGTGAATACATGTTAAAGATGTTTTTCATTTTATAGAAAATCTCAATTAATAGCTTAATCTACAGTTCTTATCGGCTGCAAACGCTATACAAGTTTGCCCATCCCACTATCAGCAATCAGTGCTTTTTTGACCTTTGATAACACACTTTCAATATACACTGGTCAATTTTTAAATGAAACATAAAAATGTTGTTCTAAGCAACCTTTGAAGGACAACTTTATAAAAGGTAAACTTCCCTTATTAGAACATGCACTTTCAGCTTCTAAAAATAAATTATTGTTATTATAAGTTATGAGTTTTCTCGGAGGGTGAGTCCCTTTTTTTCCTTTTCCTTTTTTCCCTTTTTTCCACCCAACCTACGCTTATGGCGGGAGAGCAAGAGAGCAACAGAGAACAGCAGAGAGCAACAGAGAGCAAATGTCACTGCGCGAGAGAGCTAAACTTTGACTAGGTCAGGATAACGAGTCCTTTTCGCGTTCTCCTCCTCGCGTTGTTTAATCGATGAGAAGAGCGAAAGCTGCGCCCTTTGCGCCCTGCCACTCCCCCCATAATCCATGCCCATTTCGCCGTCTCTTTCTAGCTACTTTTTGGGAATTTTCCACTGCATTTTTGATGGGCGGTTTTTTGGGCGGTTTCAATTGCGAACATAAGTTCATACTCCTGATTGAAACAAATATATTTCACTGGGTAAACGATAAAACAAAATGTTTCTTAACTATATGTAAGTTATGTAAATATTAAAAAAATATATTTTTATGTGTGAAGTTTTTATACTCAAATGACTTAAAAATTCCGAAATAATCCCAATTAAATTCTGAGTTGCAATTCGTATTTTTCAACTGAATAAAAAAGGCTTGAAAAACTTGACAGCATAAATTTTCTTTTAATTTACTGTACAGTTTGAAGGATTCTTTATTCGCGATTCGTACTTTACAGTTATCCATTTTGGTCACACTTACACTTAAGTGCGCTTATCTTCTTTTCCACTTTCCGTCCGCTTTTTCTGTCCTCAGTTGGAGGTTAATTCCCGCTGTCAGTTTATATTCGCTTACACAACGCACCCTTGACCCCTGGCATCAGGATACCGAACCCCGAACTTGGTCCTCACCGCCCCCAATTCGCGGTGACGTCAATGAATTTCGGGTTACACAATCTCACCTTGATCTTGGGCTAAACAACAGATCGGGGTAAACAATGGGGGCTGCCAAAAGATTAACACACGAAACGTAAACAACGAAAAGCGACGAAACTGTACCCATATGATTTTTGAGTTAAAAAACAAACAAAGAATGACTCGAATTTTGCATTTTCTCAAAATTGGATTGACACGCATCTTTGGGTAATGAAATAGAGATCTGGCGATATGAAATTGTATTTTGTACACATCAGTCTATCTGTCATTCACAGATGTTTGTAAACCATATTTAAGAAAGAGCAATTCTCTAGCTACATATGATACCATTTTTAGTTTCATCTTAAGCCACATTCGCTATCCAAGCTTATTTCTGAATTGAGCTCTCGTTTGATTTTTAAAATAATCTTTGAATAGAACACGATGGTGTACAATGAACATCTAAAGATCATAACCCTATGTATTTGAGTTCGGATTTTTAAAGATTTTATTTCGATTTTCTTAATGTGCTTACATCGAGAAGCTGTAATGATTCTGTAATTAGATAATCACATAACTGACCAACCGCAAAAACTCAACCCACGTAATCGCATTACTGTTTAAGAGGAGGCGAGAGGGGTTAAACAGAGGTTAAGCACAACAACACATTTCATTGTTGGCGTCATTGTATCGCGTCCATAAGAGGATCAAACTGGAAATTGTTCAACAAATGTTCAATTCAGCATCACGATGAATGCGGCACGCGCACAGCACAAAAACACAAACAGAAATTTTAAATGGGGAGTCGGGGCAGTGAGGGGTTAATTCCAATGAAAACCTGTTGCCTCGCATAAACATAGAAAACACAATAGTTTTTCCTCCTTTTTTCCCCCATTTTTTCCACAACCCTATCATTCGTCTTCAAGTGATTCGTAAATTAGCAAATAGAAATGAATGAAAACGGGGTGCCAGAAAAAAATGACAATAGAAAATAAACAAGAAATTTCTACGAAAAGAACCAGTGAAAACCCAACAAAACCCAGCAAATAACAATAAGAACAAGGACAAAACTAACAAGCATCATAGAAAAGAATCAACCATTACAATACTACCTAAAATAATACAAGGACCCTGCTTAGAAAGCGGAATAAAAGCAATTTCAATGCAGAACACAATAGAATCGCAAAAGGGAAAACAAATGTAAACAAAAATATTGAGTTCATGTCAAGGTCCGATCCGACTCTACAAATAAAAATATGGAATATATTTATTCACAATGACACAATAAATAGATTTTTTAAAGGTTATGATACGAAATAAACAAATTTCTAAATTCCCGGCAAAATATGAATTTGAATACTATCCAAATAAACACTTCCCTAAATATTTTGATCACATACCCCAAGACATATCTAACGAATCTTAAGTTGTTGTTGTTTTGACTATGCTTCCGCCGAGTGAGCTACATATTTATGCTGACAATGGAGTAAACCAGAAAACAACTGGGAAATGCAATAGGGATGAAGAGGCATACATGTACATATGTACATAGATGCGGGTTTCGATTGGCATTGGGGAAAGGTACAGGAATTGCACAACCACAGACCAAGAACAGTGGTGACATAATCGATGACAATGCAGTGGCATCTCACATTACGTTGCATGGAAATCACATCTGAGTGGGTAACGTAAGTCGAATGCACAGGCATTTTCATAATATATGTACTTATGTGTAACAATTAATCTCCCCGAAAAGCGAAGGAGGGCTGTTAAATCATATAGTTGACATTTATGAATGCATAACATTAGCCTTTCTGGGATATTAGCCTATCTGGGATATTAGCCTATCTGGGATATTTCCGCCGATATCTAGATGACCAATTGCGTATCGGCTTTTACAGCCGTGTGAAGTTGAAAATCTGCCAGCGAACCAACTCAAACCGGTTCTAAAAAAATATCAAAAGATAACGACTGACTCTGCAAATTGCGGGGGATAAACAAACTTGCCAAACAGATAATGGGTCTAAACATTATAGCTCACTCGATTTCCAACCGATGGGATTTCAATCATCATCTTTGGTAAATATTTCACTTGAGTTGCTGATAAGATGATGATATCATAAGGCATTTGTATTGTATTCTTGAATTGCTTCTTATTTTGGAATAATATATAGTAAGATATTAAGGTAAATATATTGTAAGCCATTAAAGTTTGTTATTAAAAATGTAGTTAATGTTTTGCTTGGTTTTTTCATTTCACAGATATATTTACCGGTCGCTTTTACGGTTTCAATTATAGTTACATATGTATATATAGTTTCCTTTGAATTGAACAGCTGTTAACTATGCATATCCCCAGTTCCCAAGCAAAATTGGCTTGACTTCCGCTTAATTGTTGCATGCACCAATCACAACAAATCGAAATTGTAAAAATCGTTAACGCAAATTTAAATTGAAACAGATCCACTGACTTCATACATATATACATATGCTATATGAAGCAATATATTGGTCGTGAATAAAAAGATACAGTCCACTTGCCGATTTCTCTATGTACATCTATTTTAGACCGCCGCTCGATCGCCTTTTGATTTGTTATTTAATTGAAATTGAATCGTAGAATTTTCATAAAGTTTTTTCTACACAGAATTCGCCCAGATTTGAAATGTGTGCCACAGTGTCGCATTGAGAGCAAGTCCCCCTCAGTTTCCCACCCGAATCTAGCAACATGACACACGCCAAATTGCAAATTGTTTCAGGCAATTCAATTCGACGCTGCTGCGTCCAAAGGTCAAGGTTGCAGAACTGCCATGACGCTCTTTACTCGGTTTCGGGTATATGTGAATCGGTGTGAAGATTGTCAGATACTTTGGGTCTATACCTGCGCATAACAATTAAAACTGTTTCGCTTTTGGAACATTTTGTGTTGTAACAATAATGATAAAAATACAACCTTTACAAAATGTAATATAATATATATACATATATGTATAAAAAGTTTGTTTTTTAAGTGCATAATATTAAGATTACTAAAAATTTTGTTACTAAATATTTGGTGGTAGATATTGGGAGTAATTTTTAAAGTTGACTGTACTAAGACCATTCTTATAATATGGGCTCTGCATTCTTTTACCGAAAATAATACAAGGTTTCACTGTACTTACACCTTTGGTAAATCCTTCTACTGGGTAAAAATAACTCGAAGATTTTTGTGCTAGATAAGTTTACCTGTATTAACTTTAAAAATGTTCCAACTGTTGATTATTTTACAATAGAACTTGAAATTTGATGAACAAAACAATTTAGCTGACTTATTTTTTTACCCATTAAAATTGATCTGTTAATTACAAATGGCGAGGGATTAAAGTATTTGCACACAACTTTGGTAACTATGCATTTTGTGGGTTCCATAGCCCGAAGATAGTTTTTAGAAGATAGAGTTCGAGTTAAATAAGATTGACTGTACTGTTTATTAGAGAACTAAAACTAAATGCTTAATTCATAGTGGACTTATTTTTATTACCCTAGATATTTACCTTTAAGATTCCAGTTATCGGGGTAGTACCGTACCTATCTTTCTTTCACTTGATTTCTGTCATTTTCGCGTTCTTCTTCTGCTTCCGCATACCTCAATTCCCATGAAGAGAAGTGTGTGCGAGGGAGAGGGAAAAGGGCGGGGACGCCGAAAGGGGGTCTAATTGGGGGTTTCCCCTCCCCCACGAAACGCATTTTCTGCGCATTTGGCTGCAGCTGCAATTTTCTCTCTTTTTCACTTGCTCTCTCCCTCTGCTGACATTTAAATGTTTTCGCGTGCAAATAAAATTACATAGTCTTTAGTTTTTTGTTTCCATATAGATTTTCGTTACTTTTTATTTATTTTTTCATAGCGATTTTTTTTTTTCGTTTGCCGTGTTTGTTTGTGTAATTACAAAATTACTAGCTAAGAAAAAAAACGAATAACATTAATTGTTGCTTAAAAGTAGCTGTCGTCTAGGTACATTTTTGTATATATATTTTTGTTTTAGTACAAGTACATATGTGTATATTTTTTACGATATAATATTAAGTCTGTTTTCAGCTGCTTCGTTTTTATATTATTTTTGATCGCAATGCTTTTAAAAGTATATTGTCAATTGCGCATCGTAATTATGCAATTACAAAATGAAAAGGTAAAAATCCGTGGTTCTTTTTTTCTAGTTTGTTTGTTTATTTTCTCAAGTGTTTTGTCTTGTTTTTTTTTTGGGTTGTTGCTGATGTGGTTGTCGTTATACAATGCAATTGGCAGTTGCAATTTCTGTTTTCCTCTTGTCGCGAAACCGCAGTTACAAAAAGGGTTTTGGTTTGGGATAGGTTCTATGTTCTATTTGGAAGCCTGGCATACATAAATACATACATATAATTAATGTAATTATACATTTGGGACTTTAAATTTGTATTTATATGTAGGGGTATATATATATTTTTAAATAGTTTGCATATGTACACCGAATTTGATTTATATGTTATGTATATTATGCTCAAACAAATATGCACCAACAACTCTGTACGCCAACTTACTTTGCTGTTTCCTGGGGGGCAAATCTTAACTAGGTTAAGTGACCCCTTTGTGTAACCTCACTTTGGCTACGCCCCGGTCTCTTCTCACTTCCAGTCTCCTCTCTCTCTCTCTCTCTCTCTCACTCTCTGTGTCTCGCTCGCTTCGACCCAGTTTGCGATTAGCCATCTCCCTCTTATCCTGGCGACGAAGTGCAGCGTCGCAGTCGCATCTTTAGCCGGCTGCTGGCGCTTCCTATGCTGCTGCTGCGCCGACGCCGACTGCGAGTGCTGCCTCTGCTGCCGGTTAACTGTTCTAGGGAGCTGACCTCTGCCGACGTCTCTGCCACATCCTTTGCCGCTGCGTTGCCGTTGGAAGTGGCCAGGAGTTTACAGTACCGCCGAAAGCGTTGCCCCAAACGACTGACCACACTTCTCTCTCGCTCTTTGGCTGCTCCGCTTTCTTCAAAGACTCCAGCTGTCCTGCTCTCGTTGAAGGAAGTGGCGGCTGCTTTCTTCCAGGGTGTAGCTGCTCTGCATTCTCCTCCGTACACAGTGCTAGCTGCACTGCTCTCCCCTAAGACATGGCCGTGGCCAGGTGATCTTCCGTTGGAATCATCTGCCTCTTTTGCTTCCCAGCTTCCTCCACTTATGTTGTTGTTGATTGAAAGGAGCGCCGCGCTGCTGCTGCTGGCATTGTTGTTGTCGTAGTGGTTGTTGTTGCTGTTGTTGTGATATTCTCATGACCGTTTGCCGCTATCCTTGCGAAAGGATTTGCGCAGCTTGTCCACCAAACGCAAATGGAATTTCGTATAATCATTGGAAGAAGATTCCACTGCTCCAGACGGCTGTTGTTTCTGGTTGAGAGCGGCTGCTTGGGCAGCCGCCTGCCTTTCCAGTGCGGAAGCGGTATTGGAACGACTGGGCGGACTACTGCGCGTGGGCGACACAATTTGTTGCATCGAACCGTGCGAACTGCGCGAGGCGTTGCGTGGAAAAGCGCGCGAACTGTGACATCGCTGCATTTGCATTCGATGGTGGGCGGAGGACACGCCCAGTTGACCGTGGGAGGGGGAGGTGGCGAAACTTTCCGATTTGCATTCGGACACCTTGCGACGTCTTTGCTGTTGTTGCTGCTGTTGTTTTTCCAGAGCGGGCGTTCCAAGAGCAGTGGCCAAAGCCGTTGTACCGTTACTACTCGCATTTGAACATTCCGATGTTTTGCGGGAACGCGTGTCCTTGTAAATATCGTAATTGTTCTTCATCACGGGCATCATGAACGCCATCTCGATCACTCTCTATTTCTCTCTTTTGGAAACACAAAACAAAAAGAAATAAACTCCCTGACTGTTATTGCTGCTCTCAATTTGTTTTGATTTTCTTTTCTTGTCTTCCTTTAATTTTCGTTCGTCTCTTTTATTGGTTTGGTTTGCGGGGGAGAAAAATTCGCTGCGCGTGGACGTTTACCGTTCGATGGCTCTGTTCGTTTTGAGGCCGTCCCGCTTTAGCCGCCTCTACTTATACGCTGACCGGCTGGCGGGAGAGAGCACTGAGAGAAATGCATTTATCGAATTTTATTTTAATATCTGTTATATTTACCAAATGGGCTTGAAAATTAAAAATATTTTATTACCTATCAATATTGTTTGTAATATTTTTTATATTACTACCTCTCAATTGTCTTGCAAATATTTTAATTTTATTTTTAAAGCGTTTTTTGTTTTTGTATGAATTAAAACTGTTTGAAACTCTGCGATTTTGTTTTAAACTTTAACACTCATACGCACTGTTGTCGTTTCTCGTTCTTATATTCACATAAATTACCTTGCTTCTTGATACCATTATGCTGTACAAAAGCCAAATAAAATTTGTAATGGGTTTTTGGACGTTGTGCATTTTCCTTAAATTTTATTACTCATACGCGCTGTTACCCTTGCTCATATACATTGTTCATGTGTATTTCAACCTTAATTTAAAAAAAAAAATAGTCCAAACAATAAATAATATTAAAATAAAAGTATGATTTCAAGAAGAATCAACAGGGACTATATTACGTAAGTAAATAAGTATTTGGCTATTTGTGAAAAAGAGCACTACCAAATTTAACTTAAGTTTATAAATAAAATCATTTTGAAGAATATCGTATCATATCAGAAACAACTGACCAACTTCCCTCATAATTTTTCTGTGTGTACTTGTAGTGGGAGATGTGCTCTCACTCTCCGTCGAGAAAAAGAGAGCGCGCATGCGCTGTGAGAGCGGCGCTTAGTGCAATACGTTTATACGTGGCGCCAAAACGCGAAAATCATGCCAAAAAAACAAAGTCCAACAAAATTTAATTATGATACATGGATTTTTTTTAATGATGTTTTTATTTAAGTTGACCGTTTCACCGCGCGATATTGTAATGTTTAATATAGAGGTCAAGCAACAAATATTTGTAAACATTTATGCACCTATCAATTAATACACAAAGGAATATATTTTCCAAAGAAACTATGAATGCAAAAAAGTTGAAGTACACTTTGTACTGGAACTTAATATAAAATGTTGGTTAACTTGTTTTGCCCACTGTATATTTTTGTTATTTCAAAATTTAAATTTTAAACTTATGTTCTATTCTTTAAAAAATATGTTTGTATTTATTAATAATCCTTACCGTTTATTTTGGGAGGTGCGGATCGGAACAGAAGCTCGCAATCATTTGATGTCGTTATCTTAAATCGGAGTGCTGCTTTTTGGCTGAGCCCTATATGCATGTTAAATAGCCGTAATCATGATCGATTGCCAACGGTGGGCTGTTTAAGCCTCAGATTGCGATAAGAGTCCAATTCTCATGTCCAAGTCGCATGTGAATAACGGGCGCGAATCGATAAGCCCCGATGATATTCGATGATATAGACAAGGCCCCAGATAAAACCGCACACACAGTTTGTTTAAATATGTTTTTGTCGCTTTAATGAGTAGATTTCAATTAATGTTCTGTCTCCTTCTCATCATAATCATCATCTTCGTCTATATGAAATCGTAAAATAATGAAAGTGCATACATATATATTTATTATTTTATTTCTTTTTGCCTAACCCATCTGGTTTTGTTTTCGTATGAATGCATAAATTTCGATAACAATTTATCATATTCCTTCGCTTATTTAAACGTTTAACTCGTCTTCGTTTTGTAATGTAAATGCATTTTTTAACAACAATTTCGTGGCTTGTCTAAGTTATACAAAAAAAAATCTTTATTCGAAAACGATTAAAAAAGGTATTGAGAACAAGTATCGGAAATTGAAAACGCAACTTATGTGTACATGCATATACATATAGATTTGTATATCTGAATATATATTTATTCTCACATAAATGTATTGTGGAAATTATTGTACAATTTATCAAGATCTTGCTTGGATTCGCCATTATGTCTATATATCGTATATGTTTCGAGTGCATTTTGTGCTTCACCACTTTTGCTACCAAAAAAAAAAAATACAAAAAAGTTATCCATTACGTTATTCCCTTTTGGGGGTTTATGGGGCTCTGAAATTCTTTCGATAAACTCGTACAGTTCTCTGATGCAAGCTCCCATTTACTTCTTAACCCGCTTCGCACGTTTTCAATGCTGTTTATGTATTGTATAATTTACCTATAAGTTTTCCTTAATTTGCATTAATATTAATTTAAATTTTATTTGCTTAATTTTGCTTCATTTCAATGAATGTCCGTTGTCCGCTAAGTTCAATAAAGTATTTAGGAATTTCAAAGGCTAGCTAGTGGGTGTGGTTTTTATTTTTCAATTTTTCGTATGAGAATTTGTGAAAGGATGTCCCTTTAGGGACACGACTTTTTCTTTGAAGCTAGTTTATAGATCGTATTCGTATCATGATGTTTGGGGCGCATAAACCGAACGGGGTCACCAAACAGCGGTTCGCTCAACCGGTTACCCCCAAAACAAAAACAAAGGAGGAACTTCTCTTATGGCAAGTGTGTGTGTGCTGGCAGTTTGTTGGCTATATAATAATATTCATGTATATTTAATAACAAACTCGATTAAAAGTTCAAAAACTTTTAGCGAAGATTCCTTTGCTTCGCAAATAAAAAAAAAAAATTGTCAAAATCAATTTTTTTCGAATACTGTAATCTAGTTTAGACTTATGTATTTACAACACACCCAGTAAATCGGGGCCAACTAACTAACTAACGCTTCGAACTCAACTAAAGGCTACATATGAATCAGGCTAATTTTTGCGTATAACCAACTGAAAACGATTACAACTCGTTCATAGATCGTTTGAATAACGTGTCTCATTGTGAGACTCTAGAGATATGGGTCGAAATCGGGAGGATGGTGCTACAAAGAGATATTGATCTCCACAACACACACACACGCACGCAGCTACATATATGGAAACGGATACAGACACAGACACAGATACCGATATAGATAAAGACTATTTGACTTAGCCTAGGGATTCTTGATTCTGGTTTCTGGTTTCTCGATTTGTCTGAGCTAGTTAACAAACTACACACAAATACACCGACTTATAGCTAGAGAATCCGTTCGGATGTCCAACGTCCCATCGACCACACACATACATATGTATAACACTTTATCCGAGAGATCACATATAGTAAAATTGCCAGCGAAAAGTTTCTAGGGAAAACGATCGACCATCTCCTCCATCCGTCAGGATTGCTATATAGAGTGAGTGTTGTAATTGTTGCTATCAAAAAAATTACCCTAACCATGTACATTCATGAGCTATAAAGTACCGAGTATCGTATGCATATTATCATATGTTTGAGTTGTTTGCTTTTGTTTTGTATTTGTATATTCCATATAGAGTTATTCTTTTGTTTTGTCAACTAATCGAGTCGAAAGGTAATACGCATCATTGTTCCTCGGCTTTTGCACGTATAACAACCACTCTGCTTGAGGTACATTAAGGATATAGGCCAGGAGGACACGCTGGCCCTTAGTTTAGTGACTCGACTTACACAGATAGAGATAGATTACCGGCTTAGCTACCCTGAAGATCTATAAAGAACCGATCCCGAACCAGTTTGAACCGAGAAGAGATGTTGAGTTTGCCACCAGCTGTTTACTTTCTGTCGGGAAACTTGCGATTACGAGGACTAGATCCATTGTCGCGGCGTGGAAACTCCTCGTGTTGGGTCTGAAATTGGCAAGTGGATAAAAATTAGGAAAGTATTCGAAAATATCAAATTTGTATAGGTTATGTGGGATGGTATTTTGTTATTAAAAAATACCTTTTTTTTGTATTTGTTTTTCTCTTAATCAATAGCTTTGATTGCCTTGGCTTTACTTACCCTGGAATTGGAGGAGACACCCTTGCCACTGTGACGTACTACTAGAGGCGCCTGTTCTTCGTCCCCATAAATTCTGCAAAGATTCAACGAGCTCTTGGTGACTTGAAGGCATATTGTACTTTCCCGTCCACTCACCTGCCCTCCGCGGAAGTGTCGGGATCGAGTAGTGGCAACATATCCTCGCCCTGCTGCAGTAGCTCCACGGAGGCCAGGGACTCACTGCCCGTGCCCGTGCCTGTGCCTGTGCCTGTGCCTGTGCCCGTTCCAGTGCCCGTCTCCGTGCTGGACTCTCCTGCTCCGGCCGTTGCTGTCGAGGATTCACCACGCTCCACCTCGTGACACTCGCACTGGCAGTCCTCCGGCTTCACATAGTTGTAGTGCAACTTATCGCCTCCCTCCGGACTCGTTTTGGTTGAATGCTGCTGCTGCTGCTGCTGCTGCTGCTGCTGCTGATGCTGATGATGGTGGTGATGATGATGATGGTGGCCGGTTGCAGAAGCAGATCCGGAGCGATGACCACTGCCACAGGCGGAGGAGGAACTGGTGGTGGCCATGGCCACCACGCTGCTCGTCAACGTCTCCTTGGGCAAGGTGGTGATCCGCTTGGCCGGTTTCCTCTTCTCGGGTATGTTCTCGAAATCGATCCAATGACCCGAGAGTTTTCGTTGGGTTGAGGCCTTTGGCTTGGGCTCCTCCAAATTGGCTGAAGTGGGAGCTGATTGAGCTGGTGGTGTGACCACGGGTAGCAGTTGTTTGGCGGAGTCCTTGCGCTCCAGATTGTTATTGGCCCGCAAGCCCTCTTCGGCGAACTCGAACCAGGACTTGCCACTGGTGTTGGACACACGACGCGGCGACTTGGAGTTCTGGATGCGCTCCTTGCCGACAGACTCCTTGCGCGGCAAACTGATCCTCAGTTTTTCCCCACGCACAGGAGCTCCTGCGGCAGTTCCGGCCACTGCCACACCTCCAGTGCCCATGGCTAGTGCACCATCGAGCTCCTGATGACCACCACCTGGAGTAACCTCCTGCGGCGTCATGATCCCCGTACAGTACTCCTCGAGATGCGAGGGATTTAGCGGCGTGGTGGACCGTGGCCTGTCCACCGGACAGGTCTTCAGCTCCATATTGGCCCGTTCCCGCATGGGTATTATGGGCACACCCTGGGCCCGCTCCTCGGGCAGCGTGGTGGGTATGTAGGGCAGCTCGTCCTCGAAGGACTCCTGCGACACCAGGCCCGTGCTCTCGTGCTCCTCGATCACGCACACGTTGCGCGGAAAGTTGTGATGCCGCCGGCCCGCCTCTCCGCCCGCCGGCACTGCCGTGGTCACCGACGAGCTGCCCGCCATATCCGAATCCCTTTCACTCTCCGACGACTCCACGGGCTCGTGCTCATCCGTTGACTGCGAATGGCGACGTTCGGCTGGCGGGGAGGTGAGCATGGGATCCGTAGTTCTTGAGGTCAGAGGATCGTGATGGACAGTGGTTGCCGGATCCCTAAACGATGGATCCTTATAGGAAGTGCTGTAGGCAGTGCCCAGTGGCTCATTGATGGAGGTGGTGACTGGAGCACCCGTGTAGGAAGTGGAAGCGGGTGGAGTGAACGCTTGAGCTGCAGTGTTTGTGGGAGTGGTGGCAGAGCTCGGTGGCTGTTTGGTTTGACATTGACCCGTTTGAACCATTGGCGTTGGTGTGGGCGTGGTGGGCGTGGCAGTACCAGAACTATAGCTTGTGGTTTCACCTAAAACAAAAAAATAGGATCTTTATTAAGGCGAAGTAACAGGAAAAACAGAAATCTGTAGAAATCTTAGCAATCAACTATATAATTTACTTTCATTACTGAATGATTGTGAGACAATAGTGACTTCAGATCTCTGGCGGTTTCTGTGACCTGGGCTTATCCACTTACGTCTTGATTCTGGGACACTCTGTCGCTTTGGCTTCCTGGGAATGGGTGTCACCTGACCACCTGGCAACTCGGCCTTTCGTGAAATCTCCGCCTCCGTGAGATTCTCGTGCAGCTTGCGGCGCACATCGAAATTCTCCAAGTAACGCGAGTGTCGCAGATCTGCCGGAGCAGCCTCGTCCTCCGAACTGGGCCGTGATTTGTGCTTGGAGCGCATAACCACCGTGCCGGCCATGACTCCACCACCCTGCTCCTCCTCCGAACTGCAAACGCCCCGTGGCGGCGGCGGTGGTGGTACTGCGCCACCGGAGTTCTCCGTTCTCCGAATCACGGTGCCCTGGCGCTGCAATCCATCCGTTGTCTCCGAACCGGAATGCTCCACCTGCTCGGACAACTGGCTGGACTGGCTTTCGGTCTTCGAAATACTGAACTGGGTGGAGAAGAGCTGCTCCTGGCTGCCGGAGCCCAAGCGAGTGGCGAACAGCAGACGTCGGCGCTCCTTCGCAGCGGCGGCGGCGGCCAAGTCCAAGTCCGGATTGGGATGGGCATTGACGGTGGCCACCGTGTGCACCAGCCGCGGCTCGCACGCACTCTGCGTGCTCTCCACCGACGGCAGTCGCTGCTGCTGGGCCAGATTGGCCGCCCGGGCACTGACCACCGAGCCCACCGAATCGACCGTCGTCTCCTGCGAGTCCTGCGAACTGTGCCGCTGCACCTCCAGGCTCCAGTTCGTCGGCTCAGCCTGTTGTGCCATCATTTGCTCACCATTCCCATTCCCATTGCCAGAGCCAGTGCCAGTGCCAGTGGCATTTCCCTCACCCGGTTCCATGGGTGGATCCTCCTGGCTGGGCAGCGATTGAATGGCATCCAGATCCGGGCGCTGGGCCACCCGCCGCTGGGCCACCGGACGCAGGGCAGCCGCTGCGGCCGCCAACTGGGTGGCCGTGATGATCTGGGTGCCGGCTGGCGCGACGGCAGTGGGCGCAGCTCGGTGGGTGGGCAGTGGGCTGGGGTCCATGCTGGCCTGGGCGGCGTGGGTCAACTGCTGGATGCCCTGCAGCAGGGTGCGAGCCTCGCGCTCCTCCGGCGGCGTGTGCAGTGGTATGTGGATCACCCCCTCCACCGGCTCATCGTAGTAGCGCAGTCGACTGCCGGGTCGCGATCCGGCTGGGGTGCGACTCCGATTGGTAGTGGTGTTGTTCGACCCCGATGATCCGGGAGCAGGTGGTGGTGGCGGCGGCACGGGCTCCGCACTACACTCTATGGGCGATGAGCTCTTGCTGCTCTGACTGCCCCGCTTGCCGGGCCTGAAGATGGCCAACACCGATTTCTGCTTGCTGGGCGTTACATTCTGGGAGCCACCACCACCGCCACCGCCACCAACACTAGCGCCTCCGCCTCGCTCGCCACCCAATCCGCCTGAGGCCGTGGCGGGTCGCTCTTTACTTTTGCTACGCGAGCGAGCCGTTTCCCTTGGTGAATCCGGTGAGTCCTTGCCCAAACGGAAGAGGGAGCTGAAGGAGCTCTTGCGGGAAACGGTGCCACCTGCTCCGCCAGCTCCTCCAGTTGCGGGTGAGGGCGAACGGCTGGTCAATCGCTTGCCCGGCTTGGGACTGGCCGTGGGGGTTAGGCGATGGATCTCCTCGATGGGACCACCTGTTGCCTGTTGCAGACTGAGGGAGGCGGGCTTGGAGTAGACCGGTGCCAGCTGGTTGGGTGCCTCCACCACGCGCTCATTGGAGGCTATACCCTTGTCACTGTACATGTGATCCGGTCGCAGATTAATCCGTATGTACTCCGTGCCGCTGGCCGTCTTGCCCACAACCATTTGACCCGGACTCTTGTTGCCCCTACGTTGGGCGCCAATTGTCTGTTTCATCTTCGGCACATCCTTCTCTATCCGATCCTGGCCATTGGCCATCTGTCTGCTCCGGCCGCGACTCGAGGTGCTCGCCGAGCCGGAACCCGTTGGCGCGGGTGGCAGGACCTTGATGCCCTCGGCCAGGACAGCCTGGGTGGGATCATGTTTGCGGGCCAAGAGCAGTTGCTCGAGCAGGGCCGCATTGGCAGCCACCGTGCCAGCACCTGGCATTCCCTCCGCCCGACTGTGGGCCGAACTGGCCGCGGTGGAGGCACCACTACCACCAGCACCAGCAACACCTCCACCGCCACCGCCACCACTGGCACCGCCCAGCTCCACCGGTTTGGGGCCACAGAACGAGGTCTCCAGCAGCATGCGATGCGGCGAGGGAGAACGCGAGACACCCGATATCGCCGAGAGGCGACTCACCGCCGATCCCTGACTGCCCACGCTCGAGATGCGACTGGTGCGACCCGAGATGCAGAGCAGCGCAGCTACCTCCGAGCTGGCCGAATCCTTGCGCTGGTGCTGCTGCAGGTAACTCT
Organism: Drosophila elegans; assembly: GCF_018152505.1. NCBI lineage: Eukaryota > Metazoa > Arthropoda > Insecta > Diptera > Drosophilidae > Drosophila > Drosophila elegans. The sequence continues at coordinate 6,695,196 of NW_024545513.1, read as the reverse complement.
GGTGGTCGTCGAACTTGAAGATGTGCGGCGACGAGCGCTTGGCCTGCAAACAAAGAGTGAAGTCTGTCAGAGGATGCAGTGCAGCACAATAACAAGATGAAAACCCTGTCACTTCAACTCAATGTAACACCAACACCCCCCGGTAACGTGTGTATCCGTGGTTCATAATCTTGACGTGGAATTTCAAACGCTGGAGTAAGCAATAAACCAGAAAAGTGGAACACTACATTATGAGAAAGAAACATTATTTGAAACCCAAGAGGACTGGGGATTTTCATTTAAAATGTTGGCAACAAATTGTGACTGAGGTATTTACAATGTCAAAACGTATATTGAATACCTTCTGAGTTGACAATAAAAATATTAAACAAAATACAAAAAATCTAGTAATCTTGTCATAGAATAAGATTCAGTAAAATAAAGCACTACAGTAAGAGTAAACATTTTTGTCTAGTGTTGGTATTTACTCTATATGTTTTATACAATTCGAGTAACCAGAAAATGTATTTAAAAATTTTCGAATAGGTTAAACTTATAGATTAAAATATATGGTCTGAGATATGTAGGAACTTATTTATTTATAGTATAAAATGAGAAAGACGACATTCCAAGATAGAAGTTAGCTTAAATCTAACAAAAGATCGAAAGTCAAAAAGATAAAAAGGAAAGTGCACTAAATGAAGGCGAGTGCTTTACCCATTTTTCGCACTAATTTTCGTTCAGTGTACATACTAAATAAAGGAAATAGAGGCGAAGGACACTCGTCCGTTGGCAATCATGGGATTCCAGTCGGCTCCACGTCAATCGCGGCTATTCAATCTGGACTTCTGGACTTCTGGACTCACTACCCGCGGCTGCCAATCAACCAAGGCAAACAGAACGAGAGTACAAAGGCGAGGAGTGGCAGTGGAAAATGAAAAAGGGAAAACAGCGGATTGGAGATAGAACTGCATTTCGCATGCCATTGGGAAATGACCGGTGTTCGACAGGTTTTTCACGTTTTTTTTTCGACTTGCTACCTAAGTTATTGACATTGGTTTCTTTGTCGCTGGCTTTCGTTAGTTAATTAAATTTTTCCGGTGGAAATACGGTTTCATATATTAAACTATCATATATGCATATGTATGTAAACATACTTATTTATGTTTTATGTTCAGTTACCTAAATTTCTATATTTTACGTTGCTAAAACATTTTTATCGTCAATATTTTACTTTTAGTTTTATTTAAAGGTATATTTTTTTAAGTGCCTCTAAACATCGAAAATGAGTTTAATATCGATATTATTTTATTTGCAAAACACTTTAGCAATGACCTTCACTTAATTACGGTTTTCCTTGGGGCCAATTAAGGCAGTCACGCGTCCAACTAATCAATTGTAACTTTTTGCAATTAACCACGAGCCTCACCTTACCTCACCTCACCGCATCTCGACCACTTTCTGCCAGCAATTGATAAGTTTGGACGCCTCGCCGACTGACAAAGTTACTCATTTCGCCCGGGAAAAAGGAAAAACTGGCCTGGGATGGGATGCGATGGCTGTTAATAATTTCCACAAACTTTTCGCCCCGCCGAGTGCAGGAATAAACTTTTGCCAAACAATCGCAACTGCGGGGAAATTGAGGCTGCAGTAGGGGAAAATGGCAATGGACTTGCGTTTTTGTTGGGTGGTTACACTTGTCAGCTGTCACTCGGTGCTTACTCGTCCATCCGCCATCCACCATCCGCTATCCACCATCCGCCATCCACCATCCACCATCGCCAACCCGGTCATTTCCGTTGATGTTGATGTTGATGTTGATGGCACTACTGCACTACTGCTGCTGCACTTGCCAGCCACTCGAATGCAATTTTGCATTATTAATTCAACTTGCGATGCGGTTACTGTCTGCCATCCGGCTGCCTTCGCCATCGCCATCGCCATTGCCGGCCCGTCATCCTCTGACCCCGACCCACGACCCACGACCTACGACCCCCAAGAACCGAACAAAACCCTTTCCGACCCCATCAAAGTTATGCCCATCCGCTTGTTAAATAGGAAATGTCGATGCAACTTGAAAAAATAACGAGCTTCCTCGTCGCAAATGTGTTTAAAATAAAACGTATTTAGTATATAGAGAAGAAGTAGGTATTGAGTTGCATAAACGTATATTGTAATATCTAAAGAGGGTTTAAATCAATTATTGGGATTTCAGAGAGAATGCCATAAGTTAGTTTCTTGCTTAGCTTTAAGTGCCTGAACTAAAAAATTTTTACAAATTGTTATGTAACATTTTCTAAGGATATTAATGTGTTAGGAAATAAGACAGCCTGGCTTATTCGATAATGATAGTTTATCGGTATTGATACTGTTTTATATATCGTGTGAAATTCAAATTGGCAATTTAAAGATTTAATTAAAATTAGTTGATAGGTAGCCTAATCATTGAAAATGTTTGTAGTCTTTCTGTTTTTTCAAGTGTAATTGTTGTCAGTAATCGTGTTTTTGTTATCGAAATTGTTTTATCTACTTGATCAGTTGTCATCGAAATGTTTGTGAAATATCGTGTGCATTTCGATAGTTTATCGATGCTGCTCTTTTAAGGTTTGTGCCCCGATTGGTGGCAGATCCCCGCTCACCTGCTGCTGCTGCTGCTGGATCCGCTCCTGCTCCTCCTTCTTCTGCTCGGGATCCATGAAGTACAGCTCCTCGGTGGAGCTGCGTAGCTCGAGGGCACCCTCCTCCCGAAAGCCAAGGCCAATCGTTTCCTGTAGGGTGCCAGTTCCGACCTTCAGAGCATTAGTTCAACCACATAAACCAGCCAGTACACACACACATCGAGTCGATTGTCCATTGTCGATTGTCGAACGGTTCGTTATGTCAGAGCGATAGTTTGTTTGTTTTCGGTTCGGTTCGATTCGATTCGGTTTGATTTTGTTTTGTTTTGATTTTTTTTTTTTTAATTTGGTTTATTCGTTCGGGGATTAGGCAAAGGGTCAGGTGTGGATGTGGATATGGATATGGGTGTGGTTGGGGGTTAAGAAGCATGCATGGTGGTTAAGGTAGTGGAGCAATAAGTCAAAAACAGAAACGAAATCAACAAATCAACAGCCAATTTGTGTGCAGGATTCGATTTGTGGTTCGTTCGGGAATTTTAGTGTGTGTGCAAAGGGTAGCGAGCGCATCACAGAGTGTTACAGACAGAGAAAGAGACAGATGTACACATATACATATATTTACGATGATATACATATCGATGAAAATGGTTAAGGCACGATTGATTGATGTTTGAATGGAATAAGCGACAAAACAGATACACGAATTCAAAAGAAGCAATCAAGAGCAAAGTACAAAATAATTAGCGCCAGATGATGCCTCCTAACCACCACCTTAAACCTAACCCACCCATAAGCGATGGAAAGGTATCAATTTGTTTACCTTCATTTGGGGCATAAGGTATTACTTTGTTGAGGACAAAAGGCTAAAATAGAAATTATCGATGAATTTCTTTGTTGGCCTTTGTTTGTAGATAGTTAAGTAATTGTGTCTTAAAAATTGAATTAGAAATCCATTTGTGTTGAAGTTTTGCATTGACTTTAAATATTTACATTTAATTCTTATTTGACATTGATCTTAGTACCTAATCAGTGTACCTAAAAATCCATCTGTGTTCCAGATATGTTGAAGTTTATGGTTAACAATAAATCTTTACTTTAACATTTAATTTATAATTTGGATTTCAGTAGTTGTTAACATTAATCAATTTTGAATGATCTTAGACCTTGTAACTATTATTTAACAAGAAGCAATAGCTGATAAGAGTATATAAATCTGATTTCAACAACAATTTCTATGAGTTACCTTACCCTTAGGTAAATGTTTTATGGCCCATATACCTTATGCCCCATCTGAAGTGAGTATGGAAAGTCGGTGCACTCACCTGGTCGAATACATTTTCCGGACTGCTTTCCCGGCTGTCCTCCTCGTGATGCGACGAACTGGAGGCGCGACTAAGCTCGATGCGGGGCGTTGAGGGCGTGGTCAGGGTGGCGGTGCCGCGATAGCTGGCACCACTCCCCACCCCTGCACCGCCTGGACCACCGGACCCCGAGTGGGCGGTGGGTGGCAGGGGCTGACCGCCCTCGCTGCTGCTCACCAGAGTGGTGGTCACCGTTGTCGTCGCCGTTTTAAGGGGCGGCGGTCGCTGTTTCGCCTGGACAATTGTTGCCGAGCAAGTGGCCGATGAAACCGATGACGAGGAGGATGAGGAGGCGGATGTTGCGGATGCTGCGGAAGCAGTTGCACTTGCACCAGCATTGACGGGTCCAGATGCAGCGGCTATGCTGGGTGCTTCTATGCCGCCGGCGGTTCTATTCCGATTGGCCGTCGTCGACATCGTTGTTTGGTTTCGCACACTTTGCTCCATCATCTGAAAAAATTAAAAAAAAAAAGAATCTTTATGAATTAAAAAGTCAACAAAAAGTCAAAAGTTGAGAAAAGTTATAACTATCCTAAAAACCAATCCTCTGAAAAATTATGTTGCCTACCCAAAAGGCGCATTGGCGGATTTTTCATCAAAAACTTCCAAATAGTTTTCTTAATATTTAAAGTTCAAACTTTTATGAATATTTATTAAACATAAAAGTTTTCTTGAATTTCAAATATCATTTGTCAATTTAAAATATGTCAAAAACAGCTAAGGAAATAACTACCAACTGATTAATACAAATATTTATTAAACATAAAAGTTTTCTTGAATTTCGAAGATTCTTTGGCAATGTAAAGTAAGTTGAAAACAGCAGAATCACGCACTGTCCAATAGGATTGCAGCTAAATAGTTACAAAACAATTCAAACTGTCACCTTTAGCTGCCAAAAAGTACGTTTTGCAATCTAGTTGCAAGACCACTCGAAAGTTTGTACTTTAGGTGCAAACTGTAGTCTAATGATATGTATTGAAAGACAGAGTGTCGAACTATTGGAACCACAAAGTCCCAATTTTGTTACATAGTCGTTTGTCTGGTTTTGTTGGTTTGCTGTTAAATTGAAAAAAATGAGATTACAACATAAAGATGCTTATCTGTGCACTGCATTTACATTACAAATATGAAATCTAATTGTTTATCGCAGGGATGTCAAGGGACCCTACATTAGGTTATGGAAAACCCTGGGAAAAACGGAATAGAATAGAAAACCTCTAGTTTGATTCCATTGGGGGCTGGCTCGACCACCCGCTATAATCTCCCCTCGGATTGCATTTCACAAATTGAAATCAAACGCTTTTCACACAGTTTTCCCCATATATTCTACATGTCGAGCTGCCCGCGGCGTTTTCTCAGCGGATTTTCCCCCTTTCCGCTTCTCACTCTGACCTTATTCCCACATGTGATTTTTAAATGAAACGATGATTTGCTCTGTCTATCCGATTCCCATGGCCTTGTGGTCTCGCAATTGTTTCGCAGAGGCGATTATAATTAAAGGGTTTTGCGTTGGACGTCGAATTTGCTTTGGGGAAAACAACACCCAAAACACGAGCATCTGGTCGAAATCCCAGGAACTCAATGGGACACGTTGCCTCCTGGCCATATTCCCGGTAATGAATGAGCACGATAAACACCCATGACAAACGGGTATTTATTTCACAAATTATTCAGAAAGCTTTACCTTGAAGATGGATTTGTTTTCTAAGCAATCATCTTTGTTAGTGATTTGTATTTTTTTATTTATGACATGTGATAGATGGGTATTTTTGTAAATCTGATCAAAACCACGTATGTATAACTAAACTTTATTATTGAAACTTTGTACTTTCTTTGGTATTTTACTTAAAGGAAATGATAATTTCTTCCCTCAGCTAACAGTTTCCTCTTGTCACTTTTGAAGTATCCGCATAAAATAATTAAAAAACTCAAAATCGGAGGTACGAGATAATAACTTTGCGCCACGGAGCGACTTTATGAGACCTCTTTTCATGTACGGGGTCTAAAGTCTTTGGCTAACACCATTAGCGGGCTTTAAGTTTTCAAGTTGTGTGGGTGGGTGGGTGCAGGTCTTAAGTTTACTGGAGCAACAGACAAGGGGACTCTCACAGTTTTTTCTGTGATGCTGCACTCGCATTAAAAGCGCTCAAGGAGAAAGAAATCCTTTCACACGCAAAAAGTGTGGACGGGCATGGTGATAAAGAGCGGTGCAAACGGGGATGTATATATGTAGATATACAGTTGGGGGACGGGGGAGGGGTTTGGGATATGGGATATGGGATATGCACATGACGTGGATGGCATGATTGACACATGGCGCCTTTATGCAGAGGGTGGTATCGTTTATTGTATTTGCGGGACCTTGGGACACAAATTAATTTAAAGTTGACGCTGGCAGCTATGCAACGATTTCCGAAATTGAAGGCACAGGGCGTGCTGTGCGTGAACTGGAGGCTTTCACTGCTTAGAAACACAGAAACATCGATAAATCTGTAAGATCCGATACATACTGCTAAGCTCATAAGCTCCGAAACTACCTAAACAAAAGGAATCATCATAATTACCTTTCTGGAAATGTTTTTAGGTCTGTTAGAGGATCACATCCTAACTCTTTAAAGTTCCCATAACCCTTAAGAGCATTAGTACTATCGTTCTAACATTATTTCATAAAAACCTTTAAAAACTTCGGACAAACCCCGAAAAACTAAATGAACTTTCTAAAAACCGGTCAAGATCCTTAAGTACACAATAACACCATTAAAATTACCCAAAACCTAGAACACCATAGAGATCCCGTAGTCCCAAACAAATCTCGTAGCCGTATAATACTTGAAAAGGCATAGCCTATGCCTGAAAAAACTTCCCAAAACTCCAAAACACCCGAAAAAAATACGCCGAAGCCCCCTTCCCCAAAAATGTCTGGCCTTTTGTTTTTGTGGTGTACAGAAAAGAAAATAACGTATATTCCTTCATTTCTTTTTTGGTAGGCAAAGGCAGGATATGTGTGCAAGTGTTTTGGGACAAATCGTAACATAATTCTAGCCAAAAGAATAGCAGCATGAAACAAGATTGGGAGAAAGAGGAGGAGAATAAAAACCAGAGAGAGACAGAGAGAGAGAAAGAAGAGGCTGTGACACAAACGTGTGATTAAATTAATTAAAATTTAAATAAAAAGCAACTTAAGGAGAAGAGAGAGAGCGAGAACGAAGGAAGGGGACGGGGGTTAGGCTGAAAGAGGATAAGAGAGAGCCGCATGCTTTGCTTTCTGTTTATTGTTCACACGCACACACACTCACCGCGGTCCGAAAAAGTCCTCTCCACGTGTGCGTGTATGTGTATTACTGGTCCTTATTAATTTTGCATCAATTTGCACAACAACAAAAAAAGAGAACGGTGGAACGATAAATGCCAGCAAGTGTGATTTCTGCTCCGTTTTTTTATCTATTTTAAATTTATCTCTTAGGCTGCTCAATCCAGCTAACTGCTTTCGGCTGTCTCTGTCTAAAGTCTGGCTGGCACACACACACACACGCACGCGAGCTCTCTCTCGCTTCGTAGGACGACCTCCGTTTACCGTTAGACCGCACGCACGCAGCGCCAGCGTCGAACTGCCCCGAAAAGTATGCTAACGTTAAATGTGAATGGGAATGCGACGAAAGCTTAGCCGTTTTCGCTTTTCCTTTGCTTTACCTCGCTCTCTCTCTCTATCTCTGTAGTTTCAATTCGGCATGCATGGCCGAAAGCTTCGAAGAAAGAGAGGAGAAGGGGGAAGGAGAGAGAAAGGCCGTAAAGCTCTAAGGACTCAGCTGTGGCGCCTGCGAAGCTTCAAGAGTCAACTAGCCATGTGCACGTGTGGGTGCGACTGCGACAGGGAATACAGCGACGGGCAATTAAATAGCTGCACTCCGCTCAATAAATAGTTTATGGCATATAAATACATTTAAAAACTTATTATTTGTGATACAATTAATTTAAAGTTTAGGCCATTGAATACTATTACAAGGCATAAAAAACTGAATATAATTTGTTTGATAAGTATTTATTTTATTTATTTATTTAAATATTTATTTAAATTTATTAAACTCCTTCATTCCCTTGCTCTATCCCTTTTTCCCGCACTGTGTTCCTCTTTTCCTCTTTCCCTCTCCCAATGCTTTATCATGTCCCGTCCTGCGTCCCCTTCGCCGCTGGCTAAATAACATTATTTGGAGCACTTCGCATTCGAGGCGGATGCGTGCCAAAATAATTTCCAACGCATGCCGAACGCAGGGGTTTTTCAGTCACCGATCTGCGAGGCGCGTGTTTCGGATATAGCTTACCAATTTTCATTGTTGTTTTCGGCGTTTCTGCTGTTGTGCCGTTTAAGGTTCATTTTGTTTATTAGCCACAAGCGTTTGGCCTGCCTGCCTGCCTTTTAAGTGGCCATTTGCATGATTGCGGCACACAGCCCCCAACCTTTGAGCCCCCCAACCCCCAACACCTATTGCCACCCCCATTTATACACCCATATTTTTTGGAGAGCGGAAAGCTCTGGCCAAGCTTACAGCGCCCAGGAATGCTTTAGTTGATTTCATGTTTTGGTTAATTAATTTAAGCCCTGCATTATGTGCATGTGACATGAGCCAGTAACAGTTACTATTACAGTGGTTGCTCCCCAAGTGGGTCGACCAATAAAAATCTGTTTCCAAAAATTTATTTTTACAAAATTTTGGTATGATCTGGTGAAGAAAAGTAGAAAAGTCGCTACAAAAAAATAATTTAATATTTAAGTTCACAGAAAAGGGATTTTTTCACTCAATGTAAGATTTTTAAAATTATTTGGTACAAATTTGTACCTCTGCTATACATATTTTTATAGTTTCTTAACAAGTGTTTTAAATTTGTTGACATTGAGACTTCCTCTATAATTTTAAATTTTGAATTATTTTTTTTTAATTACCATTATTTGAACTTGCTTTAATTCTGAATATTATATCGCAGAAGGGGGGCTCACTGTATACTGATGTGGTGTGTTAGGTAAATAGGCTAAAGGACTCACCGCCACATGGCCAGGATGCTGTTGCTCCTGCTGGTGTTGGCTCTGGTGCTGTGCATTTGTCGTGGCATTGTCCTCGAATGACTTTTCGAAGGATGCAATTGGCGCTGGGCCAAGTCGTTTCTGCCGGCGCGCATCCATTCCGTAACCGTTTTCCTCGGCGCTACTTATTCAGCCAGCAGCACGGCATGGAATATCCTTTAAATGGAGCACCAGCTAAGGAAGAGAAAAAATAACGAAGGGACACACATTAGAAGGCCATTGGCACGATTTCTTTCTTGGCGTGGCTTTTCATAATTGCCTCTGGCAACAATAATTCACTGGCAAAAATCCCATCTACCAACTGTGAAATAAGACATTTTTTTTTACACTATTGAAGCTTTAAACAAAATTTTAAAAATAAAAATAATAGCTAATCATATATTTTGTAATTTTAACCTTGAGTTCTTATTAAGTCTGTTTATTTTGATATATAAATAATCATTTTTGGGGCACTATCAAAACTTTTTTGCGATCCCTATTTATAGTTTTGAATGTTAAGAAATAATTTAGAATAAATTAGCGATTTAAGATGATACCCCGATTTTGTACAGTGCAGGAACAACTATAGCAAAACGGTCGCAATCACATATCACTTGGCTTTTACTGTTGCTCGCGTTGGGCCCCATCAATCATTGGGGAATCATTTGGAAAAAATAAGGCAAACTAAATATGTATATATGAGGCAATACGTGTCTGCATTGCCGGCGAATTATTCGCCAGTGCGAGCGAGCGAGAAAGATGCGGAGAAAGAGGGATGGAGATGGAGGGGTGAAAGGGGGTTATTCCGTGTCAACAGTTCATTGAACCGCGTGGCAGCCGCAAACGAACCGGAAGTGAAATAATAACATCAACAATTGATGAATATTTAAAGACATGGCCAGCCAGGGCTGTCATGTAATGCTAGGAAATGCGCTATTAAATATTCAGCGCTATTATTGTTGCAATGGTCATCGGCATTTTTCAATTTCGTTTGCACATTATTTCGATTAAAGCTTAGATCTTAAATAAATAAAATCAAGCCATCATAAATAGAGTTGCCATAAAAATATTTCTAGTGATCCTATAACCCCAAAATTTTTAATTCCCAGATAACTTATTATGAAAAAACAATCTAACACAAATAAATACAAACTTTCGCTCATTACATTAAGCATTCGATATCAAGTTGTAACCTTCAGATTTACAAGCGCATAAATGTAACCTCATAACGACCTCACATTTTATGACGTTTCTTTCCGAACATTTTATCTTAATATTTCCAAACAATAGTGGAATCCTTATCGAAATCAAATTGTGTCATTCAGATGACGCAGACCCAAAGTAAATATCAACAAAAATCCATTTTGCACCCCAGATTGTTGGCCCTATGACTTCATCGAATCTCTGCTGTTTCCCTGGCACAAAATGTGTCAAAACCCCAAACCCCTATAAAAACCAATAAGAGTTAAAATATATTTATGCCGAAGAGACTTATATTTTAAGTAACTAAGGAATAGGAATTTGTTATTTCTAATTTTTCCAATTACTACCTTTCATTTTAATACACAAAGGACAATATTTCCTTTTCGCCCTCGATTTTCTGGTTCCAAAATAAAAAAAAAAAACACAAAAAATAGGACATAAAACTCGAGCATCCTTGAACCACATATATATACATGCACACATCCTGACGCAAAACATGATTATTGCAGCTGGCTGGTAGTACAAAGTTTTTTTTTTTTTTTTTCGAGCTGGTGAATGGGAACTTTTATTCTGCAGTTTGTTCTGGTTATTGGGGCAGTGAAAAAAAAAATATATGTGGGAGTGGTCCTGTAGGGGATGCATATTGATTGGGGAGTTGCGGCCCGAAATGAATTCGGTACATTATTCATCGCAATGTATATATCTTGCAATATACACAGAAGCTGGGATGCGAATTAGGAAGGGAATTGTTTGATGTTTGTCAAAGCAAATGTTTGAGAACGGCTTCAATTGAAAATTCCTCGCTCACACAATCCCTGAATTATTAACGGCAACTTTCGGTTAGTGACTAAGTAAGCGCAGCTATAAAACCTTGATTTAGGCAGCGAAAAGGTATTTGATTGGGTTTCGCAGTGCTAAGGTCTAGAGAAAAATATTTTTAACGGAGTTATTATGCAGTTATCAATTGTAAACTACATATTTACCAATAAAAAGCTTGGTTTAAGGTTTAATTTAACTTAAGTTTAACTTTAATTTGTCCTTCCTGATCCTTAAACCCCCAAAGTCTCTCGGTATTTATAACTACTAGTGCTTGTCATTGGTTTGGCAATGCGATTAAAGACATTTTAGCCCCAAACACGAGCACACAAATACCTCGAACCCACTCCAATGTTGACGTAGTTTTTAATAAACTTGTCAGCGCCCTTTTTCGCAATCACCCAACGACCACCCACCCACTCCCACTTCCGCCCCCCCGCGACAGCCTTGAACCCCACCCACCGCCATATTTGACCTTCTGCTAGCTCAGTTCTAAATTTAAAACGCTTAGCGGCAATTTTTCGTAATTTGCCCATAGATCCAGGGGCAATGAATACAAATGAGTGCACTCATCAGTGTCAAGTTGTGATGAAATGGAAAGCTAAGGCCAAGTAGTTGAATGATTTTGAAAGGATTTCCGATTTTGAAAGGATTATGCTCGCAAATATATGCATATGCATACATGCCTTCAGTGCATGTACATGCGAAATGAATTCAAATATAAAACTAATTAATTAGTAACGATTATCAATGCAAATACGGTATAATTTCATTCAATAAATTCGCCAAAAGTTTATTTTTAGAAATAGCAAAATCAAACACCATCTTAATTATGATTATTATCCAATTATATGTAAATAAACATAATTGTAAACCAAACAAAATTAAATTCTGCTCAAAACGCAGCAGTAAACAAATTCAGAATATAAATAAATGCATGCATAAATTATTTTCCAATACTGTTAACAAAGTTTTTCCTCTCAGTGATAAACCAAATGTATTGCTGTGAGTTCATTTTTGCCAAACAACATAACATGTTTCCCAATTAGTTTCACTGTATGAAAACTTGAAGTTTTTTTAATTAATAAGAGCACTATGTTCACTCTATTAGTTTCGCATTCGCATAAATTATATGATTTTTTAATAACTAAAATGGAAATATGATTTTCGTTAATTAGTTTTCTATACAAAGTTAAAACATATTGGTTTAAATTCTGGCGTTTGCGCTTAAATTATTATGTTTTTGATTCAACAAAAATGTATTAACAATGTTCATTATTAAATTATTAAACACATAGCTTACAGTTTTTTTAATTACTTATAATTAACAATAAAGAAAGACACACTAAACAATGAAAAGTTTAGATTTGTAAGTATTATAAATGGAAATATGGTGCCTTAATAATTGCTTTGAATAACTCATTTACCTATTATTATTGATTAATTAGGTTAATGGTATAATTTTCCCCAATTGTGTGATTAAAACTGCGTTTAGGCGGCAAGCAATCGGCTTTAAAAAGAGGACAAAACTTTGTGTAATCTCGGGAAACCCTCTTTTTTGGATCGCTCCCACTTTAAAATACTTAATGGCCATTAACTCAGACATTTCTTCCCCAGATGGAGCATCGAAAATCGATGGAAACAGCGCCAGAAAGTGGAGCTGGAGTCGTAAAGGCGACAAGGATGTCAGTATAAGCGCACAACTTTGGCGAACAGCTTAAAGAACCGTTCCCTGGCGATATATATATATATTTGTAGATATAAGACTCTTCACGACCCACACTTTTCCACCATCAACCAACCCATCCACATTTTCCTCTTTTGCTGGGAAACTTTGCTGCTGCTCGAGCTAAACTATGAAAAGAAAAATTGGAGTAAAAAAACAGAACTTTGTCTGGCCGAACATTAAATAAACATTTACAAATCTTTGCAGCATAAAGGACCCCAGACTTTGATTTTATCAACTCAAGCCGTTGTCTTTACTAGTCAAACTAAAGAGATCTGCTATCAATATACTGCTTACAAGCCACAAAAAAAAAAAAAATAATAATAAAATAACTTTAAAGTTATAAACCTATGCCATCAACTTTACTAAGGTCAAACAACAAGTCATTATTAGGCTTGGTGTTATTACCTTTTAGCAAATATGGAATATTTAATTGTCTCTTTAACAATAATACATTTATTTGCATGACAAAATATAAAGACCATAAAAACCAGAAAACATTTTTATTTAACTAAATTCAGTATTATGACACATAAGCAAACCAACTAAAATATAATACCAAAAACACAAACTTATAGCTTTTTACTTTGATATTTCAACACTTTGCCCAGTTTGATAAAGTTTTTAATCTCTAGTTGTAGGGGTTGTGGTTTTCCCTCTATAAGGCTTTTCTCCTTTCATATTGTTCCCTATTCTTTTACCATTTTTCTTCGCCCTCTTTGAATTGGCAACTTCGGCTGAAAATGGCTCATGGCCTGCGGCCAAAGGCAATAGGCAATAGGCAAAAGCCTTTAGACACATTGCCCCCAATGACATTGGCGGCCCAGGGGGGTGGGGCGGGGTCTCTTTCGGGTGGATGGGGATTTCAGGAGGTCACAGGGGTGGAGACGCTGGGTGACGTCGCCGCTGTCGTTGCTGGCAGAATTTCCCATTGCGAGCGGCGGGAGGCGCTCAGCAGGCGGCAAAAGCATTTCATTGACCTCATAAATTGTCCAAGAAGAGGCGAAAAAAAAGGGGACACGGAGGGGCAGTGGGGTTGGCGGCACCGCAAGCCCCAAAAAATGGCATCTAAAAGACGGCGTCGGGCATTTAGTGTCGGCTGCACAGAAAACAAATGTTAACACTTATCATTACCTGACTAAAAAAACAAAATTCTAAATTATAAGTATTGCATCTGAAGTGAAAACATTTAACCGCACACTTAAATTTTAAATTAAATGCTTACGGGTTAATTTCTAAATCATAAATTGCGCAATAAATTAAATCCGACTTGAAGGACCTACGCTTTTCGATACGGAAAAAAACTTATACTAAAGCTTTTACTTAAATTGTTTACTAAAAGAATTGTTTTAAACATCAATACGACATTTAATTTTTCTGCCTGCAAAAACCAAACTAAAATTACAACAGCAAGAAAGTTATTAATGCATGCTCGTTGCTCATCGTTCCAAGCTAAACTGTTTGTCATGGAGGGTGAGGGTCTATGGTTGGATGGTTACATGGTTGAATAGTGGGTGGTAGAGATTAAAAGAACTGAAGAAAAACCAGACGTTCGATGTTCAATGGGCGTGCATATATGTATGAAAGGCTGTGGTTCTGAGGTAAGAGGAAAGCCAGAGCAAAGGAAAGACCTGGCTGGTCAGGAATAAACAAGAGATGGGCAAACTGTGTGCCTGAAGTCAGACAGGTGACGGTGGATGGGATTGTGACCATTATAATTGCAAAACAAATAATAAAAACCAAATCTTACTGAATTCTTACACAGTTTTCTGTTGGATGCATTTGTTACTTTTGAGAATTCAGATTATACCATTTTTGAATTAAAATCTACTACCATTTATGACCCACTGTGCGGCTTGCATCAGTTTTCCGATGCCTATCAGCGACGGAAGACTGAGGCAGACAGGCGGAGGCGAGAAGCAGAAACAGCTAAATGGAAACAAAACCCTGGCTTTGATCGCTGGCTTTTGATAAGCGTCAATGACACAGACAGCTCAAAGGATATGGCCAGGAGCTGGGGTAAGGACCCTCTCGTCGCTGCTGGCAGTGAATCAGATTTCGCCACTCTCTCTTTCATTATGCATTTTACATTGTGCATTGTAACCAAGTTGAGCTGACTCATACAAACTTGTCGCAGGGAATTTGGGCCAACTGAAAAAGGGGCTGCAATACAGGTGATTGTTCTTTGTCTAGCCTCAAAGTGGAGCACCCACGATGCTGACCAGGCACCCCCCATCCACCCCCATTCAGCCAACAATGCACTCAACAAAAAACATTGGTTAAAAACTACTAAGCTGTCATCTGTAACAAGTGATCTTTTTTGGCTTAATCTGCTAGATTACTGAATCGCTGAACATTAAATCCGGCGCGAAGGACCAAAGTGATTACTTTATTGCTAAGCTATTTCAAAAACACTCCTGATGGAAAAACTATCTTTAATCTCATTTAAAATTTGTGAGAAAATATAAAGAATCATTGATTATACTGTTTAAGTATTTTAATGATTGTATTCTTTTTTTCACCGTGTGACAAATGCGATTAGAGCTCTTTCACTGCATACTTTCAGGCAGTCGCAGGAAAATGACTTCTCGAAAGGCAAAAGCCAAAAGCAATAATGTGAAAGAAACGAGAATTCGAGTGGGGCACCGAGAGAAGAGAATTAGCATGCAATAACAATGAAGGAGGTGTAGGTGTGGGTGTGGGTGTGGGTGTGGGTTCTGCTCGGCTTAGAAGGGGGGTATAGAAAGGGGGTCTCCAAAAAGGGGGCGTGAGGTTGTCGGGCTGGGCATGACTAATATGGGCCTCTCGCCTCTCGTTCTTCGCCGAGGTTAAAGTCTTTTGGGGGTAGTTAAAAGCCGTCGGTCCTCCGCGTTTTTATTCGTATTTCCCCGTTTGTTGCTGTAATAGTGTAATGGCGTGCCGACTGGTGGCAGCCTGTAAGTGTTAAGTAATGGCACACATGAACAGTGGGTTAAAAGGGGGTGGCATTAGCGCTATTCGCTGAGGTCGCCAATTATCGTGGACTGCCACAACACCTATGGGATAAGCCAAAAAAATGTAATGGTAATTAAGAACATATTGGAAATCGAGCTTTGCTTGCTTCGATTCAACTAAAATAGTTTCCTATTATTTACATTTTTTATTTGGTATGACAAGTTTGGGAACTTAAATGTTATTATCCTACAACAATTTTAAATCTTGGTCAGACAGCACATACAAGTTTGAAAGTACTCAATGAATACTAGCAGCTACTAAAATATTTAAGCCTATGTTTTCGCGAGCTAATATAATATTAAGGGTTGTTAAAACTTTTCAGGACCTTTTCCTTTTAAAGTTGCAAAGGTTGAATATTTAAAAGAAATTAATTCATACAATTGAAATATATTGAATCGCAGAAACTTGATACTATCATACTTTCCTTTTAGATACTAAAAATCAAAGCTTTTATGCAAATAAGCTCATCTGATAACAAAACAAAAAAAAATATATATATTATATATAAAGGACCAAGCGATTGGAATAAACGAACATGTGTAGTTAAAGCTTAACCCTCTCCTTTCTTTGCACTCTCATTTATTATTTTCGCCAAAAGTCGCCCCATAAAAAGAAATTCTCTTGGATTTTTTATGGCCGTCGCCTGGTAACAGGCTGTGCAGTCATGAATTCCACCTTACATAATTGAACAAGCATTCGAGCCGGAACAAGGATATAACTGGCAGGACTGCCATGCAAAATAGTTAGATGTAGGTATGAACAAGCAACAGCTAAAAAGTCGCTTACCGACTGCAGGCGAAATTCATTGCATACTTCTCGGAGAACGGAGTACGGAGTACGGAGTCTGGAAGCCAGAGATGAAAATCCGTAAAATTGGTTTACTTGCCGGGTGTTTTTTTCACTCGCAAAAAAAACAAACAAAATACAATGTAGCTGCTCACAAACGCATTCGGAGAAAACTCTTTAGTTGGAATTTGTAGGCTTTTCCGCGGTAAGCTGTTCCAGCGATTTTCCCAGCCCTTTTGGTCGCTTTCTTTTCTATTCGCCCTCGAATTTAAGCCAAATTCGATTAGACGCGATAACCGTTCTCGGCGCCAAACGAACGCCGACTGAACTTATCAGTCACTCAACTGAACAGCGACCCGGCCAACAACTACAGTTGCAAATCCCTATACATACACACAGTGTGTGTGTGTGTGTGTGTGGGTGTGTGTGTGTTGGTGTTGCGACGACAACGAGCATGCAACAACAAAAACATGTTGGACTCTCACACACACAGAGGCAAGTACAGTAGTAGCTGGCCAAGAAGTCAGCTTTCAAGTCAAACACCATTATATATATTGTTAGTAATTAATTAATTAATTTTTTATACATTTTGCGAAGGGGTTACATACCAAAAAAATCAATTTATATTTATAAGCCCAAGTTTTATTGCAGATTTTAAAAGAATTTAACTAAAAAAAAGAAAAGTTATGGACTTAAGAAAAATTATGGATTTAAAACTGCAGCATTTTTGTCACTTTTTCGCAAAGTTTTTTTCTCAAATTTAGAAAGGGGTTGTTACATCATTAAAATTGCAAAAAATCGACCCAAAATTATAAGCTGAGATTTTAATGCAGATTTTTAGAGAATTAAAACTCAAGTCCTTAAACACATACCATTATCAAATCGGACGTCTGTAAGAAAATTTATGGACTTAAAACTGCAGTTTTCCATAAAGCAATTTTTTGGGATTTCGTTAAAAGCCCAAAATTACACATTAAGTCTTACAAGCAGAATTAAAATTTGTAATAAAAGAAAATTAATTGAGTTATATGAATAAATTCTTCGAAAGAGTTCTTTTTGTGGAGAAGTCACTGTACTTTGACACAAACACACTGAAGAGACCCGAACACGGTGGACTGGCGGACTATTGTTGACTGCACATTTCGTTTATTGCTACTGCTTCTGTTTTTGCCCCTGCCGCTGCCGCTGCCACGCCCCCCTCCGCTTCCCACCCCCAGCTTCTGGCTCTTCCTCTTCCGGCAAATGGAGGGGAATGGAGGGGAAGTGCAGGGAAAACGGAGAAAGCAGAAAGCAGAGAAGAGAGAAAAGCGAAGGAAGTAGGGGAAATCCTCAGCCAACTGCAGGCCGTATATATAGAGTGCAGCGTAAGCTTTTTGGGCTTGGGCATGTTAATGGGGTCACCACGCCCACTCAGTTCGCCCCCTCTTGCCCCCACCCACTTCTTACAGCTGCGATTGTTGTGGCAGAATGTAAAATTGATCAATTTGGGCGTCAAGTCTGGCAGGAACTTTCTCTGTCTTTGATGGGCCACAAAACCCCAACGCTGCCATCCCATCCCATTCGACATACCACACTTGGGTTTTCTTTTTGCCCATCATGTGCAAATATGTATATTTTATGCCCACTTCCCGGGGACTTGAAAACCCAAACAGGGACGAGGTTTCGGCTGTATCACCAGAACGAACGCCCTAATTGTGTTGGCAGTCATAATGCAATTGAAGGGTTGACTGTTGGCCATAGTTTCAGATGAATAAAGGGTGCTCCGTGGTCCCTCGGCCCGGATAATATAAAACTCCTCTTTATCAAGAGATTGGAAATATTAAAATGATCTGTAAAACAAATAATTTTATTTTTTGTTTTCTATTTTACTTTGAAAATGTCTTAGAATTCTAATGGGTGTTATTTTTAATGGATTTAAAGCCCATAGAGTTTTAGATAGTGTCATCGATTTTATGGAAAACAACCCAAAGACAATTGCAGGAAAATCTAATATTATACATTTGAAAACTCATTTTATATCATACTCAAGATGTCCAAACTCCCCAAAATTAACTTTTTTGTAAAATGAATAAAGTTTTTGTATTGTTTATGAAAGAATTTAAGTTGTTAAATTAAATACGGGTTATAATTTGTTACTTACCTTTGAAAAAAAAGACAGGATGGGTAGCTTTCCAGCACATACCGCCCACACTCAAAGAGGAGAGTCCCAGGAAGGAGTGCCACCCCATAAACCGACCCATTTCCATGGCGCTCATGTGCAGGCATCCAAAAACCAATGCCACCCCTCGAAAAGACAGAGTTGCCACATAATTCGATTACCATACATGCAATGGCATGCAGTGCACATCTGGTTTTGCCAAAAAGTGTAAGTCCCACACACATCACACATCGCACACCACCCGCCACCACACACACACACGCACACACACATCCACCGCCCACATGCAGCCCATTCAAATGGGAGTGGCACGCACCACACTGACGGATGAGTCGCGACGCTAAGTGGCGTTAAATCCGGGAGTACGGGGAGTCCAGTATAAGCACATATGCATAAACACATGCACAGACAGAAAAATGTGGTACAAAATGTAAGTAATTTTCTGTGATTTTGTTACTACAAAAACCAGGGTTTACTTACACATGAAAAATAAATATGAAATATTAATTTAAAATTTCAGAATATTAGCTTAAGGGATTTAAAAAATATTCAACATACATAACAAATGATTTCGAGATATAATACGTCTTTCAGATCCTTAAAAACATCCTTTTGTTTGCGAATGAAATGTAAAGTTTTCAGTATACAAGATAATTTAATTAAGAAATGTAATAGCAGTAAATTGGAACCTCATAACAGTGAAATTAAATTTAAGAACTGTACCCCTACAATTGGCATTAAAAACTTCTTCATTTATATTGATGATAAGATACTTTTAACAATTGTTCGCCATAAATTCTAAATTAATTTCTGTGTAAGCCGGCATTAAGACGGACAGCAGTGTTTGGAGTATGGGGATTTGACCAAGCCACACTTTAATGTGTCAGCCACACGACTCGTAGACATTTTCCAAGTGTCACTAGCCGGTTTCAAGTTGTGAGTTGTGAGTTGTGAGTTTGCGAATTGTGGACTGTGGACTGTGGCAGTACGGATTGTGAATTGCGAATTGGGGATTGCAGACTGGGTTTTGCGGACAATCCAGTGGCCGGGTTGGCCAACCGAGCGGATGTTTCGATATGCGCATCATGCCTCAAGGGTCCTTTTGGCCTCCACTTTCGGTAGCCACTGCTATTGCTATTGCTGTTGCTGTTGCTCCACTTCTACTGCCACTTCCTTCACACACACACACACTCACACCTGCACAATCTCAGTATAACCACCCACACACACACACTCGTTTCAATCACACACAGATACTCATGCACACAAGGGTGGTCCAAAAATCCAAATTACTTTATAGTCATTGTCTAATGTTTGTTGTGCAATAAATATAATTTTAAGTTTAAGCAATGGTCATAAAGTTTTCTTAAAAATTACTTATACGACATAATAGGCAACAGTACGTATGAGTAATATCGTTTGAATCTAGTGCGTTTAACCTTTAAGCTCATTATTCTACAAAATGCAGTGCAAGTGTGAACCGCCCTAATGTACATGCATATATGGTCCGATTTTTAGGGCGTTATAATGCACTGATATAATATATATAAGGCAAATTAATTTGTAAAATAGTAATGTGGCCTTTTTGGGTACTATTTATTTTTATTTTTGCTTCATCACAAAAATAAATCTTTTAGATCTGCACAAAAAAAAAAGTGTGCTTTAAATAAGATAAGTAATAAGTATTACCTGCTCTTGGTAGGAAAATCAAAGATTATTTTTCAGTGCAGCCAGCTGCACACACATTTTCCCCTTCGTTTGCCACCCCGGTTTGTAGTGAGTTAATTGCATCAGTCACAGGCATCGAATGCACCGGCAGCGATTGGAATTATGCTGTTTCTGTTGCATTAAAAATGGAAATTCTGTGCACTTCATTATGCCGCATATATACCCCGCATGGCCATCTCCATTTCCCTGGCCATGCATTTCCCACAATAGGGCATTCAATTACAAAAAATCCGCCCGACGAAAGGGGTGTGTGTGTGTGTGTGTGTGAGAATCAATAGGAAAATGGGAAATGGGAAATGTGAAATGTGAAATGTGAAGAACCGTCTCTTTAAGCATAGCATACATATATTTACATAAACCCAAGCCCAGCTGGGAAGTGGAACGAGAACAAAACAAAAATACAATACAATACAAATGGGCCTTATCCGACTTTCACATTCACCAATATTCGGCAAAAAGTGCCTAAAGCCTATCATTTCTGATTTGCTTTCCAATTTGGGATTATGAAACCATAGCTCTAATTGGTTTCAGCGAAGGGCAAAAATAGCAATCAAACTGGATTCCCACAAAATTCTTGGATTTAAGAGTTTAAGACATTGTCAAAAACTAGTCTAGTGAAAAGTTTCTCAGAAGTAATTATGTTTTGTAAGATTTTCAAATTTAAATGCGTTGAGTTCAAATCCAGATCAAATTAGACTTCACTTTAGTAAAATCTAGGAGAAGGTGAAAATCGTAAAAAGGCCACAAATATTAAGGTACAGTTGTGCGCGCGGCGACTAATCAATTTCAAGGGAGCGTAGACTTTGTGTAACTGCCAAGTCGCTGGATTTTCGCTTTTTGTTCTTGTTTATCTGCCAGTTCTCCGAATCCATCAGATAGTCCCTTTAAAAAAAAATATATTAAAGATTGCCAATAGAAATATGAAGTCACTTAAAAAGATATCAATGCTGTGAAAAGCAAAGTCTTCTCTAGCAATGAATACTTTTAATCCAAGGAAGTAGTCACCTCTGCTCCTTGAGCAACTGCATCCACTGCTGCTTCAGATCGGACATTTTTCCCGCCTCGCCGCCGTACTCCTCCGGCAACATGGAGCGCGGAAAGTGACGGTATGGGGTCTCCGAATCGGGCAAATGGAAGTGGATCAGCTTGAAGACCTCGCCCTTGATAAACGGCCGAACCACGGCCATGACCTTGTCCACAAACGAGGGGCAGTTGATCACGTGGATCTCCTTGAGCCGCACAGGATGCGCCTCCTGGACGAACTTCATGTAGACCCGCAGCGCTCCCAAGGCCGTCTTGGTCAGGTGACGCAGCGTATAGCCGGCCATGTCGAAGACCGGTATCTCCCCATCCGACAAACGCTCCTCATCCTCCGTGGCGAAGCGACAGTCGGCCACCATGAAGAACACCTTGATCGCAGCCGTGAAGTTGAACTGTCAACAAAAATATATTCTTTATGAGAAAATGCATAAACGTCAACTGCGATTAAATTTGATTTCGAAATTTACTGAGTAGCAACACTGATAAAAAATTGAAAAAGTTAAAACAAAAATCCAAAATTAAATACGATCTAAAGTCCAATAATTTTGTAATTATTTTTTTTGTCCTCAAAGGCATATTGCGTTGTTTAAAAGCTAATATGACAGTTGGGTGTTGACATAACTCTTTTAAAAAGAGGTAAAATAAAAGGGTATGAATTTTGAATACCATTCACCCATCAAATCAATATAAAATTCTTATCAAGCTGTTATTCAAAGATGGCTTATTGTTTAATTCACTTTAAAACTTACTTTGTCCGCATCGAAGTCGATCAGGCGGTAAAAAAGCAGCTTGTTATTTTCCGGTGTCAAACCGGGCAACGGCACCAGATCTCTGCAAGTGAAAATGCCAGGGAAACGGTTAACATAATTCTGGATACCCCACTTAATTCACCATTCCCCATTATCCGTTCAAACCAAAACCGGTTTTGAACTAATAGCAGTGCAAGACAATGCACTCTCTGTACACTAAGCAAAAACAAGCCCTAAGTCAACATTGCGAAATGCCTGTAAGCTCATGGAGCTCACAAGATCTAAGCTAATATCAGCCAATCTAATGGCATAGCCAGATATTCAAACGTTATTTCCAATTTCACAGGAATTTCAGTTGATTGATTGTTGATTGGACTCCCGCCACTAAAATCAAAGTCTCAATCGGTGTTTAATGTTTGTATTGTGGCGTTAATCTCTCGATAAATATCTGTTATGACTTTTTTGTCGGTACTAAATTTGATTGATTTTCTGCAGGAGATTTTTAGTGGATTGTAAACTTTGGTCCGATGAACACAGATACATACATTACAAATACAAATTGTGTGTAACCATTTCGGTAATTTGGTTAATATGTTACTTAAAGCACCGCTTTTAACATATATATTTAGCTAAATACGTATGTGGATAAACACGTCTAACTTGGTAATAAACTTTTGTTAAGTCTTAAATTTATTGTCGTATACGGGTACTCTTATTGTCATTATTTGGCACTTAACTTAATCTCATAAACAATTGCTTTTAATGCATGCATAAATCTTTACTTCTTTTTGTTTGTTTTAAATGTTGATTATGTTTGAGACCTTCATTTTAAAATATGAACTTCATTTGTTCATAAAATAAAAAAAACAGGTCTGGAGTTTAGAAAACTTTTAATACATTATTAACCCAATCCTTGCACTTATTTCTCAGCAGAATAATGCACATAACTTGGCCTAAAATGTTTTTTTACCTATTAAGTTTACCTATTAAGTTTCGGTCTAGCCTTAGTTTGACCATTAATATTTATTTTTATTGTTTAATAGAATGCATGAGAATTCCGGAAATAATTATGTGATCCATGAAAATTCCGGAAATAATTATGTGATCAATTAACATGTCCATTCATGAAAATATGGTTATAAAGTTTTAATGGTTATTTTCATTTAATGATTCCCTCATCTTTAACAGTTTAATCTTCTATTAATCATGTAATTTTCTCTTACTCCATTATTAAATATTATTTTATTTATAATATGTGAAGATAAGGCTATGATTTCAAAAGTATTCCGAGAACAAATTACTGATCTGATCTGGAAATTCGTTTGAGATGGTTTTTATAGTAATTTCCCGGATCCAAAACTCCCGTAACCCCTATATCTGAGTACTCACGCGACTTTCAGTAGCTGCTGGGAACTGTCGTCCAGCGGATCGCGATCGATGAAGATGTGGGCATGCTTGTTTCGCAGTCCGTAATTGAGTTCCAAGAGTCGTTGGGCGGCGGACAAATCATTTCGGGTCGTGTGCAGAAAGCGGCGCAGCAGCAGTCGGGCTGCGGAGGAATACGAATGCGAATGCGAATTAACGTGAGTATAGAGTATAGTACAGCAGGTGATCGGCGGTACAGGTGCATTCATCAGTCACTGCGGTTGCGGTCGTTATGCAACTGGCTGCGGTTCCCATCGTACAGGCAATATTGACCCACAGTCAAAGTTGGCCAATTCAACGATAATCACACAGGAAAAAATCTCTAAGAACTTATTAGTAAGCTAAACCTAATTGATATCTTTAATTTTTTTTTAAATTGTTAACAAGTGTCATGCCAGGGGTTATTTTTATTTATTTTGTTATATTATGTTTTTATCACTTTATACATAAGATAATTTCTGTATTTGGATTTTGGCATAATAAAAAAGAATTAAAAACATTTTTTATAACTTTTATTAAGGTTTTTACTGCTTTTTGGTTTCTGATTCAAAACAGTAAAAAACAATATTTTTTGAAATACCAATTTTTTTAAACTTTTTATTAAGTTATTGAGCGCTCGTTTGTAAAAATTGTAAGCTCCAGTATCTTAATTTGAGCACAATAAAAAATAAACACATTTTTATTAAAATTTTCAGTTGATGCGCAAAAAGATCTGCATTTCTTTCGGTGCTCTCGACGGTTAAAGAGAAAAATGGGTTTTTGCGATCTGACCCACTTGGCAATACGAACATATATTCTGCGGTAATTGCGGCTGCGATTTGAGCCACTCCTGCAGCTCCGAAATCCGTTTGGCCATCAGTTGATCCTCGTTTTTCTCGTTTGATTGCACCATTTTGCAGGTTTTAAATTTACCGTTGCACCCACAAGAACTATCGGAACTATCGGACTTCCGCGAGGGAGCGAGACAGCGGATGGAGCGCGAGCGAGAGGGGACAATTGAGTTTGGAGCGTCTGTGCGACGCTAATTCGCGACTGCAACTGATTGTAACTTCGTTATTTTGGCTTTTCGTCGAGTCTCTGCCTCTGGAACTCTGCCTCAGTCGGCGTCGCTGCCTCTGCCGACGTAGCAGCTGGAATGGCCAATAAAAAGTACTGGAATACGGACGAAAAGGGGGGTGAACAAGAGGGATAAAGTCTGGCGATCATGCATTGTATTTTGTATTCTTGGCGTTGCCATCTCGCTTTTAAAGGAAGTCAAAAAATTTATCCAAGATATTCAGTTCCATAATTAATATTATTATTATTATATTAATATTATTTTGCAAGTTATTTATTTTAAAAGAATTTTGGTTTATTTATTGATGGCCAATGCTTATATTAGTTTACTTTCTTTTGATTTTTGTATTTTCTGCTGACTCAAGCCAATGATCTAGATTTCGTTTTATTAATTAAGTTTTAGTTTAGCACATACATATGCTAATTCTTTTACATAGAAAAAAATAAGACGATAAGATCATAGATTCTCATAATATTTAACGTACAATTATAATATTAACTTTCAAGATAATTTTGGCATGGTGGTGTTTTGGAATTTTCTTTAAAACAAAGTTTGAGCTTACAAAATGTAGCACCTAAAACAAATAATAATTTGTTTTGATAATTAACTATTTTTAAAACATTTCATTATTGAATAGTAATACATTTGTATATAATTAAATCTTTGTCATATCGCATCTTAAATTATAATAATTTTTGTCTCTGCAGTGTTTACTTTTTCTATTTGTTGTGGTTATTTTTGAAATATTTTATATTGCTGTCAACGCTAAATAGCTCCATACTCGGGCGGTGTTGTGCAATTTTCATTGTTGACTTTTCTGTGTCAGAAGGTCGAAAAGCGACATATTGTTTTTTTCTTTGCGTGTGCGTATTGCGTGGGCGCTGTGCGGTTTTTCCGGCTTTCCACCTCTCAGCTCGGGCCATTGCCATGTTTGGCGGCATTTTGTTCGCCCATTTTTTCTTCGGTTTTGGTTTTGGTTTTTTTTCAGCTTTATCGCGACATTGGCAAACAATTTTCGGCAAGGCGAAGTCGCGCTCCACTTGTTATGCTGCTCTGCTCCCGGCTGAGCTGGCCAACTGAACTGGCTTGGCTCAAAGTCTTTCGGACGTGTTTCGCAAGTTAAAACGAATCCAAACTATTTACAACCTACCACTCTGAAACGGCGACAACAAAGCATACATATATGAACATGAATTAAAACAAAACTGTCAAAAAGAAGCAGCGGCGTCGAAAGCGAATTTGGGTACATTTTTGTTGGTGGCTCATAGAACACAGCAGACAACTGAAATTTACACATTTCGGCCGGCGGTCGTGTTAGTATACGAGTTTTACAGTCCAACTTCAATAGTTTGGTTTTTCCGTTACGAGAATATAATTTTTTTTTTTTAATTTCTTTTTCCCACATGATGTATTCTACAAATAAAACTTTAAAACGTACAATTATCAAAACTTTTTTAATTTTAACTTTAATTGCCTTACCTTCTGAAAGTCATAATTTGCTTTCCAATTTCTTGATTTCCTAAAAAATATTACAAATAAATTTTAATATTTTTTAATTTTTCATTTTTAGAAAATGTTTTAGGCATTAGAAAATTACTCATACGACAAGTTGGCCATTACAATTCTACTTATTTAAAACAATTTGAAACAATATGTTCAGCAAATTTATTTTAAATTTTAACTCAAAAAAAGTGTTATTTAAACTATCTTAAAATAACTTTAAGCTTTAAAATAACAACTAAAAATTAATCATACGACACGTTGGTAAGGTAAAATTTAGTAAAACAAAGCTTAAAATCGTAAAATGTAAATGCGATTAAGTTAAAAAGTAACTCAAAATGTAGATATATTCACAGTTCAGTTTATGGAAGTCTGACTGTATCTCTCGGTAGCCAATTTAATGCAGCTGTAAACTTATTAAGCTAAAAGCAAACGCAGCAAAAACACGCACAAGTTCACATTCAAGTCTCTTGAAAATCGTTGAGTGGCCTTGAAAATGGAACTTAGCCGGCCAATAAATGCTTTAAAACAAAGCCCTACGCAGACTTTAAAAAAAAGTGCTAACTGCCAAATTAAAATGGTCAACGTACCATTCGAAACATACGTGGAGTTGGGAATTATGATCATGTGAATAGTTCGCTTCGTTCTTGGCACTTTTCTGTGACCTTAGCTATAGGGCAGTGCACTCAAAAAATTATAATTTAAATTCAATGTAACAAGAAATTTAAATTTATATTTAATTCGATTTAAGATCATTTTTAAATTTGTATTCTAATTTTAAACGATACTTTTGAATAATTATTTAATATCTGCTCGGTTTTGAGAACAACTTAAGCGTTTATTTGGGAGATGAAAATTTAAAGGCTTGCCAATCATGGCAAAGTGCATTTAGTAATAATGCACTTGCTATTTGCCAATTTTATTTGCGTCATTTTGCAAATCAATTAGCCACAATATTCGCACTTGAAGTTAATAGCGGCCGCAGCATCATCAATGCAAGCGGTCAAAACAAATTGGCGCTTACAAGTCATGCAAACCAGTTACATTTCGGCAAGCTAAAGAATGATATATGCATATTCAGATAAGGTAAAAATCAAAGCTTTCAAAGCTCCACTGCCAGTGCTCAATGCTGCAATCCCGCAGTCACAAAAAATTAATTATCATTGAACATAGTGTAATTTTTGCGGATCAAAAAAAGATAAAGAGTACCTCTCATAATTTTAGTCGGACACACCATCTAATGTTTGTTATTGGTTTCTTAATATTAACACCCATTAAGCAACCCATTAGGACAATGACATGAGGACATGAGTCTACACTTTGCTAAAATAATACATTCTAAAATTTAATGTAATTAAGTAAGAGTTTTGTTTTGACTATTAGTTTTTTAAGAAATGTAAATCAGTCTTTTTAGCAATAATTAAGTTTTTGTGGAACTATACGTGGAATAAACTATGAGGCGGCACTTTAAATTATTATTAGAAATTCTGAAAATAACTAAAGCCAAAACGAAACTTTAAAAGTCAGCGTAATTAGCATTTTTGCAAAGTAAGCTAAATGATATTTGGCATCTTTAGTCTTAAATTTATTTAAGAAATAAATAAAAAACAAAAACAATAGGTATTGTTTTCTATATTAAGAATAATAAAATTCTTAATGCTTTTAAATTAAATTAACGTTTATTTGTTACGTGCCACGTTTCGTAGCGGGAGCTTACGTGACGTGCGAAATCGATTGGCACAACATATCGGTAATCGATAAGTGGGCGGCGTGCCATCGCTAGGTGAAAGTGTGACCGTGCGCGTGTGGAGAACACAAACTAATGGTGGAGCACTAAGAATAATAAAGTAAAATCACGGAATAAAATGATCTGTCGCCTGTGTCTGAACGCGCTGGACGAGCAGAGCGCCGTGCTGCTGTTCGGCGGCGCCGGCGGACCCAGTGCGTCCGCTCCGGAGGACGAGGAGGACGGCAAGGCGATGCCGGAGAGCTACCTGGTCCAATTGATCTCGATTCACTTGTACCTCTGCGTGAGTATCTCTCGGGGATCCCCCATCCGCCTGCCCACCGTAATCTCCCTTTCTGGCCATCTTCTCCAGCTCTCCCGCGATGATGCCATCTCCACCTGCATCTGCACCGAGTGCTGCTCGCAACTGGAGAGCTTCCACAACTTCTGGAAGCTGGTGGAGCTCAAACAGACGACGCTGTGCAGCCAGTTCCTGGCCATCGATTGCGATGTCAACTGGTCGGAGGAGGGCTCGGAAATGCAGACGGATGCGCAGCCCCAGTTGCTCATGGAGCCGGCGGAAGAGCCCAAGGCTGTCACGCCCACAACGGCCAATAAGTTTCCCTGCATGTTCTGTGAGAAATCCTTCAAAATGCGCCGCTACCTGGAGGAGCACATAGCCACGCACACCGGCGACCGTCCGATTGCCTGTCCCTACTGCGAGATGGCCTTCCGCTGCCGCTCGAACATGTACACCCATGTGAAGAGCAAGCACACGACGCAATGGCTGAAGGCACGCGAGGAACGGGATGCGGCCAAGTCGGCTCAGAATCACACGACGCCGGAGGAACCTGCTCCAGCTGGTGGTGGTGGTGCTGCTGCTGCTGCTGTCGCTCTCCCTGGAATCCCTGCACAAACGGCTCCCACTGAAAGTTCGGCTAATTCCGGACAAGCTGCTCCTAACGACCAACAGCAGCTGCCGCTGCCGCTGTCCGTGATCAAGGGCCAACCCGGCGAGGCCATCAACCTGACCATCACCAAGACACCACCGCCATCAGCCGCCGGCCGGGGCTCACGCAATCGCGCCAGTCGCCGCAAGACGCACTCGCCCAAAAAGGTGCAGCACACGGAGGGCAGCGATGCCAGCGACGAGGATTCGCCCCAGAAGAGGCTCAAGGAGAACGAGCTGATACTGGCCAACTACAATGCCGTGGCGGCGGCCGTCGTGGCCGCCACTTCGTTCACGGACAATCCGCCTGGCCGGCCGGATAGTCTGCAGCAGCGCCTGTGCGTAAGTCTGCTGCAGCAGCAGCAGGAGCAACTATTCGCTGTGATGTCTGCGACGGCGGCTGCATCCGCTTCGGTGGGCACAGCGAGCAGTGCCACCAACGCAACGACGACGGCAACAGGGGCAATGCTGGCTCATCAGGCCTTCAGGTAAGTGGATTGAATTCTCGCAAGTTGAAATGAACTAATAAAAGAATCTCCTAAATAGCAACCCGTCTGCAGAGTCACAGGCCGTCACTCATGCCGCATGCCCCGTCTCGGTCATCATTTGTCCCAATTGCGGCGAGCTTCCTGGACAGAATCATCGCTGCCTGAGCAAGCCCAAGTACGCCTGCGATGTGTGCGGCAAGTGCTTCAAGATGAAGCGCTATTTGGAGGTGAGTTTTTTGAAGAACCAGAAGCAGCTACCTGATGCTAACTCACTTTATCTCTATCTCTTAGGAGCACTTTGCCACCCACACGGGCGTCAAGCTGCACACCTGCGCCTTCTGTCCCACGGAGTTCCGGTCCAAGTCGAACATGTACCACCACACGAAGCGCAAGCACAAAGCGGAGTGGGAGAGGTCGCGGGCCACGCGCTCAGCGGCCAAGGCGGGCGTCCAGGAGCAGGTGCAGCAGGCTAGTCCGCCGCCGGCACAGCCAGGACCGCCGGCCGCCGTCTAAAGCTGGCCGGGATTGGTAGTCGTAGCCTAAGACTTTTACAATTAAATTTATATTTTTATTAGCCATACCGAATACTGAATACTGAATACCGATACCGAATACCGATGTACTTATCCCAAGTTTCGCGTGTACTCCAACAAAGTCACCTAATGTGTATACTCTTCTCGTTCTCTATAATGCCTTAACCAGTTGGATTGGATCTGGTTATAAAGTAAACATTCGTTTCAACAAAACCGCATCGTTTTCTTATGGTTCGAGCTGATTGGGGATCTTGTTTATCCACTAACTTGGGTGTCCTGAGCCATTTGCTTTAAAGACCTTTCTTTATTCAAGAACTTAAGGCTACACAAATCGAATAGAGACTCACAATGTTGCTCTTTAATTGACTTATTGATTGAAGCAATGCTTATTTTACAAATAAATTAAATTAGAATTGTTAATATTATTGGTTTGCTAACCATAAAAAAAAACTCTTAATTCAACCAGTTTTATTGTGTTGTCAAGTCAGTTATTAATCAAAGTATCGTTGTAAACTAATCGCTTACAAAAGACAAAAGTGCCCGTGATTCTTACAAGTTTATTTCATGTTTGCAATCTATACAATTTATTTATACAATTAGAAATACAATTAATGGGGTGTAATTCGTAGTAGTTTACCCACGATCGATGAATAGTGTGATAAATTAAATAAAAACACGCAGCTTGGTAGTCTTAAATGTGTGAATTAGTAACTCTCTACACATTTCACAGGCCAATTTCTACGTTTTTTTATTACAAAAATCATTGATTGAATTTGTGTGTGATTCAAAGTGTTAAATGATGTTTAAGCCGAGGCATTAAATTGCGAAGATAATTGCGATGAAATTGCTTAATCCTAAAATGGGAGAAATCCAAATATGTAAAGCCGATGGCAATGAAACTGAATTGTTTGCTAAACCTATAACCCTATAACCCTGTCTACAAGCTGCCCCACTGAGATTGGTGCTGTGTGTGTGTGTGTGTGTGTGTGCTTAAACTAGTTGGGCAATGGGATCGGGATCGGGAGCGGGATGGGAATGAGGATAAGGATGTCTTGGTCCTACGATCGCTTGCAGCGCGCCTGCGCCTGCAGCATGTCCAACGACGGCACCGAAAACACAAACGACAGACAGCCGAAGCGGAGCAGGCTGCCGTGGGCCAGCACAGCGGATCCCTCCCAGGCTCCGGCCACCATGGGCACGGATTGGGCGTTCGTGCAGCGGCAGGCGGGCTTCACAATGGGCGCCAATCTGTTGTGAATGCACACACGGGGGGTGTTTATTTGGTAAGTTCGATCAATTGATTTGGACACACTACACTACCCACCTATCTTTGCTGTTCCTCTTGGACTCGAACTGACGTTGGATGTTCCGCCGCTTGTCCAGCAGATCGTCGACGCGCCGCTTCAGTTCGGCATCGTCCGGTCGCATCCGCTTGCCGGCATGCGTGGGCATCCTGTCGGTGAGGTCGCAGGTGTACAGCTGCCCGTTCACCTCGGTGCCGAACTCCGAGTAGTTGATCAGCTCGTACGACTTCGAGAACTCGTCGTAGAAGATGATGGCGTGCTGCGGCGAAATGCGGCAGCAGTACCCGATCGCCGACAGGTCCACCGTCTCCGTTTGTCCCAGCGTCGTGGACGGTGAGTAGTGGCCACCGTAGCCGATGTACAGCGTGCGGTAGCGCATGAAGATCGAGTGGCCCAGGCCCAGCGAGGTGAACCAGCGGCTGTCCTCGAGCATGTCGCCCAGCGGCGTGATCACCGCCCGCGCCTGCACCTTGCACTGCAGCAGCTTGAGCTCGAGGCGCGTGGCCAGCTCGTAGGCCTTCTCCGTGTCGCTGCGCGCACGCGGCACATAGCTCTCGGCGGCCGCATCTGCAGCGGCAATGGCCGCCGCCGTGGCCAGCGCCGGATGCAGGGCCATTGCGGGATCCTCGTCGGCGGCATTGCCGTTCTTTTGCGCCAGTATCGATGACGTTTCGCTGGTGAACAGCAGCGAGAAACGATTCATGTCCTCCGGTGCCAGTTGGCCCTGCAGGGCGGTCATGTCCGATCCCTGGCCTGATGCCAGTTGGCGCAGTCGGCGGGCGGCCGTGCGATTCTTATACTGCGTCACTATCTCCGGATGCTCTTCGACCAGCTGCTGCAGTCGCTGGTGGGCCAGCTTCTTGATGATATCCACGTCCAGGTGGAAGAGGTCGGCATCGATAATGCCACCCGCCTTGCTCTCCTCCTCGTCCTCCTCGAAGCTCACCTCCAGCTCCGGGCTGGCCTTGGCCTCGACCTTGGCCTTGGCCTCATCCTTCACAACCGGGGGTTGCTGCTCGTTGGCCAGCTGAGTTTGGGATTCCGCCGTCGATTTGGGATTCTCCGCATCCGCAAGACCACCATTCATTTTGTCGCCGGGTGAGTTCGTCTCGGACTCGGGCTCCTCGGGACTGGCATCGCTGTCGCTGTCGCCCTCGAGCGCCGTCTCCACGCTGCCGTACTCGCGCTGAATCTCACGGAACTTGGCTCGGGCCGAGCGCAGAGCCTCCAGATCCTTCAGCAGCGATTCGGTCACCGACTCGCGCGAGATCTCCTCGACGGCGGTGGGCAGATTCCGGCGCCGCTTCACCCGATCGTAGCGCAGCGTTTGGCGCATGGAGGGCAGCAGCGCCGGCGGATGTTCGTAGTGATAGCGCACAATGGCCGGCACCTCGATGTGCGCACGGGCGCGCAAGTGCGTCTTGGTGCGAAACGGCGGATGGCGAGTATTGACGCGCCGGAAGAACTCCATCTTGACGCTCTCGTGATCCAGCGGCTGATGGAAGCGATTCCACAGGCGCACCCGTTCCGTGGCCGAAATGCTGTTGGTCATATTGGCATCCTTTTGCGATAAAAGAGATAAACGCAGATGAAAACCAAAGAACTAAAACTATCATTTGTAGGGCCCACACTTACGATAAAGTTCTCGGCATGATTGGGGCACATCCACAGTCCGGCTGGCAGTGCAGTTAGTGGGGGATCCAGGCAGTCCTGGTGGTAGTAAAGCGGACAGTAGTCACAGGAGATGAGCGGCGCTCGTTTGCAGGAGCGCGTGCAGTAGAAACAGGTCTTGGCGGGCAGCGGCACCAGTCCCTGGGCGTCCAGCTCGAAGGGCTTGGAATTGCGACGCTGATTGGCCGCACACTTGCGATGCCCGCCATTGCCGCTGGGCGGCTGGGCCTGCTGGACGGGCTGCACCTTGCCGTTGCCCGGAAACTGGGTGTGCAGCTCCAGTTCCGGCGGCAGCGAGAACTGCTGCGGATTCAGCATGCTGGCCGCCCTGATCACGTCGTCCAGCGGCGTCGGCTTCTTGTTGGGATCGAGGGCCCGCTGTATGGCCAGCGGCATCTTGGCCAGCAGCTTCTCGGTGCTGTTGCGTTCGCTGTTGCTGCGCTTGCGAAGATTGCGTATCTTCAGCGGTATCGACTCCAAATCGCCCGAGGACGGCGTATTGGCCCGGGAGCCACTGCCCGCCGATGGCACACGCTCCACGGAGCTGGCCTTCGAGGAGGAGGCCGGCGGCTGGGACACTTTGGCCATGCGGCAGCTATGGCACAGCCACTGGCCACTGGGTATGTCCTCCTCGCTCAGCGGAGGATCACTGCGATACAAAAAAGAGGAACAGCTTGAAACAAGAGCACTGGGAAGCGAAGACCAGATGGCTATACTCACTGGCACTGCAGATGGAAGCTAGAGGGACAGCGGTCGCAGCACAGCAGATTGCCGCCCTCCTCGCAGGCGTCGCAATAGTCGTGATTGTGACCCCTTCCCGGTCGCCTGTAGTATGGATGCTTCGTGTTGGTCGTCCGCTGCACCAGCTTCTCGTCCTCGTTGGGCGGCGGCCGGATGAGCTGCTTGATTTGCTGCAGGGGGAGGTGGAAAAACGCATTAATTGCGATCGAAATCGGAAACGAAAACGAAAAGGAGACACGTTAATGTGTGGCATCTTGAGCAGACGCAGCGCCAACGCCAATTGGAACTGGAGCACGGCGGGCACGGCTGTGCGGCGACTGGAAGGGCCCCCCACGCGGGGGCACAACTCACCTCCATGATGCTCAGTGAAGCATTCGGGTCCTGGTCCACTTTTGACATATTTTTCCTGGCCTCCTCTTATCCGGTGTACACAATCAATCTCGGAGCAAGCGAGCTCAGTTCACTTGGAGACGGAGGAGCGCGACAGTTTGCAGCCCTGCGCATTCGACGACCGCCTGGCCACACTGCGCGCCAACCGTCTATCGCGTGTATCGATAGGCTTCTAACGGGTCGTCAGTGCTGGCACCTTTCACTTTAGATCTAGCTACTTTTTAACGGCCAATTATTAGCTATTAACCTATTTTCAACGCTTTAAATTTGTGATTAACAATTGACACAGGTACAAATGGACAGTCTAAATGGTATTAAATTATCAAGAGCTCAATTAAATTACAAAACTTAAATAAACAATATTAACATATTCCACGAGAAACGAAGTAGCCGTGTCTAGCAGTTCAATAATAAAATGAAAAATAATACATAAATTTAGGCTTGTATTTTAAAAATGAAAAACGCTGCGCATTTTTAAAGAATCAAAGAACATATATAAAATATAATCTAATCTTATATTTTTAAAT
Organism: Drosophila elegans; assembly: GCF_018152505.1. Taxonomy (NCBI): domain Eukaryota; kingdom Metazoa; phylum Arthropoda; class Insecta; order Diptera; family Drosophilidae; genus Drosophila; species Drosophila elegans. The sequence continues at coordinate 6,660,670 of NW_024545513.1, read as the reverse complement.
TGAAAAACATTCATAATTTTGTAAGTATTTGGGAACCCCCATTAAAATCAGAAAATATTTATGAACGTTTTCGCAAGTTCCCCCGCAACAAGCCAAATTTAGCTAGAAAACAGCCAAGCTAGCAGCAACGTTGGCAATCGCGCATCTCAGCTGGCCGACGACGCAATTCGCCAATTTACCAAACAGTAGAATTAAATTAAGCTAGTGAAATGTTCTCCATTTTTGGAAAGCGCAAGCCGGCGGAAACTCCCACGGAGGAGCAGCCCATCCAGGGGCCGGCGGATGGACCGCGACCAGGAACCAGCGGCGATGATTTCGTGTTTATTGAGCGTAAACCCGGACCGGATGCACCTGGTCCGGCCATCTCCTCCGGCGCCATGTACCCGCCCATGCCGACGGGCTACCTGCCGTATCCGCCGATGCCAGGACCCAGGGGTGGACTAGTAGGACCCGGAGTAGCTGGCGGAGCTGTCAAGCAAGGACCCGTCAACTACTTGCAGGACATTCCTTTCGAGCTGGCACCCGGATTGACCACCAAGGATCACTACGCCAGTACCCAGATGCAGGTGGACAGCATCCTGGCGCTGCTCACGCGCCAACTGTCCGTGGACGAACTGGCCGAGGAGTACACGTTCGCCCTGGAGAGATCCGTGCAGAACGAGTGTTACTAGCGTTAGCCCACAAACCCTTCACTGGTTATTATAATAAAACGTTGCTTATTTAATTGTAAACTGTCGAGATGTTCATTTTCTGGAATGCGCCTGCAAAACGTATTTCATCAGACTTGTAATTTGCTACCAATTTATGTATGTGTCATGTTCCAAACAGGACTATTTAACTATATATAATATTTAAATATGTATTAAAGGAGTTCCCAACTTTATATTGTTGAATCATTATGGGGCCGTTTTTTATACGGCAAAAGCACAACTTAAAGTTAATAATATCGGAATTTTCTTGTATTCGGGGAAATCCCCTTTTATGTATTTGAATTTAACTTCTTTTAGTGACCTTAATCAATGATTTCATATTTTACTTATGTTAAGAATTGGGAGCTACAATATTAAACAGTGCCATTTTATACAAAGGCGCTGCAAATTTTTGAAACCCTTAATTTTATATAAAAAGTTAAATTCGAGTTTCATTACCACTATAAAACACTTTTTATGCCATTAAGCCAATCCATACAAAACGTTCGGGAAATATCTGTTTTTATATTATAAACCTACAATTGTGAACTGTTGTTTAAAGAAGAACCTTCGATTTGTATTAGCACTATGAAATCGTTTTTATGCCAATAAGCCACCCATTTAAAACTTTCAAGAAATTTCTATTTTATATGCTAATGTTATGAATTGTTGCTTACAGAAAAACATATTGGTATTATAACTATATAATGAGGCAATAAATATTGTGTATTTTTTGAAAAAACACCAATCGCAATTGTTTTATATCATATTTTAAAGATTTTTAATATAGAGTTCTTACTAAAGTACCGATCTAGTCATCCGGGGGATTTACTTTGGACACATTTCAACAGGGACTGCTCATAAGGTGTTCAACTTTTCCAAAGCGAATACATAAAATTGTTAGTGCTCTCGTTTTTTTTTTTTTTTTTTTTGAAAACTTTTCCATATAAATTTGGTTGTGCATTCTAATATAAAGAATCATAATCCCTGCTAAATTCTCAATCCATTTAAATTGATTGGGCCGTTCTCCAAACCAATCTGCAATCTCCCACCAATCAGCTCCAATGGCCAGCTCCAATGTCTCGGACTGGGATGAGCCGCTGCCCACGTCGACGGAGTCGCTGCCCGAGGAGGAGGATCCGGATGTGTGCGCCGAGGAGAACGTGAAGAGGCGGCAGGAGGAGAACCTGGCCAAGCTGCAGTCGTATGTGCGGCGCATGGCCTACCAGCCGGCCATGCCGCCCAAGGTGAAGCCCTACGACGTGGCCCTGGCCAAGCCCAAGCTGCACACGCTCATCGACAACTACGAGCAGTTCAAGCAGGTCTACGATCCCAAGCTGCGGGCCAGGCGGATCAAGAGGATGCTGGGCAAATACAATGCCATCACCACAGAGTAGGTTTACTCTATCAAAATGCATTCCCTTAAAAACACTTCATTACCATTACGATTACCATTACCATTACCATTACCATTACCCTTACCATTAACCACAACAGACAGCTGGAGGAGATCCTCAAGAGCAACAAGAGCAAGGAGCGCAAGAAGGAGGACTTCCTGAAGCGCAAGCAGGAACTGTACTACAACATGCTGACCAAGCTGGAGCGCCAGTGCCGCACCCAGTACCTGAACGTGCTCATCAAGAAGTTCGCCAAGTTCATTGCCCATCTGGCCACCACGATGCGGATACCGCCGCAACTGGTTGATCCCTATGCCCGCATGCAGCGCGGCATCTTCTGCAACATCCTGCTGGCCATTGGGGTGCAGCCCACCTCGCAGTCGGCCATCTACTACACCAGCCAGGATGCCATCGAGTACGATGTGTGCCACCGGCTGGCCCACGCCCTCCTCTCGCTGATCATCAAGGCGCTGGACTCGGCCGCCACCCGCGATCCCAACGAGCCGTGCAAGCCGGCCGACCTGGACTTCGAGATGGACAACCACATCAAGCGGCGGCTCATGTGCGCCGCCGAGAAGAAGCTGGTGCACGAGCGGCGTCGCAAGAAGCCGCAGGCGCAGGCCATTGGCGCCTTCGAGAAGTGCACCCGCTACGATTGTGACTAGGCGTTGGATTCGGACGGCTCTTCTAGTATAATTTGTTAGCCTTTGCATCACTCACAATAATTGTTCAACTATTTATCTTTCCTTTGGTTGGCATTTGGCTGGGTTTTCAGTTGGAGGCACAGCCAGTTGGCGGGCACCTCGAAGCTATCGGTGGGATGCTGGGTGTACGCCTCGCAGTAGGGCACATGCCAGGTGCTGCCCGCCACCGCGTGGGCACTCAGCCGGTGGCGCACGGGCTCCTTGACGATGATCCGGCCCGTTTGCGTTTGGGTGACCAGCGAGTGCTGGTGCTGCTGCTGCCAGCGGCGGAAGATGGGCTTCAGGTCGGCACCCAAATGGAAGGCATGGCTGCGCATCAGGTCGCGGGAGAAGAAGTCCGTGTCCTGGCCACTGCGCAGTGTGGCATAAAGCAGGAAGGGATCATCATGGGACCTGTAATCACAAAACTAAGTTAATCTATCTCTCTCCCTTTCTGTTTCACAAGCGATTTGCTCACAAATTGCTGGTCAGGAAGAGGCTGGCATTGCTCTGCACATAGTGCATGGCCTGCTTGGACCAGTTGCGCATGTGTTCGCGTCCCAGGACCAGCACACGCTTGTCCCGATCCCGGAAGTGCCGCACCACGGTGGCCACCAGATTGGCCAGCTGCTGCGGCGACTTCTTGGTCCCGGTGGAGTAGGCCACATTGAGGCCATCGATCACACAGTCATAGGGCGCCGTCCGCTCCACGTACTTCTTGAACCGGGCCACCTCCTCGGGCGTGGAGCGCTGAAAGACATCGCGGCGTATGAGCACGCGCTCCAGGAAACACTCGCTAAGGCGGCGAAATTGCTCATCGCTGATGGCCACCGGCTGGAGGTGCTGCTGGCAGGCCTGGCACTTGCCCAGCGGTCCCAAGTTCTTGGTGGCCCTGACCTCCAGCAGCCGGGGTCGTTGCTGGCCAAGATCCTGCATCCGTTGGGCCACTCGCTGACTGACTAGAATCTCATGACGCTCGAGGAATTGCAGCAGGCGCTCTAGCTGGGCAGGTAGTTCGCTAACCGACTCGCTGCTGGCCAAGCGATTGAGCAGCGCCAGGTAGACCTCGCATTTGGGCGGCTTTCGGGCCAGGGCCATCTCCTCTAGGAGGCGCCAGGCCAGTTCCTGATCCTCTGAATCCGCCACACTAAAAGCCTTCTCCGCCAAAGCGGAATAGGCGGCCACACTGGGCGCGCTGGTGACCTTCATCATTTCGAGCAGCGGCAGGGCGCTCTGCCAATGGTCGTTGGTGGCCACCAGGCCGTGGATCACATGCTCACAGCTGCTGGCGTCCAGGGTTTCGTGCTCCGCCTGGAGGGTGCGGCAGATCTGCAGGATCTCGGCTTGCTCCGCCGCGCTGAGCGGTCGTTCGTGATAGGCGGCATTGTAGATCCGCAGCAGGCGACCCAGGGTGGCGCCGTTGGGCGTGGCGCCCGTGCTCCGCAAGAAGTCCACATAGTTCTTGGCCAGCGCCAGTTGGCGGGGACCACTGCACACGCCCAGGATGACGGCGTCTACGTTGTGCCCGTTGATGTGCTTGTAGCCGTCCACCAGCGATTGACGCACCTCTGTCCATTCCGCGCCACTCAGATCCTGGCGACGCTCGAAGAGATCGCTGCGCAGCTGCTCCAGTCGATCCGGCGGCAGTCTGCCCGGCTGGGGGCGTCGCTTGTGCTGGCTGAACATCCGGCGAGGGTGGGCGGGGGCGTGGCCGCCGCCGACCGGCAGAAAATCCCGCAGCAGGACATGCCGCAGCAGTCGCAAATTATACATAATCAGGAGTTTTGGTTTTGATAATCAGATTCCAATAAGATTGTTGCCGGTTGCCAGTGTGACCAGACACACTCCACACTGAAAGAGGCACTTCTTGTTGGTATTTTTTAAATTGGAATTCGCCATAAAAAAAAGAGCTTAAAAAACCAATTTTAATTTTATTATGGTTTCTAACGCAATGTTTTAGATTGAATTTACCAAATTTTTAATAAAAACAACTTGAAATAATTCAATTTTATCAAATATTTCGAACATTGCGGTAAAAGTTTATACCACAAACATATTGCTTATAGTAATAAACTAGGCTTAAGAAATAATACAACATGACTTGACACAATTGGATTTTGTTTTTTAATATTTATATTTATTTACTCCTCGTATAAATTTATGTTTTCATTATTTAAATCAAATATTTAAATTCTAAAATTATAATGGTTTAGCACTCCCTGGAATTATCGAATACAATCAATCAGCAAAAAAATACATCCTTTTTCGTATATTTCCCGATTAACTGCTAGCTGGTCACTCTAAAACAGCAAAACTTGCAACTCACTCAAAATACTTTTCGGAACTTGATTTAATTTAAGTGATTTGCAGCTAAAAGTAAAACGTAAATCTCCGAGCAAAATGACCGTGACCGCTACGCCGCTGCCCGACAATCTGCGGGTGAAAGCGTTGTCCGACTACCGGAAGAAGCTGCTGGAGCACAAGGAGATCGAGGGGCGTCTCAAAGAAAGTACGACCGTACACACTAGTAATCTACTCAAGGAAGTCCTTATTAAATTGTGGTTTTCAGAGCGCGAGGAGATCAAGGAGCTGACCAAGCTGTACGACAAGTCCGAGAACGATCTGAAGGCTCTGCAGAGTGTGGGACAAATCGTGGGCGAGGTGCTGAAGCAGCTGACCGAGGACAAATGTGAGACACCACCGGCTTTCTGGAGGGGATCATCCGAATTCTGATTGCTTCTCCCTTTTCTTGCAGTCATTGTGAAGGCCACCAATGGTCCGCGTTATGTGGTTGGTTGCCGCCGGCAGCTGGACAAGGCGAAGCTCAAGTCCGGAACCCGTGTGGCCCTCGACATGACCACGCTGACCATCATGAGGTACTTGCCGCGCGAAGTGGATCCCCTGGTGTACAACATGTCGCACGAGGACCCCGGCGATGTGACCTACTCGGCCATTGGCGGCCTCACCGAGCAGATCCGCGAGCTGCGCGAGGTCATTGAGCTGCCGCTCCTCAATCCGGAGCTCTTCCTGCGCGTCGGCATCACGCCGCCCAAGGGCTGCCTGCTGTACGGACCGCCTGGCACCGGCAAGACGCTCCTGGCCCGTGCTGTGGCCTCCCAGCTGGACGCCAACTTCCTCAAGGTCGTGTCCTCGGCCATTGTGGACAAGTATATCGGCGAGAGTGCGCGCCTCATTCGCGAGATGTTCAACTATGCCCGCGACCACCAGCCCTGCATCATTTTCATGGACGAGATCGACGCCATCGGCGGACGACGCTTCTCCGAGGGCACCTCCGCCGATCGCGAGATCCAGCGCACACTGATGGAGCTGCTCAACCAGATGGACGGCTTCGATTCGCTCGGCCAGGTGAAGATGATCATGGCCACCAATCGCCCGGACACCCTAGATCCTGCCCTGCTGCGACCGGGTCGCCTGGACAGGAAGATCGAGATCCCACTGCCCAACGAGCAGGCCAGGTGAGGCAACTTTTTGTTTGGTTCTTATCTATGGAAGGCTAGGTTGGTAAATCACTATGAAATATGAATAGATTTTTGAAAGGGATTTCTCTGATTAGATATTTTCTGGGAATCGAACTCATGATAATGGGTATTTCCTTATAAAATCTATTTTATTAGTTAGTCATACTGATGCCTAAAATGGTAATAAAAGCAGTGTTGTGCCTTATAACTTACCTATGTAAAAGAATGTAAGAATAACTATTGCCTTACCTGTGTAAAGATTTTTATTTATCTTAAGAATTTGCTATGTTTTGGTTTTTAAATTGGCTTGATACCACTTAATTGAAGCAAAATTAATTCCACCTCATATTTTTTGAATTCTGCAAAGACTTAACCAGAAACATCTCTCCTTTTAGGTTGGAGATCCTAAAGATTCACGCCCTGAAGATTGCCAAGCACGGCGAGATCGACTACGAGGCCATTGTGAAGCTGTCGGACAACTTCAACGGCGCTGATCTGCGTAATGTGTGCACAGAGGCGGGTCTCTTTGCCATTCGGTGAGTTGAAGAGCTCTTCTTTGGTCTTCCATGAGATTCTATGATGGAAATGTACTTACAGTGCCGAACGGGAGTACGTGATCCAGGAGGACTTTATGAAGGCGGTGCGCAAGGTCTCAGACAACAAGAAGTTGGAGAGCAAGCTGGACTACAAGCCCGTTTAGGAGCAACCACCACCACCACGCCACCGCCCATAGAGTTAACTATTTTTCATCTACACACACATATACAGATATATATATATTATGTCCAACCAACAGGCCTGTCACACATAGTCCGTTGCTTCTCCCATATGCTAATTAAATGCTATGTAAAGATTAGGGTTCATGTAATTTCATTTAGGTTCGGGCTTTCTCCAATCCCCAGAATTAGCCGCACTTCTGCTGCTGCTGCTCCTCGATGCGCCGCTTCTTGCGCTCCAGATAGTCGCTGACGTTGTCGAAGCGCTTCTTGAACCAAACGGACAGATCCTCGGGAATGAAGGGTGGAGCATGTTTGTCGGTGGCGCCCAGTCTCTCCAGCACCATCTCCAGCCAGCCCTCGGGCACGCCGCTGCTCGTCCGCTGGCCCGTTACCATGTCGTAGACCCTCAAGCTCAAACGCTCGTTCTCCGCGCCGGTGATGTAAATCCTATTCTCGGTTAAAGTAAAGTTGCTTATGATCCACGAGCCAGCCTCGGCGCGCACCAGTTGCGTGGCCGTGATGCTCCAGGATTCGTCGGAGCTGCGCTCCAAGCGGTACAGTCCCAGGGCGTCCACATGGTCGTAGAAGAGCACGGCCGCCTGAAAGACGTTCTCCGGCTCCAGTGGTCGCACCAGCAGACGAACCGCTGGGGCCGGCAGCTCGTGCAGCAACAGCTCCTTGCCCTGGATGTAGTTCCAGACGCGCAGCGTCTTGTCGCCCGAGGCGGAGGCTATATGCTGATCCGTGAGCAGGGCCAGACCGGACACAAACTCGCGGTGACCCAAGCAGTAGCTGTGTATGTCGAAGGTGGCGGGATAGTTCGTGACGCGTATCTTGTCATCCCGGTCGCAGGTGATGATGTGCTGCTGGTCCTCCGTCCACAGGATGTCGTACACCACGCTCAGGTGGCCGAGCAGCAGGCGCGGCGTGGCCTCCACCTCGACGCAGTCGTACTGATAGCAATCGCCGGTCTTGTCCGTGACCAGAACGGAGCTGCTGTCGCTGCAGAAGCGCAGGGCACTGGCCGCCCGGGCCAGCGGACGGGCCGAGAGCAGGCGGGCGTTCTCCGGTCGCGAGCGGTACAGCAGGAGCGCCTTCTGCCCCCCGCTGGTGGTCACGGCCAGCAGCTGTCCATCTGGCGAGTAGGCCACATTCTGCACCGCTGTGGGCACCTCCACTTTGATGGTTGCCGCTGAAGATGATCCGGATGCAGTGGCTTCAGGCTGTTTGACGCCACCGCCAGCAGCAACAGCAGCAGTGGCAAGCTGTTGCTCATTGCCGTCTGGAGGACAGGATCCAGATCCCTGCTCGACGGCGGAGGAGGGGGCTTCGGCTTGGACCTGGGCTGGCGTTTTCAGGCCAAGGTCGGGCGGCAGCTCGATCTCCTTGAATATCTGCATGTCGTCGGGATTCACGAACAGCACCCTGCGGCCATGGCCGACCACCAGTTCGGGCTCGGTGAAGAAAATCGTTGCCATCAAGAAATGTCCGTGCACGTCCGCCAGTGTTGGAAAACGAATGTGAGTGGGGAAGTGACCAGATTGTGGCGCCAAAATAATGCTACAGGTTCAGGGGAAAACCCCAATTAAATACCAACAAATAATATACCATTTATACCATAAGGTCGTGTAGAGTATTAAATGAGTGATAAACTTCACTTGCTTAATTTGTAATATTTGTAATTTTCATAAACTGCTTCATTTTGTACGACTTATTAAACCCAGGTTGTAGTACTAAAATTAAGATAGATACCAACAAAAATATTTATAGGCATTAAATGTGTCCTTATTCTCCAGTTGTATATAAAAACTTTTTAATTTTTGTGATTAATTGCTGTAAATCTAAGGTATTTTGTGCCTTAAGTTTATTCCAAGTGTTCAAAAGTAAAATTGCAGGGAAAAAGATTTCTACCAAGAGCAGGAGCCACTGTTTTTCTAGGAGACAAATAAACCTCGCAAATAATGAAAACTTTTTTTGGTAAAACCCGCCTCTGGTCGAGCACTTTTTACTGAAGAAAAGCATAGCAGATTTGAAAATGTTCAATTAATAGGATTTCCCGCCATGACAGTGTGCCCAGTTATCGCAGGGATATAAATACCAGTCTCAATCATTTTTTTTTTTGGGATGCGTTTTGGTATGCCAGCCTGAAAAAGTGGCGAGCCCACTGATTTAATCGTTTTTTTTTAGTCCCAAAAACTAAAGGTAACCAACTCGAAATTAAACTATATAGACGCAATATATGAACAAAACTGGACCAACTGACAGGTGTTGGACCCGCAGCGCAACCGACGAACCCGAAACCGGCGAGGCGCAGCTCCCAGCGAGCGAATCCCATGCGATTGAACGAGTGGGCAGGAACCGCATCCGCATCTGCACCGAATAAGTGATCAATTGTGTAGGCCATTATTTGCATTTGGATTTGGGGCCATGAAAAGTGTGCTGATGGTGGCCGAGAAGCCCTCGCTGGCGGCATCGCTGGCGGGGATTCTCTCCAACGGCCGGTGCACGGCCAAAAGGGGTGAGTGTCCATTGAATCACTCAATTAAGAAACGAAAAACCAATAGTAAAACCCAATCCAATTCAATCCCGTCCAGGCACCGGCAACGGCTGCTCCACTCACGAATGGACGGGCAATTTCCGGAACGAGGGCAGTGTGCACTTCCGCATGACCTCCGTTTGCGGGCATGTGATGTCGCTGGACTTCATCAGCAAGTACAACTCGTGGGACAAAGTGGATCCCGTGGAGCTCTTCGGCTGTCCCACCGAGAAGAAGGAAACGAATCCCAAGCAGCACATGCGCACCTTTCTGGCGCACGAGGCGCGCGGCTGCGACTATCTGGTCCTCTGGCTGGATTGCGACAAGGAGGGCGAGAACATCTGCTTCGAGGTGATGGACGCCGTGCAGCATGTCATCCACAATGTGTACAGCAAGCAGGTCACCTACCGTGCCCACTTCTCGGCCATCACGGACAAGGACATCAAGGGCGCAATGGAGACGCTGGGGCATCCCAACGAGAACGAGGCCAAGTCGGTAGACGCCCGCCAGGAGCTGGATCTGCGCATTGGCTGCGCCTTCACGCGCTTCCAAACAAAGTTCTTCCAGGATCGCTACGGCGACCTGGACTCCTCGCTCATCTCCTACGGTCCCTGCCAGACGCCCACGCTCGGCTTCTGCGTGAAGCGGCACGACGACATCCAGACCTTTAAGCCGGAGAGCTTCTGGTACCTGCAGCTGCTCGCCGGCCAGCCGGAATTGACGCTGGAGTGGGCACGCGGCCGGGTCTTCAAGAAGGACATCGCCATCATGCTGCTAAACCGCACCAAGGAGCACAAGGAGGCCACGTAAGATTGTCGTCCAGTTTACAGTCGAGTTTTTCATTTTATCATGCGTATAATGAAGCTTTGCACCATTTGATACCCTTGCTGGGATTATAGTCTTTATAAACTTGTGCATCATCAGCAGTCGAGTTGATAAAAGCATGTTTGCCTGTTTTAATTCACTTTCACTTTGCCAGCTTAAGAATTGAAAGCAACATGAAACTATTTCAGTTTAAAAATAAGAAAGGAAGCTATATTTAAAAGATCTAAATTTCGAATTATATGAGTACCCATTGAATCCCATTGAAGCCATGATGATTTTCAGCTCAATTATTCGATCGTTCCTATGGCAACTATATGATAAGGTATATTATATATCCCATTCCCCCTTTCAGCGTGGAGAGCGTGGGCAGCAAGGAGGCTTTCAAGAGCAAACCGCAAGCGCTGAACACCGTCGAGCTGATGCGGATCTGCAGCTCCGGCCTGGGCATCGGTCCGTTCCAGGCGATGCAAATTGCGGAGCGCCTGTACACGCAGGGCTACATCAGCTATCCGCGCACGGAGACCAATCAGTATCCGACCAACTTCGATTTGCCGGCGGTGCTGCATGTGCTGAAGCCATCGGGGGATTTCGGCGAGGAGGCGCGCACCATTCTGGGCGACATGCAGACGCCGCGAAAGGGCAAGGATGCGGGCGACCATCCACCGATCACGCCCATGAAGTTGGGCAACCGCAGTGACTTCGATCGCGACACCTGGCGCGTCTACGAGTTCATCTGCCGTCACTTTATGGGCACGGTATCGCGGGATCTGAAGTATCGCGTGACGACGGCCAAGCTGCGCGTCGGCCTGGAGACCTTCAGCTGCACGGCCAATGTGCTGCTGGATGCCGGCTTCACCAAGGTGATGACGTGGCAGGCCTTCGGCCGGGACGAGCCGATGCCGCCGTTCGTCCAGGGCACCCAGGTGGCCATCAACGATGTGCGACTGGCCGAGAGCCAAACGGGGCCGCCCGACTACCTCACCGAATCGGAGCTGATCACCCTGATGGAGCAGCATGGCATTGGCACGGACGCCTCCATACCGGTGCACATCAATAACATCTGCCAGCGCAACTATGTGCACATCGAGAACGGACGCAAGCTGATACCCACGACGCTGGGCATTGTGCTGGTGCATGGCTATCAGAAGATCGATCCGGAGCTGGTGCTGCCCACCATGCGAACGGAGGTGGAGCGCATGCTGACCCTGATTGCCCAGGGCTCGGCCGATTTCCACGATGTGCTTCGCCATGCCATTCAGATCTTTAAGCTGAAGTTCATGTACTTTGTGAAGAACATCGCCAACATGGACTCCCTGTTCGAGGTGTCCTTCTCGCCGCTGGCCGAATCGGGCAAGGCGCACTCGCGCTGCGGCAAATGCAGGCGGTACATGAAGTACATACAGGTGCGACTCCCTTCTGCGTTAGCTGCTTCTCCAGGTTAATCGTAAACGCTTCTCCCTTTGCAGACGAAGCCGGCGAGGTTGCACTGCTCGCACTGCGACGAGACATACGCCCTGCCCATCGGCAATGTGAAGGTGTATCGTGAGTTCAAGTGCCCGCTGGATGACTTCGATCTGCTGGCCTTCTCCACCGGCGTCAAGGGGCGTTCGTATCCGTTCTGCCCGTACTGCTACAACCATCCGCCGTTCAGCGACATGCCCAATTTGGGGGGCTGCAACACCTGCACACACGCCACCTGCCCGCACTCACTGAACACGCTGGGCATCTCCGGCTGCGTGGAGTGCCCCACCGGCGTCCTGGTGCTCGACTGCACGCTGGCGCCCTCATGGAAGCTGGGCTGCAACCGCTGCGACGTAATCATCAACTGTTTTAAGGGCGCCACCAAGATCACAGTGGAAGGTGAGTCCCTAAATCACTGACTATTTCAAGTCATGATTAGTTGTCGTCATTCTATGAGGGTTCACCTCTAAAAGCTCATTGTAAACGGTGTAGTGAGTGATATTCCTTAACCTAACACTACACTATTCATAATCATATATTTATTTTGTGATTCCTCGAAAGTTTTCTCCTGCCCTTAGTTTTAATTTTTAATATAACCCATTCTATCGAATGATTTTGATAATCTACCGCTGCACCGTTTACAACCAGCTAAAAATCCATGTAAAATATTACTGCTTGCAATTTCGTGATTACCCAAAGAATTTCTTTTGAAAGCTTATATTTAAAGTCCTAAGTTTTGCTTTTTTAATTATAACTTTTCTATCTAATGATTTTAATAGGCACCGTTTACCACCATCTTGAGATCTAAACTATTGCTGGTTGTATTAAACGATTCCCTTTCCGTTTTTGCAGAGGCCAAGTGCCAGGAGTGCGGCGCCCAGCAGGTGAACGTGGTCTACAAGTCCGACAAGAGCAAGTTCAAGGACGGCAGCGAGGAGAAGAGCGGCTGCATCTTCTGCTCCACGGACTTCTCCCACCTGGTCGAGAAGCATCGGGCAGTGGCCTCGCGACCCGTCCGCAGTGGCGGTGGATCCCGGGGTGGCAAAGTGGGGCGTGGCGGCGGTGGAGTCGGTGGACCTGGTGCCGCTGGAGGACCAGTTGCGGCCGGCGGTGGTCCTGGTCCTGGGGGCGGAGGGCGTGGCGGACGCGGCGGTCGACAGCCCAAGGACAAAATGGCTCAGCTGGCGGCGTATTTCGTTTGAGGACTCTGGATTGCATTTACAAGAAGAACAAGTCGAATAAAGAAACGAAATTTGTATAAAGAATGTGGACATTTTTATTTGTTTTAGGGGCAGGGCTTTTTAGTTCACAGAAAGGTTAACACACAGCTTATGTAGAGGAAAAGTTTATAAATAAGCTAATATTTATAAATTATTTAAAAAACCAAAAAAGTTATATTTGATTAATAAAAATTTCTATAAGTTCTTTTTTTAGAATACTGTTGTCTTTAAAAAACTTATGGAAATTATATGTTGCTAAATTTATATATGCTAAATTTTAAATACTTTTTTTCGAAAAATATTTTACAATTTCTATTAAGATTGTTCATCAGTATTTTTAAATTTGTTTAATAAAATTTTAAAGTAAACAACCCCTGTGTATGTATTTTGATGAGTATAGGTCTTTTCTGTATTAGATTCGAGGGTTGGTTATGTGAAAATGTCCCATGAGTCATTTTCATGACTTTGTATATTTATACTTTTTTTATTTCAATGGTATTTGAGTCGATTGTTTTATTATAAAGACTGGTTTGGTCAGTTGCTCATCTGTAGAAAACATTCTAGATAAAGATTAATATTCTAGATATAAATCAAAATCAGTTATAATACAATTTTATAAACACACTTTATTGCAAACAGCATTTTTTTAAAATAACTAACTTTTTTGAATTCTTTTAAGTAATTAAAAAATCTAGATGTTCGTATTTAAATAACCCAAAATGTATATTCAAGGAATAACACCCTTTCCAAACATTGAAAACAAATTAAAATTTTAAAGTTTGTTAAATATTTTACGGGGCTACATCAAGGGTTAATCTGCTGACATCAGTATACATCAGATTTCATCAGCCATATATATTCCAGGAACTTTCCAGATGCAGTTAGTCACAAGTGCATATGTAGGTTTGTACGCAGACTAGTATGCAGGTGAATATGTATATGTATGAATGTACGGATGGGAAAATGGGATGTCTGCCTCAATAATTGAGCGTGTGTGGGGGTCTCTTGTCTAAAGGCTGTTGACCAAAGCGAAGACAAATCTCCCGGTGGCGTCAAAACAAATAAGGTCGTTTAACTCGCCAAACAAAGAACGTCACAAGATGTCCATGCATACATATGAACATACATTTTTACATACCTTCCCCAGCTAGAACACGCATACACACACAAAACCCAAACAGCTGCGACCAGTGCTGAAAAATGAGTAAGAGAAATTATCGATACCTCGGCTAACCCCACTATTAGAGCGAGCGAGATAAATGCACTGCGCTATTGCAATACGCATTTAGTTTTCAATGTCTAATTTTGCATATTGCAGCTCGACAAATAAGAGACCTCCATCTGTTAGATGTTTTTGTCCATGTAAACTCCTAGTCTCTATTAATTAGACAAAGGATTTAGCCTCATTAAGTGCTAAACAAAGCAAATCAACCCGAACTATTGCCCGAGAGTGAGCGAGAGAGCAGGCATCGACGTTCCAGTCAGGCCGCCTATAAATACGAGTTGCCAGTGGAAAAACTGGCAAAAGCAGTGAGAAAATAGTAGAGAGTGGACGTGCAAAGCAGAAGCAAGAGAAAAAAAGCAAGTTTTTGAACATAGAAAAGTATTAATTCAAAAAGTGCAGAACCAAAAAAACAAAAAAAAAAACACCTAAGAAAGTAATTACGTTTTTATTGTGCGATACAAGAAAATAAGGTGAGTTGAGTGAAAATTAAATCGAATTTAGTTGTCTTTCCTTATTGCAGCCAAAATGGCGACGCAGCAAGAAAAGTGCAGCAAAAAAGAAAAAAGAAAATGGTGTAAGATGTGTATGCAGTTCCAGGGGTCAATTTTTTTTCTTTCAAATTGGAGAGTTATTAGTCACTAATAGCAAATTTGCCTATTCATTGCGAAATTATTTAAGTTGTGAAAACATTGTGGGGGAAAAACCCAATTGAAAGTGTGTATATGCTACAAACAAAAAAAAAATTCTGGGTCACGGGAATTGGGTCACTACGCAGAAAGTAATTGCGCACTTTCCTTTGACTTTCAATATCTAAATCAGATATTTTTTTTATATTTTCTTCGAAAACAGCCAATATGCAAATTTTCGTGAAGACTTTGACTGGCAAGACCATCACTTTGGAGGTTGAGCCTTCCGATACCATCGAGAATGTGAAGGCCAAGATCCAGGACAAGGAGGGAATTCCCCCAGATCAGCAGCGTTTGATTTTCGCCGGAAAGCAGCTGGAGGACGGACGTACTTTGTCCGATTATAACATCCAGAAGGAATCGACCCTTCACTTGGTCCTGCGTCTTCGTGGAGGCATGCAGATCTTCGTGAAGACTCTGACTGGCAAGACCATCACCTTGGAGGTTGAGCCTTCCGATACCATTGAGAATGTGAAGGCCAAGATCCAGGACAAGGAAGGAATCCCCCCAGATCAGCAGCGTTTGATCTTCGCCGGAAAGCAGCTGGAGGACGGACGTACTTTGTCCGATTATAACATCCAGAAGGAGTCCACTTTGCATTTGGTGCTCCGTCTGCGTGGAGGCATGCAGATCTTTGTCAAGACCCTCACAGGCAAGACCATCACTTTGGAGGTCGAGCCTTCCGATACCATCGAGAACGTGAAGGCCAAGATCCAGGACAAGGAGGGAATCCCCCCAGATCAGCAGCGTTTGATCTTCGCCGGAAAGCAGCTGGAAGATGGACGCACCTTGTCCGACTACAACATCCAGAAGGAGTCCACTTTGCATTTGGTGCTCCGTCTCCGTGGAGGCATGCAGATCTTCGTTAAGACATTGACCGGCAAGACCATCACTTTGGAGGTTGAGCCTTCCGATACCATCGAGAATGTGAAGGCCAAGATCCAGGACAAGGAAGGAATCCCCCCAGACCAGCAGCGTTTGATTTTCGCCGGAAAGCAACTGGAGGACGGACGCACCCTGTCTGACTACAACATCCAGAAGGAATCTACCCTTCACTTGGTCCTGCGTCTGCGTGGTGGCATGCAGATTTTCGTGAAGACTCTCACTGGCAAAACCATTACCCTAGAAGTCGAGCCATCCGACACTATTGAAAACGTTAAGGCCAAAATCCAGGACAAGGAGGGCATTCCCCCAGACCAGCAGCGTTTGATTTTTGCCGGAAAGCAGTTGGAAGATGGACGAACCCTGTCCGATTATAACATCCAGAAGGAGTCCACTCTCCACTTGGTGCTCCGTCTCCGTGGAGGCATGCAGATCTTCGTTAAGACTTTGACCGGCAAGACCATCACTTTGGAGGTTGAGCCTTCCGATACCATCGAGAATGTGAAGGCCAAGATCCAGGACAAGGAGGGAATTCCCCCAGATCAGCAGCGTTTGATTTTCGCCGGAAAGCAGCTGGAGGACGGACGTACTTTGTCCGATTATAACATCCAGAAGGAGTCCACTTTGCATTTGGTGCTCCGTCTCCGTGGAGGCATGCAGATCTTCGTTAAGACTTTGACCGGCAAGACCATCACTTTGGAGGTTGAGCCTTCCGATACCATCGAGAACGTGAAGGCCAAGATCCAGGACAAGGAGGGAATCCCCCCAGATCAGCAGCGTTTGATTTTCGCCGGAAAGCAGCTGGAGGATGGACGCACTCTGTCCGACTACAACATCCAAAAGGAGTCCACTTTGCATTTGGTTCTGCGTCTGCGTGGAGGCATGCAGATCTTTGTCAAGACTCTCACAGGCAAGACCATCACTTTGGAGGTCGAGCCTTCCGATACCATCGAGAATGTGAAGGCCAAGATCCAGGACAAGGAAGGAATCCCCCCAGATCAGCAGCGTTTGATCTTCGCCGGAAAGCAGCTGGAGGATGGACGCACTCTGTCCGACTACAACATCCAGAAGGAGTCCACTTTGCATTTGGTCCTGCGTCTGCGTGGTGGCGCTCTCTAGATTTTCTCAGCACAATTGTAATCTCATAAAATTGATCTTGCCAAGGCGTAAGACAAGTATTCATTATAAATTTTAGTTAATTGGCTTCAATGATAAGCAACAAGTCTAATCACAACAAATATTGGTATTACAAAAATAAATTTTCAATTTGTGTGTTCAAAAATAATTTGTTTTGCTAGTATTCTTGGCTTTGGGATGGTTTTATTTCGGATACATCGGGCAAATACTGATAATCAAGTTTAATAAGCAAATACAGACGTAGTTTCAAACTTGAGCTCTTTAACGTTCCTGTTTTTTTTTAAATTAAAGGTACAATAATTGTTTTGTATTGCGTGAACTGGAAACGAACATAATTTTAAATCAATTGAATATTGTTTTCTAAATATTAATTATTGTATCCTAAAAAAAAACAATTCAAATTTTGTTTAAATATATAAACAAGCAGATGGTTCCCATCATTTAAATATTAAATTTGTGGATTAAATTTGTAAACTAGGTACATAACCAATTATAAGGTACATGAGTTAGTATATTTTGTGGAGCCTGCTGGCATATTTGAACGGTGGAGCCGGCCACACCGAAAAAGTCAGCTGAAAATCCGAGAAACAACAGGTTCGCAGTTAGAATTTGAGAGCAGGAAATCAAAAATGAGCAAGGAAATCCCTTTGGCCACCATCAAGCAGCACAACCAGGCCACGGATCTGTGGGTGGTCATCAACAACAAGGTGTACGATGTGACCAAGTTCCGGCTCGAGGCAAGTCGCTGAGATTCAGTTTTGGGGATCCATGGGCAATAACATCCAATTAAATCCATATCCATTGCAATTCCAGCATCCCGGTGGCGAGGAATCCCTCGTGGAGGTGGCAGGTCGCGATGCCACCAAAGATTTCAACGATGTGGGTCACAGTTCGGAGGCGAGGTCGGAAAATATGGTTTTTCCCCTAGTTCCCCTAGTTTTCTAACTTCTTTTCTTGCCCTTCTTAGGGAGATGCTGAAGAAGTACTATATTGGTGACCTAGCTGCTGCCGATATCCCTAAGAAAAGTCCCATAAGGTGAGGTCACCAGAAGGCACCATTTGCATGTAAACCGCCAGCAACCAGTCCAATTCATCCCATCCATCCATGACGGCTAAACACCCACAATCTCTAAATAAAGAAAGCCAGGGGATTGCCTTGCTCTGCCATGGACTGATCTCATTATCTCCAGGGAAAACATGTATTCCTGATAAGCCATTTCATCGTTGCCCTGAAATCATTCCACTTTGCTAATGCATGTAGTTTTTTTTGTTTTGTTTGTTTTTTCGACCGAAACCGGTTTTTGCATGAGTTTGGGCATTTGGTCATTTTAGGCTGTAATCAATTGTCCATTAAGCATTGAACAATTAGCCAACTGTTATGTAATCCATTAATTGGCTTGAAGCCCCCAAAGTGTTACGCTTGAAGAGTCCTGAATGTTTTCCTACATTTGTCCTCCTTTCCTAAACCTTTTCGTAATATTGTTAAATTTGTAATCACAACAGCTAACAGTTTTTGTACATGAACTATGACGTCATTTTTAAAATAACTTTTATACCGTCTAATATACAAAACCTTTTTGCCTTTTTTTTTTAGAAATCCACAATTAAACTTAGTAATTATTCATTTTTTAATTGCAAATACCTAAGTAACAAAACTAATTTCTTATGTAGAAATATAACACAAAAACTTACCACTTCTGTTGACCAAAGATGAACAACATTGATCACTTATTTTAGTTGATATTTCCTTTAATCATTAGATTTTTTAAAATTATTGCTTGTATAATATTTGTATTTTTAACAAACTGCCTACTTTTTCCCAAGATTTAAGTCGTTCTCAAGCACGAAAGTAAGATTCTACAAAAGCTAATTGGATTTGTAAGTCCCGACTTACCTGTAAATATTAGTAAATATAATCCATATTTAATCAGAGCACCTTTAAATATTAGTAAACATAATTAATATTTAACTAGAGCACGAAAAAAGCATTGCATGCTGATATTTTACACCTTTTTCGAATAGTTTCTACTTTGATTTGCGTTTTTATTTTGATCTTCTTGGTTTTGTGCATCCGCCCACTATAGTGCCACGCCCACTGGAGCGAGCGATGATCCCGCCGCTGCCCCCAAGCAATGCTGCATCCTAAATTAACCCCTTTAAAACCTGTAAACCCGCTAATTAACAAAAGTGTCCTTAGTTTGGTTGATGGAAAATAGTCCGGATGTCTTTTGTTTTACCCATTTTCATGTTTGATTTTCACCAATATACTGTCTATATATCCCCTGAAATAGCTGCCGCCACATCGCATTGGCCCTGGGCGCCGCCTTCATCGGCATCACGCTGGTCTATGTGATCCGTCGTGGAGTAGCCAGGAATTAGTCCGCAGCCAAGAGGACCTGAGAAAAGCCGCTTCATTCCGTGATTCCAGAGATTTTTTCCAACACAGAAGAACATTTTCCAAACATTTGATACGAAATAAAATGTACAAATTGCTTAAAAAAATATGTATGCGTTTTTAATTAAGAGATAAAAGGGTTTCTTTAGGACCATAATTACATTGAAATCATATTCCATTGGATCCCCGCAAAATAAGAGCACATCAATGGCATTCTGTTTTGTTTTTTTTTTTAAAGCTGTTTGTTAAAAAAAAAATATATTAACTAAATACAAAATCAAGTCAAAATGTCTATAATAGCACATTATTGTATCCCCCGCAAAATAAGAACACACATAAATCGCATTTCTGGTCAGAAAAACTTCAAATTTATTTTTCGTCCTTCCGTCGTCACAAACCTGATTGCTCTGTTCCTGCCAACCTTGCTCCTCCTTCTCTTTCTCCTTCTTTCTCCTTCTCCCCATTTTGGCTCTGCTGGCCAACCGATTTTGTCCCTCGGATAACGCCATCGGCCGGCGTCCCCCGATCTTCGATTATATGTAGGTGTAGGGTGTATATATATCTATATATATATATATATATGCGTGTACCGCGAATCAGTTATCGACTTGTTCTTAAACTTAAATATCGTTGAGGATCAATGCCAAAGCGCACTGCAACTTTCTAAGATTAATGCAACTGCTTCTCCGCCAGCTGCGCTTGTTTCTTGTTTGTTATTTGTATTTGTATCTGTTGTTAGTTCTCGTCGTAGAGGGGCGTGGCATCGCCCAGATTCATGGAGTGGGGTGAGGTGTTGGTGCGTGGCGTGCTGCGCACAGAGGCCTTCGATGACATGGCCTGGTTCATGCCCATTCCCCGATTGTGTCCAGCTCCTCCTCCTCCTCCGCCGCTGCCGCCGCTGTTGTAGTCATTGCCAGGCGTTGATCCATAGCCTCCTCCTCCTCCTCCTCCGGGTCCCATGCCCATTCCCATGCCCATACCCATGCCCATGCCCATTCCCATCTGTTGTTGCTGCTGGGGATGATGGTGATGATGCTGTTGCTGCTGCTGCTGGTGGGCATGATGCGACTGTTGCTGCTGCTGCGGTGGCGGCCTTCTTCTTGCCCAGGCATCGTTGGCCAGCTGCCAGTCGAGGTTCTCTTTGGCACGTTGCTGGTGATGTGGCGGTATGTTGCCACCACCACCACCACCACCCATGTTATAGGCATTGGAACCGCCGCCGCCACCAGCGCCACCTCCTCCCATGTCATAGTATCTGGGCGTGCTGCCCGTGCCGGAACTGCTGCCGTAGTGATGGCGCTGACTGCTCGAAGATTGGCTGCTAGGACTGGGCACATTGTGACCGTAGCGTGGCGTTTGCGAGGCATGCGGCGTGTAGGGCGTCATGAACGGAGTCTGGCCACTGGGCGTGTACGGCGTATTGATGATGGCCCCAAACGAGGGCGTCGACGAGCTGCCGTAGTGCGAGGCAGCAGCCGCTGCAGCAGCAGCCGCCGCCGACGACGAGCCGCCGGATGTGGAACTGTAGCCGACAATGGAATGCGTTACGGAGTAGGCGCTGGAGCTGCCACCACCGCCGCCGCCGCCGGAACTGCTGATGCCGCTCCTGGGCGTTCCACCGCCCACACTGCCCGTGATGCTGTACGGCGCCTGGGAGCCCAGCGACGATTGTACGGATGACGAGGACGAGGCCAACGGCGGCGGTCGCATCGAATGCAGCGGCGTCGAATTGGACACCGACGAGGAGGCCATGGCCGGCGAGGCGGGCGGCTCCAGCCAGTGCTCCTTGAACCAGCGCAACAGACTGTTGACCGAATCGAAGATTTGGCCGCGGAAGCGATAGCCCTCGGGCATCACCGTCACATACTCGTGGCGCACCTTCGTCTTGGGCAGATAGGAGAGCAGGAACTTGCCCGGCATGCTCTTCGAGGCGGTAAAGAAGTAGTGTATCTTCTTGGGATCCTTGGTCTTCTCGTCGCGCAGCACGTGCTCCATGAAATCGCGCTCGTTCGCATTATCGGGTGTCGCATTCGGCTTGTAGTACTTGTACTGGATCAGTTCGCGGGCAGCCAGGGCCATGGGCGTGATGTGGCGGGCGATGATCTCGTCCAGGTCCTCGAACTCCTCGGTGCCGATCCACAGGCTGCGGCCCAGACTGTAGTCGTTCTCCTTGCCCTCCTCGCGCACATCGATGTGCTGGAAGATGTCGTCGGCGACCTTCCACGTGGCCGTCAGATGGTCCTTGGACTTGCTGCTCGGCCGCAGGGCCACCTCGCCCTGGTCGGCGCTCGCCAGCATGGCCACCACCTCCGCGTACGACTTGTTGAAGAAGCTCGGATGGGCGATGACGCGACGGGCGTAGGTCTTGCGCTTGAGCGCCTTCTCCTTGGCATCGCTGGCCTTGCGGTTGTCCAGCTCCTCGGTCACAAAGTCATAGAAGTTGTCGCGACGCGGCCGCCACTCGTTGTTCACGTCCTTCAGGTCGGCCGTCTTCGAGGAGCAGTCCACCGAGAAGCGATCGATGTCGATCTTGATGATCCGCACATGGATCATCTGGGAGACGCGTACGCGCTCCTCCGGATTGCGCACCTGCTTGTCCGACAGATTCTTGATGTGTATGAAGCCGGGCAGGCCGTTCTCCAGCCGCACCCGCACACCCGAAGCCTGGCCGGGACAGGCATTGGCATCGAAGTGGTTCCACACCTCGGACAGCTCCGGGAAGTCATCCTTGTGGCAGAAGGGACACTGCCAGCTATCGCTGGACTCGATGCGCACGGGATTCGCATTGTCCAGCTGCTCGCCCTGCGGCCGGCGATAGGTGAACCCGGTCACCATGGCCGTCACGCACTTGCCCACGTAGAACGAGTCGGGCGTCTCCTTGGTCAGCATATCGAAGAGCTCCTCGGCACTGGGCTTGGCATACGGCGAGCGGTAATCCTTGTATAGGCAACTTAACTCGTTCCGGATGTCGTACAGTGTGATGCTCTTGCTGCCGAAACCCTGACGCTCCAGCTCCACGGCAAACGCGTCCAGATCGAGATCCTTGAGGCGTTCGGGCGACTCCAAAATCTCCTCGAGAGCGCCGGCCGGATTGGTCTCCTCGTCGTCGTACTCCATGGCATCGATGGCCATCTTGCGGGCCCACTCGTACGTCTCCGGATGGACACGCGAACCGTCCAGCACCTCCACATACGCCTCCGTGCTGTCGCCCAGCGAGGAGGTGTCGATCTTGATGAAGCCGCTGCAGTTGATGAAGACCTTGGGCCCCAGATGGCACACGGTGACCAGCTGGGTGCGGTTCTCCAGCCGCTGGTTGCTCTGCTTGAGCAGCTTCAGCAGGGCCTGGCCCTTGCGCGGACCCAGGCCGCAGGTGTACTGCAGCAGGTTGACGGTGCGCGAGTTCTGCACCATCAGGTTGATGTCGAGGCCCACCTCGCTGGTGCGGTTGATGAACTGCAGGCTGAGCTGCTCCAGCAGCTGGTCGCGCGGCACACGCTCCTGCAGCGGATGGTAGCGCAGGCAGAGTATCTCGTCGTCCGCATCGCACAGCTGCGAGTACTCCACCAGCGGATCCTGCATCTTGCGGGCCAGCGAGACGGCCTGTTTCAGCAGGGCGGGGTACTCCTTGAAGTCCGACTCGCCCTTCTTCGAGTTGGCATAGATCTTGGCCAGCTCGTTGTCGATGATCTCCACCTCGATGGGCGGAAACTGCTCGGACGTCTCCAGTTCCTTGAGTATCTCCTTGATGTCCGTCTGAATGTTCTGGGCGTCGCGCGACTCCGCCCCAATGACCACAATGTGCGGCTTCTTCATCTTGATGAAGTCGCTCAGCTTGCGCAGATCGGCCAGCTTCTGTGCCTTCTCCTCGACGTTGTGCGAGTTCTTGCGCCGCAGGATGTTCGGCAGGCGCAGGTAGTCGGAGATGTCGCCCTCCACGGTGGTCACCGCACAGAAGGCGGCCACCGACTGGTCGGGATCGTAGGCCAGGCCCAGCACCCGGATGCCACGCAGCGTGCTCCACTCCTCGTAGCCGTAGTCGGTGGGCAGTTCCGGCTTGTAGGGCGCCACCTTCAGCCACTTGTACAGCTTGCCGGTGCAGGAGCGCAGCACGAACTGTTGCGCCTCCTCGTGCAGCGTGGAGCGCAGCTCCTTGATCAGATCCGGAATGACCCATTTCTGCAGCGCCAGCTTCACGCAATCCGCTCGCAGTGCATTCCACTCCAGCACATGCTTGGAGAACTGATCCAGGTGGTAGAGGGCCTTCGACTCCTCCACATAGTCGCCCGGCGGTCCGTTGGCGTTCGCATTGCCCTCGAACTCCTCGAGGAACGTGATCTCCAGCAGTTTCTCCTCCTCGGCCATCATCAGCTTGATGAACTGGTCGCCAAAGAGATCGCCCACCGGCTTCTTGGACACGTACTTCATCGAGTACACCGGTGAGTTCTCGTCGATCAGCACCATGCCGTTCTTGGTGGGCCGTATATTGAGTCTGGCCCGGTCGAAGTACACCTCGCGCATGGTCTTGCGCAGCAGGGGCTCCTGGGCCAGCTGACGGGCCACCACATACTTGGCCGCGTGCAGCACCTCGTCGGTGGTCATGAAGCGCGGCGACAGATACTGCTTGGCCAGCTCCGTGGGCCCCAGGCTCTCCTGGGTGACCTCGTTGCGCTGGTAATTGTCGCGCAGGTTCTCGGCAAACTGCTCGGGCGTGAGACCAAAGTGCTTGGCAAAGCCACAGATGCCCGCCTTGCGGAACACCGCATAGGGACTGCTGTTGGGCGCCTGTTTCAGCTGATCATCGATCAGTTCCGGATCGTCATCGTCCTCCGGTTCGGGGATCACTATCGCCGCACCCTCGGCCGCATCCTCGCCGTTCTCGGCGGCGGCCGCCTGGCGACGCGCCTTGGCCTCCCGTCGCTCCTGGATCACCTTGCGCCGCTGCTCGGCCTGCATGCGCGGCAGCTCGTGCGAATAGTTGAGCAGGAAGTACATGTGGACGTCCTTCAGCTCCTCCATGGACTGCACATCGGCCAGGCGCTCGAAATCGCTGTCCAGCATCAGACGCACGTCGTCCGGTATGGGTTTGTCCGGGTCGGCGCACAGCGTGTCCAGCTGGAACTGACGCATCTTCTCGAAGAGCACCTTTAGCTTGCGCTTCCGTTCGTTTAGCTGGCACCAGCGCTCGTCAAAGTAGTACACCTTCCACAGGTCGTCGATGTTTAGCTCCGGCTTCACGTACTCCTTGCGATAGAAGGCTATGAAGGGCACCTCCAGCTGCTGGTTGCGTATGAACTCCAGCGTCTGTTTGATCTTGTTCACGGTCGTCGGCGGTTTGCGCAACTTCTCGCGATTCTCGGCCTTCTCCTGCTCGGAAACGGTTGGCTTGCAGAAGGCAAACTTGTAGATCCAATCGGCCTCGAGGTCCAGCTCGTGGGATCCCTCGGGCACCGGGGTCACGGGCACCTGGCGCAGCTGCATGCGCTCCGGTATGTCCGTCTTGCGGATCTCATTGTCCATGTCGGTGAAGTGACCACGCTTCAGTTCGCTCGGCTCGTAAATGTCGAAGATGGTCTTCTTGGCCACCTTCTTTTTGAGCGCCTTCTTCTTCTTGACGCGCATATCATCGCCGGCGCCCAGCTCCTCGTCATACTCATCGCCCTCGGAGTCATCCTCGTACTCGTCCTCCTCGTACTTTGAGAAGTCGTCGTAGTCAAAGTCCACGCCAAAGATGTCCTGGCCCTCTTGCAGCGATCTGTAGTTTGGATTAAGTAAATGTATCAAGTTTATAAACTGTGTATTTAAAGAATGATTATTATCCCCTCGATAACAATAGGTATATTCTATTAAGGTATATTATTAAGTTAAATAAGTTTCCTTCCTATTTTTTTTAAATTTAGTTTCCCAATCGGTTAAATAAACTTACGCATCTGTGAAGATGGGACGACGCTTCTTTTTCTTCTCGGCTATAGGACGCCCGTTGTCGTCCACTATGAAATCATCCGCATCCGACTCCGAGTCCTCCTCGTCAAAGGCGTCCGCCTCTCTGGGACTGCGCTCGCTGCGGTGCTCAACGCTCTGGAGGATTAATGCAAATGGTTAGGAAATGCAGATTGCATGCTCGTCAGGAGTAACTACCTCATCGTTTTCGTCGAACAGCTGCTCGGCGATCTGCTCCCGTGCCAGACCCTCGTCCACGTGCTGCTCCTCGCCATCGCTCTCGTTGTCGTGGATGCGACGCAGGCGCTTGAACCGCTTCTGCAAGGGAAATCGTGATTACTACACTGTGCTTATGGTGGTGATGTATAATTTTATGAGATTACGGCTTTGCGAAGGTAGAACAGTAAACAAGATTTTCTTTAACCTCGGAAATTCATTGAAGGGATTCAAATATGCTCAAACAGTCTTAAATAACTGATTTACTGGGAGGTTTCTGGATTTAAGGCAAAAATTAAGATTATTAAGTGATATATGCTGTAGAGATTAATTTAGGATGCTCCCGTAATCATTAACTGACAATATTCATAAGCCCTAAACTTAATTGGAGTTGTCTGACTTGGACCAAACTGTTAAACATAATTCTGACTGGGACTGGGTTTAATACTTAATACTTAAGCTATCCAACTCTTCAGATAAAACGTCAAAATTAAAGCTGTGGGAACAGCTTACCCGTCTCTCGACTTTGACGCCCAAGTTCTCCTCGATCAGATCGTAATCGTCGTCCTCAAGCCGATCGTCCAGATCATCGTCCTCGTGCTTTTTGCGCTTCTTGCCGCTGCCTCCGCCTTCGGTGTCGCCTCCACTCCCAGTGTCCGAGTCATCACCACTGCCGTCATCCTCCTCGATGGGATTGTCGTCGATTAGATCCTTAAGCTCCTCGCGCAGGCGCTCCTCGTCGTCTGCGGAAATTTGTTTGAGAATAGTACAAAATATCAGTAATCGAAATAAATGGTACCATATAAACCTGAACTCATTTTGGTTTAAAGGGCTAGTTCGGTCAGATTTAGGATCGACTATGACTATTTTGAAATGACAAAGGCATCGATACATGGAAAATTCTTTTTTTTTGGATAAAGGAACCTACTTGGAAAAAAAACCACCTAACATCCGCTATCCCATCCATTGATTATTCCAGGATATACATAGTATCTCGATCTAGTGCAATTCTTTGGAAAAAGCCGCATTCTGCCAATTCGCCGCACTTGTTCCACTTGCACACGCACACACACACACACACACATACTGGAACCATTCCATGGCCACGGTAGCACGGTAAAAACACAAGACATAACCTCAAAGTTGTAAACAAAAGGAGTGCAGTTGGCGGTAGGGTTGCCCAGTTATAGAAAACATTGGCTTTGACATATTTTCTTTTTTGGATGGGCCAAGGGAACGCGGGGCTTTCCCGCCCAGCGATCACTACCACATATTGTTATTGTCCGCGCGCGGCGGCTGGAAAGACTCACCTTCTTCCTCTTCGCTGCTGTCGGAGACCGCGGCTTTCAGCTTCTTCAGCTTTTTGCGCTCGTTCACGTCCAATTCTTCCTCCTCCTGCGGGATGGGAAAAGCGAGGAAGTCAAGGAAAATGCAATATAAATATATATATACACACTCGCAACGCACACCGCACATATACATATACACACAGTACGCGCGCCTACAAACAGAAAACGCAACGCAAAGATGCGGTGATTTTGGCGTTTTCAGACACCCACCTCCGATTCCTCGGCCTCGGAGTCCAGAAATTCGGCCATCACAATAAATTAAACAATTAAACTATAGCTTAAAAACGAATTTAACTAAAAGTAATGCCCAAAAACGTCGCTTGCAGAGTCACAATAAAAAAAAACCCAAAGATGAAGAAGCAGAAGTGTCAAAGAGGCAGTGTTGGCTAGCGTGCGCAATGGCGGCGTCGAGTTATCGATGACTCGTTCGATTGGAGCTAGTCGATAGTTAAGGGGCGAGTCTTTGCTGAATGCGGAGCGGATCTTTGCTTAAAATCGATTGTATATTCGATTTACTTAGTGCTAAGTTAGTGCCGGATAAGGAAGTTATACCGCGCTCTTTGAATTGATTTGACATCGTTATGGGAAAATTGTGGGTGTTTTATTGCACTTCTTGAAACACTTTTTCAATTAAAATAGTTTTAAATAGATTTATCCCTTTGCAGAGGATATTATAATATCAGTCAGAGGCTTACAGCGTTGTGACTTTATATATAGCTCCCATTAGAGCCATCATTAAAATAAATGAAAATTAATACAGCTGATTTTTAATTTATGTTTAACATTACAATACGTATTGCGATATAAGTTTTATTAAAATCGGAAAAATATATGAAAACAATTAAAACTTTGCTGTTTTTGGATTGTCTTTTTGCGTTAAATAAAAATAAAAACATTGAAAAAACAAAATTGGTTGAAAAATATACAGGTGAGAAAAAACAACTGAGACGCAGATTATGCAGGGACTTTTGTATTTATGAAAATAATTATGAGTTAAAATAACTGGGAAGCAATACATTTTAAACCTTATAACTTTTATACTTAAAATCTAAACGTTTTTATTTCTGTTGAACAATCCAAGTTCCCAGCCACCGAAGTTCCCAACCCCCGTAGTTCTCAACCACCCGACCAATCGATGTTTTCATCGATGTTTCGCCACCTCTATCCGAAAGCAACCGAGTATATAGTGGTTAGTGCAAAGCCCATTCGTATTTTTTTTTCGTTCCATCCTGAAAGTTTAAGTGAACAGCGGGCCGTTTTTCTGGTCTGTCACTCAGCTCGACCCGAAATTCTGAAGTGTATTTCTTTGGCCGACAGATTTCCGTCTTCTCTCATACTCACTCTTCCTTTCGAAGCGGCAAAAAATACGGGTGAAAAAAAAATAGTCAAAAAATTAACTAAGGACAACAACAATTCGGCGGTTCGTTTTTTGCCAGTGTGTGTGCGGTGTGTGTGTGTGTGCGTAGTGCGAGAGTGTGTGGACCGGTGCTCCTGTTTTTGTTGTTGTGTTGCTGTTTCCAAGACACAAAACACGCATACAAACGCAGGGTCGCATGCAAGAGACTCGCACACAATTGCGAATATTAAGTAAAAACATATACACAAATATATGTGACAACAAACGCCAGGGAAAAACTAAAAAGCGGAGAAAAACAATTGAGAAATAAAATCAGCAGCAGCAACAGCAGAAGCAGAACCAGCAGCAACATGGATCTAATCAATAAGTTTAGCAATGCATTCTGGAGTGAGCACATTTGGCTGCCGCCGAACACAACTTGGGCGGATATTGCGCCCGGCTCGCGACAGGATGTGGTGCACGCCAACTATAAGGACCTCATCTGGCCCATTCCATTCGCCGCTGTCGTCATGCTGGTCCGCTACACGCTTGAGCGGTAAGTTTCCCGATTCTGATTCCCACTCCGAGTCCCGTTCCCGGCAACTGTATTCCATGCGCCTCTGTTTAACCCCATTTCCACTCTCTCCTTTTACTTCCTCTTTCCCATTGAGAACTCCCGCCCACGTTTGTTGCACCATGTACAGTAAACTTTATTCATAATTCCTTTTCCGTTTTTTTTTTTTTCGACAAACATAACCTCACGTGGAAACGCCCAACATTCTGCAAGCGTATGAGTGTGTGTGTGTGTGTGTGTGTGTGTGAGGCGGCGCACACGCGTGCACAGTTGTTGTTGCTGCTGCAACTCTAAGTTTTCCCTTCCATGCGACGCCGGCTGCAGTTTCCAGTCAGCCGGCTACGAATTTCCCACAAAATATTCAGCCCCCCCCGTCCACTCCACTTCCAGTTTACTTCTTGCTAATTGTTTAGTTAAAGGGAAAACATACATACATATATATTTGTTTATGGTCTCCATGAGGTGTGTTTGTGTATTTCTATGGATGTATGCACCAGTGAGGAAATGGGAACAAACCGAGCTACGGTGGGGCCAATATTTAAACAATTTGCCAATTTCGCTAACGACCTTTTTTCGGAAATATCACATACGTACAGTCGCGGTCGAAATAAAAGCTCTAAAAAACCTGGTGGGAAAATAATATGTTAGGAAAACTTAAATATTTATACAATTGATTAAATTATTAAAATCTGTTAGTAAATGCCTAAACTCAGAAGTCTTAAATGTGCTCGCTTAAGTACAGTTTTTTTTTTATTTCTTCTTGTAGTGTAAACTCTTTTAAAATTATTTTCTGTTCCATAAATAGTACACTAAATATGGTTACTTTTTATGGAAATCCAATACTGATATTTATTGTCTTGCCATCCTGATGCGATAAGGTGGGTTTGTTTATTTAAAATTGTGATCGATTCTCGGGAAAAACTACTTGCTACTTCATGTTTGTATTATCGCTAACCCTTTCTGGGAAAACCTTCCACTTTATGCACTTGTTATATAAATATTAGATCAAGTTGATTTTTTTAATAATCATTTTCATATTTATTTGAGCTTCGGTTTTCATTCAGGATAATTTCTGATTGAATTCTTAGTCTTCATTTTAACAATATCTATTCACTTTGAGGATC
Organism: Drosophila elegans; assembly: GCF_018152505.1. NCBI lineage: Eukaryota > Metazoa > Arthropoda > Insecta > Diptera > Drosophilidae > Drosophila > Drosophila elegans. The sequence goes on along the minus strand of NW_024545513.1, from coordinate 6,630,800 downwards.
AGTTATATAGATATACACTTGACCGATTTAAAAAAATATAATATTTGCTAAGATAACTTTTAAGGGTCTAGGATTAATTTGTAAATATTGGAAGATGGTTTCAATTTAAAATGTAAACGATCATTTCCTAATAAAATGTCTCGGAAAACAAAGTTTAAAATGCACATAAGTAACTAAAATTTCAGTTGACTTTTAAACCACTGTGGGCCAAGAGCATTTTGGTCGCTTTTCAGGCCAATTAACCTGCGCGTCGTTTGGCATCGAAAAAAAAAATGTATGTGCCTATGAGTGTGTGAATGTTTGCCGTTCGTGTGTGCGGATTGCGTGCAGTTGCATTTGCATGTAAAAAAGTTGTAAGTCTCATATTTAAGCAATGTTTCTGGTGCCCTTAATTTGACATAAGTTGCATACACACAGTCCAGCGGAGTGGAGTGCAAACTCCAAACATCTGCCATGCACTCACCAAAAAAACATAATAAAAATAGTGTGCATTTGTTAAACGAGCAAAGCTACAACTTTAATAGTTCAGAGCATTGTAAGTTCAACTTATAGAATTCCGACTGTAACCTCTTGTGTTTTCATTTCATTTTCTGCTCTTTCGGTGGCTTTTTTGCATTTGCGTTTGAAAATGAAACGAAACCAAATCGGTTTCATGGCAGACCACTTTAGTTTTTGTATTTCTTCATCTTTGGCTTCTTAAACGAGAATTGATCTTCAAGGCCGAATTGGATTTTTTGGACGCGTCTCTCTATTAACATTCATTTAATGGCAAAAGTCGTCGATGTCGATGTCGAAGTCGATAGGGGGGATTGGGATTGGAGACCCCTCCCAATAGCCCCATCCCAAGCCCATAGTGGCCATAGTGGAGCCACCTTGGGCATTACCAGCACCACTAGCACCACTCCGATACCAGCACCGCCACTCCACAGCGCTGGCCCGATAAGATTTGTGCCAAGATTTACGTATAAAACCTGATAACAATGCTCAGTGGCTCGATTGTTTTACGCCGAACTCTCGAATGACTGTTCCCATTGAGGGTGTGTGGGTACACCAGGGGCGTGGACAGGGGCTATAATTAGGGGGGGTTTTCGGAAGGTGTGTCATTTACATTTTTTTTTTTATTGGGGTTGAAAGCGTGCATTAGGGTTTTGGTAAAATCTGTCAAATGTCGACTAATAAGTTGGTTATAAAATCATTAAGAGTATGTAATGGTTTCTTTTAATACTACATAGTCGATTTTAGTATTAATATCTTTCCAACTCTTAATATAAAATGATATTAACACAAGCCAAGAAGAGCTTTCTTGAATTGCTCATTCATTGTCTTCAGATTAACAATAACTAACCTATGTGTTTGTTTAAAATAAAGATAAGTAACTATCTTATTTTTTCTGCGGGGGTTTAGTTCGTTATTCGTTATTCGTCAACCGTTTTTCTTTTGCAAGCCTGACCAAAATCACTTGGCCAGCCAGTGAGTCATGGACTTGAGAAGTTTTTCCAAATATGTAAGCGTTTTATGGCCCGATTGGCGCTTCCCTTATGGCCAACTATTCTATGCCAGATACAAACACACTTCGGAATGTTGTGTGCATTGAATTGGGGTTTATGTTTATGTTTATGTTGGGGGGAAAGAAAGAACAAAAGAGAGAGAGAGAGTTACTAAAACAATTCAGACAACTAGGGATCAATGAATAGTATCTTAAGTTAGTTTTTCATTTAAGTTTGCCCATAATAAACTGATCGAAGAATAACTGTTTATCTTTTTTGGTACAATTCAGATAAGATAACTGAATCCGATTTTTTTGTTATTGTTATCATACCTAAAACGATTGAAAAGCGGAAATGGCTACCGAAAAACCTAATCTTAGTCAAGTAATGTTTGAAAGAATTTTTTTTAATTTCATGAGATTTTTTAAAATTCAATTCATACACAAATATTATAATCGTATTTAAATTTAACGTATCATAATAATAATATTTGTAATATATTGCAGATTATCTATTGAAACTTGTCATCCACAAATTAATTGCCTTAAACTTTCTTGTGTTTTTCCGCAACTTTCCTAGATTAAAGATATAGTTGGTTTCAGCTAGCTGATTACGAATTAGTTCAAGTGGGATTTATGAGTGCTATTTCGTTGGGCGCAGCTGTGTGGGGCATGTACTATTTGTCCGCATTTATGCTGAAGCTTTTGTGATACGTAATCGCCAAGAGGCGACCCTCGAGCTCAGCGCTCTAGTGCGATAAAATTTCAGGTTAATTATTTTAATGGCTCACATGCACACAGCAATCGCACAGAGCTGCTATATGTGTATTATACAAATGTACATATATACGAAAGTACATAATCGCCGGCAAATGGGCAATTGCCGAGTTGCTTCTCCATTTCTACATCTTTTTTCACATACCCCCATATGTTCTACCTTCTTTATCAGCGCAAGAAACTCCAAATTGGCAATAGAATTTCTAAGAACAACAATCCCAAAAACCCAAAAAAAAAACCGATCCGTAAACTCGTTTCCAAAAGTTTTCCCCACTTGCGAACGCGGTCGGTCATTCCAATTGCTTATCGTGCCGATTGCCCAATGGTAGTGAAAAAAAAAAAAAAAAAATAAAAAAAAAGCTATAAAAACTGAGAAAGAAAAGAATGAAGAAACGCACGTGCTTCACGCACCAGGTGAGAATAAGAATGAGAATGGGAATGGGCATGAGGAGTACTACCTGGTCAGGTGGGTAATCCAATTCCGGGGTAGCGGTTCGCCATAGCCAGTGCAATTCGTTAAATGTCCAATTAGCACCTCTCATTCTTCCCTTTAAAATAGTTTTGAACAGCATTTCAACTGTTTCCCCTTCTATGCCTTGGAAAATAATGTAATAAAAGTCTCCTAAAAATATTTTAAATCTTCAACAATTCAAAAGAAAAAAAAATTAAATTGTGAACTTAAATTATTTGAAATTTCATTCATACAAATATTTTTAATAAATGCTTACTGATTTGCACCATTACGAATGTATCCGTCGACTCATAAAAAGATTACAAATTTGAGAAACAATTATATTTTAGTTTCCTTTCCATTTGCGTTGGGGAACACCCCATTCCTAGAATTACCATATTCTAGCCGAAATAATAAGTGTAATTTCAGCCTTTTATTGACTTTTAAAGTAAAAAAAAAAACGCAGATTGCTGAAGTTGTTAGTCATCAAACAAATTGAAATAGAGGATGGTATAAAGATTAGAATTATAGGGCGATCAATTAGTCGCTGACTAATGGCGCTTATGCTAAATTCCATCTAGCAATCGGCCATGAGTCAGACGGACGACGGCCCCAAAATCGGACCACATATGATGCATATATAGTATGTGTATATAGTAGCTATAGCCTGTAGCCTGTAGCCTATAGCTTGGTGTGGCCACTTACTTGCACTAATCTCACAATTGCCGGCTTTGCCGCCTTGCGTGTTGTATTATCGTGGACAAGCGCGAATAATTCGACAAATATCAGGCGACACATGTACTATATATATATATATATATTCATATATATGTACATACGATTCCCATATGGCTTGACCGCTTGTGCGGCGTCCCAAAATTGTAGTTGTTGTGCTGATTGATAAGACCCGAATAATTGGCAGTGCATTGCACTTTGGGCGCGTTATTTGCACATTGCCTAAGTGAATTTTAATATGTACACCAAAAAATGGTGGGGTTCTTATCGCAAACTGTCATCGAGCTGCAGCTCAATCAAAACACATTCATTATTCGCACGAAACAGAACCAATTTGATAATCAACATCTAGCGTTTTACGAAAAATGCACCGTTCAAATTGCTTTTATAAACGATTGGTTCTTAATTTCAAATGAATTGACTAGACATTTGCTTGGGAAATGCATCTTTAAAATGTCTGATACACCATTTCTAGCTAGCTCTTTATTAACTTTGAGGTACAGTCGAACTTTCTTAACTCAAATTACAAACTGTCACATAAAATGTTAGACAAACTACATATTTTTAATGAATTTGTTGTTTAAAAGTCAATGTTATATGTCGATTATTCTTGAAATATTATTACTGTTAGTTTGACTAAATAAATACGCAGGGATTTATTTAAATAAACACGAGTATGTTGGTTTTAGACTCAAAACATTTTAATATGATTTTAAAGTGTACATCAAAACTTATATATTCCTTAATATTTAGCTATTTTAAATTATTTTAAAGATGTTTGCAAATAAAATCCATTTTAAGAAGAGTGAAAAAAGGGGAATTGAAATATATTTCATGAATTTTAGGGCACTTTTCGGTTAAATGTCTTAAAAGAAATGAATAACTGATAAATGGTTCGTTCCACGCCGCTATAACTTTATTTGCATAACCATAACTTTAATCCCTGAACTGAGGGAGCAGCCAACGTTGCTGGTTCTTCTCGTTCCCGTCTGTGGCCGGGTCATCCTCTTCGTTCAGGATGAGGAACAGCTCCGGATCCTGGTCCATTTGCAGCTGGCTGCGCAGGAAGTCGAGGAACTCATCCTCGGAGCCCAGGGATCGGGGTTCCCGCAGCTTGGAGTCCAGATTGTAGTACCTGCCATCGATGCGCCGTAGTGCCAGCCAGTGGCGCATCTGGAAGGGCAGTGAGACGTAGTAGCCGAGGCTCATCTGCACCGGAACATTGAGGATGAAGCCAAAGATGGCACTAAGATTGAGGCAGTGTGGATCCCGCCGGCGGTCGAACCACACCGCTTCGCAATTCCTCTGCTGCAGGGCGTACATAATGACGTTGACATCGTAGTTGCCCCAGCCGATCCACGAGCGGTGCGGATTCAGCCAATTGCGCGGCGTCAGGGTGGTGCAGTAGTCGTCCAGCTCCGACTTGGAGAACATTCCCGGACTCTGGAACAGGTTGTTCAGGGCGTGCAGACCGCACAAGTGCCTGGTCTGTCGCTCGTGGTAGATTCCCTGCAGTTGCGCGTTCCTGTTCCCGCAATCCCGCAGAGAATTCTCCACAGCCGGTTCCATTTGGCACGGGTCAGGTGTATGGTGACAGATTCGTGTCTGGTTATAGCTCCACAGAAAAAGGGGAGCTTTGGGTTTTTATTGTTTATAGTTTGTGAGTTGCGAGGACCAGGTATAGGGATGGAACAATAATAGGGGTGGCACCAAACATCGATAGTGTTGCGAAATTTCAGCAGTCGCACGATGTGTGCATATCGATGTTTCAATAACGATACTGGTATTTGAAAAAATTTTTTGCGGATTTACAATGCAATATTAGCTAATTTATTTAAATGTGTAATCCACATATTTTAATAGATTTTTTTAAATGGTTTTTCTGCTACAATTTATAGCAAAAACTTAAGTATTCTCTTTGTGATTAGGCCTATCTATTCCAAAACCATTAAAAACTTAATTAACTAATAAAATACAGATCTTTAAGACGCTCCAGTTCATCAAAATGATTATAATTATAAAACGATTTTGTAGCTTTAAATCATAGAAATAGCATTTATTTAAATCAAAATTCTCCCACACATTTGGCTTTGTGTTGACCCATATTTAAGCAGTGCGCTATGAATGTTCCATATGAAATGTTATAATTATAATTATGCTTGCCCTTTATCTCTGATAATAAAGCGAACACTGCGTCACTTTAAATGACGCACTCTGTATGTATTTTCGATAAAACTGAGTATTTGAATTAATTTTTACACGCCCAGTACAGCACGCACTTTTTGTTTGAGAAGCCTCCCCAAATATTGGGTTTATTTCCTACAACTCTGGGCATTGTCAACGAATTAGAGGGGCGCTATGAAGTAAATCAATATCCCACAGAGAATGCGGGTCAATAAAATCCTTGCCTGTGCGTTAATTGAATTACATACGTACTACTTGAACTTGAACTGAACTTAGATTCGGCATTAATTTAAATTAATTGTTGTAATTTATATATGGCCAGAGAGAATCTACGACCGAGGTTTCCGCATTTCTTCTTTGGCTTTGGCGCCATGTGCCTTGCCTACAAATGAGGGGGTTACTTTTTAAACAACTTGCGATTCCAAACGCACCCCTTCCATGGGATCTGCAAATCTTGGGGGCGTGGCAGGCGGCCATTTTCGATTTCATTGGCAAATTAACTTCCTAAAAGAGATATCTGGTGTCTGGTGTCCAGTTTTGGGCGGGCTAATTACCTATGCATGTGAGCGTGCGGGTAACCCATCCGAAAACCCCATCCCAAACAGATGCCTAAACCCAAACCCCAGTTGTTGCCATGCTTCACACGTGCCAGACGTTGGGGCGACAACAACAGGTGTGTGTGTGTGTGTACGAAATAAATATAAATAAAATAAAATCATAAACAAAAACAAAAACAACAAATCCAGAAACGTTTCCGCCATGGGTGTACCATGCGTACATGCATAATTAGCGATGTTGTCAAGCCCAATGGAACTTTAATTGGATATGTTGTCAGGTTTCAGGGATAGGAATATTCGATTGCCAAGATTACAATAGTTTCTAGATTTTGTAACCCTCAACAAAACAATTAAAATGAGTGCTACATATTTCAACACTTCCTTAAAACACGTTTCTGATGCAAGTAATATTGCCAATTTAATGCCAAACAAGTTAAAGTTTACCATGCAATCAACTTTATATAGCCATAGTTTATTTGCCTATCATAAACTTTAAAGACCTGTGCCAAAACACTGCTTTATCTGGTTGTAAAACTTTTAAAAATATCACTTTCTAATCGAAATCTCTGTATTACTTGCAGTTTTTGGATATCGCCAATAGGCAAATCACTGGGCATACGTAGTTCTAGACCTAAGAAGGCGGCAAATGTTCCTATTTTGGAGACGGCCTATGCCAAATCGACGCGATTGGACAACAAATGGGTTAGTTCAAATCGAATATATCGATCACTATCTTACTATATAGATGACTGATTATTGTTTTTTTTTTTTTGACTAGCTGGCTCCGCTGTCCAAGCAGACGGATATGAGCGAGCGCCAAATTGAGCGCTGGTGGCGTTTACGAAGGGCCCAGGACAAGCCCTCGACGCTGGTGAAGTTCTGCGAGAATACCTGGCGCTGTATCTACTATCTGTACAGCTTCATCTTTGGCGTGATCGTGCTGTGGGACAAGCCCTGGTTCTGGGATGTGAAGAGCTGCTGGTACGGCTACCCGCATCAGGTATGGTTTATCTAGGGATTTCTGTTATGAACGCTATTACAGTTTATATCTCCCTTATGCCTTGCAGTCGATCAGCAACGATATCTGGTGGTATTACATGATTTCGATGTCCTTCTACTGGTCCCTCACTGGCACCCAGTTCTTCGATGTGAAACGCAAGGACTTCTGGCAGATGTTCATCCACCACATGGTCACCCTGCTGCTGATGTCCCTCAGCTGGGTGTGCAATCTGCATCGCGTCGGCTCCCTGGTCCTGGTCGTCCACGATTGCGGCGACATCTTCTTGGAGGCCGCCAAGCTCACCAAGTATGCCAACTTCCAGAAGCTCTGCGATGCCATCTTTGCCATTTTCACTGTGGTCTGGATTGTGACGCGCCTGGGCTTCTATCCACGCATCATCTACAGGTGAGTGGTGGTAGTGGCACCCTGATACCCCCATTGTTGTTGACTTGATCCCAATCCAAATGCCACAATCCTGTCAACCCTGCAGCTCATCGGTGGAAGCACCGCGCATTCTGCCCATGTTCCCAGCCTACTACATCTTCAACTCATTGCTTCTGATGCTGCTCGTCCTGCACGTCATCTGGACATACATGATTCTCAAGATCGTTGTCGACTCTCTGCAGAAGGGTCTGGTAAGTATACCGGCATCAATCTAGCTTTATCAAGCCCCAATCCTGTTAACAGTGTATTAAAATCCTTTTTAAAAGAAAAGCCATTTTAAAAATTACCTGAATGATTAATAATTTTGCTTTGTATATTTAAGTGTTATACTCCAATACTATTTATGTTACATTTCTTTTATCATAAAAATGTAAAAAATTTAAAATTTGTATGCTTTAATTTCTTTTGGTTTATCACAAAAATGTACAAATTAATAAATATATTTTCTTTGCATAAATATTAATATATATATATATCAGTATGTAAATTTAACGTTTGTGTTTATCCAACTTCATTTGTAGTCTTTTTCAAAATAAATTCTCAGCACACTCGTTATCCCACAAAAAAATTCAATTGAAATTTGTTATTTTTGTATATTTTTTAATATTATGCTTGCCTACAATTGGTTTACTTATAAAACTATTTCTTTAAGCAATATATCTCTTAACATTACATTTCAAACAGACATTTATTTATTTATTTATATAAAGCTAGCTTAAGCTTTAAAACTAAAAGATAGCAACTATGGCCTTCCGCTCATCTAAGATTGAAACAGATATTTATTTCGAATTCTTTATTTAACTTAAATCCTAAATATTTATTATAGTTGAGTTAACCATGCTAACCCGTTTTCAATTAATCCTTTTGCAGATGTCCGGTGACATACGTTCCAGTGATAGTGAGGATCTCTCAGACAGTTCGGAGAATGCAGCGCTGGCCAACGGAACGGCGCGCTCAAAGAACAAGTCGAACAGCGGTGCGCCCTCGGCCGGAGGATCTGGAGGAGCAGCAGGTGGTGGTGCCACCCAGCGCAAGTCCAACAATGCCAGCAATCATGCGACCGAGGCGGCAACGGCGGCCAAGTAGGCTGGAGTGCGGGTGACACGGGGCACGGAGTAGCCGGTGGCCACCAGTAGCCACCAGTAGCAGAGGCACATTTTCCGAGGGGCAGGAGCAACAACAACAGCAAACAAACAAAATCAACACACAACATCCCCCCACACACAACACACACACACACATACAAAAAACCAAACCAGTTCAGAACGTTTTTATGTTAATTATTATTTTTTTATATATAATTCTTTTTTTTTAAGATAAACAAAAAAAAACAACAAATCGGAAACCAAAAGAAATTTCAATAAATGCGAGAAAATTTATGCGTAACGATCACCTTGAATGTAAATCGTTATTAATTAATAATTATATATATTTATTTATATATATATGCCTCACTGCTTTTTTTGTTGTTGTTTGTCTTGCTTAACCAAAAAAGAAAGAAAAAAAAGAAACAAGAAAATAACGTTAAAAATAACCATTTAAACGTAAAGCTAAAGTTAAGTTATTTTACCAAACGAAATGGAAGATAGCACAGTGGGACTAAACCAAATTTGCTTAGACAAGAATTCAATAAATGAGAAGTAAAAAAAAGAAAACAGAATAGTAGTCAAAACTATTGTAAATATTGTACTTGTATGTTTCCCATATTAATAAATTTATGCAAAACAAATTACAAGAACCAAAGCCAAGTGTTTCTTAAATTTTGAAAAAAAGCGGGATGGCAAATATAGAGTTTTATGGAAGAAGACCGGAAAGTATAGCTATCTCCTTCTAGTTCAGGAACTGAACTTTCTCCGTTTAAAATATAATTTTAAACTGAAATTAAACGCAACATAAGAATCATCGCTTGTTCTTCAGTTCTGTTTCGAGACTTTTTTTGAAACCCAAATCGAAGAAATATATTCTTGAGTATGTTCTCATAAAAATCTTTTATTTCATAAATCCTTTTTGGGCAAGTCGAAACCCTAATTTCTTAAACTAGCTAGTTTTCTATACATTTCTTGAAATATTTCGGATTAAATGCACAAGAGGAAGTCAAGCGGAGTGAAGAGAAAGGATAAGCCTGAAGAAATCTTTTTATAGATCCTATTAAAATTTATTTCTTATCTTGTCAAATTGTACAAACTACAAATTAGACTTGGGCTGTTGGTTTGGTAACTAAGACTTCAATTTAAGCATTTTGATAGTTGACAAAATGTACATATCTTTTTTATTTAGGTGTATTGAATTCATAGTCAAAAAGTAATATCCAATATAGTCTTTAGCATCCATAGCAGTATGAATGAATTGGTAGTTTTAAATGAATTCTTGAAAAATGGGCAGAGTTGATATAAAATAAAAACATACAGGATTTAAAGTAGTAGTTCAGACATGATTTAAACATATGCTACTAAAAATCGGAACAGTTTTTATGCCGTTCAGATATTAAATGCATTAAAAATCCGAGAGTAGAGCCCCAGCGGAGTCTTAACTTATACCAGAGCATCCCTTATTGATAAATCCTATTAAAATTTATTTCTTCTCGTCCAAATTGGTATACACTACACGCTAGCTTAGTACTGGTAGCCATCGGGTTGGTAGGGCCGTGCGAAGGGCGCGGGGGCGAAGGGCACGGGCGGCGGACGCCAGTTGGTGGGCGGTGGTCTGGGCGGCGGCGCCGGCATGCCGGGCGGTGCCCAGGCATTCGGTTGCATCATGCGCGGCGGTGGCGGAATGCCCATTGCCGGCGGCAGAGGCGGCTGACCGCCGGCCATCGGTGGCAGCGGCGGCGGCGGTATCGTGGCTGGGAACGGAGCGGGCTGGGGCACGGGCGGCGGCGGCGCAATCATGCCCATGTTGTTGTTCGAAACGGGCACCACTGGCGGCGGCGGGGCCATCATCGGTGGCGGCATCATCTGGCCCGGCATCTGCGGCATCATGTTCTGCACGGGCGCATCGGCGAACAGTTGATGCGGCCGGTCCGCATGGGCCGACGGATTCTGGGCGGCCAGCAGACGCTCCGCCGCCGAACCGTGCCGCTCACCCTTGTGGTCCTTCTTGAAGGCATAGGACACCGAAATGGGACGGTTGCACAGGTACTGGCCATTCATGGCGTCCATGGCCGCATCGCTGGCCTCGAAGCTGGCAAAGTTGATGAAGGCAAAGCTCTTCGACTTGCCCGTCTCCGGATCTCGCATGATCTTCGGCGTCTGCAGGATCACCCCGAAGGCGGAGAATGTATCGTACAGCAGCTTCTCGTCCACCTCCACGTCCAGGTTGCCAATGAAGATGTTGGCGCCCACGTCCAGATTCTTCTGGTGCGCCGACGCCTTGTTCACGCGTATCGGTTTGCCATATAGCTTGATCATGTTCATGATCTTTATGGCATAGTCGGCGTCTTCCTCGCTGAGGAACTCCACGAATCCGTAGCCCTGGTGCATTTGGGTGACCCGATCCTTGGGCATGTGTACGTTGACTGTAGGGGCAAGCAGGGATTATTGAATATGCTTGAGATAAGCTGGGAAACACTAGACACTCACCCACTGGTCCCGCCTGGACAAATAGCTCCCAAAGCAGCGTTTCCGACACCTTGTCGTCCAGACCGCCGGCATAGATGGTGGCATCTGTGGAGGAATCACAGGGGGCTGGTTAAGAAGGGCCACCGGGGATCAGTGCTCCTCAAATCACTCACCTTGGTTGCGTTCAGCAATTGGACCTGCCGCCATTTTGACACTATTTCTATAAACAAAACCAAAAATTAATTTTCGGCGTTTTTAACATGCAAATTCCCTAAGGCCTATCGATAGTTTTTTGGGGATGGCACAAACAAGAATGGGAGATGGGTGAAAAATCGACACATCGATAATTTGGGACTAATTGGAGACAATCGATGTTTCAGTTTATATCGAGTAGTTACCCGAATACATTGTTGGTATTTTGAAAGCGTAAAATATGTATTACTTTAAAATTTTGACTTTTTTTGCAGTTATGGATAACCTTCCCACAAAACTTGCTAAAATATATGGGTTTTTGTGTCAAAAATTCGTAGATTAGCTATAAAACTGTATGTAAAATTAAAAATGTGCTTTTCTCATTAAAATTATAAGAAATTGAGCTACAAATTGTCTAAGCTTAAAATAATTTAAGCAGGATTAAATAAAAACTTAACAAGATTAATTAATTATAAAACACCTATCGTTAGAGGTAATATCACTCCAATCGGAAAATTTTATATTGTTGGGCGAACTTATAAGTCATTGGAGTTAAATGAACTGAAACTAAAGAATTTGTTTTAAGGTTCCAGTCACTATCTTTTACCGCTCCGCCCATTCTTGACTAAAAAATGAAATTTAAATTTTTAAATAGGTTAGTAAAAACACATTCGATGTGCTCGAGCGATGGCTCCCATCCCTACTATCGATAGATCGATTGGCCGCGCTGGCTAAGAACTCAACTCTAATTTTTATGTAATGTCACTTTGTTGTCGTTTGTTACAAGAAGCAAGGAAAATTCGTGCTAGAAACCAAAGAACCAAGCCCCCAATATCCGTGCGCTGTGATGTGATAATCAATTGTGTGTAAATAATGAATTGTCATCAGATATTGAGCGGCGCATGCAATGCAGGCGACCGGTGCTTCGCGATTGGATCCGTGGAAGGCATACCATTTACAGTAAGCGATGAAGAATCAGAATCGAAATCGAATCAAAAATCGGAGGAGGAATCAGCATTATTTGCAAAGCATTGATTGCCTCCCCCCGGCCACGCCTCCCCAATCATTGCCCGTTAGATTACTTTGGCCCGTTATTTTAGCAGTCTCCTCCCCAACTTCCAATTGGAAACGGGGCATCATCATCGTCATTCCAACCAGAACCGATCGCAGCACGTCTTTAATGTTTTTATTTACATATTTGCATGTGTGTGTGTCTCCGTCTGCGTGTGTGTGTGTACGGCTTATGTGTATGGATTTTTGCCACACTTGGTGGTCAATTAAAAAAATCAAATGCAAATGATGAGATAGAGAACTTTTTGTGTGTGTGTGTGTGTGGATGTGTGGCGTGCTGCGCTGTGCAAATTCGATAACAACAAAAGCTGAAAATGTTTGTTTTCACCTGCATTTACATACTTGGCCAGCAATTAATTACATTTTACATTTTTAAGGTCAAGTGCTGGCAGTAAACAAGCCGCACGCACACATGCGTAAGTAGCTGCCAGCAGTCGTGTGGGTGAAAGTGTTTGAGTGTGTTTGTTTGTGTGTACCCTTCGATTGGTCAGGTGGCCTTTGATGCCCTAATTTCGCAGCTTGCAGGTTGTCCCCCTCCCACTCACCCGCTGGCCCACTCTCCCGCACTCCCTTTCTCTCTTTCCCTCTCTGTCTCTCCGTCACACGTCAATGGCAAATTGGAATTATAAACGGCCATAAAAAACGTGAGCACGCATTTATAATGTGCTTTTTTCGATCCCTATACTATATGGTACCATATATACTATATGCTGTTAGAACATTTTGTATATATTTTACCTTATTTACCTCCCTTAATTGTTATGATAGAAAGAATTTCATTTGGTATGCCCAAACAATAATAAAATAGCAATGCTTTAAAATAACTCTCAAATGTTGGTAATCAGATCTAATATTTATACCCTTACCTGAAGCTATTTCAAATTATAAACAGTCCATAAAAAACACGAGCACGCATTTATAATGTGCCTTTTCGATCCCCACACTATATGGTACTATATATGTATAATATTGGTGTATATTTACCCCTAATGTTTATCCGATCAAGAGACCGTGCTGTGTGTTTTGCCTGTAAGCCTTCAGAAGCATAATTAACTGTGCACATTTCGCCATTCTAATGAGAGGCCCCACGGGGCGTATGTGTACTTTCTATATTCTATTCTATTATATTCTATTCTGTAATCAGCACCGCTGTTGACACAGTCCCCCGTTCACAGACCCTCGTTTTTCCACCCGCCTTTTGCGCCATATCATTTGCCATCATTTCAATTTGCTTAAGTTCGAGTGCATGCATATGTGAATAATAATATTTATATAGTACATGGTCGGAACGAAAGAGAGTCCCCTGGCGCCACCTAACGGGTCTTGGGGGAAACACGAACACCCCCGTCCCAACAAAAAAAAAACCCATGAATAAGAAGCTATGTGTCGAAACAAGAATTTAAAAATAAACCCATGAATACCCATTTTTATGCTAGTAATATAAACTATGTAGAAGCCATGAATACCCTTACTTACATTATAAATATTCCCACAATATAGCTTATTTTAATTGTTTCTATAAAAGTAAAACAAAATTATAAAACAGCCAAATGCCCTTCTATATTAAATAATCTTATCTGTGAAATTAATGACTTGGTAATCGGAATGATTGAAAAAACCTGAATTTTTAATAGGTAAAAAAGACTTAACGGGCTTTAAAAATCTAGGAAAGTAGAACAGTTAAAAATAAACCCGTCACCAAAGAGTAGTTGATACCCTTTTTCTATTATAAAGTAAGCAGATGACGAAACAGTTGATGCCCTTGCAAATGAGTTAGGAATCGCAAAAGAGTAAAAGATTCTATTAATATAAATAAGTAAATAAATTAGAAGAGTTTTTATCTAAAGCTCAGATATCATTATTGTGACAATTTATTTCCAGGCAACGAAAAGGAGGTTTACATTCCACTGTCATGATAACGAGCACTAAAGCCCCTCTGCATTGCGAAAAAATCTCTATTTATATATCACGGTTATAACCAAATAAGAGAACCATAATCTATCAAATCAATGAACTTATTATTCGATAAAGTTGACTGGGACCCAACCTTTTCCACCAAAATTGTCAGTTATCCTTTCAACGCTCTTGATATAAAATCAAAGAAATTTTACTTATATTTGTAATCCATAGAATCATCCAATAGGCTTACAAAAAAATGTTTAATTGATCTCAACTTTAACTTTATTAAATGCCTCCTCTTTTTTTCTTATATGCTATACCCCGCCTTTTTAAACGGCGTCGCAGGGTATTCAAATTTGTGCCCACGTTAATGAGCATATCAGCGACAGCTCAACAAATAAATCAAACACACTTTAGCTAACCAGGTAACCAAACATGATGTGGCAAGAGCCTTGTCAGCCCGCCTGATAAGCCAGTTAACTGGACAGTTGGGGTATTGTTATCGATATATACCCATATATACATACATATATATATATGTATACCTTCCCCCCATATACACTTGAAAACAAATACCCCCGGAGAGCACATAACGATCGTATAATGCTTAGATTAACTGCAGTAAAGTCTAGCCACTTATTATGCCATTGTTTTGTGCAATTTTCAGGCCTACGCCGCCGGCTGCAATGTGGTCATCCTGGCGAGCACATTCGAGCGCGTCCAGATCATTCCGGGCGCCAACCATGGCTATGTCAAGATATCCGCTCTGGACTGCAGCACCGATACCGGAAAGATAGCGGCGGCCTATGAGAACAAGATATGCATTTTTGAGCCCACGCCGGTGATTGAGTCCAGCAAGCACAACACCCACTTTTTGGACTACAGGTTATAACCAGATAAGCTATGGTTGTAAACGATGCAGCAGCTGAATAAACTTTAAGGAAATGACAAAAGAAACAACGGCATAGACACATCGTATGACTTTCTCCTTAAGAAAATAACAAAACACTTGAAAGATGTCTGGTTTATATGTTTTTTATAGTGATCTAAATATCACATGCCGCTGCATCGTTTACAACCAGTCTGAAATGGCACTCTTATTAACCCAATTCTTGACTGTTTCCCTCGCAGATGGGTGCAAACGGGCTCGTTTACCAGCCACTCGAGCGTGGTGACCCTGTCCTGGAATCTAGAGGGCACCCGTCTCCTGACCGGCGGCACCAACATCCAGCTGTGGAAGAGCAAGTCACCCACTCACCAGCAGGAGGAGGAGCACACGGGTGAGTTGGCCATGGGTTTGGGTATACAACCCACTCGACTGACGCCCTCTGCTGCCAACTATTGATTGGCGTGGGAGAAGATGAATCACAGTTTCCTCCAAGTGGTTGAAATGGGGTTCTGAGGGGGGTTTTCACATTATACAGTAGTTCTGATGACATCAGTGGCTTTTTCCTAATTTATTTTCTGATTTTTTAAAGGCATACTAAATCACTTTAGCTATTTTTTGTTTTACGTAATTCCTTTTTAAGCTTGGCTTGGCCTAAAAAACTATAGCTGTAATTTAGTTTAATTTAAAAGTACACTTCTCCAAAAGTATAGATACTGTTTTTTTTAAATGTAGGATTTTGGGAAACCAAATTCCCAAGTTTAAAATCTACTAAGTAATAAATTTTTGTCTCCTGTGTTTTTTTATTCGATTTTCAATAGCTAAGTTTTGTATACTGATACTTATTGAGCAGCTTGTTTATGCTGCATTACCTTACTGTAAGCTCTTTTCTTAGAAACCTTTTTATAAGCTATAGCATTTATTTGATTTTCGATAGCCAAGCTTTCTAATTACTAACATTCCAATTGTGTTCTTAGAAAACCCCTGCAAGAGTGTCATTTGAAGCCACACTTTTGTAATGAAAATTCCATATTTTTTTTTGTTTTCCTTTTAACTAGGCGTCAAGTTCGAGATTGGCGAGAGCAAGGAGCCGAAGCAACTGAATAACGCCCAGTCGGAGGATGTGTCCACGTGGGAGAACATTTGGAGCTGCCAGACGGCCATACCCATTTACCACATGGCATTTAGTCCGGATGGGACGCTCTTCGCCACCTGCGGCCGCAACGATCGGCTGGTGAAGATCTGGTACGAGAACAAGCAGGTTCTCTTCCCGGCCAAGGGCACCTCCTCGGTGGGCGGGGCAGTGACCGGCGGCGGGGCCTCATCCTCCGATGCCACTGGCTCCGGATCCGGATCCGGATTCGGCGGAGAGCTGAACTTCACGTACGTGTATATCGCCCATCCGCGTGCCGTGTCCAACATTGTGTGGCGCAAGACGAGCAAGTACATGCCCAAGGGATCGGTGGCCAATATGCTTGTGACCTCCTGCCTGGACAACATCTGCCGCATCTGGATCGAGACGGTGCTGCCGGACGACGGCATGGTGAACATGACCCAGTTCGATCCGATGGCCTCGCAGAATCCCAAATTCCGGACGCATCGGCACAAGCATCGCTTCATGCAGCGGCTGAAGCACATGAAGACCTGCTTCCACATCCGTCGGCACATGAAGGCCGGAGCGAATGCCGGACCAGGTGGGCTGGCCAGTGGCGGCATCGGCGGCGTCGGCGGCGCCGGCGGAGTGTCCAGTGGCGGCGCTGGCGGAGGCGTGGCCGGTGCCATGGGCAGCTCGCCGGCCAGCTATAGCAATTACTTGGGTCCCATACCATCGCTGCCGTCGTCGTGCAGCGTCCACGACTTTCATTCGTACGGCTTCCAGGGATCCGGAGTGACGCCCGGCATGCACTTCCACCTGGCCGCCTCGATCAATGCGGAAACGGACATACCGCTGGTCCCCTCCATGCAGACCAGCGATCCGGCCAACCAGAACGTGTTCATCCTGCACTGGCTGAACAACAAGGAGATGCATTTCACGCTCCAGGCGGAGGCCATACTGCAGGAGCTCACCAAGAAGGTGATCGACGAGGAGAACGGTCATGGCCATGGCCATGGCCATGGCAATGGCAATGGCAATGCCTCCAGCGGTGGCGTCGATCTCCCAGACGATGCCCATGGTTCCCATTCGCAGGCGCATGCGCACAAGAAGTACCTGCGCTCCTCCAAGTCCGTCTCCGTGGACGACAGTGGCGAGGAGTACAGTCGCTATTCGCAGCACACCGCTGGCACGGCCATGGGCGGTCCGGGAGGAGTTGGAGGAGGAGTTGGTCTCCATTTGAACTCCATGTCCAACACAACGTCACAGAACTCGCTGAACAACGAGCCGGCGCATCCGATAACCCAACTGGTGGACTCACTGGACAACAAGATCGAGTGTCTGCTGCGCGACTGGCACCAGAGTCCCGATCTGCTCTTCGCCATCCATCCGGTGGACGGGAGCTACCTGATCTGGGTGATTGAGTGGCTGGACGACTACTATCCCGGCTCGTTCCGGCAGGCGCAGGTCTCCTTCTCCACGCGCATCCCGTCGGCCTTTCCGCTGGGCGACGCCATGTCCATGTCCACCACGGTCAGCCTGTTCAACACGGGCACCCATCCGCTGGCCTTCCGCGACATAGCCAACAATGTGCGCAGCAAGGACGAGTTCCACAAGGGTCATGCGGACGACTCCTCGCTGAAGAGCGCCGACCAGCACTCGGGGCAGACGTACGAGCGGCACGACGAGGAGCAGGAGGATGCGGCCGGCGAGGATGAGGAGGCCGACCGCGATGGCGATGCGGCTGGCGAGGATCAGGAGGCCAGCAATGCGGAGGCCAGTGGCGCTGCGGGTGGAGCGGGTGAGCACAGCAGCAGTTCGCAGGACTCGGCTGCAGCGGCCGGTGGCAGTGCTCTGCCATTGAACGTCTCGCCATCGGTGTCCATGGTGACCAAGCACTCGAACGGCACCCTCAACCTCTGGCAGCTGACGTTCGCCTTCAAGACCAAGTTCACCCAAGTATTAAGCATCGGCCATGTGAGCCGCGCCTCCGGCCATCGATTCCGGGTGAACGACATCACCTGCCACCCGGTGCTGCCGCTGCTCGTCTCCACCTCGCACCACAACCTCCCGGACTCGGAGGCCAAGTCGCCGATGTCGCCATTCGAGCAACCCTTGAGTGGCGGCACCGGCCTGCCGACGTCCGGTGGCGGAACAGGCGGCCCGTCGACCGGATCGAATGGCGACAAGGATGTCTTCACGCCCACCGGCTTCTGTTCGGAGTTGATCCTGTGGCGCGTCGACTCCGTGGGACCGCTGTGCCACTCGGGCGGCGTCAGTGAGCTGGCGCGCATCAACTCGCCGGAGATCTCGGCATTCAGCAACGTGGCCTGGATACCCACGCTGCTGCCGAGCACCACGCTGGGCAGCTACAGCAACTCCCCATCCGCGTGCTTTGTGGCCAGCGATGGCGAGAATCTGCGCGTCTATCAGGCGGTCATCGATGCCCGCACCCTGCTGGCGGAGATCTCGTGCTCGGAGAACCTCAACACGCTGCACAAGTCGCACTCGCTGTCGTCGATGATCTCGAACGCCTCGTCCACGATGCGGGCGCAGCGTTCGGCGCTGCACGACAAGCTCAAGGTGGTGTCCCAACAGTCGACGGCCCGGCCCGGCTGCATCCTGCAGCTGGACGCCATCTCGGATGCCAAGCACGACTGGCAGAATACCCAGTTTCTGCACGTCTTCCAGGCGCAACTGATCACGGGCGGCCAGCGCAGCAGCGCCCAGCTCACGGATCCCCACGATCTGGAGGAGCCGCGCCTCAACGCCCTGCTCGAGTCGGACATGGACGCCATTGTGGATCTGCAGCGCAATGCCGACTTCGAGGAGCCCTTCTACATTGTGAACATCGAGAAGACGCTGCGCGGCAGCACCATACACATGTGGCGCATTGTCATCAGCTCCAAGCAGCAGAGCTCCTTCCTCTCGGAGACGGCCATGTATGTGCCCGATAGCAACCTTACCCAGGAGCCCGACGAGGAGGGAGGTGGACCAGGCGCCGGTGCTGGCAATCCCAATCCGCGACGCATGTCACAGGGCGCCGAAACGCTGACGGGAGCCGAACATTTTGGCCCACAAGTGGAGGCGCCGCACATCTCGATCACCACGAAGAAGGTGTGCACCCAGGAGCTGCCGCTACCCGAGGGCGTGGACGTGATCCATGCCTCGCCAGCGGCCGGCCATCTGAGCAGCTCCAGCATTTATCCGGCCTGCTTTGCCCCCTACATCATTGTGACGGCCTGTTCCGATTCCATTTCACGTTTCTGGAAGTGTGAGCCCATGGGCAACCATGACGATGATGATGAGTCCGAAGGTGATGCCTATCACTGGAGCGAGTGGAAGATGTTCAGCCGCATCCAGCAGTCGGCCATTGAGATACCGGGACAGCCGCTGAACATCAGTGCCGCCTATTCGGGGCGCATTGCGTGTGCGTACAAATACGGCAAGAGTTTCACGCGACCCAACAAGGGACCGGATCCGGACTCGCGCTACGTCAATCTCTGTGTGGCCATCTACGAGTGCGAGAGCTCCGGCGGCAGTGAGTGGGTGCTGGAGGACACCATACACCTGAAGAACGTCCATCTGCCGCGCATCAACATCGGCCACGGCATCGATCTGAGCTACCTGCACGACAGTCGCCTGCTGGCCAAGAAGCAGCGCCTCAACCAGGTGCTGCACACCTTCGCCCACGACGCCGAGGGTCGATCGCCGCGCAGTGGCGAGACCACGCCGGAGCTGGCCGTCAACCGGCAGCCCTCGTCGGTGGCTGCCTCCGGATTGCTGACGGTGCCCAGTTTTAGCACCTTGCAGTCGCTGCGCAAGAGCATCGCGGAGAATGGCAACACGTGTCCGCTGACGCAGAAGCATCTCGTCCAACTGGACTGGGTGAGCAAGGAGGATGGCTCACACATCCTCACCGTGGCCGTGGGCAGCAAGATCCTGTTGTACACGCCCGTCAGCTCGGACATTGCCCAGGCCAACATTAAGGCCATGAAGGAGTCGCGTTCGGTGAATCGTCCCATTTTGCGCAAGGCCAGCTCTTTGGCGCAGCCGAACTTTGTGGACGAGATACGGTGGATGAAGCTGCGCCAGATCGATCTGCAGACGGCCGATGGCCTGCCGCCGCTGCCCATGCAAATCTCGTGGGTGCGCGACGGCATCCTGGTGGTGGCCATGGACTCGGAGATGCATGTGTACTCGCAATGGAAGCCGCACTACTCATCGCACTTTGCCGCTGCGGCGGCGGCAGCGGCTGGCGAGGATGTGCCCGATACGCGAAATCTGCGGGACGAGGATCTGCGCTCCCTGGCCAACGAGTCCACGCAGCTGCGGCTGAAGAACGTGGCCTCCATGCCGCTGATCAGCAAGGTGAGCACCGCCAATCTGCAGCTCTTGTCGCACGACAAGAAGCGTCGTTTGGGCAACACCAGCATGGCCAATATGAATGGTGGTGGCCCTGGTTTGGGCGGAGCAGCAGGAGGCGGACCAGGAGGCGCTGGAGGAGCTGGTCCCTATGGCTCTGCGGGAGCGGATGATGGCGGCAGCGATGATTACATGACCGATTTCGGCCTGTTCCAGGCATCGCGCATTGCGTGTCCCGTGCTGCCGCAGTACCATCCCAAGCAGCTGATGGAGCTGCTCAACTGCGGCAAGATACGCTGGGTGAAGGCCATCCTGGCGCATCTGGTGCGCTGCATGAGCAGCGGCACCAGCTCCACGGGTGCGGGTGCGGGTGCGGACGAGGATGGGTATGCCAGGCAGCGCAGCTGGTCCCGCTCCCGCACACTGAGCATCAGCTATACGGCCGACCAGAACATACAGGCGGAGCATCGGGGCAGCACCACCCAGATACCCGAGGAGCTGATGCTCGACTATGCCGAGATCAACTCCATTCCGCCGCTGCCCCTGTGGGTGCTGCTCAACGCGGACCGCGAGACGCCCGGCCAGAGCAACAACTATGCCGAGGGTGACAAGGACTACGACGAGCTCTTCGACATGCACAACTCCGAGGACAATCTGGACGAGCTGCTGAGCGAGGGCGACGAGAAGAAGCGACAGGAGCGGCGACTCTCGCTGCCCGAGAAACACTCCATCTCGCACTTTGGCCCGCGCCAGGGACAGCTACTGTCGCGCCTCCTGACCCACACCCATCTGCCCGGCCTCTCCTCGCTGGACCAGATGCATCTGCTGGCCCTGGCCGACACGGTGGCCACCTGCAATACGGATTTCTCCGACAAGTTTGCCGCCGATCAAAGCAAATCGAGTGGTGGCGGTGGCGGCGGAGGTGGCGGAGGGGGAGGTGGAGGAGGAGCTGGATCAGGAGCTTCAGGTGTCAAGGATGGCAGCACTAGCACCGATTCACTGGACGATTGCGGCCTGCGCTTCCTGCTGGCCATGAAGCATTTCACCTACCTGCTGCGCTGCCTGCCGCTGCAGCAGCGGGCGCAATTCCAGCGCCAGGGCGTGGGCACCTCCAACATTGTGTGGGCCTATCACTCGGAGAGCGAGGAGGAGCTCCTCAATCTGATACCCAGCTACACGAAGGGCGATCTGCGCTGGGCCACGCTGCGAGATCTGGGCGTGGGCTATTGGCTGAAGAACATCAATACGCTGCGAAGATGTGTGGAGAAGCTGGCCAAGTGCGCGTACCAGCAGAAGCAGGAGCCCCTGGATGCGGCCATCTACTATCTGGCCATGAAGAAGAAGTCACTGGTGTGGGGTCTGTTCAGGTCGCGTCGCGACGAGAAGATGACCGCCTTCTTTGGCAACAACTTTGCCGAGGATCGCTGGCGCAAGGCGGCACTGAAGAACGCCTTCGTCCTGCTGGGCAAACAGAGATTCGAGCATGCGGTGGCCTTCTTCCTGCTGGCCAACAGCCTCAACGATGCCATCGAGGTGTGCATGAACAAGCTGGAGGACTTCCAGCTGGCCCTCATCATAGCCCGTTTGTATGAGGGCGACGGCGAGGGCTGCTACTATCACCATCTGCTGCACGAGCACATACTGGGCACCGATGCGGAGACGGGACGCTGCGACCTCAGTCGCGCCCATCCCGATCCCTTCCTGCGCTCGATGACCTACTGGACGATCAAGAAGTACCAGGAGAGCCTGAACACGCTGCTGCTGAACAATGTGGGCAGCCTGCACAGCAGCTATCGGGAGGAGGACCTGCTGCGCCCCGAGCCGCAGGCCACCAATCCGAATGTGTTCAACTTCTACATCTACTTGCGCACCCATCCGCTGCTCATCAGGCAGAATATTGCATTGTCGGCACAGGAGAAGCGCATCGCCCATGTGGTGCTGTCCGGCTTCAACTATGCCGGCGATGCGGCACCCAGTGCGGTGGCCTGCGACAAGCAGCTCCAGCTGGAGGACTCCATCACGCCCATCGAACGGCAGCTGTACTTCACCACCGCCCACGGCCATTTCAAGAGTGGCTGTCCCGCTCTGGCGCTCGAGGTGCTCAACAAGTTGCCCCAGAAGATCAGCGACGATGCGGGCGGCAGTGTGGCGGGCAGCCAGGCGCAGGAGCGGGCCCAGCACAACAAGGAGGAGCTAATCAATACGGGCATCATGGACCAGTGGGGCGCCACGCCATCGAACACGGCGGATGCCTTCGATTGGGGTGCTCCCGTGGCCACCGAAACGGAGGCCAAGTTCGAAATCAAATGGGACGACGAAGAGGATGAGGATGCGGATGCGGATGATGAGGAGCTGCGGCTGGAGCGTGATGAGCCAGAGTTGGCCACGCCACAGCCACAGGCACAGTCATCCATCCTGGGACGAGGCAAATCGAATGGCAGTGACCACAAGATGGACATCATGGCCCAGCAGCTGAAGTTCGTGGCCTGCCTGAAGATCCTCATGGAGGAGCTGTCCACGCTGGCCACCGGCTTCGAGGTGGATGGCGGCCAGCTGCGCTACCAACTGTACATGTGGCTGGAGCGCGAGGTGGAGGCCCTCAAGCAGCTGTGCAACTACTGCAGCCAGGCGGAGCAGGCCAGCCACGAGGCGGGCGACGCGGATGCGGAGGCCCGCGACAAGGAGATGAACGCCAGCATCTACCCCAGCACGGAGCGACCTACGCTCCACGAGATCCTCATGCAGGACAAGCAGGACTTCGAGGCCAAGGTGATGCGGGCGGCCAAGCGCAAGAGGTGGCTCAAGGGTAAGTTCCATATGGCTTAATATTTATTGATTTATTTATTTAAAATTATAAGCCCATCGCGAAAGTAAATAGTACATCATTTCGTTGTATGTGTACTTTACGTTATGGTTTTAATTTTTTAATGCATTTTGATTTTGGAAAAAAGAATCTTGGTTTATATTTCATACATTTCTTATATTTGTTAATATTTAAGTGTTCCCAAGCATATCATAGTTATTTTTTTAAAGTTGATTGAAATCTTTTGTGACTAACTAAAAATATGCCTGTACTTGTAGCGTTTGAATATAATATTATAAATAATATTAAAAGCTAAGAGCACTGTCAACTATAAGGTTAAGGTGACTACTTTGAGTTACTTATTTAGTTAAAAACTTAAGATTTTATTATTAATGTTTTTTATTTATTTTTTTAATTAATTTTTTTTTATGTTTTCTAGTAAATTATTTTTTTTATGAGTTCAACACCTGTTTTAATTTCAAAAGTATGTTTTACAACTTATTAAAAATACAAAAATAATTCTTGTAATTGCGTACAGATGAACAGAGTAGAGAAATGTAATGAATGAGAAAGTAGTTTGGGAAAAAAAGGTTTAAATAATAAAAGCTTCGAATTATTTACTAAATAAGTAACTTTAAAAATAAATAATTTTTAGAGAGTATATATTTACTTTTTCTTTATATAAAGATTCTGTTTTCCAAAATCAAAAATGTACTAAACAACTAAAGTCATATGTGTTTATAATATGAAATGATGTACCAATTAGTAGGCTTCATATTTTACGATACATCTGTGTCCTTAAGTATCAAACTCCAACTAATAATGGACTATGTTTGCAGCCAATGAGACGCTGCTCCGCACCCTGCTGAGCTACTGCTCGCTGCACGGAGCCAGTGGCGGCGGTTTGGCGTCCGTGCGCATGGAACTGGTGCTGCTGCTGCAGGAACTGCAGCAGGAGAAGACGCAACAGCAGCTGCTCAGTCCGCTGCCCTTCCCCACCACGCTGCCGCTGCTGAGCGCATGTGTGGCGGGCAACAAGACGGTGATCGCCGATCCCATCAAGTACCTGCAGTCGCAGACGGTGGACATGCTGCAGAGCATCATCAAGGTGCTGCCCTTCCCGGGCATCGAGCCGAGTGCCCTCAGCGAGATCTTCGTGCTGAGGGACCTGGCGGTGGCCCTGTCGTCCTGCATCTACCAGTCGCTCTGCGACTCCGAGAGCTTTGTGGTGAACAACGCGGCCTTCAATCCGAGCTACCCCAGTCCGGGCATGGAGAACATTGCGAAGATCAACTCGTCATTCGAGTGCAGCTACCTGGTGGGCAGCCGGAATGCCTACGGCCGGCGGCGCAAGTACTCCACGGATGAGCCTGCTGGCGTCTGCACCACTCCGTCCAAGTGGCCGGGCGTGACCAATCTGCGTGCCCTGTTGGCCCGCGAGAAGGACGAGGATGTGCCCAAGCTGAATGTGCTGCTGCTGGAGTCCTTCGTCTCCACGTACATGGCACTCTTCATCTACTCGCTGTCCACCTGCGACAGTCGTCTGCTGTACCGCCTGAGTGGCCAGAGCTTCAACAACGAGACCTGGTCCACGCTCTTTGGCGGCGGCATGAAGAAGCTGCTCATCAAGCCGGCGGCGGCACAGCCATCCAGTCAAATGGTGGCCGCTGGTGGAGGAGCAATTGCCACTGGTGGTTCCACCTCCGAGGAGCCAACGGATGAGAATAGCGTTTGGAATACGGTCACGTCCATAACGAAGCAACGCATGAAACTGAACATGAAGATACTGGGCAGCTTTAGCCAGAACAGCACTTCCAGCAACATGAAGGAGGACAAGCCCACGTACCGCGAGCAGTTTATGCCGCCGGAGACATCCATGCTGTCCTACTTCCTCACCAAACCGCCCACAACCGGTGGGTCATTGCTTTTGTTTGACTGTTTTCACCAACTTAACCGACATGAATCCCTTCCAGAATGCGATGACTACGACACGGACGACTCGCACGAGTCGGACAACGAGGAGGAGGAGGACGACGACGACGATGTGAATGTGAGCCGGTCGCAGCTGAAGGCCAAGGACAATACGGAGCACACCAATCCCACGTCGTACTCGTGGAGCATTCTGCGCCTGGCGCTCATCAAGATCAGCACGCACAAGATCCAGGAGCTGGTCAAGGTGGCCGGCATCGAGCTGCAGGGTAGTTGTAACATTTCATCCATCCCCTCGCCATCCATTCACTAAGCTGCTTGCATCTATATTCCTCTCCCCATTTCCACATCCAGATTTGCCCGTGATCAGTCCACTGTCGCACGAAGTGCTGAGGACGCTCAATCGCTGGCAGGACTTTGCCCTGAACGACCTCATTGCCCGTGGGCCACCGTCGCGCAACTATATTCCCGGATGCTATGCGGAGAGCGGCATCAACGGACTGGCCATCCACAAGTACCGATCGCTGCTGAACAAGGACAACACTCCGTTCGTTTCGGGATCCTCGGCTGGCCCCATCCGGCGACTGTGGAACTACCTGGTGCGACAGGAGCCCGCCCAGGAGGTGTTCATCAAGAGCATCTTTGGCAAGAACATGGAGCCGAGCACGCGGGGATCGCACCACACCCACAACGACAACGAGACCGATGAGGGTGAGTGCCTTGTCTCACCCGTTGATTGTAGAGTAAAAGGGTATATATTAGTCGATATCTCGGTTACTATTCAAACTAGAGATAAGGGACTTAACAAGCAGGTTCTAGTTATGCCTACGCAGCAAAGGTTTATTTAAAGACTTTGCCACCTCCACTCTAACGCCTAGAAATCGCGAAATTCTCTCATGTCACTCTGAGACTAGTTGTTGGGCAAAATATGTTTAATCGGTCAATATATATCGGCACACCAAAAATTGTTCAAATCAAACATATATATTTTAAGTTATTGGCAAATAAGTTATATTATGACGTCACTGTTTTTTAAGAGAGAGCAGAAGAGACGAGGTGCAACTCGCTCTTAACTTGTAGTGTTCACCCAGCATTTCTGCAGATGGCGCCACCTAAACCCCGATTATTGGCATATTTATTATTTTTGAATTGGTTAGCTTAGTTCACTCAGTAACTCTGCAGATGGCGCCACCTAAAACCCAATTATTTTCAAGAGGCAAATTTATTATTTTGAAATTGACTAGCTAAGTATGCCGTTCCTTCTTGTTTATAATTGGATTATTCCCAAAATGATTATACTAAATTGTTGACTACTCCCCCTTGCAGGTCAATCCCATTCGACCAACGAGAATACCGACCACATTCGCATCATTCACAAGGATCACGAGTCGATATTGTCCTTCTGCTTGAAGAACAACAGCTCCTCGATGATTGCGTTCGCCAATCCGCGGGAGATCCAAGAGTTCGACATCTCGCTGCTGCTGGAGTCGCCGAATTGGTACGAGGATGAGTGCGACTACGACATGATGAACCTGTCCAAGGATGCGGACACCAACAGTTCGTCCTTCCTGATCATTCAGACGCAGGAGCAGTAAGTCTAATTTACCATCTGGCAATTGTTTCTCCATTGATGGCTGCTACTCTACTCTACCACTTGCAGAAACCAATTTGGAGGCAACAGCAATGCCTACAGCGAGTCCAATGCCAGCACACAGAGTGCTTCGCAATCGGGACGCGGCACATCCATGGTGAGTTGTGATGATCCTCTCAAGCATTCTAAGCTTTCAATTGACAATTTTCATGTGCAGGTGCTGCGCCACAAGGTGGACAATGTGA
The DNA here is from genome assembly GCF_018152505.1 of Drosophila elegans. Classification (NCBI taxonomy): domain Eukaryota; kingdom Metazoa; phylum Arthropoda; class Insecta; order Diptera; family Drosophilidae; genus Drosophila; species Drosophila elegans. The sequence continues at coordinate 6,603,535 of NW_024545513.1, read as the reverse complement.
AGCGCATGAGCGCCCATCCGCTGATGCCGCTATACCTTACCGGCGGTCAGGATGGATCCGTGCAGATCTGGGAGTGGGGTCACCAGCAGCCCGTCTGCTCGCCCCGCACATCGGGCACCTTTGCCAAGGTGACGCGATGCCGCTTCTCGGAGCAGGGCAACAAGTTCGGCATCGGCGATGGCGACGGCAAGCTCAGTCTCTGGCAGGCGGGCATCGCCTCACAGAACAATCGTTCGTTTATAGTGAGTTTGGCATTGGAATGTCTTCTCATCTGCAGTTTATGTTACTCATTTCAAAACCTTGCACCACTTTCTCGTTGCAGAGCTACCAGTGCCACAACAAGGCCCTGTCCGATTTCGTGTTCCTTGGTTCCTGCAGTCTCCTGGCCAGCGGTGAGTTTACTGATTTCTTTCCAGATTCCTCTCTATAAATTTCAATCCTCTTTGACAGCTGGTCAAAGTTCCGAGAACAAGAACATCAACATCTGGGACACACTGCTGCCCCACAAGAAGTCCTGTGTGTCGGGTGAGATTTGGATTAAGAAAAAATCTAACATTTAAACATTTTTTGTTTTACAATTTATGTTTACTATCTAAAATATCCCAAAATTTCAAGATTCAATTCGAACAATAATATGAGCATTAAAAGAAATGAATCCTGTCTGATGAGTTAAATTTTAAATGCTTTTTTTTCTATACTTTATACTTTTTTAGTTATTTATTTATATATTTGCCAAAACAATGTTTACTGACCTTTGACTTTTTGACCCCCTAAGTATGAGTATTTGATTGCTAATGAGAGAATCCTTTACAGCCTTCACCTGCCACGACCAGGGATCTTCCTGTCTGGTGTTCGCTCCGCAGCACCAGGTGCTCATCTCGTGCGGCAAACGCGGCGATGTTTGCGTCTTCGATGTGAGACAACGTACGCTGCGCCATCGCTATCAGGTGGGTGTTTGGATGGACTGGATTACCAATTACCAATTGCTAGACAATAATCAATTGCATAACTTCGACAGGCCCATGATAGCACCATTAAGTGCATAGCTCTGGATCCGCACGAGGAGTTCTTTGTCACTGGCTCCATTGAGGGTGACATTAAGGTAAGTTTCGACTGAGTACTAATCTTAGAGAGAACTCTGTTGAATAACCAAGTGATTGTTTGTTTTGCCGCCGCAGATCTGGGACATGAATCAGTTCATGCTGATCAACACGTTCCCGCATGAGCATGCCAAGAACGGATTCTTCAAGCACACCGGCCAGGGCGTCAGCCAGGTGTACGTGGATCCCTTCGGACGGCTCTTCTCCTGCGGCTCCGATGGCTGCATGAAGGTGCGCCTGCTGGTGGAGAAGGACAACATTGTCCACTCCGTGTATTGAAAGCTGTATTCTATCCGTAACATTTCTGCTGGCACGGATGCCCACGGATGTCCGTGTCTTGTTTCCTCTGCTCGTCTGTTTTTTTGTGTGTGTATGTGCCGCGGCAAAATAGGGGACGCAATTCGGGTTGCGAGTGTGTCCTGTGTCCTGTGTCATGTGTCCCCACAATATGTGTGTATTCTTTGTTAATCGTTGATTATTGTAAACTTTTTTTAATTGTATTTCCAATTTCCTACGTACAGATATACATATACATATACATACACATATATATATATATATTTTATTACTATTTTTATTTGCATAATTGTATTGTCCCATTAATTTTTTTTTTGTTGTTTTGTTTGCCCGTTTCCGTTTTGCTATTTAATGTGTGTGTTTTCCAAACGACGCAAAACAAAAAACGAAACTTGTGTCTGACTCGATTCGCTTGATTCGTTTCATGTTCTTTGAGTATTTCCTAAACAGACTATATACTATATACACTACTATACAGATACAAGATATATATTATATACATCTATTATATGCTTTAAATCAATTAATTATTATTATTATTATACGATATACAAGACATTCGACAGTATGGTAATTGATATGCTTACGAATATATATTACGATCTATGTCTTTGTGTTGAGCTTTGTGCAAAAATTTGTCTGTTGTTGAATCAATCAAGATATATGTATACCTAAAACGAAACTAAATGAATTAACTAAAAATAAATAAAGTGCAAAATGAATAAAAAAAAATTAATTAAACCAAACTATGGGTGTTTTAATAATGAACATGAATAATGAATAGAATATTTTTTTTGGAATGAGAAAATATCACACAATCGAAGCCAAAATCTTCCTTCATCTAAATGCTAGACATTTTCAGTATGTGAATATTTATTTGCCATTTATTATTGTGGTCAACAGGATGTCTATAAGACCATATACGTTTCCATTCATTTGCCCACTAATATAAACATCAAACATCGGTGAAATGTTCCATTTCCGTTTGCCATTGAAAAGTGTTTTTCTTATTTCGTTTTTATTATTTCTTTTCTGTTTTTTGTTTTGCTTATATATTTTTTTTTTATTGTTAGACAATCAAACAAATTAGATGCTACGCCATATATGGGCCTTTAATAATAAAACTAGCAAAAAAAAAAAAAAAAAGAAATAGGTTGAAGAGTTCACAGAGGAGACAAATAGATATAAAGATATAGATATATGGATGTAGACAGAGAGGCAACAAAAACATAGATGGTAGCCAAAAGGGGAATTATTATGGATCGGATCGGCGGATCGAGCGGAAACGTTGACATCCGTTGAAAAACAGCATTATGTGTATAGTATACAGCGAAGTAGGGTAAGATAAAATGGGTAGAATCCGAACCGAATCCGGATGGTGTGTTGTCGTCAATGGGGGGCCCGTTTGCCGTGTGCCGTGTGCCGTGTACCATGTGCCGTCCATTTGGATACGTAGATCTGGCTGGGTTGGCTGTGGCTGTATCGTATCATGTCATATGGCATTGGATCGCATTGGATCTACGACCTCGGCGGCTTAATTAGCTTGCTGGTGGGCGGTGGCAGCTTGCAGAAGCCAGCCGCATCGAAAACGGGCAGCAGTTCCCTCACCCGTCCGGGAATCGAGCCATCGAGCATTCTGCGGGAAGGCGGAAGATGCGGGAATAACATTACCAGGGGGTTAATAACAATTGTTATTTAGAAAGTAGTTTACAAAAACCACTATCAATTTCAATAGGGCTCTCTGTTAATTGAATTCTTTTTGGCATCATTATGATAAAATATCATAACTTTTAAATCTAGTTTTCAATGCCAGATGATAAAACTAAATGAGCTAATACTGGGATGATATAATACCCTTAGAATTTAATTACTTAAAGCCAAATAATGGAGTGCTTAAATGATGGCTTATGGTGACCCAAAATACCTGCGCTTGTAGTCAATCTTGGCCCCCTTCAGCGAGATGTTGGCCTCAGTGGGAAAGAACGTGGCGTCGTAGAAGTTGAGTCCGTTCTGCAACAGGATGTTGTACTCGTCCATGGAGGCCAGTGTAATCCGGATGACGGCGGGCGGCAGTTCCCTGCGCTCCGGACGCTCGGCCTTCTCGATGGCATCGCCCACCACGGAACCCACGCTCTTGGAGGTGCCTGCAAAACCAGTTAATTGGGGGGGGAGTGAAAGGGGATGAGTGGACATTTCCCAGACAGAATTTAACACCTACAGAATGTAATCACAAATATTGTCAAGACGCTATGGTCATTACAGGATTTTACTACGGCGTTTTCCAGCTAAAAAGTCTTTTTGACATTTACTATTTATATAAAATGAATTAGAAAATTAAGCGGTGGATTTAAGTATCATACTTAGCTAATAATAAAATTTTTTCTGGTTACACTTGTAGAAATATATTAGCATATGATGGCTTTAAATGTTTAATTTTTTTTATAAATATTGATGGAAATACAACTGGAAAAAGGGTGAAAGTCCCCTACTGTATGAATAATTTTGTGTGTAAATATTCCATTATTTATCAGCTATTGTACAATAACTTCTCTAAATATGTGCCATTTTGTGGAGTTACTTTATCATAGGGCAAAGTTTTAATTTCAATATAATTTTACAAAAAAAATTGCAAAATTCTACGAATAAAACTTTCAGAGGAGTAAAATAAAGAGTAAAATATGTAGGAATATAACTTTGTGAACTTAAGCAAATAATTCAATTATTATCATTTAAAGGCTAAAAAGTACAAAATTTGCCATTCTGTGAATATTTTCATAAAAAATGGATAATATAATATATGAATATAATTTCGCTAACTTTTCCTGCAATTTTTTATATCATTTATTATAAGATACTATCTAAATATGTTAAATAAAAGTTAGACCTGGAAAACGCCATCCTGGTGACCACAACTTACCCGACAATGTGCCAGTTTGTGGATTTACTTGATCAGTGGCAAAGGGGAGGGGTAATTTCAATATATTTTCGCATGTTACCAATCGGTGGGTACTTTACTTCGTAGTGCCGCTCGGCGCAAAGTCTGGGTGGGCGTGTGCAGCAGCGTGATCTGCTCACCTTCGACGCCCTTGTCGAGGCCTCCGCCGCCGCCGGCGGAGGAGGATGAGGAGCCGCCGGTGGCGACCGCGGAGGAGGAGGCGTTGGCGGCATTGCTGGCGAGGCTCGAGTAGATGTGCAGACGCACCACCTCCACCACCGAGTCGAACTTGTACATGGCATGCCGGATGTCCTCCACGGGCAGATCCTCCGGCACATCCAGCACGTACAGGGTGAAGGTCTTCCGCGGCCGACACGGAATGGCTATCTGTGGGTGGGTCATCATCGAATAGAATAGAAATGGCAAAGGAGAAACGGAGGGTGACTGCTGCGCATGCGCATGGTTAAGTTATACTATATATATATACACTATATATGTGGATGGTTTCTGTGGATTTCTGAGGGTTATGTCTATGTGTGTGCTTTGTCTTAAATATATATAGATATGTAGCTAGCCAATCGCAATTCCAATTACAGCACAGAGTCATCAATCGATTTGGATTTATTTGGATGGTTATGGGGATATACTCGTATACTCACGCTTCGCGAGAATGTTTGCTGCAAAATGGGGGAAATAAAATTTGCATTTTTCACTTGTCGATTGGGTTAGTCTGGCAGAAATATGCTCGATGATTGGATCTGATGAGGTGTGCTTCCTATGTATGGATGTGCCAATGGAAATGGGAATGGAAATGGAAATGGGCAGTGATGGGAAGTTCCAGGTGGTGGGTTATCAACCCAAGCAGGTGCAACGTATGTCCAATAGATAATTTTGAAAGTTACTTCAAATCTGCAAAGTATCTCTTTTATCTCAAATTTATGTTATAATAATATATAATCTACGAGCAATTTAAGATATCTTAACTTTGGATATCATAAAGAAATTTCAAATTATTAACATGTTAATCTTTTTAATAATAAAAAAAAATGAAAATTTTAATTAAAGATCAATAAAATCAGATTTAAAAATATAATTTTGTATCAAATTGATATGAATTATTAAGTATTTAATTTTGGGTACTGTTTTAAATTTATTTTAGTATTTAAAAAGATCTCATATTATAAAAACAGTATAAATAAAAAAAATTAAAGATAATATATAAAAAATATATTTTTTCTAATAAATATTTGAATATTCCTAGCTTAGAGAAGGAATTTCTTTAAACGGTCCAAATGTAGTACTCATATTAATTGGCAAATTTTGGTTCTGTGAAGGAGGCACGAATATATATGTAACATATATATAGTATATTTCTCTGTTTAGTCACACTTATACGATACTCTCGGGACACTCCAACTTAATTGGGTATTGAGAAGGCGTTGCACCCCCTCACCATCTGCCCCACCGTTGTGGCACATACCTTGTGCCCCATAATGCCCTTCCAATCACTGGAGATGTGGGTGTGGGTGGGTGGGCTCACCTTGCGGTAGAATCGCGCCCCGGTGACCTTGTGGAAGCCCTTCTTGAACACCGCCTGATAGTCATCTGGGTGTGAGAATTTAAACAGAATGCCTGTAGCGGTTTTGGTCAAGCTGAAGCATCCCTTGAAGGCCATCTTCTCGCAGATGAGTGCGGCCCGCTCCATGGACAACTCGTAGGAGGGGGTCAGCAGGAAGGCGCCTGCAAGTACGACGGCGATCTGGTTAGGCTACGTGGTTAGTGGCTCCAACTACCGGGTTAGTCCAAATCATCATGCATGCACTACCGGTAAACATATTACATTATGTATGTAAAACCAACTTCGGCAGGCCAAAGTTTGTATACCCTTGCACTTTAAATAATATTTAAACAATATTACTAATACAATTCTGTTGCGGCTGTAGTGGAAATGGATAACAAATTTGATTATATACACAATACTTATTTAAAAGATATAGGTATTTTTATATTGACAAGTATATAAAATATTCTTGAGGAAATGGTTTTCGATTAAAATATTTGATTGTTTTCTCTATGTTAGTTGGTTTGAGATCAAATAGGGATTTCTTTATTATTGAAAGTTGTATGCAAAAACAAAAAAAAAAAAAATATATTGGATTGAATGATTCATTTGGAGCTGTTTGATATAGAAAACTGCATAACTTGAAAAGTAAGGGGCATCAGTTCGTACCAGAACTGGATATATCGATTTGTAATTAAATATACACTATTCAGAAATAGAAACCACAAGGGTATTATTATACATAGTTAATTCCCAATATGTTAGAGGTTAGAGCTGGGCCATGGCCACCTTTGGTCAGGAAGTTATCCGGCGACGAGACCTCCGAGTCGGAGTCATCCTCCCGCTTGTCGGTCCACTTGGGCTCCGCGGACAGCTTGTGGGCCGCCACCTTGGTGACGATGCCCGTGGGCCGCTGCCGCGGGAACTCGTTCTTTTCGCACTCCAGATCGGATGTGTTGCCCAGGAAAGACATGTTCGAAGCTCGCTAGAGACAGACACTCGACGACGACACAGACAAACAACAACAAAAATTTTGGTTAACTCGAAAACGATTCGAAAACGGTTCGAAAACGATCGCAATTCGCTCAGGCGGCAGGCGGTTGGGGCAATAATTTTGAAGCAACTGAAATGTAGCCGCGCTTTCGAACCGCTTTTATACGGTCCGTTGGGCCCGCTTCGCATCGCATCTTTGGCTTCTAGGTTTGGGCACCAAATCAGCCAAATGAAAGTCCCACACACGCGTACAACAGAGGTCAGAATGTCAGCACTGCAAACTCACATTTATTTGATTTTGAAAATATTTGGCATTGTGAGGGGAAAAGAAATCTCTAAACACCTTAAAAAGTTTCAAAAAGAATCAACAAAAATATTTTTTAAAAAACTTTTGAAGAGTTTCTAAGCCAATATGGGTTACTTTACAAAAAGCATAGAATTTTAACTAATTGTTAAATCAAATTTGTTAATGAATACTTGTCCAACAAGTCGTATACTCAATTTTATAAGCTCATTTTAAAAATCACGTATACGTTACATTGGTTTAGGAGATCTTGGGGTGTAGTATTGCTACTGAATTTACTACTCATTACTCATTTATAAATCTCTTTAAAAAATCGATTTTACGATAAAACCTGATGTATTTCAAGCTCTGAAGCTATACAAATGCAATATAACCTAGATATTAAAACAAGATTATTACGCCATTACTTTTATAGATTTTGTAAAATGTATATGTCGTATATTGTTAAAGTTTAAAAGACAGCGGTAGTGCTACCATTTTCCCCGCTTCTGTGGGCACGGGTTATGCGATCATGTCGGATGTCTCTCAAATTGGAAGTTGGTTCTTACAATTAGACGACGGCACATTATTGTTTGTTATTGATCCTCTCCCGGTGGAGTGGGCGACTCATGGAATGGAATGGGATGGGATGGGATGGTATGGGATCCATTCGGATTGGATTGCTGGATTGGTGGATGGGTGGTCGGTGGTCGGGTGGTGGTCGGGTCGCAGGTTGACGCCATCGACATGGAACATTGCTATATGGCCACATAGCTGTATAGCCAAGATCACGCTGCGACGGCGCCAACTGTTGCGTAAAATTCAAGAACACACGGCTGTCCCCAAAATGGTGCCACATGCCCACCGAATTGCGAATTATATAACAAGCCAGGTCGCTTCGCTTATGGGCAGTCGGATCATCAGCTGGCGGCTAAAGGAGCCCAAACGGGATCAAGGGCGTCGAGAAGTTTGATTTGGGAACTGGGACTCCAAGGTTCCCACCGCAAATTGACCCTGGGCCTCGAAAGAATCTTTGACAAATGCAAAATACATCATTAGCGTTATGAATGTCGTATAAGGCATTCTGGCCTTTCATCAGTTTATGTCATCCTGTTGTCATCGATTCTTTGTTTTCAGCTATTAAAATTAAATACAAATAAATAAAGAATCATTAGTAATTAAAACATTGCGAATTAAATACTGTAATTAAAAAATCCAAATAAAATAATAATAAAAAGAGTACATCTTAATAAAATTTTTGGGAGTATTAGCAAAGTTCTGAAAAAAGTTTTGTAATTTTGAATACTATTAACAATTGAAAATTTTAAATAATTAATATTGTTATGATCCCAAAACTGAACCCATTATCTTTAAAAAGAAAAACACTCCATGCGCATGTGTTTCATTTCATAATATGTGGTTTATTAATAAATTATTTTATTTAAATTAATTTTGTCAGTTTTCATTTTTGAATATTTATAATATTTTTGTTTGCTTCTTTGTTTGCCTTCTTTCGCTTAAACAAAATGTGTCCTTCGCTTAATAATATTGTAATAATCATAGTAATAATAATAATAATAAACTACTAAAGTGTTTTACATGGCAACATTTAATTTCAATTCAATTCATTTCATTTCGTTTCGCGATTCGTTTCGTTTCTTCTCGTTTTGGTTGCTCTGGGTTGGATGGGAAACAAGGATATATAAGGTCCTAACGATCGGAAGGATCAGCTTTAACTGATTCATGGAACTGAGGTGCAAGCAAAAGTGTATAGTACTTCTTTTAGATCCTATTTTTTCTATATGATGAAAGGGGGATTGGATTCCATTGCTCGAAAGTGTTATACAATTGGTATGATTTGATTTATATATATATATAATATATGTTTTTTGTTTTATAATCTTTATACGCTGTTTATATATGGTTGTGTATTATACTATATAGTAATATAAGCATTTTGTGGAGATCACTCTGAGTGTGTGTGTGTGTGTTTGTGTGTTTTGCTTGCTTAAAAAAAAAACATATGTTTTTTTTTAGGGAAGGGAGGATAAATTATATATCACTAGCTCTTAAAAGACATGCGCTGCCAATAACAAGAAAATTGAGTATTATCTGCTCCGACGTCATTATCTTTACCGTTTACCGTTAATCGTTATCTTCTGGGGGGTAAGCACACATTTACATACTTACATACATACATACACAACAACTACGTTTAATAACCGATACAAATGTTAACAATTATGCGGCGGATCGATCGATATATATAATTACAATATATATATATCGCTTGAAGTATTCTTTTGCTTTTTGGAGGGGGGTTTGGTGCAAATTAGCGGGGGGCGGGGCATCTAGGCATTATCTCGAAGCGGGGACATCAGGCAGGTGGGACATTCATAGAACTTACATGGCAAAACATTATGTTCGTATAGTACTTTTCCAATTTCACGTAATTTTAGCTCCTTAGCGTAATTAGTTTTGTTGTTTTTCTTTTTGTTTTTTTTTTTTTTGGATTGTTTATGGTTTTGGTTTACTTTTTGTGCCAAGCGTACACACTCATATATATTCAATTTAAACATATACGTATTTAATTTGCATGTATATTTAAGTATAGCCTAGTTTTTCGTTTTCTTTGTTTTTTATTATTTTTATTTCCATTTTTGCAAAAAGCAGCATAAACAACTTTTGTGATTTTCATTTTTCTTTTTTGCTTTTGTATAATTTTTCGATTATATTTAATATGTATATTTTTTATTTGCATTACACTTAGCCGGCGCCTTTTTACTTGCCACGATATTAGGTAGTATTATTTATTAACTATATAAATCGATAATTTTCCAAGTTTCAATCAATGGGTTCGACAGACAAAAAAAATCAGAAGTTTCTCGTTTCATTTTTAATCATTTTTCATATTTTAAGTGCAATTTTTTTTTTTTCTTGGTTTTCTTTTTGTTGTTGTTGTTGTGTTGTGGTTCGATATTACATAAATATTACATACAGCTTAGGTTTAAGGGGGCTCTGGGGGGCGTGGCAGGGGGGCGGTAAAAGCTTGCCTTGACTATATAAAACTATGAGTGTGTGGGTGTGTATGTTTGTGTGTGTGTGTTTGTATGGTGAGGGTGACAAAACGCAAAAAAAAAAACGCTTTGAACTGACTAGAGAACATCTAAATTTCGCCTAAAATTACGGTCGAAACATGCTAAACAATAATATATAATATATATATATATGATTTTGTATATATTAAGTTAAAAAAAGGTATATAAAAGTCTTTGCATTGGAATCGTTAAACACATACAAGAAGGATTAAACCGATCCGCGAATTGAAGCCAAGCATTTGTCTAGGTGTAAAATTCTGTTCTTTTTTTTTTTTTTTTTTGCCTTACGCCATCGAAATTTTGCTACGTTCTCCGGCTCTTCATATTTTGAGTTGTAGATCAGCTAAGACTAAGTTTATAATGGAGGGAGGCTGTTGGTATTACTCTTTTACTCTTTAACTCGTTTACTCTTTCACTGTCTGTCTAACAAGCAGGCTCGGAAGGAAGCTTGTGCTAAGCTCGATGCTAGCCGAAATCAATCGCTGGATTCGATTGATCATCGTACTTTTGGGGCGCGTGGGTAAAGTTCTATAAAGTTATACATATGGCACTGGTAAATGCTGGAAGCTTCAATAGGCCTAAATCTCACTTTCACTTTCACTTTCACCAATGGCAGTGCAGTTCGACTGAGAGTGTTTGGGTGTGTGTGTATATATTGTGTTGTGCGGACTAGGATCGGGGATATGTTATAGTTATAGTATAATATAAGGGGGGGCACAAAGAAAGCCAGGCGGGGTAAACAATTGAATCTAGTTCTATGCTATAGATGCTAATGATATTACAGGTCGAAATCAGTTAGGATTGTGATGTGTGTTCTTCTTCGTGTATGCGTGTGATTTTGCAGTCCTTAGATCGATAGAGAGCAACTCAAGTTTAAGTTCAATATAATATGTACAGTGCGTTTGCGAGCTAAAAGGCCAGTCGATCATTATCATTATAACTATAGTTCTTAGGCAAAATCTTTTGATATTTCGGAATTTAGTTAAGCTTTTGATATTTGACAAAATTGTATCATATTGCGGCGGAGACTTTTCGATGCCTTATAGCTGCGAAACGCACTGCACTCTCAACACGTTATGTACAGTATACAGTGCAATAAATGTCCAAAAGTCTTCTTTTTTTTCAAGGACTACAAATTTAGTTTACAAACAATGCTTTTTCGTGCTTTTCTTTTAGCTTTACAAAAAAAAAATCATCAGTTATAGATTGCTTAATTTCGTTTTACATTTGTTTGCTTTGTTTTCTTTGCTTTGCTTTTGTTTATCGTTTCATTCAGCTTTGTTTTTTGCTTTTGCTTTTGTTTTTGTTTTTCATTTCTTTTTTTTTGGACGGAACAATTTACAACATATGATTATGAAACAATGTGAGAAACGAACATAATACTTAGATGGCCTCTAAAATATAAACTAATCGGATGTGACACTTATGCGTAGATATGGATGTGGTTACAGATCTTACAAACGAAAGTAAACAGACTTACACAAGAACGAAAGAAGACAAAATACGCGATTAGTGGCTACAAGTATGATTTGCTAATGGAATGAAGTAGCATTTGGGTGCTTTGATATATATATATACATATATATATATATATCGTACCGTATATCGATAAGGAAAACGAACAGATGCAGTTACATGCAGATACATAGATACGTGTGTTGATCGACTTAGAAAGAGAGCGCGCAAGTGAATGGATATATATATATATATATACATATGAATATATATCGTAGTATATCTCTATATAGATAGGGGTACATTGGCCATTTTAGGCGGGGAAGGACTTGGCGTATCCTGTATCCTGGCGGCATTTGATTTATTCGTGCGTGTTATACAGTGTGTCTCTGTGTGTGTCTAATTTCGCTATTCAAAGTATGGCTTTTGAATTTGAAGTAATTTTGCACTTGTTCCTTTCCTTGTTGGTAATAAATACAATAATGATAATAATCATAAGACAAGATAATAATAATAATCGTAATAATAATAATGATAATAAATATGCACGTATGCTATAAATATGGTAAATTTGTTATATAAAGCTTGGATCGCTCGGTAATATCATATAATATTTGGTTACACATTTTCCCCCTTTACTATTTTGTGATTCGGTTCGGTTCGATACGTTTTTTTGGGGTTTTGTTCTGCTTTTAGCTTCCATTTCAAAGCAATCGATCAAATAAAGCTCATAAGCGTCTATATATTATTTGTGTTGTGTTTTTGTGTGTTTCTTTTCGTTTCGTTTCGTTTCTAGTTTAGATTTATGATTGGTATTATTTTAGGTATTAGGCTTCAATTACCAACTTATAAAGCGACGTTTTCTGTTCAAGTTACCGGTTTTCCGTTAGATAATGTAGCATTTTGGATTATCTTTTCGATTTTCTTTAAATTTAAGAGCGCGCTATATAATCATAAATATATATATATATATATATTTTTATATATATGTATATTTGTATATAGCATGTATATATATTATTCAGTTTTTAATTTCTAGCGACTTTTGGGAGCGGTGCCCGGCACATTTTGGAAACTCTCCTCTTTTTTTCTCTATTTCTCTCTGTCGCTATCTCCCTCACATTCACGTACTCCCCATCGCACTTACACGCACACACACACACACAACAAACACACACAAAAAGATAGACAGTCAGTCACACAGACACACAGATACAACAGAGAGAAGATATAGGATATGCAAGATCGGGCCGAGATCGTTGAATATATAGAAAAGTAGAAGAATCGAATCAGACGGATGGGACATGCGTGTGTGTGTGTGTGTGTGTGTGTATGTGTGTGTGAAGCGAAGAGAATGGAAAAAAATGTATATGGACTAAGCTATGCTTTAGATGGCTGATCCTTAACTAACACCATAGTACTTATGCAGATACTGATACAGATACAGATACAGATACAGTTATCGTTACAGTTACAGTTACAGAGATATAGATAGTTGTATACTATATAGGGTTGCCCGTCGATTCCGATTGTGTCAGGCACGCGCTCCTCGAGATACTTTTGGATTATCTCCACGATTACATATGCCTATAGGTGTATGCATTAATATGAACTTAGCCTAGCAATAAATATGTTTCTCCTTCGACTTGTATCCCTTTGCTTGCCTACAACATGCCGGACATCCGATTCCTTGATCTCAGCACGGATTGGTTTTTTGGAGTGGGTGGAGCAGCGGCCTAAAGGTTTTCATCTTTCGTTTTCTTTTTGCATTGAGTACTGGGGGTTATTGCTAGAATTGCGTTTAGATCTGTGCCAGGTTGACGGTCTAGAACTGCCTGCTCTCGATGTCCAACGCTCCATCGTAGGCATCGAATGCTTCGGCAGCTTCCTCATCCTCATCCTCATCCACGTTCACGTTCTTATCCTCATTCTCATCCTCATCCTTAGAATCTTCATCGACCAGGGCCACTAATGTTGGTTTGAGTGCGGTGATTCCCGTGGCCGTTGTCACTCCGGCGACCAGCTCGTCGAGCAGCTGCATCTGCTTGCGAGTGGGCGAGGTCAGGGGCGTGGCAACCGTCTGATATCGGTGATGGAACGTGGACAATATCTCGCGAATTTTAGCAATGATCTCCTGTACTCAGGCATTTGACTCCTATCAGATAGAAATGGTTGATTAGATTTACAAATAACATGGAAATAATTTTAAATTAATTAAATAAATAATTTTATATTATTATATTTTTAATAATATTCAATCTCTCATCCGAGTAACTATTCAAAAATCCATTTAAATACGCGATTTCTTAAGCTTAATTTAATTAATTGATTTAAAATTATAATAGTTAGATGTAACTTTTACAATCTTTTATCTGAGTATCTATTTAAAAGTACTTATTATTTACACAAATTATTAAGCTTCATAATTATCATTTACGAAATTAGTTTAAAATTTTAAGCTTAGGAATGAATTCCTACTCCCTTTATTTTTAATAAATATAACAAAACTTTCTTTCATTTGAGTATCTATTAAAAAGTCAATTTACATACGCGAGTTCTTAAGCTCCATTTTACGACTTTGATTTGTACATAATATTATAAACTCAAATTTTCGATAAAAACCGCCTAATAAACTCACCTTTAGGTTGTCAAAGTAGTGCATGATCTGCTCGTAGTCCATGTCGAGATCATCCAGTCCAAGCCGCTCGCCGGGGGCGACGGACTCATCCACGGTGGCCGAGAACATGGGATTGCCCACCACGGTGGCGCGCTTGACACGCGACGATTTCGTGGTGGGCTCCTGGCTGACGGCGCTGGGTGGCAGCCGCATGATCTCGTCCGTTCCATTCGAGTTGGCCGCATCCCCAGTGCTGCTGGCCATGCTGTGGTTTTCTATCGAAGACACAGCTATCGTTAGCAGGTTCTTCCTACACATTTCAGTTAAATAAACCTACCCTTAGCTTTGCCCTGGACGACGACTGCTGCTGTGGACGGCGTTGCCGGCGAGGACGCGACTGCTGCTGATGCTGCTGCTGATGCTGTTGCGGCTGCTGCTGCTTTGGTAACTCTCTTTGGTGTCAGCGAATCGAACTGAAAGGCGTTCTTCTGGTGCGGATTCGTGTACTCCACCAGCTTCTCAGCGTTGTGCAGCTCCTCGTGCTGCTGCTGCTGCTGCTGCTGTTTGATCTTATTGTGCGCCGCCTTGATGAGTGGCTCCTGGCTGAAATTGTGACTGTGGCTGTGGCTGCGCTGATGCTGTTGCTGTTGCTGATGTTGATGTTGATGCTGTTGCGGATGGGCATGTCCATGGGCCAGCGGATGTGGACGCTCTGGTGGCTGCTGCTGATTCAACTGCTGTGCCGGCGGCTGTTGGTTGGCATTGTTGTCGCTGCCCTGTAAATGCTCACGTTTGTACAGCTGGCTGTGACGCTTGTTGGGCGCATCCTGGCAAATAAAAGCCACCCAGTTAAATACATTCGATCAGAGCTTTTCCAGCAATAACCCTCCCTACCTTTACGGATCCTGAACTGGGAAGAGGCTGAACCGGCAGGCAGGCTCGAGCACCCACATTTCTGTGCGGCGGCACTGGCGGCTTGTAGTCCAAGGCATTATTATCCTTGCGTTCGTTGGCCAGATAGCTGAAAAGGATCGAGAAATGAAAGCAGGGTGTTGTGACAACCAACCAAACACAATACTCACTGGTCGGCGTGCTGCTTGTTCAGATTGGAGGCCGGCACAATGTGCGTCTGCAGCTTGGGCTGCTGGTCAAAGGAGCTCACTCGTCGTCCGTTGTCGTAGTTCACAATGGGATTGCTGGTGATGCGCATGCGAGAATCTACTCCAAAACGCATACAAATAAGTATGTAAATACATAAATAGAAATTGAAGTACAATTACCGCGTGGGTTCAAATGCGTATTCGTTTCGGCCACAATGGACTGGCGATCGATGGTGGAGCGTCCCAGCCAGACCCAATCGTGGGCATTGGTGGTCGACTCCTTCAGCCGCACATCCCGGAAGCCACCCGATCCGCCCGAACCGCTGCCCTTGCCCGCCGACAGCGGATCCAAGCCGGACTCGATCATCGCCGGCCGGAACTTGGAGGCGTACACCACGCAGGAGATGACAAACACAATGATGGCAAAGCAGAAGGCCGTGAGCAGAACGTACATGCCCAGTTCCATGGAGGACATGTTGCCAGTGCCGGCGAGGCCCTTGCCATGATGACCCTTGTGGACAGCCTGGATGCTGCCACGATGCTGACGCGCCTGAACAGTGGGTTCATATAGCTGACTAGAGTCGCGCAACGGAATGCCCACTGAAAAGAAAATGGAAAATGGGTTTGCAAAAGGGTTAATAAGAGATCAGGGTAAATAACTAAAGCCCGCACCCACCTATTATGTCAGCCAGATCGCCTGTCTGCCTGTAGTTCTTCCTCTCCCTGCCCACAGTGCCATCGTTCTGGATCGCCTCCTGTTTGCTCACGATATCCACATTGTTGAAGTCCACCTCGATGGAGGCCAGTGCGCTGGCCAGCGGCGCTGCATTCGATTTGTTCTGCTTGGAGCTGCTCAGGGTGCCGCGTCTCTGGCGACACTCCTCGGACAGCAGAAGGGTCACGCGCAGCAGGTTGCCATTGCCCTCGCCCACGGCGATGACGCGCGGATGGTGGGAAGCCAGCATGGGCGCAAAGGCCACCACCTCGGTGTCCAGACTCTCCACCAGCAGGAAGTAGTCCTCCACGGCAATGTCACTGCAAGAATACACCAGCATTATTCATTGAAATATTGTTTTTTTTTAGGGTTTTTGCATATTTGTCATAATAAAATTAATAAACTACTTATCGAAAGAGTTTGGAAGTATTACATAACAAATAACATTTTACTTCTAACATAAAAGAATTTATATACATTTTTCGAAATATTTCCATATTTATTAAGATTTTAATTATTAATTTATATCTCTCCCATTTAATTGTTTCTTTTTGATAAGGTTTTTGTCATGCGTATATATATAACTATATTATAAAAATAAATATCTAAGATTTCAATCAGTTAAAAACTATTTGATAAATAATTTGCTAAGAAAATATGATTTGTTAAGATATATTTGCATGTGATTTTTGTTATATTGCCAAAGTAAACAAAGTTGTACTTACCGCAACGGCGTCTTGGAGCCATCGGAGAATTCCAGATCGATGTCGAGCAGTCCCTCCTGATATTGGGCGGTCAGTTTGTGGGTGACGGAGGTCTCTGCCAGGTAGCCGTTCTCAATGGTGTTGTCCGGACTGATGGTGAGCTGAAGCCCCGAAATGACGCGCACGATGAGCTTGGAGAGGTTGACCTTGTCGCTGCCCACGCGGATCTCCTTGGTGCCGATAACGCGACCCGTGATGGGTGACAAAACCTGCACATCCGTGCGCCCCATCGACTTGCCCTGCAGGATGCGACCCTTGAGCGAGGCAATCTTGGGATCGGCCACTCGCAGCAGTGGCTGCACCAGATCCGTCACCCTCAGGCCTGTTCGCCTCGAGATAAAGTAGCTGGTGCGTCCAGAGTTCTGAATAAAATAAGGATTAAGGATTAAAATCTAGAGTGAGTTTTAAGGGGCCCACAAGGACTCACCTGATCCACGGCCAGGAATTTGGCGTACACCTCCACGGGACTCTGCTGATAGCGAGCTCGACAAATCGTCTTGTCTGCTCCCAGATTATTATAGTAGTTGGTTCCATGCTGGCCCCAAACGTAGGACCTCTTCTTCCTTCGTCGCGATTGCTTGTTGTGTCTGCAAAGTAAAGGAGAGCAAGAATATAAGTTATATTGAAATATAAAAGCCAACTTAAAAAAAATGAAATGTAATTTAGAGTTTGTTATAATAAGCTTTAGTGATGATATATTTCATACTTTTGGTTAATTGTGTGGAAATAGTGAAATTTATGTCTGTAGTTTTAAATGAAGAATAAATTACTTTAATTGTTTCTTAAAAACAGAATAACCCTAAATAATACAATACAATCAATTAGAACATTACTTAGCTATACATACATTTAAATAACAAATCATTAGTCAATTTTTCTTACAGTAAACAATTGAAGTATTTATTGTTTTTAACAATTAAAGGAATTGCACATACATTTAAAATACAAACTGTATTTGCTGTGTATCCAATGAAATTTAGTTTCTACCCAAAAGTTTTCTATGGTGAGTTAATACTTTTAAACTTTAATTGCCAGTGAGTATTATTGTTTCTAAATTTATGAGCCATAAATTATAGTTTGTGAATTTAGAAACGAGGCATAAACAATTTTGAAAAATAGTGAGAGCCATAAAAATAATGGGAAACTCACAAAACGAGGCACTTTATAGAGCCTTGTGTGAGTGCAACAAATTTCCATTTAACATAATTCTGATCTCAAAAATAAATTGATCGATTATTTTTTCAATATTGTGCGTATGAATATTGTTAAATATAGTTGGCGAAATAAATAAATAAATAAAAATAAGTCCAAGAACCTCATCTTGAGTTCGTTACAAAACAAAAAAAAAAAGCTAATGAATGTGTAACTCCATTTTAGTTTATCCAAAAAAAAGAAGAGAAATAAGACTCACAGATAGTGATTGTCATCGGTTACTTTCCATCCCTTGATCTGTGAGAGACGGAAATCGGATATGTAGACCTCCAGTGGGAACTCGGGCATCCAGACGATGAACTTGGCCACGCCCACATAGGTGCCATACTTGACGATGACGGAGGCGTTGGAGGAGCCGCGCTGCTCGGAACCGTCCACATAAACGGAGCTGCAGGAGGAGGAAACCTGCAAGGATTGATTTATTGATTAGTCCGTTAATTGAGACATTGAGTGATGGCCAAAACTCCCACCTTGATCACACTCTCATCCTCGGCATGGCAGGAGCTCTGGAGCGTCACATCGGCCACCTTGCCCGCCTGCGACACGATGAACACCTTCATGGCCTGGGCCACCTGTCGCCCCGTCAGGACCGCCGTGTTCATCACCTCCCAGATCTTGGCCATCGGCAGCACCGCCTGGATGTCGTCCTTGTTGATCTCCAGCTTGGCGATCAGTCGCTTCTTGTTGTCATCGGGTATCACCAGCTCGCCGGAGTCCTTGTCCTTGGGCGTGTCATACACATGGGTCACGGACCACACGATCTTGCCGCCGTCCACAATGTCGTTGGTGTCCTCGGCCACCTCGAGCAGCCAGGAGAAGACCTCGAAGACCTCGCTGGTGTAGTTGCCGCCGCTGCTCTCCAGGCTACTGGATTCCGCCTCCTTGCGGAACGCAGTCACGCGGGCGGTCGTGTGCTTGGGGTTCTCCTTCTCCACCGAGACGCTCCACTGATCGGTGGAGGCGGTGGCGCCCAGTATCCTCAGGCCCGCCTTGACGCGGGCTCGCACCGTGAAGGCGGCCACCCGCTGGTCGGGATACTGATGCAGGAAGACCGGGACATGGAGGCGGGACAGCGGATAGAGGGGGTGCTGCGGCAGCAGGAAGGTAACGGCATCGTCGGCGCGCAGCATGCGATATGGTGTCCTGGCGGCCAGCAGTGGCACCTGGGCGAACGTTGTGAGCGGTTGGATCTGCACCTTGGGCTCACATTGCTCGGGATTCCGCAGCGGTGGCTCGAACACACTGTACGACACCTGGGCGTAGCGCTGCGGCACCTTGGGTGCGGCCTGACCACTGCCATCTTGGGTGGGCGCCGGCAGTTGGGGCCACCAGCCCAGTGGGACCACCACCTCGGCCACGCACACACCGTCCTCGCCCTCTGGCATGCAGCGACCCTTGAGCGGCTGCTCCGAGCCCATGGCCACGTGCAGCAGTACGCAGACCTTTTGGCGCTGCAAGTGGCCACCAGGATCGGCTCCGGCATGGAACAGCACACGCAGCACGGGGGCATCCTGCGAGACGCTGGAGCGCACCAAATGGGCCGAGATGTCCAGGTGCATGTTGGGCTGCTGGAGCTCGAGTAGCGTGGCATTCTGTGGGTGGTGGGATAAAGTAATATAAAATGGATGGCATTGCTGGACAGGATTCGGGGTGGTCTACTCACGCTCATGTAATCGCCCGACTGGCTGTCCATTGTGTCCGGCACAATGTAGCGGGCTGGCACCGTCTGCTTGGTGGAGAAGGGTCCGTAGCTGGCGCGTATGGACACCGGCTGGGTGGTCTCCACCACGGTGAATCGGTCCAGGGATAACACGGAATCGTAGGAGGATCTTTGGCGGAGTGGCGGCACCGCCGACGATGTCTGCACATTGGCGATCTCCGGCGTCACAGGTGGTTGGCGGGCGTGCTTCAGGAAGAAACCGCTGTCCGGTGCCTCGAAGTGCACCTCCACGGAGTCTGGTGGGGATTGGGTGGGGATTTTCCAAAGGTTTTTGGGTAGGTAAAATAAGCAATTAGTTAGTTTGCATTGGGATTAAAGTGGGCTGGTGGGTATTTCCAAGGCGGTGGCCACCTGCTCCTCCTCTTTCACTCCACCCCTTGCCACTCCACCCCCTCTCTTTATCATCCACCCCCTCCATTTGTTTTTATTTGTTCTTGTTTAATACTCACATGCCAGAGACAGCTGCAATGCAATTATCAGGCAGTATCTCATCATCATCTTGTCAATGTGCAGGAATCCAAAATATATGGAGGAGGGTCCTGTGGAAAATCCTGCGGCCACCCACTCGCTAATTTGCTAATTAACACACTCGTTCGTTTTGTTTTGAAATGTTCTCTCGCTGGGCTTTGTTTAACCGTTATTCGTGCCAAAAGTTAACTGTAATTCGCTCTGGCAAGCACTTTTCGTCCTTTTTTCTCGCTCAGCAATCCGCAGCACATCCTTTATTGATTCTTTCCAGTGTGCCCACACACACACACACTAACACTCACTCACACCCACACGCACACAGCCAGAGGCCACCTCGCACACAGATACACAGATATGTGGTATAGACACATCTTCTCCTGCAAATCGCAGTTCGAATTTAATTGGATTGTGTCAACTGATTCGATTTTCACTCGACTCGATTTTCACGCGCTGCCAAGGAGCTGGTGTGCTGGGAAATCCTTTTATTAACGCCCTAAAGCATGGCTCTTTTCATTCAGGTCTCAGAATTTCCACAAAATATCGAACATTTCCAAACACCTTCCTTCGACCAGTGTTGCCAGATCGCGCGTGTTGAAATTCACTAGAAGGGAGGGTTTTCCCAAGAAAAACTAATACAAAATACCGATTTTCTATTAAACTCTGATAAGAGCGCGGGCAATTCAAATGTCTGCCATTGCCGAAAGCCATTCCTGGACAAGTTTTTTGGTGTTTATAAGAACAACTTTGCTCTCAAATTTCCTAATTCAAAAGAAAGAAAGCACGGTTCGGTAAGATTAACTTTATAAAAGACAAATGTCCTAGTCAGTACACTTATTCCACTAGGTCCTGTTAATAAAACTCTCTAATACTCGTTTAATTTTGATTATGCTTCTATATCAAACGAAATAAGGAAAACCCGACAACTTTGATTTAAACTGACAAAAAATTACTTATTATTTACTTGCAAACTTCTAGCCAATTTTATAATAACTTTAGCAAAATTATTATTATCTAGTTATTTATTAACTTTATGAAAAAAAGGGATTGAGTCTTGACTAAACGAATATCCAAGTTCTAGGCCAGTTAGCAAAGTCCAGAACCAGATGGGCCTTTTGGAATATTTTTTCAGTATTATCCGGCACAGTTCGTGGTATTTTTTAATTCGTCAGCTGTCGGTCACACTTGCCCATCGAATCTTCGAACAAAAAAAAGGTTTTTATAAAAGACAAAAGTGCAGCTGCTCGTAAGTTGCATTAACGAAACTTGGAAAGTATTAAACACTCGACATTCGGCAGCTGTGAGTATGAATCAAATCAAACGGAATCAAGAGAAATACAAAAAAGGAAGAACTTTAAGGGCGCTGCCCTTTGTGGGTGTGCGTGTTTGAGTGTGTGTGTATGAGTCAGCGTCGGCAGCGCGCAAAAAAAAACAATTGTTTTCGTGGTAAATGAAACCATTTGAATGTAAATCTAAAAGTGATAAGTCAACATTTGGCATAACTTAAGTTTTCGAGTGGAATTGGGGGCTTCAGTTGCTGTTGTTTTCAAGCCTTTTAAGGCCTTTAATTGAAACGGCGTATGTGTGTTTGTGTGAGAATGTTTTCAATGAGCCAAATTTGTGAGGATTGTTTTTGTAAACCGCAGTTCAACAGCATTGATAAACACCCATACAGAAAGAGAAATAAGCTGAGAGAGAGCCAAACTCCCATACGTGTCATTTTCATTTGCGCGAGTGACTCAGAAAAACTGCGCATGTGTGAGTGCATGAGTCGCACACAGTGGACATTCGATAAGGTGAACTCTGATCCACTGGAAAATAAGTTTACTTCCAGTTTTAAAGTGTGATAAGCATGGGTCATACATCGAAGGGGTAGTAAAACCTCCATTGAGTACCAACATTTTTTTTTAAAACATCTTTATCTATGATTTTACTCAAAAGAAAAATGCCATCCTGAAATTTGATGCAACCATTATATTTTAGTTTATCTTTATCTTGCCAATTTATCTTTAATCTAAATTTCTCGATGATTTCATTGTATAGAGCACTTACTGTGTGTTGACACAGTTTGTTTGGGGAGCATTGAAAATCGGTTTCAGCGGAATTCGCTGCAATATGTCTATATATAGCCATAAATACATACCCGGCCAACGAAATGCTAATGTGAGTCGTCACTTTTTCTGTTCGTCTTTCAGATCCACGCCGCACACACATCACTTCAGCGCGATTCCACCAGCTCCGCCGGCTCCGCCATCTAGCTCCATTTAGCTTTACTAGATCCATCGTCCAATAAGCCAGCCCCAATCATGTCATCCCGCAAGACCGCCGGACGTCGCGCCACCACCAAGAAACGCGCCCAACGCGCCACCTCCAATGTCTTCGCCATGTTCGACCAGGCGCAGATCGCCGAATTTAAGGAGGCCTTTAACATGATCGACCAGAATCGCGATGGCTTTGTGGAGAAGGAGGATCTGCACGATATGCTGGCCTCGCTGGGCAAGAACCCCACGGACGACTACCTCGATGGCATGATGAACGAGGCGCCCGGACCCATCAACTTCACCATGTTCCTCACGCTCTTCGGGGAGCGGCTGCAGGGCACCGATCCCGAGGATGTGATTAAGAACGCCTTCGGCTGCTTCGACGAGGAGAACATGGGCGTGCTGCCCGAGGATCGGCTTAGGGAGCTGCTGACCACCATGGGCGACCGTTTCACAGATGAGGATGTAAGTTTTAAAGGGTTTATAAGTTGTACTAAATAGATCTTTAATCACACAACGACGGCACTTAAGTTTCTTTAAACTAGTTATTATATTCCAATATAGCATTATCAGATGGAAAGCTATAGCATATAACTTGTGGTTTCAAATTATGAAGACAAAATAGTAATAGCCAGGGTGTTTAATTACCCGGACTGTTTGACTTCTGTTAGTTGTCATTAACTTTAAGGAGGTATTCTATTTAAAAATGTAGAATTATAAGAACTACCTTTTAAAGTCAGAAATTGGCTTCTACAATCTGAAAATTCTTTATTTGCTGAGTTTATTTGCATAGTCGTTGAACTTTTAGCTGCTCCTCTTACTTATTTATTCAAAAATGTTTGTGTTTACCTATTTGCTAAATTTTTCTTGATAGTTTAAAAGTAATTGTTGACATTTAAATACTTTGATGAGAACGTTGAACCTTTTATAAAGTGTGGCTTTACTTTGAGTAATATTAGTAGTATACAAATCTGTATTAGTAGTATAATAAGAGAGTAGAATAAAATGATGGAATGGATGGCCTTTAAATCTTACTTAAATATTTAGATATTCGATTTTGCCATTATAATATAATATTTCCCCTTTTTACCCCCAGGTGGACGAGATGTATCGGGAGGCGCCCATTAAAAACGGCCTATTTGACTATCTGGAGTTCACGCGCATTCTCAAGCACGGTGCCAAGGACAAGGATGAGCAGTAAGAAAGCCAGTGATTCGATCACTCAGCCAGCTGCCTCTCCAATCAGCCTGTCCAAACTATCCATCATGAGTTTCGTTTTGATAATTTAATATATATATATTTTTTTTTGCTCTCGCGCCTTCTGTTCTTTGATTCCTGATATTCCTGTACTTACCTGTGCATTTAAATTAAACAAAAAAGTAGCAAACACAAGCGAATGTTATGTACGATATTGTAGTGTGTGAAGTTGGAGCCCGATAACACAATTTCCCCGAAAAAATCCCTTTCATAAGTATTAACTCATTGAATATACATATATATATTACCTATATACAAATACATACTTATACAAGAATGTGGCAATAAAAGTTTGTTTTTCTTACACATAAACGTGCGCAAGTCTGTCTAAAATAGCTATCTACCGAAATCCTTCACCGAAAAACAACTGATCAAATAATATAAACTCACACAGTGCGAGATAACACTATGATTGTATGTATGGCTTTGATATTATACAAACGTAACAACATATATCTTTGAACGTGGGCGGAAATAGAAGAGTAACCTCGATTTCGGAAACTTTCTTGGAAATTTTGGCAGGCTGACTAATAAGTTTTAACTCTCAAGACCCAAAAATTTCATATCTTATGTCTTGGATTCAAGATGCTTGAGTCACTTATTTATTTCTGTAACTATGATAAGGACAAAGCAATTAAAAAGTATGAAAAGGTTTTGGATTGGTTACAAACATGGAAAAAAGGAAATTAAAAGGTTAGTTATCCCTCCCTTTTTGTTTCAAAAATGATTTGTTGAATTTTACCTTTCAAGAATTTATTTAAAAAATAAATACAATATAAGGCTTTGAGCTCAAAGCTCTTCATTTTGTATAATACAACATTTTGGACAATTTATTTATGTAAAAAAAAAAAAACAATAGAAAATGTATGAAAACACGCATAAAAACACATTTTGCGACAATCAAGGCCAACGAAACAGACAAAGAGGCATCTAACACTAAGCGTATTCCGAAATTAATTGTATTTTATTTACAAACAAGGCGCTAGGACTACGTACTAATGGTTAATGGCCTCTGCAGCAGGATGATCCAACACAGCCCTCGGAGATGGGGATTACAGATTACTCCACTTTCTTGGCCACCGGAGCGGTGTCGAAGCGGCCCTTCCCGCTCCACCTGGCCCGATAGGCGTCTCTCACCTGGTTGATCACATTGGCGAACAGTATGGTGCCGAAAAAGACCAGGATGGTGCCCAGCCAATGGTTGAGCGTGAAGGGATTGCGGAAGTAGATGATGGAGAACAGCAGCGAGACGAACTTGCGCAACGTGACCACCAGGGTGACGGTGAGCGAGGCACATTCGGTGGTCAGCACATAGACGGCGCTGATGCATACGTACTGGGTGACCACGTTGCACAGCAGGTAGAACAGCATCAGCGGGAACTTCCATTCCAGGCCAATGGCGCCGAGTAGGGGCACCGCCACCGGTTCCGACGACCACGCAATGCCAAAGTGCTGCACTATGTTGCCCGCCATAATCAGGAATCCCGGCAGCGGCAACATGTGCGTGAAGAACAACGCCTCGCTGGGATGTTTGCCGTACTTCTTGTAGATCACCTCCTGGTAGATGCCCATATAGGCTGTGACCAGCAGGGCGATCGTCAGCAGACCAATGCCCACCGACCACCAGAAGAAGTCCGAGTAGGAGGTGTCCACCTTAAGGCTGTGGTGTGTGTTATCCTTGACATCGCCGCTGGAGACCAGCGTGCAGAGGATAATGCCCGCCGTGATCATGGCCACCGAACTGTACTGACGCAGGTTGTAGCGCTTCTTTAGCAGCACAATGCCCATGATCATGTTGGCCATCAGTGATCCACTGCGGAAGATCATGTGCAGCGGCATGGGTATGTTGAAGTTGAACGCATAGTTGTTGCACACGTTCGCTCCAAAGAACAGGGCCACCAATATGACGTAGTCCTTCAGGGCAATCTTCGGACGCACCGTAAAGAACTTGGAGGTGAAGACCAGACCCTCCAGTGCGATGAACAGGAACTGGGCGAAGGTGATCAGGTTGCCCGCACCCGGATCGATTTGGATTATCAGCTCCAGGAACACCACGTTGCTGCAGCAACCGATGAACACGAACAACATGCCCAGAAGGGCCTTCAGATTCAAGGCCATATCTGAGAGGAACAGATTTATGGGATTACTAAAAGGTATTTATCAAAGTTATGACTAAAAATATTACAAGAAAATCCATACTGATGGTCTTATAATAAGATATCTTAAAATATCAGTATTATATCTTATAAATTATATCACGCCAATAAAACAATTTTAATTTTAAAGATTAAAATAATTGAAAAAGTCTTCTAAATAACATATAATAAAAATATGATAATATACTGTGTAGAGTACTCATGCATGAAAATTTTAAACTAGTTCTATGTTTTTTTAAGTGTTTAGGGTTCTTAAAAGTATCATCAACATTGTTATTGGCTTTAAACAAACGAATAAAAGTATCATATGGCTACGGCTTGGAACTAAATAGCTTTCTTAATGATTATTTTAAGGAAGGTTAAGATATATGTATGACATTAATATTTTATGATTTTTTTTATAGTGTCCTAAAATGGTTTAATCACCAAAACGTGTAATACTAGAAGCCACTGCAGCACAAGTGCTATGAAAACAAATA
This sequence comes from Drosophila elegans, assembly GCF_018152505.1. Taxonomy (NCBI): domain Eukaryota; kingdom Metazoa; phylum Arthropoda; class Insecta; order Diptera; family Drosophilidae; genus Drosophila; species Drosophila elegans. The sequence continues at coordinate 6,577,067 of NW_024545513.1, read as the reverse complement.
CTCGAAGTAACATATATCATATTGTTTAATATTGATGTTGAGGTTTTTTTGTTTTTGTATTTTATCTGGCATGTCAAAAATTCTGCGTTATCGGTTGTTTTGCAGGAGAAATACAGGTTGGAAGTGAATTTCATTGCTTTTGCTGTGTAAAAATATTTAGTTCGCCAAAGAATGTTGTCATCATGGCTAAACAATTTGATTTGCCCCGAAACTTTGTTCTGATTGTGTAAATTGAATTTAATAATCTAGAACTAGTTATCTAGAGTACACTGGTCATTAAAAGCTCCTGTTTATACACTAAATACAATCTTTGGAGTCATTTGTATTTTTCATGCACAACTTGCCTGAGAATTCAGGTTATTCACTAATAAAGATTCCGTTTTAAATTGCCATTTTAAATTTCTTGACTGTGATGAAATTAAGTAGTATGATTAAAAGTGATCTGTACTAAGCACATTATTGTACGAAAATTAAGAGACAAAAAAACAATACATCAGCATAAATTACCTATGCTAATCTAAGCAAATAAGTATAAATTATGTATAAATGACTAATGATGAATTGCCAATTTTAAAATTTGAAATTTAATCGGCAAATCGGTCGATTATCACGTTGCCGATAAGAAATACGCGGCAAACGTAGTCGGTATAACTTACCTTCCCAAGGGGAGATATACTGTTCCGCGGGAGATATTCCAGATGCCAGTTAATCCGGTTCGGATCTCGATTTGTTTTGCTTCGCCGTCAAGACTTAAGTAGTAATCAAAGATTGATTATATCAGTTGCTGGCTGAATAAACACGCAAACACACAGGGTTAACAGAATGTCAACACAAGCACATAGGGGTTAATAGAATATTCACCAACACACACCAAAAACAACTAACCTGCGAATCAATTATCTCCCTCTCTTTCGCTCTTTCTCATTCTGCAGCGACCTTCACCGTTTTTCTATCTCTTTCTAGGTGCTCTCCTTCGAATGCTTTTTACCGTAGGTTGGGCGCATTGGAACTGCTGCTATTATTATTTGGTAGCCCGCTAATAACTGTTAACAAATTGATTACAATCTCGTTGCGTTGTTGTAGTTACGGTCTGTGTTGTTGTTCTGAAAGTGTTGTTTTTGTTGCGGGAAGTAGAGGTTAGTGGTGGAGATACATCGATGCCAACATCGATGTCATCGATGCTTTCAAAATATCGATGCTTGGCGGTGACATCGATGTTTTTCCAACTCTACAAAAGTCGATTGAAACGAATCTCTTGCTCTCTCCTCTCTCATCATCGTTATAACAACAGCTGTCGCAGTGTGACTAGTGCGGAAGCTTAAAGCTCAAGGCGAGTTCGATTGTTCCACTAATCGATATCGTTTTTGAATGTTGCAGCTGATAACCTCTCTTAAGTAAGTTAATTTAAATCCTACCCTAAGAAACAACTAATCTTTAGTCTTCTTTTTCAAATGCTGAGTAATATACTTTTCGCTTGATGCTCTACGTATTTTTTATGTTCACAAGAATGTTAAATTAAGAGTTATTAAAATTGTAGAAATTAATAAAATTGATAATTAATTAATTTAAATTAAATCTAAGCGATAAATTTTCGTCAAAAATAACTTAAAAATTAAAAATAAACAAGGGAAGTTATTCAAAGAGTAATAATTATAAAAGTCGGCTGATGAAATGGCACCATAATCTGTTATTGTTTGCGAATATTTCTCATATCTTTCTTTGTTTAAGTCAGATTAATATTATACCGTAGTAAATTGCTATCTCATTTAAAATAGTCTTTTCAGCACCCCCGAACATTTGAATTTAAGAGACTATTAACCCGTTGATAATTGGCGTTTATGATTCATATGAGATAAGAGATATAATCACAGGTCTTATCGGCCGAAATACATAATCTGGTCGTAGCCGCCTCGTAAAATAATTCGTCTATATGGAAGGTATAACAATTTCGTTTTTGGCCCTGCACTTAATGCATAGTCTTCGTTTTTGGCCAAGATCACAGTGGCTTGGCAGTTGGATTTTAGTCACGGTCCCGCCATGAAGGCCATTCAATTGTGTTTTTTGCTCCTAATTGTGTTTTTCACTAGCTCTCAACAGGTAAATATATCCAATATCGAAAAACATATATTTGTATTTTATTTAAGTTTATTGTTCATTATAAGTAAAAAAAAGGTAAAAGTCAGCATAGTCGACATATTGTTTAAATACATTTTTAGTTTCAAAGCTGGACCACATGACGTATACTTGATTACTAAACTCTAAACATTAGTTGTGATAAAAAAATAAAAATTGTTTTTATTTTACATTATTATTGAGTATAATTAATTTGATCTTTACATTTTGAACATATTTAACGTTAATGATGACGGTTCTTCTAGTCGTATACTTAATTTCTAAATTATAGTATTGATATCTTCTTGTCGTATACGAAATTTCAGAATCTTAGTATAGATTCCTTCTAGGTGATATATGTTTGCAGTTATTTATTTATTTTTCCAATGGGGAAAATAGTTTAAATACTGATACTGATAAAATACTGATAATATATTTTTCCCCTAGCTTTCGAAGCCTGGTGATCCCACTTATTGGGCAGCGGTGGTGGAACACAAAGAGCTGGAGGGCGATAATGCCAGGGATCGTACCACTTTCGCATCGGAATCCTTCCAGCAGATCATCAAAGATGCCGGCGATGTGGACATCATTGTGTTCCCCGAGCATATCCTCAACGATCGGAGCACAGCCACCTTTGTGCCCCACGAATCCGAGAATGTGACGCCCTGCTATCAGACGGACTACGAGCTCTTCCTCATCGAACTGTCGTGCTCGGCGCGATCCAATGCCGTCTATGTGGTCATTAATCTGGTGGAGAAGGAACTCTGCGCCAACGGAGCTGGCTCCGATACCTTCAATCCATGTCCTGCGTCGGGAGTGCTGTACTTCAACACGAACGTGGTGTTCGATCGCAGGGGCAGAGTGATCTCGCGATACCGGAAGACCCATCTGTGGCGACACGAGTATGTGAACACAGCGGTGCTCCGCTCCCCCGATATAGCCACATTTACCACTGATTTTGGGGTAACCTTTGGCCATTTCATCTGCTTCGATATGTTGTTCTACGAGCCGGCTGTGAAATTGGTCAGGGAGCTGAACATCACCGATATCGTGTATCCCACCTATTGGTTTTCGGAACTGCCATTTCTGGGCGCCATTCAACTGCAAGAGGGCTGGGCCTTTGGCAACGATGTCAATCTGCTGGCCGCCGATGCCAGTGCGCCCAGTGGACGGACGACAGGATCGGGGATATATGCCGGTCGAGGTGGCAGACTGATCGCGGAGATTTTCGAGGAGCCAACCACGAAACTACTGATTGCGGAGGTGCCGAAGAAGGAGCATGGTCAACTGGTACCCAGTTTTACGCCTCTGTTCACGCCCCAATTGAAAACCGCCCGAGTGACGGGAGTGGCCACCTACAAGGACTACAATGTGGATATCTTCGAAAGTGAGCTGCTCGAGGAGAATTTCCTCAGTTTGGAGCGTACTCTGTGCCACGGCAGCTTCTGTTGCACCTTTGCCATCGCACGGAAGTTGACGGAGTCCAGCGAGGACATCGCCATTGGGGCCAAAGCCTATCGCTATAGAATAGCCGCCTATTGGGGCAATGAGACCACGGTCATTCGAGTGGATCGCAGCGAGCAGGCCACTTGTGCTCTGTTCGCCTGCACCAATGAGCATCTCTCCAGTTGTGGCTACATATTCCCCAAATTCGAAGATGTCATCAATAGGCATCACTTCACTAAGCTAAATATTTCTGCCAATTTTCCAGCTGCTCCACGTGGCCGTCGGTTAATAATGCCCAGCACATTGAATGCTCAATTCCTGCCCGTTGCTGTATCGGAATTCGATTGGACGGAATCACCCGAGGCGTCCGCAAATCCCGATAAACCCGTTTTTGTAAATTTAAACCTATTGAAGCAGCAGAACGACCTGCTGACCTTTGCCATTTGGGCCAACTACTTCACGGATTTGCCCAGCACCCACAATTTGGATCATATGCATCCGAATTTCACTGTTCCCTTGACTTCCGGTTCGGCGGGAATTTTAGTCTCCAGTTTTGTATGGCTCATAAGCGGCCTTTTCCTTATACTATAGATTTAATACTTTCTTTTTTAAACAAAAGTATAGCTTTATTAATTTAGCAGCTACAAATTGTTTAAATCTCCAGTTAATTCTGTGACTTGTATTTGTGCTCACATTATAGATTAAATACTTATTTTTTCAACCAACAATATAACTTCATTTTTTTAGCAGCTACAAAGTGTCTAAATCTCCCGTCAATTCTGTAAATTATATTTTTCCTCATACAATAATTTAATATATTTTTTTTCTTTAGCAGCAACAAATTGTTAAAAACTCCAGGCTATTCTGTAATTTATATTTGTTTTCTTTTGTCAAGGAAACCCCGTGATTCATATTTTATTTAAATAATTGTATAAGATTGTTTTTCTGTTATAACATTTTTTTTTACTTTTAATTATATTCTTTTTATTGCTTACGCTCCACAAAATCAAGATAACTACTAAAAGCTCTAGATAAATGTCAGACTCTTTATAGTATTATCTTTATATACTTTTTGTATAACTTCTTTGTTTGTTTGTTTAAAAGCTTGATAAGAAAATGTATTACGTCAGGCGATTAAAGAAAAGTAAAACAACTGAAAATTCTTCTTTTTATGGATAAGATATTTGCCAAATAAAATTAAATGACACACTTACTGTTATTGTCTAAATAAAACTGAAATCTCCGTAAAAATTGTTTTTTTTTAAGAAATTTAAACAGATTTGCTGTCAATATTTCGAACTTGCATTTTCGATTCGTAGAAAAATCAGTTCTTGGAAGAGATGCAAATGGAAGTTGTTTTCTTGGAAAAGTGGCATCCAACTGGTAGTGTTCATGGCTCAGAATCGGATAAATTCCACCATTGGCATTTCAAATGGCAGATTTCCCTCAAGTCAAAAGCACAATAAAAATGGGTAACAATTTAAGCCAATTTCTTAGAATTGCATCTGCAAATGAATGCTTTCATTCTCATTGAGAGCTACACTCAAAAAGAAAAGATAGTTAAGTTTTAGTATTAATTCTATCCTATATACTTTTTAGTTTCATTTCTATACCGAAGATTTGTAGTCTAGGGCCTTATATTTAAACCACATAAGTTTTAGTTTGATACTTTCGTGGTCTTCATTTAATACTTACTCTTATTGAGAATATTTTCATACCCAATAGTTTAAACTTCGTGCAACAGTAGTTTAGTTTTTATGACCAACTTTTTTTGGGTGTAATTCGGTTGTAAAATCTTTACACCAGAAATTTTTTGTTTGTTAAAGGCAGCCATTTCCGAGGAATTGGATAAAGGAGTGCACTTTTCCTAGATGCAAGATTTGCATAACTTTGCTTCGTAGAATTGTAAAAGAATCCCATTCAGTTTAGGGTCTTAGCAATTTCTAATAAACTGACCGTTACTTTTGGTTGCATTCGTAAGTCTCCAGAACGAAGTCGTTGACGATTTGAATGAAAGGAGCAACAGTGAGCACAGCCACCCATTTTGTGGGGTGGCCACCCAACGGGACGACCTTGTGGAGATTTGCTTCCAGCGCAGGCGCTTCAAGGACCTCTGCCCGCGTTGTTTGCATTTCCAACAGGTAGCGACGTCGCCGTCGTCGTCGTCGTCGTCATCGTCGACGTCCGTGCAACAGTGGCCGCCGTTTATAATGAGCCAAGGACGACGAGGGGGTGGTGGTAGGTCCTGTGGGGGGTAAACCACCCAACTAAAGCAACCCACCCACCCACACACGCATCAATGACAGTGTGGCATCTTCAATGGCACGAACGACGACTTCTCCGCGGGAAAGTCCTGCTGGACAGGATTCACGCTGTGACTTTCCGTGCGATTTAACATCATTTGCTTGCTGATGTCCTGATGAACAGCCAACCCTCCTGACCTTCCGCCCTCCAAAAAAAAAAGGGAAAATATTCTTGAAAACCTGAAAAAGGTGTCCAACAACAAGGGTAAAAGTTTCACAAAAAAGGATAAAAGCTAGAACAAGTTGACATGATTGTTTTAAAACATCAAGAAACAAAAATGCACAAAAATAAACCAATTAAAATAAATAAACAAGTAGGGAGAAAATGTGAGCCAAGTTAAAAGTCAAACAGAATAAAGCTAACGAGTGGAAAAACGTATCACTAAATGGGAAAAAACAGTTGGTCAAACATTAAACCAGGTTTTAATGCGAATCAGCGGTTTAAATGAATTGTTTTTTTTTTCTTCTTTAACTACCGAATTTAAACCGATTTCAAAGCAGCAAACAACATAACTCGAAAAGCTGCTGTTGCTAATGCTCAACTAATCTGCATTCAAATAATTGTATTTAGTGCTGGCCAATTTGATTTAAACTATTTCATGTAGGCTGTTTTTAAGTTTCCGATGGCTTAAAATGCATTTCAAAAAAGGCAAACCTCTATAAATTTGTTGTTAAGCCATTTAATAAATGTTCAAAATTTGATTTTAAATTTTCTGTCAATTATTCGTTTCCTTAGTTAAAATAAAAATAAGATTTAAATTATATATTAATTTGCTATGTTAAATTAGTGAGTTGAGTTTGAAAAGATTTAACATTCCATGGTCCAATTATTTGTAGCCAAATTTCAAAGTGCCAAAGATAGGTTTTCAGCCCAAAGTATGAAAATAAAGTGTTTTCAATAGAGCTGTACCGAATACTCCCCACGGTGAAAATTCCCCCCATTTATTTGTAGCCCGATTTTTTCATTAAGCCCGCCCGCCCCCTTCCTATTCGATTCCCAGGCCTTGGTAAACAATTTTGTTTTTTTATTTTATTTTTTTTTTTTTTGCACAAAAATCAAAAACTTTGAGCTCTCTCCGCTTGCGCGCTTTTTAGGGGCTGCTTGAGGGTGGTGCAAAGTGGTGCAGGGTGGGATGCTGTGCTGTGGCACCTGCCACTTGAAAATTCCACACGGCTTCTGTTACATTTTGATTTATTTGCTGAAATTTATTGTTAAAGTGAATGGAGGCGCAAAGTTGCCAGCGAAAAAGGAAGATTGGGTGGACGGGTGGATGGGTGGGTGGGTGGTTGGTTATGTATAACAGGTGGTGAAGTGTAGGTGAAGGCCGCCGTCGCGCCCATAAAATATCTGGCCGTGCGAGAGTGTACGGCTTCTTTTGCAGCCGATTTCCTGTGGCTTAACTCCATCAATCGAGAGGTCCGGACGAGGAAGGATTCTCAATCAGAATCAGTTCCAGCCATTGACACACACCCATACACACACACACACGTCTGCAAGGGCGTCACATTAGGAACTAACCACATTTGGAACTTGGAACCATTCTACCGCCAACACAGCGAACAAAATCAAGAATTTTGGTACCATAAGAGATAACTTTATTTAGGAATGATTTTTGAAATGCGAATTCTAATAATAAAAATAATATTATTATTTTAAATTTAATAAAATTGGTTTATATTCACATATTGTTCGCTTTTCAAATATGTTAACCTAATCTTTTTTAAAAAGCTCAAATTATAAAAAAAATACATCCTTTTGCATCTTATTAACATCTGTACAGAGAAATATACTAAAACGCGAATTCTTTAGTTTCATATGCTGAATAATATTTGATATCTTTTAATATCTAACCAATTTAAATTGGTAAGGTATTTAAGGCAGCTTATCCAAATTTTAAATTTTTTATTTACATATATTTTGAAAATTATTAATTCAAATTTTGCAAATCTTTTTTTTTAGAGTGCAGTCCCTTTTTCTTACCTCCAGCGTCGGTGCTTTAGCCGCTTCCCTGAGGTCTCAGGCAGAACTGATTGAATTGAATATCAGTTTTCAGCTGGCACAGTTCCCCAGAATGCCACGCCCCCTCCCTGTGTCGACACTTCGCCCCCTTTTGGCCATGAAGCTTCCTTTGGCGTTCTGGCTTGCCATTTGAATTTGAATGGAAATGATTTCACTTGATTTTCATATTTTTATTATGTTCCCTTCGGGCTCACCTGGCGCACACACAGACACAGACTCACATACACACACACACGTCTCTCCATCTCACTCGCCCCTTGTATGGCCCTTTCATTCGCACACACGGTCGCTTTTTTGACTTTATTAAAATGAATTGTAAACATGGCTGAAGGGAAGTATTTTACCTTATTTACCCGGCTTACCTGGCCACAACTTTTGGTCGCTGCCAGAATGCAATTCTCTAATTGTCTGCAGATTTAGGCAAACATTTACGGTTGTTAAGTGGCCAAGCAATCATTGCATTCCTCTGGTTACTATTTTAAATCAATTGGTACTATCATTCAACAGAGTACAGACAAATCAAGTATTTATGCAGTTTCTTAATTATTTAAAATTATTTATTTCGTAAATTATTTAATATTATACCTAGATGTTTTAATGGTTTTCAACAAAACTAAGTACAAACTACAGAATTTGTATGTTTTATATAATGTTGGATATAATAATTATGTTATTTATTTAAAGTCAAATATAGTATCTTTGTAAATTTGATTGTAATAATTTTGGAAAAAAAAACATTAACATATAAATATAATGTTGTAAAATAATGCTTTCTTTATAAATTTGATGGTTTTAGCTTTAATAATATTATAACATTGTTTGTTATCAAGCTTTCTGTTTATTTCATAAGCTGGCAAAAAATTGATGAATTTAAATGCGAATGCAAATCAAATTTTGGAATTTGTTGTAAATTTTGGCTTTACCCATTCATTTGCTGAACTCCCATTGTTGTGGCATCGCCATTGATTTGGGAGCACCAATTTTTTGGCCACTTGTCCACGCAGTCGGAAGGCAACCACCCTGCTCAGGTATATATATACTATATATATATACAAATGTATGTGCATGCAGATGTATAATTTAGCAGGAGTAGCAGGAGCAAAGCGGGCCAAAAACAAAAATATAAATAAGAAAGAATATGATTACGTATACGCAACGTGGAACTTCTTTAACTTCAAGTGCGAGTGTGTGTGTGTGTGTGGGTGAGTGTTTGTGCCTGGTCATTACGCACGTAGCATTTGTATGAATGGAAAACCCACCTCCAACTTACCCACCCCTACTCCATTTTCCTTCCCGCATCGCTTAGCACATAAAAATAAATCAAGTTTTTCTTCATTTCCTTTGCTGTTCGTCGACTTTTCCCCGCCCATTTCTCCCGTTTTCCCTGACTTCTTTTTGGGTTTGTGCCTCAGCCATATGCCTTTTTTTAAGATTTTAACTTTATGTGGCATACTTACGGGTCTGCAGGAGGCGGTACAGGTAGAGGAGCTGGAAAAGCTAACGACGCCGCTGACCGCGTGCGTCCTTAACGCGTTTTTTATGCTAAAACTAAATGAAGTCAAACACGGTCTGGCAAAAGGAAACAGAGAAAACAGGTAACAGGCAGAGGTAACAGCTAACAGGTAAAACGGCCAACAGGAACAACATAAACGACAACACATGGCGATAAAAAGCGACGGGGAAAACTAATATCTAAAAAATAATAAAATGCCACGGGCATCAGCCGCAGACAAGCGTTCAACAGCAACAGGCTGTATAACCACAAGTGGTAACAACATCGACAAAAATGCCAGTGTCAGAAAACTACAAGTTACACAACAAAAAAAATTTGGACTCTCACAAGTACAATATATGGTAATTAACTATACCAAACCTAAATATTTTAGCTTTTTTAGAAGAAAATATATCACAACGAAAACATTTTTTATATTAAGAAGTCTAGAATAAGATCTCGACACATTGTATATCTTAATTAAATTGACTCCTTTTCCCCTCAGTGTAGACAAAAATAAAAAAAGACACCGTTAAAAAATGTAAAACAAAGCGCAGCAGCCGCAGCAATACCAATAAAAGTATTTATATAACCGCACCACCAACAGACAACAAAATCTCAATTAATGTACATAAAAACCAGAAAAAAGAGAACAGCGGCATTTATAACCATAACCATAACCAAAAGCAACAGGCAACGAAAATATGAGGCTAATAAAACGATGTAATAAATTGAAACTTATGATGATCAACGATTAGAACAAAACTGTGTTCGTATCTATCCGCAATAAAATAAATGATTATTTTTATAGCTAGAAATAAGAAATTATTTTTAGAAAAATTCAAAAGGGTATTCAATATTAAAAAAAATCAAATTCAAAAAGGAAATTAAATCAACAATGTCAATAATCGAATGTCAATCAAAAAAGAAACAACTGGCAACATTGAAAGCTGAATAGCAAACAACAAAGAAATGCCGTATTTACAAACCGCATTTTTTGTAAAGAAAACTACCAGTCAAAAAAACACCACATAAAAGGTGTGGAATATGATTAAAGTTAATCATACATTTTTGTTGCGTCCATCAGATGTGTGGAAATTGAATTGAAAAGCATTTTTATTGCCAAGGCAACCCACGTCCCCCAATTCCCAGCCATATATTCGGTACATAGCCCACCTTCGAATGTCAGCGATAATTTTCAGCATTTTCAACACGTCAACGGTACGTGTTGATGATGCTAACAATTTTCCATTTCCATTGCAGCGGCGAATACAAAAAAAAAGGGAAAAAGGCGGGGTGGAAAATTCATTCAAACTGCAAGGGAATCCAGCGCCATAATAATGCCATTGCCAGAACTTTCACACGATTGCACTGCGAGCGTTTATATTTCATTTCCTGTTGCATTTTATTGCTGACTCCATTATTCGCCGGATCTAATCGGGTTATGCCACTGGATAACTGGGTGCCCCGTGACTACGGAAGTCAGGGATTAGCCATAGTCCATGTCACCTCACGTTTATGTACTTTTAGGGGAGTATTGTTTATGTAAATAGAGAATAACATAACTTTAATTTTGCTGCATCCAAAGGTTTGAAAAATCAGGTCTAAATATTAAGAGAATCTAAAGATTAGAAATCACTCAAATGTCTAAAAGTATGATGCACAAAAATATAACTTCCTCTTATGGACATTTATTTTGAGAACTTTCTATCGTAGCATACTTTTAGATAGCTTTATTCCAAGCTACAACATTTAAAAGATGTTGATGGTTCAGTGTAACCCATGAAAAATTAGGTGATTATTGTGTTTTTTTTTAAGAAAATATATATATATTTTTCAGTTATATTTTAAAGTTTTTTTTTATTTTTTAATAATAATAATAATAACAGGGGATTGTATAGTTATGCAATCATTTATAATGCAGTCTAAACTTGTTTTCTAATAATTTTTGCCTGCATCCAAATATTAATCTGACTAACATTAAATTTATAAACTATAATAAAATAATAACCATGAATATTTTTTGTATTTCCGCTTAAAAATAAGCTTTTCAGGCCACTATTGCTATCGACACATTTTGTATACACAATTTGTGCATGAATAGAAGAATTTGCCACAAAATGATAGAGTATTTTATAGAGAGCCCCGTGGAGCTGGCGGCAGTCGATTGAGCCATCGATTTGAACTGTCTGTTATTACTTTATTGTTCTATATTTATGCACATGCAGTGGCTGAAGTGTCCTTCGAACTTCGCACACAAACACAAAAATACAGCAACTATACAGCAACAACGCAGCTATGTCCTCGCTCCTTGATGGCAGCGGATTCCCCCACAAACCAACCCACATTATTTTCATATTAGTTTTGAAAAGCGCATTATGTGCGGTTCGCCCGCTGTTGCTCCATTTCGTTCGGGTTTTTGGCATGTGTAATGGCTCGCATTATTATCCTCATTTCGGTGTCCTGTGGCCAGCACCAAAATGAAAATATGCAAATGCCAGGCGTTTGCGAATTCTTTGATACCAGATGCGGATACAAATACAGATACAAATACAGATACAGATACAGATACATTTACAGATACAGATGCAGATACAGATATGGTGAAATTTGCCTCTCCGCTAATCTCTGTCTGCGAATGTGAGGGCAGACATATTCGAGGACATTGGAAAAGGCCAAGGATCAAGGACCAAGGACTCTGGACCAAGGACCAAAGAGCCGGCGGAACTGCAATTGAGTGGCAGCCAAGGCAAGAATAGAACAAAAAAATGCATTCGAGGTAAGTGCAAATGAGCTGATTAAGGCAAAAGGAAAGGAGTGTTAATGGGTTATTCTAACTATTTTTTGACTTTGCTTTACTAACCAAAATAACAAGAACTTTTGCTTTAATGGTTTACTATTTAGGTAACAGCTAATAAAACAATTTTTCTAGTAGTTAACTTTGAATGGAGTGGTTATTAAACAAACAAAATTTGACAACATAAAATCTGTAATACGATATTTTTTTTTTTAGTTATATTATTAAAGGTATCACTGACAAAAAAAGAAAAATATTCATCAATGTTTTTCGAAATTTATACAATCATAAGGAGTTTACAAAATATGAATAAAATATGCATTTACCTATTCAGTCGTGTCCTTGATTTTACAGAACTCCTGTTCGAGTTGTCGAAAGTTGTGTCAACGCAGCTTCAAATACTGGACACACTCCATTGCACACCCATCTAAACACACACACACACACACACACACAGGCATCACAAACTTGTTTTTGCCCAAAAACAAACAAACATACGTATATACATATATAAGCAATAAGTAATTTTTGTGCTTAGCCTTTGGGTCAAATCAAGCGTAAACTGTCCGATAAACCGATAAACAAAACAATTAATTGCATTGTGACTGGCCCATGTCCTTTTTGTGCGGACCCTTTTTAATGACTATTTTACACACACGACTTGTCTTTCGGCATACGATTTATTATGATTGGGGTTCGGTATTTGGGACTGCGATTGGGATTGGAATTGGGATTGGGATTGGGATTGGGCTGCTCCATTGCCTGGTTCACTGACTTTTCCTCTGGGGATGCAAATGCTCCTACCGAAACTGAAACTGAAACTGAAACTCCGAAAGTACGCCATTACTAAGGACGAGAGCAAAGTGCACGGCAAATTTGCCTCCTGAATTGTTCCTCTGAGGAGTGCGTCAAATATATATATATATTTATATATTATATGTTCTATATATAGAGTATACCATAAAAATAACTTCATATTTTCCTTTTTCGGCAGCGGAGAGAGAGGGCAAGCGAAATATTTAATAACAGTGGCTTGCCTCGAAATATGTTCTTCAAGTAATTCATTGGCCAACCCAAAATTTCCGCATATTTGATGCTGCACAAAATTGCGCCAAATCACGCGAAATACGTTGCAGGTACCACAAAAAATACCATCGCTTAATTCCTGAAGCAAGTTTTGCCCATCGAAAACTTTCCGATTGGTTTTCGTTGTCTGGACAGATAACCAATTAAAAATTGTTTTGATTATGAAAGTTTAGTCTAGATGTCAGAATCAAAGTTTACATGACAGCAAAATAATGAAAATTTTAATTGATTTTACAAAACTTTTCAAGAAACTGAACATGCAGCTATGAAATATAATTGAATAAAAGCCAAGGAATGTTATGTTTTTGTATTTGGTGAAAAGTGCGTGGCTACGAAAACCACAAACCAAGTTTAACAGACTTCAAAAAATGTATAGAAATGGAGAAATGCCATTTTTGCATAAACAAACCATTCATTCACATTAGAAAAAAATATTAAAAGCTTTTTAAATTAAATTTCTTGTTATTTATTGATTAAATTATAAGTTTAAATTATTAAACATTATAGTCGTCTTGGTAAATCCTGTTTAAGCTAAATTTACTCCTACTAGAAGTCGATATAAAATTGCCAAGCAAATAGGAGTAAATCGTTGTGAAGGTTGCAAAATTGAATAAAAGAGTGACACAATCGACAAGGATGCTGGTGCTGATACTTCCGCCCAAAAAAAAAAAAAACGGCATGCTTGCAACTAGTCTGTCTGTGTGTAAGAATTTTCCACCCAGCGTTACACCTCCCCGCCCCTCGATTTTTTTCCCTTTCCCGCCCACGTATTGCCTATAACAAGCCGCCAATTACGATAGAAATCTAGAGAATGTGCAAAATCGAGCAAAAAATTTGCGACTATAAGGCGAAAACAAATTTACATGCAAATCCATTTTAGCCATGGCAAGGACACGCCAGGAGCCAAAATGGCGACACGCTCCCTGTCTGTGTGACTGTCGTTGTGTTAGTAAGTTAGAGTGTATTCGTGCGGGTGCGGGTGAGTGTGTGTGTATTTCAGTCAACAAATTATCTCAATTTAGCATAATATTTACTGAACTGCATTGAACCTTTGCCAGACGACATCTCACGAGCAAAAAGGAGGTGGAAAATCTGGTGGAAAGCAGGAAAAATCCGGGCCAAAGAATTGTGGGTGCAATGCGGCAGGCGGAAAATGGGAAAATCCACCAGAAAGTTGGCAATTTGAGCTGCACAAGACTGGTGATTCTAATTGCCAGCTGCTAATGTTTAATTAGCCACAAAAAATGTAATCAAAAAACATATATGAAGGATATAAAAGTGGTTAAAAATGTATATATTATATTTATTATTAATGACTCCATAAAGAATTATAAAGATTCATTATTATTAAATATTAAGTTATTTTAATTTAATAACAAATATCTACAAAAAAGATACATGAATAATAAATAATAAAAAAAGATAGTCCCAATAAATTGCAATCACAACTGTGGCTGAATTTTGTTTAAATAAAAACAATTATGTGAACTTTAATTAAATAAAGCAAATTTTTTGGCACATTTATCTGGTCAAATATTTATTTGAGTGATTTTTTTTTGGGTATATATATATATTTATTTTTTTTTTTATTCTTTGTTAGAACATCAATTTATTTGGCTATTAATAATTGCATTGGTTGGCTATTCAATAAAACATAAATACATTGCATTGGCCATATTGGCGTATTTAGTCAAGTGTTTTGTCGTGTACAGATTTGCGTCACGATTGCAGCATCGCGAGTTGGAAAAAGTCGCGGCTTTGGCACCGTTTCATGAGCTAAGAAATTGAATTGCATTTCGAGTCCTTGTCGTCCTGCTCGTGACTTATGGCTCTTGCATCTTGTGAGGGGGTGGGGGGGTGAGGGGTGTGCACTTTCACCTTTCCCTTGGTTTCACCTGCCTGCCTGTCGTGGGCATCCATTTCATGCATGGCGGTCTGACATTCCATTCCTTTCCATTCCTTTCAATTCGATACCTTCTCCATTCGATATCAGTCAAACTAATGGCGCTTGATTCTGTCTATTGAAAAGTCCCATTGGGGCGGTGGGTGGAAAATTGAGTGTGGGCGGCTGGGTGTTGGGAAATTGCAAACTTTATTTTTGGCTCGCTGCATTTCGCTGACATTGAAAAAGGTGCACAAGACACACAGGTAAAGTCGATGCTGCCAAGAAAAGAGAAAATTCTCAGGGGTGCCATCAAATTCTCTGGCGTTTTTAAGTCTTTTCAAAATGGTGCCTAAAAATATGCTGCAAAGGCATCATTTCAGTCGTATCCATTTTATGGGAATTTCCATCTTAAAAAATTTAAAATAATCCCCTTTTCATATAAAACTGCATTATAAACGTAAAACATCTCATAGCCTTTGAACATTTGTTTAATTAAAATACGCTTTGTATTGTATATTGAAGTCACTTTTTAGATACACTTAACTGTTCAATTAGTCATCATGATGATAATTATCAAAATGGAACAATATCAAAACAATGTATTGATTAAATAATATTAAATTTCAAAAATATTATTTTACTTAATTTGGAATAAAAATCTATAATAATAATTTTTTGCCCCAAAAGAAAAATTTAAACAATTTTAGACAATAAATTATAGATTATTTTGTAATTTGTCTTAATTAAGTCTTTATTAATGTTTTAAGACAATTAAGATTATTCTTTCAGGCCTACATTTTTTAACCAATTTCTTTTGTGAAAACAATAGTATCAAATAATTCTATTGTATTTGATGATAATGTGGTATTGCCATTTCTTGGCCATTTATTCATGGGATTCCAGGTTGCAACTGCAACTGCAACTGAGGAAATTGGCCAAAAACCTTGCGATCTTGGCAAATTGCTAACCCAATTATGCAATTTGCAGTGTCCAATCGATTCGGGACTTTCCAATTATCACAAATTGAAGTTCGCTTTACGGCAAATCCTAATCCGACAAATAGAATATATTGCTGGCGAGGTGAGGTGTTGTCCTGCCAAAAGGATTCACTTTCAATTTAAGTTGTCTTCTTTTTTTCCCCCTTTTTTTTGCGTACGAGTCTTTTGCCTTCAGAGCTTTTTCAATTTACTAACGGAAATCCAGGCAGTAAAGCGCATTCAATCAACTGCTCCTAACTTTGTTGTGAGGTGGGATTGGTCGATGGGATTGAAGCATTGTGGTTGGGGGAGTTGGGGGGGCATTGGGGAGATTCAGATGGCCGGCATTAAATTTATATGTCAATAAATCTCGAAGAGCAAAAGGCAAACGCCAAGTCATTGGCTTTTGCGGATATGTGCGAGTAGTAGTGCTGCGTAAACTTATTAGCCGGCGTGTTTAAGGCTATTAAACCAAGTCGGTTGGTGGGGAGGACGTGCCACATACACGGCTATAAATCAGAGGCCTGACATGCCCAGCTATATACTATATATATACACCCCTAGGGGGGCAGGGTCTGCCAAAGGGGCGGGAAAATCCAGTGACAGTTACCCGATACAAAGGATTAACTCAACAGCTCAATAACACTGAACTTCTGCTTAAATTTGACAAATTCCCATGGCCTCGCGAGCATTGAAAACACCTGTAATACAAGATTTGATTAAGTGCTTAAAGATCATTTAATTTGTATCCAAGCTAATATTTAGGCTATACTAAATTTACTTTGACTTGTGAAAAGCTTAAAACACAATTAAATTTTATTCAAATTTTGTTTAAATTTAAATTTGGTAAATTCGCATTTAATTTAAATTTAAATCAGCTTTAATTTTACCTTATATTAGCTACAATTTACTTCAGTTTTGCCTTAATTCCTGAGGTTCTCTTTTATTTTGCTTAAATATTCCTTAAATTTTGTTTCGATTTGAACATGTATGTGAAGTACAATTTGCAACAATATTACTTAAATTTCGCTGCAATTCTACTTTGTCCTTGGGTATTTTATGTTGCCACAGAAAGCGGCTAATCGCACACATGTAAGCACATTTCTCAAGCTTTTCCAACCACTCGTTTGGTGTGTGTGTGTGAGTGTGTGAATACAGTTCATTTTTCGAGTGCGTATACGTAATAATTCGTCACTGGTTTTTGTGGCTGGTTGTTGTGTTTCTGTGTTGTGTTGTGTTGTGTTTGCCGAATTTAAGCGTTTGTTATTAATCAGCCAGTCAGTCACTTCACACCCTTTAGCCACTTTTCAGCGAACTCTGGTCCCGGCATAAATCTCAGACAACGCGTCGTATGAGCGATGTCAAATGCAGGCAAACTGACTGAGAAGTGCTGCCACGTTTGCCTGTTTTTCCGCCCATTTTTCCCATTTTTGTTGGGCATCATTAATAATACTTTTTAGTTTGCATACACATGCGTATATGTGGTGGTAAACATCCGCCTTATATTTTCCTGCCTAACAAATTGCCGGGCTCAGGGCACAACAGAATTGCAATTAATCAAGCAGACAAAAATCTGCCCCCAAGTCACGAGGCCTCAACTTTGCTTGTTTGTGAAAGCATTCCACCACTCATTTTCCTGCCATTTCATATGATTTCGTTGCCTGACTAATCAATGATTGAGAGAGCATTCATTCCCGGTCATCGATAAATGGAAAGTCCTGGCAGCCAAGAGTCCTGGCCTCCTGATTATCAGCAAAAAAAAAAATAATGCCAAGGACCAAAACCAAAATGGCTAGAAAAAAGAAGCAAGGAATATAAGTATAAAAGACGACCCAAGAAATTAAATTATTTGTTAGCCAAGGAAAACGAGGAAAAGGAGTCCAGGAAGGAGATCTACAAAAAACGAGCCTTAACAACAAGGCCACACACGAGAGTACACTGAAAAAAAATAATGGTATATTTGAAATATTATTTAGCAAACATGTACATTTTAAAAATGTATTTATAAGCAATCGAAAAAATCGAAAGTAAATCGAGTAAGAAACATATAACATTTTATATTTTATTTGAATATTAAATAAATTTATAAATATTAAATTAAACAATTATAGAATTCCCCTCACATAATTTTTTCTCAGTGTTATGGCTGTGTTTGGTTGTGTGTGATGGTTTCGTTCGTCTGGCTGGGCAACAAGTGAAAATCCATTTGTTAGAGGAAATCGTGCAAAAAGCTTAAATACGAAGCTTAAACATAAGTAGCAACGAGTGCCGCACACACGTTCAAACACACTCCCACACACACAATCAGCCCCTGAAATACATATATGCATATGCATATGTGGAGCAGGCCGAAAACTAAATGATGCTGCCTCCGTTTTTTTTTACCTTCCTTTAAGGGTTGCCCTAACTTTTCACTAAGTTTGTTATATATTTTCAAGCATCTGTAGGAGATCTCTGTTAAATATGTTTTCTATTGTTCGTAAACAATTATCAAAGTGAATAAAGTTGTATAATTTTGTAATCATTTTCTTTAAAGCATAACTGAGAAATCTGTGCCTTTGTTGCTTAATGATATCCCATAAATTTGTTATCAAATCGATTTGGGGTTGCATACTTCTACAAATAAATTAATTTATGGAGGTAGAGCACTACATTACACTATTTATTGTTGATAGGTTTACATTTTTGACTTTCTGATGACTCTTTTTTTCCCTTTTTTTAAGGTTTTTAAAGTAAATACTGTCTACGTAATCAAAAGCTTAATTTACATCAAAATATTGTATTTATTTGTATTTGTATATAAAAATTTGTTTTAAAATATTGGGAAACAGTTTTGGAAGCAATTTTAATATAATACAATTTCCCGATTTAATCGATATAACTTATAATTAACTATCGTTTAAGTTATCGTTTTCCTAATAAATTATGATATTCATATATTTTTTGCAAGAGTATTCAGTTATGTTTATTATTGTTAAAATATTTGCCTTTCTACCTTTTTGCGCTTTCTCTCCTTTTCTTCCCATTCTCTCTCGTACGCTTTTGATGCCGTTGTTGTTGTTGCTGTTGTTGCTGTTGTTGTTGGGACCTCGTCTTAGCTTTTAACGTGTTTTACCGTTCGTTTCTTTTTGCGCATAAAATGAGCAGGTAACAGGTTGTGTTTGTGTGTGTGTGTGGGTATGGGTATGGGTGTGGGTGTGAGTGTGTGTTTGTGCACGGTTCGACTCCCTTGGGTAAATTTTCGTATTTAAAATATATGACCAAGAAATTTTCAAACATTATTTTTTAATTTTTTTTTTCTTTTTCCAGCTCTTTTCTTGCCGCAAATCAATTTGCCAGGACGAAGAACGTAGTAGGGAACAGGTTGGGGGCGAAAAAAAAGGAGCATAGCGGAGCGGAAAGGATTGCCAAGTAGACTTTGTACGGGGTGTTCTACAGAATTTATGTTGCATCCACCCCACAAGATGGAACGCTTTTTCGGGGACTTTGAGTCTGCAGTGGAGCGTATGGAAATGCATTAAGTCCCTGAGATGGCTGCACGTTTGGGATTTGCGGATGGGATTATCTTCGCTTGAACAAAATATACATATACACTTATAAATGTTCCTATATAGCACCCAAAATAAAAAGGAAAACATTTATAAGGAGCAAGAAACCCGATAATGCTCAAAGTGAGGCCAATGATGTCGACTGGGAATTTAATGGGGCAGATTGTGGCGTAAATTAGCCAGTTGATGGATCCGAGCGAAGTCTGCCACTTATACCCTTGACTGACGGATAAATTCGGATAAAACTTTGTGAACAGAATACACAAATAAAAAGATAAACTAGGCAATGTTTGGTAAGCAAAAAGGGGAGAATTAATATCCCGACTAGATTGTTTGGTATCTTTCTTGATTAAATGCAATTTGTTATAAGAAAATCATATCATATCATACAAATCGTTTGGGATAATGAATTATATTTTATTCTTTATTACCTTACTTATTAAACTTTTTAAGTTAAAATAAAGAAACTTCCTTACCTTGTTGACCAGTGTCATTGGACAGAAAAGCCAGACACAATTGAAGATAACATGGAAAGGTGGAGATAACATTTTATATGGCTTTATAAAAACTCTGACAACTTGCGATAAAATGCCAACTGTCAATGGCAACGTTCAAATTTCAGATTAAAGTTGTTTAAATTACATATTATCAGATAAAATCAAAGACCTTAAAGTGAAATAAAAGGTCGTAGAACTCTTTCATTATTTGACTACCTCAAATCAGGGCTTGAAATCAGCGAATCTATGAGCCACACGTTTGCATAATAAATACAGTAATACCTTCCCGATAGCAGAAACTTGCCAGTGCAATAAAGATAAAAGGAAATCAAAGAAAACTTAGATGCACTATAACTATTACGAACATTAGCAGCCGAGCTCTGATTTATTTCGCCAATTGTGGTAATGGATGGCAAACATTTAATGATGGCAAATAAACATCAATGATGTAGTTAGAATCGAGAGAAATAAATTGATTTATTTGCAGTGCGATGATAAAGAAGTAGGCGTATATAGTATAGCATATAGTTCAGTCGGGGAGCAACAGAACATCGTACTTGGATAGTCTGGGGTGCGGCGATAAGACTGGCGAAAAACAAAATATTTGTCCCAAGCGCAGCCAGTCCAATGTACAGCCAACCAACTAATCATGTTCATGAATTGCGGACATGACTCCCGGAATAACTCAAAACCAGAATAACCCAAAGAAACCATCGAATTTCACTGATTTAACCGATCTAGTGCAATCCATTTGGTCTTTTTGCAGCCGTTTTGGCTAGAAAAGGGCTAAAGAAGTCCGGAAATGCCAATATGTTTATTATTTTTTTAAGTTTTCAATATCCATTTGTATGTGATTAAGCAACAAAATAAAACCCTTAAATGTTTAACTTTGTATTACCTTTTTTGTTATTTATAATTTGATCTGGTTGTTAGAAGTCCTCTTTTTTGGTTGTTTCCGAAATTAAAAAATATAAAATACATTTTTTTATTGTACATTTTTTTATTGTTATATTAAATAGTAGTTTTTTAAAGGCAAGTAGTATTTGGAATTTTCTTAAACATTATTTTTTGTGGCCATGTATTGTATTGAAAATTGTTTTGTGTAGAAAACGACCTCATTTTCCCTACACTCCATAGAGTTTTTAACCTAATTCCATACTCCCCAAATCCAATTAATAGAAATCCATATGGTTTTTAACCATTTTGAAAGTTATTAAATGTTAAATGTAAAATATTGGCAGCTCTGGAAAGAGCGAACCATTCGGTACTCGCAGATAAGATTAAGTAGTTCCCGCTAAATGGTGGCCACTCCTATGGACACCTACAGAAGGTATAAAAGCCCCCATGTCTGAGGCTGTGCCAGTCATTAGCAATTGTCAGATTCAATCGGAAATGGCGAAGAATTCGTGGCGGCTCTTGTTGGTGCTCCTAATCCTGGGACTAATGTGCGGCATGAGTCAACAGGTGGGATTTCTGGGAAACCACTTAACGTTACGCTACGATCGCGATTAGGCTGTCTTAATCGGAGATTAATTGATTGGCATTTTATGGTTATTGTTTTGGTTCTTGCTAATTTGCAGGCGTCTTTGGCCGATTCGGATTACTATACGGCCGGAGTGGTGGAGTTCCGCCAGTCGATCCTCAGCTTGTCGGCCTGGTCGGATGCCCTCGAGGGCTATGTGGAGATCATAAACTCTGAGAATGCCAGTGCCACGGACATAATTGTCTTCCCCGAGAGCACACTGAATTCGGTGGGTTCGACCACGTTTGTGCCCAATCCCGAGGATCTGATAAATCCCTGTTTGAGTGACCCAAATGCCGAGCTCTACGAGGAGTTCCTGGTGACCCTGTCGTGTGCGGCCCGCAATGCCAGCAAATACATTGTGATCAATCTGACGGAGAAGCAAAAGTGTGAGGATGTGCCGGAGGACACGAGACCGTGTGCCTCGAACGGATTGAATGTGTTCAACACCAATGTGGTCTTCGATCGTCAGGGAGTGGTGGTGTCCAGGTACCGAAAAATTCACCTGTACGGCGAGGCCAAGAACATCACCTTCCGGCCAGAACTGAGCACTTTCGAGACGGACTTCGGGGTCACCTTCGGGCATTTCATTTGCTTCGACATCCTGTTCTACCAGCCCGCCCACCAGCTCATCGTGGAGCAGGGCATCACGGACTTTGTCTACCCGGTCATGTGGTTCTCCCAACTGCCCTTCCTTACAGGTGAGACATAAGGTAAATGTGAGAGATAAAGTACTTTAAGTGGGGGCTAGTTCATTGACATGCGTTCCTTATCAAGCGGCCAATCGATTGCTAATTGATGGCTCTCACCACCCCTCTAGATGAAGTGCCGTGAACCGATTATGCACAGCGAAAAATTGGTATCGGGTTGTAAAGACCACAAAATCATTAATGGCTGGCAATCGAGCAGCAAAGCTATGACATGTAGCTACGCACGTGGTCGTTTAGCAGGGGCTAAGAAATAAAGTGTTGCATGAGTATGAAGAAAAAAATAAAATCGTGGATTTTAACTTATTGTTTCAATCATTCAACGCGAATTCTTTAGAACAAGAGAAAAGGAGAAATATAACAAACCGCTAACATATTTATTTGGTTAAATATTTAAAGCCCCTAAAGAATGTCCTATCATAATCAAAAACGCGATTTTTAAGATTTTTAAGACCAAAGAGCATAAATAATTAAATATTTATGCACCAAGGTTCTGAAATCACATAAAAAGGTGTATATAAGAATGCACTGAAAGAAATAATGTCGTCTTAAGAATTGAATTCATCGAACTTTCAGACATAAGTTATATTTTCTTTTAAATATTTGATTAATTTATTAGTTGAGTCAGTTAAAGTAGTATCTATATAACTTATGAAATATAACTAAAGGTCTAATTTCTCTATATTTTCCTATCTAGCTGTTCAAACCCAACTGGGTTGGGCCTATATCAACGATGTGAATCTTTTGGCCTCTGGAGCCAGTCGTCCCTCCATTGGAAACACCGGTTCGGGTATTTTCCACGGACGTTCGGGCACTTTGACCAGCGTCATGAGGCAGGATTCCGGTGAGAGGAGTATCTATGTGGCACAGGTGCCCAAATATACCCGTAGTAGATCCCTGCCAAAGCGTTTGCGGAGGAGTCTGACGGAGATCAAACCCCGAGAGGTGGCCTCAACCAGTAGTTTATACATGAAGCGGGATGATCTGGAGAACTATGAATCCGATTTGCTGCAGTTGGATCAGGGAATTAGTGGCACCATCAATAGAACCATTTGCCAAGGCAGCTTTTGCTGCAATTTCGATATTGCCTGGAGATCGCTGGCGAAAAGGAATGCGGCGAATGATAGTAGTGTGTACTATAGCTATCGAGTGGGAACCTACGATGGTTGGCGCAACGAACAGGATGTGGATGCCAATTACATTCGTAATTGTGGATTGTTCACCTGTTCGGGGGATTCCATCGATGATTGTGGCAAACTGCTGACCACCGAGGGTGACCTCCAGCAGCCCCGTGTGGCCTTCACGCGGCTGGTGATCGGGGTCACCTATCCGGAGTCGCGGGAGTTTCTGCTGATACCGGACACCCTGCAGGATAACCTGCTGCCCTTGGAGCCCAATCAGTTCGAATGGTCGCAGCAGAAACCCCATGAAGATAGGTAAAACATCTGAATATCTCTATGCCAATCAAAATGTATATTTTAATGGATTTGTATGATCCCTAGCTACGTTTATGATGTTCGCTTTGCCCTCAAGGAATCTCAGGAGGTGAGCAACCTGTTGACCTTTGCCATCTATGGCAATTACTATGACAACGAGTGCACTTTTGGCGATGGCACCGAGGAGCAGCAGGTGGCCTGTGGATACAGGAGCGGGTCCACTGGGCTCTCAATCCTTGGGGGATGGCTAACGATGCCGTTGGTCATGCTGGCCATCACCTGGACCAGAGCCCAATGAGATCAAAGTATATGTCCAGGGAAAATGACTGGTTGCAATACAAACGGGTTACTCACATTCAGTTGAGTTTTATTTTTTTTTACTACACCTATTGGTCGATATTAACAGTATTTATACTATTAAAAGCTAATAAAATATCCGACTTTTTTACTACTTTAATTTTCAAAGCCTAATGATACCATTTTTTTATGCAAACAATATCTTTTCATTCAATTATACAACAAATTTATTTATTTATTTATTTGTGACAATTTTACTTATTATAAAGGCACTTATAGCAGAGGAATTAAGTACATTTTCAAAAATACAAAATTAACAATACGAAATGTCGATTATATCGAATTATAAAGAAAGTGAAATATATTATTGAATTGGGATTCTTAACGATGAAATATTATTTTTGTTAACAATTATTTTAGTTATGGTTTTAAAATTGTTATTTCTACTTGTTGTTCTTATCACTGAATTTAATTTAATTAATTTAAATTGGAGGGTGTGCATTAAAATAGAGATTTCTGTTTTATTTTGTTTTGCTTTTATTTAAAAATGTGGAAAATATAGACATTTCAAGAATCGTATTAGTACAAACTATTTAGAACGCTTCTTATGTATGTAATACATTTTATAACAGAACAGTTAACCCACATGTCACCCTATTTTTAATTAAATTTTGTCTTCAAAGCTCGTAGCTATCTGTTCTGAGTTTTTTACCTTGCTGATTGCATTTTAATAAATTAAATCTATATTTCAACGAATTGTGCAAGCGTAACAATTTGTGGAATTTTACAGAGAAGCTTATCTAAATTAAGACATACCAAGTTATACGAACGAGTCTATATAAAAGGGCAGTTCTATTTGTTTCAATATAGTCAGCTTATATTTTGCAAAACCGTAAAACTCTACAAATCCAAGGACATGAGTTGGAAATTCAGCCTTTTTCTGCTGTGCCTTGTACTCTCACAAGGAGCATCGGAAAGTAAATCTTTTTTAAGTCATAGGATCAAAGAAAAATTGGAATCTATTCAACAGGATCCCTTGGCCGACATTCATAAGCAAGTGACGGATAAGCTAAAGACTTTTCTGGAGAATTTCACTGGTCATTGGCAGGACAACACAGAGTTTCTCAACTGGATTTCAAGAATTCGTTCGGCAGTGAGAAATAACAAGACTGAACTAGCCGACAAATTCGCCATTCAATTTGGCTTTGAGGCGTACAATATTGAACGCTCGATCTTGGAGCTACAAATCTCGGATCGTATCGAGGAATTGGATAGCATTATTCCGCAGCAGAAAGTTGAGAAATGTTTGGAGTTTTATGTAAATCAAAGAACCATTCTCAAAAAATCTCTGAAGCAATCGAATGCGAAGAAATTGGAAAAGTTTTCGGCAAACTCGATCTCTTGCCCGTACTATCATTATGAATATCTCGACTACTTGAAGATACTGGATGGAATTCAAACAAGGCAGAAAGTCCTTTAATTATCCTTTAGGCCCTTTAAAATGTATTTTTTTGGCCTTTCATAAATATCACAGAGAAGTGATAAATAAATAGTGTGCATTCCAAGTTTGTTTTGCATTTTTAGGTTCCTCGACTTTAGTGATATTTGGTGATGCATTTTTTTTTGTTTGCCAATACAATTATTAATAAAAACAATGCAGTTTTGTAAATTGCCTAAAAGTCGGCTTTGATTAAGATTAGTAAATATTAACACACTTTTTTTTAAAACTTTTTGTATGAAAAACAAAAATAGTTTTGCCTAGCAGCCCTCAAAATGTGAAGTGTCATCGGTGATAAGGGGGTCACCTAGTTGATAAAACCAGTCCATTTAATGGAAATATACTTGTAGGCTTTTATTTATGTTCCATTAGAAGTACAAATGTTTACAAAATCAAGTTGAATTCTATTTATGTTGCTTGCTTATTTTTGGCACTCAATGGTAAATACCATTATTCTATTTATTATTGTCTCTTTGGTTATTTGGAATGTCAAAATATGAGGCCACTTAATCGAACGAGTTCAGACACAAATTGTTTTCGACGGGTTTTCCGGCAGATAAGATTAACCCATCTTTTCGTGAGAATTTCTATAAAAAGAGCCAAGTTTGGAAGTTGGCAAGTCATTTGCCAATATCTAAGTGTTCAAAGAGCATGGCGATTTATTCTTCAGGGTTTTTCCTTCTTTGCATTACCCTGGGGTTAATGTTCGAATTAAGCCAACAGGTAAACTATATAAACAATTATAAAGACCCATTTGATTTTCGGATTTCCATCTCCAGGCTTCAGTTTCAAAGAGGAATTACTATACGGCTGGTGTGGTGGAGTTCAGACCCTCGAATCTAGTGTCCGATAATCTAGCCGCCTATTTGGAGATCATTCAATCGAAGAATGCCAGCTCCACGGATATTATTGTGTTCCCCGAGAGCACCCTCAACGATATGGGTGCCACGAGCTTTGTGCCCAATCCCGATCATCTGATAAATCCCTGTTTGAGTGATCCGAATGCCACTTATTACGAGGACTTTCTGGTGATCCTGTCGTGTGCGGCCCGCAATGCCAGCAAATATATTGTGATAAATCTGACGGAGAAGCAAAAGTGTGAGGATGTTCCCGAGGACACGAGATCGTGTGCTTTAGACGGCTTCAATGTGTTCAACACCAATGTGGTCTTCGATCGCCAGGGAGTGGTGGTGTCCAGATACCGAAAAGTTCACCTGTACGGCGAGCCCAAGAACAGTACCTTCCTCCCCGAACTGAGCACCTTTGAGACAGACTTCGGGGTCACCTTCGGGCATTTCATTTGCTTCGACATCCTGTTCTATACTCCTGCCCACCAGCTGGTGGATCAGGGAGTCACGGACTTTGTCTACCCGGCCATGTGGTTCTCCCAACTGCCTTTTCTCACAGGTGAGTTCCATGAAAAGTGTTTCAGTTCAATCAGTGATTGCTAATTAAGGGCTCTCACAACACTCTTGAGATAAACAAGTCATACATACAATGGTCAAGTGCTTAAGATTTTTAATCAGCCATTCGAATATTTCAATTAAAATTCGGAACAAAAATCAAAATTACTTAGTATTTATAATGTTGTTAGATGTTTAATTAAAATAAAGATCGGGCTATTGAATTCATTTTTAATTTCACATTTAAATGATATATAAAATCAAAATATTAAATGCATTTTAAATTGCATGAATTAATATTAAAGTATTTGAATTAATGTGAAAAATAAAACTTAAATTTTAGTTTTCATAAGTGGGTCTTAAAGTAATACCAAATAATATAATCCCTATTCTTTTTAGTTTCATTTCTGTACCGACATTTAAGCCACATAAGTTTTATTTTGAAACTTCCGTGGTATGAGTTTAATACTCATCTTATTGAGAAATTTTTCTTGCCCATTAGTTTTAAGTCCATGTTACTATAGTTTAGTTTCCACGACAATTTTTCTTTGTGGTTGCAGCCATTTATTATATACTTAATTTTATTTATTTTTAAAAATGTAATATATTTACTCTAAAATAGCTGTTCAGATCCAACTGGGCTGGGCGTATGCGAACGATGTGAATCTGCTGGCGGCCGGGGCAAGTGATCCCGCCATGGGAACCAGTGGCTCGGGGATTTACCATGGACGCAGTGGCTCATTGGAGAGGGTGATGCGCCAGGATGCCGGGGAGCGGACTATATATGTGGCCCAGGTACCAAAATACCAGGGCCGGAGGCGGATGAAGAGGGAGCTCAGGGATCACCAGGTGGCCACCAGTTCCCGTTTCAACATAAAGCGCGATTATCTGGAGAATTTCAGCAGCGAGGAGCTGCCAATTGAATCCGGAAAGAGTGGCCATCTCAGCAAGATTCTATGCCACGGTGACTTTTGCTGTCACTACGACTTGGCCTGGAGATCCCTGGCCAATCCCGTAGAGAACTCCAGTTCCTATAGCTATCGAATTGGAATTTTCGAGGGTTGGCGCAATGAAAAGCGACTGGATGTGAATTATATACGCAATTGTGGATTGTTCACCTGTTCGGGGAGTTCCATAGACGATTGTGGTCGGCTGCTGCCTGACCTTGAGCAGCCGCTGGTGACCTTCACCCATCTGGAAATCCGGGTCACCTATCCACAGTCACGGGAGTTCCTTCTCTTCCCCGACACCCTGCTCGATAATCTGCTGCCTCTGGAGCCGAAATATTTCGAATGGTCTCAACAGCAGACCTCCGAGGAGGGGTGAGTTACACTGCTAAAAAAACGTAGTTAATAAGAATATGTTGTACTCAACTTAATTATTTTTCGTTTTAATTTTAAGGTTTATAAAATTAAACTATTTAATTTGAAAATTAAGCATAACATTTTTTTTATTGTTGTAGGATCTATCTAAATTATATTTTAACTAATAAGTTTTCTCTCTTTTTCATAGCCACCAAGTGCGATTTGGCTTAAGGCAATCGCAGGAGGTCAGTAACCTCTTGACCTTTGCCATTTATGGCAACTACTACTACAACGATTGCACTTTTGGTGTGGGCACCGTCGATGAGCAATTGGCCTGCGGTTACAAGAACCCTAAAATATAAAAAGGATCCAGTAAACAATGAACATTAAAAACTGAGAAATTTGATTAAAAATTTGCTAGGAGCTTTACAAATTATATTAAAAAAGTATGCTTTTTAGTATCTATTTTATTAACCCATTAAGTTTAATACAGGGTATTTTACTCCAGTTGGAATTTAGGGACTTTTATGGAACACCAACAAAATGTATAAAAATCGGTACTGTTTATATAAACAAGATTAGTATTTTATTGAAATTTAATGTTCACTGAGTTTTTGAAAGATGGGGAGTTCACCTAATACTATATGTATACAAAATGTCTTCTATAGAAGGAATGTGCCTGCCGAAACGCATTATAAAGACAAGTTTATACAGATAATAGCCCGAAATTCTACTTCACAAAACGTTTTTAAAACCCTTGCACGCGTTTACGAAACGCCTGATTACCGATTTAACCGATTAGATAGAAAATCTCGACAGATAGTTCGAAATAATTCCGATAGCTGATATGGCGTGGAAAATATACGTGTAGATATATGTATATATATATGAGTAAGTATACGAGAGATAGAGGGAAACGAATAAAACCGGTTGGGATTAGTCGGCTTGCGATCGTTGAACAATGCACACAATGTTTGGATTTCTCGGTCGATTTGTGTGGCTCCTCAGTGTTGTAATAAGTGTTGCTGTGGCTAGCGATGATGGGCCACAGTTTTATACAGCTGGTGTGGCGGAATTTCGACCGGCGATAATGGGCGCTACTTCGCAACAGCTGTTGGAATCGAATCTGGCCGGTTATCTGGAGCTCATGCACTCCGGCAATGGCACTACGGATATCATTGTTTTCCCAGAGGCCACTCTAAATACAGTACTCACTCTGACAGCGGTGCCGGAGATCACGGATCAAAGTTTATGTGAAGAGCAGCCAGGTGATGATCCCGAAATAGCTCCTTTTCTAAGGCGACTGGCCTGTGCGGCCAGGGAATATAGCACCTATCTCGTTATAAACGTAAAGGAGCGGTCACCAGAGAATTGTCCTACGGGAACCACCTGTTCCAATAG
This sequence comes from Drosophila elegans, assembly GCF_018152505.1. Classification (NCBI taxonomy): domain Eukaryota; kingdom Metazoa; phylum Arthropoda; class Insecta; order Diptera; family Drosophilidae; genus Drosophila; species Drosophila elegans. Next base: position 6,547,336 of record NW_024545513.1, on the reverse strand, counting down.
GGGATATAACATCTTCAATACCAATGTGGTGTTCGATCGACTGGGCGCTGTAGTATCTCGCTACAGAAAGTGGAATCTATACCTGGAACCGTCCACCAATCGAACTGAATCGCCCGAATTGGCCACCTTTGGCACCGACTTCAATGTCACCTTCGCTCATTTTATCTGCTTCGACATGCTCTTCTATACGCCCGCTCAGGATTTGGTGGAGCGTTTGGGCATTCGCCATTTGATAGTCACCAAAATGTTTAACTCCGAGCTGCCTTTTCTCACAGGTAATTGATATTTACTAGGAAATATAATGCATGAAAAATTTAAAATAGTTTTCTTTACATTTTACATTGTGATATATCAGAAAAAAAAAATTTTTTTGATTTAAGAAATGATTTCTATAAAAAAAAACCTTACAAAACCTTAGCAAAACAAATAACAAAACGATGTGAATATGTATTTATTTGTTGCCTTTTAATAAGCTGTATTTTGAATTATGATGATTTTTGACTGATTAATGGTTTTTTTTTTTATTTTGAAAATTTATATTTAATTTGCAGCACGCCAATTTTAGCAATTTTTTTACTATTTATTTTGGTGCTAATAATACCAATAAAATTTCAAGAAAAGCCATTCATCTATTAATTATAATGATTTTGTACTGATTTATGATGTAATGTTTGCCTTATTTTAAAAGTTTATATTGTAAGGATAGACTTTTATTTTATTTTTTTTTACAGCATCCCAATTTCAGCAGGGTTGGGCTTGGGCCAATCGTGTGAATCTGCTGGCCTCCGGAGCAAGTGTTCCGCGGTCGGGAATAAGTGGCAGTGGCATTTATGCAGGTCAACAAGGAGCTTTGACTCGTCTAATGATCACGGACGAGATGGAGGGTCAAAGGAAGTTGCTTTTGGCTAAAGTTCCCCTAAATCCCGAGGATCAGATTCTCACGGATGAGATTTTGGAACCGGAAAAGACGTCACCGATTAAGCTAAAACTCCTGCAGCAACCGGAATTGGATAAATTCGCCACCTGGGAATTGCCCATGGTCCAGGAAAGTTCGGTGAACAAAAGGATATGCCAGAAGGATTTGTGCTGTGAGTTTCAGATTAGTTGGACGCTAGTGGAATCGCTGTCGGGATATAGCTACAGATTGGGTGTTTGGGTGGGCGAAAGGCGCTACGAGGAGGAGCAGTACAGTGCCATCCGGCTGTGTGGTTTGTTCGCCTGCAGCGGTGCCAATGTGGAAAGTTGTGGGCTAATCGGCGAGCAGCAAGGACACCCAGTCATGTTCACCAAACTACAGATCCTTGGCGAGTTTGTGCGAAAACCACGGCGTCTCATTATGCCCAGCACTCTCGGCTCATCCAATCTCTACGCCCTGCAGCCCTCGCAATTAATTTGGTCAACGGAGGAAACGGATAATCTAACCAGGATTAAGATGGAACTGCGACAGCCGCACAGCCAGCTAATGACCTTCGCCATATATGGCAACTATTTTGATGAATATGCGTCTGGTGGAGCCGGCACAGTGGAGGCCATCACACTGGGAGCGCTGCTGTTTCTGCTTATCACGCCGCTAACGATGATGCATCTCATCTGGGAGTAGGTCAGTCCATTATCACTCACTTATCTATGGATATCAAACCCTCTTAAGGTGAAATTCGTTCAGGAGACTAAGGCTAGTGGATATTATTTATACATTTATTATGTTTCAAAAAGCTTTATAATATTACATTTAAATTGTTATTAAATACTCCATGAACTAATTTAGTGCTTTTCCTTATAGCTTATAATTATTATATGAATAAATAACTAAACTATATTATTAAATTGAATTTCGCAAATAAATTTTAATTTGGCTATAAGTTTTTTTTTATTTTGAAATTTTTGTGAGTCATTGAAAAAATAGTTCTACAACAAAACCCTACCAAAAAAATATATACAAGTCTTATTTTCTCGGTTTTTTTTATTATAATATTTAAAAGCAATGATAACCAAAACAATGATCTAAGCTCTCGTAATAAATATGAAGTGCTTGCCAAACTATTAAATTTGAACAAGTCTATTAATTGCAAGTCATTTTTCACAAATTCGTTTTAATGTGCAGTTGTGTAATAAATCAGGAAAAATGTGTATAAAAATTTTGATTTACTCGTGCGACTGTCAAAACCGACTTGATTTTCTTTGTCGCCTGCCAACTCATTAAAATCAATGTGTGCATGCTTGAGTGTGTAAATGTATGTGTGTGTGTGTTGCAATTGCTGCGGGCTGCACTTTATATTTGCAGTTGTTTGTGTAGTTGCCCTTAAGCTGGCACATTGTAATTAAGTGTCGCTCAAACAGACACACACTGAAAAAAAACAAGATTTTTAAGGTCAGCAATATATATGTATACTTGTTCATTTTAAATAGTTATACATTTGACAAATCCGTTGTCAACATTTTGTTTGTTTTAAAAAGTTCCTAAGAAAGGTATTTGTAAAACAAGTCTCCCAAAATTCTATTCATTATTTTAAATTGTAGCAACAGCAACTAGACAAAAGAAAAAATATTTATTGTCAAACTTGTTTTTTAGTTGCAATAATGTCAAAGGTAATATGCAGTAATATTAAAACTATATATATAACTTTAAGGGATTTATAAGGGATCATATTCAAAATGTATATTAAAGGACACAAAACCATATAGCTAATGTGTTGAATGCATTAAGTAATAGTTTTGATATATTTGCCCTTATCACTTAAATTGGTTTCGATATTCTTTTATTTATGGTTTAAGGAACAACAAAACCATTTTTTTTATTAATTTCCCAGTATACCATTAAGATGTGCAATAAATGTATTAAAAATAATCATTTTTTGAAGATTGAAAACTAAATGACTAAATAAAAGTGCTTTTAATTATATTTGCAAAAAATGTTCTTTGCTTCCTTTTAATGTGGCGTACTTTGTTTGCTGTGCATGAAACCACATTTCACGTTGTCTATTTGGTTGCCTAATTTATGGAAATCGAGGCATCGGCAATGGAATGGTGTCAAGTTCATGTCATTAAGGTGTGATTAACAAAAATTAGTTGCTGCTTAACGGGACCAAAAGCAATCCACCTCGGAGAAACCCCTCCGAAAAACCACCAAAAAACCCCCCACCAAACCTCCACCCACCCCACCGAAAAACAAAAAAACAGACGTCTCAGCGAGAGCAACAGTGTGTTGGCTGGAAAAAGCAACAGCTAACGGAAAGACGACCACCACCCACTAACCCAACACCACCCACTTCCCACCGAAAACAACCCACAACCCACTGAATTTAGCAGGTGAAAAGCGAAGAGCGAAGCAACACATGAAGCTGCCTGCGCTGCCGACTTCGCTGTCGCCGTCTCTGCCAGCGGCGACGTCGAGAAACGAGGAGAGTCGAAAGTTTTCATTCATTTCAACTGTTGCTTTCCACTTGTTAGCACACGAGGCCGACTGGAAGAGAGGCCAAAGGGAAGTCGGGATGGAGAGTGCGACTGGAAGGCCAGTGCCCCAGCAGCGCCACACTCTCCGTGGAAAGTCTCCAAAGAGAACACCTGAGAACAGTAGGCCCACTTCACTACGCTTATCTAGTTCGTTAAAAGTTCTATTTTGTTTTTTAAATACTTGCTAATCTGAACACAACATTTTATTTGGGTTTTACTTAACACGAAGTACAAACCCTATTTCATCTTATATTAAATCTTGTTAACACTTTAATTGACTAGAACAAGTTCAAATGCAAAGCCTATTCATTGTTCAACTTAAAATTTAAACTAACAATTATTATTTCAATTTAATGCTCTGCACTTTAAATCACATTCTTTAAAATTACTTTGTAAAAACAATATTATAATAAACTTGGTAAGCAACAAAGTTAATGGAAAAACTTTTTTAAAGACATAAGAACGGGAACATTCGAACAAATACTTTTTGCGAGTTGCACTGGTGAAATTGCCCACTGTGTGGGGTGCGTGAGCGAGGACGTGTAGAGTTTTCGGGAGGCGGCGTGTGTAGACTGCGTTATATTTGCCTTGAATTATTCAGGCAGATATGTTTTATGGATCAGGGCGAAGGCGCTGCGCTTTTGGACGTCCGCGCTGGCGAAAATGCAATTAATGGAAAAGGCCAGTCAACTGGCGGCAATCCAAAAAAAAACCCTTAATGAGCAATCTTAGAAAAATTCAAGAAACAGCTCTTTAAAAAATATGCAGCTGAATAATCAGTATAAAATATATTTAATAACACTAAATCTTTGTTAGGTTTTAATCAACAATCTCATTATTGCTTTGAAATTGTATTAACAGTTGTTTTGAGCACAACATGAATTTGGAGAGCAAAGTGGATTAAAGAAAGAGCGTAAGAGAACATATTACGCAGCCTTTCAACGGAACTATTCCAATTAGTTTCCATGCGCACATCGCTTTTTTTGTGCCTTCCTTCTTTTAGTTCGTTTTAAAACTCGGGCGCGTGCGCATTAAAAACTAGATTTGAGGAGAGACCAGCGGAAAAAGGCTTTTATCTATTTATATTCGGGCCAACCAACTGCCATTGGACAATGGAATACAAAAAAAACACGGGTAATTATTTATTTTAAACTTTTAAACTTAAATGTAAGTTGCGAAAACGTATAGTTTACTTTAAAACTGTTAAATGGAAAATTGAGTTTGTTTGCTGATACTTTGTGTTACCATATCAAAAGTAAAATAATAATAGTTAGACAGAAACGTAAAAATTGTGCTTACGAACAGGAATTCCGTAGGCTTAACCTATGAAAATACTGAATGGAAAATTTAAATATTTTTGATAGATTTAAATATTTAAATGTTCGAAATGGTACTTGAGGAAATCTTTCCCTGAGTTTCCGAGTCCAGTCCGGTGTTTCCGTCGTGTCTGTTCGTGTTTGGCCGTGTTCGGTCGTGTTCGTGCACGTCGAAGTCAGCGTCGCTGTCGCCGCTCAGCCGACGGCGCTGTCGACGCGTTGCGTGCTTTGGCAAACGTAACGGCACATTCTGCGGAAGCTTTCGGCGCGTGCAACATCCAAACATCCAGTAGGCGTTCAGCCTCCGAGCGGATAACACTGCGTTGTTGTAGTTCTTGGAGTCCCAGCGATACGATTACACACCACCCACTAAAACACACACCCACTAAACAAAATACCAGAGGAGCAACCTTACTAAATACCGTTGGCATTCAAGTTTAAAAAAAAATAAACAAATTAGTGCGTGACAATAAACAGCAAAAATTGCAAATTTTTTTAAAACTTTTTTTAAGTTTGTTCCACGTTTAAAACAAAATATATTAAAGTGTCTGACAATAAAAAAACGAGAGAAATTTTTTTAAAATGTTCTAGAAAATTGTACTTGAACCATTGCGTAAATCTTAAAATGTTAATTATTTGTGTGACCCTCTATTTAAATACTTTTTGTTCTGTTTATTTAAGTGTCCTGGAACATCGTTTCTTTTTCTTTTTTAAGTATTCTTAACCAATTTCAAACTGCATTTAATGTTAAGTAAATTATTAACTGTGTGATCGTTTTAAATTTTTTTTCATTCACTTTTTAAATAAAACGTGTGGAGAATCGTTGTTTATTGAAATTAAACTTCTGTGTGCCTTTCGTGTTATTTTTACCTTAACCTTTAGTTCGAAAATAATTTAATCGAACAATGTAAAGTATCCTTGTTTGTTTTGCATTATTCGCATTACAGTTTTTATGATTTCTGCCCAATAAATAAATAACAAACATGAGTGATATCATGTTTTAACTTTCTTTTTTTTTATTGGAATTTCGTTAATTCTCGATTCGTGTTTTTTTTTTTGGAAAATAGTTTTTGTGTTCGTGTTTGGAATGTGTTTTTTTCGGTACAACGAGGTATTTTGGCATCGAACGCCGACGGGCGTTTTACAGCAACAACAATCAACAATCGTGAACTTCCTGGGCGCGCAACTTTTGTTTTGAAATTCTATATAGTTCTATATATATATATATATATATATATATATATATGCGATCTCTATCGCACACACACACACATGCTCCCTCACACCCCCATTAAAACCCAATGTTTGTTGTTTTTTTTCGGTTATTGTTGTGACTTTGGCAGAGACACCAGATAAAAGACAACATCAAGCTGAATACGGATTGAAAATTCGAAAAAAAACCTAAATTTAAATTGAAACAAAGCAAACGAAAAGTTTTTGAAAAGCGAAGCGGAAAAGGAGAAAATCCAAGGCAAACAACAAAAACAACAACAACGAAGTAAAAGGCCTTCAAAACGATAAAAGGTAAGTGAAATTGCAAATGGAACTTGATTGTAAAGAATACCGCGCATACGCAGCGTTTCAGGTGATTTTGAAACTAAAGTTTTGGCGAAAATATGTTTATTTAATTTCACTGGTTGTCTTTGCAAAGGGAAAGTGCTTGTAGACCTTTCTATAAAAACAGCTTGAGATTTTTTGTAAAAAATTACTCATGCGTAACAAATTGTTGGTTTTAAATTTAAGATATGGAGACTAAATACTTCTATTTTTTATAGGAACGTTTTATTCAATTTTATTTAAAATATGGATTTGTAGTTTATTTTATAGTTTATTAATTTTATAGTTTATGGTTTTGATTTGTTTTATAAAAAGAAAAGAAAAGTTGGTTTTGTCTTTGGCATTAAACATTACAAACACTTTAATAATTAATATAAAACGTTAACTTTTGTTGGACAAATAAACTTTTATCAAGTGCATAAATACCTTTTAATTGCCAATTACATTTTAAGCTGCTTGTGCTTTCGAAAAGCAAGTAAAAAATTATAATTTAATAGGAAATAAATACAGTTTCAATGAAAAAGACATTCGAAAGAGATAAAAATATAACAAGAAAAGAATAAATCCCTGAAGGGACTTAATGCTGAAATCTTTTAAACCGCAACCTTGGTTTTCACATTTTTTTAACGGCCCTTGAGTATTTTCCTTTTGCCTTTTGTTTGTCCGATGCTTTCTTAATGGTTTTCCTTGGGCTTTGTGTGCCATCATCGAACACACTGTTTACAATTCGATTTTGCATTCTTTTGCCATTCCCATTTCTCACTTACTTCTTTCCCAATTTTTTCGGAACTTGTCTTCCCATTAATTGTTCGTTGATGTTTGTTCTCTCATTCTCCAACTGGTTTTTCCCTTGGCCGCTTCCTGTGATTAAATGGAAATAGAGATTTTCTCGAGTAATGCGTTGTTTTTTTTTTCTTCCTTTTTTCTGTCTGTGTACTTTAAATTTTCATTCACTGCGTGGCGAATCAAAGTTGGCAACTGTGCGTATGATTAATATCTCAAAATATGCGCCAGATTGTTGAGCGAATTATCAAAAGAAAACGTTGTGCAGGGGAGAAAAGCGAAGGGGGCATACCTCATCCACTGGGCACAGGGGTTATTGGAAATGTTTTTTCCTTAATTATTGGCCAAACGGCATTAAATTTTCAAGTATTTACTAAAGCTTAACAAAACACAAACAGAGGCGAACACATTTTCCTCGATTTTCCTCGATTTTTCACTAAATAAATGTGTGTGTATCTTTGGCTTGTACATAAGATTATCGAGTACTGGAGGCATTTGGCAATCGGCAGCTGTTCGATCTGTATCTGTATCAATAAAATGCTGTCTCTCTCTTTCTTTCGATTTATTCTCTCTGTTTTTTCATTATTTACTTGTCCGGATTTCGCTAAATGAATTGATTATAAAGCCCATTTGGGGGTTGGCACATGACTACACACATATTTTTATGCACATATCTAAACAATTAGCAAACAGATTTTTTTTTACTTTATTCGGCGGAGCTTTTCTTGGTCCCTTTTTTTTGGTTTTTTTTTTGAGGTTTTTTTCCTTTTCTTTCAGTAAATTGAATTAACGCTAATTGTAATTGTGAATGTAAATGTAATGCGCGAACATCAAGCAAGATCTGAAAAACAAGCACATATGAACCTGGGCACACACATTAACACACATACATATGAGTATACAGAAAATCCGGACGGAATGAACATACGGACGGACAGCTAGACAGTTGGACGGACATGTAAACAGAGGCAAGCCAAAGGTAACAAATGGCTTTTCAAATAAATTAGCGGGCGGCAATTGTAAACAGAGACAGACGGAGAAAGAGCAGCATACATATAGAGAAAGAAAAGGAAAGAGAGATATACAGATAGAGTACAGGGAGAAAGAGAGGGCTTGAGAAGATTAGAAAAAGAGGGAAACACGCTGGACACGGCCAAATGGAGATGGAATTTGTGACCAGCGGGTTGCCCAATTAATTACTGCATTTCGCATGGCTAGAAACTGAATCGAAAATAGTTTTAATTGATATCATTCAAATATTGAATATTATTTTAAATTTGCATTTGCCATCGGTCTCTTTCATTAGTGGCGCATTATCATTCAAGTTAAGTAATTAATTTGGCATTTAATCGAAAAAGAGATTCAGCAACGATAAATACTGTTTACTATATACCTAAAATTCTTAATAGAATATTTATTGTTTTTCCACTGAAATGCTTATTTTTAGCAAATACGTTTTAAAGTGATATTTGTATTTAAAATCATAAATTGTTAATTGATTGAAGGAATTTGGCCTTAACATATTTATTTGTACTTAAAATTGAGCTATAAATCAGTAATTAAATGCTGGAATTTGGTAACGTATTTGTAATTATTTTATTTATAATTACTTGAATTGACATACTGGAGCAATTAAGCATACTTAATACATATACCTGGAGATTTATAATGAAGTTCTGCTTAGGATTTAATCAAGTTCTTTGAAAATTCATTTAATAAAGTCAAGAATTCGCTAAAGCATTTTAAATGCAAGCACAAAACAGTTTTAAACTTTAAAATGATAGCAAAAAGGCAGTTCTCATCGCGAAAGGGATATGGGTATCGAATATATGTGGGCAGTGGAGGGGGACTAATATTGCTTTGGCGACCCTCGTAAAAAGGGATTGTGGAAGGGGGATTGCCGATGGACGAGATTGTAGCAGCTTCAACCGGTTCTGAGCGGTTTTTGAAATTTTCTTTTTTGGAAACTATCCGCACCGCATGTAGTTCACCCAGGTATTTGCATTAAGCGTCCATCGACGGCGGGCAGCGTTCATTAATTATACAATTACAGCTTGCAGTGGGTATTTAGGGGGAGGGAGGGTTGGTTGAATGGGTGGGTGGTGCAATTTTGGGGTAGTCGATTTTTTTAAGGGAGGAAAGGGGGGTTTGGTTTTTCATAGACAGACCTTTTGCTGATGCACATTGCTTACGGGGGAGCACTCAGCTCATTCAACTGCAAAGCAATTCGTGGAAAACCCAACAGACTATGTCTGTGTCTGTGTCTGTGTGTGTGTGTGTGTGTATTGGTACTAGTGCATTAGTGTGTGTAAGGGCTCTTCTTCTTTTGTACTGTTTGCTGTTTGCTCAGCCCCGCGTTTGATATGCAAAATTCAGAATGTTTACCTTGAAATATGCCATGTCACTTTGCAAGCGATGCGAGTTGAATACTCGATGGAGCATAAGCCAGACAGAGAAGGAGCATCAGAGGGACAGAAAGAGAAAGAGAGACAGAGAGAGTGAGAGAGAGAGAGAGAAATATATAGAGTGAGAGAGAGAGGCAGTGACATTGCGAAATACTCGTGTACATTGTGCACATTATGCTCCATGACAGGTAAACTGCACAGGACTGCAAAAGGACCAACACTAAAAAAAACTCGAATTACATTTTAAATGCATCTATTCGTCATTGAACTAAATTTGCAATAATTTAAAGACATATTAAACAAATTTTTCTTCACAATTACAAAAATAATAAATCTATAATTCATTTTATAAAATTTGTGTATTGAGTTGAACTGTGGAACCTAAAATAAACAAAAATAAAGCTTGTGCACTTGGCAGTGAAATTACTTTTCTCTCAAATGGTTTAAATTATTGCTATAATTGGCGACGATGCTTTATTTCTTTCTCTGTAATGTGAAGTAAGCATGATAGGGAACGTTCATGAGCTTCAGTCGATTGAACAGCGGTTAATGAGAAAGAGAAAGGCGGGCCGGCAATCAGGAATTGTGAGGCGTGGCAGGTTGTAGGGCTTGCCCCAATGCCACATCGCCACTTTTGATGAGCTGCTCTACCCTGAAGTTTGCCTTACTGGGATGTTTGGAGGTCATGTCACTGGGAGTTGCTCACTCATTACCAGATATGGCCAGCAGTTTGTTACCCGGTTACCTGTTTTCTGTTTCCATTATTTTGTTTTCTGTTCTCTCCGCCATCTATTAACTGTCATTTAAGCACGCTTTAGCCAGATATCAGCTTTTGTGCTACTCATTTGCTATCGAAATTCCCCGGACTCTACTTGTAAACTATGGTTTTTACGAGCTCTGCGTTCGCATTCCATTGAGTGGATTCTTGGATGATGGTTTTAAGGTAGTCGTAAACTTCAAATTCTATATAATAAGTCATAAAACAAAGAGCTTGATAAGTTAGGGAAATATCAAGGTATGTTAAATTGACCGCCTTTTAAAAAAAATGTTCCTACAAAACTTAGCCTTTTGCATATTGTCTGCATATTGAATCTAAGTATTTTAAATACATTTTCGCATTGGTTCTATTTGTTAGTTGATAAGGAAACTTATTTTTGTTTGCCCATATATACATAGCTAATTCTGGCTGAGAACTCAATGTTGATTGGGTATACATGGACATAAACGCCTGCGACTCTTAGGGATTGCAACTATGGATATTTGCAAGTGCGGCAATCAAATACTCAGATGTCATACGTCCACTGGTATTCATCTTAGCCACACGCCATGCCCACATTCACCGCCCCCCGGCACTTAACCTTCGACCTGGCTGCAATCGCCGGACTGCAGGACGGCAGGCCAGACTCAGACAACATTCATTCGAAACGAACCTTCTCAATCCACATCCACCTGCCACTTCAGTACAGTTCAGTTCAGTTCAGTTCAACTCAACTCGGCTCAACTCCATTTCCGAACAACAACAACTTGTCTGGGACAAATTCAATATGGCAGCAGCATTTCCGGCTTCATGTTGCAACATGCAGCTGCTCTGCACTTTTGTCATTGCATTTTCCAGGACGACTCCCCCTTGGAAATTTCCTTGAAATTACTGCATGCAATTACATTTTCTGTTTATTTGCAGCTTCGTCTCAAACTTTTCGTTTATTTTCCTTGTCTGGAGAAACGTAATAGGCAAATGAGGCTGGAAAGTGGGTGCTGTAAAAAGAGGGTGGGAAAATACGGGCCAAAACGGGGCTGCGGAGGTGCGCGTTTTGTTAACCGCGAATACATTTTAATTAGCAGCTAAAATATTCAAACTGAAAATTGCCCTTTGCCTGGAGGGCAACAAAGCACACAGAACTCCCTATTCCGCCGCCTCTAAACACCCAAAACAAGCATACCTCAGGCCCCCCACCCCACCTCACCTTACCACCCACTTACCTGTGCTTGTGTTTGTTTTTGTGTGAGCACCCAGCCCCAAAAAGTTTGCCAGCCTCAGCAGCAACAGCTTTCATACACCTAGAAAAAACACAGGGGCTTGTAGCTACAAATTTACAATTTTATTCAAAAATGCAATTTAATGGCATATTTATAATGTCTATATATGTATATTGACCAATAATTGCCCAGAACTGATTTAAAACTGATTTGACTGATTCCTTTTTTCAAAAAACCTTTTTTTTACGTGTATTCCCCTTGAAAATGGCTATGAATTTAACAGTTCAGAGCGAGAGAGAAAGAGAGAAAGAAAGGCCGAGTTTTGGGCAACTTCTCTCTAAATACTTGTTAAAATATGTCAGCAAAAGTTGAAGGGACAGAACAGAAATTTTATATATATTCACTCGTGCATATATATGCAATAATAATTATCATAAACATCATTTTTAAAGACTGTCTGCAGCTTAAAGTTTATATTTTTTTTTTTTGGCCACTGGCAGCGAGGGAAATGAACAAAATGAAAAGAGATTGTGAAATTTTTAAGTCGTCGACTGCGGCTGCTCATGAATTTTAATTCGAAAGTCTTCAGATTGCGAAAACTTTGGACCTTTTACAGAAAGGTAATAAAAGTGGGAGGATCAAAAAAGCGTTCGAAACTCGGCAAATTCCGATGGCACAACTGCGGTGAAGTGGGCGCTGTCTTTCGGTGTCAAATATGCTAATTAATTTTATCTGCTGTGCAATGAATAAGTGACAACAATTACATGTAGCCCATTCATCCGCCTCAGCATATACAGCACATACAGCACATACACAGACGAACGAAAATGATATGGCAACAATGCCAGCGACAATCGACATTGAGCTCATAAAATATGATTAATTATACAGATGTGAGCAAAGAACACGTATAAATGAGATGACTGTAGGGCAGGGGTGACGGGAAAATGGGTAAAATGTTTTATGTGTGACTTAATCTGGCAAATCAAAAACGACGTTGCGTATACGTAATATTTTAAAAAGTTAAAGGGCTTAAGTAAAGAAGGGATTGTTGCAATACAAATAAATGCTATGCTGAAAATGTAATAAAATCATTGATAAGTGGCACCAGAAGCAATTCACATATTTATTGACTCTGTAATACGTATACGTTATATTCTAATTAGCTAAATGATTAAAAATTGCGTATACGAAGAAAACATCAAAAAATCTTCTCTATAACAATTTGAAAACTATTTAAAATCAACAACATGTAATAATTATTTAAACCTGTAACGCCTTTGTGAAACTTATTACTCGGTTAATATTCTTCCATTGACCGTGGAAAACGTTTGTAAAATGTATGTTGTTTTTTTTTTCATTTTTTGCAATGCTGAGATGGAATTTCCAAAAATTTGCTGCTTAACTTTGTGGTCGAAAAAACGGATTGCTCTTATGCCATGACATTAGCGCTGGTTAAAATTGCCAAAAACCAAAAAAGAAAAAAAAAAAATAAATGAAAAGGATAGCAGTAAAGTTTGCTACTGAAAAGGGTTTTTTTTAAGAGGACGGGCAGAAAGCAAAAGTTCCGACAACAAATAACCACAAGTGTATGCCACAGCTGGCCAAGCCGTTACTTCTTTTTTAGATTTTTTTTTTGGTTTTCCTTTCCAAGCCATAACGCACACCCTTTCCCCTCCATCCTGTTGATCGCCCCTTAGTCACCATTTTTTTGGAAGCTTTTTGTTGCTTCTGTTGGTTTTCTGTTTCTGCGGTAACAGTTGTCAAAATATGGTTAGGACATGAAGTGAATTGAATGCGAGCATATTTCATTCCCGTGGAATCCGGGGGAAAAGTGTGCAAATAAAAAAAAAACGTGTGTGTGGTGGACAAACGGGCGGAAAAGTCTAGAGTTTTCCTCACGAGGTTTTTTGCCTTATTGAATCAAACTTTCACTTGGCTGAAATTCTCTGTGTCTGCCATTTGGGAAGTTATTAAAGTGAAATTTTGTTGGGATTCAATAAACAAGAGTTTCCGTTTTGGGATATGAAATTTGGAAAGTTTAAGTTTCGAGTGAAATGAAATTCATACGTTCTAAAACAGCATAACTATGAAAATATGTCGAACAGATAAAGATAGATAAACGGTCACATATTCTTTAATTTTTGGTGGATTTAAGGGCCTCAATCCTCTTTGTTTGTAGTTCAGCTGATCCAGTAAACCAAATCTAAATCGTTTTACGAATCACACCAAAATAAAGAGAAAATTATTTTCATTGATTGGAATTGATGGGCAGCACGACGAGCTCTAGGATAGTTAAGGCGTATCCAAGGGAAATTTGCGACACACACTCAATCACAATCACAATCACAAACACCTTCACCCACTCACACACACACCAGTCCAATCACCCACATAAATACACACACACAGCAGTGCGATTCAATTTCCGTTGTCAGTTGCTGTCTTCATTTTGGCATTCGGTTTTGTTTTGACTGTGAAATCTTTTGTGGGCCAACTGTTGCCATGTGTATAGATTCTCACACTAAACACTCAGAAAAACTATGATTTTCAATGTTCAGGGTAAATTCATAAATTTATTTTTAAATTAAATGTGATATGACACAGATGCAAAAAGAAATAACTTTTTTACACATTATTAAAGAATAGATACATATTATTGGTGATTGATATTATTGACGTACCATGTAGATAACAATTTTATAGTATTTGACTTCAAATTATATTTTACTATTTTGTTTTTTTTTTTCATTTAAAATATTTGTCCAATTGTTACAAAGTAATAAGACATTTGGAAGTATAAAAATGTTAGTTAAAAATTGTGTTGTTTATTTACATGTAGATTTTACAAAAGCTGGTCCAAATGTGATTATAAGATTAGATTTTTTTCTGTGTATTTCGTGTGTGTGTGTGTGTATATGCAGTTCCCTTTATGCATGTGGTCCTTGGGCCACTTCGCAGCACCTCATCTTTCCATTCAGCATTCTCCTACCCACAATCACTTGCTATTTTCTTCAACGACGAACAATTCAATTTGCCGCCGAAGTCCTTTCGATAGATTTTCCCCCCGCAAACCCTTTTGTCGCACGTCGGCAAGGTGTCCTTTTTGGGTCCAAGTGCAGTTTTCCAATTCTGTTTAAGCCCTTCAAATCTCTGGCTTTGATTTGCCCTCGCTCGGCACTAAAATTATATTTCTGTTGTGTCTGGCATAGTTATATTTTCTACTCTTTCTCATTTTCATGCATTTTTTTCTTTTGCCATTGATTGCTGTAGTATTAGTTGTTGTTGTTTATTACCTGTGCATTTCCAAGTGTTTTGTTTATGGAGATTTTTTTTTTTGAGGGGGCTTCATTCTTATAATGCTGTAAATTATTCGCTGTCTGTCGATGGGCAAACTCATAAATAACAAATTTTAAGGCACGTGAGGCAAAGTGCGGAATCGAATGCTAGAAAATGGAGCTTGGGATTGCGGAAATAACGCACAAATGTCAAAGGAAATTTATTTTTCAATAGTTTGGTTTCTCTTTTATAAATTTGATTTGTGCTTTTCTTTACACTAATTGAGTAATAAGGAAATGTATTCCTATTCCGAAGATATATAAGAAAACCTTTAGATATAAGTTTTGAATAAATAGAGTATATTTTTAAAATTCAACGAATGCCCTTACACAATAATTTCCATTATGCGGGCCAATATTTTTCCAAATGCAATCAACATTGTTTTAACTTATTTTCCTATTCTTGCTGTTCCAAACGTATTAACGTCGATTTAATTATATTTATTCTTTTCATCTCTTGCGTGACCTGTTTTTCCCATTCCCCATTCCCCATTCCTTGCTGGCTTATAAATTTCCCCTTGTAATTTGGCCCTAAATGTCTGACTCGCTTTCAGCAATATTTACCCATCCCATTACGTTTCTCCTATTACCCGGGAGAATACAATTTCCAACGCAAACAGCAAATGCGAACAACAATTGTAATTGGGCATTAACATAAGCAGGCACCCGCAGAATGAGGACCTCAAACCACCCAAAAAACCCACATCCAGCCAGCAATTCCCAATGTTAAACATCAGCGATGAATCCTCCAGTGAAACGTGAACTTGTACTGGGAATCCAAACCCAAGCCCAAACCCAAACTCAAACTCAAACCATCCCATCCAGGGATCCGTATCAAAGCTCCCTCAGCTCCCATTTGAATGTTTCCATTAAAGGGCGTCAATTTATTGAATTTTAATTAATTTTATTGCCCGGCATTGTCGTAAAGCCCTTAATGATAGCATCGCTTGCCACCTCGACACAGTGGAGCCAGCGAAATGGAGGGTTTTATTTTATTACCCAGGTATTAGCCAAGCAATATACTCAAGGTTTAAGGTTCGAAGAGATTATTAAAAACAAAGAAACTGTAGATTGGCACTTCATTTAAGGCTTTCTGTAAACGTTTTTGTTTTTTTTTAATCAAAATTAATGTTTTTGCTAGGAAAATGAATTTTATATAGAATTTACTTGCTAAATAACTTGTTTAAAAATGGGTAACAGTAAGAACGTTCATACAAGTTTAAGGTACAGCGCTTAATATATTTTACTAAAACATATATATCAACGGTTTTGTAATCAAAAGCTTTATTAAAGATAATGGTCACACTTTACATTTTCTACATCTTGCAAGGTCACACTAAGCAGCTAATAACACGTTGATTTAAAAATCGAAAGCAAGCTTAAATCAGTTACTTTACGTTTTGGAAAGCCCATTTCATCTTCCTTAATAGCGAGACGATACTGTGTTTTAGTCGAATTTTATACAAATACTGAAATTATGGAAACTGCGTTTGACGGTCCAACATAAAAACAAATGTGCCAGGAGGGTCAGTGGGTGGGTCGTGGTGTTGGGCTGTTTTCTGACCCACCCTTTTAGGCAGATGTCAAGGCCAGAGCAATTGTAGACGCAGCTCATTATGCCAAGCAGATGCCACTTGGCATACATTTGGCATGGAGATGAATCTCTGACACTCTGCTGGCCCCAAAAACACTCGGGGTCAGGTGCAAGGTCCTTCCCCTGAAAGGGAAAGGGGTGGATAAATAGGTGGGTCAGTGGGTGGTGGTGAACTCAATTTGTTGGCTTTTGCGTGGCCAATTAACACGCAGCAATCAACAAACAAACGGCGAATAAAAGAAAACTTAATCTGTCCCAACAAAGTCAACCGTTATAAAAATGGCAGTTATAACCCAAAGGATCGGAGAAGTTGAGAAAAAAGCTATAACGTAGCATAAATAGCAACACGTCGCCGTTTTGCATGTCTAACGGTCATTCCAACGAGTCGCCGGCACTTCAATCACTTCATCATATTATGGCATCAAAGGCAATACACCCCCCTCCCAGCCCCGAAAAAGGGTCCTAGAATGGAGGCAAGAATACGCAAAATGGCAGCGGGAATGGTGGTGCCTCTGGGCATCCCAACGGCCAAGAAAAGAGCCCCCATGAATGGGCCCCTTTTATTGCATTGCCAACATGAAAATAACGAATAAAAATTGAGTGGATTGCCCAAGGACTTGGGAGGAGGAGGATGAGGAGGAGGAAGGCCCTGTGGCAGGGGGGTTAACGAGGTGAGGCAGTTGAAAGCGGGTTAAGAGACAAGGGCCTGGGATAAAGCCAAGGTGGTTGGGAAATGGCCACCACAAATCCACCGCCATCTAACTCCAGTAATTGAGGAGCCTACGGATAGCGGATTAGAGCAAAATCCTTAGGATGAGATGCAAACAGTTGGATTTAGATAGAGATGGATGGAAGGATGGATGAGTGGATGGATCTCACAGTAGGAGGTGAAAAATAAATACTAGCCAAGTGTTAAGGGTAATGCCCAAGGCAAATAGGTTGGGCATTATTTGGATGGGCTGAATAAAGAAGCTTAATGGGAGAAACTCAAAACAAAGAAGGAAAAGGCTATTAAATAAAAGAGAAAGATACATAAACCTTAAACTGGGAATTATCCTTTGTTTCTGCCGAAAAGGAACAGGAGCTGTCTGAAAAGGTTCTTTATTTGAGCTACAGTTTAATTGAAGGTTGAAAAATATTTAAATTTTTATTAAAAGCTAATGTAAAAGCTTTTGATTTCATTAATTAGTAAATTATCAAAAATTATTAAAATAAAAAAAAACATGTAGCAGTAAATTTCTTTTGTGATATGGCATGCAAAGTCAAGTTGGTTTTCCCTTTGACACACCTCAACTTAATATCTTTTCCATCAATCAATTTGTTTCGTCCCGGAGTCTTTTTATCAGTTTATTTTCCACAAATTATATGCAGTTCATTGCATCATTGCCATCCCATGTCCCTTTGAATTGAGACCCAGTTTCTGTTTTTCTTTTTTTTTAGTGCCAAGTCCCTGGGAAAATTGCATTTGTCGTCGGCCATTGCAAACAGTTTCATCCCGCCTTTCGTTTTGGCTGTGTCGTGCGTCCAAGAATGCCATGGACTTCCGGCATTTGGCACTCGTTTCTAGACTTGCATCAACTTCCGCTCCATTCCGTTCCGTTCCGGACACGTCCCACCACCCACATTCTACTTTCTACCCCCCTTTTAGGGCACTTTTATTCCACCTCTCACTTCGCAGTGGACATGCCGGCAATTTACGCGAATTTCCGCTTGACGGAAATGCACAAAGTGAAAGCAGTCAAGGCAGGCGAAAGGAAAAAGCAAAACAACGACAACTTGAGCCTGTCATCACATGGGCAACAGTTGTTTGCCGTTTCTCCCCTTTCACCTTTCACCTTTCTCCTGGCCAGCTTGCCAATCGGTTTATTCTATTAGTTTCACTCGGGCAATCGGGGCCATATCGATAAGGTAAATTGAGTCTGTCGCTGCACTCTCTCAATGGGAATGACTGAACAGTCGTGATGTAGTGGAAATCCTTGAGGGATTGCAGCCGAAAATAGAATCGAAATAGTTCAATTTGCAGTAAATCGGAAAACATACATCTCTCTGGCTTTGGTGTTGATTAGTTTATTGGCGAATGCTAGTGGATTTGTTCTAGTTTGCGTTTTAGCATAAGAAATCCCCCTGGTAATCTTAAAACTTTTATTAAAATACAAAGTTTTTAAATGTTAGTTAATTGTTTAAACACATAATCCACAAATCCATAATAAAACATATTATGCAAAGGAAGTCAACAAAAATGGAATCAAAATCCAATAAATGATAAGAATTACAAAATATAGTTATCTAGCATATAGCTGTTTTAATAGCCATGAATTAATTTAATGTTCTTAAATACAGATTTAATCTTTATTCATAATCCTGAGGTCAAAGTCGATTCTAGTTTCGCAAGACTCAAAGAGGGCTTAATACCTTTGATAACTTTTCCGACTGATGGACTTATCGCCCATCAACAGAGGCGAATCAAAACTCCAATTGAATGGAGAATCATGCATAAGAGGCAATCAATTATTTGCACATTATGCCATAAGTACATGTACGTATGTACATGTATGCCGTTGGTGGTAAACGCCTTTTGTGTGTCGAGTTGACCGCTTATTAGCGTTCAGCTAAGAAGTATGCTACGCAAATTGGCCAAGTGGCGCCGCACGTGAGGTCAAAGCCAGGTGAATTGGATGGTGGATGGTCAAAATAGCCCGAAAAGTCGAGTGGGGTTGTTCAAATTGTTCGCGGCTAATGAGAGAGTGTTGCAAACCTACTCCAAAGAACCCGTAAAAATAAAGCCACTGAAGGGAAACAAAACTATCCAAAAGTAATCCGCTGAAGTAGTTTCTCCGTTTCCGCCCTTTTCCCCCCTTCTTCCCCCCCACCCACAAAAAGGGGAGGTTGAAAAAGGGAAAGAACTGCCAAGATTAGTTTCACAGCTTACAGCAATTTGTTGTGAGTACAACAGCAGCAACAAAAAGTTGCTCATATTGCGCTAAGAAGAGTACACAGAAAAAAATTATATAAAAATGTATTCTTTCTACAAAAGAAATCTGGAAGTAGAACAATCCAATCTAAAATGTAAAAATCCAATTTTTAATACCCAATAATCGAAAATTAAACAACAAACAATTTTAGATATACCACTAAAAAATCCATCAGAGTAATAGAAAAAAAGAATACAAAAAAATATATACCTGTAGTTTTTTCCTTAAAAGTTTAACTTATAAATATATTTTACAGTTGCCACAAATAAAAACCTAAATAAAGTATTAAGCACCTTGAGTTGTAATCAAAATTCCATTGTTTCTGTCTCCTTGAAATTGGGGATGTCGAGTGCAAGTATTACTATCATACTAAGAATTTGTGGTTTTCATTACAAAATACTTGCATTTTTTTCAAGCACACATAATTTTTTTCTCAAGCAAGCAGAAGAGTAGAACCGAAGCTAAAGCCGAAAGCCAAAAGCAGCAAACGTCGTCGTCAACATTTGGCTTAGCTGAGTTTCTGTCGCAGCGGGGGGCGTGGCAGGAAGGTGGAGAGGGGAGAGGGGAAAGGGGGCCTGAGAACTACTGTAACAGTAATACTTTAAGCCTTTACGCAGACTACAACCAGCAGGAGAGTTTCGTTCTGGGTAACGCGACCACAGTGGCAACCGCAAAATGCAATGATCACCCCGGCACAGTGGTTCAAAGTTCATTACTAAGTGAAGTGTACTAAGTTAAATCTTAACCTAAAATAAATATGGGAAACGGTTCTTAGTTATTTTTCTATTTTGTATATAATTGATATTGATTTTTAAATGCAAGTTTGTTCATATTGTTTCAACTTTAAACGTTGGGAACAAATTAAGTTAAATCTTTAAATAGTTTTTCCTGGTATTTTGCTTATTTCATTCACTGTGCCATATGGACTAGTGCTGTTTTCAGTTGCTGCTGTTCTATTTTTATGCGACGTTGGCTAAACACTAAAAGTAGGCAAACAAACAGTGAGCCAGGGGCGGCCAACAAGGGGGTCCATGAAATCACCGAGGGGGGATTAAGGGGGTTAGAAGGCAAGGGAGCAACCGCAACAAAAACAGAAGCAACAAGGACATGGCATAAAAAGGATTTACCAAACTGAAACCGAAACTGAAACTCAACTGTGCGGCGTCTTAGCAACTTTGTTGCGCGTGCGACGGGCAGAAAATTCTGGCATACATCTGTTCGGATATGCTGCTACATGTGTTTGTTTCAAAGAGGGGTGGTTGATGGAGGGATAAATGGAGATTGCGGGAAGGGGGGGATAAAAAGAAGAAAGCACCTGCTGCCCGAGAACGTTCCCCAGTTTTCCCGTTTCGTTTTGGCCACTTGCCGTGTGCACTAATCACATTTGGGGGCCATTCGCACAATTCCGACTTCGGACTCGGTCTCGCTGTCTGCCTCTTGTTTTTCCACTCCATAGTCCACTTTCTTTTTGTCTCCCCACACTTGGAAAAATATTATCTTAAATACCAGATTAAATAAAGATTTGATTTTAATATCACCGTTTCATTTTCATGCAGGCTACAAATATTAATAGTTTCATTATTCTTAAGAGAATAAACTTGAATCTTATGTTTTTGACTTATGGATGCTTTGTAAGAAAAAGAATTTCACACCGATCTAATAGCTTTACCAGTGATTCAATAATATATATATATATTGATTGAAAAGGACTTAGAAAATAAGTTAGAAACTCATGTTCCTCACAACGCAAATAAATCACGATCATGATAACAACTTGCTTATAAAACTACAATTAGTAATAATTTGTCTTTAAGATATATGATTAGTTTTTGAATAAATGTAATATAAGTAAACGGCAAAGTTAGTTTTTCGCTCAGTGCTGGCCGACCCGCATAGTTTCAGCAACTTGTTAGACATGCGCTTCCGCTTACGTTGTTTCCGCTTCCGTTTCCCGCTGCCTGCCGCAGTTGCCACTTCATTTTTTCCTGCCCAGTTCTTGTTGCTTCTCCGCCAGCGACTCCTACTCCTACTCCTCCTTCTCCCTTTACTGGGCAGGATTTATGCGTGTCAGATTTTCATGGACACGCTGGCTAAAGAAAAAGGGGTGGGGAGGTGGGACGTGGGGGGCGGGTTGGTGAAAAAAGGGGCATCCCAGCAGCCACATGTGCGCCATAATTCAAACTTAACGGTGCTGCCAGAGTCGAGTGACTTGCAGCACCTGTGCTCGCAGATCGGTTGGGGATTAGAGCCCGGCCAGAAGATGATTCCGGGCCAAATATGTTGCCACGATTTATTCTTTTCCCTTGGCCAGCGGTGCGGCAATGGGCATAATTTGCTTAAATATTCATCTCTTGGGAGGACTTCAACGGCGTTCGGAGATTAAATTTACTTACGCTAATCATAATGCACTGCTTGCACATTGGGGAACTGCTTACGGCAAGCAGTTTTCGGTGCTTGACCGACATATACATTGTATTTAAGAAAAACAAGTGGCCAAGAAATTGGTAAAATATTTAATACAAATTATTATAGTTTTGGGAAAAATAGTAGTCATGAAGGTCACCTGCCAGCAAAACATAATAACAATGGTTAAGGGTCACCCCACTGTTAGATAATTACAATACAAACATTTAAAGTTATACCATTTTCGATTTTCAACTGGTTAAGTCATGGTCGCACAAGTGCAGATTTTGGGTAACCATTTTTCTGAAATTTCACGTGGCTTATAAAAATGTTTTTCTTTTTTTTCGCTTAAGTAGGTATTAATTAAATATAACAAAAAGAATTTCGCAACGTTTTAAGCTTATTAGTCGTTTCGCCCCTGCGATTTTTCACATACTTTTGGACGCCACTTGAAAGGGGTTTATGTTTGCGTTATTATGAGTTTGCATACCCAAAATTCTTGGGAAGCGGAAAAGAATGTCTGTGTGTTTAAGAAAATTGTGAAATAAAATCCAGTTTGAATTCCGCTTGGTAAGCGCTGCAAAGCGCGCAACTTTTGTCCGTGCTACCGAATTAAACCCGACCGTTAAAAATTAAATAGCAAGAAGAAAGAAAAAATTAAATGCAAGGCGACTTACGGCGACAATTAAAATCAAAAAAGGAAAACAACAAAAATCTTTTGATTAAGTGCTGTCTGTCGCCGTCATGGGGCGCTGCAGAGGCGGGGCGGGAAGAGGGCGTGGCGGGCGTTCTCTATGGGCGTGGCCAGACAAAGGGCGACGGCAATTAATTTATGAGGCCCACTCAACGCATACAAACACCCAGGCATATTAATTAATTACTGTGATTTCTTTTATTGCGTTTGCTTTTTTTTTGCTCTCGCCATTTTTTTCCACTTTTCCTGTCCCGCCCCCAATGCTCCTCCTCCCTAAACCGCCACGCCCCCTTTTCCATCATCCGTTGATTTATGACAGTCGACTGCGCTGCTCTCAGCGTATTTACAGCTTATTACAAAACGGTAACAATAACAACAAGGTGCGGGGGTGGTTGGAAAAGGGGGTTGTGAGGGACCGAGAACGGGGGCAAATGGGCGGAAATTGTGGGTCAGCTGGCTGCGAATTTTTCCCGCGGAGGTCGCGGATACATTTTCCCCCGTTGTCATTGCCGTTGTGTTTTGCTTTTGAGTACGCGACAATCACAGATCGGTTGGGTAACTTAATTTCGTTGTAGTATTAGTAGTATTTACTTATTGATTAATGTAATTGTTTAAGATAATTACAATATTTAAAATTTTAATTTGACTTTATTTTTATAATCAAATATAAATAAATTGAAAATCTATAAAATATGTATATTATATATAAAATAACTTGTGTATTATTTCTATCAATATATTTTCCAAAAGATTAAGATTCATATTTACTATCGATAGGACTCAATAAATAAAACATAAAATATTCATATCGTTCTTAAGTTAACGTTTTGCCGATATAAGAGGTATCTTTTGGTCTCGAAACTGTGAAAATGTAGCTCCCAACTTGTTTCTTTTTGTTCATCTGCCTTGCTATTTTTCCGACAATGCGCTTTGTGTGCACGTGGCGCGCCTTCGAGTGTCCATTGTCCTGCCAGCCGCCCACTTTCACCCTCTTTTCCCCCACTTTTCCCCTACTTTCGCCCACTTTCTCATCCGCCCACTCTCTGCTTTTCCTCATCGCTTTTCTCTGGGGCCAATTGTCAACTGGCCAAGAACAACAAGCGAGTTGGCGAGAAGAATGGGCACGAGAGCAGTAACAACAATCAGTTAAGTTATCCTAAATAAACACATTTTCCAAGCACGCAGCGCCAGCATTTTCCACCTCCCCCTCCTGCCCCCCCCTCGGAAAACTGAAAGGAAAATTTGCTTTTGGTCTTTGCACTAAGCAAACTGTTGCGTCGTTGGCCAAGACCGAAAAACCAAGGCTAAGACGTTGTTGTCCAGGTTTCAAATTAAACTCGAAAGAAAAACAAATTAGGCAAACGCCGGACACAAAGCATTCGTCTGATGTTTACCCACTGGGAAAAATTGCAAAAATGGGAAAATGGGAAAAAGCAAAAGCTTGGAGTGGGAGAGAATTAAAAGATGTCCCCAGAATGGTAATTGCTGGCCGCTCTAGAAGAAAACTCTCTGGACTTTCTACATAATGGACTGGACGGCAGAGGGGTTTGACTTATGTCCTGGCATTTACATGGATTCCCAGACAAATTTCCACTCATTTTTCGCCACATAAAGGGTGCTTCCACTTCTATTTGCCGCCCATCAATCATGGTCAGAGTTTGTTTTCTCTTTTTAACCCTGCACTTGGGACTTTGTACTTGAGCCACTTTGCAATCAATCGATCCATCGATCGGTGGGTGCAATCAAAAGCAAACAGTCTTTAAAGAGGTGAAAGTGGAGAAATGTGGCGGCAGGTAGCTTAACGCCAGAACCGGAATGCGATTGAGAAGTGGCAGCGATTTTGTGTGATTTGCATATTTTATAAACACTCTGGCTCATTGCGCTCTTTAGCCAAGTTATTGCAGTGCGTCAAGTGCAGTTATCTCTCGAATATTTATTGTATGCATCAGTAGTACAGTGCGTTTTATAAATAAATATCTAAAAGTCTGAATCAACTGCTTTGAATTTCTAATCAATTTAATTGAATGCTTCAAACAATTGTTTGTTGCTTTTTAAATTATAGAAATTTAAACTCCTAAAATATTTGTTTAAATATTTTTCAAGATTTTTTATTCCAAATGCCAAGTTTTATAACAATCGATTTCAAATTTTGGTGCAACAATCGATTTAGTTGGTTATTTTATAAAAATGTATCTTGAACCACATAGATACCTTAAAGTTAAAAATTTTGTAGCTTTGAACACAACGGTATTGCCTTGAAACGCACTTCTCTATTGCATACTGCTGCTATATGTAGGTCATCATAATGTTTTAAGTTTGGTTGAAACGCTTGGAAAAACCTGGCAATGTGCAATGCGTATGCAAATGAACATATCTGTGGGCAGATATGAACGTATGAACTCATATATAAAACACACCCTGAGCTAAACAAAAAAAAAAATGTTTACACTTGAAATAAAACTTTTTGGAGATGTGACCACTTTAAAATATGTTGAAAAACTTTTACAAAAGATTAAAGGTTTAAGTGGTGAAAACTTTAAGAGTCTTGCTTTTGTCTAACTTTGGTAAAAGTTGGCGTCATGGGAATTTTTTTCCTATGAATTTCCCAGTTCTAAATCTGCATAGTTTAGATTGTAGAATCAACTGTGGCTAATGACAATGGTTTTGGAAGAAATCGCCTTGAAGAGAAGTATTATAATTCACTGGAGGTTTCTCATTCCAGTGAACCCTTCTCGAGCTCCGCCCATGTCCCATGCTCATGTATGTAAGGATATGCATTATATATGCAAAAAGGCCGACGGCGTCATCGTCTGTGCGGTCCACTGTCCCTGTCCCATTGCCCACTGTCCCTTTGCCTTGTCCATCAGATGGAAAAAGGTTCCCCTTACGGTACGGGGGAGCGTGAGGGTTCAGGGGCGGATGAAAGGGGGGCGGTGGTGCTCTCGCACAGCCCATTTCATTTTTAATAGTTTCAGTCGACGGACGTCGGCGGCGGCATTTCATTTCATTTGCCGTTTGTTTACTTTGCAAACTGGGTCTCGTCTCGTCTTGCCTGCGTCGCCCCCTTTTTTTCGCCCCGATTTTTTCTCCGCCGCCCGTGTCTTACGTTTTCCGCAAATCAAACAGAAAACGCAGCCAAAAAAGAAACGAAAAAAAAGGCAACCAAACAGAAAAGTATGAAATTTGCTTTTTTTGTTTTGGATTTTTTTCTCACGTTTTTTTTTTTGGTTTTTCTTTAACATTTATTGTTGATTTATGCGCCGCAACGTTCACTTTAAAACCAGTCACGTTTTTGATGAACTTTACCTTTTTGGAAACAATTTTCTCTGGCTGGGAATAGGGCAGCCCAATTATTTTTCACATGGAAATCGCCAGCTCGGTTAAATACGAAACTGCGGTGCGGAAAAAAAGAGAACCCAAAAAATACCAAATAAAAATATGAAATGATTTTTTATAAAAATTAAATAGCATATTCCATATAAAGTTAGTACACCATATCTTATAGGAAATTTTACAGTTTAAAGTGCTCGTCTTAATGTACATTGGAGCACTGTATGTATGTGTGGAAAACTCACTGCGGTTTTGTTTACAGTTCGCTCAAGGCGTTAACCCAAAAATAAAAGGAAGACTTTAAAGATGACAGTGCTAAAAAAATAAAACAAATTTCGATGTCTACTCGTAAACAAACAGCGGCGGCAAAGGTGACAAGTACAGGAAAATGCGAAAATACAAAAAAAAAGAGAAAAGAGAAAAATTTTAAGAAAAGCATCAGGCATCGCTACATCTTTAAAGCTGATAAAGTTGATAAGTTCTCGCCGTCATCGTTAAGTCAGTGGAATGATGTCACACGAGGCGATGTGGCGTAAAATAAACAAATGACAAGCGCCCACACACATCGAACACCAGACACACACACTTATAGTACTGGGGCAGACAGAAGATTTTCCCAAAGGCTGCAAAACTTATGGAGGAGAATAGGAAAATAGCACATACACAAGGTCTTAGGAATTAAATGAAGCATATGGATATGGAATATCCTGCACCCTTCGCTGTGCTTCTCACGCTTCACAGCCAAGCTTCTCAACAGAAACTTAACAACTATTATCGACTGCCATTTACCATGTGAGTAGGGTTAATTTGTGTAACAATAAAACACGTTTTTGGAAATTGTCTTCGACGAAACGGTTAAAATGAATTGATAAATGCGACATTTAAATGAAAATTCTGTTAAATTTTCATAGATTATTATTTAAAACAAAGACCAGAGAGTCTCAAAACAAAGTTTAATTGCGCTGCTCATCATAATTCGGTATTGGAACATCCAAAATCAAAAAAGTGAAAGTGCTTCAAATCGATAATCAATTGACCCAGGTATAGCTGTGTCCAGTTTTTCGAAATTTAATTTTAACAATTTTCGGTAACACTCAAAAGATAAAAAACAATTTTAAGAGAAAAATTGAATCTTATGAATAGAATTGTTAGTCACTACACCCCCTATAATTAAAATATTTTTCTTTGTGCTTGCTTAACGTAAATTTGGTTTATTTTTTGTATTTTTATGGTGTTTTATTTAAGTGGTTGGTGAAATTTAAAGTTGTTTAAGCACTAATCGTGATCGTGTTTACTCTGCTTATAATCGTGGTGATGATGTCGACATTTCTTCTATTTTGCTTCCTCTGCTTGTTTCCCCTTTAGTTTAATCAAATGCTAATGCCAGTTTAATTATTTGTAGAAAAACAAAACAAACTGTGCCGCAATTGTAAAAATGGAAGCATTATCATATATGTAGTTATTTTGTATTTAAGAAAAAACCGACTGTTCCATTGAACGAACTGTTTTGAACTAAATATTAGATCCAACGAAATTCGAATCAAGGACGTAACAATAATCTGAACACCTACCTTGCAATTAAATCAAGCTTTAAGCGCATACAAAGTATCTTTGAGAACCTCGAAGGATTAGAAAGTCACACATTTGTCGCCTGCTGCACTTGCAAGACTGCGTGCGATTGTGTGCGATAATCCATTCATATTTTATGTCCATCGTATGCCATAAAATCAAAGTAAAAGCCGAGTTCCCCTCTAGCCAAATCCAAAGCCAAAGATGGTGCCATGTGGCCATATATATAGTTCTCCTTATAGCCGTATAGATATAGAAATAGACCAGACCAAACCAGACCAGACCTCGGGCTTAAGCCAAGCATGCACATACAGTGCATTTATATATAGTCATAGTCATAGTCATAGTCTGGTGGCTGTAAAACAGGATTTGCATAGCATCCCGGACAGATTTGCATGCAGATGGCGATGGCGATGACGATGGCGGCAGTAAGTTTGACATTGTTGCTCATTGCGACCAACGAGCTGCATCTAATGCAAATGCACAAATGCGATTTACGAGAGATATTTATGGGGAGGGGGAATTGCGAAGGGATTGCAAAGGGGGTGATGGCTGAAGGTTTTGTAGTCATATCCAGTGATATCCAAACATATAGCGCCTTGTTTTTGCCCTCACACTCGAACACGCATAACTCGTATGGCAGAACAACCCCACCATGTCATCCATCATTCGGCCTGTCTGTCAGTTGGCCCATTAACGCCCCGGGAACGGGACCCTCGATCCGGGCCAGAATACTATAACCTGGCCCACGGTCATGTGATATGGCTTAGTTCAACATTTGTCTCCTGCCTTTTTGTCTGCCTGCCTGCCAGCCCCTCTATCCTGGAAATTCAATGAAAAAATATTTGATTAATTGTCCCGAAATGGGACATGTTTACTTAGTTCTTGGTTTCGTTTACCAATGGCTTACGCACTGAAAGGACTGGATTAACACTTGATAAACATTCGAACAGTCAAATTGAGTGCAGGGAAATACTGTGATTAGGCTTGTCACAAACAAGTCGCAACCTCAAGGCTTTGTTACATCGAAAATTATTGGGTATTTTAAAAATTGTTTATAAAATCGATCATATATCTCAAATTACGTTGACTAGACTACATTTTGACATTGTGTTTTTTGCTTTTATCTTTTCAGGGTCTATTTCTTTTCTTGAGCTTGACAAATGTAAGTATATTGGTTAATTTATTACAAATTTATAAATAATGTGCAAATCATAATAACTTTTGACATGACATGCAAGTTAAGTTAAGTTAATTTCAAAAATGTAAAATGTACTTTTTTTTAATTGGTTAAAGAAAAGCTTAGTAAGAAGTGCGGGTGCAAAGTGCTGATTCAAATTACATTTTCTAAATTGCTTCTGTTGAAAGGCTTTACAAAGCGACTCTGTAGAATGGCTTAGGTGAATAAGATGAGAAGCGCGGAGAAGGGCACTGAGAAGGGAGCGCAGATGAGTCAACCTTAAGATGATAATCTCTACGAGAAGCGCCGTGGCCGGGCGATCAACATAGTCTGCAGTTTTAAAGCAAACTAACCGAAATGATTCCTACCCCCTCCCCCCGTTTGCTTCCAGTTCTCTCTTATCTGGCAAAGTATTCGATTTAAATATTTTATTGGGGAAAGTTTCCCTCTCGCTCTCGCTTTTCGCTGGGCTGGTAGTTTTTGCAACCTTATATTCGGGGCTACCTGCTACATCACTTCACCGCCCCCCAGAGAGACTGTTGCATTATTCATTAGGCAGGAGGTTGGAGGTTGGAGCTTGGAGCTTGGAGGAGAGCTGGGCGAAACAACATGGCCCTGGCCCGACTAACAACATCCGGGTGGGGTGGGGGAAATCGGGATGGTTGGCCAGCGGAAATTGCAAGCATGGCCAAATAATGACTCACACAGACGATACTGGGTGGTATGATTTTTTTTTTGTTCTTTTTACTTTTGGAGTGAGGTGGCCAAATCAGCGCACTTGTCAAACATGTTGATGGACACTTGAAAGGCGACGACGAAGAAGAATCGGAAATATAAAAAAGCAGCTAAAGCCACTGGCCAAATTGCTTTTAAAAGTCCGCTTTTCCTGCTATTTTCTTTTCTTTTCGTTTCGGTTTCTTATGACGCTTTGTTAAATGCCTTAAAATAGTTTTGAAAGAGAAATGTATATGTGTGAGCTCGTGTG
The DNA here is from genome assembly GCF_018152505.1 of Drosophila elegans. NCBI lineage: Eukaryota > Metazoa > Arthropoda > Insecta > Diptera > Drosophilidae > Drosophila > Drosophila elegans. Next base: position 6,517,783 of record NW_024545513.1, on the reverse strand, counting down.
TGAGTCATAAAAGCGCTAGCGATTTGAAATATGTTTAGCGTGCCTTCCGCCGTGGAGAAACATGTTCATAATTGTCGGGGTGGCATATCGCGCATACGCCATGTGTGCCACTTGGCGATGGTGAAGGAGGACAGTAGTCAGCCGATTTGGCGCCGTCTACTGTCAACGCAGTCAAGTTCCATTTCCTCCGCCACTTTCAAGTGGCGCACATCCACTCAGTATGGCACACATGCCATACCATATCAATTCCTGGCCGTATCTGGCGATATTTACCGCTGGCTATGCACACAAATGATTTATTTATTTATTTGCTTATTGCCAAATTCCAAAATGACGCAGCTGCCACGATATCGTACTTCGTACCAGTGCCCACAATATAGAGTCCCCTTTTCCCTATTTCCCCCCACCGCCCACATGGATCTATTTTCCGACTGACGGGGGAAATGCAGAATTTGCGGGAAAATATGTGTATAAAAAACAATGCCGACGTCAAAAGCAACAGCAGCAGTAGATTTCCCGCCAAAAAAACTTGATTGAGCGGCGAATAGAACATCAATTTAATGGCTTTTCACGGGGGTTATTTTTAGGGACCATGTGAACTTAACCTTTTGGCTGGGTTTCAATGTGCAGCTATCAGTGACACATGCAAGTTTATCACTTTCCTTTCAGTTGAGCAAGTTGTAACATTTCTTTCCTTTCTGTTGAATATTTTACTCAAGGGTTACTTGTAAATTAATGTTTTTTTTAATAAGGCATTAATTGTTAATGGGATACTTATACAATAAAATCTGTTCATACAAAGTACAGAGTAACAAGATCACCTGCCATTTGTAATCCCTTTGAACCTATTGATTTGCAGTAGGTTGTAATTAAAATGCCATATCTGAGCAGTACAGATTTATAGCTTTTTCCCATGCATATATCATTCGCACAATTGGATTCAAAGGCCACCTCCCTGCCGACCGAAACCGAAACCCCTAGACAATTACGGAATCTCTATTTGACAGACCGAGGAATGAACTCGAAGTTCTGAGTTTTGGGGAAATTGCCTCATTTCCCAGTGTTTGCCGGGAAAGTTTTCCTTTGCCCAGCCTTTGCGTTTGTCATTAATTACAAGCCGAGCCAGAAGCTCGCCAGTTTTGGTAGATCATTAGTCCACTTGCTAATGGCCCGCAAAACAAAGGAAATTTTCTTTTCTTCCTGTCGATAGCTGCTTCTCTCTCCCTCTCTCTCTCTCTCTCTCTCTCCCTCTCTCTCTATCTCTTTCACTCTCTCTCACTCACTCACTTCGCTCTCATTGTCTTGTGCACTTAATTATGAAATTATGTCTTTTGTCCTTTAATTGCTGTTTGCCGCAAAATGCGTTTTCACAGATTTTCTTCAACAAATTAATTTCGGTTCCTATTTGAATACCCGGCATTTGTTGAAAACAAGAGTATATTGAATTTCTAATGAAATGCATACAAATTTTTAAATAAAAATAAATCCACTTATTAAATTAAAATCAAATAAAATTAAAAAAATCCTTATACCAACTGTGATTTGTGTTATTGTCCCTTTAATTCTGATCTTTAGAATGCTGGTTCTAGAAATATTACAATAAAATTCTGTTTGGTAATCAACTTATTTACCGGGTATCTGAAAGTCTTTATTGCTTTCTTTTTATTGATTCAGTTGCCAAAATTTGGGGGCTTGTAGGATTGTAGGTGCGGTGGAAAATGGAAACACATGTTGCTAGCGAAAAATGTTTGAGTTGGGTGTATTTGTAGGGTTCTCTTGGTATCTAGAATTCTTAGGGGAGGGGGGATGTGCGTGGGTGTTGTGGGGTGTTCTAGAGCCGCCCCGTAGACAAAGTCCTCTGACTTTGGCGCAACAGCTGGTAACTGTAATTTGGCAACGCCAACTGCCACGCCCACACGCGTTCCGCCCTCTAATTGGGTTTTCGGTTGCCCGTTTCTACATCTTCAACAGAAACTGGCAAATGAAATTTACATTTTTGACTTCATTTAACTTGGCAATTTCGGCAGAATGCTCCCGCTGCAGCATGCTTGTGTGTGCGTGTGTGTGGCACGCTGACATATGCCAATTGACTTGCCACTTGGTAATTTAATATGTATGCTCTTAGCATTCCCAGCTTTCTTGGCTTTCAATGCTGGTAAAATCAAAACCCCCCCCCATCGTTGAATTTCATCCCAATATTTTAGCCCCGGCAGCTGCCAAGGACGCCAATGCCAAAGCCAAAGGCAAAGGCAAACCCAAAGCCATTGTTCATTCATTCTTGTCACAAAACTCGGCGGCAGATTGTTCAGAGGGAGCGATGAGGTGATGGGGGGTAAATCAAAATGAACATTTCACTTGGTCAAGTCCGGTGCGCGGAGGAGCCATTGTCCAATGGCCCTATGCAACTTTAATTGAATTGCACGCTAAGCCGGAGGGCATGAAGCACATGGACATGGACATGGGCAAGGGCATGCTCGTCCACTGCGACAAATTGGCCTCCAAAATGTATGACCTTATTAACACAACTTTCAGCGGAATTTTGAATGGTTTAATTATCTGGAATCCTTGATCCCTCTGATTCTTCTTGGTTGGATTTTATTTATTGGTTTCAAAATATATAAATTGAGTTTCGTTTTCCAAATATTTTCCAATGTTATTGTACGCTTACTTTCTTCATAAAATACAATTTCACCTATGTATTTAATAAGTTGACAGCTAGTTTGTGTCTTTTTGAGGCCAGAAGCTTCTGGTGAACAAAATGCACATTTATAGTAATGCTCTTATATACTTACATTTTTTAAAAGCTTACATTATTTCATAAGTCTTTTCATTGTGAAAGTGCTTTTTGTGACTCTATAGTCCCCACTTGGCTTATCAATAAATTACGTTATCAGAATTCACATAAAGAAAAACGCTTGACGTTTTCAAGCCCTGACTTAAAATTTTGCAAGTGTGGTCTGAGGACAAGTTCGATTTGTTGACAGGTCGAGGCGAAGAAATTTTCATTAGATTTATTGATTGCCCAACACGACGGAGTGTGGGCGTAATGGTAAATCGCCTCAAGTGGCAGAACATTTGGCCAAAAATTAAATTGCCTTGTCGTTTTGTGGGATTTTGAGGTTTTGCTACGACCAGTTGGTGTTTTTTTTTTCGGCCTGCGCGCTGACGTTTTTTGCACCCATTTTGGTTGGCTGTAATTAGCATTCAAATAATGTCGTTATAATGCTGATTCATTAAATATGCATTGCTGACCATTTTGCTGCATTAGCCAGCGAATTGCACATTAGATGCCAATTAAATTCTGATTTATTGCCAAGACCCAGGCGAAGTGTGATAGGCAAAAGGTGGGCTGGTCATGCTCAACAGTTTTGTCAACAGTTGTGTGGCCAATGCGGCGTATGCGTGATATGCAAACGGCTAATTATCGATTTTATTCGATTGACCTGATATAAAACGTGTCCCGTGTCCGTCCGCAAATAGCAAATGGAGAATGGAAAATGGAAAATAGCAAAGTGCTTTCCTAGTTTGCCATTTTTGCCTTCCACTTCTCATCAATTTGCAAAACTGTCACAATTTGGCCAAAAAAGATACACAATGAAGCACTTATTTTCAATTAAAATTCAAATTCCACTTAAATGAGCATAGATATATATAGAAAGATAATGCAGTCCGATGGCTTGATGGTTCATTGATTATTTGAGTGATTCCCTTGGTGGCTCAAAGATAAAATTGTAAGCTTATTTCTTCAGAGATAAAGTGTAGAAAAAAATAATTGATAATGATAAATACTTGTACATCGACCAATAACGTATATATTTTATATTTATACAAAATCTGAAGTATGTGATTTCTTAATGTCCTATGTAATTTAATTATTTTGACCACACTGATTATGTAAGTTTCTTTTAAGAGTTTAATAAAATCATAAAAATGTGCCCTTGCTAAGCCAATTATAATGTTATCTAAAGTTTGTAAAGTAATACCTCAATGTTCTAAGGATTTAAGTGGCAGTGAAAACGGAAATAGGCTAGCTCATAAAAACCAGCTCGATTGATTTCCGTATTCACCAGTTATTAAATACTTTCCCAGCAAATATGCATGTATGTACGAATTTTCCGAGCCACACACACTCACCCATATTCCCTCTAAGCTGTCCATATGCATGCGATTCAGCTTCTATGTGCATATTTAATCCGATTTCGTTATTGTTGTTGGCAGTCTGTTATTTTTGGGGGGGAGGCTTTAATAAAACATTTCATTCTCGATGTTTCCATCACCGTTAAGTTGCCCAGTTTTCGAATTGGGATGACAACCTGTAATGATGGAGCTCTGCTTATGTTGCTATTGTCTTTGTTGGCCTGTTTTAAGTTTTAGTTTTTGTTTTTACCCCCTGTTGTGTTTTGTGTTGTTGTTTAAGGCCAGGGCCAAGAGGAATCTGGCGATTGTCGTCGCCATTGTTTCTCCGGGCCAAAAACAATGTCTAGTAGTCGTAGTCCAAGATCCCAGCCGCCCGAGGCATTAATTACAACGTTCGCATCAGGACTGGCCGGCCGGCCGGGCCCATTGTCTCGCCGGGCTGAGATTCTGTTTCAGATTCGCATTCAGGTGTAGACGAAGGTGCAAGTGCAGGGCCAGGATTTGAGGAGCACGAGAGCCAGCCATTGTTGGGCCAAAAACAATTGCAACTGTGCCGAGTGGCTGCCAAACTGCCGGAAGTTTGCTATTACACGGAGGGAAAACAAATATTTTACCATATTTTGTAAAGTTCAATTTAACACATATAAAAAAAACTTAATAAAAATTGAGTAACTAACTTAACAAAATTAAAATTTATCTTATAATAATAAATTATAAACATAAACATTTAAACAATTCAATTTAATATTTTCGTTTATTTTATATTACTCATTTAGATTTATAGTTAGTACAATTTATTTACGTATAAATAAGATTATTTAAAATTAAAAACTATAGCAATCTTAGATGTATTCATGAGAATATATCATATTTTTATAGCCATTTGGAAAAAGTGATGAAAACTTTATTATATGAGAGCTTGCAAATATAGAAAGTATTTTTACCCGAAGAAGTATTATGCAGCTAGAGATTGTCAATGAGTTTTTTCTCTTGGTGTAGAGGTGGATTGTGCTGTGTTTGTCCGGGTTTCGTCTTTAGTTTGTTAGCCATCATTGTTTTGGCCAAACTGCAGCTGCCTTGGTGCTCCGTGTCATATCGTGTCTCTTGGCCGGCATTGTTGCCATTTGCGCTGCGGGGCTCGGCTAAATTGATAAATGCACCTGGCTACACACGGACCCTTTTGGTTTCTGGCCCCTGTAATGGTGTCTTTGTGCCCGAAGCCATTTGTGCCATTGATTTGATTGCTAGCTGCGATCATCTAATTGATGCGATGTGCTCACATCGGAGGAGAGGGCTTATATGTGCAGTTGTGGGCCCATTAATCTTGAAACTGAAGCAGCTTATAGCTAGACCAACGGATGCTATTTTATTTATAAACAAATATTTTAACGTATTCTACTTATGATAAATTTGGATTGTTAAATGTGCCTTTTTAGTTTATAGTACAGCTTTAGTATAAAGCATGATGAAAATATAGACAGAAATTTCAATAGTAGGTTCAAAACTAGCTTAGTATGCTATATCCATAAACTATAAAACTAATATTTTTATGACCGCAGCTGTATTTAGATAGGATTGTATATTAGATAGGATTATATATATATATACATAAGTTCTCTTTTTTGCATCATATTTATTTGATTATTTTATAAATCAAAAAATATTTGTTTTGGAGATTCAGTAATTCAATGCAAGCCAACCGAGGCCAAGTTCAAATAAATTCTTAAAATATTCAATTCAATTCAAAAATTACACCATAAATTCGTGCAATTTCCTGCTTGACAACCTTGACATTACGGCACCAAAAATCGTGATTCACACGTGCTGGGGCTTCTTGTTCTTCAATCCAATCACGGATTCGTAGTCCTTGCCACGAAGGCTCCATTTTTGGGCCCCGTGTACATGACAGCCGCGGCCTTGAGCCTTCGATTGCACGGGAGGTAGGTGGGTAGAAAAAACGAAACCGCCCACCCCCCACTTCTGACGGCATCAACAGATGGCAACCCTTTTTGCAGGGCCCGCATCTCCACAAAAGTTGCCTATTTCACAGCGACATAGCAAATTGCCTTCAGAGGGGGTGGTAAAAGAGCAGGTGGTTGAAAAAAGGTTGTGGGGGAAAGGTGGCTTTGGAGATATAGAGCTTGGGTTGTCAGTTGGCTTAAAAATGCAGCATAAAAGGACAAAGCGACGCGGAACCCGAGGAGGTGGGCCAGAACAACAACAGCTGTGATCCCATCCACTCGACACCCATCACCACCCATCACCACCCACCACATCCCACTATGAAAAAGGGTTATCCACAAAGCAATGTCAGCTGCTCAAATGCAACTGGTACATGTGCACTGATGCAAAAAAGCACTTTTTAAATGGAGCGTAAAATTGATTAATTAAAAAGGTTCCAGTTTATAGCTTAAAGTTAATCAAAAATCTTTGCTTTTATTAAAATGAGTTTTTGATTTGATATAAAAATCTAGCACAAACATAAAAAAGTAAATAAAATATCAGAATCTAATTACAAAAAAATGAAATGAAATGTTCTTAAAAGCAAAAATACTCGTACCAAGTATTTTAATACAAATGTTTAATACATAAAATGACATGTAATACCAATAATTATCGATTTAGAATGACCGCCTCTCCGCTGAAGTATACTCATGTCTCAGAGCCAGTTTTTGATTTTAGACATTTTATTTTTTCACTCTGTACCATGACAGCCAACTTTTGCCTTGCGGGCTGAAGCACTTTTAGCCGCCTTTATGCTGCACATGCTCTTTGTTTTTGCCATTTGGCCCCGCCCCCACTTTTCACCGCCCACCTGAAAAGGTAAGGTCGTTGGAGTCGCTGGGTGCGTTTTTGGGAGCACACTGCGCACTTGCTGCTTTTAATGAAGGCATTTAGCAATACGATGCCAAAAAAAAAAAAATAAATCGGAAAAACCCAAAAAAAAACCAAACGGCGGTGGCAAATTGCTGGCGAATCGTAGTTGCACTTGACCTTTGACTTGCGCAGGTGAAGAGTAGCAGCAGTTTCAATGGGCACATCTTTGGCGATTCTCAAATTACCAGTTGGCGACCTCCGAAAAGCTGTTGAAAAATTGTAAAGACATTTATTTTTATACTAATTGGATATTGAAATCATTTCAAATCAATCAGAATTAGACAATTTCAAATCTTTTCTGGCTTTTAAAAAAATATATATTATACAACTTATCTCAAAATTACTATAAGAAATATATATTTTTATAAATGTTTAAATAAGCTGCAATACATATTAGTCTCTTACAATAAAAAGAAATAAAACTAGCACAAAACCATTTCAATAAAACCCTCAATAAAATGTCAAAATTTTAAAAATTAACTTAAAGCTCAAAAATATAGAAAACATACCACATAAACACACAAAAAGTGTCCTCAAACTGGTGGCAATATTATGAAAAAAAAAACAATTAATCGTAAAAGAAATCTTAAGACTGTTAAGCAAAAAGGAAAGTATAAACTTTTGGTCAAGTGCCATCAAAACTCATAAGCTGCAAAGACGCTTGGCTTGTTAATGGTCCAAGTTCGAGCACTTTAAAAGCTCTGTATTTTAAGTGCCTACATTTTCATCCAGCTGCCGATCCAGATTTTCTCTCCTTACACATATACACACACCTGTCCCAAAAGTGTGGGAACAACACACGGACACCTAAATGAAAAACCAAAGTCTAAATTGCAGAGCAGCAGTAGAAACCGGAGCTCAAGTGGCCGGCGGCCATGCGTGCAAAAGCCCGTGAAAAGTGGGTGGGAAAATGGCGTGGCCGTGAAAAAACGCGGATGGCAGTGTCGCGCACTTGGGACAACGTTTTTTTTTTTTTTTTTTTTTTTTTGTTCTCTTGCACGGCAGATGGCAAATGACCCGCGGCCCAGACTGTCCAAAGTGGTGACCCCGCGCATTTCGGATACCATTCCCATACCCAATTCCGATTTTCCGGACTACGACTGACATGCGCTAATTGATTTCAAGATCCCCCGAGGGTGACCAAAAAAGACGACAACGACAATGACAATGACAACGACAACTGCCCAACAAAACAGCTTAATTATATTTCGAGTTTCGAGTTTGGCCAACTGTTTTCCAGATTAAAAAACTGCACGTCGTCCAGGTTAATTAATTTTTCCTTTTCCAGCGCCTCTCGACAGGTAGCAAAGTTTTCATTCAATCAAGTGTGCCAAGTGCGCCGCCCAAAGAAGAACTTTGAACTTGAAGTTTTGTTGGCACCACCGCCATCGCCACCACCACCAGTTCTTCGCTACGGCTTCTCATCTTTATCCGCCGCCCTCCAATGCCAGCATTTTAATTAGCCTAATTAATTTTTGGCACAAAAACCAAGAAAACCCCAGCCGAGAGCCAAAACTTTTCATGGCATTTTCTTCGGCGACTGCTCGGGTGTGCCTTTTATTTTATTGGTGGGTAGTGTAGTGGTTTGTTCGTTCGTTCGTTCGTTCGTTCGAAAAGAAACAGAAACAGAAAGGCAAAGGGCAAGGAAAAGTTGCAAAAGAAAGGAAATGCAGTGGTAAAAGTTTCCAGCTGCTTGCCAAGAAAACGATGTGAAAACGATGCGTAGTTTCATAAGTGTTTCAAAAGCGACAACAACAGGTTGTGGCGGTGGCTGGAACAACATGTATTATATAGGAACACACATATTAAATCAATGCAAGAGCTTAAAACTAATAAACATTCGAGTATATTGAAGAGATATTCTATAAACAAGATTTATAAATTATTAAATGGATAAAGAAAAAATTTAAAAACAAAAAACTAGCTTATTTGCCATTGTATTTAGATATTCCTATCTTTGATTTGATATTGTCACTTAAATACAGTTAACTGTTATTTACACCATTTCAAAAAAAAATATGAAAAATAAAATTGAATGACAAACTAAGTCTGTACAAGTTTGAACTTGTTAAGCCCATAACACAGAATTTTCATGATATTTAAAGCCTCGAAATCTGGACAAACAAATATTTTCAAAGCACTTGCAAATGTTGGGGCTTAAACATTTGAATTGCTCTATTTGCTGTCCATACTCTGGGTCTGCATGGTAATTAGTTCAATATGAAGCGATAAACGGAAACGGAAACAAACCGATGATGCTCGTATAACAGCAACATTTCCCTTGTTAAATACCAATAATGGCGGAACAGACGGCCCAGTTTCCCCCTCCGCTCGCCTTTTTGTGCCCAGTTTATATGAACATAAGTTTGGTGCAGGACACCACAGAACAGGACGAGGACTAGGACCAGGACTAGGACCAAAACCAGGACCGAAACCAGGACCAGGGCCAGCTGTTCCTGCCGGAAGTATGCAGGCGAGCTGACAAACCCGTTTAGGAAGTTGAACGGCCTGCGAACTGCGAACAGCAGAATGCCCAGGAAGGAAGGCGGAAGTGTGTAATTTAAGCTGCGGGCAGAGGACGAAGGACGAAGGACGGAGAAAATCAGGAAGTTTGTTAAACCAAAAATGCAACAAGCAGCTGGCTAGCAAAATCAGGTTATACAGGAGGTGAGGGTACGAGAGAGACAGTTACAAAAACCAAACTCCAGTTAGAATTGAACATTGGAATTGCATACACAAGTTAGAAAAGTATATAAATTCTTCTAAATATAATTTATGCAGATTAAATACATAATTTAATAATATCAAAACCATACACCACTGCTCTTGTTAATAATGCTCAACTTGTTTAAATTTGCCTTGTTGCTTTGAAATTACAAATTTATATATGCATATAACTTTTTTTTATTTGTCACTTAATGGCAAATAAATACTTACTTTAATGAAAAACAACGGTATTTTGCCTTGCAGCATAATGTAATGATTTTAAATTAATATTTAATTTGATGACCAATAATATTAAAAATATTATGATAGTGCAATGTTGACTGCATTGCAAGTGATATGGCAATATGAGATGAGAATGGTGACCAAGCCGCAAATCAATGAAGCAAAAGCGATTTAGAACAGCCCTTTTAAAATATGCAGCCAGTTTTTATTGAATTTTAAAAGCACTCCTGGAATTTTTTCATTTACGTCTTTTTTTGTAGCCTTGTTGTGATGGGATACAAACAGTGTTTGGTGACCCCTCCTTTTTTTTTTGAAAAAGTATGTAGTGTAGTGTCTACTGTCTAGTGCCAAATATGCAAAACGGCCAAATGCACTTAGTCGGTATGAGGCTGCTCTTAGCCAAATTTGTAGCTGTTTGCCGGAGTTGCACATAAATCGTGGCAACTTGTGCGCTCAAAGAGCCGAAAAATGACATCCAATGGTTGCATCTACGGTGCCAAAGGACGAGGACGAAGGACTAAACAAAACATTTACGTCGAGTTGCTGCGAGGTGGAGAGGGACCCCCACAAATGGCAGCTTTGGCATCAACTCAAGTGGCCATAATGGCATAGACGATGTACAGGAAGCCACTGTTGTTGTTGTTGTTGTTACTGCTGCTGTTCCAAAGGGGGGAGAGGGGAAGGAGAAAGTGGGGAAGTGTCACAGGAAACAGGAAGTGCGGCAGATAGCAGAGCAAAAGTTGGCTACGTCCCAGTTTTAGGACAACGACACCACCAGGCATCAGGCATTGGGCATCACCATCATCATCAGCAGAGGTCTGGGCATATTTCGCACAACTCAAAATGAAATTTATAAAGCAACTTATACAGAATCATCATCGGCGTTTTTGCTCCTTAATTATGCGCTCATTAGACGCTCGTGTGTGCCTTTGTGCCACACGAATTTCTCTTCTTCTCTCAGTTGAATTGAATGCTTTTCATTTTATTTCATTTCATTTGATTTCATTTCATTGCCATTTCGTTTGGCTGCACTGCAAACTGACAAATTTCTTAATTGCAAGGCAGCTTTTTGGAATGCGGCTTTTCATCTACGGACGCCCCCCGAAAAATGCAAACACAAAGATTGAAAGCAGGCAAAATGCGAGAAGGAATAAAAAGAATGGAAACGAAAAAAAATGGGCCAAAACCAAAAAACAAAACAAAACAAAAAGCAAAGATTTAGTTGACTGCTCGCACTTTGAGATACTGTGTACTCTTTAAGTCTATATATAGATAATTATAAATAACAAATACTATTGGAAGCTTCCGCAGAGCAAAACAATAATAAATAAATAATAAAATAATAATATTAATTTAGTAATTTAGTTACTTTGTAAATTTGTTTGATTAAAAACTTGCACTTTATCTGTATGGCTCTTTAGAACTCACTAAAACAAAGCAATTAATATTTGACAAAAATTAAAAGAAAATTTCAAAAATGACCGTTTTATTGATCTTTTGCCGGATTGCAAACGTATTTACCCATTTTGATGGGTATTCAAAAGCAGAAGGATAGAAATCAGGCCAGCCGAGCGTGGGATCTGTTCAAAAACTGGCCAAAATGGGGCGGCAAATGCGGTACGGTACGGTATGGTATATCTTGCCTAATGGCCGCTGGCAAATGCAAAAAGGCTGTTGCCTGTTTGTTGCTGCTGATGATGCTGCTGCTGCCACTGTTGCAAGTTGGTTGGCAACCTTGAAGTTGCACAGAACCGAGAATGAAAATAAAAAAAAATTGAATTTAATTCAAATTGAGCTTGTGCCGCACACAGCGGCGAACAAAGAAATGAGAACTGCTCTAAAAAGAGCTCAAGAATGTCTTGGCATAGTCGTTACCCTTCCACCATCCTCGCATCTCGACCCCATATTCCATGTCCCAACCCCAAACCTCCTCCGTCGTCTCTTTTTGTGGCATGTGCTAAAATAGACAAGTTTATTGCCAGTTTTTGGGGCCTGTGGGGCAAACAATGACGAGGCCAAAAGGGTAGACAAGTGCCAGCTAGGCCATGTTCTTCATATATTCCCACACTGGCAAAGGTCAAAAGTGTGCGTTTTCTTTTCGCATTGTATTGTGTTTTGCTTAGCACTAGGTCAAAATGCTGGGACAGTTGTCAAGGTGAGCGCCCAGTCCAGTTCCATATTTCTCGCTCTGTTTCTGTTTATGTTTCTGTTTCTGTTTCTGTTACTGAGTTCTGAGTCTGGTTTGGTTTGGTTTGGTTTGGGTTTTTGTCATGTGTCACAAATTGTACAAGATCCTGGGTCTCTTTCTCATATCTTTCGGCTGCAGTCTCAGCACATTTGGGCCCGATATGTTTGCCTTTCGGTTATTCATAGACCTCTTTCTCTCGGCCTAATTGTCATACATTTTTTGGGGGTTGTACTTTTTATGACCACAATGGCCACGACGGAAACTGGGTTAAAACGACAGAAGCACTCTAAAAACTGTAGACGGTAAACCAAGGGTCAAGATGGCCAAATTTGGCTGAATAATTTTTCAGCTGGGTTCAGGGTTGAGTGCAAACACTCAGAAGTTTTACAGTTTTTGAACAAGTCTAACGAACGTTAAGCACCCAAAGCCTACAGAAAAAAAAAGATTTTGTTAGTGCCCAAAAAACTGGATAGTCGAATTCAAAAAACTAATTTCTGGGCCTTATTTTTTGCGAAAATTAAATTTATTATCGATTGAAAATTTAAAGACCTTTTTTTTAAGTTTTAATACATAAAAGCGATTTTAATTGCTTTCCCAATTTTTAAGTATTAAAAAAAATCGTATTTTGTCGCTTTAAAATTTTGTTTCATAAAAAGAGACTGTTGTAGACTAGAAATAGAAAATTCAATCTGCATTTAGCTGGAGTTTTCATTTACTACTCCTATCCCACCATTTTGCAACCGCATTGTGCACCCAATTACTTATTCATTCGACTCAATTTGGGAATTTAACTGCCGCATTTTCTCGCCGCCTTTTCATTTGCCCAAACATTTCTTTTTACGAGCGGCGGAAAACTTTTGCCTTGGCACTTTCTACTCCCGCGAGACGGGGCAATTAGGCAAGTTTTTTACAACCACCACCGCCCAGCACCACTGCCTCGATTTTTCCGGCCTAATCAACAGACCAAGTAAATTATTTGGCAATTTCAAAGGTTGATGCTGACCTGATGACGACCAATTAAAAACCAAAAATTGCGTCAACCGACAGAAGAGACAATGGCGAAAATACGCGACAAGCGGCGACGCAGGCCAAGTTTAATTGAAAATTATCAAGAACAGACGGCCGGCCGGGTCATAAACGGTGGAAATAAATTGTTTGGCGAAATAGAAGTGGAATCGGTTGTGGACTTGGATGGTCAGAAGTCAGAAGTCAGGAGTCAGGGGTCAAGGGTCAGGGGTGAGTCACCCCGGAGACAAGTGTCGCCACACAGATCGCACCATTAACTGCCGTAGGACAGATACAGATGATTTCCTTAACAAACTTCACGGGGCCCGCAAGATACGAGTACTCCATTTTAAAGACATTACGGCCCAGTGCTCTGTGGCATAAGTACACTGTGGGAAAATGTGTCAAATTTAATTCACTGGGTTACTTTTAATGTTCTATCTCTTTTTTTAAAAACGAAGATTTAAAGATTTAAAAGATTTAAAAATACTTGAAAATGGCAAGCTTAGTAAATCCTTGCTTCATTAAATAGTTTCGTTTGGTTGGGTAATACAAACTTAATTAGATTTTATTGATTTGGCCAAATAATATCAAAGAGTTATTTCTTAAAGAGTTCTAGTACAAATTAGATGTTAATTGCTTAACTCAATAAAGTAAGAAATATTTAAGTAAATTAAATATTTTTAACGATTTTGAGTTTTGGTAAGAGCCTATATTAAATTGAAATTCCTTGTTTTTTTCTGTATGTACCAGTATGTGTACCTTGAGTGCGAGCCGACACGTTTTCATTGTTTGATAAAATGAAATTTTATGGCACACAGCATCGGGCACCGGGCACAGGATACTCGCACACGGAGATAAAAAGGCTGGGGACGAGGATGGAGACAGGACCTTGGCTGGCCGAAAATTGAAACAGAGCGGCTATGAATTCGCAGCCAAGACAATGGCCTCAACGTGCTCGGCCTTTGGCTTCCTGCTCGTCCTTTTGGTCCTGTTCATCCTGCTAGTTTCATTCCCCAGACGGAAAAAAACAAGCAAACAAAACAAAACCGAACCGAACCAAGCCAAACCAAACCGAACCAAACCAACTGGAGAGTCAAGATAATTGAATGAAAATTCATTCGTGTGCTTTTCGATTTGGGAGGACGAAGAAAACTTTTGCCCAGGCACCCAGCCTCTGGCTTTTTGTCAACAACCAAAAATTCGTTTTACTTTTATTTTGGTGGCGTTTTTGTATTTTGTGTATTTCAGATGTGTTTTGTTTGCTTTTGTTTTTTTTTTCTGCTGTGGGGGTGCGGGCAAAAGTATTTACATGTCGTTGTCATTTCCGAAAATTTCCCGTCGGTGGTGGAGAGGGGATTTTTCAGCTCAAATCGAATTAGAGCTTTGTTTGTCCCTTGTTGTCTTATTTGTTTAATTTGTGAAAATTCTGTCTTTTCTCTCCCCTCCATTTTAAGCACACTTTTCACAAACACAAACGCACCCCTTAAAAAAAATATAAAAATAAAGAGAGAAAAGCTTATGGCATCCCTTTGGCTCAACAAGTTGAACCCGAAAAGAATTTGCATAAAAATTCATGGGGTGTTTGGTCCCGTTTGCCCCTGATATTTATATCTGTATCAGTTTCGTTATACGCTAGGCTATAGTACATACACATATTTGTGTGGTGTGCTCGACTAGGCGGCGATTAGTTTGGTATTCCCCAGAAGCATTAAATCAGTATAATTCCGTGATTTCACCCAGAGCAAAAGGATTGCTTTTTTGTTTTTACCTTTTTTTTTGTTGCGAAGGATTTCTCAATGTCAGATATAGAGCGCAGCAAAAGTAATTTACAATATCGATGCGACATGGCCGCAGCCTTGAATGACTTCCATTTCCTTGGCATTTCTCCCTGATTTTCACCTTTTCCGCTTTTCCTTTCTTGTATTATTTAACAGATGCTGGCGCTGCCAATGAGGCGGAGATGAAGGCGCCATCGACGTTCTCATTACTTAAAAGCGAGACGCCAAAAATGTTGATTAAACGCAGGGCCCACGCGGCGTATGCGCAATAATTTGCAACTGAAATTTTGCAACTGCTTGTGGCAGCAGCATGAGGAAATGCGGTTAAAAGTCAATAAAATCAAACAAGAAGAACATTTAATTCGATTCGGGGTCGAATTTCCACTGAAGTGATCGAATTAAGTCGTCGGCAATCGTTGAGCGTTGAATTCAATTGCAGCAATTCCATTAAAAGCATTTCTCGATAATGATTGTTCAATTCACATGGGAGGCCATTTCATATAATGCATAACCATACTGATAAGCTTAAGAATTTAAGGGCAATTTTTTTTGATTAAAACGAAAAATGCCGCTGCCAAATTCTGGCGATAATTACGAACGTAAACCAAATGAGGAGTGTATTTTATGTGGCATTTACGAAAGCTAACGAGGAAAATTATAATGATGAAATGGGCATAATGTTTAAGTATCAATAAAAATAAATGTTTAAATGGTTTGCCAAACAGTAACAACAATCATTATTAATATAAAACAAAAAAAGAGAAATGTTTAACGTCAGATTAATAAATTAATAGAAATTTATCGTACATGATTTTTATGTGTGTTTTAAATGGTTAATCAGATTTATATAATTTAAACAACATATTTATAAATAAGAGATATATTCAGCTTTAAAATTGATGACACAGACTTAAACATGTGAACAATCGAAACAATCGATTAATTGATCGACTTACTCACAGGTATGTGCTAAACTCGATACACTCGGTCATAAATCGATTTCATCGATTATGTCTTCCATTACCAAATTGAATTGCGTGGCCCTCAGCCCCCAATTGAAACTCAAGACGTGCATTTCGCTCACATGCTGAATATTTATCGAATAATGAATAAGGTACAGGCATACACACACACACATACACTCTGACATCAACAGATTCCATTAACCGTATTACGTAAAAGTTGCAAATAAAAAAGTACAGAATTTATCGAACTGCCAAATGGGGAAAAGCGGATATGTGTAATTCGTATATAGTATAGTATAGCTGAAAAGATACTTTGGATGCTTTACTGGCAAATTTACGGCTATGCTCAACTGACTGCGCCAGGTGGATTCCGGATTCGGGATTCTGGGTTTTACAGGATTCAGGATTATGCCGACTTCGGCTCAGTGGCCGCCATTCATGACCAATAAAAAGTGACGCATAAAAATATGAATTTTATGTCTGCGTATTTAAAGCAACAATAAGCAACGTGTTGCGGCTGTGAATGAAAAGAATGAAAGTAAAGGAAAGTAAAGCTCAAATCCCTGGCCCAGGCAATCAAAACAAAATAAAAAACGAGACGAGAAGCGAGAGCATCACAAATGCGCTCAATGAAGCTGAAAAGCAAGAAAAGTAAGAAACGCGGTGAAAAGCGGGCCCACTCGAATTGGAAAATCAAATGGAAACAGAAAAACTTGAGCTCAAGCAGGTATATATATGTATATATATATATATATATATATATATTATATATCTGTCTGCTTGCTCTGTGTTTTTGACAGCTGCTGAACATGAAAATGAGTTTTCTTCTTCGACTGCTTTTTATGCCAGTCAAGCCAAATAAAAATAATAATAAAATCAGCGCAATAAGCAAGCAATGAAAGCGGCAAAAGCGAAAGCGAGACCGAGAATCGATTTATACACAGATGAGCAATCATAAATATTAATGTTAAATACAGCAGTGGCCAGCATTCGGGGAAAATCGGGAAAAATCAGTGAAAAATCAAGGAAAAGAAAAGGGCCGAGGAAAAGCCCTACTGACCATTGCCTAATGGAATGGCAATCGGAATGAGCATTGATAGATAACTGAAAGTTAAGTTGTGTTCTTCGCAAAGTGCCCACTCCCCGCCAAAGTGGCAAACATTTTTTTGTTTTATTTATTTATTTTTTTTTTTTGCCCCCAGTTTTATGCTAATGTCGACGACTTTCCCTGACAGGCGCTGCCTCATAAAGCAGGCGGTGAGCATAAATCTTCGGCTCGAGAAAGGACGACCCCTATGAGCTCAAAAAAAATAAAATGAAACTGAAAAAAAGGATCTTCATTCCATTGGGCGACATCGAGGCGCGCAGCCTCTGATTTATTTGCCAACGTGTGTACCACACTACGTATGCTTGTTTCGTGCCACCACCTCCATTTCCCTTTTCCCTTTGCCGTTTTATTTTTGCCTTCTCCTCCAGAGACAGCTATCAATGACAGCGGCTTGATTTTGCATTTAAAAGTGAATTATATATCCGCAGATTCTCCGACAGCCGCAAAAAAAAAAAACTTCGGGCCATGTGGAGAACTGTGCAAATATCTTGCCACATAAGCGACAATTTATTTGCATATTTTCATGGCACCGACAGTTTGAAGAGTGAGTTGTCCTGGCTGTTGTTTACATTAACCCTCCAGCGAAAAAAAGGGGGCGAAACTAACACACAACTATGGGTAAATAACAAATTGGTTGGTGTTAAGTGAAAAAACGTACAAGACAACACAATGCACAGTGGAATTGGAATTCTATTTGCTTGAGTTTATTTATTTT
Organism: Drosophila elegans; assembly: GCF_018152505.1. Lineage (NCBI taxonomy): Eukaryota > Metazoa > Arthropoda > Insecta > Diptera > Drosophilidae > Drosophila > Drosophila elegans. Next base: position 6,500,058 of record NW_024545513.1, on the reverse strand, counting down.
GAAGAGTATACAGAACTTAAGAGAAAAAAAAACTATTTTTCACTATTTTTACTTTCATAAAAACCAACTTAATTTAACAAACCTTTTTGGATGTAAAAACTCACTAAAATATTGGTTATGGAGTTCAATTTCGTGCTATATTGCTATGATATTTGCCAATTTGCTGGTTTCCAATTATTTCATTTGACAAATTACTTTGGCCCCTTGAATACTTTTCAAAACCCTTTGCAATTCGTTATCGACGCAATAATATACAATGGCTGGCAAATCCGCAATAAACCCGCTCGTTTGGTAAACCGTTTATGACGATATATATCTACAAATTGAGTCCACTTACAACATAAATTCATGTTGCGCTCTGTTGACCCATTTCAAATTTTTATCGCGTTAATATCTGGCATGTTTGAATGTCACATTGATCCCGTTGCTTGTTGTATACTGTGTGATGTGAGTTGTTTGGTTGTTTGCTGTGTTTGTATTTTCACTCCCCCTTTGACTAATATCAACACCAAAGTTGCCTTTCCCGCCGCGCTGTTTGTGTTTAATTATGTATATCTGTGTAGGGCACACAAACAGATACTAACACATGAGCAAAATATTCATATATGAGTTTACATGGGTGCTTGTGCTTTTGTACAAGGCGCTTACATTTTGCGTTCCCTACAATAGTTGTCCTTGTGTATACACAAGTATTTGTATATATTCCTGTCTCCCTAAGCCTGCTTAACATTTTCCAAATAATATGCTAACTTTTGTATTGTCACGTTCATGTGCGTGTGCGTGTGCGTGAATGCGTGTGTAAGTGTGTGAGTGTGTGTTCGCTATTGTTTGTCCTTTGGCGCTGACTTCCGTTTCCGGCTGATAAACAAATGGCGGCGCCAGCCAACGATTAATTATTTTGATTTCTAGTCTTCAGGTCCACCTACAAATAACCATAACAATAACAACAACAGCTGTACACGTGTCCAGCCAAATCATAAATAATCGAACTGACAAAGTGAAGATTGATGGGCTCTATAGATAGACATAAAGTCGGAAATATAACATTAGGTATTCACAATGATTCATATTGGACTTATTGAATTTGAAAACTTTTCAAGGGATTTCCCATTGAAACCCTAGTATACTTTACTAAATTTGAATTTATTTTAGACATATTTTAAAGCTTAAATGGTGAAGGAAAAACTTCAATTGAAAAATTCTTTAAGAGCAAAACAAAAATATTTTAACAAATATCAAAATTACACCATATATATCTTTATTTCCTGTTAAGGCCATATTGTTTTTAAGCTTTATAAATATACATAAAATATCTGAAATAATAAATATTTTATTTTACTTTTTTTGATAAAATTATGACATCAAAACTTACAACATTCAAGTAAGGACTACCAGACAAACCGATGATGTTTGTTTCTAGTTTATCTGCGAGCTGATAAATTGTTTGATAAGCTTAATAAGGCAGTGTGCTTATTGTATGCTCAATCGATTCCATAGATCCGCACAAACATCTCAATAGCTTTTGAAAGGAGCCGTCTGTGTATTCCCTTTGTGGTATTTCTTTGGCAGCCTGTCAATGAACCAATTTTCACACAATTGCAAGTTTGTGTGTTTGGGGGGGAAAACCACAACGAAGCACTTTTTGGCACGTTAATGTGTTTGGAGGTGCTCACCCCAAGCAACACTCACACACACACAGACACACACGAGCCGTAATTAATGATTGAGCGCACACCTACGTACAAGGGTCTCCCCCGAAATGTATGCTACGTTTCTTGTCTATACGCACAAAATGTGTTTCTCATTATTTTTACGTACTCCACACACACACAAATACATACACACACAAAAAACAACGCACGTGCGTATAAATTATGTTTTTGGCTTCGTTATGTGGGTGAGAGGTTGAGTGGTTGAGTGGTTCGGTGGTTGGGGGTTGAGTTTTTAAGGGTGGGTTAGTGACGCCAAGTATCGCATTAAAAATCAATTCCCGAATCTTTGCACGTACACAAGAACAAAATTGTCGGCACCAAAATGGAGTTCAAATGAGCTCATTAAGATAGCAAATTGTATTAGTACTCGATGCTTAAATATATTTTAATGCATTTAATCCATTGCTAATATTTCCAATTAGATTTATAAAGAGATTAGCGCAGATATAGCTGATTAAGTTTTATGCTCAAAGATTAAAGTATAATAAATAGGTACCTACTTCACTTTTTAAATTTAAGAGATTTTAATGCTTTATAGGGTAGGTTCCGATTTAAGTGATTTAAGCTACATTTTTTTTTTCATTAATTTCACAAGCAATTTTTATATTTTTTTGACAATCTTTAATGGCTTTTGAATTAAATTAAAAAAAAAAATTTATTCTAGTTTTGAAAAAAAGAAACAGATTTTAGTCTTAATTTTTTTGGTAAAAGCTGATTTTGCTGTTTTATTTTAATTTGACAGTAGAACATAAATAATTTTGTCGGTGTAAGCTGAGGTTGCGGTTATAATTTTATATTTCATTTTAATGACTGTCCTAATCGCCTGCTCTCCATCATTTTCATTTTCAGCAATCGGCAGGAAGATGGAATGACCAGAGTTGCTTAGTTGGCCACCCGGAAAATGCTGCCACAGCCAGCGGCAGCAGCGGCAACAGCAACTCAATCAGCAACATCAGTAGCAGCAACATCAGCGGCAGCAGCAGCAGCAGCAACATCAGCAGCTAGGAATGGCCAGCGACGTCGCGTGGCAGCAGCAACAGAAGGCTGCAACAGCAACACCATCAACATTGGCAACAGCAACACCAGCAACACCGGCCACATTAGCAGCAACATCAGCAGCAGCACCAACAGATTAAGTCAAATGCATTCCAACGAAGAGCCGCCCATGACGGTGATCGTCGATGGGGGCGGTGGCGCTGGTGGCAGCAATGTATCCGTTTCCGGTGCTTCAGCGAGTGGCCATCGGCGGGGTAGCCAAAGGTTGCGGAAAACCAGTTCCTCCAGTGCCAATGCCAATGCCAATGCCAAGTCATCCGGGAATCCAGCGACAATAGCGGGGAGCAGCAGCGGTCAAAGGTCATCGCATCGCCAGACATCGAATGCCTCGGGCTCGGAAAGAGATGGCAGTAGCAGGCGTCGCTATCAGGGAAAGGATCGCCACCATCGTCAGGATCGCTCTGAACGCCATGATCGACAGGATCGTCATGATCGTCATGATCGCCATGATCGACAGGATCGCCAGGATCGTCGAGAGCGGCAGGAGCCACGTCGGCGAACGGGACGTCGGCACAGTGGAGCCTCCTCGATGAGTGATGCTGCCAATGCCGCCGCCGGAAGGTCTAGGGGCGGCGGAGCGGTCAGCTCCTCGACTGCCTCCAGTTGCAACGGTAGCTGCAGCTCCGACGATGGCGACTCCTCGCACACCTCGTCCTCCAGCTCGTCCAGTTCGTCCGGCGAACCGAATCTTCCCTATCCGGGATTCCCCGAGATCTCCATGAAGGCACTGACGCAGTACACCCGGCCACGCAACTGGTGCCTGATGCTCATCACCAATCCATATCCTTTGCACAAACACAAAAACACAGAGAGATAGGGAGAGAGAGGGTGAGGTAGAGTGAGAGTGAGAAAGAGGGAGTGTGGTGGGCCCTAATTGCCATTGTCCTTCGCTGCCAATTTACCCCTGGGTGTATGCTGGAGTGTCCTTGTCACACATTTCACAGGATGTGCGTTGTGAGCCTATTGATTTTTCTCCCTTTTTTTCCTTTTCTTTTTGCTGTAGTTTTTTTTTTTTGTTTAATGGGCCTAAACGATTCGGTACAGGTTGAACACATTTCGATGGTGTGAAATTATTTTCAAGGATGCCCAATTATTAAAACTGTGTCTATGTTTTTTTTTGTTTGGTTGAGCAATTTTTTTGGTATTTACATTTTTTTTATTATTAAAATTTTTGTTATTTATTATTAATTTTGTTATTATTATTATTTTATTATTGAAATTTTTTTTTTATTAAATTTTTTGAAATTTTGAAAATTTTTAGATCATAATGCAAAAGCCTGAACTTTTTTATGCCTATTATAGACTATTGTTCTTAAACAACAGCGGAGCTTTTTAAGCTAAACAAATGTTAGCTAAACCAAATATTTGAAGCTTATGTTTAGTCTTCTCTGAAAAGTGGGCATCCCATGTTCGATGTGTTCTTGAGTTTTTTTTTTGTAGCTGCCTGTTGCAATATTCATGCCACAGTGTCAGCAGTTGCAAAAGGTACTGCGTGTGTGTGTATGCGAGTTCGCTGGACATAAATAATAAATATCTGAATGGGCATCATCATTGAGAGACGGAACCAGTGGATATGGATGTATGTCCCCCAGTCCCAGTTGCCGGATCCTTCCGCTGCCGACTTGTTTTCATATTTGCCGCATGCCCATCCATTTTCTGGGGGATAATGTGCGCCAATCAGTGGGATATGGGATGTGGGATGTTGGATATGGGATACACGGATGAAGATGACAACCCTGGCGATTCAATGTTGTTTTTCCGGGAGTGTTTCTCCTTCTTCTGCTCCGTCTGTTCCTCATTCTCCATTTTCTCTGGCTTCTCAAAGTGCCACATGTGCATGAAAAATCGCTTTGCATACTTGGCGGCGCACATTTCACATTTCACTTGGAGCGAAATTAAAATTGACTGACGTTGATATTTATTTATGCCCGTGGTTCGTTCGTTGGGCTGAGTAAATTATGATAATTGAGTTTAGAACGTCAAGTCCCGGTTCTCCGGTGTCATTCCCGTGAATGTCGTTGGTGTAGAGTGAATTTATTTTTAGCCCGAAAGCCACGCTGATGTCTGCGATTACCCACTTGATATGCCACAGCCCCCAATCGTTTTCTTTGCGCCGCAAGTACATAATCGCTCTCCCGATACTTGCCACTTAATTGTAAGCCATAAATTTTGATTTGCCCCATTGTTCGCGCTTTCCAGCCATCGAGCGCCATCGAGCGACATCGAGAGACATCCCTTCCGCTGCCCTCCCACCATTGTATTGTTTCTATATCTTGCTGACATTTTATGGATTTTATTGTCAAAGTTTACGTTGCGATGCCTCCCCCAGCGACAATTATTATATCGAGGGTGCGGTTGAGTTGAGCTGTAAGCCAAAAGTGATTTTGTGGCTCAGTTGCGGTGCAAGTTTGTCCTGCTTGCATTTCGATCAGTCGACGAGAAGCAATCAAAACTTAGCTTTGGCTAAACTAATTTAAGTTAAGCTTCCTTGCGCTAACGCCACTTCCTTCGATTCCACAGCCACTTCCACTTCCGTTTCCGATGCCACTTCCGCTGGCGACGCTCGTCTCGCCTCGCTCGTGTCTTTGGTGACCCAGACGTGCCTTTGGCTGCAGCTGAGGTCAGCGGTGCCATTTGCCAAAAAGTTAAAGCCGCCGCAGTGTCGCCAGCTGGCCTTGCGTATCAATATCGGATGGCATACACTCCTTTCCTGTTTTTGCCCCATCGATATTCTTCAATGGAATGAGTCACCCTGAAAAGCGTAACCTAATGGCACACAGAGAAAACTTATCAGTTAGAGCCTTAGTCCCATCAATATCAAGTCGAGCATTATATGGTATAAGCTTAACTTAAGGCAAGAGAGATAAACTCTAGATTATTTATTGGCAAAACAAACTAATTTTTAACAGATTGGGTACTGCATGGTCACATTACTTAGCTTTGACCATTTGGCAGACAAGGTCACACTACATATTTTATTATTGAGTAGATTAAAATAGTGGAAGAGACTTCATGGAACGTAATCATTAATACAAATTCTTAAAATATTTTTTTTCTTTCTGTACATTGACATTGGCATTTTGCGGCATCCATTCGTCTTTGCAACTTTTCAACCCAAATTAGCAATGCAACTTTTATCACATCTCTCATATAAAGACGATGGATTTTCGGGCAGTTCCGGGGAAAGTTGTCTCCTTCATTTTACGGCGCTTTTAACGTGAAATGTGCGCGGTGGCACGTGCAACATATGCAGCTCAAGAGTGGCAAGTCGAGTGTCGGGTTTTTTTTGGGGATCACAAGGTTACTAGCAGAGGAAGCATCGCCATCACCAGCTGGCTGCATCCTTGTGCGGTCGCCATTAGAGCCACACATTCACGGCTATTCGGACACGCAGGCATCATTAGCATGGGTTGTGAGGGGAAGGGCTGGACTCGCTCCTTGGATAATATGAAACCATTGCCACGCCCATAACTAATTATGACAGAGAGCTAAAAGTGGGGGTGGGTGGTGTGGTGTAGATTCCCATCCCTCCTGGCCCTTGGCCATTAGCCTCGCTGACCGCCACAGAGTACGTGCATTGTATACACAAGCGCCTCTCGTCCTGCCAAAAAAAAAAAAAAAAGCGGAAAGTAAGGACTCGGTTGATGGACAGACAACAGGTCGCCATGTTCTTCAGTGGGAATTGTTAATTTCCGCCGCCGGTTAATCCTCAAAAAGGAGACAATCAAATAACGTACTTTGGGGCATTTTTGAGATGTGGCCTTATAATTGTGAGACCATGCTGCCTGTATTCGTGTCAAAATTAGGCAATTTATTCAACGAAATAAATAAGTTCTAGCAAAGTATCTTCAAGTTTCCAAATAAACCTTGAAACTTTTTCGTTTTACATGCATATCAACATGCAGATGAGTTGTCAATGCTTTCAATAGCCTTCCGTTGTCATAGAACCAATTAAATTGATCGCTTCTATTGAGAAAACTTGCTCCTTGTTGAAGCCAATTTATCTGAAGATTTTCACTTTTACTTTTTGGCATTTTCTTTTTTAAATGTTTGTTTTTCATGTTTCGTTTGCCTCATTCCCATTCTCATTCTCATTCACGCTTTCGTTATTCGTTATTTGCCATTCAGCATTCTCCTGCAGCCCCGCCCCCAATTTGGCATGTTCAGTCATCTTATTCGGCTTTTGCTTTCGGGGCTCTCGCTTTTGTTTGCGGCTCTTTTAATTTGTTGCGATTTCTGCACGCTTGCATGCGTCCCCATTCGCCATTTTCTCGTACCGCCCAGCCCCGGACTCCCCAACCGTCACGCCCCTTTAATGGCACCGCCCCCTTTCCGCTGGCCGACTTTACGCTCGACTTAATTTGTTTACTGTTGGTTTGGGGGCCATCGCTTTTGCCAAATCAAAAATAATGCGCGCAAACCCGGGGTTCCGACCTTACCGCCCATTTGTACCTGAATAGGGATGAATTTGGGAAAGTCGGAAAACGACCGATATGATATATCGAAATAAATATAGTTTGCTCTGATTTAGGAAACTTGGGCTCCAAATATTATAAATTAATACTGAGTTTAGTTATCTCAACTACGTTTTTTAAAAACAGCTAATTAAAAATAGATGTGATGGGAAAAATAAAGTAAAACAATTATCGATTTAATAGAAAGAAGCATTGATAAGTTATCGATATACACCTTTGAAAATTGTTTCTTAAATTTTTGCAGTAAAGCTTTTTGCTTCAAAGTATAAAGGTAAAATGTGTGGCAAAAAAATCAACTTAATATAATATTTATATATCGCGATATATTTTTGGCATCCCTATACACCTGCCTCTTTGGAGGCAGCTGAATGAAATGAATGCGCCAGGGTCGATTTTGCTGCCACTGCTGTCGCATATTTGTGCTGCTGCAGTATTTATCCAGGCGGGAGAGTGGGCGTGATTCACCGCCCACCGCCCACTTTTGGAGCCACCCCTTTTGTGCCGTCTGGCGGCGGCCTGTTCACATTTGTTTTTATGACACGGCCGCGCGGACACAACCGAACCGAACCGAACCAAACTGAACTGAACTGAACTGAATCCAAAAGTGACCCGATTCTCTGACCCTCAACCTGCATACATATGCTCCAATCTCCTTTCGCCTCCTAATGAATTGCCCTTTTTTGTGGCAGCTTTTCGTCCCCTTGTCCGCTTGCCCCTCGTCCGTTTACCACCACCATCCGAGGGATATTATGTGTTTTTCTGGCCAGACCATTGTGCGCCACGTTTTATCTTTAATTGTGCGTTAATAGCGTAAACATTTTTGCCATTTTGCGCGTGTGTTCTCGATTCTTAATTGCTCCGTGGAAAGAATGAGTCCTTGGCGCTCATTTGGCCGTGCATTAAGCCAGCTCGAAATTCCCCCTTTGCCAACTTGCCAAGTTGGCCTTGTGCGAGTGTTTGTGTTTTCCAGTTTTTTCCCTTTGGTTTTTGGGCCTCAGGCGCAAAAAAAAAAGGAAAATGCAGCAGCGAGGCTTTTAGGCGACAAGTGGCGAAAATGACGAGTGGATCGCATTGGCAGTACGGACTTGGTGAGAAAAGTCTAGAGCCAGTGGAGCAGTCGATTAAGTCCCATTTGATGTTAGACCCAAACTTGAAATCGTACATTCCTTAAGCCTCAAGGTGTATAAGTTTTGGTACAAGATTTTTCCCTTCCGTTTTTTTTGTCCTTATGGTCTCAAAAAATGTTGTACCTTATAATTATAGCAATAATTATTGCTAGTCTTGAATCCTAAAAATGTCTTGAAAAGTTTTCTGTATACAGTAGAATATGACAACACTGCGTATGCATGTCATTCCTTTAAATTCCATGCAATCGCACACAACACTGCGTATGAGCGATTAAATTGCGTAAAAGCTTTGCACATATTTCTTGTTTGCCTTATGGCTTTTCAACTTGCCATATTGTGGCTACGTTAAAATCTAAATTGTTTTCTCTACAAATTCTCGAAAGTTAAGCTATGCTTCAACATTGTGAGATAAGTCACACTGCGTATGAGTAATATACTTTAAGACCCTTTGTCTTGGCTCTGTATTATCCTGAGTTGAATTTGCATTTCTCAACTGCTTAAGTAGAGGCCACATTGCGTATGAGTGATAAACTTTAAGAACACAAACCAACATGAAATGTATAAAACTAGAATTTTACAATGTTGCATTCAGCTGCGGTCCTGCATGTCCTTGTTTGGCCAAACGAACGCATTTGGATCGAGTGTTATGAGCTGACTGCCAACTGTCATCAATTTGCTGCATTTGGCTGGCTAGATAGCTGTATAGCTGTAGTGCCGTAGAGCTGTATAGCTGTATAGCTGCAGAGTTGCAGAGCTGGTGAGCTGGAGACTGGGAATCCACAAGCCAAGAGCCCCAAGCCTCCAACCCCAAAAACCAAAACCGAGAGCATACCAAACGAGACCGCAGGAGGGGGGGCATGGCGGGGTTGTAGGATGATGGGTGGTAAATGTGGGTGGTTGGCAGCCAAGTTGACAAGCACTTGAGTGCGCATTAGAGGCAACTGCAAGTTGTTATCCACCACGCCCCCTTGCGTCAGCCCGCCAGCCCGCTTCTTTCGCTCGACTTGTTTCGCCTTCAATCAGCGCACAAAAGTGGGCAACGACTACAAAGTACGACTTTGCCCCTTGTTTTTGTTTTTTGGTTTTGCTATTGCCTTTGCCTTTGGTTTGGTCCCTTAACTTAGCTTTGGACTCGACTCCATTTGGTGGCCTTCACATGGTTCGAGCGCGTCTCCATCCTGGTCATCCTGCTCAACTGCATCACCCTCGGAATGTATCAGCCCTGCGTGGACGACGCCTGTGTCACGAACCGCTGCAAGATCCTTCAGGTGAGTAATCAAAGCCCCAAAACACCTCAACACTACCCTCGTTAAAAGTTCTATCACAGTTAGTCAGCAAATTAATGATATTTCTTAACAAAACGTAGATTTAATGGACAGGACTGAGAAATAATAGAGTAGATAAATAAAATACTAAATTAAATAAAATTAAATATGCTGGCATATTTTTAAACGAATTTTAAGAATTATCCTATCTTAATAATATAATAAATAAGCCTAAAATGAGTTTATACATACATCAGTGTGTATTAAGGGCAGTGGAATAGATACATAGCATACATAACTAAATTAAAGTTAATATTTCAAGGCAACAAGTATCTACATTACAAGTTGTTTGAAATAACTTAAATTTCTTCGTTTTGAGTTTACTATTGAAACAATTTTTTTTAATATTGATAACATTTTTAAATAATCTTTGGCATGAAAACAACAAATCCATCTCAACACTTCCCTGTCTCAGCCATATATTTATAATTGACATAATTATGGATCCAACCCAGGGGCTTAAGGCTAATTTGATAGAAAAAATGATGTGAAAAATGAAGGGACTGCAGGACTGCTGGCATTGTTGGGGCTCTCTCTTTCTTCAAAGGATGATGTCCTTGCTCCCCAGGTGGGCCTGTCAGCATCGGTGTCACATTAAATGCCATTTATTTAAGCAATTTTTTGGCTCACTTCCTGGCTGCCGCACTGATGACACCCAACGAAGCACTTCGGCTCATTAGGCGGCACCACCGCAGAGTTCTGTTTTTTTTTTTTTTTGGTTGGAGGGGTGTTCAGTGGGGCAATTACAGAGCATAGAGAAAATGCCGAGCTCAACGTGCGAAAATGTTTGTAAATGATACATACATATGTAAGTCGGGCGACATTTTCGGGCGCAGCCAAGTGTAAAGTAACACGACAGCCGGGGCCAGGACCCCCCGAAAAAAGCTGGGGACCAAGACTAGCGACGAGATATTCGCAAGGACAAGGAGTTTGGGAAGTAAGCCTGGAGGTGGATGAAAAGGCAGGACGGACCAGACAAGACAAGAAAAGACAAGAGAAGGCATCGCCAAATTGGCACACAGCACAAAGTCAAAATGACAACGACAGCCACAGTCGCAGTCAGTGACATAAGTGGGCGTTACCACCGCCCCCGTTTCCGCCGCAGCCAAGGGGGGTTTACCATCCCCATCCCTTAAAGAACCCAAATTACTTGACACAAGACGTTGCACGGGGCACAAGAAAAAGATGACGACTACGAGGAGGATGATGATAATGCTGATGATGACGATGACGATGTCGCCAAAGCTCACTCATTTCGATGTGCATGTGTGTGATGCCTGATGTGCCCTTGCCACCCCCTAAAAGAGGGTTTGCTAATTTTAATTTGATCAACTCTCGTTAGTTCGTTGGGTTTGGGCCATTAATCGAATGGGATTTAAGGTGCGGTAGAAAATGTAGTTTAAATTTAGCGCAGATTAAGAATCGAGCAGAAACAAATATAAGAAAATAAATAATTTCTTAAAAAGTTGATTAGAGGTCTACGAAAACTAAAAACTTGGATAATAAATATCTCAACAAGATGAGGTGATTCAACAAGCAAGACAATCTAATTGAAGAGTCCTATCAACTTCATTTTTTTGCACTTATTTCTCCATATCTCATTCCTTCTTAAATTAAGGGAAACAAAATTGTAAGGCGGGGATTTTTTACCAATTGATGAGCTTTTTTTTTACCTTTAATCGTATCCAATAACTTATTGGAGCCATTTTTTATTACAAGTTACGGAATTTTTTTTAATATATATACTGGAAGTGAGATTGACTAGCTTCGTATTAAAAAGAAAAGAATATTAAATAAAAATATATCAAAGGTTGAAGTCAGTTTTAAGAAAATCGTTCCTCAAAACATTACCCCCTTTTTGTAAGCCCACTTGAGCAATGCCAAAACGGAAATCTCTTTCCAGATCTTCGACGACATCATCTTTGCTTTCTTTGCCCTGGAGATGACCATCAAGATGGTGGCCATGGGCATGTGCGGCAAGAATACCTACCTGGCGGACTCGTGGAATCGCCTGGACTTCTTTATCGTGCTGGCGGGTCTGCTGGAGTATGTGATGCATGTGGAGAACCTGAATCTGACTGCCATCCGAACGATTCGTGTGCTGCGTCCCCTGCGGGCCATCAATCGAATACCCAGTAAGTCGAAAACATACAAGCCACACTCCCCCACCCCTCGCTCTTTTCACACTCGTTACCCCCCCTTTAGGCATGCGAATACTGGTGATGCTCCTGCTGGACACCCTACCCATGTTGGGCAATGTCCTGCTGCTCTGCTTCTTTGTGTTCTTCATTTTCGGGATCATCGGAGTCCAGCTGTGGGAGGGTATCCTGCACCAGCGCTGCAGCTTGGACACGCCCACCGGCACAGTCTATCCCCTCACGTAAGTAGCCATTCGGATGCCACCGACGCTCTCAAGCAAAAAAAAAAAAAAAAAGAAAATACCAGGTTGTATTGGAAATATATGGGCCTCTGTCTGCCGGCGCCTCCGGGTCTCATACATTATCGTACATACCTAGGCACATTTATCATATACATATTCCTAGGCATATATGTATGCTGTACATATATATATATATATATATAAATTTATATATATTATACTCGTTTCGTGTGTTCCGATTCGAAGTTTTTCGTTCGCTTTAAGTGTTTTGGTTTTGTGTTTTTCTTGCGTTTCGTTTTTTCCGCGCCATCTCAAAATCGAGCCCAGACTTTGAGCCGAGTCTTTCACAACTGCCTGGCTGCTGCTTTCTCAATCCTCCCGCTGTTGGCTTTTTTTTTTTGGTTCGTTCCATGGCTTAGCTTTTGGTTTTTGTTTAGCCTTAGCCGCCAGACACAAGCACATATACCACACAAACAACGTCATAAACGCCTTAACCAACACAACAAAAACAGGCAAAAAAAACAGTTTAGATCCCGCTGAAGCCGCTGCATCAGTGTCCCACCAATTTGCATTCGAAACCAAAGGGCTGCCAGCTCTACCACCACCGCCATCGTCCATTTGATAAAGTCCGTTCCTTGAGCCTGCCGGTTGGCCCGCTTGTGGCGCCCGAAAAACAGCCGTCTTGTGGTCGTGACAGCAGGAAGAAGCCGAAAAGAGACCGCACAGTGGGTTTTTAGAAGCGGCTTACCTACTGAATTAATAAATAGTCAAAGACTAGTAGAGTAGAATCAAAAACATACTGAGAAGAGCGGATTCTCTTAATTTTTCTCCAAGAAAATAGGCATTTTTTAAATCATTTTTATTGAAGAAAGAGTGCACTTTTTAAAAACACAGAGTTCTAAACCTTTTCAACACTTGATGTTTTTATTTAAGCTTTTGAAATGCGATTTCTTAAAGTAAACAGTCTAATTGTCTATTAATCATTAACAAATAAATGTTTTTTTTATTAAATCAAAGTTTTATAATCCCTTTCCAATTAAACAATAAAGTTCAAATTGTTAGTTGTCAGCTTGCCTTTTGGAACTTTAAGTTTTAAATTTTCAGCCAATTTATGGGTTTTTGTAGATAAATTTGTAACGTTCAAATTCTCATACCTGACTACCATTTGTTAATAATTTTATATTATTTGGGCTTATAATCAACAAATTTAAGTTCGTTGGTCAAATACCAGTATAATTACAAAGTATTACAAATTATACCTAATAGTTAAAATATATATAGTGTTTTCTTATGGAGTAATTTTCAAGTGTTTTTTCGCCACTGTGCTCTCTCGTTGGCAGCTGACAAAAGATTTTAAACTTTGCCAAAACAATCATTTATCATTGGCATTGTGTTTGCGTCTGTGTTTGTGCCTCGGCGGCTTTATAACGTCACATGCAGAACAGAAAGGACACGCGTGCTCTCTCACCCTCAATCACACACACACACAAACACACACCGAGACAAAAAGAAGGACTTACCCACACATAGACAGTGCAGCCCTTTAAAGTAGGCAACGGAATTTTTTAGGACGCTGAGCGCCTTTCTCAAGAAACTTCATACATCAGCTTTGTTTTCCTCGGTTTTCTTGTTTATTGTTTGCTTTCGCATCCCCAGCTATATAAATTGTTTCTTTATTGCAAAATAAATTTTGATTTTGCCTCCGACTTTTGCTTACCATATTTATTCTACATAATTATGTGCAACTGGAAAATGCACAGTTGAGGATATTTTCAAATATTTTTGATTTGATTTACTGACTTTTCGAGTGCAGGTTTTGAGCCCATTCCATTTTTTTTTGTAATACATTTATGAAAGCTTTTTGCTCTGGGCAGCTACCTTTTTGAGTTGGAATTTTTCGATTTTGTGTTTGGGATCTTTTGTATGATCAAATTTCATTCGCACAGGCAGCAATTGTACCATACAATCAACTTTTCTGTGATATTGTGAGCCCTCGAAGTCATGCTGTCATGCTGTATATACACCCACACCCATACACACATAACACACACACCTACACTCTCACACGCACACTCACAAACAAAGACAAGCCTGTGAGAATGGCAAACAGAGTATAGATATATATATATATGCATATATGTTCTTTTTCACTTTTTCGTTTCTTCAATTTGTATTTAGTTATGACAAAACAAAAAAAAAAAATTTATCCAAAACAAAAGAGAACAAACTTTATCCGAATTGGCAGCCAAGCAAATGAAAAATCCAAAATCAGACATCCACTTATCTCTTTATGTTTTAAAGTTTTACGTTATTTTTTTTAGAAAAAAAAACAAAAATTAATATCAAAAACCAACAAAAGCAGATAATATGAAACAAAAACAAAAATCATACCGGGAACAAATTTTTTGTTTACAGGCTACCTGAAGTGTACAGAGTTCGAGTCCGTGTTAACTCGTAAGATAAAATGATTTATTTCCCCCCTTAACTTAACCCCCACACTGACACACTCCCACACGAACACACACTGTTACACGGTCCGACACACCAACAGAGGACCCCCCAAGTGAACACAAAATACAGATTCTAATAGCCGTCTACTAGCTAGTCTACAACTAGATTCTGTCTATAAATACTGATATCAATGTAACTCTTCACAACTGCCTCTAAGTATCTCTAGAAACTATCTCTAACTATCTCTATCTTCGCTAGCGCAAGCCTGCAAATTCCCTATTCCCATCTTCCAACTCCTTTTTATTTCCAGGGTTCATCTGATCGGTGGACTCTAACTCCAATTTCATTCCCTCCTTAGCTAAAGCTCGTTATCTAAATGTGTTTTATCACTAACTACCTCAAGCGTTATGGCCACTTGCTCTCTACAAAACCAAATTCACTAATAAATCTGCCTAAAAGTATGCTACGATTTATTTGAAAACGAGAAATCCGTGCGATAAATATTGAAGGACCAAGTTTTATATAAGGTATATAACGTACCTTTTTTTTTATTTCGGTGGAGAATGCTGTGAATGCATAGTTAAAAAAGGGATAATACAGTGGCCATGACGTTTTAAATGGGCAGACAAAGGAATACAAGACTCCACTGCCCAAATACCTAATTCCCTCTCTGTCACACAAACACAGTACTCTATTTAGCCATCACGCTCCCACACACTTTCGATAGTCGCCACACACCCTATTAGTAGATGTGCATATCTATATACTTGTATTAGCAAATACTTGGCCATACGATAATACGAAATACGATTTGTTTTATTTCTAACGTCTAACCAGCTAACTCTTTATCTGTCTCTTACTCTCTGTATAAGTAATATTTGAAGATATATGAATATATATACATATATATACGAAATACCAAGCTATACTAAATATCAATTAAACTAAACTAAACTAAACTAAAATAAACTAGACAACCACTCAGCATCCTGTTCCTTTTTGCCCCGCCCGAAAACACTATATAAATTCACTCTATTTCCCAGCCTACACAACTGTACCAAACGCAAAAGCCCCTAGTTAACCCGTCTGAGACCACATTTTATTTGCCACCTAATTTAGTCCCATCTGCCGTTTATGTTTTTAGCCTAGCCAAAACCCCTTGATGTACACTCTTTTTTGTGTCTAGAGTTCTTGATGTGGCACTACTTGAACCTGATCTCAAATGCTAACTTAACCACACACACCTATGTGCTTATATACATATATATTTAGAATCGGGGTCAGAGGGTAGCTAGCCCCTTGTCTAAACCGTTTCGTTTGTGTTGCATTTGCCAAATTTTAAGTTTCGTTTTGCAATTTTCTGCTTTGGTTTTCGTCATAGTTTGGGGTTCTACACAGAAATATATATGACATGTTTGGGGAACCCTCTTTTCGCAAAAGGAGAAGCACAAAAGCACACAAACAAGCGAAATAACAAGCATTCCAATTAGCAACAACATATATACAAGCCAGAAACGTGTACCATTTCTCCTTTCACTCGGATAAAGTACTTGGCCACAGGGATAGACGATCCATTCTATTTCAATTCCACGGAAATTAATGTTGTCTGTCGATTCGATAGTTTTGATCGAATTTCACTCTATTTAATCTGCTATTTACTTGTTTGCTAAAACCTTATTGGCTTGAGGGGCTATCTCATTGCCTGATGCACCCTTAAGCGCATAATGAGGGATCTGTGAATTAAAATAAATATTATGCATACCTTATTTTAACAATTTTTTTTTCAAAATCTTAATAGTATTATCTTTATTAAATTACCTAGAGTTTAAGCCATGATACTCAGAGGATGAACTTAACGGTTCGTTGCAGGGTATCTTGTAGTCGACATCCTCGACATATTGTTCAATTTTTTTTTTTTTTGAATTTTTGTTTGTTTATTCACCAAGTAAAACAACATTTTGGGGTCCACAAATACACACTCCAAAAACTCACAGCTACACAAACAAACACATACTCAAAATACAGTACAGAGGAGCACAGTGCAGTTCAGTATTTAGTAGAGTAGAGCGGAACACTCACACACACACACACTCGGAGCAGCACACAAGAAACGCACACAGGCACACTTTTCCCGCACACACACACACGAAAACACACACTGTCACGCTGTCTGTGTGCGCTTATGTATGTGTATCTCTTGTAAGCTGAACTCTTTTTACAGGAAAAATCATCAGTTTCTATTGCAAAGGTATTTAAAGCTGCCCCTGCTTCATTCGCCTCCTCTCGCTACCGCGCGGTATTCCCACACTCACACACAAGCGAATCAAGTACAACAATTACACACATATGTACATGAACAACTTCATAAAGTTTAGCATACATTGGAGCGTGCGAAATGTTGCGAACTGTGCAAAGAAATGGGAGAAAAAAAAAAGAAACAGAAAAAGCGAGTGGGGAATATTTTAAACTTCACTTGCGATGCCGCTTGCCCCTCGTCCCCAAAATGTCATTGCCGTGCTTGCACGTGCATATTAAACACATTTTATTTTCACACGCATACGACAACACTCTGGAAAAAACACACACATACAAAAAAAAAACAAAAAATGAAATAAAAAACACACGCTCTACGGTTGACACTTGGTTGAGGCAGACATTTTTTGAAGTCGCGAGTATCCGGCGCGTCTGCCATTTTGTGGCAACATTGCGCGTTTAATTTAAATTGCTTTGGCGTTTTCATTTCTTTTTTTATGAGTGTGTAGTCCTCTACCTCATTGCTACCTGCCGCTTCTTCTTTTTACGTCCCTCTTTTTTTTTGTTACATCCCTTACCGTACCACTTTGTTTTTGTGCCTCTTGCCTTTAAGTTGGCGCTTTGTGGCTCGCTTATGTCTTACTCTCCAACTTCCGGTACAGTTGTGTCCTTCTGTAATTGTGTTCAGTGTGACCAGCTTCTACTAAGAATCACCATTTCTCGCTTCTCGCTCTTTGGCTAGCTAGATCGCTCTATGTGAAGAACTACTACTCGCATCTTTCTCTTTTAGCTCGCTACTCGCTTTAACTTCTCGCTTTTGCTTTTAGCTGTTGCCAACTGCTCTTGCTAATCGCTCTCGCAACTGGCTCTTGCTACTCGCTATCGCTGTCTTTCACTCACGATCACCTGCTCACCCTATATCTGTCTCTCTCTTGCATTAGTCAACCGTGTCTCACTCTGTTCAGTTCTGTTTAGCTCTTTTGTTTTGCCTCACGTATATTCAAATTGGAATTGTCTATATCACTCTAATTAGTTGAATGTTCTCGCGGATGAACCACGAGACTCAGCACAACTCAAAATTGACTTATCGATATCATTTACTTGCTTTATTTTAAACACATCTCTCTACGTAAATCTCGATGTAAATGTTTACGATACGCATTGAACATAAAGATTATTTATATGGAACTACGATTACGGATTACGATTATTAATTGTTCTCTTTGTGCTCTCTCTTTATCTCTCTCACTCTCACTCCTTCCTTCTCTCTCTCTCTCTCTCTATACGTCTCAATCTCTATCTCCTTCTCTCTGGTGTGAACTTCTCTTTCGTACACTTTGTTTCTTTGTGTGCTGGATGTTCTTCCGATCTAATCTGACAATCACAACCCATAACTCTCCTAATTATCTATACACATCGCACCCCTAGCCTGTCGCAGTACTACGAGTTCTCCAAAGATCAGGACTATATCTGCTCCACGCCCAACGATTCGGGGATGCATCTATGTGGGAACTTTCCGCCCTATCGCGTCGGTTCGATGGTCTGCAATGGTAAGTCCCTCCATTACCATCCCCATCCCCATATCCATACCCATTCCCCAGTCAACGTCAATTACATTAACTTTAAAGCTAAATGAAGTGCAAATTGTGCTGTAATCAAATTTGATGGCATTTTTAATTGCCCTCTCGCTGTCGCTTAATGACAGCCAGAGCCACCGAAGCAATCACAATTACACACAATACACTTTACGCCCCATCTTCCCATCGTTTTCATCGTTCCATCGTTTCATGGTTCTGTCCCGCAATCCGCAATCCGCAGAGGAGGCCAAGCTGTCCGACTTCAATGAGCCGACGAACACGTCCTGCGTCAATTGGAACCAGTACTATACCACCTGCAAGCAGAGCGGCGAGAATCCCTTTCAGGGCACGATTTCGTTCGACAACATCGGCATGGCCTGGGTGGCCATATTCCTGGTGAGTGCTATCCCTATACTGGCTAAGAATTGCGGATCAATAATGATGCCAACTTGTAGATCAGAAACAATCAAACTCTATTAAGTACAAGCCATGATAACTTTTTAAAAATCTGATTAGAGACACAATTTAAGCTAAGTGTGAAGAGGAATTGGTTCAGATATTACTTAAAACAGGGAAGATGGTTTTAATGTACGTATTTATTGATTCTTATATTCAATAAACTAGTCTATTTCTGTATATTTTTAATTTGTATAGATATGGGCAGTCCACATATGAAAAACAATCATTCTATTAATATTTGATCTCTTTCACCTTTAAATTATTTAAAATATACGTAGTCTACTTGATGTTCAATTAAAATCTACAATAGTATGACCATATTTTAATGTGTACCCAATTAGTGTTAGTAACTTTGCTCGACAAATAGCAACAGGCGAAGAGGAGCAGCGATAAAAACAACAAATTGTTGTATGCTAATTCGGTGTCAACTTCTGCCCCGAGGAAAACTCCCAGCTCTGCTTTCCCTAAACTAACAAAACAAACGCCACCAATTTGCATTCCGTACCGAACGGCGCCATGGTATGGTGTTGATGGGGATAGCAATAGGGATGGTGATGGGAATAGTGACAGTGATATTGATGGTGGTGCCGAAACTGATGCCAAAACTGATGGCTTTCAGCCCTCAGCCATCTCCATTTGAAGTGCACTCGTCCTCCGGGGCGGGCCTTAATTGATATGCCAATTACACGGCGCACACCGCAAGCCAATCTATTGATATGCAGGTCAAATGATGTAATTAAGCCCAAATCAAGTGCACATTAAGCTATGAAACCTATACGCGGTCTATACGCGGTGGTTTTCAGCGGGGGTCTATATTTAATGCCCCCCAGGGAGTTAAATCTCGACTGAATTTTGCCACACGTGAAAAGGCTTTAAATACAAATGGGTTTATTATTTAACTGGTTGACCTCAATCGATTGGCTATATAATTAAGCATAGTTTTACTTAGGTACAGCATAGGCATGACTATTAAAAATCTCTTAGGAAAATCTATTCAACATTTATTTACGGTTTTTATAGACAACTTTAAAATTAACTTTAACTTTAAGCAATTCATTAGTTAAACTCGTATTTGAATTTTGTACGATTTTTGTTGAAAATGTAGTAACCTCACTGGTAAAAAAACGTAGTAAATCCATGATTATAAAAAATCTCGAAGATATATCTTTTGGCCTTCAGAACAGAAATTTCAATGACAGCGATATTTATAGACCACTTTAAATACGATTAAAATACGATTTTTGTTGAAAAATGAGTAACTTGATTATAATTTATTTAACTATTAACATGAGTTGCTTATTGTAAATTGAAAAGCGGAAACTTTTTGATAGGTTTAAGTTTGATCAGGTGGCCACAGCAGAATTTTTCGCGTTTCATCGCTTAAGACCGCACATTACGCATACGTGATGTGGTCCGTGGCCAAAAGGCTATCCTAATTGCTCTGCCCACAACCATTTTTTCCTCTTTCACTGTTCCCTTTTGGCCCACAATGGCGGGCCGTGAACAATAAAACACCAGCCATCTGCCTCAACTTTATACCTGGTATTATTATTATTATTTTTTTTTTGCATATACTTGTACATTTATATTTCTGCAGAGAGCGCACGCTAATTACGGTGAAATATTTGTTGGATTTGCAGGTCATCTCGCTGGAGGGCTGGACAGACATAATGTATTACGTGCAGGATGCGCACAGCTTTTGGGATTGGATATACTTTGTGCTGCTGATTGTGGTGAGTGTTTTTCTCTTTTTTGTTTTTGTTTGGCGGCGGAAGGGATTGCAGTGGGTTAGCGGGTCAAGGGTCAGAGGTGTCTGGCGACCTCTCGCTTTGATCACGAATTGAATATTTAATGCGTAGACGGCTTAAAGGGACTCCAGCTAATTGAACGGTGAGCGTAGAGGACGAAACCGAAAGTATGCTGTATGCTAAAGCAATTTGGCAATGCAAATAAGTAAATTACTTTTAAACTAGGACCACACACGCGCAGCAGTGGATGCTGTGTTCGGGTGTGGTTGACCAAACAAAGGCGCAAAGTTTGTCTGCAAAAAATGCCATGAAGCTTGCAACATGTTGCGACGCAGACAGCAGCCACTCATTTCTCGTCTACCCTGCCTCTCTCTACCCATTTTCCATTTCCATTTGGTACTCTCATATTTTCCCCACTTTCACATTTTCCCACCCAGCGACTGTCCACTTTTGCCAGTGCCATCTTGGAGTGGACTCCAGTCTGTTGTGCTGTCACTTGCATGGCAGGATTTGTGCTCAGGTGTCCTTGGACTAATTAAAAGCCTTTATGGCTTACAGACACTCATACACACACACACACACACACGCGCGAGTGGACACAGATACAGATGCAGACACACATGGGGAAATTTCATTATTTATGTTTGAAGTTTGCCCAACCTTTTTCTCTATCACACTCTGTCACACACCCTATCTCCATCTCTGTCTTTGTCGCTGTTCATTTCGTGTGCAAAATGATTTTGCTCTTGTTGCCAACAACTTTTGGTATGCAAATAGTTTGCAATACCACCTTCCCCCTTCCCCCTCCCAAAAAAAAAAAAATTCACTCCAACTCATCTCCCTCCATTTGCTATTGGGCGTTTGTCGTGGAAGGAAATTGCTTATTTATGCTTTATGCATTTTCTGCCAAGCTCACGAGATCCGAATTAGAAGCGTTTTCTTTGTTTTTGAAATATGTTTTCAATTTAAACTTTGCCAACATTTCGATATTCAGCACTCGGAGGGAGAAGTACAACTTATGAGCTGTGGAAATTAGGACTTTTAAGAGCATGTTGATGGCCAGGTTTTGATTTCGAAAGTATGCAATGGTGTAGATATAAATAATTGGAACTTCATCTCGCATTTTAAAAGAATAACATCATTAAAATGTTAGAAAATGTACCAAACAACTACAGAGAATTAAAAAAAAGTAACGTAAATTTCAGCAAATTTAAGCCACAAACTTTTGTTTGTATTCCACTGCGAAATCATATTTATTTCTGTAAGTCCGTATTTTGGAATTTTGAAAAGACAAAAATCGACCTCAACTACGGCAATTGAATTTAATTCAACAACTCAACCTATTCAAGAAGAAAATAGGCATTTAAAACTTCTATCATTAAGCTGTCTCGACAAGATAAAAAACTGATTTTATTTCTGATGAGAACTTTGAAACTTGGTTTGCTCTGCTGGTCTAACTAAGTTTTTCAATAATTCGTAAGCCAGCTTCAGCGAATTAAACCAGACAGTCGGAGGAAGCTGAAGTTTTGTGATTTTAAGTTTCGAGATCAGCCTCTGGGCCGCCTAGTGCCTTGTAATCCCCCCGATGACCACCATGTGGCGTTTGCCGATCCCCCAGCTAATTGAATTTAAGTGGCTGGCTGAAAAGGTAGGTCCTCCCCAAGGACCCATCACAGGACCCTGTGTTTGCTGTGTGTTTTTACGGAAGAGAGCATAAACAAAGGCATGGGAAAACTTTCAGCTTGCATTTGTCGCTGGCAGCAATGAAAACGAAAACTTTTAAACGGAAATGCGAAAAGTTTTTCCAGCAACTACAAAAGCGCCACCTGCTGGCGCGAATCCACCTTTTTTTCCCCATATTTGCACAGATATCATTTTGGATATCCTTAATTGCACATTTCAGGGGGCTTTCGGTTTGTTTCCACGGTGGGGGGGGTGGTGGCCTTATCAAATCGTGAAACTTGTTTTATCTGTGTGTTTTCTTTTATCGATTACAGATTGGTTCGTTTTTCATGATCAACCTGTGCCTGGTCGTCATCGCCACGCAATTCTCGGAGACGAAGAAACGCGAAATGGAGCGGATGCGACAGGAGAGGGCGCGGTACACCTCCACTTCGACCTTGGCCAGCAGCACAAACAACTCGGAACCGGCCACCTGCTACGCGGAGATCGTCAAATATATCGCCCATCTGTGGCGCCGCTTCAAGAGACGAATGTTAAAGAAGTACAGATTATATAAGTATGCTGCTTGTACCTTTTGATTTCATTCAATTATGTCTTTCGTTCGTTAATTTAGTTTCCGGTTTCCGGCTTCCGTTCCCTTCCCCATGTCTCTCTCTCTTTCTCTGTCCTTCCCTGTCCATCTCTCTCTGTCTCAGTCTGACTGTCTCTGTTTGATTTAATCGACCCCTCGACCGCGAAGCAAAACAAAAAAAAAAAAAAAAAAAAGAGGAGCTATAGAAAGCTGTAGGCTTTAGTCACTTGAAACTTGATTGATTACTAACCCATTAAAGCGAGTAATTAGCGCACTAATCCCTCTCGGCAAAAAGCTTAACTCACACTGACAGGGGAACTCGAGCAGCAAACAAGGACTTTGCCCCAATCACCTGCGATTTTCTCAAAAAATTTTGAAAGATTACTTAATTCCATTTTGGTTTGGCCTTGAAAAGGGCACCTCTTTTACACGAAGAGATTATATTCCCTTGTTTTATATTTATCATATGTATTATTTATAGCCTATTAATTATTTTATACTACATCATTGGTTTGAGATGCTCCCCAACTTTCTTTTTTCTCTTATCTTACTCATTTTAATTTTTATTTATTTACTTTAATATTTTTTTTTTTTATTTTAGAAGATTCTTTTAGGTTGCTAAAAAAATGTTATTTATGTTTCAAATGTAACTTTTGTTCAAGTAACTTAGTTTTGGATTTAAGCATCTGCTCGAGTGTTTCGCCAATGGCTATATCATATAGTACTTAATTTAGTTTCGCACCTAATTTAGCATCGAGATTAGTGACCAGGGCATGAATTTGTATAGCTAAAAAAGTGAAGCTAGAACAGTTATAACATATTAAAAAGTGCATCTTACATTGTTAAAAGGTTTTCAAACCTCCCACACATATAAAATTATTGGGTTGTCCTTAACATATTACAAATTAAAAAATATTTTGACAATGAAGTAAAAAATCTCTTTGTAAAGTTAATAGATAAAATCAATTTTTCCTTCCATACATAACAAAATATGTATTGTTCAAGAAATCTTAAGTAAAATGGAAATATCTAAACTCAGGCTTGAAAACTAGTTTTCGATGACGATGAAGACCAATAGATTTTTATGAATGAAGTAACCCATAAGTTATACACTGTGATTAATGATAAACCTCTGCCAAGCTGTGTCTTCTCTTGAAGCACAATCAGCCATCATGATGTAGTTTGTCGAGCCAGACTAATTAGCTAATCAAGACCACCTTTTTGGTGACCTATCTCTGCAACCAACACCTCTCCCCATCACGTGCCTCACACTATGTTGCTGCCACACAATGATGCCACATTTAGAACAAAGTACAGAGTACAGAATACAGAATACCGAGTTAAGCGAATGGCACTGAATCCGCAAATGGGACTCGTGTTAATTTGGATCATTTGCATTTTTGTACTGTCGTTGTCCTTAGTTCATTTGATTGAATTATGTAATTGCGATTGTTGTCTGTCTAATGGCTAAGCACACGCACACACACACACGCGACATGGCACTGACACTAATGAGAGTGCACGTACAAATGAATACCCCATTGTCACACTCCCCCCTCACCACACACCCACACACACACCTTTCTAGTCGATGCACGTGCAACGAAACCACCACCCACATCTCCGTGCCACCTGACCCACCCAATTGCGACCCCAAAAACAGAGAACACGATGTTTTGTGTACAGACATGAGTGTGTAAACCCCGCAAACTGTCAGTTAAACTTGTCGCTAATCGAATTGTTATTTCACCCACTCTGCCGCTTTGCCACCAAACCACTGAAACCACTCAAAATACCACTGTGTGGCACCACAGGTACCAGCGACAACAGCGTAAGGAGGGCCTTCTGCCCAATGCCGACAATTTGACCTTCTCGCCGTCGCGGATCAAGTGCCATCATCCCAAGTGCCCCAAGTACAGTAATCGCAAGCCGTCCAGCATTCAGGATCAGATGATTACCGTAATGGTGCCGCTCAATTCGGCCAACAATAACAATAACAACAACAGCACGAGCAGCAACCACAACGGCAGTGGCAACAACAGCAACAATATTAACAATAATGCAGCCAGTTGCACCACAGTGGCTCTAGTCAATGGGATAAACGGTAGTGCCGCCAGTGTAACAATGTCTTCGGCCCACCACCAGCAACATCAGTTGCTGCAACAGCAACAGCAACAACAGCAGCATCATCATCAGCAACAGCTGCAGCAGCAACAACACTCTTCCTCCGACAACACAGAGCAATCGCTGGGCGCAGATGGATTACCACGAGGTTCCTCGCTTAAAAAGTCCACCGCTCATCACCAGTTGAAACCCGAAGGCAGTGCTGCCGAGCAAAAGACCATATTGCTCAAGTTCCCGCAGCAAATGATTGATTCCGAACAGCTAATTGTGAGTATGCAACCCCTTACGTAGATCAGCCCAATCCACAGAGAAGAGAACACCCAAATCGATTCGAAAACAGTAAAGATAAACAGCAACAGAAACAGAATATTTGTAAATATATATTTCCAAATTCCCAACCCAAAAAATAGCCAGCTTACAAAAACAGACAGCATTTAAAACAGCAGCCACAAATGAAAATAATAATAATAATAATAATAATAATCTCTCATATTTGTTACAAAACTTGTTAATTCTCATAGCTGCAGTTGGGAAATTTAGGCAAGGTACAGAACTATAAATAAGTAAAATAATATGTATAAATTGCCAGCATAATTTATAAAAGAGCGCAGCGAAACTTCGGTGGCACCGAAGTCTGAATGTCCTAAAAAACACACACAAAATAAACAAGGGCATTCAGCCTGCGAACAAGTATCACCAAATATGCAAATTACATAAAATCCAATGGATAGAGAAAAACCCCATACAAATTGTAGATATAAACGATATTTTGCATATTAAGTGCAATTGTAATAGCTTCTTTTTTAGTTTCTGTGTTTATAAGCACATAGCGAATTGATTGTCCCATTGATAAATCTGTAGCCCATTGTTCCAGCCCATTGTCCCGCCGAAATGCCCATTAATTATTTATATCATTTCGTTTTGTTTTGTTTGCATATGTAACCGCCGTTCGAAAGCAGAGACAATAACCCGACCTGTGTATATGTGCATATGTCCCCCATTAAGCCCATAATAAATGTTAGGCGGGGTCGTCAAAAATAGTTAAGGATTAAAGAGTGTAATGAATTTTACTAAAATTCAACGTCCGGGTAAACTATTGGTATCAAAAACTTTTTAAATTGAAAAAACAAACCAAATTTCCCTAAGTATGCAAGAAGGTGAGAAAGTTTTGGTTGATTAAAACTGAGGTTTTGCATTCTAAATTAAAAGTAATATGTTTTCAAGCTTCAGGTTGTTTCGGAATCCATTTTGTAATAATTAGCCCTAAAATCCCGTAGCCCTGCTTGTAATATTATGGTTACTGGAATTAGCGTGTAGTTAGTCCTAGACCCAGTTGAGCGTTAGCTTCCATTTCATTCCCTATAAATACCTGACATTCCCGCCCAGTTATTGTAAGCCCTCTAATATCATTTATGTTGTACCACCGCACCTCCGCAGAGCCACCCGTGCACCTCTGGATTCCTCAGTCCGCCCACCTCGGCCAGTCGCCGACCATCGGTGATGTTCAACGAGTATGTACTGCTGCACACGCCCCCCGCCCTCAATGCTGATCCGGCGGCGACGGGAACCACCACCACGGTACCCACCACAGTGGCCACCGTTGCAGGAACTGCGGCAGCGGCGGCGGCGAATGCCGGTGGCAGCAACAACAGTTCCGGACTTAATAGCCACCAGAATGGTGCCAGTGGAGGAGGTGCTGCAGGTGCCGGTGGAGCCACTGAGAAAAGCAACATCTTTTCCACGGAGAAGATGACCCAGGCCGGCGATGGCAGCATCTGGCAGGTGAGTTACAAAAAAACTAAGACATTTTTGTAGTAATCTTAAGGAAACTGAAAAATGGCGCCCTCGGGTGGACTTACCTTTTCGAAGTCCCTGCTCTTGCACTTGACCAGCCAATTTTCTCATGACTCAAGTTTTTTTTTTTGCAATTTTGTCGAATTAAATAAACATGAGAATGCTCATACACGATTTGCCAATCCTATTTTGCAGGTGAATTTACCGCAGACTATCGGCACAATTGCCAATCCCTATGCCGATTGCTCTGAACTTGGTATACACGATGCGATGACTTGTCAAGAGCTCTTAGCATTCTCTGTGGCCTTTTCAGCGGCCTTGCCGACAGGTCAGAGTACGCTAGAGTCATTCTACACATCGCTGGCCCGCTGCGATCCGCACACTGCCGAGGCGTTGCGAGCGCACCACAAGCCACGCTCCCTGGCGACAGGACAAAACCAAACGCCGCCGCCGGGCGCCGAAGGAGCCACTGTGATGGTTGCCTCAACGGCCGGCGATCCGGGGCAGACACTCGAACCCTCGACTGTGTCGGCTGTGGTGGGTCCCATCGGCACCCAGACAGCGAACCACCGCCGCAAGGAGCACCACCAGCAGTCTCATGGATCGCACCACCATCACAATAATAACAATACCACCAGTCACAGCCGGAACTATCGCTCACGGCAGGGTAACTCGCGAATGCGAGAATCTCGCACTCCCACCGGCAACTATATGGAGGACTATGCCTGTTGCTACGATCTCTACCAGAACGCCCTGTCGCCACTGGACGAACGGCCCAGGCAGAGATCGCCGACGACCCGCTGTCTGATCGCCGTCTACCGCTGCCTGTCGCGCGTCTGCAGTTGGGCCCGTCGCTACATCCGGCGATTGGTGGAGCACAAGTACTTCCAGCAGGGCATCCTGCTGGCCATCCTGATCAACACCCTGTCCATGGGCATAGAGTACCACAACCAACCGCCGGAACTGACCGCCATTGTGGAGACGAGCAACGTCGTCTTTTCGGGCATCTTTGCCGTTGAGATGTTGCTGAAGGTGGTGGCCGAGGGTCCGTTTCGCTATATAGCCAATGGGTTCAATGTCTTTGATGGCATCATTGTGATTCTCAGGTGAGTTTGGGAGGGGGTTTTGTTAACTCCTCTCTGGAAGTATATTTTACAATGTTCACCCCAAAATCAGTGCCATTGAGATCTGCCAGACGTTCATGGGTAATGGAACGGGGGGCGGTGGCTCCGGTCTGTCCGTATTGCGGACCTTCCGGTTGCTTCGAATCCTAAAGCTGGTTCGCTTCATGCCCAACCTGCGACGCCAGCTATTTGTGATGCTTCGCACCATGGACAACGTGGCCGTATTTTTTTCCCTGCTCGTTTTGTTCATCTTCATCTTCAGGTGAGTTCGATTGCCGATTATTCACCACAACTCACAAACACAAACATACACATGGGTACACAATACAACCACACCCACACTAACGCACACAGACAGACTCACATACCGAAGAAAAGAAGACATCAACACAAACACACAAAGAATGCGGAGATAACAAAAGTAATGATGAAAAAGAAAGAAAATTCAATATAATCAACAATCGATAGCCAACCAGTTATCGAACGCGACCCCACAAACAACAAATAAATGTAATGAAAAAGAGTGATTAACCCAAAGAACCCGAGCCACAGAAACAGAAACAGAAACAGTTCAGTTTCGTTAGCCCATAGCAGTCCTCTTATGTCTAACAGTTTCTAGCGCCTCACTAGCTGCTTTCCACATAGATGAACGTCCTTCAACTAACCCATCCAGCCAACCGATTCCCCCACCCAGCCATTAGCCCATCATTCTAGAAAATACATCGCTTTCCCTTTACCTTCAGAACAATTCAGAAACAATTATTGTACAGGAAAGAAAGGTCAAAAGTATACACATTTTACATTAGTATAATGGTCTTATGACTTTTTATGATTAAAAAACTCTTGAAAATTTCCTTAAATAAAACTAGGGTCTTTAAATCGATATATCATATTCAATCCAAGCAGATTTGCATCTTAAAGTCTTTCAAGATAGTCCCTATTTAAAGCAATATATTAAATCGTGCTTAAAAAAAGTTCCGATGAATTGACTCAAGTTCTTATTAAAAACTTTAGTATAAACTTTATGAAATTTGTCGAGTTTGAATAACTGCTGAACTTTTTATCATTTAGTGGATCTTTCTATTCCTGCCCTTTTCATCCCATTTTCCCTAGTTCGCAAGGATTCCAAAGACTTCGAGCCCTGCCCACCCCATAATCATACAAAGACTAACACGTATATCTTGAACCCCATACCTCTCCCCAAAACCCCACCCTCATTTAAGTACTTTTTCGCCACGATCGTTTCTTCTGCGTACCACTTGAGTATTGCCTATATGAGTAAAGATCTGCTTTAATGTCTCTCCAAGCGATCTCTTAACGATTTCTCTCTATTTCTCTCATCACTGTTTCTTATGTTCTATCTCTTGGTATCTTTCTCACTTTCTGTTCCTGAGTAACATTTGAAAGTTATGGAAGAATCGTAGTTAGATGACGTTACAATTTGTGTAACTTTTTAAGCAATCGATCTCGTATCCGTATCAGCAAGAACTGTACCCGTATCACTTGAAATATATAACTCTATCTCGCTATATCTCCCCCGATCCTCTATAATCCACTTTATGCTCTCTTTTCAATCCCAAAAGTGTCGTTAGTTGTCGTACACTTTGAGTCCTCGCTCGTTCACTTTGCATTACTCTTACACACAAACACCTTCTTACATCTCACTTACACGGACACAATTTCTCCCTCTCTAATCTCTGAAATTCTCTGTTTCTATAACTCTCTCGCTCGGTTCTTTCTCAATATGAATTTCAAGCACCGACCAAATTGTCGCTGCCCATCTTAATCAACTTTTTTGGGATATGTTCTATACTCTACTTTCTTACGACCTTCAAAAACTCTTTCTCAACACACCACAATCAAGTTCTTTCCAACACTTCCGCTGTCTTTCTCTTTCTCTCTATAACACCCAATCATTTAAAGCTCATTTGGTTTAACACACTACAACTACAGCAATAACAGCCACAGAACCAATTAGTTAGCTTAGTTAGTTAGCCAAAAAACGCTTTATTCCATTTCAAATTAACTAAGTGTGTATCCTAGCTTCTTTTAGCGTTAACCAACACTGCAACACAACACACACACACCCACACACAAGAAAGCTCGGCTTGGTTTTGATGCTTTTGCCAGAAGACTTGAAAATGCGGGCTTTAAAGCTTTGGTGCTCGAAGCTTTGTACACAGACACGGCACACGCACACTCACGCCAAAGAATACACTCGACAAAATAAAAGTATTTGGAAAAATTAAACTTAAAAATACTTAAAAAGATCGTACGCTTACTTATTGTGTAGTTGCAGTCGCTGCAGTTTGATACATACCTATATATACCCGTACTCTCTCTCTCTATTTATATATATATATATGATTACTCGTAATTGATATACACGTAAAACTATGAAAATCCAGTATTCACACACAGAACGACAACAAGATCACACATATTAGCTAGCCTAGTTGCTAAATTAAACGTAATCCAGTTTGTGTAGTTAGAATAGCAAAAACATAACAGCCACACGAAACATCCGACCAGACTCTATAATAATATCACATGCTATATCCTAACAAGCGAATAATGAACCAAACGAACTGTAAATGGAGCTTAACACGAAAGAAGCCAGCATCGTTACCGATAAACCAACTCGATAAATGCCCTAAATAAACTCAAAAAGAAAACTAAAATAAATCAGAATACTGAAAACTGAAGATCAAAAACCAGAAAAAAACATTAAAAAACAAACCCAAGGACCAAATATTTCCCATTAATTGCAAGGCTTAAGCTTCTCCTTAGTTCCTTTGAAAGTGAACTGTACCTTTGTTTTGTTTCCATTCTGTTCCGTGGTCCGATCTCAGTCCTTAAGGGCGGGCCATGAAAGCTCTCTTTTTAAACTCTCTGCTTCCGAGTGTTTTCATTTATTAGCTTTCGTTGCCGCTCACTTCACTTACAAGAACACTTACTAGATCTTCTTAGTTCCCTTGCTCTCGCTCTCTCTCCCTCTCTCTTGTATCTCTTTACCATTCACCCACACTCTGTCTTTTTTCTTCTTAACTATCTCTCTCTCTATATATATATATTTTGTCTCTCTCTCTCTTTCTCTCTTTGTCACACTCCACACAAATTAAAAAAAATACTAAAAACAATCGAATTATAATCGAATAAAACAAAAACCGAAAATTAAAATAAACCTAAAAACTGTATGCTAAACACAACCCAAAAAAATACCCAAAAAAAAACCAAAAAACACAAAAATATATAAGAATATATATTTAAAAAATATAATCAATATCGAAAAACAATCAAACAACAAAAAAAATATATATATATATCATATTATATATCAACAAAACCAAACCATCACTTTAGTATACTCGGCATGAATCTGTTCGGATGTAAATTCTGCGAGAAAGTTAACGGAGAGATGATTTGCGATCGTAAGAATTTCGACAGCCTGCTCTGGGCGCTCGTCACAGTGTTCCAGGTAGACCCATTGCTATCAGCCTTATACCATACGTAAACCTATATGTATATATCTATACTACTACTACTACTACTACTACTACTCCTAATGTTACGCCATAATCTGCTACTGATATGATTACGATAACCTAACTGTTCATGAAACCGAAAAAGAAAAAAAAAGAAATAAGCCAAAAAAAACCCATTACGAATCCCCCAGAGAACTACGTTCTGATTCGTTGAGCATTTTGCTTTTCTTCGTTTTCACCTTTCTTTTAACTCCAATTACGATTTCCGTTTTCATTTCCGTTTCCGTTCCGATTCGATTACCCGTTTGTTTTCCGCTTCAATCGATAACTGTTGTGACGTTCTATCACTCTCTCACTCTCACTCTCTGTCTGTCTGTCTAATCATGTGTTTGTTTATTTTTGTGCGTGGGTGCGAGTGATTTGGATATCGATATTCGGGTCAATCACTCGCACACACATATCTTATGATTTGATTGATTTCTTATCGATGCATTTCGATTGTCAGACATCGAGATCGACTAGCTAGCTAGCCATCTTGCTCGCTCGCACTAATTTGTGGTGTGCCCTTTTATTGAGTGTCGTATTCAGTTTAAGACCTGATTTGATCTTAAGTTAGTTCGATTTCGAAACCAATTACGATTACGATTATTGATTTGGCATGCATGCGTTGACCGTTGCGATTACCGTTAGCTGACCGTTAGAATTACCGTTGCCGTTGGCGCTACCCTTACCGTTAAGAGTTCCATAGCAAGCAGCGCGCATCCGCATGTCGTTCGAAATATTCGTATATATATGGGTATGTCCATAAGCCATATATGTCCATAAGATCCTTGTATGTGTGTTTGTATTTGTGTGATGTACATTGATGCACCAGGTAAGCATTTCCGTTCGAGTTTGTTGCGCTTTCTGCATGCTGTAATAACCGAGTAGCACAAAGTTTGCATCCAGCATCTCGAACACTTCGCATACACCTATCGCAAACACACACACATTATTTGTACACCTCTGCCTCTGTCTCGCTCTCTTTCTATATATATCCCTCTCTCTCTCTCGCTGTCTCGCTCGTGCTTTTCTTTGTGTACTATATATAAATGCTTTGATTTTTGTCACACACTTTGCTCAATGTCCTACGTTTAAGTATAAATACCTTTCTCTAGACAATATGCTATTCTAGACTCTAAGTTGTATAGAACTCCACCCAAAAACCCTCTGAAAGGAGAACTCTCTCTGTCTCTGTCTCTCCCACTGTCTCGCACACAGACACAGCCACATTTACACAAGCATAACCAACCAATCTCCCACTTTAAACTGTAATCGAAGTCCCCCCTGTTTACTCAGATACTCAGAATGCTTAAAGGAACACATTCCTCATATATAGAACATAACATACCGTACTTGCAAAACACATACAGATTCTTCTGTAATCCGTAGAGTTTTTCGATCAGTTCAAGTTGCCATTTCGAAAGACCCGAGAACAACTGTAAAATAATAGCACACAATTGTAGGAGGTATATGTAAATATGCAAGCATTGAGGCCAGATCGAGAACTACCCACCATCCACTGTGTATATAGACAGACAAAACTCCCCAAAATAAAGGTAGAACAGAACAGGAGTGCCCATGCCAGCAGAAGCACAGACTCCGCCTCAGATAAGAAGACTCTTCTCTTTGCCTCTTTAAATTTTGTTGCTCTAGAGAATCACAAGTAGCCCCGAAAAACACCCAATCCACATTTATATGTACAGGGACCACTAGATGAACCTACTACTCGTTTATATCCTTAGACATAAGAATCGCAACTATATAATATACATATATATATATATATATGAACCCAGCTCTCTCTCTATATATCTATGAACCAGTTTATATAGCCATTAATGAACTATGATAACAGACACACATCTATGACTCTATAAATAAATACATATGTATACGGTATATATAAAACATATATATAAACCTGCAGCATACTCGGCATGTATCTGTTTGGCGGTAAGTTTTGTA
The DNA here is from genome assembly GCF_018152505.1 of Drosophila elegans. Classification (NCBI taxonomy): domain Eukaryota; kingdom Metazoa; phylum Arthropoda; class Insecta; order Diptera; family Drosophilidae; genus Drosophila; species Drosophila elegans. The sequence continues at coordinate 6,466,707 of NW_024545513.1, read as the reverse complement.
AATTTTTGGACGAATCTGGACTCGAACGCGAGTGCACGTGTCCCGAAATAATCAGCCGGCATCCGCAATGCGAGTGCGATCGCAAACACTTCAACAACATTTTGTGGGCCACAGTCACAGTATTCCAAGTAAGAACAATAATACAGCAATAAACTACCTTCCACCCACTTACCCACAGCCCTAATCCCCTGAAATCCCTCCACCATCTAAAGCTGTACAACCCACATCCCAAAAAAAAAAAAAAATAGAAACCCATATTGAACAACAGTCACAAAATATACCTATCAATACCTATACCAGTCTGAAATTATTGTGATTATGACAAAGTATTTAACGAATTCTTACCTATAGCCACAAAAGTTCCCAGTTTCTAGTTTCTGCTCTCTTTGACCTCTTTGTTTGCCTTAATTTACATTATCCTGCTCCTAGCCTTTGTCTACGTACTCACCAAGTTGGTTGTATCTCTTCAGTTCTCTCTCTTAATCAGCTTTTTCCGAATTTATTTTCGATTTCGTTTCGGTTCTGATGCCAGCAAATGTAGTCGTAGAGTTTTTCTCCACCCACAAAACACTCGAAATCACAAACACATGACCATTGGGTATGCTCAACTTAAAATACTGAAATCAAAAAAACCGTGTATATATTTTGAACGGAAGGACGATCATCATAACGTTTTGCGATTATTCCGTTCTTTGGATTATTTCCGTTCTGTCACACAAAACCAAATGTTTTCTTTAACAAAAATACGGTTTTGTTAGGCTTGAAGTTTAAGTCGACGAGATGTCAAAATATGAAATTTCGTTAATTGATGCTTAAAAGCCATTGAACTGGTTTTAATAATACTTAAGATTTATAATACCGAAGATCGCTTAGAGAAATCGTAGTAAACAAAAAAAAAACGATTTTTGGTTAAAAATCCATACTTTTCGATAAAGTTATCAACAGCATTGACATCTCTAATACGAAGATTTTCGCGGCAGCTGTACAAAAGTAACCGAAGGTCCTTGGAAAGGACTAACACTCGGTCCTCTCACATCAATCTTTTTCTCTCTCTTTTTCTCTCTTCTGTCTTTCTCTCTTTCTTTTTTCCCCCACTCCCCCTCTCTCGCTCACACACTCATATGACATAAACCAAGCAAAATCCACAACCGCTGATGTTCCGAGTTTTGTTGCATGATTTTTGGGATCATCACCTTAATCTGCCCTCGGCTTTTGGCTTTCGGCTTTATAATTGTATGCCAGACCTGAATCAACTCTCGATTGCGACCTCCCACAACCTTTCAGAGCCCAATAAATCATCTACAGCCACACATATACAAACTGTATATACTTGATTTAAGTCTTTTGTTTGTTCGTTGGTTTGTTTGTTTGTTCGTTGGCTTGTTCAAACAGAAACGAAAGTTTTTATTTCTCAATTTGCTGCTGCTGCTTTCCCCTCGATCTTTGCCTTTTCTATATCTCTTTTTTTCACCTAGTCGATCCAATTTAAAAATTTGTTGCTAAGCAAGCTGTATAAAAAGCGTTGTTCATACATATGTTTTTAAAGTTGCTCATGCGCAATACAAATGTACAGCCACAAAAGTTTAGAAAAAAAAAAAACAAATTAATTTGCCTCTTATATAAACCGCATTCGTATTGTATAGCAATAAAAAAAAAACAAAAAACGAAAAAGAAAAATATATTGGCACTTTGTGTACAAAGCAAAAACAGAACAAAACAAAAAGCTCCATGAAAATTTTGAACTTTTTACAAATTTCTATATGCAAGAGTTTTGTGCGCCTTTTTGCTCTTTGATTTAGTCTGAGAGCCTTCGCTGCTTCTCTTAAATTTATTTGCTTTTGGCTTTGCTTATAGCTCGCTTATATTATTATTTCAACTTGGTTTTAATTTAGTTTTGCTTTTTAATTTTTTTTTCATTTACCACACCACGAATTATTGTTTAATAAAAAATAGTCCGTTTGAGCAGCTGTCCACGGATATATTGAGTCAAGCTGACGCCCCTGCTTGATCTCCCTCAAGTCCCCATTTAAATCTTTCTTCCGACTATCTCACTATAGCTATGCCTATATCCGGATGTTTTTAGCTATGTCAAAACTATGTAAAAGAATATGTTATAAAAAACCACTAATAAATTAATCATATCAAAATTACTCACCTTCAAAAGAAATGGTTTTGACATTCTGAAAATAAAATCTAAAATGGGTTTTTTGGTTTTTTATGTTTGTGGAACTATTTTCATGGCTTTTGCCCCTTGATTGCAGGATTATTTGCTTTTCTTTGGCCTCAATGAGTAAGAAAAAATACTTTTCTGGGGTCTATCCCATTTTTGAGGTCAGGAATCTTATTAACCGATGATATTTTTAAGTTTAACGATTATTTTATATGTGCGCCTGAGTTTTCCAACATCAAAATGAACAAACTGCTAGTGTTTTGATGCTCACCCAATATACGTACATATGAGTATGCTAATCTGACACAATGTGTACTCACATGTATTTATATACAAAAAAAAAATTGAAACACCATTTGCTGTTTTGCTCTCGCTATATTTCTATCTGTCTTTTGTCTGACCTTTGACATTTTTGCCATTCGTTTTCCATTCGTATTTCGTAACTAATTACTGCCTTACTTACTTACTTACTTTCTTTGCCACACACCACAACGACAAAATTACAAAATTTGTTTATTGGTATTTCGTTCTTTTTCTTTCGCTTCTTACGATATATATTCCGATATGTGTATCACGACATATATATCCATGCGTATGTATGTTAAATCTGCACCACGTTTGCCGCCCGCCACTGCAACTGCCACCGATCAACAACTACAATTCTACAACTCCTCCAACTCCAATAAAACTCCAACTCCAACAACAATCAACAACAACAACAACTACAAAAATCACCAAAAAAAAAAAAAACGAAAACAAATGTTTTTAGATTCTGACGCAAGAGGATTGGAACGTCGTCCTGTTCAACGGAATGGAAAAGACAAGTCATTGGGCCGCATTGTACTTTGTGGCCCTTATGACGTTCGGCAATTATGTGCTATTTAATTTATTGGTGGCCATTTTGGTTGAGGGATTCAGTTCAGAGGTAGAGTTTTGCCAACATCATTCCCCTGTCCCAAACTTAAAACTTGAAAAAAAAAATCCTGCTCGATGTGTTATTTGATATAAATATATTTTCACCAACTATACGCAAGCGACGCTTTAAATTTTGATTTAATTTAGTAAGGTAACATCTCAATTATTCAATATGTTTGATTACATCGGTAAATATAAAAAAAAGTTTTTATTAAAAATATTGTGATATCAATTTATTGAAGTTTATATAAAGTTGTAATAGCTGTCACCTTGGAAGATTATTCGAATTTCACATAGCAATAATAGTCAGATTAACGAAGAACATTTATAAACGTAATTAATGTTTATGGTAAAAAAAATGGTCATATTATTAAATAAAACAAATTATATTATGCCTTTATGAACAGCTTTATATCGATTTCTGACTGGTTGTTTGTTAATTCAACAAAATATAAACTCTAAATAATTACTAGAAAACTGATAATGGGGACACTCTTTGCCAGCTTTGATAGACTTAGATTTATCGTTATAAAATTGCTTAATTAGTTAGCAAGGTGAAACTTATATCATAATATGAAGCATCGCTTGCGTCGCGAACCATTCCCAAATCCTGCCCCTTTTCCACCGGATGTGACCGGAAGTGGTGCCTGCCGATCCAGGCAGCCAGCGAGCAAGTGGGTCCGAAAAGCGACCGACCCGCCGTCGACCCAACGACCTCGAAAGCCCAATGCCACCATTAGAACCACCACCACCACCCCACCCGCAATCCACGCCGGTTGACGAGAAAGTCTAATTTTGAAATTTTGATTCCCTCAGCGAAATGAACGTCGCGAGCGCGAACAGCGCGAGTTGGTTAAGAAACTGCGCGAGGAGACGCTGGCCGAGAACTACAGCGATGGTATGTACGATGAGTCGCGCAGCGAGGCGGACTCCTCGACCACCAACGATAGTTACTACGAGGTGCGCAACCGCTGGCGATCGGCGGAGGATGTGCGCAAGGTAAGTGAGATCTCGAGAGGATCGGGAGCGGGATCGGTATTGGGATTGCGACCGCAATTGACCAGGTGTGATTGATTGGGAAGGCAAAAAGAAAAAAATAAATAGAAGATAGAGTGTGTGATAGCATGCTGCATGTGTGTTTCTGTGGAGTATGTTTGTTTGAGAGTGTCGTGTCCGAGTTGAATCCACGGTTCGTAATCCCCACCACCCGCAGCTGCAGGACTCCGCGGAGCTGATCATCGAGGCCAAGAGCAACATGCACCGCCAGCGCCTGCTGCAGCCCACCCACGACTACCAGATCAACGAGCTGCCCGCCTCGTCTGCCGCCGGTCCATCCGCTGGCGGCACCTCTGGTCTCCCACTCGACAGAGATAGAGATAGAGACAGAGAGCGGGACAGAGACAGGGACAGAGACAGGGAGGCGGGCGGCGGTGGCAAGGAGGAGGGAGGGGCGCAGCATGCCAAGCCGCGCGGCGGCCTCAAAAAGGTAAGCGCGTTGGTATCACTACACAGACAGACATTGAACACACCACTTGACCTTGACACCACTTGACATTGCACACCCCCTCGCACACAGACATACTCGATCAAGGAGCGGCGCAGCGAGGCGCCACGCCTCTCCAAAATCCGGCTCGTCCGGGATCCGCCCATCATCACGACAACGGCGGCCACGCCGCAGGATTCGCCCAGCACCACTTTGGAGCCGGGCATGAGCTTCCGCCAGTGGGGCGACATGGAGGTGAGTGCGGGACATAAGTCCACATAGCTGGTTGTAAACGATGCAGCGGCAAAAATCAATTAATTTAATATCAATACCATAAACCATCCGCAGCCACCCAGTCCGCCCTCTCCATCGCTTTTGCGACCGCCAAACATCTTCACCGGCGGACAGCGGAGTCTGGACGAGGGCATACCCTCCATCGATCTCATCCCGCCCTCGCCAGTTCTGGCCCACAAGCCCCTCAACATCCTGAATGCCAGCCAGTTGGGCATGGGAGTGGGAGTGGGAGTGGGCGTGGGTGGTGTCGGCAGCACCGCTGGCAGCTCGGCCAGCATGCACAGCGTGATCATCGACGACATTTCGAAGAGTTCCAGCACGACGGCCGCGGCCACGCCCATCTATGTGCCCACCATCTCCTCCTCGGCGGAGGCTCAGAGTCAGAGTCACAGTTTGAACGATGTGAGTGTGGGTTCCGGGCCGGGTGGCGAGATGTCGGTGGTGGCAGGAATTGGTAGGAGTGCCAACACGACGGGGGCCTCGACCAGTGGAAGTTCCTCCAGCGAACGCCTGCCCCTGGCCCCGCCCCCTCAACAGGGCAGTTTCAAGCAGCGATTGAGGCGGGGCAGCTCAAAGAAGCGACGATCCTCCGCCTTGGCCCTGGCCACCGAGGACAATCCGGCTCGAAGGACCCAGGAGGAGGAGGAGCCGCAGCAGCAGCAACAGCAACAGCAACAGCAGCTGAACAATGGCAACGACAACAGCTTTTTGCTGAGAGGTGGCAATGCTGTGGTCAGCAGCGGTCCCTCCTCGGGCGCCAAGGAAACGAATCGCCTGAGCCCACAGAACTCGATACGGAGGCTATCGAATACCCTCAGCATAGGCAGCGCGCCCATGTACCCTGGCAGTCGTCGGGCCTCGGCCTGCATATTCAACTCGCAGGTGTATCAAAATCTGAACCAGCCGCCGAAGCCCAAGCTGCGCCCGGGACCCGGCCAACGCAGGATGAGCTCCATCGAGCTGGCCTTCAGCAAGACCTCGCATCTGAATCTGCATAATCTGGAGGCCAACCGCAAGTCGCTCTCGTACACGAACTCCAAGATGGACCTGGACAAGTGGAACAAGTCGTACGGCAATCTCAACGAGCCGGACAACATGCTGCAGCAGTACATGGAGGCGCGGGACAAGCGCAAGAACTCCATCAGCCACTACAACCTGAAGAAGCGGCTCGAGGAGAAGGAGCTGCAGCAGCTGCAGCAGCTCCACCAGCAGCAGCTGCTCCAGCAACGGCAGGACTCCTTCTCCTCGACCACCCAGCAGCAGCAGCAGCAGCAGCAGCAGCACCGCTTGTCCAAGGACCACCAGCAGCAGCAGCTGGCGATGCAGCCACATTCCATGGTGCCAGGAGGCGGCGAGCGCTACTCCAAGCTCAAGATGCTCATCGAGCAGCTGACGCCCAAGCATTTTACCACCGAGCGCGAGGACTACTCGCTCTACATATTCCCCGAGGATAACAGGTGTGCATTTATTTTTGTAAAATTCTTAAAGCTCTAACTTCATAAAAATTACGAAAGTCTGGCCATTTTTGTTTAATGCTTATAAGCGTCGCTAAGTTTGGCAAAGCAATTCATGCCCATTCCTCAACCCTTGTTATAAAATCATTATAAAACATTTAAATCAATTTTTTTTATTAATTTTTTTATTTTTTTTTTTTTTATGGTTTTATATTGTGGCATTGTTATTTTTTATGTTATGTTTTCCTTAATTTAAATAGTAGGCTCATTTGCACATTGAAAATAAATAAATAGCCTGAAAGCATACTGTCTCTAGTATTTTATCCATGATTGTGAATTTACGATACTCCTTTCCATTAAGATAGCAATAAAGCCAAAGCTCTCCACAACACAAGTAATTTTTTCCGCCATTGACTTGGACTCTTCCTCTTTTCCGTATCTTTTCAACCGAGTGAAAAATTTAATTTGCAACTTTGTCAGCGAGCTCTGTTTCACGTATTTGCATTTCGACGCCCTTCGTTTTGCAGGTTCCGGCAAATCTGTACGTGGTTTGTCAACCAAAAGTGGTTCGACAACGTGGTCCTGCTATTTATCGCGCTCAACTGCATCACCCTGGCCATGGAAAGACCAAACATCCCTCCAAGCAGCACCGAAAGATTGTTCCTGGCAACAGCCAATTACGTGTTCACAGTCGTCTTTAGCGTCGAAATGTTCATCAAGGTATGAGAATTTATGCTAAAGTAATATTAATAATGTTATTTAATTGATTTAAATGTGATTAAATTGCAGGTGGTGGCCACGGGAATGTTTTACGGCCCCGACGCCTACTTCACGTCCGGCTGGAATATCATGGACGGATCTTTGGTTACCATTTCCATAATTGATTTGTTAATGTCCCTGATTAGCGAATCGAGTCCGAGGATATTTGGGATTTTAAGGGTAAGTACGGGCTCGCGGCCCTTGGACACTTTGCTATCCGAAAGCAGCAGCAGTAGCCAGCAGTCCTCAATCGACCAGAAAACCAAGAAAACCAGTTAACCAGAAAATACAAGCCAATCTCAAGCGATTACCAACAAGCAGACCATCAACCAGAACAGCTACTACAAAGAACCACGCCCAGAACCGACCACGCCCATTTAATTGGCTGCTGGGCTGCGCACTCGGATCAGAAAAGCTATCGCTAAATCGCTATTTATTCTAAAGCTAACGCTAACGCTAATGCTAAAGCTAAAGCTAAAGCTAAAGCTAAAGCTCGATAACCCCAATCAAAACTCGTTCGCTATATCGCCCCAAACACATATCTCTGTCTCTGTTTCTCTGCTGATTGGCCATCTCTGTCTCTTTATGTGCTCTTCTTTTTCTTGCGCACAACTACACCCACACAATCTCACACACACCCACACACACACATGATCTAAAATTCTTTAACGAAACATTTTCTAAAATCTTTTCAATTTTGATTTGATTTTCTATTTACACACATCTTGTGTCTATCTCTTTAACTCATGTATATAATATACTTATATATATTGTATATCTCTCTGAAAACTTCAGGTAAATTTCTGCTGCTATATGCGTTAATCAGCAACAAAAGCTCCAATTTGTTTTCACCATTTATTATGTGTGTGTAGACCCCCTCCCAAAATTATAACCAATATAAGAGTACTCCCCAGAAAAAAACAAAAGAAAAACAAAAGTTCAAGTAATCAGTTGACTCGCCTTCATTGCGTTTTGTAATGTACATAGTTGATTGTTTCCCTCTTCCTATCGACAACCTCCAAATAATAGGGTTATGACACTGTTAAGGATCCTTTAAAAGCACCAAAAGTGTTTTTTCTTTTATAATTTCTGTAAAAAAAAAATAAACACAATTTCTTTTCAAAACTTTCCTGCTCAGTTTAGTTACCTATTCATTGTATTATTTCATGAGGTCAGTAGTACTGTCAGTTAGTGTCATACCCCTATAAAAATGAAGCCAAAATTTGAGCTGTCCCATTCCATTTTAATCGAACCCCAAAACATCTCCATATAGCTTTAAATGCAATCGCCTCATCTTGTGATTTTACCAGTACCCCTATAAATAACTTTCCATCGCCATGCTTTGTTGTTCAAGCAATGTTGCAATTATTCTTTATTTAAAGCCAATTACTAGACAGTTTAGATTTTTGTTTAACAATTTTGTTATATTTTTCCAAAGTAATATCATTAGTTACTACACACCAGTGTGGCTTTTTACTTTTTGTTATAATCTTCCATAAATTTCGAAGAGAAAATGTGGAATAATTTTAACTTAATCGCAATTTGTTTGATTGAATTGTTTTTATAGCCAACTTTTTTTCATTTTATTTTGCAATAAACAACTAGATTTTGTATATTTACAAATTTAAACCTGGTGAATTGAATATCAAACCAGTGATTAATCAAATATGAAAATTACATTTGAAAATTGAGAAAAGGATACTTAGTAAATGCATTTAGTTCATAATAAGAATGCATATATTTTTTAGTTGCTTTTTATATATTTTTGTTTTAAAAATAGTGCCCACTAACTGGTGTGTTTCGTTGAGATTTTTCGTTTTGTTGACTTCATCCTGAGTATATCTACATGGTTTATTACTTCATGCTTTTACTACATGCGGCACCTGTAGCGCCGCCTGGCGGCCGCTAACCGAGGTCGCCTACGCAAGCAGTGTGTGTGCCTTCCACAGGCGCCACCGATAAAGCAGTGTAGCCGATACACCAACCACAATCCCACTCTTCTCTTTTCGTCCTTGTTCTTTTTTCTCCCAAAAACCAAAAAAACGAAAAAAAAAAAAAACAAAAAAAAAAAATCAATGATATCCCCGCACAGGTGTTTCGACTACTCCGATCCTTGCGGCCGCTGCGGGTGATCAACCGAGCCCCGGGTCTGAAACTAGTCGTGCAAACGCTCTTATCGTCCCTGCGTCCCATCGGCAACATCGTCCTGATCTGCTGCACCTTCTTCATCATCTTCGGCATCCTGGGCGTGCAGTTGTTCAAGGGCACCTTCTACTACTGCGAGGGCGAGAACATCAAGGGCGTGCGGAATGCGGATGAGTGCCGCCGGATTCCGGGCAACGTGTGGACCAACCGCAAGTACAACTTCGACGATCTGGGCAAGGCGCTGATGTCCCTGTTCGTCCTGAGTTCACGCGACGGTTGGGTGAACATCATGTATACGGGTCTGGACGCCGTCGGCGTGGACCAACAACCCATTGTGAACTACAACGAGTGGCGGCTGCTGTACTTCATAGCCTTCATCCTGCTGGTGGGCTTCTTCGTCCTGAACATGTTCGTGGGCGTGGTGGTGGAGAACTTCCATCGATGCCGCGAGGAGCAGGAGAAGGAGGAGAAGATTCGGCGCGCCGCAAAGCGAGCTCTTCAAATGGAGAAGAAGCGGCGTAGGATGCACGAGCCGCCGTACTACACCAACTACTCGCCCACCCGCATGTTCGTGCACAATGTGGTGACCTCAAAGTACTTCGATCTGGCCATTGCGGCGGTGATCGGCCTGAACGTGGTCACCATGGCCATGGAGTACTACAAGATGCCCAATCCGCTGAAGTACGCGCTGAAGATCTTCAACTACTTCTTCACGGCGGTGTTCATATTGGAGGCGAACATGAAGCTGGTGGCCCTGGGCTGGAAGCTCTACCTGAAGGACCGCTGGAATCAGCTGGACGTGGGCATCGTCCTGCTCTCCATCGTGGGCATTGTGCTGGAGGAGCTGGAGACGAACATCATACCCATCAATCCGACCATCATACGCGTGATGCGGGTGCTGCGCATTGCCCGCGTGCTGAAGCTGCTCAAAATGGCCAAGGGCATACGTGCCCTGCTGGACACCGTGATGCAGGCCCTGCCCCAGGTGGGCAACCTGGGCCTCCTCTTCTTCCTGCTGTTCTTCATCTTCGCGGCACTGGGCGTGGAGCTGTTCGGGCGACTCGAGTGCTCCGACGAGATACCCTGCCAGGGATTGGGCGAGCACGCGCACTTCGCCAACTTTGGCATGGCTTTCCTCACATTGTTTCGCGTAGCGACTGGCGACAATTGGAACGGCATCATGAAGGACACGCTGAGGGATAATTGCGATGACGCGGCCGATTGCGTGCGCAATTGCTGCGTCAGCTCGGTTATTGCTCCCATATTCTTTGTGATATTCGTGCTGATGGCGCAATTCGTGTTAGTGAACGTCGTCGTGGCTGTACTGATGAAACACCTCGAGGAGAGCCACAAGCAAATGGAAGACGAGCTCGACATGGAGGTGGAGCTCGAGCGCGAGCTGGTGCGCGAGCAGGAGTTCGCCCAGGAGCAAAAGTTGTGCCAGCAGCTGGCGGAGGCGCAATCGAAGGCGGCCGCTCCCCCGCGCCCCCTGGCCAAGGTCAAATCGCTGCCGAAGAACTTCATCTACAGTACGCCCTCGCTGGACAAGAAGTTTCCGCCGCCTGTTCAATCCATTGGCGGCGGTAATCCCAGTTCGAGTCTGACCAGTTCGGCGGCCACCAATCTAAATCAAGTGACCACTGGGGGTGCGGTATCGGCGGGAGCGGTATCTGCGGCATCTGCTGCATCTGGAGCTGGACAACGTAGGCAGACCGTTCAGTACTACCAGCAGCCACCACAATCCATGCTCGGCTTGAGTCTCGCCGAAATGGGCGGCACGCTGACGCCTCAGGCGCTCGGCGCCCGGCTGGGCGAGCCCTTCGGCGGCCCAGCGACGTCGGCGGGAGGCGGTGGAACGGGCGAACCGCTGGCTGTGGGCGTGGCCGGCCTCCCGCTGCCGCCGCTGGACAATCGCCGTCGCGGGCGACGCGCCTCCGCGGCCGCCGGCTTCCGCAAGCGCGGCGTGCTGTCCAAGGAGCGCTCATTGGACGAGCAGGCCATCCGTCGGCGCAACCTGGAGGCCAAGCGCACCAGCTGCGACTCGCTGCCCTGGGGCGGAGATGCCCACGACTGCCGCAGGGGCACTATCTTCGAGAGCCTCGAGTCGGACGGGGGTGGGGGTGGTGGTGGTGTTGCCTACGACATACGGAGCACGCGGAGTGCCGATGTGGGTCACTTGGATGCGACGTCTCCCAATCAGGATGTCAGCTCGCTGGCGGTGGTCAGTTCCCTGGTGCCCGCCCTGGTCAGCCCCCTGCCCACGCCCCTTGCCCTGCCCCTGCCCCTGCCCCTAGCTTCGCCCACGCCCACGCCCATGCCCATGCCAATGGCCCTGCATCCTATGCATCCGCCACTTCGAAGACCCTTCGGCTGGTCACAGTCCGTGGACCAGGGCTGCCTGCGCAGCAGCCTGCTGCTCTCCGTGCCCAGATCCATGCCGCCGCGCAGTCGCAGTGGCAGCACCAAGCAGCTCTTCAAGCAGCAGGCCCTGGACGAGGATGCCGACATGGACGAGAGTTCGCTGCTGCTGCCCACCACTGCTGGTGGAGGATCTGCATCGGGATCGGGAGGTCCGGTCACCGCCTCCAGTTCGCTGGACATCCCAGAGCCAAGTAGTGGTAGTGGTACCTGCCAGCCGCTGCCGGATGTCACTGGACTGCCGGGTGTGGGGGTCAGCAAATCCGACTCCTCCGACATCCTGCGCATCATCAGCGAGCGCAGGCGCATGGATCAGCGGGAGCAGAGGGAGCCGGATCAGGACCAGGACCTGGATCAGGACCACGAGGACAGGGAGGACAGGGACAGCGACTACAAAGAGCTGCTCCTGGTCAAGTCGCCACAGTCCTCCATGGACTAAACCATGCCAGCACACACACACACACATGCCACACTCTCCAGATCTTTAACAGTAGCTAACTCTAACTCTAGGGCCAGGCTTGCACTGAAAATGATTAATAGCTAGGATAGATAGTCCTTACTGTGAGTTTATCCATCGAAGAGCTCTAAGAGGCAGTCCCCCTATAGATAAAAACTCTTTTGTGCAAACCTGGTCGCCATTAAAGAATACTTTAGGGAATTTTCTAAAAACCACAACTTTAACATTAGGCTTTAGGCATAAAGATCGAAGAGTGTGATGAGAAGAAAACACAAGTAACGCGTTAATCGATAGCCATAACACTATAAATGATTAATGAGCTAAATGGTAAATGGTAAATGTTAAACTCTTAGCCACAAAAACGAAAATAAAACCAACCAGTAAAATAAAATTGAAAACAACGTTAAGTAAAGCAAAGAAAAGAAATGCTAGTAAGCTAAATTGTCAACTGTTTTTAGTGCAATCCTACGGTTTTCATAACTTTAACAAGCAGAACTTATAAGAAAAAACTTAATAACTAAAAAACTACAAGATCGCGAAAGAAAATAGCTAAGTTTCAAGTTGATTAGAGTGTTTTCCGTTTAAAAGTAGCTGTCGAAAACGAAGATTACCCAGACGATGATGGATTATATACAAGTGTTATGTGCGATTTACATACATATATACAGTTATATTATTATACTTATAGGGATACTGCATTCGAAACAAAAATGATGGAAATTTGTGAACAAAGAATCATCAACTCTGTGATTAGCTCTTAAAGTTTAAACGTTTATATGAGAAGCCATGCAGACACCAAAAACAAAAAAAAAAAACAAAAATAAGAAAAGAAAAACACACAAAACCATGCTATCTGTATATAGAAGGCCTGTATGTAATCAAATGTATTCGAGTGTATTTTACGTAGCTTAGCCAAAGAAGAAACTAACGCAATGATACCGAATATAGCCGTCAGAGCGAACCCATTGATAAGCAATAGAGAACTGTAGCTCTTAAGAACGTACCTAACCTAAAAACGAAAGCAAGCTGCGTTGTTCCAGGGGAAATAATAATACCCACAATGAAAAGAAAATGATACGGAAAAGGGGAAAACAAAATATGGGAACTTTGTGCAAACGAATTTACTTAGGTACTTAAACACACACACACACACATCTACACCCATACAGATAGCTATTACGATCTGGTCGACAATCTTTGCGAAATATCCCTTGTATGTCTCTATATCTCCTCTAAAGGCTTCCACAACTTCCCGACCCCGCCCCTTGATAGAAATACAGACATCCGAAAAACAGTGCCAACGCAGTAAGGGTATTCAAAATGTTTTTTTTAAAAAAAAATAAAAAAAAATCAAATAAATCTAAACCTAACCGGAAGAAGAAGCAAAGATGGCGGCAAAAACTACATGAAAAACTTTAAAAAGTAGCATTTATAAAGAAAAAAAAACAAAAACCAAGTGAATCGTAGTAGAAATTTAAAGATTAATGTTTAATAACTATATATAGTGTATATATGGAACTATCAACGAATTACAATAGAGTATCAATATATTTCTTCAGATGGCAGAACTAGAACAAGACAAAGAAGCGAAGAAACGAGAAGAACACTAACTTAACACTGTCAATTTTTCAACATGGTCTAAGCTAATTTTTCAAGGAAAACCAAAAATCTAAGAACGAAAACAATTTTACACTCTTTGTACACACTGTAAAAAACGAAGTGAAGGAACTCTCCAGTTTAGATAAACTTTAAAATCAAACTTAGCAAACGATTTGGGCGAAAGCAAGGAAAAAAAGAAGCAACACATTTAATTATACGATAATTTCATCTGTGCCTTTCTACATTTATACATTATATGAACAAATGTATCAGATACTGTCTCTATCTCTTTCTACGCTCCCACTCCCTCTATCTCTCTCCCCCACACACACCACGGAACTCACCAAACTCACCCTACTAAGTAAACCACACCAACACAGATACTAAGCAAGCAGTGCGAAATGTAACGGTGATGGCAAGCAGTGCCTCGCGTAACTAAAATGCAACTCTGAAAACTATTTACGAGGCAGGACGAATGAATAATAATAAAAAAGAAAACAAAAACAAAATAACTACTTAAGCCTACTTATAATAAAAACCGAAAATACAGAAATACAACATGGAAGTCAAAATACAAATAAAATTAAACGAAAGCATGAAGTTTAATAGGTTAATGCGCTAGTAGCTTTGAACTTTTTTTTTGTAATTTTTTATTGTAGCCGCTTTAAAGTAAACCAAATGAAACTCTATTCGTTTTTGGTTTTAGTTGTGTGTGTCTGTTTTTTTGGTGCGAAGCGTAAAGCAACTATAATGAGCGTTTCTTCTTGTTGATTAATAATTAGGTAAACTGCTACAAAAATAAGTTAATTAAAGAAAAAGAATAACGTAATGAAAAACCAAAAGCCAACAACAAAATTAGAAAAAAGTGAGTTGAATTTAAAATTAAAGCCATAACGGCCAACGAAACGCAAAACTAAGCAAATTTGCTTTTAGCTCCATGCAGGTACAAGAGAAACCCCATGACAAAAACCATTGATTCTTTGCAAAGTAAAATAAGCCAATTAAATGTGAAATTGTTTAAGAAAGGACATAAGAAACTAAGCACTATCCTCTTCTGCAAAGCCAGAAATTGAAACTCTGTTAGACAAATAGCCAATAGCCAAAGTTGTAATCATTTCGTTGCGTGCCCTTTGCGTATAATTTGAATGGTTCGATTGGTTCCACTAGATACGTACATATATACTGAGAACACATACTATGTAAAGCAGCGAAACAAAACCAAAAAACAAACGAGCATTATAAATTAAAGAGAATTTGAAAAGAATGAACGAAGAAGGAAAACCTCGATTTTCCCAGTTCTACTTTCGCTGGACTTATACGAAAGTAACACTGAGAAAATGAGTGATCAAAGTGTTATTTTAAATGGCAATGGATTCGAACATTCTCCCATCAGGGGTAACCTTTACGAAGAGAAAAACTAACGAAAACCATACATTTTCCGTACTTGTTCTTTATTCACGAATATAATGCCGTTAAGGAGGGTTGTGGGAAAGTGCGATTCAGGGTTTTTTGTGGGCTACTCCGATGACGCACTCTCGTTTACAGCTACGAAACACACTATTAATCTTATTAGCCAGGTATAAAGTACATAAAGCATTACTGCGCTATAACAAACAGAAAAAAAATTTGGAACAGAACAGATGATCCTCAATCTCATCGCCTTGGTTGCTGATCTACAGTACTCGTATTGTGTATATAGGTTTGTATATACTATATAGTATGCGATATAAATATATAAAAAAAACATCGGCCCGCGGCCGTCTACACCGGACTACCACACGCTGCACTTCTCCGCCGGATTCATGGTGCTGCCCAATGGGCAATTGTAGGCGTGGGCGAAGTCGCGCGAATTCGATAGCGGCCCCAGGACACGGACGAATCCCGGCGAGTGGACCGCCGAGCGGATCTTGGTCAGAGCGTCCTCCGGCCGCATGGATCCGCACCAGATCTGGGCGTAGTTAAGAAAGAACAGCTGGTCGTGGGTCATGTTCAGGCCGGGCAATTGCTGTTCCCGGCCATGCAACGTCTCCCATTTCTTGTAGGCCTGTGGCGAAGAAAACAAAATGGTGAGTGAGTAGATATAGAAACACTAGGTATTCGTTTTTAAAACTATTTTTCCGATGGAAAATAAAGCCTACATAGCTAGTTTTAAATCGTTTTTATGATTAGAAAATTATACATTTCATAGCATATTATTGGATAGGAATATAATATCGTTACCTGCATCAAGCTTTTCTCTAATGGAAACATATGCATTCGTAAGTACGATTTAGTCCTATTTATGATAAGGACATTATACATTGTTAAGCATATAATTGGATAGAGATACCTAATGCATAGTTCTTATAGCTTTGTTCATCTACAAACATGAGTCTTTGCCTTTAAATTTACAAGTCATACAATTTATATGGCAATCTCAAAGTCTACAAAATTCTACAATATTTGGTGAATTGAAGAAATTTATTTAATTCACCCAAAATATTACTAAAGTCATGTCCTTAAAGAGGTGACTTCAATTTTTATCTATTTTTTTGGTGAATATATTGGAAATGCTAAGCAATCTCAGGAATTAAAGAAAATAATACTACGAAAATCCGTACTTAAAGGGTGTGTAAAACAATATAATAATAAAAACATACCCTAAAAGCCTGCTTGAGACCGCCGTTATCGGCGATATTCTCGCCCTGCGTCATGCGGCCGTCCATGAACATGTCCACCTCGTTGATCTTGTAGCGCGAGTACTGATCGATGACGCACTGCGTCCGTTCGCGGAAAGCCTCGATGGTGGCATTGTTCCACCACTGCATCATGTTGCCCTCCTTGTCGAACTGCCGGCCCTTGTCGTCAAATCCGTGGGTGATCTCGTGCCCAATGACCACTCCAATGCCGCCGTAGTTGAGGGACTTGGGGAAGTGCTGGCTGTAAAACAGGGGCTGCAGGATGCCAGCGGGAAATACTAAGAGAGCAGGGTATTATGTAGTCATAGGACTGATGAAATGGGTACACCCCAAACCCAAACCCAAACCCACACCCACACCCACACCCACCTATATCGTTTTTATTGGGATTGTAGAAGGCATTCACCACTGCCGGCTCGGTGGTCCACTTTTCCTTGTCCACCGGCTGGCGCAGGAGTCGCAGCATCTTCTCCGACTCCCACTGCAGGATGCTCAGCACATTGTTGATGAAGTTGTCCGGGACAATGGTTAACTTTGAGGGAGATGGACAAACAAAGATTAGAGATCGTGTTGTGAGGGGAGCCCTCTGTGTACCCACATTCACATACTCCTGCTCCAACTCGGTGGCATTGGTCAGCAGCTCGGGATAGCCAATCCGCTCGTTCATGGAGTCCGCCTTCTCCTTGGCCACCGCTCGCGTCTCGTCGTCCATCCAGTGGTTCTCGGCCAGCAGCTCGTTGAAGGCCGCCCTAATCGTGTGTATCATCTCGAGGGCCACCTCCTTGCTCTCCTGGTTGAAGTTGTCCCGTATGAAGAGGGCGCCCACGGCCACGCCCAGCTTCTTGTTGGTCCACTCGACGCACTGCGACCAGCGCGTCCGCTCCGACTGGATGCCCATGAGGATCTTGCGGAACTCCACCCGCTCGCGCTGGTACTCGTCGATCATGTGCGACATGAGGGACATGACCAGGCGCCACAGCATGTAGTTGTGCACAACGCGGCGATCGGTGCGTGCCAGGATCTTGCCCATTTCGGTAAGATACTGCAGGCCGTAGGTGACCAGCGGTTCGTCCGCCTGCAGGGGAATCCCCGGACCGAGGGCCGCCTGCAGATACTCCTGCCACTGCACCTCCGGCACCATCCGCTGCAGCTCCGGCAGCGACATCTTGCGGTACACCGTGCTCGTGTCATGGCGATCCGCCTCCGCCAGCGAGACATTCACCAGCTGCGTCTCGAACAGCACCACCTGCTCCAGCTCGGAGGCGGCGGTGGCCGGATCGGCGCCCAGCAGCAGCGACACCTGCGTCATGTAGCGGTGGTACGCCCGCCGGTCGTTGGCACTGCTCTCCTTCAGGTAGTAGTCGCGCGAGGGCAGCGCGTACTGCAGCTGGTCCATCTGCAGGATGTTCACCGAGCTGTTCTTGTCGTCGGCGCCCACATACAGCTCGATCATCACCGGCTCGCTGTAGTTGAGCCGCAGCAGGCCCATCAGCCGCTCCACGGACAGGTCCTTGGGCGCCCGCCAGTCCCGCTCGATGACCGGCCAGCCGCCCAGCGATTGCAGCACCTGCTTCAGCTTCCCGGTGCCGATCTTGCGGATTTGAGCTGAATGATGAGAAGGGGATACTTAATATAGTGAGATAACAATTAAAAATAATTATATAAATTTTAGAAAAGGCAACAGCCAGAATCAAAAAAAAATTATGTCTGTAAAGTAATTTTTCTTTAATTAAAACCATCTTAATTAGTTGCTCATTCAGAAAACACAAACCTTTCAATAAATTTCTTAAATAACTTAAAAAATGGTTTCTCCGTAAGAATAAAAAAATTAAAATTTATAAAATAGACTCTTAACAAAGTTTCGTCTAAAGCTCAACTCACGTATATCCATGCAGCTTTTGAAGAAGGTTTTGGCCTTGATGGTGGCCTGGTTGTCGCGTTCGTCGATGGGCTCCTCAAGGACGGCGCGCAGGATGACCTGCTGCTGGTCGGACAGGACCTGCAGGGGGGGATAAGGGATTAACGATTAGATTAGCTAACCATTAGATCGATCTTGCGTACCTCGAATGTGCTGATGGAGCTGCGATCCTCGGGAATCGGATGCATCTTGTTCCACGTGCCACAGGCGTACTGGAAAAAGTCCTCGCAGGGATCGGCGTTGAGGTCCATGGCCGAAAGCAGGGAGGCCGCTACGGATTAGACAAATGTGCCGGGTTATTGGCCAGTAAAACAAACGCTAACCACCTGGGAAACCCGTCAGCTGCCATGCAATTAGTGGTCCACCCCCCATGGGGGGGCCATAATTTATGCCTCCAGCTCTGATCGCACCGGCCATAAACTTGGCCCACAAATCTTCGCCTCGAAACTTTTATGATAAGCGATAAGCGACAAGCCCGCCGAAAAACCAAACAACTTTCCCCGCTCAACGCTCAACTTTCTAGTCGCACAAAAGTTTTCAAACGAAAGTGTAACTTAAAACCAAGAATGAACAGTTTCTTGAGTTAAACCTGCATTGTTGACTGGTTGCCCTGCTACAAATCCATAAATCAACGTCATTATGCCGAGTCTCATTATCTGCGAAAAATAAGTGCAAAATTCATTAGCTCGCCTCCTGCTCTCAAGATTTTCCACAGTTCTCGAAAAGCCATTGATTTATGCTTAAACTATAAGAACAAATGTCTTCTTTACAGCTATGAGAATATTCAAACGAGAGTTCTTGGAATTTTGAACAAAAAACTATTAAAACTATATATTAATTATTATTTAATTCTTTTGTCCATATCCTGAAAGATGTTTACCCAAATTTAGGTAATGAATGTCTATTATCTACCAGAAAAGTAAACACGTTTCCCCTAAATGCTTGTGATTACCTCAATTAAGGATTCGTTTAGGGGGATGAAGGCTAGCATTTAGGGTGAACCACTTTCGTATACCCCGAAAAGTATGCTAAGTGGAGCAAATCGAACCGAATCGATTGCATCGCCGGGTAATTGTGGCCATGTATATTTCAGGAAGTGTCCTGCACCTGGACAGCTGTATCTATATACATGTACATTTATCTACTGGCATGCCAGCCAGTCAATCACTGTGGCAATTTCCTGGGGAAGTGAATTCGAGGTGTTGCTGGCTGCCCGCATAGCTTGACATAGGTAAGTGCATTTAGAATGAACATGTGGACATGTGGACATGGAGCAGATGTTTTGGTATCCATAATGTTGTTTCCCGCCAAACGGGCACTTAGCTAGCCTAATAGCTGTTGAATAATTTACAACTAAACTAAAAATCGCCCATATTAGTTGGTTGCGCAAGACCATGACACCCTTTGCCTTCCTATTCTTTGTCATTCATTCAGTCGAACTTCTTAAAGTTGGATTTACTATGTGTTCCATTAAATTGTATATATACCATATACAGTATATTAAAGATATAAAGGTTAAATAAACTTAAAATATAGAACGATTTTATTTTTTTATTTTTATATTTGTAAAATATTTGATTTATAAATATAGAACTACATATAACAGTGAATGACTTTAAAGATAAATACATTTAAGTTAAAGAAATCTTGAACTCGTTTTCCCTAATTTTTTTTTAAATCAACAATAAACCTTTTATCTATAAGCTTTTTAAATATTTATTTCTTGAATTATAATATTAATTTCTGTTAGGCGGCAAACACAAATAAGTAAGAAAGTAATATGTTGACTCAATCCTGATTATTTGTATTTTGATAAAAATAAGTTTAGCTGAAAGAAGTTCGACTGAAGCCTAATGGCCATTGCCCAGTTAGTCAATTTCCTTGATTCTTTTAAAAGCTGTGCAACTTTCCTCCGGCACATGCTTTATTTTCATTTGAAAACAACCAATCGTTTGCCAGCTTTTCAAGTGGAACTCAGTCCCAGCTTACCTGTTCTCACGCACTCCTGGGACATGCAAATGTTGTCGAGCGATCCTTGGGCGGAACCCGAATCCTGGCTCCACCTGCCATTCGGTCTGTCATCGTTGCCTGCAATTATAGTTTTAGCTGATTTAAAATGGTTTGCCAGCACACATGGCGTATGAGCAATGTGTGTATGCTATTAAGAACGGGAATTGGAATGGGGAGGCAAGTCGAAGATCTTATCAAGACGCCACTCAAGTAAATTGAATTTGAATTTTTCATTAAAGGAGAAGGACAAGGAGAAGCTCCTTCCCCCGTTGTCTTTATTAAATTAAAATAACGAAATGCTCAGCTCGGTGGCTGCCTTCTGCCTTCTGGCTTCTGCCCACTACCTTCTGCCTTCCTTCGACTGGCCATCGATTGGTCAGAGGACACATGTTGCATGTCGTCCTTGTCCAGGCTGTCAATAAAAATGGGATGTTCGCCGAGGGTAAGGGAGTGTAAGAGTGGCGGAGCGTTGGAGATGGCAGCTTTAGTTATTAATTAAAGCGATTCACCCAACCGACCACCCAGCTAATAACATTTGCCACGGCGTTAATAGGTTTAAGTGGGCCGCAAGTCGCCAGTAGCCAGTAGCCAGTAACTTGGTAACTTGGGTTGAATGTCCAGCAGCTGCAATTATATTCCAGTGGGGGAATTTCATTATGGCATGGACATGAAGAGAAATCGCAAATCTGGCGGCAGAAAGGGAATCGATTTTGATTCGCGATAAAATATTATCCCTTAATTTATTCAACTTTTTATGGTGCTTTACTTTCATAATGAGTTTAATTTATGGGGAAAAAGTACTCCTATTGCTTTGAATAAATGGTTATTGCCAGTTATATAATTTAATAATGTCACATTATTGAGTACGTCATATATTTGAGCTTTAAGGTTGAAGGCAATATTTTAATAATTTATTTATTAAAAAAATCTTTTAAAACAAAACCACACTTCCACATATAACTTATTTATGTAAGAAAACTTAAATACCAAATCTAAACATATTGATTAGTAGTTGATTTATTTATTTTCTCTACTATTCCCGCATCCAACAGACTTTAAGGTTGAAAGCAGAAAAAAAAAGGGAAAATCGATGGGACAATGGGACAAGGGGGTGGTTGGTGGGAAACGGAAAAGTAGAAGAGTAGAAAAGTGGAAAAGTGGAAAAGCGGGAGAAAAATCATAGTCAAGGCCAGAGGCCTACCACAAGTTGCTCTTGTCGATGTTGGCAAATGGTGATGATGATAATGATGATGGGTATTTACGGAGATGCCGCCACAGAGATATTTTTAAATTGTTATAAAAAAAGGAATAGGCTTTGATGGTGCCGCCGCCTTGCCATCCGGTTTCCGATTTCGATGAATGAATTTTTGGCGCAAAATATTAAAAACACGTTTTATCACGATAAATATAAACAGGATAATGTTGTGCTGTGGGTGTATGTGCATATTCAATTAGCATAAGGAGCCAAAAGGAAGAAGACGCGATCGATTGGAACGGCCTTTAAAAAATTCATAGACATCCCAGGCAATGCCGATTGATTGCTTTTCGTCCGTATTTCTTTTTTGTTTTTTGGTGTTCTGTAAAACGAAAACGAAATCGGGGAGCACATGAACATGTAAATTATGCCGGCACAGACATCCTGCGAAGGAGCACCTCGGTTCGCAGCTCTTGAATATTTCAGTTGCTTTGAATCGCATTATTCCATGTGCTTCCGAACGAATGCAGAAGGGAGTCGAGTCTGGAGCACCACCCAAAACCACCCAACCACCCAAACACACAACCACACAACCACACAACCACCCAACCACCATCCACAGATAACGCAAGATAAGAAAAGAAAGGGCAGACAGTGGTTCCAGGGTTTTAGAAAATCTGAATTCTAGCGAAACCTTAAAATTACTATTTAAGCACTCAGTGGAGTTAATATTTTTATATATGTATTTAAGAATATTAAAGATATGTATATAATTTGAGATGAATATAAAAATCATTTAAAATGGAATAAGAAAATAATAACAGCTCACAATATGTTCTTCTGCATGTTTCATGATCAATTATCATTTTGAGTAATTATTATATATTTTAGAAGGCCTACCGTAACATTAAAGATTTCAATTTATTTAGCGACTTTTAAAGTTATATATTTTTTTTTATGTATTAAAATAAATCTAGTACCACTGTGTTGCGAACAACTGGCGCACCTCAAAAAGGCAAAAGAAAAAAAAAAACAGTCAGCAAGGAAGCGAATGCCGTCATTGTTGTTGTTCCCGCTTGTTGTTTGACATATTCTGTAATTGAATTTCAAACAGGGCGCATTACAAGGCAGGCAGGACAGGACAGGACGGAGATTACAACACCCAGGCAGATTCACATCCACATTCACAACAACAGTGACAACGACAACGAGAACGACAACGACAACCAAGTCCACCGGTTGGCATCCTTCAGCCTGTTGCTCTCCATTTCCCAGGACGAGGAAATTGAGTTTTTGCTCCATTTGTTCGAATCAGCAGCGACCAGAAGGTAAATTCAGTCAACATGCCCACTTGGTGGCTGGCCAACAGGGGAGCAGAAGAGCGTCAGCACAGGATGCCTGTTGATTGGCTGCTGACCCAGTAAGCACTTCGTCCTGCCAACAGGTAAGAAAATCTCAACACTTTACGCAGATAAAACCAACCAGACCTTTTATTTTATTTATCTCAAACTGTATTTTTAGATAGAGATAGTCCCTCAGAAGTTCAAAGTTCAGTAAATAAATTCCAAACATTTTGCCAAACATGATTGATGACTTAAGTTCTTCTAGCAGAAAATGAACCAGTGTCAATTATCTTCGATTGGCATATGTCATGTACTAATAACTCATGTTTTAGTCCACAAACATATGCAAAGATTACACTTAATTTAGGGCTTTTAAATTCCATTATGTCACTGGGAAGTTTTGTTATAAAAAAAGAAAATCAAATAGCAGTAGATAACCCCAGTTAGAAAGGTAATATTATATGTTGACTGACAATGGAAATTCAAACTGATAGTAAAATGAACAAACTTATGGGTATGGGTAGACCTTAAAGCATTTCTGTAATGTCTTTAACAAAAAAAAAACGTGATTTTTGAAGAGTAGCCTTAACCCTTACCTGGCTCCAGGTGGTAGAGCTGGCATCGCTGGTGGACGCTGGCAAAGTAGATGGCCAGTGCCCCAATGGCCGCTCCCAAAACGGTGAAGGCGATGGCCAGGACGAGGAGGCGGCGTCGCTGCTGCGACTCCTTCAGCAGCCAGTCGCTGTGGGTGCGTCCACCAACTGCTCCTCCTCCTCCTCCTCCGGGATTTGCCTGGGCGGGATTCCGCTGGATTCCCACGCCGCCACTGCCGTCGGGCGCCAGAAACACGACAGTGGGCAGTTTATTTTGCTGCTGCTGCTGTTGTTGCTGATGTTGCTGCTGTTGCAACTGATGTGGCGGCACCTGTTGCTGCCCCAAAAGCGGCGACACCACCGTGGCACTCAGCTCCTCCAGCGGCGCGTTGGACTGCAGGTAACCATTGTTTAGGGGCTTCTCCAAATTAACCGTGGCCTCATGTAGCTGCGACATTTTGCCGCCTAATTTATGGCCCGCTCCAGGAGCGGAGCAGCGGTAGAGCGGTTGAGCGGTCGAGCGGTCGAGCGGTACAGCGGACCGTTCGCAGTTAGAGCGACAACGGCGGCGACGCTGGCAACATCAGCGGCGATGGCACTGGCAAAAAAGCAAGTCGAAACAAATCGGTTAGGAAATATCACTAAAGATAGCATAGGGGTAATATATTGGTCTTAAGTAAAGACACTTTGATTGACATGCACAGGGTCAAAAATGAATGTCTAATTTATGGCCCCTTTTGATACAAAGAACTTTAGTTCAGTGTCTTTTAAATATACGCAAAAGTTTAACTATAACTCTTTTAATAAAAAACACTTAAAAGCAAAATAGCAAAGTACAATAGTACAAAGTAAAATAGTACCATAAGTTCTCAAAAAAAGTAACGAAAGTAACCACATAAATCTAAAATTGCTTTGTTTTTCAATATTGTTGAATGTTGTAACGAAACTTATCTATATATTTAGAAATTTCTGCATTTTAAACAAAGTTTTAGACATTATCAGACATTTGGTTTTAATAGGTGCGATCGCCACTAGTTTTTTATCCCTTTAAGAAATGTATTATATTACATCTTAAAAAAAATTCATTTCTTTCTTTCAT
The DNA here is from genome assembly GCF_018152505.1 of Drosophila elegans. Classification (NCBI taxonomy): domain Eukaryota; kingdom Metazoa; phylum Arthropoda; class Insecta; order Diptera; family Drosophilidae; genus Drosophila; species Drosophila elegans. Next base: position 6,442,177 of record NW_024545513.1, on the reverse strand, counting down.
TCACTATATTTTCTGTTAATGTTATTTACTAATCACTGTTACTGTTTGTCACAACCTTGCTCCACTGTAGACGGGCCTTTCGTAATTTTATCAGCGAACTGGGGGGCTTTAAGACCGGACCGGTCAACACTGGACCTAACCAGATCTCCCACGAGCAATGTGTTCAAACGACGGCCCGTTCACGTGTCGAGAGTTCACTGTTCACGGCTTTCGTTGCGCAAAAAGTAAAAGGGGCTCTCTTGTCAAAAAGACCGGGCTCTGGAGATTCTGATACTTAATGATCTTCTGATCTGATATCATCTCCTTTGCATTGTTGTTGTTCTTGGTTTTTTGTTGATATTGTCAAGTTGTTGTTGTTGTTGTTGCCTTTAATAGGCAGTTGTTGCTGTTGTTGTTGTTTTTGTTGTTGTTTTTGTTGTTGTTGTTGCTTTTGTGACGTGCGATCAGGGCCAACGTGTTTTTCGCGCAAACGTAGCCGGCAACTCAGCAGGGGATGCAAAGCCAAACAGTTTGTTGTGCTGTGGATTACAGTGGGCATAAGGCTTTCGAATTAATTAAATGATAATCATTTTAAGCTAAAGGAAAAACTATCTTTAACCTGCCAAAACTTATCCAAAACAATCAATCAATTATTAAGAACTATCATCTGACATTGAAAAGCGGATATACAGTCTGAACAAAAATCATTGAAAAATCAACACAGTTTGAAAGATAATTAAACAAAAAACTTTCAGAAAAACGAAATGTTGGGGTCACCATTCTAATGAGCCTTTTTTGGAAAGTTAAGCTATTAAGTTGCATCATTAAAATAAGCTATTTTTTTCAAGTTATTTCAAAAGTGTTTTATCAACTTAACAAGCCAATTACATTTTGATTTATGAAACAAATAAACCTGTCCAATAAACGCAAAGTGTTAAGCAAGTTTTAAGGTTTTACGTAAAGCTATTATCATGTAGAAATGATTTTTGTTAGTTAATCACAAACACCAGGTAACACTGTACACTAATTGGTTACTGTTCATTTTTTATAATTGTCTGCTTTTTGTACAAAAAAAAAAGAGGTAGAAGATTTACACACTCAGATCGTTTTTTTATACACAAATCACAAGCTAAAAGGACGAACTTTCACTGGAAAACAATGGGCCATTATCCCTGGATTTTTCGCACATCCGATCTTACTTTCTAACCGATGTTCACTGTGCCTTTAAGCTCGGATTAATGCGCGGCTAATTTTGCAAAACTCGAAACTAGTTAACCCAGCTGCGGCGAACGCCGACGTCGACTGAGGCAGCGGTCTGGCATATATCTGCTATATATCAGCCATATATTGTCGCCAAGCCAGTCCGATCTGATGGACAGATCGAAGTCGAATCGAAGCCCATCGGAAATCCAGATCGAAATCTCGTGACGCTTTTGAATAATTAAAACGCCAAAAGTTCTCGACTCTCGGCACTAGCCGGCAAAACGGTCATTCAAATTGGATACTTTACTTGGCTGGGCCACGTGAAATGCGATCGCCACATATTAGCATGGCTGTATATCGATGTATATTGATATATATATGGTATAAAGAGGAAGCCGAAGAGACTGGCGATGGGAATGGAGGATAGAAACTCGAACGAAGCGAGACAAACTAACATAAATTAATGCGGCCGTCGTTAAGTTCGCATCGAATTACCCCGCAGCTGGTTCACAAACTAAACAATAACTTTGAAATTTATAATGGCACAGAAAAAAATTGGGCACTTCTGGTAGCATTTCGGTACATGTATTGTATTATTATTAAAAAAATAGTTGTACCAGTATTGCATAAAATGTTCCACCAGAACAGCAAAAAAAATTGTTTGATATTTTGATTGTTCGATCTAATATTATTCTTATAAAAAAGAAAATCCCATCATTTTTTTTAGACCATTTTCAGTCTTTTCACTTGCAAAACTTATTTAATCATAATTGAATCTTACAATATTTGTTCGTATATTTAATATCAGAACCAATATACTGATATCCCACTATATTTGTGTTCCAAAATATTGATATTATGATCTGATTCTTTGCTCTGTGTACTTATTTTTATTTGTTGTACTTTTGGTTATATTTTAGTGCATTACTTTTTGTTGTGCTGCTGGTTTAAGTGTTATTATTATTGTTGTGGCGTCGCTGGTTACCGTTCTTGTTTATTATTTTTTTTTTTTTTGGTACTATTGTTTTTATTATTTATGCCTTTTACGACTTTCACCGCCTTTGATTTGGTTTTTGTTTTGAACTAACCGCCCGATGGCATTTGCGGTTCGCCTGTGTGTGCGAGCGAGTGGGCGCCAGTGTCGCTCTCTCTCTCTCTCTCTCTCTCTCTCTTTCCGACTTTTGTTTTAGTATTTAACTTAGTTTTGTATATTTGTTGTTTGTTTGCCGCCAAACCGCACGAGGCGACTTCTCGATGCCAACTGAGCGTTCTCAACGCGTGTCCTTAGCTTTTAAGCAGTCGCTGTCGCAGTCACCGTCGCTACCCGCAGCAGCAACAACACCAACACCAACACCAGCAACAACAACAACAAAGTACTGCCAATGGCAGTGACACCCCAGAGGTGTATATTAAATTAATGCTAAGTTGGTTACAGAGAGCCCCAAAACGAATAAAAATGCGGGGGGACATATTGCACGGACCCATTTCTCTGGACAAATTATGTATGGTCAAGCATTAAAGTATCGGAGCATCCAAAAACCAGCTTCCTTGGATGATTTAAAACATGTCTTGAGTAAAACAAATCGTAAGTGTTTGTACTTCAAATATTGACTATCAAAAACAGCTTTAGCCAATAAATATACAAATAGTTATTGCTTACATTATTTTAATAGTTTTAAATTAGCGTAAAAACTTTATACATTTTTATTTTTTCACTAAAATTTGATTACTCATATTATATGTTATTTAAATGTAATTTTATTTGGGTAGTTCAAGTAAAAGTAAAAATTAATTAGGAAATCAGCTAGACTATAAACAAATACCAGATGTTACCCATTCATTTGGGATTCAGGAGCTATTTACTTTTGTCTTTAATGATAGGTTACTTGAGGTTGCAATTGAAGTGCCATAGGATGTCCACTATTTCGTTAGGATGTGATGAATGTAAACCACCCATTTGCGGTGCAAACTGCACTGTTTACCTGCCCGGTGGTGGTGCCGTCCTCTTATTACCCCAATTCATTACTTTGTGGGTACTACAGGTGCCGCCGATGGAAGTCCATTTGGCACGTTCCACACACAAAGCGATCTAATCGGTGCTCTGTTTTTTTTTTTTTTTTTTTTTGCGGTTTTTACTGGGCTGTCTGCGCCAGCCAGCATGACGCTGTAACACACCCATTGAGCCGCAGAAGCACTAAACCACCGAACCACCGAAACAGCCACCACTGAACCCCCCGAAGCAATGGCAAAAGCGAACCCAACCCCCCGCCACCCACTGGTCATTGGCGTTGGCATTATCAGTGCGTGATCATCGTGTCATTGTCAATGGGGTCCGAAACAAAAAACTAATTACCACCCTGTCCGATAAGTTGGGAGATTAGGGAGCAGCGCTTCCTCCCCCGAAAACGAATATAACAGCCCACAACACCCACATTTTGTTTTTCCGCCCATCTTGTGTGTTATTGCTTTGTGACAACACTTGTTTCGGCCACTCGATGCGGCAGGTAATCGTCGAAATTGCGTTCTCCATTCGATTTCGCTGATTGATGGAAGACCTGTCCCCGAAGTCCATGAATTCCCTAGCGATCATATATTGGCAGCCCTGTGTCGTTACTCCCCCTCCCCATCCCCATCCCGCTGCCCCTTAAATTGTGGGGTGGGGGGGTGATTTCCCCGCCCACTTACATACCCATTCCCAAGCCACCCTTAAAACACCCATCATTTGATCGATTTTCGTTAGCTGATTGTTATCCTAGCTCACAAAAATAGATTCAAAGTTTCCAAACACGCGCTTTAAGCTCCAAAAAAAAAAAACACAAATGAGGGCCCAACAGGTGGCGTAAGTACACTGGCAGAAAAATTGTTTATTTTTCTTAATTTATATCTATGGTTAACTTTGGTTTCTGCTTAAAAACAGCCCAGAAGAAGTTAAAATAATAAGAGTGTTTAGTAAGCACATTAGAAAAATATTTATACTGTTTACATAAATATTATCTTTATGTGTCGTAGACATCTGTCGTAAGTGCATACTATAATTTTATTATTTTATGCAGCCCAAGCCAATTAATTGGCATGATAGTATCGAAATGATAAGAAAAACTATAAATCGAGATTAAAACCTATTGCAAATGCAATGTTTGTCTACATTGTAAGGGTGGCTTTGAAAAAAAAAAACCTAAAATAATAGTTTTAAAATGTTTTTTAATTAAATAAATTAACCTATGGTACTATATCACCAAGTTAAAATACAAAAGGGTAATATTTATGTTTTTTTAAAGATTTAAAATTTATGTACAATTTTTTCTTCGAGTGCTTTGTCCATAAGGTTCGCGTGTGTTGCTACTACAAATCAAACTCCAGTGTTCCTGCTCCACAACCACCAGCCTGAAATCGAAAAAGGACAACGACCGAACTGCCGGTTACCTGGATTTTTAGTTTTGGCGCAAAACTTTTCGCGGCACGTGCGTGGCTTTTCCTCTTTTTCCTGTTGACATTGGCGGAATGCGATTCCTTAAGCGCCATATGGCAGCCAAAAAAGAAAAAAATTGTTGAGACGAAACACAGAGAGCACAATTATTCCGAAACTCCTTAAAAAATAAATCAGTTAAATCAAAGGAAACGGTTTTATGGAAATATTGCTTTATTTTTGAATGCTCTTGATTGAAACTTCAACTTGAAACTTCGCGTTGCACATTTGATGTGGTTTTGGGCAACCGCTTATTCCTTTGGCGTGCGACTAAACTAAACAATCAGTTAAGCGCTTAGTTTACCGGTCCGGTTAAAACAGAGCTTTCGGCGGCAGAAAGCTCGATGGGGTTAAGAGAACACTTGTTGAACGGCGAAGAGAAAGGCTATTTAAAAATGCCGCCATCGAGCTGTTCAAACGGTTATTTCCGACAGCCCTGGCAGTGGTGGTGCTGCCAGACTCCCGCCTCCCCCGGCAGCGTTGCCACGTTTCGGCACTCCCACACTTGTCACTTTGTTTTCCCTTTCGTGTTTATTTTGTTACCAGTTTTCTTTTGCTCTTGTCTTTCGATCTGTGTGACGCGTGCCAATTTCCACATTTTCCGCTCTCCATGTTTTGACTTCGTTTTCCGCAAATCTCAGCTTTTGAATCTCGTGACAAGTTTTTCCCACCGGAAAAATGCTAAACCGATTTTACTGTTTGTTTTTGTTGACCCCCCTGCTGTGTTTCGTTGTGGGCGTGTCGAGGGCAGAGGAGGAGGGGAAGGGGGAGTGCCGCCGACTCAAACGTGCAGATGTCGAGGGCAGACTGTCCACGAAGACGCCGTACAGGGCGATCGCCAATTACGACGAAACGCCGCCTCAATACGCCGGTTTGTATATTTGCACTGCAGGTACAGTGGGCACCCGCTGGGGCATGCCGAACATCTGTTGGGTCAGCTGACGCAAGACAGACGCTCGATACAGTAAATCAACCAAAACAACGCTGGTTCTTAGCAATTTAATTCTTTCAGAATCCGTGCATTAAAGCCTAACAACATTTTTAAAAGAGAAGTGCTGTTATTATTTAATTGACAATATTTTTATTTTGTTTTGTAAAATTTTTATATCTTCTTTATTTTTTTAATTCGGATATTTTTGTTTACTTCGATAGCTTAGAGCGTTTAAAACTAAAAGATCAACAATATTTATTTGCTTACAGTTTTGGATAAAATAAATAATATAAACAGGCGACAGTTCTCCCAACTGGTGTCCACTGTAACCGTTTGCATATGATTGCTGAAACAGCTGACTTTTGTTAACCGTTTCTTTTACCCGTTTCGCCACACAAGGCTGCCACCCGACTCGAATCTGGTCCATAATCCGTCATGGAACTCGAAATCCCAGCGAATCCGTGATTCTCCAGGCCCAAAATCGCCTCGAAGAGATTAAGAATCTCATTTTAAATCAACGAAAGCCGCCTATCTGCTCTGCTGAACTGAAAAAACTGCGTCAATGGAGCTGGAAGCACCTGAATGCCACCGAAGATGAGAAATTACTGGTGGCGGAGGGCGAGGATGAGCTGATCGAACTGGCGGAGCGGATGCAGCACCGCTTTCCGGACCTACTTCCGGACCTCTACAGCCCGGAGTGGTATTACTTCAAATATACGGCCACGCAGAGAACCCTGAAAAGTGCTCAGAGCTTCGCTACAGGTTTATTTGGCCGCCATCGTATCCATTCTGTTCGCTATCCACCGCCATTGCACGAGGATCCTGTTTTAAGGGTGAGTTTTCCTTCATATTATAACATTACTAAAACTTTAACTGAAATAATTTACTATTAAACTATTATTCACATTTTTATTGTGATATAATTTTGTCATGAACAATAAAAAGACGCAAAGAAAACAAAGACTTATCAATGTGGTTATTCTGAAAAGAAAACTACAATGACTTGTCGAATATAGATTTCTTACATGAAAAAGTAATAAGCGAAAGAAATTTAATTTTCGCGCCTTGCTTGGCTATGCAATTATATGGCTACGCCAACCATTAAAAAGACAGCACCAATAGTAGTGTTACCATATTTGAAAAACCTCGATGTCGGCAAAACATCGATTTTTAGGACATTGTTGACAATCGATGCTACTATCGATGCTTTTCCACCCAAATTAACATTTATGTTAGGTAAACGTTAATTTTTAACAGATCTGTTGGGATATCAGTTGCTTAATAGATATTTTAAAAACTCGATGACGCCCTGCCGGCTTTGTGCCATCGATATTTTTGGCGCACAATATCAATGCTTCATCGATGTTTGAAATATAATTAAAGACGGCTTTATCTCCTAAACCGTTTCATATGTTAGCTTAACGTCCAACATTTTATATTTTTAATATTTTAAGAGAAATAACAAAGCAAAGAAGTTCTTGGAACAAAAATTATGTTTTGTGCTTAATTCACATACATATTATGCCAAACTGTAGAGTGTTCACATATTCAATCACAGAAACAAACGAATTTTTGACTTTTAAGGTTTCTTGTTAATATACCATAATGTTTTCGTTTCTTGAGTTAAAATACATTGTTTTGATTTTTACATGAGAATTTGAACAGAGGGTGTGAGAGAACTGGAGTGAAAAGTTAACAGTGCAAGAACAGAGGCGAAAATCGTTACAGATGGAAAAACAGCGATGACGAGCTGCCAAACATCGTTAAAACGCAGTTTTGAATACCGCGGCTATCGATAACACGAATCTTCGAAAACATCGATGTCACCGATAACACTGTCGATGTTTCTCCACCTCTATTTCTCGTATAATTCGATTAAACTAAATAATAAACGCGAATATAAGTGTAAAAAGCGGTAAATGCGTATTTCCGCCTGGTTATTTCTGTTGCTCAACTGACGCGAACCCGGACAAGTGGTGCGCACTTTATTTTGGCCAGGCGGCGTGCTTTCCCCGAGCTCTTTTCACCCGTATTTGGGAAATGGGCCGCGATCCGTAGGCGGAAAACGTGGAGAAGGAGAAGAGGAAGGGCAAAGGAAAAGCGGCGAGGAGGAGCGGAGTGCGAGGAGGAAGTGCGAAAAGTGTTTGGGGTTATGTGCTAGAGTCCCCGCGGGGGGATTTTCAGCTGCTTGGATCCGCAGCGGAGACGTAATCGTTCCGGGAAATCGCTCGCCGCCCCACGAAAACCAACAAAAGAAGACGACGCAAAACATCATGGCAAGTGCCGTTCGCGCTAAGTCCGCCTCTGCCGCGGTCGCCGTCGCAGTCGAGGAGAGCAGCGGCAGCGGCAGCGGCGGCGGTGGCAGCGGTAGCGGCAGCAACGGCAGCGTCGCGGACCAGCAGGTGTCCACCAGCCAGGAGGCGAAGTCAGCCGAATCGCTTAGCTCGCTCAGTTCGCTCATTCGCAAGCGGCACGAAAGCTACCTAAGCGGCCGCTGGGACGATCCCGTGCTGCTGATAATGGAGCTCCTGGAGCAGATCGAGCGCTGCCAGACGGCCGCCCTGGAGGAGCAGATGGCCAGCAGTCAGCAGGACCTGCGCGAGCTGGTGCGCAGCCTGAAGCGGGAGGACCACTCCCTGCTGCTGATCACGCAGCACGTCGAGCACATATCCGACATCCTGGCGGCCGACGGCCCGGACCAGTACTCCCTGGGCTGCCTGCGCGACCTGATCAAGACCATGCGCCTGGAGTGGCCGCGCGACGACTCGCTGCGCCTGCTGATGCAGGAGATCCAGAGCAAGGGCCTGCCGGCCCTGCCGCCGCCGGAGAGCATATGCTTCGGGGAGCGCCTGCGCGACGACCGCTGCCCCCTGTCGCTGCAGACCAAGCGGCACAAGGAGCGCATCCAGGCCATGCTGTACGAGCGTCAGCCGTGGCGCATCCGCGAGCGCATGAAAACGGCCAGCGTGGCCCTGGTGCTGTGCCTCAACATCGGCGTGGACCCACCGGACGTGGTCAAGATCCAGCCGTGCTCCCGTTTGGAGTGCTGGATCGATCCCAGCTCCGTGTCGCCGCCCAAGGCCATGGAGCTGATTGGGAGCAACCTGCAGATGCAGTACGAGCGCTGGCAGCCGCGCGCCCGCTACAAGAAGTGCCACGATCCCACCGTGGACGACGTGAAGAAGCTGTGCACCTCGCTGCGGCGCAACGCCAAGGGCGAACGCATCCTGTTCCACTACAACGGCCATGGGGTGCCCAAGCCCACGGCCAACGGCGAGATCTGGGTGTTCAACAAGACCTTCACGCAGTACATACCGCTGAGCATCTTCGAGCTGATCACATGGATGTCGGCGCCCTCCATCTACGTGTACGACTGCTCCAATGCGGGCATCATCATCAACTCGTTCCAGCCGTACGCCGAGCAGCACGAGCACGAGCTGGAGAAGGCCCTGGCCGCCGCCCAGCAGCGGGGCGGGGTCCAGCAGGTGGCCGGCGGCGGTGGCGGTGGCGCCGCCAATGCCAGCGCTGCCAACGTGGGCATCGGCGGCATCGGCGGCATCGGCGGCCAGCAGGTGCAGCTGCCCAACCAGCTGGTCAGCTACAAGAACTGCATACACCTGGCCGCCTGTGCGGCCAACGAGATTCTGCCCATGAATGCCCAGCTGCCGGCGGATCTGTTCACCAGCTGCCTGACCACGCCCATCAACATAGCGCTCAAGTGGTACGCCATGCAGGAGAAGCTGGGCATGGTGCCGCGCATCCAGAGCGAGCTGATCGACAAGATACCAGGTGAGGTTGCGCCGCCACCCAGCTAATCCCCGCCAGACTCCTAACCACTTAATATCCCCTCTGCAGGCAAGGTAAACGATCGGCGCACCATGATGGGCGAGCTCAACTGGATCTTCACGGCCATCACGGACACGATAGCCTGGAACACGCTGCCGCGCGAACTGTTCCAGCGCCTGTTCCGCCAGGACCTGCTCGTGGCCAGTCTGTTCCGCAACTTTCTGCTGGCCGAACGCATCCTGCGCAGCCACGACTGCACCCCCGTCTCGCTGCCAGCCCTTCCGCCTTGCTACCGCCACCCGATGTGGAAGGCCTGGGACCTGGTGGTGGACCTGGCGCTGCAGCAACTGCCCGAGATCCTCGACCACAATGCCCCGTACCGCCAGCTGCCGTTCTTCGAGCACCAGCTCACGGCCTTCCAGGTCTGGCTGGACAGCGAGTCGGAGTCGCGAACGCCGCCGGAGCAGCTGCCCATTGTGCTGCAGGTGCTGCTGTCGCAGGTGCACCGCCTGCGGGCCCTGGAGCTGTTGGCCCGCTTCCTGGACCTCGGCCCCTGGGCCGTCAATCTCGCCCTGGGCGTGGGCATCTTCCCGTACGTGCTGAAGCTGCTGCAGAGCTCGACGCGCGAACTGCGACCCGTGCTGGTGTTCATCTGGGCCAAGATCCTGGCCGTGGACCCCAGCTGCCAGGTGGACCTGGTCAAGGAGTACAAGTACTTTCTGTCCGTGCTGCAGGACACCGCCGTCTCCAAGGAGCACCGCACGCTCTCCGCCTTCGTGCTCTCCTCCATCGTGCACAACTTCCTGCTGGGCCAGACGAGCGCCCTGCAGGGCCCGCTGCTCTCCATCTGCCTGGAGCAGCTGAACGACGGCAGCTGGCTGCTGCGCCAGTGGCTGGCCATCTGCCTGGGCATGCTGTGGCAGAACTTCGAGAAGGCGCGCTGGTCGGGTGCCCGCGACCTGGCGCACGAGAAGCTCTACGTCCTGCTGCGCGACGCCATTCCGGAGGTGCGGGCCGCCGCCGTCTTCGCCCTGGGCACGTTCATCAGCTCGGTGACGGACCGCAGCGAGGAGCAGGCGAACAACATCGATCGCATCATTGCCATCACCATGCTGGAGACCGTGGGCGAGGACATGTCGCCGCTGGTGCGCATGGAACTGGCCGCCGCCCTGCAGTGGATGGTCCTGCTCTTCGAGTCGCAGTTCGTGGCCGTCTACCTGGCGGAGCATATGCGCGGCCACGCCTCCGCCGCCGCCGCCGCTGCCGCCTCGTTTGTGATGTGCGGCGATCCGCGGGATCTGACCTCCTCCACGCACAGCCTGGAGCGGCACGTGACCATGCGGCGGGGGGCCAGCTCCAGTTCGATATCCAACATGGGCGGAGCCTCGACCGCCAGCTCGGCAGCGGGCTCGTCCGGCGGCAACACCCTGGGTCGCTCCAAGAGTGGCTCCGGCGCCAGCTCGGGCGGCCGAGGAGCCGGCGGCACTGCGGCGGGCACCAACAGCATACCCTTCCAGTCGATCTTCACCAAACTGTGGCTGGGCATCTGCAACCTGGCCCAGGATCCGTTTCCCCGCGTGGCGGCCATTGCCCAGGAGATCGTGGACCACGTGCGGGACACCGCCCTCTGCCCCATCATGGCCGCCAAGGAGGCCACCATGGCCACGGCCTCGGAGAAGTGCAGCAGCCTGAGTGTCAGCCTGCCGCCCAGTCCGAACACACGGGTCAACTACCTGGGTGGCGGCGGCGGAGGAGGAGGAGGCGGCGGCGGCGGAGCAGGAGCGGCCGGAGAATCGCCGCCCGTGGGAGCAGCTGCCTCGGGCGCCAGTCATTGGGCCCAGAAGTTGCGGCTCTCGGGCAGCGGCGGCGGCGGCGGCGGCGGCGGCGATCCGCAGGCCATTCTGCAGCGCAAGCTGCGCACCAGCTCCATCAACGACGAGACTGACAGCGGCGCACCCGCCTATTCCCGGGGAGCGGCAGGCGCCGGAGGCCTGGGCCTGCCCAGCGGACCGCGGGAGAGCACCCATTCGGCGCGCAGCAGCGGCAGCGAGAGCAACCAGTACTTGGAGCCGGGCCACAGCCTCACGCCCATCGTGCTCACGGAGTTCATCCCGTGGGCCATCTCCTATTTCACGCGGCCGGGCAAGGAGCGCTACAGCAGCGCCGAGGGAGCGGCGGAGGAGGGACGCCAGCGCTTCCCGGTGGACCGCAACTCGGCGGAGCTGCGGCGCCGCAGGTCGCGCTTCCTGCGGAACGACTTCGTGCGCCGGCATGCGCGGCGCCAGCAGCAGGAGCAGAGCGACCGCTTCGGCTACGATGTGTGCGTGTGGAACCGCAAGACACAGTTCACGCCCTCCATCGTCAAGCTGCTGCCGTACGAGCCGCAGATAGCGGTGGCCTACCGCGATAAGGTCCTGGTCTACGACTTCCAGTACAACTCGGTGCGCACCTACGGTGCCGAGGCCCTGGGCGGCGTCAGCACCACGGGCTCCAGCTCGGGCTATGGATCCGGTTCGGGCTCGTCCTCTTCGCTCAACGGCAGCACTCCGCGCAAGTCGGGACTGCCAACCGGAGGAGGTGGCTCATCCGCCGCCGCCGCCGCCGCCCCCTTTGCCCGCGTGAGCAGCATCGAGTTCATCAACGCCCAGGACATGGCCCTCAATCTGGTGGCCCACGAGGACGGGGTGGTGCGTGTGTGGCAGTCCTCCTCGCCGCCCACCACCAGCGGCAGCTCAGGCTCCGAAGATGCGCCCAGCAAGGCTCGCCTGGTGACCGCCTGGACGGCCCTGGGTCAGGTGAATCAGCATGGCTACCGCCAGCGCAGCGGTGGAAGCATTGGCAAGGGAGCAGGCGCGGGATCAGATGCGATGAGCAGTGGAAGCGGCGGCTGCGGGAGCATCGTGACCGCCTGGCAGCAGTGCAGCCAGCACCTGGTGATAGGCGGCGGCGGCTGTCGCTTCGTGCGCATCTGGGACGTGGAGCGGGAGCTGAAGCTCGCCGATATTCCGCTGGGACGCAGCGAGGCGTGCGTCCGGGTGCTGGCACCCTACCTGCCCAACATGCGCTCCGACGTGATCCTCGCCGGCTGCGACGACGGCAGCGTGCTGCTGTTCGACAAGCGCTGCTCGCCGCAGGACGCCCGCATCTCGGTGCTGCGGCGCCACAGTGCGCCGCTGCTGCACGCCAGCCTGCGGGCCAACGAGACGGTCCTGGTCTCCGGCTGCACCGAGGGACGGATCAGCGTGTCGGACTTGCGGGCCACCCAATCGCAGTTTGGCAGCGGCGTGGGCGTAGGCGTGGGTGTGGGCGTGTGCGAACGCGTGCTGCACGAGTGGGAGGCGGGCGGGGATGTGACGGCCATTGCCAGTCACCAACTGGCGGACACGGTGGCATGCGGCAACGCCTCCAAGATCGGCATCTACTCGCTGGACGGACGCGTGCAGAAGGTGCTGCGCACGAACGAGGGCTTCATCGGGCCCAAGATCGGCCATCCCACCTGGCTGTCCTTCCACGCCTACAAGGTGCAGCTGGCGGTGGGCTTTGTGGACAACACGGTGGCCATCTACAGCCCCACGCCAGGTAGAGAAAGCGATTCGCGGCATAGCACTTAGTTGTATCTCTATTACCAGTATTGTTATGTATTGTTATAAGTGATAGCTTCAATGTCCAGTAGCTTGACTGATTGCCCTCTCGATCTTCTGTCCTTGCAGTTCTATAAGGGCTGTGGCAAGTGGAAAACAGACGTCGATAAGAATCCCGAAACCTTGGTCAACGCACGCAGGTTCCTCGCGGAGCCGCAGATGCAGTCAGCAGTGGAGCAGGTGCGGAGCAGCACCCGCCTGCCGGATCTCCGGCCGGAGGATGTGCAGCTCATGTACACGGTGTGCGCCTTCGAGACGGCCTGGCATCGTCCGCCTCGCAGCTCCAGCTCCAGTTCTAGTTCCAGTTCTAGTTCCAGCCATAGCGCTAGCTATAGTTCCCGATCCGCAACCGATTCCGTGTGGTGCAACTTCTTCGATGTGGCCGCCTTGGAGGCGTTGGAGTTCTTCGAGGATCTGGAGTACTATTGGAACGATGGCTACGGCTACGAGCTGACCCATCGCATTGCCTGTCCGGCAATCGCAGACATGTTTGCGGCCATTGGGTGAGTGGCGTCTTAGCTTAAATCCAACTATCCAAAGGGTTAAAACATATGGAGCAAACGTATTGTTGATATTTAAAATATTGCATTTAATGGAAATATGTTATGTAGATTTTCAAATGAGCTATGCGTCCATTTGAGTGAACATCTTGATCTTGATCTTTCAAGCGAGCACAGTAAACAAGTTTTGAATGCAAATCCCAGCCAAATCTGGTTTTTTACAATACATTCAGCTAAATCGTGCAAAGTCATTTTCATTTTCAAGATAAACATGTCAATGTCAAATATTTAGTTAAAGCCACTTTGTGTGTCTATGGAAGTTCTTCAATAGGTTGTTCATCAGTTTGTAAGTGATTTTTAATAGAACGAAAATCCTAAATAGAAACTTACTTCTATTACATTTCTTCTACTTTCTTCTCTGTGTAAATCTCCAACTAATTGCATTCCATTTCATTTGCAGTTCCTCGGAGAAGAAGAAGGAGAAGGAGGAGCGTCGTGCCAATGCCACGTTATACTTCACGCACTCGGGAACGCTGCTGAAGCTGCTGGCCCACCTGGGATTGGCCCGGGACAAGAAGCCGCTGACGCACAAGCACTTTGCCAGCGAGCGTCGTTGGCGCACCAGCCAGATCGACGCGTTCGCGACCAACTTGGCCTTCCTCCGCTACGAGTAAGTGTTGCAACGGGGTAGGCATAAGGAAAGTAACATATGTGTAATGGCCAATCCCCGCCTGCAGCTGTGACAAGGAGGAGCCACAGGTCCTGGTGCTGCACCAAGAGCGAGTGGTGCGCCTGCCCCAGTGCCCGCAGGACAAGGACCTCTGTCCGTTGGCCACGCTGCGTCGCACTTTCGCCAGGAGCGTGGAGCACTGCGACGTCGAGGAGCTGTGCCGGGTGGTGGCCAACTGAGGAGCTGATTGGGAGTCGGAAACGAAATCGGATTGCTGGAGCTGCTGCTGCTCTGCTGCTGCTCTGCTCCCCTGCCACTGCAAAAGACCTCGTGAGAAGGGATTCATCGGAATGTTTAGGATACACTGCAAAAACAAAAAAAAAAACGATATAGATAAGAATGGAATAGATGCGAAGGGACTGGTGACTGGTGGTCCAGCCAGGATTAGTTTTGTAAGATTGAGGAAAGCGCGAGAGAGAGAGAGAGAGAGAGAGAGAGCGAGAAACCGGAGAGGAATATGTGTTGACCAAGTGGCGAGTCGAAATCTGTGTGTTTTGTATGCCTTATTAATCAATGTGGACCATCCGATCCAGAGCAAGCGAACTGCGAACTGCGAACAGGAGTGCAGGAGAGAGAGCGAGATGGAGATGGCGATGGAGAACGGAAGACAGAGGATAGAAAGAGAGATAGAGAGAGAGGAAGAGGCGAGCCCGTGTCATGCTTTATATATATATATATACTTTAGTCTATAAACTCCAGATGTCTCCCCAACTGCTCCAAAAGATTTGCCCGATAAATCTTGATTTACCTATTTTTTTTTTGTTATTCAGTTAATCATACTACAACCTTAACCTATTCCTTATCCTAAATTCAAAAGCCAAACGGCAACGCATAGTGTACATATATAAATACTGATGTCTAATCTTAATTAACTATATAAATTACAAACCACACATAGTTATATGCTTCTATTCAAATCGATCCTTTCCCCCCCAAAAAAAAAAAAAAAAAAAAAAAAAAAAGAAAACGTTCGTTGTGCTAACTTGTGTTATATACCTATAAACAAAACCGGATATATAAATATATATATATATATTTGATAAGGCAAGGATATGGAACAAATGTTGGGTTCCTATATCAATTGTTCAGCGGAAAGAGAGAGACCCACACACTTTGTACATAGCACTTACGACTTTAATCACTTTTGTCTAATTATGTTTGATAGGACAAACAGCCCAACAACCAATAACAACTATCAACAACAACAACCACAACAAGAACAACAAGAACAACAACCGCAGTAACAACAAATAAAACTAACGAAAATTCTAGTTTAAAGCTTAACGCGCTTGGACTTTTCAATTTGTTTAAGCTAAAAATAAAGAGAAACGAAAAATCAATGCACACCTGTGGGCGAATGACTTGGCTTTTAAGCAGGCTTTTAAATAGTTTCTTCGATTTTTCCCCCTTGTTTTTATTTTTATGGGTGCAAACTTCCCGTATTTGCTCAGCGTGTGCCCCGCTAGTGTTTACAGCCAGCTAATTTGTGTTGCCGTTCGAGAGGGTCACCCGTAATCCCCGGCCGGCGGAACAAAGGCCATCTCTGCGGATTTCGAGATACGCGAATCTTGAGTATCGTGGCATCTCACAGGTACTGCAATCAAAACTTCGGATCGAAATCAAGTGGGTTTTCAGTCTCGATCAAATAACAACTCAAAGACTTTGCTCTTATTTGCCAGTGCAGTTCATTATGCAGTCTTGAGAGGAATATATACAAAACCCATGGGACGTGGTAGTTACCCTTTACTGTAAAAAGTATTCCTTTATTTTAATACTCTCTTTTTGGGAGTTTGGATTTCGATGTTCTCTCATCGAAAGTCTTAATTTGTTATATAATTGTATTTATTGATTTGGAATTCCAATCTTAAGAACATGGCAATCATATACCCCTTGGCTTTAGTTTACTCAAAGGCGAAACCGGAAATTTTCCTTAAGTGGCGTAAGAATCCCCAACTAATATGTATATTTAGTATACAGTATTACAGCCACCTAATTATACTTAATTTAGCATACGCAAGCATTGTATTGGCTTAGATAATTTGTATTTTAATAATGGAAAAATAATAATTAGTACCTAGTTTTGGGTGTATGTTTCAGCGATTACCGTCTTAATGACTGCATTTTTTCAGTTTGAATGTTACAAACGTGTGCTCAAATGCAATATACCCCTGGGTTCTGCCTGAAAACATCTGATTCCACACGAGGGTCGAATGAGAGATTCTGCACTTACCCGTTAAATATATTAGAAATGGATATATTATTAATTATATATTTATTTTGTTAATTGTTTCAAAGCATGTTATTGATTTTAGTTAAGACGAACTGCAAAAGACATACAATTCCATGATAGCCAAATTTATTACTTTTAAGGTGTGCAAGAAAAAAAAGTCTTTGTATATCATATACTTGTTTGTTCATTTATTATTAGTTCCTCTTTTGCCTAACAAATACTAATCGCCATAATGTTTCCCATCTCCCCCCGTCACATATATCTTAGTGTTCCGAGTTCGGCCCATAATGGGTATCCAATATTTGTGGGGTGTGCCGGGTGTTCGGAGGCAACAGGTTCAACCCTTAGCCAGCGAAGCTTTTCGACCCGAAAGCTGCGAGGAGCTGCGCAGGCGTCGACTGCGGCAGAGGCAGGGGCAGCGGCAGAGGCAGCGACAGCGACAGAGGCGGCGGCAGAGGCTGCGGCGGACTTTCCGCCAAGCGGACGGATTTGGATTTGGCCAAAAAAGCGATTCAGTCTCAGTGCGCTGTTGTCGCTGCGATAGGCGCATCGCTGGCATTTCCTGGCCGTTTTTGAACATTTTCGAACAGAAACACCTCTTGGCAGGCCGTTTGTTTTTTGTAATTGTAATAATTTCTGGTGTGTGCGCGTGCGAGTGGTTTTTCCTGTTATTGGAAAACATCGAAAATTGTACGGGGTGGGGCGTTGGCGTTGGCGGTGGCGGTGGCGGTGGCTGCGGTAACTGAAAGTGGCCGGGTGGCCTGATGTCCCGATGTCCCAATGTCCCAATGTCCGAATGTCCTGGCCATGAATCGAGCGACGAATCAACAAATTAGGGGTTGTCCTGGTCGCGCGCGAGTGTCTGTTTGTGTTCGTGTGTGTTAGCTAGTGTGCTACACAGCAATAATTTGGGGATACCTCTTGAGGGGTTTTTAAAATTTGAAAACAAAAAACAAAGTAAAAAACTGTAAAAACAAGCAAGCAATGGATTTTCAGTACAAGTACTAAGAAAGAAAGTGTTCTTAATTTTTTCTGTGTGAAGTGTGTGTGCTTTCGTGTGCAAGTCCTGGCCAATTGAATCACCTGATGGTTAAGAAACATGACCTAATTCCGCTCAGCATCTCGGATTAGCCAGGACCTGAACCGCGCTTAGAAAACCACCCCCATAACCTTAACCCCCGCACGCCGGCAGCCTCACCCTTAACCCCAGCTCGGGCACTTTGCTGGCTTCGCGCTTCCGCATTCTAATGAAATTGCAATCATTTGACAATTTGATTGCCAGCCGTCGGCTCATCCAGACTCCTCCACTTACAGCGCTTCCCGCTCCCATATACCACATAAGACGCCCCCCAGCCGCCCGTCCGCCCATCTCAGCACCACTCATCAGCATGGAGCAGATGTGCTACCTGACGCTGAGCCTCCTGCTGGCCATCGTCGTGCTCTACGGGCTCCTGGAGCTCCACTACTTCCTGCGCATGTGCCTCTGTGTCCTGCTCGCGCGCTTCGTCAAGAGACGCTGCCACATCCTGGACGTCACCACTGTGAACGGTGAGTACTCCAAGCTGCAAGCTGCAAGCTCTAAGCTCTCTCTCTCCAAGATCTCTAATCTTTTGGAGTAACAATAGAGACATCCTTTATCCCTATACCCATAGACAACAAAGGCACAGCCATTCCAATTGCAGTCTAGGCTTTTGGCATTGCCCATTTATGGTCATGCACTGAGAGAAGTGGTCAAGTTTTTTGTTATTCCGACTTTCTACAATACACTCAGAATTTTCATCAGCTTATTGTCTTAATTAATTGTAACATTTTAATTTCTTCAAGAGTTCTTTACACGGAAAATAATATTAAACATTTGAAGTATACAGATTGACAAGAAAACATTAATTTTAATTGCTCATAAATATAATACTTATGAAGAATCCTTTGAATTCAAAGTGAAATGAATGTAATACAAATATATTACAAATTTGTATTTAATTGCTTTTAGTACTTCAGAAATTGCAAAAAACTATGTAAGTACACTTTGAATTCAGAGTGAAACTGATATATTCAAAATTAATTAGTCTTAAAGGTCTATAAAATTGATTGACAATTTCATTAAATAAATATACATTCAATGTATCTAAAACTTCTTATTCTCAAGCTAAAAATATTATAAAGTTTTCCATATCATACTTAGAACTAATAATTTAGCTTCAAATAAATAACACAAGATAATTATTACCACAATCGATTTTTGTTGCAGTCGTATAATAAAAGAAACTTGTTTACGAACAAAACAAACAAATGATTTAAGGCTTGAAAAGTGCATAATTATATTTTGTACGACCCTGAAGTTGGTTTTAAATAGAGTGGACCATATAAAGTTTAAGTACCAGCAAGATGGCTCTAAAGGTTATCACGCATACGCCGTGTTGGCTCTACATTCTATTTGAAGTTTATTTATTTTATGAAAGCAATCATTTGTTTTAGAGTTGTTGATTACCATATAACGATTGCAATTGGCGTGGCTATTTAAAATAGATTATACAAGTGCAAGAATTGAAAAACTTATAGAAATCGATATCTTAACTATGGTTTTTTCTAACGACACAAGTGGGTTCTCCTAGTATAATCTTCCCTTCAGTTATCGTAACTTCACTTAATCCCTCATCTCTAACACTCTCCTTAGGATTGTGCCTCACCAACGATGTGGACACATTGTTGTACCACATGAACAACGCTCGTTATTTCCGGGAGCTGGACTTCGCGCGCGTGGACTTCTACGAGCGGACCAATCTGTACCGCACCATCACGGGAATGGGCGGTTCCGTTTTCCAGGGGGCGGCCACCATCCGCTACCGCCGTTTCATCCGCCCCTTTCACCGGTTCAACATAGTGTCGCGGGTGAGTGTTTAGGCAGAAAATGTCAATAACATGCATTTTCTTGCATAAAATGGTACTTGAAAAATAATTATTTATATTGCTTAAAATTTGACGTTTCTGAAAAAATTAAATAACATTTTTATTACTTACTTACCATTCAAAAAGCCCTCTAAAGTTAACATGGCTTTTCAGCCATGTTTATTATGACAACGTCAAACGCAATTTACCCGCATTTAAAATATCAAACTCTTAGAAGATTACATTTTTCGCTATTTAAACTTCGAATTTTTGAAAAGTTAAATGTAAAGATATTTTGTTTTTTTTAATTAAGCAGCTCAAAATACCTGTAAAGTAATGGTCTCTCCCTATTGAAATAAAACGTTTTTATCTGCTATGCGGAGATTTATTTGTTAGTAAATGTTTAAACTCTAACTTGGCCATTAAAATATTTACAAGTTTTAAGTACACTTTGCACTAAAATTTCATATAAAATGTACATATTAGCTAACTTGCTAATTACAATCCAGATTATCAAGTATTAACTTTAAATTAGCAGTATAAATTTATATATGTATATTCCATTGTTAATCTTGATACCCTTCCAATTTTTCAGATAATTTACTGGGACGAACAGTCGCTGTTCATGGAGCACCGCTTCGTGCGTCCGTCGGACAAGTTCGTGCACTGCATCGCGATTTGCCGCCAGCGGGTGATCGACGTGTCCATGGAGGCGGTGATGGCGGAACTCCTGCCCAGGACCTCCTCGAACGGATTCCGGGCGACGTCGTCGCCATCGCTATCGCCAGCGCTGGCTGCCCCATCGACGACGCCGGCGTTGGGTGGGATTAGCAATCCGGCGATGGACACTTCACTGGCGGAGAACGGACATAGTGCGACCGGAGGGACGACGGTTGCCACGCCCACAGCCGCAGCGGCGTCGCACTGCCTCAAGTTGAAGCCCTCGTTGCCGCCGGAGTTGTCCAAGTGGATCGAGTACAACGAGATGTCCAGCAAGAATTTGCGCAGCGGCTGCTGACTGGAATCGTTCGAATCGTTGGAATCGCCGCAAGCGGAAGCGCAAGGGAAAGCGGTTGCGCAACCGGAAACGGAAACTCCCATTAACCCATTTTTTTTTGCCTCGCGTGCTTGTGTGTGTATGTGTGTGTGCTAATGTAAAATTCCTAAGTGTGCCCGTGGAATGTGTAAATTATAAGCTATGTAAGTGTCTGAAAAACAAAAAACCCGCCCTCTTTTGGCCTTAACTAATGTATTGTATAATTACCCAGAAATTAGCCACGCCCCCTGAACAAAAAAAAAAACAAATACAAAATCCTTGGTAGTCCAAAGTGTGTAAATTATGATGTACAATGATTGTTTAGTAAAATGAAGAGAAGAGTGTAAAAAGAAACAACCGAACGAGAGATATTCTTGGGCCTTTGGTTTCAGCGCCTGAAAGCAGGCTACAAAAAAGTTGGTGAGAAAACAAAAGTTTCATTCTTCGGATAAACTTAAAACAATAATGTTTGGAAAGCTTTTTAAATGATAATCAAAAGAAAAAATAATGGACCAAATGTAAAAATAAGCTGTTCTATATTTTTGTCTAGTGAAATACAGATTAATTAGAACCTCTTCTGATCGAAACAAAATTGCATATTTATTTTGTAGTAACAGGCCTGCCACTAATTTCCACATATGTATGTATGTAAAGGCTAAAAAAATATCCATAGAATTCTTAAAACATTGGAAGTTCGGTTTGATTTTTTTAAGGTTTTTAATCACCTGCTGGAGTGATGGTTAAACACCCATTTTGAACTTTCAGCAGCGGCCCTTTCAGACTTTGTCTATTCGGATAATTTGCAGTTTAAAAAGAGCCAGGTGATCGTAGTTCGATGGCTAGTGTTTACACCGATAGTAGTCAACTTTTTGAATAGCTATAATTTTACGCGTTTACCTGTAAGTTTGCTAATTACGACTCAACAGAGATTCCCACACATCAGAAAATAGCAGTGAGAATCGGAATCAATCGATTGCTTAGGCAAAGTGGGATTGTCTTTACAGGTGAGCGAAGAAATAGAGAAATACAAAACAAAAGAAACAAAGAGAAGAAAATAAAAGGGCTTTTTCCAGTGTTGACCATAATTATTTGCGAAAAGTAGCTAAATCAACTATTTAATATAGCTTTTTGCGGTTAGCTCTCGTTAACTGTCGAAAATTGACATCTATGGGTCATACAAATTTGTAAAGTAGCTTACAGAAGTCACAAGACAACCAGTGATATTGTTTTCACTAGTTAATAACAGTATTTACTTTAATACAACCGTTGCTAATATAACTGGTTACTTCACTACGTTTTAGTTTTTAAATACATACATATGTATTTACTTCACTAATAGAATGCTTATATTGCGTATACGCCTAGTATCCGTTTAACTAATGTTCAAGTAATTGGTTGGCTAAAAAAAAAAACAATGTTAAAATACAGTAATTAAAAAGGTACTTTACTTTCAGTAATTTGTATTATTTGTCATTTTATTGTCGTATTACTTTTAACTGATAGTTTTTTTACTTAGTATTTAAAAGGCCTTATTTATTATTTTCTTTTAAAAACATTAAGTTTTGACTTTAAAATAGCCAATCTATCAGCATTTTCTGTTCCTTATTATCGTTTTGTCTTCTCATTATCGCTTCCACTCTTTTCGCTGCTTGTGTTTTAGTGTTGTCGAGTTGGCTACTTTCTGACTTTCATTAAAAATTAAAAAAAAAATGTATTTTAGTTAAATATTAAATCTGTTTGATAAATCACTATATTATTAACTTAACTTTATCTATAAATAATATACTTTTTTTGTATTTTTTTTTGTATTGATTAGCCTGGTTAAATCTCACACTTTATTTAAACCAAAAATTATTAAAATTCATAATTTTTGTATTATTTAGTTGCCGAATAAGATTAATATAATGCACTACACCTTTAAATTGGTGTTCCTCATAAGTTAATAATTTGTAAGTTTTATACCTTTCTTGTATATGATTTAGTTTATGTTTTATATTCAGGTTTTAGCTAAATTAGTAGTCTACAGTCGGCAACACTGATTAGGTTGGCTAACTTTCGAGTATGTTGCTTTCTTCTGCTTCGGCGTTGCGTCGTCTTCGGCACTCTTCAGTCTACAGTCTGCAGTCTACAGTCTGCAGTCTACAATCTGCGGTCTTCAGTCGTCTGTGGCCTTGCTTAGTCAACGGTTGTGTTGTCGCGTACCGCTCCGCCCGATTTTGCCGCCTGCACCTGTACCGCCCTCGCCGCTCGTCCCGCTTTTTGTTAGTGTGTTTGGCTGAGCTGAACGACCGACTGCACATGTAAGTAGATGTATGTATTTGTTTTGGTATTGGTATTTCCAGCTGCTTGGCGAAGGGGTCAACCCATACACTTGACTCCCGCGGCAACGGACTTTGGCGATCCGGTAAATCAGCGCCAAAGTCTGATGCACTAAGAAAAATCAATGCCACATTCTTGTTGATATTGTCATAGCTTGATTAAATTTTAAAATATTGCTATCTTAATAGAATTTAATAGTCTTGTTGGTCAGCAATCATATAAGCAACATAATGTAATGCGACTCCGTCAAGTAAACTATTTAAAATTGCTTTTGAAAATTTATTTTTTTTATTGTTTCAAGCTTAAAGAAATATTCTTATTTTTTCAGTACTCTAAAATACTATCATAATAAACTTTAGCTTGAAGAGATGTTGAAAATTGCATTGCATATTAGTCTTAGCTTTTAATAATATATAAGGGTTTTTAAAATCGATCACAAAATTATGAACATAACTTTTTAATATTTCTTTACCTTTTGCCTGCAATCAATGGTTTATGCCACCTTTTTTTGTGCTGTGTAGTGGAAACTTTCGCTGTCACTAACGTGTTTTCCCTGTAGTCTTTCCAGTGGGAACAGAGTAAATCTAAAGATACCGAGATGTCGTGGCTGGTGGTGCTGCTGATCCTGTACGTGATCTGGGATGTCAACTACTTCATCCGCTGCGTGTTCACGGTGTTCGCGGGTCGGCTGTTCCAGCGGAAGCGCAAGGTGACGGACACCACGACGATCTACGGGCTGTGCACATCGCAGGACGTGGACATCTTCATCCGGCACATGAACAATGCGCGGTACCTGCGCGAGCTGGACTTCGCCCGCTTCCACTTCTACGCGCTGACGGGCCTGTACGAGCGGATCCGCGAGCGCCGCGGCGGAGCGGTCCAGGGAG
This sequence comes from Drosophila elegans, assembly GCF_018152505.1. NCBI lineage: Eukaryota > Metazoa > Arthropoda > Insecta > Diptera > Drosophilidae > Drosophila > Drosophila elegans. Next base: position 6,418,583 of record NW_024545513.1, on the reverse strand, counting down.
CCAGCAGCGTGCGCTACCGCCGCACCATCCCCATCTTCCACCCGTACAAGATCCAGACCAAGCTGGTCTGGTGGGACGACAAGGCCATCTACCTGGAGCAACAGTTCGTCACCCTCTCCGACGGCTTTGTGCGGGCGGTGGCCATGTCCAAGCAGAACATCACCAACTGCAACGTGCTGGAGGTGCTGAAGACCTATCCGGAGACCGCCCAGCGACCGGAGAAGCCCGAGGAACTCAAGCTCTGGCTGGACGCCATCGAATTGTCCAGCCAGAAGCTGCGCAAGGACAAGTGAGCTTGTGGAGATCTGGGATAACTCTTACTCTTGCCTCACTGTCTTAGACATGTAATCTCCTTCTTTTTTTTTTGAGTGCACTTTGAAGAAATATCAGTACACCAGTACACCTGTTTTTTTCACAACTTAAGTCAAAAGCCACATTAAAGCGCAGACATCATAAACTATTATGTTTTGTAAATGCTATATATTTTTTATATAAATAATAATATCAATACATTTGTAACATAAATAATTCAAAAAAATTCACTGTTTGCATACACGTATATAAGAAGTTCGTTAACAATATAATATTTTTTGTAATGATATGTTTGTTCACAGTGTTTTAGTTATAATATATAATTTGTGTAATAATATTTCTTAAATGGAATGGCCGAAGCTTTTTAAATATAGTTTTTTTACAAATTAAATTGTTTTTCACAACAAACCATATTTTAGCAATATTTTGGTATATCAGGTAAGATGAGAATTTGGTTTATTTATACCTTTCATTGTGCTAGTTTTACAAATTCTGTAGAAACGCATTTTTATGTGGCAATTCCGATGGAGTTTCGTTTCTCTACTTTCATTTATGCTAAGTTTGATATCACGCAACGCAAAGTCTGTATCGATAAGTCGATGGATTGTTTATTTTCTTTTCTGCTGCCTCCGTTATGGCACAACTAATAATGATTGTTTTTTTGATTTTTCGATTATGCAACTCCACAACGAAACTGTTTTGGGACTGCCATCATCAACATTTTGGTAGCCATAGAGTATGAACAAATGTTTTGCGAATTTCACACAAAAATAATCATAAATAATGTGTGGCTCTTGAAATATGTGGAAAATCTTTTGCAAATTAACAGTGGGATTCCCGGAAGATAGAAATGCAATTCGCATTCAGACAAACCATTAATGATAATGGGTTACCTTTACGGCATTACATTGAAATATTAATACATGATCTGCATTTTTTGCATTTGTAATCGTATCTTTCAAGAAATCTTTAAATAATGTTCTTTAGACTAGACAATTTTGTTTGGTTTATTGTTTTTTTTTTTAAGGGATTAAGGTATTTTTCTTTTGGAGCTTTAACAACTTTTTTTTTAATATCGCAATATTTGATTTCTTTGTTTTGATCATAAAGACCTCATCGATTTTATGTTTTGGCTATTTTTGCCCCTTTTTATTTTTGCAGAACTTTAAGCTTGTATTTATTTCTTAATCCTTATTAAACTTCATACTTACAATAAAGGGTACTTACAATAAAGGGTACATAAACGTCAGACGCCTTATTTATTTATTTTTACCATTTGTCTGTTTACTTGGCGAGGGTTCGTTAACCCCTTTTTGCCCTACGTGATAGCATGATAGTGCAAATAGTGATACCAATATTATCATATTTTAGACACTTGATTTTTTTTTAAGTTCTATCAAAGTGGCAGCCAGAAGTCGCAAGACAGCTTATTGTTGGCCGTAATCCGTAGCGTAATCTGTGACGTCATGTCGGACTGCAACAGCTGCACACACGGCGTATGCGTGCTGACCACTTCCACTTCCCGTCGTTTTGATTTGAAATCTCTCCATTCGCACACAGCTTTTAAATCGTTTATTGTACTTCTTGTTTTGTTTTCAGCTTTTTTCTGTGGTGCTTAGGCCGAAATGTGGATCAAAACGTGACACTGAAATCTAAACATAAATCTCATTCATAAAGTATGCAGACGGCGCGCGCGTCGCTCTTTTGAGGCCTCACGTACTCCCCAATTCTCCCAGTGTTTTGCTCTCTCAGAGCGACGGTCTCGGTGCAACTGTCACCAATTAATACACTTAAAAAATCGCTGTGGTAATCCATACGCAGAAGGACTTGGGGTATTATTTTTATATTTTTAAAATAATCCTTATGCTTAAAATAATTGATTTCTGTCTTTAGATAACTTTATTGGGTATATATACAACACTTTGATTTACTTTTGAGTCTAATATGTCGATTAAAATCAGGTACTTAAATCAGCTACCTATTTCAGGTACTTAAATTAATCATATAGTTTAATACATTTGAAGAGAACCACATTCATATGTATGTATAAATGCAATTATTGTGGGTTGCATTTTCTTATCAACAGCGAATATTTACATAAGGAAGAGTGTGTAAAATTGTTATGTGTTGTTATGCCAGTGGCTTTAATAACCTTCTGATGTCCCTCAATATACAAAAATTGCACAAATAAATGACTTAAATTGTATAATAAAAACAAAAAAGTTTAAGGTAAAACATACATTTTATATTTCTGTATATTCCACTTGATTAAAATTAAATACAATAATGTTTTGATACAACTAAATGAAAACAAACAAAACAATTATACGAAATCTATGAAATCTTTAGGCTGCGCCAAAATAAAAAAAATAAGCTATGAACATTTTAATTGTGGGGCATACACAATATTTTGTGCAGTGTGCTACAAGTTGCCACCGAAGCCACTTCGGCTGGACGTTCGTGCCACTTCGGCTGCTTCTTGACTATTTTCAACTGACAACGCGCAGAATTGTCAGTTTATTTTGAACAACCGCGGCGAGCGCACAGAAATCCCAGAGATCCCATCCGATACGATCCGATCTTATCCGACTCAGAAGTGCAGAACCAAGTGAACGAATAGCATAAAATCGGAAATTCTTGCACACATTAATTGGGCCAGAAAGTGTCTCAGTTTTGTTTCTTTTTTTCGAGTTTAATTTTGTGTTAACCAGTGCGAACGAAAATCCGTTGAAAGCAGCGATAATCCCGATAACTACAAATCCCGACCACATAGCCAATGTAAATGTCCTTTTTGCAGGCCAAACAATATATATAGCTTATAGAAAACCGATGCAGTGACGATAACAACGAACCTTGCAGTTTATTGACAGCAGCAGCAACAGCCACAAAAACCAGATTGAAAGCAAACAGCGAACAGCAAGCAACAAACAACTAACAGCAAACAACAAATAGCAACTTAAAGTAATTTGCAACTGAAAAGAAATGCGGCAATGGGGCACAAACAAAGTATAAATACATAGATTGGCCGATCGGCCCGAAAACCAACAATAACAGCACTGAAAAGCTACAACAAAAAAGAGAAAACTTTTCGTGGACGACACTTTGAAAGACCCACAACAACAACAACAACAACAACAACAGAATCAACAACAAACAACAACATTAAGCGGAGGTCTCAATGGTCAGATGGTGAAAATCTTTTTTTCAGAGCGACTGATCTTGTTGCTAAAGTTGTTGTTGTTGCTGTTGTTGTTGTTGTTAGCTGGCGGATCTGCGCAATACCAAGTTTACTTACTGGTTTCCACTGTACAGTACTCTCTAAGTGTCATCCTCCCCTGATCTTTTGTGATCTTTGTTTGTACATTACCAAACATATTACACACTGTGTTCCCATTTTCAGTAACTTTTATTTAAAGTTCAACAAAGAATTCAAAGCCCTTTTTGATTAAAATACCCAAAGTAGTATCTTTCTTTTGCCTGTTTGATCTTTTAGTCTTTTGTTTTCTTTGTTTGGATATTATGAAATATTAAACTTGTGTGCTCCCATTTTAAATAACTTTTATTTATAAAGACGTATTTTATTGGAGGTCTAATAAAGATGCTTTGACATCATATAACTTTAAAATTTAACCATTTAATCTTTCACTTTAAAATTTACGGATTTTGGTTGAGTCCAACGATTTCTCTCTTTAATTTTATAGTGTTAATATAATTTAAGGGACAGCTTTCTTACAAAAAGAAATTACCAACTTGGCATTGTGTCTTGTGATTTCACCAGAAGTACATACCTATTTCAATAGGTATGACATTCCACATTCCACATTCCCAATATTGTCTTATTTCTACTTACTATTCTAATTTAGAAATAAAGAATTAGGACAAATGCTAAAAAATGTATATATACAAATGTTTATGTCCAAATGCATCCAAAAGCAAACACATTTGAATTGGGTTAAATGCATTTCAATGAAGAAAGGGCAATTAATACCACACTTTAATTTGCGACTGAAAACCAAAAAGAATCTAACCAATATATAAGTTTTGCTATCAGTGTTGCGAAAATCTAATGGCAATTTTCTAAACTTTTGGGTAAATGGAAACAATTTGAGATTTAAGCTGGCAGCATTTCCCCGGGCATAAATCACTCTGCCACATCCGCAGCATCAGATCCAGCTACTCGAATTATGATAAATGTGAACGGTGGATAGTGTATAGGGCATATGGTGTGTGTAGTGTGTAGTGTGTAGTGTGTACTGTGTGGTTGTGGTGTGCGGTGTATAGATGGGGGCGGTGGGGAATGGTGGGTGGGTAAATCGCAAATTTTCAGCGTCAAATGCCATTAAGCCAGTCCGCGTTATTGAGTTAAATTGGAAAATAAGCGAGCGACAGTTGCTCTCGTTGTTGCTGTTTCTGTGTTGCTGGGTTTTTGTGTTGCTGTGTTTTTGTGTTGCTGTGTTTCTGTGTGCCTTGTGCAATTGTTCGCACTTGGAGACGACAAACTGGGAATGGTAATCGCAGTAGTAATGGGAACTGGACTGAAAAAAAGCCACAGCCATGCGAACTGGACAGCCCTGGACATCGCAGTCCAGACCAGAGCCATTACCCCGCCCATTCCCGCTTATTATTTGCACTATTTCATTATTATGTTCGGGGGGCGGACGGATGATAGTTATTTCAATTATATAGTGGATAGCGCAGCTCTCGACCCTCGAGCAAGGCATTCCAAATCCAAATCCGAATCCGTGTCCGAGTCCGACTGCGAGTGCGAAGGGGTTGCATTATCGTGTGGGAGGATCGAGATTAGGAGACGCGTGCTCCTCTGGGATTTCAAGTTCAGATCTATTAGCGAGGTTGGCTGGAGATTCATTTTGTATATTTTTAGGCAGAATATTAAAACTCGAGAAATAAATTAGCTATATTTTCACCATCCTAAAAATCCAACGATTTACTTTAAAAATAAATGCTTAGCCTAGAGTTCAAAAACGTACCAAATACTAAGGGCTAGTGTCTGATCTTCTTATCAACGAGGTTAATTAAAGCCATTTAAGATTACAATTTTTGTTTAATTTTTAATTCGCTGTATCCTTCAAGCAGTTAATAGATCTTTTATAACACGTAATCGTCGGCAGTATAATTAAAAAACCCTATTCCTCTTCATTTTCATTTTCATTTTCATTTCATTGCTAGCTCACACGCAATTTTTGTTTGTGGTCGAACACGAATTTTCCCAGATCCATGCAGCTCGATTGCAACAAAACATGTGATCATTTGCATGAAGGCAATTCTTTCCCATGAAAGTGAAGAAGAATGGTAATTTTGGCAATAGTAATTCGCCCCTTGATTCTCTACACTTTCGCAATGTTGCAGATAGGATTTTTGAATATATTTAGCTTTATACGATAAACTATTCAATGGTGATTGTTCTTTTAAAGCTAACATAACTTTCTTGCAGTTGTTGGAATATGTAATTACTTTGCAATGATTGTTTGTTATTTGTTTTCAAACCTAAAGGAAGTGGAACAAATAATTTTGATTAAATAATTGTCAACCCTGAATGCTTTTTGCCATACTCAGTTCAAATAAACAGAGGAGGACATCCATTTATCTGTTCATATGCTTCGGTGACCATGGACATTGCGTCCGCTGCTGCTGTTAATTTTGTTATTTGTTTGTTTAGTTATTGTTTTCATTCAATCATACGAAATATTTGCATAAGCGAGTGCCCATCCATGTGTGGACATTTGTACATGTGCAGCAGCTGCAATTGCTTAACCAAACGCCCCCGCTGCGGTGGCACACACACACTCGGTACACTCGGTGCACTCGGTACTCCAGTTACATGGCATAGACAAAAGGAAATGCCAATGAAATACAAAAAATAATAATAATAAAGATATATAAATATAAGTTATTTATGTGAACCTTCAGTCAATTGAGGACCCAAATCGCTCATTTGATAGCTAGAAAACACTGCTGCCGCGCATAATTTATGTTGAAACGAGGGGGATTCGAAATATTAAAGGGTCTTGAGGTAAAATAGCCCTGACTGAAGTCTTCTTCTCTAATTTCAGAACCCGCGATGGGCAATGCCGGCTATACATGCATACGCCGCACCTTTTGCTGGCTCAACATTATTCTATGGGTAAGTTATTTGAATTTACCCAAAAAAATCTATAGGTTGCTAAAAATTTTTCACACACAACGCTTGAAATTCTTTAACCATTATTGAATAAATATAAATAAAAATTTATTTAATGGTAAACAAATTTTTAAGATTTTTCGCAGCAATTTATCAAACAAAAAAAAAGGGGATTATTATTTTGTAAAGTTTGTTAAACCATTACAATTTCTGAAACTTAGATTAAACAGAACTGATGTTTGCTTTATTATTTTTTATGATTTCATTTTTTGGTTGATAATTCAAAATTTCTTTGGTGAGTGGACAAATCTTGACTATTTTTTCCAAGTGCATAGAGTGACGACGGATATGCAGCATCAGTAACAGAGTGTAAACATATAGAATCAGAATCGGAATGAGAATGAGAATCGGAATCAGAATCAGAATCAGAAGGTAGAGCAGCTAATCAGAGACATAACTTTGCCGCCGTCGTCTGCAGCGGAAGTGTCTTTTGTGACGGCATGTTGCATTGTCACAGCGCCTGTCATTGACTTTTTGCTTTGGGCTTTGGGCTTTGGTTTCAGTTCAGTTCAGTTCAGTTCCAGTTTCGAACTCGACTTTGACTTTGGCGGCGACTCTGGTTGCAGCTTTTTGAATCTCAATCTGCAGCTGCAGCTTCCGTCGCCTTTTTGCAGTCGGTTTCCCCGGAAAGTTCCCCACATGTCACATGTCAGCCTTTGTGGACATGCAACAGTTGGGTTTTGAAGGCTCTGCATTCAGCTGCCAATCGTGGGAATTATCTGATTTTTACCTCTGAAATATATATCCTTCACCAAATGAAGCATCAATGGCAATTAATCAAGGCCTGTGTCCATCTGACACTGGCTGAAAACAAACAGGCTGTTTAACTGCTCCCATAGAAACGTAGATCAGCATTCATTCGAGACAGAAATATTGACATTTATTTATTTAGAAACAGTTTTTTAAGCTTGAATCCTTAGATTTACCTCCTTCTCACTATTATTTAAACTAAATTTATATATTTTTTTTGCAAATTGTTTGTTCTTTAGTTGTATTAAAAATGTTTCACAATTATTTATGGCCTAATTATTTATTTTGTTGGCATATCTAAAACGGTTTATTGACTTCAAAATGTTAATGTATTATATATTGTTTCTGCAATCAAAATGTAAAATACCTATTCGCTTCATTAACATATTAACAGCTTTTTAAATTGATTTACCATGCCCACATAAACATTTTACTTTTTAATCTTAATAGTAAAAGCTTTTAATTAAAACGTTTTGTAGTAACTACAATTTAAATTCGGGGTTCTTAATCACAATTAGTTGTGGTACCCAAAGCAATTTGCAGTTCCCTCTCTCTTTTCGATTATTCTGCATGGTAATAAGTGCCTTTCTAATATTCAATTTCCATTTTCCGATTCGACCCATTGCAGCTGTGTAGCTGTGCGTTTTTAGGAGCCGGGCTGTGGCTGCGTCTGAGCTACGAGGGCTACGCCACGCTGCTGCCCCAACACGCCGGCCTGAGTGCGGACACCATCTTCATGGGCATCGGGGGCACCGGGTTCGTGGTCAGCTTCTTCGGCTGCTGTGGCGCCTGGGTGCAGTCCCGCTGCCTCCTGGTACTGGTGAGTAGATGGGGGAGCAGGGCTAAGGAAAGGAACATTAATCAAAAGTTAGAATATAAAAACATAGTATGCTTAATATGAATTTTTACCCACCAACCTTTGGAAAAAACATTTCAGGGAAAACTTAATGGAGAGGAACATTGAGCAAGAATTGGAATATAAAAAAATGATATACTCCATTTGATTTTTAACCCATTAAACTTACTCTTGTAACCATTTCACAAGAATCAGAAACATTTAACACCTGTGGCAGAAAATTAATTGGTATAAAAATATTTCAAGGAAGTGTAACTCTTTCGAAATTGCTGGTTTTATTCATTTGTTTTTTATATTATAGAATGTGAGTCCTTTCTATGAAATTTCATAGGTGTTATTCCATTAAATCATAAAAAAGAGTTTTAAAATTTATTATATTAAATATGGCACCCATGACGTATGAGTAATTTTTATGTGCAACTCATACGTACCGTTGTTTTATTCTTATAAATAAACATATATAAAATGAAGAATTTAAAAACTATAATAAGAATTTTCTTTGAAGCTGCATGTTCCATTAAATGATAAAAATGAAGTTTTATTAATGGCACTCATGTCGTATGAGTGATTTTTATTTTCTGCGTAACTCATACGTTGCCATACCCCTACTCCTACTTTCCCCGCAGTACTTCATGCTGATTGTGATGCTGTTCATGAGCGAGTTCCTGGTGGGCTCCATCGCCTTTCTCTTCCGCGGCGGATTGGGACGGACTTTGGCCAACGAGCTGCGCTTCGGGATCGAGCGGCACTACAACACCAGCGATCGGGGATCTTTGGTGGCGCCTTCGGTGGCCTCCATTTGGGACAGTGTGCAGCAGTCGGTGAGTGGCGCCTTTCCCTTTCCCCTTTCTCCTTTCGAGATCGAGATCGAGTTCGAGATCGCAGTAGTGACCCTTTTCCACCGATCGATCCACAGTTCGAGTGCTGCGGCGTGTCTTCGTACGAGGACTGGTACGACATCCAGTCGTGGCCGGGAAAGCGCTGGGTGCCCGAGTCCTGCTGCAGGACCTTGTACGACCAGCGCCAGGTGCTCACTGAAGGATCCGGCGACGGAATGATGCGTGCCGACTGCGGCAGGTAAGTGACCGATCTAGATTTAGATTGTTTCAATAAAAAAATTAATGTTCAGAGCTTGGAAACTTCGAAAAAAAGTGTCAGATAGCCAAAAAATAGGTAGTTCTTTGAAACTGTCCAAAAAATGTAATAACTTTAATTTTAACAATCTAATTTTGTATTATTTTTAATACCTAGAGACTTGAAACAACCCCAAAAAGTATCAAAATTCTGAATTTATAAAATATTTAAAATATTAAACCTTTAGATATTTTAGTTTCTACATCCTTTCGGTTTGCCTGGAATGCTATTATTCTTACTTATATTCTATACTATATTCAAATTGTTATATTATGTTCTACTTAATATATTTCAGATCAGAGAACCCGTCGTTGTGGTGGGACAAGGGCTGTGCCCACTCGCTGCAGAGCTGGTTCACCGGCCAGCTGAATGTGGTGGGAGCCGTGGGTCTCGGGATCGCCTTCGTCCAGCTATTCGGACTGATCACCTCGATGCTGCTCTTCTGCACGGTGAAACACAAGCGTGCATCGGACACCTACAAGTCGTACTCCCCTTCTATCGATCCCCAAACCCGCACCAGCAGTTGGGAGGATTGAACGCGCCTGTAATGCTGTGGTGCTTGGCGAACTTCTAAATCGGGGGGTCGGAGCTACCCCCTTCCCCCACCTGTCGCTATCTCTATTATTTTTGTTAGCTCTCTTAGGTTCTAAATCATTCTGCGAAATGTGCCAAAAATTAATTTAATTGAAAGTGTATTTTTTTTGTTTTTTGTTGTTATCTGTAGGCGAAGACATATCGAACAAAATTTAAGGGCGCTAGGATGACGTGTCCACATCAACGGCAGTGTGAACAGGGCATAATGTTCCCAGTGTTCCCACAATCACATACATATATACAGAGATGTTTAGTTAGCGGTGTATCCATATTGTGATGTGCTCTCTAGTAGTATAGTTTATGGCCCAAGACCCTGTACACACACAAAACCGGGTACAGTGCGTACAATACTTATCAGGCCGCCAAAAGTACACAAAGCATAGTGTCAACAGGGTATTTGGGCCCAGTTATGCTCGTAACCCTTTAACTAAAGCAATATATCAACTATATATTTATACATAATTATACATTAATACTTATGTTATTTTATGGAACTTTGTAGTATTCGAAATAGCAGAAACCGCAACTGCCCGCAAAGCAACAAAACCCAGAAGACAAAGACGAAGAGGAGAAAGAGGGAGCAGATAGTTAAAACAAATATTATTACTACTATGAATATGATTATTTTATTTATACATACATATATATATATTTATATTTATATCGAAATACATTCCTACACAACATGTTCGTGTTAAGTTACAAATAAATTAAAGTATTTATTTAAATTACAAACAAAAAGCAGTTCAAGTGGGTGGTGTAATACCGTTAGAGGCCCACCAACTTGCCACCGATGATATCCAATTGGGCGGTAATTCCCTTCGTCACGCTGCGCGCCAACTCTTTGGGTTTCTGAGAGTAAAAGTGATGAAGAGAGAGGAAGAGAAAGAGAGGAAGCGAGTGTTAAAGAGAGGGAAAGCTGGAACTGACCTTGGTCAAAATAAACATACGACTAATTGCATAAGCAGTGCCAACAATCGGTAGTGCTGCCAATCTGGGTTTTCTTTTTACCCACAAATCTAGCTTTTTTACACTCTTTTTTATGGATAAATACACAAAACGGCCAATATTGTAATATTGTAGATTTCTTGGAAACTAATAACAATTGTTTCTCACCAAGAAATATTAATGTTTTATTGATTTTTATTTTGTCATCTGATTTACCTTTTTGTGAATTTAAATTTAAAAGTATTTTGTATAAGAGTTTTACTTTAAATATTAATTATAATTCAAAAACAATTAAAAAACAGGTAAATATAGCGTTAAAAAAATGGCGATAAAACCGTATTTAAATCTAGTAATTTCCCACAATTATTTTATAGCAACTCAAGATGTGCAGCACCGGCAAAGAGATCAGCAGTTGGACAGTCAGTGACTCAAACTGCACTGGGAATATTATGCAACGCGTGTGCGAATGGTTCCACGATGGGAAAAGGCAAGCAAACACAAACAATCGCCGGAATTTCGGCACTCACCTGAATGAAGGTGTTCAGCAGGTTGGAGAAGGCCTCGTAACCGTTGACAATGGATCGCGAGATGCCGTCGAACATGTCGCCATTGTTGCCGTACTTTTCGTGCTCACTGATCGAGTCCAAAATGGGAATGGGCTGGGATCGATTTCAGTGAGGTCAACTGGTGCGAAATGGGGGGATATGGCCTCACTTACCTGGGTCAAATCGGCCAGCTTCTTCTGGCTGTTGTCGTACACGCTCAGCACCTTCGAGGGAATGGCCTCCTGCTCCAGATTCACCGATTCGGCCGTCTTCGCTGGAGTCGGCAGCAAAGAAATCTGCTCGAAAATAAGTGTAGATTACTTGGTAGTCGTAAATAAATACAAAATAATAAAATAAATAATATTATAAGGCAATTAAAGTAATAAACTTTGAATTTAGTTTATAGAGACACAAAATATGCTTTAATTTGTCAATTAAATTAATATTTTATTTTTCTGATATAAAAACAATATTGTATGATAGAATATAGTGTTTTAAATTTAAATTGATTTTAAAATTGAGGTAGAAATTGATTATAAAACAATTGCATAACATCGGAGAGTTAACTTAAAGAGCTTTTACTATTATCGTTTTGATGTTCCTAATCTTCATGGCTGTCATCATGTGTTGGAGCAACAAACAAATCATAGATAGCTGTAAAATCCCACTATTGTTATGTGTGATTAAGAGCTTGGTGTTATTTTTCAGGCCCCTGACCTTGGCTGCCCTTCGGCTGGGATACAACTGACCCCTTGACCCCCGACTCACCTTGAACCCGGCCTCACTGGCCTGCGATTGCGTGGCTTCAACAGAGCTGTCGGCGGCATCAAAGGCGTCCTGGGCTCCAAAATCAGCGGCCGAGACACGGGCGTCGATGGGCGTGGCACCGTCGGGCGTGGCAGGAGCGATGGGCGTGCCGGCGATGCAGTGCACCATGGTCAAAAGGAGCAGCAGAAGATGCATCTTCACATGTTGCAGCATCATATCGTTTTATGTATTATGTGTTTGCTTTTTACGAGGGAAGGGGAAATTGCAAAACGACGCTTATGAAACGAGGTGACAACGTGCAGTCCAGTTTCCAGTTGCCCAGGCCAAACACAAAACCAAATCCAGCTGCAAATCCCGGCCGGAGCTTCGATCCGAAGTCTGTCGAGTCCAAAATTCAACTGAATGGCCGCGTCTGCGCAACGATTTTATTGGTTTAACCCGACCACGAGAGTCGCCGCTTTGGACATTGAGCCACGATCGTTTTGGCTTTAGTTTGGCTTTCGGTTGGAGCTCAGGTTTTCAGGGGGCATTCGGCGGTTAGCGACTGCGGGAGCCGCTTTTTTATTTTTGGGTGATTAAGGAAAGTGATTGCTCACTCCGAAAATCTATACAAAACTCACATGTAAAGTACGTTGATTGCATTTTGTTATTTAACATTAAGAAAACATGGCGGAAATTGAAGTAATCAAAACCGTTATGGAGGACTTTAATCACACAAAAATAAAAATAATATACCGTGCCAGAAGTGGACACGGAAATTGGATAAATAAATTAAACTAATATATCAAATGAATATTTCCTTTTATATGCAATGTCCGTTTAACAAAAATTTTTTTAAAACATGTTTTTACTTTACCATGTCAACTATATCCAAAACCTTCATGTCGCTATGGCCGTCCCAAATTTTTCCGACAGTGTAGTGCATCGATTGTAATAGAAATGACAACAACAAAGAGCACTACAACGGTAACAATAACAACAATAATAACAAAGGCGAAACCGGCAACTTGTTGCTGTCAACAAATGTTGCCGCCGCCATCCATTCTGTCGCAACAATGAGGAAGGAAACTCGGTTTACGTTAACTCAGTTTACTCAGTTAGTTGGTCAATCGGTTGCCGCCCCTCACCCACAGAAAACCACCCCGCCAACTTTTTGGTTGTTGTGCAATTCTGATTTCACACTGGGACAAACTTGATAGATCTCCAAAAAGGCAAAAGAGACTTTAAAAACTAATTGTGCTAACAATTTTCGCATTTTTGATAAGGAGTTAAATCATTTTTTATGAAAATTTGGGAAAGTTTATCTGTAAATGCCATTGGACCAGAAATTGTATGACGAATTCAAAGATCTCTTAAGCGTTTTTGGTTGTTCTTCAGCCAAAACAAGACGCATAGTCATAAAAAGACAATCGGTTTAGAAAACTTAATATTGTTTTGATACAAAACCAGATTTTTGACCAATTTTTGCATTTTTGTTAAGGGGGGTACATCATAATTTTTTTCGAAAATTTGAAAAGCTAAACAAATTTTAGCTGTGAATGCCATTTGATTGGCAATTTGATGACGAATTCACCGATGTATGACATTCCATCTGGTGACCATTTTTTCCCAAGGTTTTGATACAAAAACCGATATTTTAGGTGCTTTTTTTTTGAGTTTTTGGAGATTTCACAAATACAAAAATTCCTAAAGCGTCCTTTTTTTGTAACTTGGCCAAAATGAGAGGAAGAGCCATAAGAGTGACTGTTTTGGACAGCTAGCAACCTATACTACCCATCTAAAATCAGTTTAGAGCCATTTATTTGGTTTTAATATGAAAAATCGATTTTTCAAAATAGACTTTTGAAAAATTAACGTTATGGCCAATTTTCGCATTTTTGATAAGGGGGTACATCATCATTTTTTGCGAATTTTCGAAAATCTAAAAAATTTTTAACTGAGAATGCCATTTGATTGGCAATTTAATGACGAATTCGCCGATGTATGACATTCCATCTGGTGACCATTTTTTCCCAAGGTTTTGATACAAAAACCAATATTTTAGGTGCTTTTTTTTGAGTTTTTGCAGATTTGACCAATAAAAAATTTCTAAAGCGTTATTTTGTTGTAACTTGGCCAAAATTAGAGGTAGAATTATAAGATTGGCTGTTTTGGACAGCTGGCAGCCTATACTACCCATCTAAAATCAGTTTAGAGCCATTTATTTGGTTTTAATATGAAAAATCGATTTTTCAAAATAGACTTTTGAAAAATTAACGTTATGGCCAATTTTCGCATTTTTGATAAGGGGGTACATCATCATTTTTTGCGAATTTTCGAAAATCTGAAAAATTTTTAACTGAGATTGCCATTTGATTGGCAATTTAATGACGAATTCGCCGATGTATGACATTCCATCTGGTGACCATTTTTTCCCAAGGTTTTGATACAAAAACCGATATTTTAGGTGCTTTTTTTGAGTTTTTGGAGATTTGACCAATAAAAAATTTCTAAAGCGTGATTTTGTTGTAACTTGGCCAAAATTAGAGGTAGAACTATAAGATTGGCTGTTTTGGACAGCTGGCAGCCTATACTACCCATCTAAAATCAGTTTAGAGCCATTTATTTGGTTTTAATATGAAAAATCGATTTTTCAAAATAGACTTTTGAAAAATTAACGTTATGGCCAATTTTCGCATTTTTGATAAGGGGGTACATCATCATTTTTTGCGAATTTTCGAAAATCTGAAAAATTTTTAACTGAGAATGCTATTTGATTGGCAATTTAATGACGAATTCGCCGATGTATGACATTCCATCTGGTGACCATTTTTTCCCAAGGTTTTGATACAAAAACCGATATTTTAGGTGCTTTTTTTGAGTTTTTGGAGATTTGACCAATAAAAAATTTCTAAAGCGTGATTTTGTTGTAACTTGGCCAAAATTAGAGGTAGAACTATAAGATTGGCTGTTTTGGACAGCTGGCAGCCTATACTACCCATCTAAAATCAGTTTAGAGCCATTTATTTGGTTTTAATATGAAAAATCGATTTTTCAAAATAGACTTTTGAAAAATTAACGTTATGGCCAATTTTCGCATTTTTGATAAGGGGGTACATCATCATTTTTTGCGAATTTTCGAAAATCTGAAAAATTTTTAACTGAGAATGCTATTTGATTGGCAATTTAATGACGAATTCGCCGATGTATGACATTCCATCTGGTGACCATTTTTTCCCAAGGTTTTGATACAAAAACCGATATTTTAGGTGCTTTTTTTTGAGTTTTTGGAGATTTGACCAATAAAAAATTTCTAAAGCGTTATTTTGTTGTAACTTGGCCAAAATTAGAGGTAGAACTATAAGATTGGCTGTTTTGGACAGCTGGCAGCCTATACTACCCATCTAAAATCAGTTTAGAGCCATTTATTTGGTTTTAATATGAACAAGAAAGAAAGCAAACTTCGGCAAGCCGAAGTTCATATACCCTTGCAGCTATTGCAAGAATTAAACATTTTTGAAAACATTAAAATTATAATTTACTTGCGTATATGTTTAAAAACATTGAAGCTATGATTATTTGCAGCTCAATTATTTGATAGTTACTTTATATATTTTTATTGTTCCTATGGGAGCTATATGATATAGTCGTCCGACTTTGATGAAACTTAAACCGTAAATGGGAAATATTTAACCATTACTAAATGTCGAAGAACTAAACAAAAAATTAAAAAACAGAAAAATTATAATTTTTTTTCATTTATTTCTCCGATTGTTCCTATTGAAGCTATATGATATAGTCGTCCGACTTTGATGAAATTTAAACCGTTAATCGAAAATATTTAACTATTACTAAATGTCGAAGAACTAAACAAAAACCTAAAAAACAGAAAAGTTATAATTTTTTTCATTTATTTTTCCGATCGTTCCTATGGGAGCTATATGCTATAGTCGTCCGATTTTGATGAAATTTAAACCGTAAATCGGAAATATTTAACCATTACTAAATGTCGAAGAACTAAACAAAAAATTAAAAAACAGCAAAGTTATAATTTTTTTTCATTTATTTTTCCGATTGTTCCTATGAGAGCTATATGCTATAGTCGTCCGATCCGGCTCGTTCCGACTTATATACTACCTGCAATAGAAAGACAACTTTTGGGAAAGTTTCATGCAGATAGCTTTAAAACTGAGAGACTAGTTTGCATATAAACGGACGGACAGACGGACAGACGGACGGACAGACGGACGGATTGCCATTTGATTGGCAATTTAATGACGAATTCGCCGATGTATGACATTCCATCTGGTGACCATTTTTTCCCAAGGTTTTGATACAAAAACCGATATTTTAGGTGCTTTTTTTGAGTTTTTGGAGATTTGACCAATAAAAAATTTCTAAAGCGTGATTTTGTTGTAACTTGGCCAAAATTAGAGGTAGAACTATAAGATTGGCTGTTTTGGACAGCTGGCAGCCTATACTACCCATCTAAAATCAGTTTAGAGCCATTTATTTGGTTTTAATATGAAAAATCGATTTTTCAAAATAGACTTTTGAAAAATTAACGTTATGGCCAATTTTCGCATTTTTGATAAGGGGGGTACATCATCATTTTTTGCGAATTTTCGAAAATCTGAAAAATTTTTAACTGAGAATGCTATTTGATTGGCAATTTAATGACGAATTCGCCGATGTATGACATTCCATCTGGTGACCATTTTTTCCCAAGGTTTTGATACAAAAACCGATATTTTAGGTGCTTTTTTTGAGTTTTTGGAGATTTGACCAATAAAAAATTTCTAAAGCGTTATTTTGTTGTAACTTGGCCAAAATTAGAGGTAGAACTATAAGATTGGCTGTTTTGGACAGCTGGCAGCCTATACTACCCATCTAAAATCAGTTTAGAGCCATTTATTTGGTTTTAATATGAAAAATCGATTTTTCAAAATAGACTTTTGAAAAATTAACGTTATGGCCAATTTTCGCATTTTTGATAAGGGGGGTACATCATCATTTTTTGCGAATTTTCGAAAATCTGAAAAATTTTTAACTGAGATTGCCATTTGATTGGCAATTTAATGACGAATTCGCCGATGTATGACATTCCATCTGGTGACCATTTTTTCCCAAGGTTTTGATACAAAAACCGATATTTTAGGTGCTTTTTTTGAGTTTTTGGAGATTTGACCAATAAAAAATTTCTAAAGCGTGATTTTGTTGTAACTTGGCCAAAATTAGAGGTAGAACTATAAGATTGGCTGTTTTGGACAGCTGGCAGCCTATACTACCCATCTAAAATCAGTTTAGAGCCATTTATTTGGTTTTAATATGAAAAATCGATTTTTCAAAATAGACTTTTGAAAAATTAACGTTATGGCCAATTTTCGCATTTTTGATAAGGGGGGTACATCATCATTTTTTGCGAATTTTCGAAAATCTGAAAAATTTTTAACTGAGAATGCTATTTGATTGGCAATTTAATGACGAATTCGCCGATGTATGACATTCCATCTGGTGACCATTTTTTCCCAAGGTTTTGATACAAAAACCGATATTTTAGGTGCTTTTTTTTGAGTTTTTGGAGATTTGACCAATAAAAAATTTCTAAAGCGTTATTTTGTTGTAACTTGGCCAAAATTAGAGGTAGAACTATAAGATTGGCTGTTTTGGACAGCTGGCAGCCTATACTACCCATCTAAAATCAGTTTAGAGCCATTTATTTGGTTTTAATATGAACAAGAAAGAAAGCAAACTTCGGCAAGCCGAAGTTCATATACCCTTGCAGCTATTGCAAGAATTAAACATTTTTGAAAACATTAAAATTATAATTTACTTGCGTATATGTTTAAAAACATTGAAGCTATGATTATTTGCAGCTCAATTATTTGATAGTTACTTTATATATTTTTATTGTTCCTATGGGAGCTATATGATATAGTCGTCCGACTTTGATGAAACTTAAACCGTAAATGGGAAATATTTAACCATTACTAAATGTCGAAGAACTAAACAAAAAATTAAAAAACAGAAAAATTATAATTTTTTTTCATTTATTTCTCCGATTGTTCCTATTGAAGCTATATGATATAGTCGTCCGACTTTGATGAAATTTAAACCGTTAATCGAAAATATTTAACTATTACTAAATGTCGAAGAACTAAACAAAAACCTAAAAAACAGAAAAGTTATAATTTTTTTCATTTATTTTTCCGATCGTTCCTATGGGAGCTATATGCTATAGTCGTCCGATTTTGATGAAATTTAAACCGTAAATCGGAAATATTTAACCATTACTAAATGTCGAAGAACTAAACAAAAAATTAAAAAACAGCAAAGTTATAATTTTTTTTCATTTATTTTTCCGATTGTTCCTATGAGAGCTATATGCTATAGTCGTCCGATCCGGCTCGTTCCGACTTATATACTACCTGCAATAGAAAGACAACTTTTGGGAAAGTTTCATGCAGATAGCTTTAAAACTGAGAGACTAGTTTGCATATAAACGGACGGACAGACGGACAGACGGACAGACGGACGGACAGACGGACAGACGGACATGGCTAGATCGACTCGCCTAGTGATGCTGATCAAGAATATATATACTTTATAGGGTCGGAGATGTCTCCTTCACTGCGTTGCAAACTTCTGACTGAAATTATAATACCCTCTGCAAGGGTATAAAAATCGATTTTTCAAAATAGACTTTTGAAAAATTAACGTTATGGCCAATTTTCGCATTTTTGATAAGGGGGTACATCATCATTTTTTGCGAATTTTCGAAAATCTGAAAAATGTTTAACTGAGATTGCCATTTGATTGGCAATTTAATGACGAATTCGCCGATGTATGACATTCCATCTGGTGATCATTTTTATACCCTTGCAGAGGGTATTATAATTTCAGTCAGAAGTTTGCAACGCAGTGAAGGAGACGTTTCCGACCCTATAAAGTATATATATTCTTGATCAGCATCACTAGTAGAGTCGATCTAGCCATGTCCGTCTGTCCGTCCGTCTGTCCGTCCGTCTGTCCGTCCGTCTGTCCGTCTGTCCGTCTGTCCGTCCGTTTATATGCAAACTAGTCTCTCAGTTTTAAAGCTATCTGCATGAAACTTTCCCAAAAGTTGTCTTTCTATTGCAGGTAGTATATAAGTCGGAACGAGCCGGATCGGACGACTATAGCATATAGCTCCCATAGGAACAATCGGAAAATAATTGAAAAAAATTATAACTTTGCTGTTTTTTAATTTTTTGTTTTGTCCTTCGACATAAAGCAATGGTTAAATATTTCAGAATTATGTTTAAAATTTCATCAAAATCGGACGACTATAGCATATAGCTCCCATAGGAACAATCGGAAAAATAATTGAAAAAAATTATAACTTTGCTGTTTTTTAATTTTTTGTTTAGTTCTTCGACATATAGCAATGGTTAAATATTTCAGAATTATGGTTAAAATTTCATCAAAATCGGACGACTATAGCATATAGCTCCCATAGGAACAATCGGAACAATAATTGAAAAAAATTATAACTTTGCTGTTTTTTAATTTTTTTTTAGTTCTTCGACATATAGCAATGGTTAAATATTTCAGAATTATGGTTTAAATTTCATCAAAATCGGACGACTATATCATATAGCTCCCATACAAATAATATAAATATATAAAAGAACAATCAAATAATTAAGCTGCAAATCGTCATAGCTTCAATGTTTTTAAACATATACGCAAGTAAATCATAATTTTAATGTTTTCAAAAATATTTAATTCTTGCGATAGCTGCAAGGGTATATGAACTTCGGCTTGCCGAAGTTTGCTTTCTTTCTTGTTTCCCAAGGTTTTGATACAAAAACCGATATTTTAGGTGCTTTTTTTGAGTTTTTGGAGATTTGACCAATAAAAAATTTCTAAAGCGTGATTTTGTTGTAACTTGGCCAAAATTAGAGGTAGAACTATAAGATTGGCTGTTTTGGACAGCTGGCAGCCTATACTACCCATCTAAAATCAGTTTAGAGCCATTTATTTGGTTTTAATATGAAAAATCGATTTTTCAAAATAGACTTTTGAAAAATTAACGTTATGGCCAATTTTCGCATTTTTGATAAGGGGGTACATCATCATTTTTTGCGAATTTTCGAAAATCTGAAAAATTTTTAACTGAGAATGCCATTTGATTGGCAATTTAATGACGAATTCGCCGATGTATGACATTCCATCTGGTGACCATTTTTTCCCAAGGTTTTGATACAAAAACCGATATTTTAGGTGCTTTTTTTTGAGTTTTTGGAGATTTGACAAATACAAAAATTCCTAAAGCGTCCTTTTTTTGTAACTTGGCCAAAATGAGTGGAAGAGCCATAAGAGTGACTGTTTTGGACAGCTAGCAGCCTATACTACCCATCTAAAATCAGTTTAGAGCCATTTATTTGGTTTTAATATGAAAAATCGATTTTTCAAAATAGACTTTTGAAAAATTAACGTTATGGCCAATTTTCGCATTTTTTATAAGGGGGTACATCATCATTTTTTGCGAATTTTCGAAAATCTGAAAAATTTTTAACTGAGAATGCCATTTGATTGGCAATTTAATGACGAATTCGCCGATGTATGACATTCCATCTGGTGACCATTTTTTCCCAAGGTTTTGATACAAAAACCGATATTTTAGGTGCTTTTTTTTGAGTTTTTGGAGATTTGACCAATAAAAAATTTCTAAAGCGTGATTTTGTTGTAACTTGGCCAAAATTAGAGGTAGAACTATAAGATTGGCTGTTTTGGACAGCTGGCAGCCTATACTACCCATCTAAAATCAGTTTAGAGCCATTTATTTGGTTTTAATATGAAAAATCGATTTTTCAAAATAGACTTTTGAAAAATTAACGTTATGGCCAATTTTCGCATTTTTGATAAGGGGGTACATCATCATTTTTTGCGAATTTTCGAAAATGTGAAAAATTTTTAACTGAGAATGCCATTTGATTGGCAATTTAATGACGAATTCGCCGATGTATGACATTCCATCTGGTGACCATTTTTTCCCAAGGTTTTGATACAAAAACCGATATTTTAGGTGCTTTTTTTTGAGTTTTTGGAGATTTCACAAATACAAAAATTCCTAAAGCGTCCTTTTTTTGTAACTTGGCCAAAATGAGAGGTAGAACTATAAGATTGGCTGTTTTGGACAGCTGGCAGCCTATACTACCCATCTAAAATCAGTTTAGAACCATTTATTTGGTTTTAATATGAAAAATCGATTTTTCAAAATAGACTTTTGAAAAATTAACGTTATGGCCAATTTTCGCATTTTTGATAAGGGGGTACATCATCATTTTTTGCGAATTTTCGAAAATCTGAAAAATTTTTAACTGAGAATGCCATTTGATTGGCAATTTAATGACGAATTCGCCGATGTATGACATTCCATCTGGTGACCATTTTTTCCCAAGGTTTTGATACAAAAACCGATATTTTAGGTGCTTTTTTTTGAGTTTTTGGAGATTTGACCAATAAAAAATTTCTAAAGCGTGATTTTGTTGTAACTTGGCCAAAATTAGAGGTAGAACTATAAGATTGGCTGTTTTGGACAGCTGGCAGCCTATACTACCCATCTAAAATCAGTTTAGAGCCATTTATTTGGTTTTAATATGAAAAATCGATTTTTCAAAATAGACTTTTGAAAAATTAACGTTATGGCCAATTTTCGCATTTTTGATAAGGGGGTACATCATCATTTTTTGCGAATTTTCGAAAATGTGAAAAATTTTTAACTGAGAATGCCATTTGATTGGCAATTTAATGACGAATTCGCCGATGTATGACATTCCATCTGGTGACCATTTTTTCCCAAGGTTTTGATACAAAAACCGATATTTTAGGTGCTTTTTTTTGAGTTTTTGGAGATTTGACCAATAAAAAATTTCTAAAGCGTTATTTTGTTTTAACTTGGCCAAAATGAGAGGAAGAGCCATAAGAGTGACTGTTTTGGACAGCTAGCAACCTATACTACCCATCTAAAATCAGTTTAGAGCCATTTATTTGGTTTTAATATGAAAAATCGATTTTTCAAAATAGACTTTTGAAAAATTAACGTTATGGCCAATTTTCGCATTTTTGATAAGGGGGTACATCATCATTTTTTGCGAATTTTCGAAAATCTGAAAAATTTTTAACTGAGAATGCCATTTGATTGGCAATTTAATGACGAATTCGCCGATGTATGACATTCCATCTGGTGACCATTTTTTCCCAAGGTTTTGATACAAAAACCGATATTTTAGGTGCTTTTTTTTGAGTTTTTGGAGATTTGACAAATACAAAAATTCCTAAAGCGTCCTTTTTTTGTAACTTGGCCAAAAAAAGGGGGTACATCATCATTTTTTGCGAATTTTCGAAAATCTGAAAAATTTGTAACTGAGAATGCCATTTGATTGGCAATTTAATGACGAATTCGCCGATGTATGACATTCCATCTGGTGACCATTTTTTCCCAAGGTTTTGATACAAAAACCGATATTTTAGGTGCTTTTTTTTGAGTTTTTGGAGATTTGACCAATAAAAAATTCCTAAAGCGTCCTTTTTTTGTAACTTGGCCAAAATTAGAGGTAGAGCCATAAGAGTGACTGTTTTGGACAGCTGGCAACCTATGCTACCCATCTACAATCGGTTTATTTGTTTGGTTTTAATAAGAAAAACCGATTTTTCAAAATACAGTTTTGAAAAATTAACGTTATGACCAATTTTTTCATTTTTTCTAAGGGAGTACATCATCATTTTTTGTGAAATTTTGAAGATCTAAAAATTTTTTAAATTGCCAATCAAATGGCATTCTCAGTTAAAAAATTTGCAGATCTTCAAAATTTCACAAAAAATGATGCTGTACCCCCTTATAAAAAATGCCATTCGATTGGTAATTTAATGACGAATTCAGCGATGTATGACATTCCATCTTTTGGCCATTACTTCTCAGCATTTTAGGTGTTTTTTCTTGAAAAATTAATTTTATGCCCAATTTCTGCATATTTTTAAAAGTGTTCTGTTATTACCAAAAAAAAAAACACATATGTATATATATATAATTTTATTTTATTTATTTCTGTACCTTATATTCTATGTAAAAGTTTATTTTATTTTAAATCAACTTTCTGAAGTACAATAAAGTAAGTCTTAGTCGATAGTCGACAATCATATATTTCGAGATATCCTGCAAAAGCAATAAAAGCTATTACAATTGCATACATACTTCCAAATTAAACTGGAGCCTTAGAAGAAAGAGTTATTGTTGTGCTATTTTGTCATGGTTGATTTCCAGTTTCATAACGACAGCAAAAAAAAAACCTAATTTGTAATTAATAAAAACGGAAATCAGTTGTGAAATTATAAAATTCCCTGGCTTATCTCGCAGTGCATTTGCCACCGCCGCCCACTTTTACTTTTCATGAAACTCGATCAATTAATAGTGCTTCATTTGGGAATATTTATTTATGTTTTATGTTGGTGAGGTGGTTTTTCCACTTGTGCCGCTTGTGTCACAACCTCAAAACCAGTGGGGCCTAGGATTGATTGGTCATCCAGAAGAAGTCCGTTTTGTAGGCCTCGTCGTAGAGGACCTCGTCGCCAATAATGAGGACCAGGGGCTGCTCGTCCGGGTCATCTTTTGCATCCGTCTCATCCATAACATCCTTGGTAACCCCAGCTGGAGTAGGGGTATGAATAGGAGAAGGAGTAGGAGTCGCATCAGGAGTAGGAGAAGGAGTAGGAGAAGGAGTAGGAGAAGGAGTAGAAGAAGGAGTAGGAGAAGGAGTAGGAGAAGGAGTAGGAGAAGGAGTAGGAGAAGGAGTAGGAGTAGAAGTAGCAGTACGAAGAGGAGTAGGAGATGATGGTGCCTGGCCCAAACGCTTCTTGATCTGATTCAACTGATTGATGGCTCCATTAACGGTGGACAGGTGGTTCATCAGCTCACTGATCTGGCCGCGCAGTCCCTCCAGCCGCGCGGCATGCGACGCCAGAAGGGGCGGCTTGGGACGGTAGGCGGGGCCGAAGTAGTGCGTGCGCTGGAAATGACGACGCGTCTCCGCCTGCGAGGCGTACGGCCCGACGCCCCGGCGGCTCTGGTACTTGTCCGACTCCTTCACGTGCTGCTCGTAGTAATCATCTGGGAAAGATGGTTGCTCAGAAACCGCGGTTGCCTTTGGAAAATCCACCTTACCCAGCGATGTATTGGCCAAGGCCTCGTCGATAACCCATTGCTTGCCAGTGCCTTCCATTTTCTTCTGCTTTTTTTTGTGGTTTTTTTAAGTTAAAAACTGTAAGAACGGTGCTGTTCGTCTTTTTTTCACAAGAATAGAGCTCCAGAAACTTCCAATGTCTTTGACCTGTCAAAGGAAAATGATTTTCCTGTGACTGTCAGCGAAAATGAAGACTTCCGTTCCCAGGGCTGAAGGTTTTCAGGTTCAAGGAGTAGGGCTGGAGAAGTTTGCACCCTATAGGAAAGGGGTTTTTCTTAGAGCTTGGTATGGTTACATTCTTAATTCGTTAGGCTTTCTACTGACTTCATCTTAAAAATCCCAAAAAGAGGGTTGTGGTTTAGTTATTAAATCCAAGAGTTGTCAGCTACATTTTAAATTGCCTATTATAATTGAAATGTAGCCACCTTATAATAAGTAATTGTAAGTAAAGTTTTTAAAAACCATTTCATGTATATTTAATATATTTATTATATTGTCACTGTACCGAAATAAATTGAAAAAACTAAATCCTTCAAAAATAAGCAACTTTTTCTTTGGAGAATATGCTTAAAATCTGCTATCTGAGATATTGGATTTCAATATACTTACTGTGTAACCTCCAAACATAACCTCCAAAAATAGATCTCCACGAGGAGGCAACCATAAGAACCAATCTGAACAAGAAAACCTGATATGAAAACTTCTATAAATTCACCAAAGTCTGTTCGTTTTGCCATTTCCTCGGCGATACGTCTTTGCTTAATTAAAAGTGTCGCCGGAGATTTATGCTCTGTTTTATCACGCGGAGTCAATATCAATTGAGGCGTACACCCGAGAACACGGCCGATATCTTTACGGCTCAAATGTAATTGGGATTTGCCTGACGGCCTTTGTGAGTTGACGCAAGCGGCTAAATATTTTCGCCGCCTTATCAGTTTCGCTTTTGTTTAGATGTACTACTATACAGACATTTATTTTTATATCTAGAGCCGGGGTATAAGGTATGTATATGCTTTATTGGAAACGCACACACACACACACACTCGCCTGTGGTTTATTTACAGTGTTTGTTAAATAATAGCAACTAGTGGTACAATACATTTCCAACAAATCGTTAAAAAAAAAGTACAATAATAGTTAGATGTAAGCAAAAAAAAAAAGAACTGATATAATGTAATGCGTATGGAAAGTCGCTGCACGTCCGATTTTTGTACTCTCCTTGTGGGTCATCGAGCATATTGCACAAAATATATAGAGTATAGTAGTATATATCCCGATCAGTTGCCGAACTTGATGGACTTTTCCGGCTGGTGGGCGGAGCCGTGATTGAAGCTGGCGCTGCTCCGGTTGCTTCCGTTCTTCAGGATGCCATTGGAGCCACCGGCCTCTCCGTTGGTTTTCCGCAGCGTTTCCCGCTTGCCCGTCGTCCTCTGATCCCCGTACTCCCCGATGGTCACCGTGCCCAGTCGCAGGGTTCTCCTTTGCTGCTGACTCGTGGTTGATCCTGATCCTGATCCGGTTCCTGTTCCTGGAGGGGATCTTAGTTGGACGGCATCGTAGTCCGGTTGGGGCGTGGCCGGTGGCCGGAAACCGCCCACACTGATGCTGGCACTGCGCATGGGCGACATGGGCTGCTTGACCTTGGCCAAGCTGCCATTGCCCAATTCATTGTTAGGCCCAATCCCACTTCCGTTTCCGCTTCCGTTAGCCGCTGCACTTCCGGTGATCAGCTTGAGCTGCTGCTTTGGCTGGGGATTGGCGAACTGTGGTGGCTGCAAAATAACAATAAGCGGTTTAAAAACTGACTCTCAACTCGTAACATGTCAGATGGATAAGGGAATGTCAAAATCAAACTAAAAAAACTTCAATTTAGAAAAGTATCTGCAAAAGGTCATAACACTGGCTTATACCAATAAAGTAAAATAAATATATAAAATTATTTTCCAAACACGATTTAAAAAAAATAAAGTTTCTGCAACTAAAAATCTTGTTTATTTTTTTTCATTTTCCAGTTTTACGGCTACCCATTTAATTGCCACTGATTCATACAGTATAAGCCGCAATTAAAGATTAAGAAGACTGATTGCCTAATGAAAAAGATAAAATGTTGCCACTTAAAATGAAAATCAGAGCTACTTAAGTTGTGTCATTTAATTTTCACACAAAAAGATTAGGAAGTCAAGATAGAACCTTAAGCAAAAACACAATTTGTTTATTTGTATTTTGTTGCTAAATATTTATTTTAGGCTCATAGTACTTAACTAAAACTTAAATCAGTAAGCAAAAATATTTTATAATTTTTTTGAAAATTTGTAAATGTTAGACACCCCTTATAAAAAAAAAAACTATGGGAAAATTCAATGTAACAATAATAGTTATTCTTTCGAAATCGCATTTAGTGTGGAGTTTTATTGATGGCCGACAGGTTTGGGCAATTGTTGGACACTCGGACACGGGTCATTCGCTTACCGGTGGCGGCAGTTCCGGCGATCCATTGCCATTTGCAGGATTTATTCCGTTCGGTGGCTGCAGACGACTATTATTGCTGGTGTTGCTGTTGCTCGTGTTGCTGCCGTTGCTGTTGCTCGTGTTGCTGCCGTTGCTGTTGCTCCTGTTGCTGCCGAAGCCATTGCTGTTGATACTATTCCGATAACAGCTCTCGTCGGGCATAATCGAGGTGCGTTTTAGCGTTTCACCACGTTCCTGCAAAAATAGAGAGACGGAGGAAAAACCCCAAATTAGCAATAGATCAGCCACTAAATAGTTGTGAGGAGTGGAAGTACCGCCCGGAAATACCTGATATGTGGACATGGTGACCAACGGGCGACCCATGCTTACGGGTCGCATGGTCGGCATGACCCCTGACCCCTCCCCGTCTCCTCCCCCACCGTTCTTCACGCGCAGCAAACTCATTTTCCGGCCCCCAAAATGCGATCTGTTTCCCAGCGGGCTCTTGCCAAGACTGGACAACTTCGGCGGCGCAGTATGGTTCATCGTTCACCGTTCACCGTTCATCGGCCGACGCCTCCGATTAGATAAAGCCATTGAGGAGCAGTCACAGAAGAGTCAGCTCGAAAAATAATACACATATACCAGTCAGAGCACCAGCCACAGCACCACCCCACCTGTTTGCTTTTGGCCATTTGTTTGCCCGCTTTTGTTTTGATTCCCTCTAATTTGCTCGCTCTTTCGGGTGAGTCATCCGCCCGTTCAGTTGGGTGCGGAACTTTGGCCAAAAACGGCCAGGAACCGCGACCCCATGTCCGATGGCAAGTGCCATCGATAACAATTGGACTGTCATCCAGCAAATACGGGTTTTTGATTGATTTTCGTAGAATTGCCAATGGCCCATCAGTCATACAAATTATTGTACTGCCTTTAAAGTATCAATTGTAACTGTTGGAAACTAATTTTTAAAATATGTTAAGCAATGCATAGAAATTATTATTTATAAATATTAACAAAGAAAAGCTTTAATATGGAAATTTCATTTAATTTCGATATGGATAAATAATCCTAACTGCAGGCGCTATTGCATGCACCCTAATAAACAGTCATAAAAGCTAACAAGCTTAGCTAATTGCTTATTATAATTGAATCATTTAAATATTATAGCAGCTATTTAAAATGCATTAGTTCAGCAAGATAGTAATGGATATTCAAGAAGAAACTATACAATTGACAGCCCATTTATCAACACAAAAGCGAACAATTAAAGATATTTCAGCGAAACACCACTGCAAATTGGTATCAACTTAATGGTGACTGATCCTGATTATATGGCCGATGCAATCTGGGCAATCTGAGCCATCGGCTGCGACGGCGCTTATCGATCTGGCCGATAAGATGCCATCGCTGAATGGGGGCCACCGCAATTCATTATAATCAAGTCCCCCCTTCAACTATTCATTCCGCCAAGTGGCCAGCCACTTGAGTTGCTGCTCCGTTGGGTAACTGCAACTATCCACCATCGACCATCAACAATGGGGCTGGGAAAAAGGGGTTTTTTTGGATGAGGAGGGAGGAAGGAGGAGTTCCCCTGGCCCACAACAAGTGCAGTGTCTACTGAGCCAGCTCTCTTGACCTTTGCAAGTAGCCGACAATCGATAAATTGCCGATGTTGCTGTTGCTGCTGCTGATGCTGCTGCGTTTTTGATGTTGCTATTGCTGGTTGCTCACCTTGTGCTCGCTCTCATGGAACCCGTTCCTGAACATTCGCTGGTGAGCCCGCTTGAATTCATCCATCAGTGCCGTGTGCTGATCTCCACCAGCGCCGTTGGATGCACCTGCTCCTCCGCCTCCGCCTCCACCTCCTCCGACCGAATTGCTGATGCGTTCGCTGCCCTGCAATGTTGCAGCCACGCCAGCAACACTCGCCCGCTGGCGATGCGACACTTGGCCGCCGGCGTTGCGGTGGCCTCCACTTCCATTTCCATTTCCATTTCCCACTCCGCGTTCATTGTGCCCCGCCAGCTGACGATCCACGTTTCCATTTCCATTTCCATCTCGATCTCTATCTCGATCGCGATTGTTGCGCTGCTGCTGTTGTTGTTGCTGTTGCTGCTTCTGCAATGATTCCAATTAGTTGCTGGTGGAGCAATCTGCTGTGGTGCAGTTAACAAAAAAATGTGCTACTTTTATAAAATTAAGCACAACTTCTTGAAAATATAACATTTTTTTTTTTTAATACTTTAATATGGGTTTTGTTTTAAGAGCCATATTTAAATATTGTGTTATTACATTACTGTTTTCTTTTTTTTTATACAAATTTAATAAAATTTAAATTCTACAATTAAAAAACAAAATTATTTAAAAAGTATCTTTATGACCTATATTTTAGGTAATGCTTTACCTTTTTGGATATTAGATATAGAAATATTAAAATCTGATGCTACAAACGACTTGGTTTTTAAAATTTAAAATAAAATATTTTTTTATATAAGTGACTGCTACTCGTTGTTTGAACTCAAATATTTTGTAAATTCAATTTAAAAAAACAATTATAAATAAAAGACAAAACATGAAGACATTGTAAATGTGAGCAAACCCACCTCCTTGCGCTTCTTGAGCTCCTCGGTAATGGCACTGGAGAGACTGCTGCCCACGGAGCCGCCGGCACTGACTCCTTCACCGATGGCCGGTGGCGGCGGAGCAGGTACGGCGATGGCGGCCGCTCCCGCTCCTGATCCCGATCCTGATCCTCCGGCTAGGCCCACTGCCGAAGTCGAAGTGTTAACCGGTCTCAGGTGGCTGCGCTTCATGGTGGTTGAATGGCGAGAGGGATTCGAGTGCGTGTGCGATTGCGAGTGCTGGCTGCGACCGGAAGTGCCGCTGGCCGAGGAACCGGAACCGGAACCGGAACTGCCACCGGAACTGGCTATGTAGGTGTTGTTTATCGAGGTCCCGTTCTCGGTTAGCTTGATAATGGTCTTGTTCATCTGCTTGTGCACCTCGACGCCCGGCGACCAGTTGGTACCAGCCGTTCCAGATCCTGAGTTTGAACCTCCGCCGGACTCCTCCCTTACCGCCGTCAATCGCTTGGACTTGGCATCCGCCCAGCAGGGACTCTGATCGCCGGTCACCGAACTGGCCGAGCTGTTGTAGCCACTGGATTCGCCCGGGAACAGGTCACAGCCCGCCGCCGTGCGCACCACCATGTCCAGTTTGCTGCTGCTCTTCATCACGGCCACCGCCTCGCTGAAGAGCACGTCCGAGAAGTCGATGCTGTTGACGCTGAGGATCTGGTCGCCCGGCCGCAGGCCCGCCTCCCGAGCCACACTGCGCTCCTTGGTGAACTGCACGAAGATGCCCGGCTTCCACTCGGGCCCCTTGCAGATGCCCAGGCCCAGCTTCGTCCTGGGCGCCACATGGAGCACCACGCTGATGTCCCTGCTGGCCGATGTCCCCACTCGCCGCTCGCCCTTGAAGGAGCTCTCCGACGGAGTGCCGCTCACGCTGGGCAACTTCACCACGCTCCAGGACAAACGTTCCTCCGCTTGGCTAAAATAACAACGGGGACAGTGTCAGAAATTTAAATATTTTAATCAAATATACTTTAATAATTAAATCATGAAATTTAATGCGCATTGTTTTTAATAAATAATAATATTTAAATATTTGAGTTACTAACATACTATAAATATGTTTTAAAGGCAGTATATTTAAGTTTTTTACGGTTTACACAAAAAATACATTTTCAGATACAAAAACCTGGACTCAAATAAAGTCAAATTAAATATTTAAAATGTTTGCACCCACATTGGATAAAAAGCAAGGCGAAAAATATTTGAATTGAAAATAAGAAAACTGGATTTACTATTTTAAATCCATAATAAATATACTTTAATTGCATAATTTAATATCAAAATATTTAAATTAATTGGACAATTATTTAATTTAAAGTGGGTTTTTTTGGTGCTAAAATCTTATATTTAGGTTTAATAGGGTTCAATTTAAAAATACAGTTTCAAATATATATATATATATATTTAAGGAAAATTTAATAATTTCAAATTTAAAGGCACAAAAAAATAATTGATTATAAAATATTGGGATTTACTATGTTTTCGTAAGTATGATAAACTTACTCCCGCACAGGCAGCATTCCCACTCCCCGCACTTTGAGGGTGACGCGATCCTGACCAGCCACCAGTTGGATGAACTCCTTGTGCACGGCATCGTCCAAGCGAAAGCCGTTGATCCGCAATATCTGGTCACCAATCTGCGGGTGGAAGGGAAAGTGATGTGTCAGTCCGGCGTCCATCAGGTGGGGCAACGTGATTGGGTTACCCAGTGGCTCTGACCCAGTGACCCACTTACCCGTAGACCCTTCAGCTGCGCCTCGCCGCCGTGCTCCACGTGGGACACAAAGAAGCCGGTGCCGTGCTCCCTGCCCCCGCGCACCGCGAACCCGTACGTGCTGCCCCGCTCCGGACCGCCGACCAGCAGGCGCCTCTGGTGCGGCCTCACCAGGCGGAGCACCCGCAGACGGCAGCTGGACGGGATGGCGCACCACGAGGAGGCCGCCGTCGTTGTCAGGGTCATCACATCGCTGGACGCCGAGCTGGTCGACGATCCCTGCAT
The DNA here is from genome assembly GCF_018152505.1 of Drosophila elegans. NCBI lineage: Eukaryota > Metazoa > Arthropoda > Insecta > Diptera > Drosophilidae > Drosophila > Drosophila elegans. Next base: position 6,387,191 of record NW_024545513.1, on the reverse strand, counting down.
GCTGCTGCTGCAGTCCGTCGACGCCGAGTTGGCTATCGATGCAGCTGCGGATGCGGAGGCGGATGTGGATATCGAGGCCGAGGTGGCTGTCATCGTCATCATTATACAGCGCACTTTTCACAGGTAGCTGGAAAAGGGAATAACGTAGGTAAAGGATTAAAATAATACAAAACAAAAACCATTAATTGTTCTAAATTATGATTTTAGAACAGTTAACTAACTATTTGCCATGTTTTTTTAATGCAATCCGATTGGTTTTAATATGAAGTGAAGTTCTTAAGCCAATTTGCAACCTTTAAAGCATGATGTATTTCCACAAAATGGCAATGTATTTATTAACCGAGTAAAAGCCAACAAACTATGTCGATCGATATTTCCGATGAGTAGGAAAACGCACTTGAAGCGTTGCCAAAAAGCGAACTAAGTGGACTCTGTGCGAAAGTTAAAGAAAGTGGGGAGTGTCTGCCGTCTGCCCATCCTCCCCGAGCCCCTTCTTAAAATTGAAGTCCAAGTGGCGACGTGAACAGCCTGGCAAATAGTGAACGCAGACGAAGAGCCAGAATGCAAGGCGATTCGAGACGAGACATATGTATTATATATGTACATTGTGTATAAATAAAGTGAGCAAAACTTGAACTTGCAATCGAAAATTTCCCGAATTGGGTCACACGCATCGACAGAGGCGGTGCTGCTGGTGGTTTGAGTACACTGAACAAAATATCTGACAATTCCGCCGATCCGTTAAGTAAGCAAGTTGGAGTAATCAATATATATTTATTTAAAATTTAATTAATTTTTATAGTAAATGCAATTATTGATATATATTATTATCGTATCTTAAATTATCTTAAAAAGGTCTTAACACCAATTTAATTCGTATATAAAATATGTTTTTTTGTCATACTTTTGTTTATAGAGGTATATTAACCTAATTATATATTATAAGAGTTTTGATACTTTTTACTTATAATTTTTGTTCAGTGTACGAATGGTGCTGGTGGCGCTTTTCTCAGTGGCGGTGCCTGCTTTCACGCACCACTGCCAGTTGCTGAGTTTGTAAGTTGGTAAGTTTGTAGGTGTGTAAGTCGGTAAGCTAGAGATCTGCGGCGATTTACATTCACCGCCGTCGCATAATTTCACTTTTTCACGTAATTCTACGCTTCACTTGCAGTGCGGCCCCAAAAAACAAAAACAACAAATAAAAAACAAAAACGCAAAAGAAACTGAGGGAAAGAAAATTTATAGAAATTTATTATTGAAATTATGCAGCCCCGCTGGGCCCTGCATAATGCACTTTGATTCGGAGCGATTTGTTACTATGTTATTTTACCATTTGCCGGCTGCAACAGCACTAGCACTAGCACCAGCCCAGACGCCATATAAATCATTTAGTTCGCCAAAGTTCAACTAACTAACCGACGACCCGGGGATTATTTTTGGGGGGCGAAAGGTGGTTTGGGCCGAAATTGCCTCAGCTACCCACTTAAACTCGCTGCGAACTGCGAGCCACTGACGCAAGCGGCAATTACTCGGATCAAAACATTTATAATTGCCCGCCGACTAATGGTGAAATATGAATCGGAATTTTGAATTGCGATCTCCGAATGGGAAACATATAAATCATTCGATAATCGGGAGTTGGCGGCTTGTGGGAAAACCGATTATCGATGGACCAATTATGGCCGGGAAAAAGTGTGTCGAATGGAAATATAATTGTAAGTGTTATATATAGAACTGGGTTATGTGAGCAGGCTATTCATTTAATCGGAATACTTAATAAATCGCACCGGTTAGTCACATAATAAGAGTTTAACTTGTTGCCTGCCAATTGAATCGGATCGATTATCGGAATTATCTAAATTGTGTCATCGAAAATAAACGATTCCGTCGTTTGCAAATAGTTAAATAATAAATGAATATGCAATTGATCAATCAAGATCCAATTTTGCAGTCTTAAAAATTCAAGTTGAGTCAATGCAAGTAAATGATTCTGCAACTTTAAATTTTTTATTAAGTAATACTTGTTATTATCAAAAGCAACAAATCAATAAAACTGCATATTATTCAATCAATTAATGAAATTAGGCTGCTTTGCTCAAAAACTTATTGTGTCATCGAAGTAAAATTAATTTTAATTGCTTATTAATAATTTAAAAAAAGCGAGCGTTAATTAAAAATCCAATGGGGTCATTGAAAATGGATTGTAACTTAATAAGCAAAATTGTTATGAAATGGGTTATGAAAATAAATCTTAGCTTTAAAACAGATTTCTTAACAAGACATTAAAAGTAGTTGAAAATGAAATTAAATTTTTATATTGGACATATGGTATAATTACACACCCCCTGCCAACAATCGACTGACATTGAATTCGATTAACAACCATTGATAAAAATATGTGCTGCATTCATCCCACATCCGCTTGCAATTTGGCATCGCAGCAATGTCGCCGATTAACGACAATTATCAGTGGTTAAGTTCAGACCCAGACCCAAATAACTCGGCTTTTATCGCGATAATGGTGGAGTTTTCCGACCTCAAAGACAAAGATCTCGTTTATCGATGTCGATGAAAAGCGGCAACATGCAACCAGCAACCAGCAAGCTGCAACTTGCAACTGGCAGACGGAAGACGGCAACCTGCAACACCACTCCCTTTTCCTTTTCAACAGTTAATAACAATAGAAAGAGAGTAGTAATAATAATGATAATCTGTTTCTGTGGCCGCCTCAAATTATTTGGCAGTTACAATTAAGTTTCGACAAACAACTGCAGTAGCAACCAAAAAGCGCCAGCTAAAACAAAACAAAATAAAAGCAAAAGCAAAAGGCCAACGTCTTTGACGGCCTTTCACCTGTTAAAAAAAAAAAGTTAAAAAATACATTTAAAAAAAGCAACTGCCGTACCGCTGCCCCTGACCCCCCAGCCCCCTCTTGACCCCCCCTGACCCCCACAATTAGTTCTAATGAGTTGTTGTTGCCGCTGTTGCTGCTGCGGCATCTACAACTTCCTGTCACGCCTCAGTTTTCCACCTTTCCCCCCGTTTTTCCCCTTTTGCTACCATCGTGTTGACACTTTCCGTTCGGTTTCCGTTTGGCAATTGCTCAGCTTTTGCTTAGACTTTAATTGAAAAAGCAGACAAAAACAAAAACAAGTAAAACAAAAACCAGTACAAAAGAAGTGAGAAAAAATAACAAGCCTTGACCATTGGCTGATTTTTATTTCCATACGTATACTTATTTCATGCCCAACAATTTCACGGAATTGTGGAAAGAAATTTCGTCGGTTTTTGCTAAAAACAACAAGTAAAAATCTGTTTTTTTTTTATGGATCTGTTTCGGTTGCGTCTTCTTAGGCAGCCAAAATGTAGTAATTATTTGTGGACATGACTTTCTCTGCATATGATAATTTTTAGTTGTTCACCGCTTGTCCAGCATCCAGTTGATCTTTCTTTTTTTTATGCTTTTTTTATATGGTATACCCTACCTTATTTTTTTTACCCTACCTTTTTTTTACACACTCACGTAGCATTGCGGTGGTGTTCTTCGCATTACATGTGCGTGACAAGCGCGTTAAGTGTTTTCCCATTCGGATCGAGATCGAGATTCGTTGGGCTCGCATTAACAACGGGTTCGGTTCTCTTTAAATTGATAATCACGCCTCGGCTTTGGCTTCGCTTTAGGTTTTTTGTTTCAGTGTTCTTAGATTGCAGTCCGGAATTTCACTCGAAAATGTGGAGTACGAACAATGTCGATGTCGATGTCGATGTCGATGCCATTAGCCCTGAGTCATGTTGGCGGGGAAAGTCGTTAGGGTACGATGAGCGATCGGGTTCTACATGTCACATGGGTCTCAACGCCTGTTGATTGATTTATAGGCCCATTCGGCACACTTCTCTCCATTCGAGGCTTTAATTGATAGCCCATTTCCACTGACGCATTTACATGTAGGATGCCAAAGATCCCAAACAATCTATCTTTTGGTTACAGTATGAATGTGTAATTTGAACGGCAATTAAAAGAAAATTGTCACAGTTCAAAATTCAAAATTTATAACAACTTATGGCCAGTGCTGGGAAAGATACTACTTTTTTGGATATAGGTTTTGTAGAAACATATATTTATTGCATAAGCAGTAAAATTTACTTCTCTTTAAGTTGTAGTAAATTTTGCTATTTTTTATTAGAATATTTGTGAAAATAATAAAAAATTGAATTTAGTCGCCTCAAACAAATTTAAAAACAAAAATAAATAAAAATAATAAAGCAAACGTATCTTATTCTTAAGATAAGTAAAAATCTTTACCCAGATAAAGTAAAATGTAGCCTGTTATTTTTATTTTCCTAGGTAAGTACTTAAAAATTGTACTTAGGCACATGCCAAGTATCTGAACACACAACAACACTGCTTATAGCTTAGACATAAATAAATCCTAAATTGATATTTTCAACTGCAAAATGCTATGTTTACCATATATATTATTTAAATTCAAGGGCAACTCTGGTTGGCAATCTACTCCCTTGCTGCGCTCAATGTTCACTTGGCTAATCTTTCAATCAGCGTCTTTGCTGTTGCAGACAAAGACAGTCCGTGTCATGTCGAATTCCCGGGCTGGATCGTCAAACTGATTTACCTCGACGGCTGGCGAGGTGGCGCGTTCGTTGCCTAAGTCTTTCGATCCGACGATTGCAGCAGCAAAGCAAGAGAAACACAACTTTGTTGCTGCTAGCTTTTTGTTTTTCGCCTTTTAATTATGAGTTCATTGGGCATGATTTAATTGCTCACGTGTCGCAGGCAACAAATGGAAATATTTGCACGTATGCATGCAGCATTTCTCCAGCGCGAGCGCTTTTCAAATTATTTTTCACATTTGAATAGGCAGGAGCCCAGCTGGCGAACGAAATTACAATAAATAAAAGAGAAATTTCTGTCGAATTTGTCGTCCGTTGGACACAGACACACACGTGTGCGCTCGATTGGCTTGCATGTGGCATATTGCATCTGCAATATTGCATGTCGCATGTTGCCAATGTCGCTAATGTTGCTGCTGGTGTGCTGATGCGCACCTGTGCGCCCAGGCTTTTACTTCCGCCGCTGCAATCAGGCAAACGCACGACTGACAACGTGACAAATTGTCGATAATCTAGGCATCCTCTCGCCAAAAGCCGAGACATTTTTCTGGTGAAAACCGCGCTTGCAGCTTATCGCCAAATTTGCAAGCAATGTCAAACGTGGGTTATGCCACCGAGGAGGATGCGCCATGGCCATAATCGTGATTCAGCGCCTCAGCAGCTCCATAAATACCAAATGTTGCTGTCATGCGCAAGGAAGCCACTGGCAACGAACAACCAACAACCAACAACCGGCAACCAGCAACCAGCAACTTGGGGCCCAGCTGGCTGGGAATCTGCTCCTTTGTCTGGAGAAAGCGCCTTGTGCACTTTTACTCCGGCTCATTTTAATTGCAGAACATTAACAACGATATGTGGGGGTTAAAGGAAGGTGCCTTCGGTTGTGGCTGTGCCTGTGGCTGTGCCTATGCCCATGCCGCCGGCTTTCACCTTCGGCCAATTAAGTGCCGCTTATGCAACATCTGGGATTGCTGCTAGGATTGCTTCACACACAGCACACTAGCTGAAGGGCAGAGTCTCCAGCTTTCTCAATTAATTGGCTTTATAAGCATACAAAAATGAATAAATTATGTTAGATGCAATATCAGCTTCTCATTAGCAAAAAAGGAAGTCATTATGTGTAAACAAACAATAAAACAACCGGTTTATATAACTTATTTAACTTAATTGAACACCAAGTATTCCAAAAACTTGAACCTAAAGAATCTAGAATTTAAGTCTTCAGTCAGCTATCTTAAGAGTTTGTTAATAACTACAAAATTTTCCAGCTATTAAGATAGGAGTTTTGAGCTTTTAAATATAAGAATAATGATAAGATTTTTATTAAGAAAAGCCAACAGCAATTATATATTTGTGATATATATTTTTAGAGAGTTGCAAAAACACAAACGAAAAAACTGTTTACGCTATAGAAAATATGGGAAATAAATTGTAAAATAAAAATATATTTATATTTGGCCATAACTTGGTGGTTTTTATGTGGTAGCTGATGCTGCTATTTAAACGCTTCGTGTGTGTGGCAATGGGACAAAGCCCAAAGCAGCAACATCAGCAACATCAAACTTTAGTGAAACCGTCGACTGGCAAAACAATTTAAATTTTGCGCTTCAAATCATTCAGAGTTTGATTGCGTGCAAGATGAGCTTGGCATCGCTGCCTGCCTCTTCATTTGCCTGATTGCGTCAGCTGGAAATTGGCAGTCACAGCAGCAACAACAGCAGCAGCAAGAGCAGCAGCAACAGCAACAACAGCACCAGCAACACCAGCAACACCAGCAACATTCCCGCCCCAGCAGCTGCACAATGGGTAAATGGCAGCATTGCTGGTGTTTACTTTTGCAGCCCACTGTTTTTCGGCGGCGGCGAAATGCAACAGCAGCAGCAACACTGTAAACGCCGCAAACGAAACACAACCAGCAACATCATCAGTGGCAACCAGCAACAATCGCATCATCAAGCGTTGCCGTTGCTGCTATTGAACTTTTGCTATTTGGCCAAGATTCCCACACACCTGCTGCAGCATCTAGTTGTTGTTGTTGTTGTTGTTTTAGTTATTGTTGCAGCTGTGACTCTGGTTGTTGCTATTGCAGCCACCCACTTGCAGCGTGTGAAAGATTGAACAACTTTTTTGTCCAAGGCGTGACACGAAACTTTGTTTCAAGTACGTTTGCTATATACGTTGCGCCCTAAAGCGAAATGATGGGTGCCGCTTAATAAAACAAAAAAAGCAGACAGAAAAATAAGGAGGGAGTTGCAAAATGGGGTAAATGACCGCTGATGGCGGCCAAAATTGAATTGTTTTGCATAAATTGATGTTTCACCGTTGCCGTTTTCAGTTTCGGTTGCAATTGTGTCTGTTTGCTTTGGAGGCTTTCAAGGGTGTTGGTTTTAATTGAAGTGCCGAGCTGCCCTGTTCCTACTCCACATTTACATCATTAAAAAAAAAATGGTCACTTAAAATGTAATAATAGGGAATAGACCGCAAAACGAGACATATTAAAATTTAAATAAAAACCTTCTTATAAATCACTTAAAATAAAAACATTTTGTAAAACATTTGAATATTTTTTATGTATTTACAACTAATATCCAAATTAATTTAGGTGGTAACAATCATAAAAACAGCTTGTACACGTAATGGTTATTATTTATTACATGTGCTGCAAATGCTAACTATCCCATAAATATTATATATGCCAAATAGAGAGGTAGAAAATATCAAAAACTATATCAATTAAAAATGCTAAACTATTACTTCTATTTTACACAATTTTTGTACAATTTATATTTCTCTCTGTGTAGCTGTATTTGATTTCCTAATAAACATGAATCTCTAACCAACTGAAAAGAGACCACGATATTTCCCATTTGACTTTGCTTATTTACCTTATGAATATGACAAAATTAAGCTGACAATGGGTAGCTGATATTGTGATATTGTAATGCATTTTTTTTCCCTGTGTACCCCTCTACCCAATCCCTTTTGGTCCAGGTTGCCCACGCGAAACAGCTGCCAAAACTCAGCGAAGGCGAAGGAGATTCAGATTCAGATTCAGCTTCAGCTTCAGATTCGAATTCGCATTCGCATTCAGATGGAGACGGGGGCCAGGAGATGTGGGGATGGGGGTGGAGCCACAGCTGGCGGCCCAGCTGCCACTTCTGGCTATTTTTTTTTCCAGTGGGCGCCGGAGAGGATTGGCGGTGGAACAAACTGGATTGGATGGGCGCGGCCATCTGCAGATCATCATCATCGACTCGCCCCAGCGAAAGTTGCACCGAAATCTATGCGGGGAATTCTAGAGCGGCTCAGGGCTATGGCCACAAACAGTCTGTGATACCCAGAGCTACCCTAGATCTCCCGGGGATTAACCCTTCACATTGTTCATGCTTAGTTCTTTCCACTGCTATCATTGTAATTTTCTACTTAAAGAAGTTATTCCTCTCTTGACATTTCAAGAATTTTCCCTTAGTCTTTGTAATTATAAAGAATAGAAATTATAATTATAAAGAATTTATGCAAAATACGGTTAGGAAATTGATTGCTAGTGCAGTCATGAAACATAACTGAATGCAACGCCTTAACCATTATGCCCTAATTACTCAAAGAAAAAAACAAACAACTAAGTAAACGTTTACTTTTCGCTAATTTAGCAATGGCTGCTAGTGGGTTAAGTTGGCCAAAAGGCTTATCCTATGCCACAAATGCCAGTCGCAGTCGCAGTGGCAGTGGCAGAGTGGAAAACCCAACCAGTCCGAGAGTCGCCGCCAAAAGTCCGTCCTTCTGTGTGTCCGCCAAGTCCGCCAAGTCCGCAAGTCCGCCTGGCAAAAATGCCATCTGAGGCTAACTGGGCGGCGAGGCGAACTGGTTGCCCAGGCAGTTGGTTAAGTGCACCGAAAACATTAAGGAATTATTTTAAATTTAAAAAAAAAGTATATTTTGTTTTAATGAGTTAATGAGGTGAGTGGGTACACAAATTCACATCATTATAGATGAACTAGATATAAATCTATCAACACAAATGTTAAGTGAGTTCTAAAATAAAATTTAAACATTTAAAAGTGTATGCAAGTATGAAAGATTAAAGAAAGTTTTTAATTAAAAGCGAATATAATCAAGTAAGTAATAAATTGAAAAGTAGAAGGAAATATTCATTTAGGACTAGTTTGTCAATCATAGTATTTACCAATACAGATAATAATACACTACTTTTTTGTAAAACTTATTTATCTGCTAACAAATTGCACACTTAACTTAACACACTAATATGTAGATATCAGCCTCTTTTATTGTACATTAATATTTTTCCCCAATTTTAATATTCTGCTAAAGGTTATAAATTAAAATGTGTGAGAAATTCATATTAAAATGAATTCATATTTTTGTTATGAACAGTGCCTAAATAAATATTGAAAAATCGAGTTATTTTTATGAAACATGTAGATGGATATCGGAAGCAAAAGGATTTTCTCTGTGTGTGGTGCAGCTGGTGGTGCTGGCGGTGGCTTGAATTACAAAAGGAGCTGAGCCGAACCGAACCGAGTTTAAGAGCCAGCCTGGGCAGCCGAAGGCAGCGGCGGCAACTGTTTTTTTTTTAGCTCTTTGCTTTTTATTATAATTTCAATTTTGTGTATCTATGAGATACGCGCAACGTGAATTGGCATTTTCCATTTGGCAATTTGCATGTGCAATGCAATGCAATGCAATGCAATGCGGGTCCAGAGATCTGAGATCCCGAGATCCCTGCCAAACAGTCCGGGTAATTAAAGCGCCATTAACGCCCCATCATCCTGGGAATGGGAATGCGAATGGGTATGGGTAAGGGGTTGGGACTGTGAAGATGATGGGTATTCACGATGACGATGACGAGGTGTCCAGGAAATGCAATTAACCGATTGGCCCACAAGCCGTGCTCATTCGAAAGTCGCCGCTTTGTAAAATGGAGACTCTATCCGAGCCAAAGTGTGCCTGGTGTGGTGTGTCTTAGTCCGGTGTGGTGTGCCTGTGACTGTGACTGTGCCTGGTATTGTTATTGTTATTGCTCGTCTGGTGTCTTTAACCCACCGCAGGCCCATTGACCAGGTGCTCACCGGGTTGCGGCTCGAGTGTCCAAATTGCTGGCGGGGATTGCATAAGCGGACAGCCCAGCCAAGATGCAATGATCAATCAGGCGGCTCAATCAGTTAGTCAGTCCATCAGTCATAACGAGGCTTTGGCTCATTTTCAAGGAAACCGCTGCGTAAACGCTTCCACGGGCGGTCTCCGATATTCTCGTTTATCAGCCGAGGGCCAGAGTAAATTTTCTTTTTACCATAGTTTGATTTTAGGTAGCGTTTTTCCTTTAAATACTGCATTTTAAATATTAGGCATTTCCAAATGAAGTTAAAATGTAATTAAGACCATTTTACGGGAAACCGTTTGGTGAACCTTTCTTTCTCAAAGAGCATTTAAACTATAGATTATCGATTATAATTTATCATAAATCATTGTTGCATAATTTTAGGTTATTAATTAAATCGAAAACTTTTATTGGGATGAGTCTTAATTACCAGCACTTGGATATAATTTCAGAAAATATATTTATTTCATATTGGTTTTTAAAAAATTATTTGTGAACAATTCTTTCTCAAAAAACTTTGAAACTTATTTTCTTATAGAAGCTTTAGCTATTCAGCTATTCAACTATAAAGTAAATAAAAACTCATCATCAATCATCCACTAGATCAAAAACCTTTTAATTTTTAATGATGCTCTAGATTCCTATTTATCATCGCTAGAAGATAATTTTCTTCATTATAAAAAATAAGATTTCATTTAATTCAACACAAGACACAAGTTTAACTGCTATTATTATATTTAAAAGCAATTTATTTAAAGTATTAAGCGGATATATTATTTGTTCTTCTGAGACATCAACAGAGATATAAAACATATCTACAGAGAGATTATATTATGATGCAAATTGGCAGACTTGTGGGTCTAGACATTGATTCGTGACCAAAGCGGGCAGTAAGAACTTTCTTCTTCTCACTACTCCAGATCTTCTCCGTGAACCTCAAAGTATTTAGAGCAAATCGAACACGAAGACACGGCAGCAACCATAACATGGGTATGGGTGACACCAACAAATGAAACAGTTGAAGGCCGGGCGACAATTAACGCATTATTTATTAATATCTGAAAATTGTGTCGCCCGTTAAGCGGTTTACAGATGACGGCTACCAAGACAACAATATAATACTAACAATAACAGAAAAACCAAGGCATTCAATTACACAAATTGTTGAGAAGAGTACACAGAAAAACATGAGAAAATGATTTAATTTTTTATATTACAAGAAATGCAGACAGTAAAAATCAAAAACTTGTATTTCTAATATACAAATAAACATTAAAAGGAATTATTTAAAACAAAGAATATTTAAGGGTATTTTATATATTCTTTAAAGTAATTGTTATTAGGTAAGTCTTTGAATATTTTTTTAATAAGTTTATAATTGAAAGAGGAATAGTTTTAGACACGCTTTTAAAAATAAATGGTTCATTCACAAAATAAAGTAGTTCGTTTTGAATAAATCTTGTGAAACTTTTAAGAACTCTATTTTGCGTGCAAATTTGCAAAGTTCTTTTCCCTGTGTACTTCATGGTGGTGCAATTTTCGTGCTGCTAGCCCATGTCTTTTCTTAGTTTATTTATTATTTTTACCTCATTTGCGGTGCGGGCGTCCCAAGTAGATGAAAAAGAAGCGGCCGAAGAATTCTCCACACGAAACCTGGCAATTAGAGCGCGGCAGCAATAACAACACTCGCACACGCTCGCAGAATTCTTGCTGAATCTCGGATCTCGAAATAACAAAAATACAAAAACAATCGGCCCAAAAGCAAAGAGTCGCGCTGCACTTTACACTTTTGTGGCTTGAAGCACTCAGGTGAGACAGGTGCAGCGTTTTGTGTGCCCACAAGCACTTTCAGCAATTTTTACTGGCCCCAAAATCGAAGAAACACACTCTGTAGCTCCAAAAAAAAAACAAATATATATATAAAAGCACACGCGTTAAAAAATATATATTTATATATTTAGCCGGTAGCAATAAATTTCCTTTCTTCGGAAAATCGAAAGACGAAGTATGGGAGTTGTTTATTCGGGGGACACGGGATTTTCCGCACTGACGACGTGAATCTCGCGAGTGGCGACGACAAATTGAGGCGGCAAATAAATTGGAGCCGTCGTCAAAGTGACCGCGCAGCCGGAGAAGCGAAAGATACCAAAAATGGTAGTATTAAACCAGTTTTCCGACTGCTTTCCGACGCTTTTGCGCCGGCGCTGCCAGACGTTCGAACCGGTTACCAGTATTTTAAACTTCACAGTTTTGAGAGCTTTCTGCTGACTTCTTTTCTTTTTATATTAAAATTTAAAGGAAAATAGAAATAGAAATATTTTGAAACATTTTGTAACTGTTTTCTCACATTAGATTTTTTTTTAAGCGCTCAAAAAAAAGATCAATCATTTTCTTTAAGAATGCTTTTTAATTTCAAAATAGGAGGAGTATCTATTTTTGTTATTTCAAAACACATATGTACCGTAAGCGATCATGATCGCCACAAGCCGAGGGTCTGGCAACGCCGCATTACTGTTAGCTCTAAAAGCTACAGTGTGACCATCACAATTTTAGAGCGCTCCATTTGAAATTCCGCATTAAAACACACACACAATTCACGATTGTTTAGTAAAGTTGCGAAAGCGTTGTGGAATCGTTTATTCTCATTCATGTTACAAATGCACTCTTGGAGAGTTTTAGTACTAGCCTAGCGCGATCGCGATCTTTTCGTCCTACACTTTCTGCGGGGCCTCTGCAACTGCACTCTTCGCACTTACACTTACAAGTCAATAGAGAGAGAGAGATCGATTGAGAGAGTTGATGGGCAAGTAAATAACACAAGTACATAGTTCTCTATATATTATATATATTATATACTGTATACTGTATACGACGAAGCGAAAATAAATGTATATGTGTATATAATTATATTTATAGTATAGATTTGTAGCGCTGTTGCTAATAGTTTTCACATATAAAAATGTTTCCTTTGTTAGACATTTACAACATTTATACCCAAGTGGCAACTATAATACATATAAGTACAATATATAACTCTTTAGATCTTTATATAGGCATATAACTGTAGGTATCGGTATTGGTATCGTTATCGTTATCGCTATAGCAATTAGCTGGGAGTGCGGGCAAATCGATGGTGGGACAGAGACAGGAGAATCCAGAGTTTTCATATTCCACATTTCCTTTTCTGATCCCTGATATTATGTGGTATGCACGTGTATGTGTGTGTGTGGGGCGTGAAAATATAGGCTAATAAGCTTCGATAGTGCAGCAAGGTGGCTAGAATTTGTTTCGGTTATTTTGCTTTCGATATTTTCGATATTTTTTCTCTTTAAGGTACGCACACTGGTACAAAAGTATGCAAGTATTTTTTAAAGGCAGCGCGGGACTACTGGACACACATGTTTTTTTAGTATAGGCTCTATGTGTATGCTTGTGTGATCTAATCTTTAATGGTGGTAATCGTGGATTAATGGGCGGCACTGATTTTGTGTTAGTTAACATTCGCTATAAGTTTACACTCTTAATTAATAAATATATATATATATATATATGTATAATATACTGATTTTTAGGGCGGGGCAGGTGCTCGCTGATACATCTTTACAATATTCGAAGTCGAAAAGTGCTGGGGAGAGGGGGCGTGGTTTTGAGGGCTAGAGGGAAGACGGGGCGATTGGGGCGGTGCAGGGGCTAAGTGTGAGAAAGTCTTGACTAAATTTAATGTACAGGACTACGTTGTCTACGCTTCATCGTCATCTTCATCGTCTTCATCATCATCCTCTAATCGCAAGATGACATCCTATTAAACTGATATCATTGCAACATTGTTCTTGTTGTACTTTCGATAGTTTTGCTTTTTTGTGCTGGCATGTTGAGCTTTTACTTTGAAATGGTTTTGCCTGCTGTGCTGGGGACTGCGGGCGAGAGAGGGACAGATGGAGAGTCTGCGTGCAGTGTGACCAACGTTGCATGTGAAGCATACATTCCCGAATGTTAAAAATACAAATATATTAATAAAACAAAAATCTGACAAATAACTTACACATCAAAAAGTCACTTAAATGTATCTTGATATTCTCTTAAACTTAAAACTCGTAAGTCTCTGATTATATTGTAATACCTCATAATAATTTTTTAGCAAGTTTTCAATTGAAACTATCGTGTGTCATGAAGTGCAGGCTTTTTTAAAGGATATCTATTTAGACAGCATAATAAGGTATGATTATATAGACATTTCTAGGCTTAATTGTGACAACTATTTGCGTTATATATGTAGTTGGTCGCACTGAAGCAATATCTCTCCACTGACAGAGAAAGAGACAGACATAGAGAGTGAGACAGAGAGAGCATGAGATGCAGACGTAGCTGTAAGTTAGCCATTTGGGAGCAGGAGCAGGAGCGGGATTGGGGGGGACTTCTGGAAGGAGGAGGAGAGGGGATCCTTCGGTAGGGGCAGGGGCTGCGCCTACAGATCAAAATAAAACTCAACAAGCATGGCCTAAAACTGGTTGACCTTCAGCTCGTTACCCTGCAGCTGGACGAGGCGGAAGGCCTCGCGAATGGTCGGTGTCATCAGGAGCTTTAGGTTATCCTCGGCCTCGCCGGGCAGCGAACGCAGCAGCTCCATGGAGGCCACCACCAGTTGGGCCAGCGCGGCCCGCTTGTAGTTGGAGTCCTTCAAAATGCTGCTGGCCCGCTGCTGTTCGATTTCCGGCGAGATGGACTCCGCCTCCGAGGACTTGGCCTGCCGATTGGTGTCGAACGGATTACTCCTGCACTTTGGCTGGAACTCGCTGATCAGCGTGGTCATGGTCACGTTCTCCTCCTCCTGCAGCTGCACACACTTGCTGGGCGAGGTGTTGCTCCCTGATCCCGAACCCGTATCCGTCATCTCGGCATCGCCATTGCCGTTCAGGGAGATGCACATGGGCTTGCTCTGCGCATGCGGGTGCTGCAACTGCGGTGGCTTCTGGCGCAGCTTGCCCGATCCACTCTCGATCTCGTGGAGAGCGGAGTTGCTCAGATAGAGCTCGCAGACCAGATTCCAGGCATCCTGCAGACAGAACAGATACCGCACAAAGTTCTCCTTCTTCTTCACCGTGGTGGTGTTCAATCGGGAGCAGGACTCCAGGATGAAGTTGAGGTCCTCCGGGCCCAGATTGTAGACGACAATGTCGTTGAGGTGCGAGTCCACCAGCGCTATGTAGTAGATCATCCACGAGGAGGTCATCTGCTTGTACAGATTGGCGGCGTACTCGATGTTCGACACCTTCTGCATGAGGAACTTGAGGCCGGGCCGCGAGTCGAACTCCAGGGCGGACATGAGATACTGCTTGACGCAGCGCAGCAGGATCTCCTTGGAGCGAAAGTCCAGGTCGTAGTCGTGGCTGGGCGAGGCCGCCGAGGCGGCATAGTTGTCGAAGATGCAGGTGGACACCGCCTGGGGCACACACTTGAGCCGCGACAGCAGCAGCTTGGCCACCAGCTGCAGGAGCATCTGGTTGGCCAGCAGGCCCACCACCAGATTCTTAAACGGTATCCGGATCACAAAGTTGTCCAGGTTCGAGTTGAAGCCGTTGTTCAGCGGGTAGAGCAGGAAGGAGTAGCTCCGGTCGTCGGACAACTTGCACTGCGCGCCACTGGGTGCCCCACCCGGCGCACCACTGGCATTCTGGCCCGGCTCCCGCTGATTGTCGGAGAGGAAGACCTGCTGCGCCAGGGCATAGATGCGGGCCAGCTCCTCCAGGCTGCTGTCCCGCCGCGCAGCCACCTTCACGTTGGCGCAGTCGCCATAGAAGCTGTTCGACTTCTCGTGGAAGGCGAACGAGAGCTGGCGCAGTGGGGCAATCGTCACGGTGCAGGCCCGATGGATGGCCGAGCAGGCGATCATCCACTGCGACTCGTTGAAGAGCATGCCGGTGGAGAGGATGACGTGCTTCAAGCAGGACACCGAGATCCTGGCAATGGCCTCCTGCGACTGCGCCGCACACTCGATCAGCACCAGGAGCAGCTGCTTCAGGGCCAGCGTGGCCGAACCCGAGATCTTGGTGGGTGACTCTATGAGATTGGATCCACCACCAGCTATTCCACCTCCTCCTCCTCCTCCTCCTCCTCCATTCTTCTGCTGCTCCTCGCTGGCAGAGCTGGAACTGCTGTCGTACTGCTGGCCATAGCCAAAGCCCTGATCCTGGACAGACTGCTGCTGCTGGTGCTGGTGCTGCTGCTGCTCTCGCTCAATCCGCTCGGTGACAAACTTGAGCTTGGAGTAGAGCAGGTTGTCAGCCGGATGGACTATCTGCGCCAGTCGCGTCTTGGTGCCCGCGCCCAGACGCCGCTGCTCCGGCACCGACTTCTCGATGAACTCCACCACCAGGTCGGTGGTCATGCAGCAACAGTGCTTGAAGTTCTTCTCCACCAGCTGCCAGGAGGAGCCCGTTTTGTTGATGTAGCGCAGCCAGTCCTGGATCATGGGCACCAGCAGGTGGTTGATGCAGTAGAAGCCAAAGTCGATGCCCGGACTGGCCAGCAGGTTCTTGAACAGCTTGAAGATCGTCTGCAGGATGGGCGCCTGATGGGAGTAGGGGCAGACGATCAGCGAGTTGGTGAGGCCGTCGAGGAGGAGGAACCACACCTTCAGCACCCCCGACGGCTTGTCCATCTCGTCGATCTTGACGATGGTGTCCTTGTCGATGTGCAGCGAGCGGTAGGAGATCATGTACTGCTCGTTCCGCGTCTGCAGATAGTCGTTGCCGAAGTACGTGAAGTTCTCCATCGAACTGGGTATGTTGGCGTCGATGATGTGCGTGTACGAGATGCCCTTGATCTTGTACGTCGAATGGAAGTTGGGGCACTTGGGCATGCTGTGCATGAAGCCCAGTATGCTGGAGCAGCGCTCCAGGAAGCGCAGCGTTTCGTGCAGAAAGTCCGTGGGCCGAAAGGTATTATCCTCCTCCTGCTGCTGCTGCTGACCACCAGTTCCACTTCCAGTTCCAGTTCCGGCGCCCGAGCAGGAATTGTTGTTGTTGTTGTTGTTCCCGCCGCCAGAGATCTCCAGGTAAGAGAGCAGGCACAGGATGCAGTCCAGTCCAGCGTTGGCGAACACCAGCGTGTTGTCCGAGTCGAGGAACACGCGGAAGATGTCGATGATGTTGCTCATGTTCAGCATCCGGCTGCGGGCATTGCGCAGCGTTCCAAAGAGGGGCCGCCATCCGGAGCGGATTTCCGTGCGGTGCGCCTCCACCACCTCGTACAGGCAGGCCACGATCTGGTCCTGCACGTCCACGTCCGTGTCCATGCTCAGCAGGTTCTCGAACGGCTTCAGCAGCGCCTCGTTGAAGTGGAAGTACGGCAGCTCCGACTGCTCCACCAGCAGGGCGGTGATTATATCGTGAATGTACTCGATCGCCCGCTTCGAGATCATCCGGTCGCGGTGGCAGGCGGCCTTTGAATCGCAAATATTTCAAGTTTTGGATGGTTAGATATCCCAGTTGGATAGTTAGTTAGGGGCCACAAATGATGGGGGAATGTTTCGAGTTGAGGAAATAAAACAAACATGACAAGCTTACAAATAAAACAAATTAAAACCAAAATAATATTTCTCACTTCACAATAATGATAAATTGGCAGAAAGCCAGGAGAACTCTAAATGGTTGATAGTTTTATGATCCCAACCACACCAATCGACTTGCATTAAAAGCAGGGTCCAAAAATAATCGTTATTTTGAAATACTATTTTTAAGAGACGTTAGAAATAAAACAATGTTTATAAATTGTAAATTAAAATATGGTATAGTAAAGCAGGCAATGCAATAATCTTACTGGGATTTGAAACATAAGTCTCAAATAACGATTATTATAATGATTAATTTGAGAAAAAAGGTTTTACTAATATTAAATTGATAAAAAATCACAATTTAATGATAGAAAATGACGGAAAATTTCGCTCAAAGTCGAATAATTTTGAAATGAAATAAGCTAACAAAAAAATGCTGCACAACAAAAATGAATCCGACTTTGAGCAACATTTTTTGATCGAAAAAACAATTATTAAATTGTGGTTTTTATTATATCACTTATAATGAGAACGGTTCCTTAAATAAAAGTCTGTCAATAAATAAAACCCATCCGAGTAAACAATAACTTCTTTTGCAAACAAGAAAACCATAAGGAAAATGAGTTTGTGAGATGAGACCAGATGATTCAGAACTGTACTCACGTCCATCAGATGGGGTCCAGTGATGGCCCAGACCTTGAGCACGTGCAGCAGGGGGCGCGAGCTGCGGAACACCTTGAGCGTGACATCGCCGATGCGGTGGAGCAGCAGCGACATGGGCAGCGAGTCCAGCTTCTTCCAGCCCTTGCTGGGCCACCAGATGCGGCTGCCCTTGCGCGCCACCTGGCTCTTGTAGAGCTGCTCCCTGGAGGCGCGGCACAGGTGCTTGAGGAACTGGCACAGCGAGGGCAGGCTCAGTCGCTCGGCGGCGTCCCCGAAGAGGTTCTCCGCCTGGTGCGACAGGGCGCAGAGCACCTTGGAGGTGTCGCTCTGGCTGAGCAGCACCGTCTCGTTGGTGCCGGAGTAGACCTTCAGGATGGAGGTGATGTTCGTGTTGGGGCTCTGCATCGGTGCCTGCAGGAAGCTGTACACGTCCACGCTGCGGATAATAACTTATGAGTAATTTGGCAGGACAAGATCAGGGAATAGATAGCCCCACCAGGTCTCGTCGTCGTCGATGGGTATGGAGGAGAGATTGAGCTTGTCCTGGGCATTGCCGTTGCTCAGCTTCTCGCCCGTCTCCAGATCCCGTCGACTGCTGCCCGGCGAGGCCGAAATGGCCGGGTTCTGCATGCTGAAGATCTCGTGCTCCAGCTGGCTGACATGCCGGCACACGGCGAAGATGCTCGGCCAGCAGTCGGCGCTGTAGCTGCCCAGGTTGAGGCCGCCGGTGAGCACCACGTCCATGGACATGGCCTGGCTGGCCGAGATGCGGGGTCCGGAGGTCTGGCACACATTGGAGGCCAGCAGATTGAGTATCTTGCCGGCCAAGTGCTGCAGATTCAAGCTGTTGCTCAGCGTGGCGGCCTGAGGATAGCGAAAGTTATATACGGTACACAATAGAGAGAGAGAGAGAGAGAGAGAGATAAAGATTAAGCCCTCACCGAGTGCAGTCCATCCAGGCACATGGCATACAGGGCCTCGCCATTCGACTTGTTCGCCTTGGCCTTCACCCTAAGAGTGCGCTTCGAGAGGGCCACCAGTTTGTTGGAGGCGGAACTGGTCTGCAGATCCCCCAGCCCGGAACTCAGCACAATGACCATCGAGTCCCAGCAGCAGGTGAGCAGGCGGCGGCACAGCTTCTTGGCCGCCTCCCTGCGCTTGTCGTGCAGCTGCTCCTCCTCCTTGTGCTTCACATTGGCCGTCTGCAGGCGCTGCCACTCGGAGAGCATCTGGGTGGCGCCCAGACCGCCGGCATCGCACAGCATGTCGACGAGGGCGCAGCGCGGCCCCATCCCCTCCAGCTGCTGGCGCGGCATGGCCTCCAGTACATTGCACACGGTCACCGACTGATAGAGTTCGCACAGCCACGGCGAGGAGAGATAGACGAGGACGCCGGTGTTCTGCACCGAGGTGACGAACTGCTGCTCCGACATGGGCACCAGGATGTCCTTGTGGGACACGCCCTGGGCCACCTGCTCGTAGTAGCCGGCCCGCATCAGCTGCAGGCTGAGCAGCAGCGAGGAGTAGATGGCCAGGTAGATGCCGTCCGCATTGATGGCCGTCAGGTTGTAGTCAAAGTCCGAGAAGTTCATGCTGTTCTCCTGGCAGACGGCCGAGGCGAACTCCTGCATGGCCTCGTCCAGCTCCACGCAGCTGCGCAGCCGCAGCAGCTTGGGCACCAGATCCTGCCTCAGAGCCCGGGCGAAGTCACGGGCATGCTGCCGATCGTTGTCGCTGTCCGTGCGGATGGGCATCACGGGCGCCTCCAGGTGCGAGTACGGCCAGCGGTTCTCCACGCGCGACGTCTCGTCGCTGGAGCTGCTGGGGTCGTCGTCCTCGGGACCCTCCGTGTCGCCGGAGCCATTGGAGGCCTGCTCGTCCTGCTCGTGCACCGGCTCGCCCTCGCTCTCCGATCCCGACGAGGTCTCGAACACGTTCTGGCGGAACTCCACGATGGCGTCGCGGTACGGCGCCGGCAGGCGGGCCATGCTCTGGTAGGTCAGCGGCCCCGAGTAGTCCGCATCCTTGAGCAGGTCGTGCCGCCCGTTGACCACCTGCACGATCTGGTCGCTGATCATCGACTCGGTCAGTTCGCCGCTGCACAGCACCTGCAGGCTGTCCAGCAGGGCCACCATGCACTCCACGCTCGCCTGCAGACTGGCCTCCGTGGCCGAGCCCACGCCGCTGGCTCCATAGGCACACTCCTCCATGGCGTCCACCAAGCTGGAAGATAATAAAATATATATTTTTTGAATATATTATACGCCAAAACAAATGTAATCTTATCCAGCTTTTATAGAATAATCAAGAAGAAATAAAGCTTCGCTTAGCAAACAAATGACATATTCCATAAGTTAATATATTTCTAACCAATTTTCCTGTTTTTGGAACATTAGAAAAAAAAATATTATTTTAATAGGACATTTTTAAGACATTTGAATTTTTGCACATTGTTTCCTGGAGCATTAATAAAAATAGAAATTTTTAGAAAGTGTTTTTTTTTGTGTTTTTTAAAATCTAAACATAAATCTTAAGAGTCTATTTCTTGTGACTTGGCCAAAAAGAGACAGATGGCAACCAAATCATCCGCGGTCGAATTGAAAAAAAAACTTATTTAATAACAAATTTTCGCAATTTTTGTTAAATAAACATTTTTTAGGGAAATTTGGAACAGTGCTCAATTTTAGCTGTGAATGTAATATGATAGATAGTCATATGAAAAGTTTAACGATGATGTTATTCATCCTTTTGCATTTAACACAAGGAAATAAGTTCGATATCTCATATCGGTGACCCATGCACTTACAGTCGGAACAACGCCATCTCATCGCTGCATCCCTGTGCGGTGTTTTTGTCCACGTATAGGATCACCGCCAGGTCGATCAGTCGCTCCGGACTCTTGAAGATCTCCCTAACGCAGCGGAGTGGCTCTGTGCGATTTTGGGGGGCCGGGAGCAGGAGCATCCGGTGGAACAGGGCCTCCAGCATGGGACGCAAGGAGCCATGGGCGCCGGCGATCCGAAGTAACTGAATGGCCGTTAAGTAGACACAACGCGCCTGCGGACCATCCAAGCCAGGACCCGTGAAGAAGCCACGTGCCTCGTTCTCAATCATGTGCAGGGCGTCCCTGAAATAGTATAATAAATGTAAACAATATAAGTTTCGATTGTTTCTTATTGAAAAGCAAATAAAATGTAAATTAAAGGGAAGGTTCTATCAATTTATAAAGCTATCTAAATTTAGACATATTTTTAGGCATCTTTTTTGCACAACTTCTCACTCACTTGTAGGTGAACTTCTTGTCCAGGTTGATCCTGCCGGGTGAGCCCAAGGCGGCCGCCAAAGTGGGACAGAACTTCTGCCAGAGAAACGAGGTGAAGTGCGGATTGGCATGGACATTCCGGGGCAGGGCTGAGCTCAGAGTGAGGATGCACTCGGTGAGGTACAGCGAGCTGTGGTTCTCGCACTTCTTGTTCGGCGAGGCATTCACATTGGGCTCGACCAGTCGGCTGCAGAGCCACTGCATCACCGGGATGACCTCGTTGTAGACGGCGGATGCCTGCGTCTGGGTCATCAGGCCGGCGGGCGCCGTCTTCTTCACCTCCTCGGCCTCCTCGATGAGGAAGGCGCAGAAGGTGCGCAGGCATTGGGAGGCGGCGGCCAAGGACGCGGCCTTGGTGGCCCGCGAGCCCATCTCCCAGCACTCGCCGCACCTCGACAGGATCTCGATGAGCAGGCGGCCGTTCAGAGTGCAGGCGGGGGAGCAGGCCATCGCCAGGAAGAGCCGCAACACATTGACCACCGTGTCCTCGCTGCTCGTCGACGGCAGGATGCCGTTGGTGGCCCTCAGCAGCTGCGATGGCAGCCACACTGAGTCGTCCTCCGGCTCAAGGCCGATGTAGAAGCGTTCGTCCTTGATGACGCGCTGTTGGGGAGGCAAAACCGGATTATCAGGATTAGCAGCAATGGGATATATAATACCCATATTGGGAATTAAACTTAAGAAAACAGAAGGTAATACAAGAAAATATGTGGAAAATTGAGCAAGCTCAAGGACTTTCAGTTGGAAATAAAAAATGGCAAAGGAAATCCCAAGATTATCTAAGGGTAGTAGAAAATTTTGATAATTCAAAACAAGCAAATAAAGAAGAGAACTTAATAAAGTTTAAATAAAATAGATAAGAGTAAAAAGAAATAACAAGGATTAAGGATATGGAATAGAGTACAAAGACAAAATTGGAAGGGGATATAAAAAGTATTCAAGAAAGAGTTTGGGAAAAGAAAGGCTTGCAAAGAATTAAGTACAAGTAGGAATAAATGAAGAGATTAAAGGGCAGAAGGAGTTTGGAATTTAATAAAAATAAAAATGGTGCACTTTACAACGAAGTTAAAGGAGAGAATCTATAAATAAATAAATAACAGTATTGTTATTAACAAACAAGATAAATTAATAATAAAACACCTTAAACTAAAGGAGATCAGGGTCGTTAAACATAAATTGCAAGGATGAAACTTGAATAAAAGAAGAGGGTGAGTAGGAGGCGATGGTATAAAAATAGTCAGAGCAAAAGGCCGAACGGCAAAGTGCAGGAGCAAATCCGGAATTATTGATTACCATATTGTTAGGCAGTCATAAACAAAAGTCACTTCCGACCCCCAAGGACTCCCAGCAATTAGGCCATTCCGCCCATTGCCCACAAAGGGCCCCTATGTCCCACATCTGCCATCTGCCATATGCCATGTCCCATGTTCCATATACCATATACCATTTCCCATGTCCTTTGGCCAGTGTGTGCACACGGAATGATAAATCCGCATTGTGCGCCGGAAGTTCCGGCCGGAAAATGTGTGTCAGTGGTTGTTCTGGCCATTGTTGTCCACCATTACCATTACCATAACCATTACGATTACCCCTCCCGATAATCGCCGTTTCCGGACGGTGCACTTACATGGAGACCGTTGAGTCCCATCGTGATGAACTTGGGCCGCTTCGTGTCCAACGCCATCTGCAGGGCGGTAAAGCAAACGGAGCGCAGCTCGTGCGACGGATCCCGGTGGATTCCATGCTGGCGGTACAGTTTATCTGAGCGGGTGAATAAAATTCGAACATCAATTAGTTTTTACTGTGTTTAATACCCTAAATTATACGTTCATCTAATTTTCCATTTATTAGTTCCATTTTTTAGTCATAGTTGGGAACTAAGTGATTTGAAATAAATAGTAAGGAAATATGATCTCCATGTTTTTAAATGTCAAAATAGTATCCTTATCGTTTGCAATTAAAAACTATATCTATTTGCAGCGTATTATACTTGATATACTTAATACTACCAATAAATAATATGGGTATTACAATGTTATTTTTGTGCTCTTCCCTTTGAGTGCAAAAAGCTATGGCCGGAATTAGTGGTAAGTCGACGCGATTAACGGTTATCGCCGTGGGCGCAAAAGTATGTAACTAAAGCAGGCAGTAAAATCAGTCCAGATAAGGCACACGGATATGGGGGAATTCCCACACTTTCCCGACCGTAAATCGTTGCCCACTTTCCTGCAACGCCAACGCTGGAAAACACAAAAGCCAGCTGAAGAGTCGGAAAATCGAAAGGCAACAATGAAAGTATTCACTTGTGTGGGAGTTGGACTGCCATGCAAAAAATATGCAGTTTCTAAGCGGTGTATTAATTATAATATATATATATTATAATATTTGTGTAAAATATTTAAAACGTTAAACAATTTTTAAGCATAGAATAAAAAATTAAACCTTCAAATGATTCATTTCTATGCAGTAATTTTGAAATTTATTATTTAACCTTTCATTGTGAGTTTAACACTGCTGAAATGCAGAACTAAAAAATCGAAGGGTATTTGCACAAAGGAAGTAGCAACTAACGGTAAACAACAAACGTTTGGTCACAATGAAACCAGCAAAGAAAGGAGAAGTAAGGAAATGACGCTGCTTTCCCCGCGCTCTCTCTCTCTCTCTTTCTTTCGCCTTGCTAACGGTAAATGTAATTCACACATATGGCAAAAAATGGGTAACTTACCGTAAGCGATTTGCGCCGTTTGTCGCAGTGCGTTGTGTTTAGTTCCCGTTGACTCCTTGATAACCAGTAAAAAGAGGTCCTCCATATTGCCGCTCTCTTTCTAACACTCTCTTCGTTTACGAGTGTGTGCGTGTGTTGGCCAAAAGTCCTATTTGCTGGTGTGGGTGTTTTGTTGTTGCTGATTCAGGCCATCATAGCTAGTAGCAACGTCAACTCAATTAGCGCCTAAAAAATGGCAATAAAATCAATACAAACAAAGAATACGAAGACACAGTAACTGTAAATGAAGGATGTTTTGTAGGCGTATGTGTTATGTTGCCGCCATATGTATTCACACACGCACACGCACACATGCCATAAAGTTTGCGAGCTTGTACATGTCGTGTTTTCGCGTCACGTCACTTTTGCACTTTTCAAAAAACTTTCTGCACACACATTGCAATTGTGCACCTTCGAAAAGTTCAAACAGTGTGTATCCGTTTTCCTTGAAAAACTTTTCCTACTTTCACACTCACACACACAAATACACGCGAACAATGCAGCAGGCATTGCAACGGTTCATTTTCAATTAAATCCATATGCTAAGCAATTTTTGCAGCTCCATCAAGCACTTTTCACTGTGATTACTCATCGGGAATTACCATTTTTACACTCGAATATGGCCATAATGCTTGGTAACGGTAACGCAGCCACCACTTGTGGTTTTTCCTGCTGTTTTTCCACCGCTTTTTCGTTTTTTTCCGGGGAAATATGCGCTGCACTTGCCGTTGGATGCGACAAATGCTGTGTGACGCGAAAGGAAAGCACTTTCTCCATTTACGGCGGAGTGCGCATGGAGTACCGTTAGGTGACACGAGTGCGCATGTCCGCAAATCAGCTGATCCGATTGTACCGTTTATCGCTCAGCCAGGGAGGCAACTAGGTTTTTAAGGACTGAGCATTTTGCACTAGAGACAAACTGTACGCTTTTTATATTCCCACCCACATACCAAGTTATATAAAATACAAAAATTGCACTCACTTGGTGGCTTTCATATTTGCCAGAAAGTATGCTTTGATTTTTTGTAATGCTCGGAAAGAATCTAAACTCAAAAGAAAAATTCGATGCAAAAATAACAAAAATGTCTTAGTTTTACGTTTTGCGAAGCTTTATTTCAATAATTTCGAAACAAAACAACTAAAAACTAAACCGTTAACATTAAGTTATAAAGCTTTTTTTTTACAAATTCTTTCTTGTTATTTTATTTTCCCAAAAATTCTTATCTAAAAAACTTGGTCTATAAAATAAGTCATTTAGTTGAAATTACTCAGTTACAAGTTCCAGAAAATCAGCATTAAAGTAGAGATTGTCTGCAGCCCTGGAAAACTCTTAGCTGCAGTCTGAATTTAGTTGATTTTTCGACAAATCAATAAACAAAAGGAGTTATAGTTATCAAATCGAAAATAAGATTAGAGTAAGCAGACACTGCCAATCAATTAGCTTTCCAATTAATCTGTCATACCTGCCCAAATCCGGGTTCAACACATATGTAGTTCACCTGGACCATTTCCACAGGTGGTTTCCTTCTTTTCCAGCTCTCTCTCTCGCTCTCTCTCTCTCTCTCTTTCGTTTTTTCTCTCTCTCTCTCTCTCTGTTTGTTTTAAATGCCATTAATTATATTTCGCATTGATTTAAATAGTTTAACTGACAAAGTAAAATTAGGAGAGAAAAAATAATAAACAGGATTCAGTTGCATATATCAAAAACCATTCTTTGCTCTCATGACATAGAAGACTAAAAAGTGCATGTACAAAATCCTATTCCGCCTACTTCACGGGCTTCGACTTCCACAGGCCGTCGTTGAGGAAGTGGTACGTCTCGATGCCGATGCCCTTGTTCTTCGCCAGACTATAGAAATGGGGAGAGAAATGTGGTTTCATCCATTATTCAAATATGAGACATAGGACCGGGACCTTCTTTATAACTTATAATCAACTTGCCACCTATGAAATTTTGAATGTAAGCAATGATGCTTTTAGTTCTAGACATGTAAGTAATGCAATGCATATGTATATTTTTTTAAAATGTATTTATGCAGAGCTTATTTATGCTATATTTGCTAATAAATCTCGCCTTAACAACTTTGTTATAACCTTTATAATTTTTATAAACCTAATAGCTTATGGTCATCAATCCTAACTTTTAGAGTTTATTATCAAAAACACAAACTAAAATATAGTTACAGTTCCAAAATTACTGATTTTATTACTCACTGGTAGGCTAAACTATTCTAAGAAAATCATTGATAATAAATTCCTTTAAATTGTAGACAAGGAAAAATCTTGTTTATTACGTGCGACCAGACGCAATTACAGAAACCATAGGTGTCTGAACTTAAAGTGATCTGAGATTATGGAAATTTCATTCAATGTACTATTGCTAGATGAAGGGAAAGAATCACAGGAAAAGCTAAAAGGAAATTTTACTTCTTCGATTCTATCCCTATGCAAACTAGAATCTATGGGATAACTGATAGTTACATTTCTAAAGCAGTTTTTGAGATATACCTATAGGTTTAAATGGAACAAACTTTTAAAAGGCCTTAAAAACGAACAGAGATTTAGCGACATTCTTCCGCACATACATAAATTAAACTTTGTTTGAGCTGATCCAGTAAACAAAAAGACTTTTTATGGGGAGTAGTTGTGGTGAGAAAGGACAAAGTGGAAGCCGCAGAATAGCTGGTGATGGGTAAATAAGCACTCACATTTCTTCCGTGGATAGCGTGAGCAGTCCGATGGCCAGGGCGTGCTCCTTGCCCTCGGCCATGATGGCCACCACGGTGCTCTTGTCCGCCGGGGTCATGCAGGCGCCCGGAGAGGTCAGGCCGGGACACATGACGTTCGCCCCGCTCAGGACGAACCGGATGGCGCCCTTGTCCACCTGCTGCATGGTCACGAAGTAGGGGAACTTGTGCAGGAGCCGCAGGGTGGGCATCCAGGGACCATCGCGATGGCGGAAGAACACCTGTTCGCCGGCTCCATTCAGCAGCAGTTCGATGTGGTCATGGCTGGTCATGGTGGGGAATCAATCAATCAATCGGTGGGGATCAATGGGAATGCATAGCCTGTCAAGTGATTATGCCAACCTACCACTTGGCAATGCGGTACGAGTCCTTTTTGGGCAGGATCAGGTCGATGTGGGTCTCCAGCTTCGGATAGGCCTCCAACAACTTGGCACGTATGCCCTTCTGCACCGACGACTTCAGCTGCTGGATGCTCGAAATGCTGTCCTTCTCCTCGAATCTGCATGATTTGGTGGACCGGAAGAATGTGATTACTCTGATCCCGCCAAAAAACCCCAGCTATACGTACTTTTTGAACATTTTGCACGATTTCCTTGCGGTTTTTTAGTTTTTTTGGCAGCTGATGCGAATGTGGCAGTGTGACCAACCGTTCAACTCTGCCATCCGCCGGCGGTTAAAATACCAACTTCAACTATCGCATGCATTCGATATATACGGATCGCAGGGTGTTATATTTTTGAAATTGAAAAACAATTTGGGTATTGCCTAAACGACTGTCTGCTGAAATTGTCACATATGTAGCTGAAAAACGAACAATTGGATTTTTGTCCAAACTTCTTTATGTGCATATTTTTGGTGATTACCTTCATGGTGGGGCCAGTGTTGCCTATTTGATTTTAGTAGGAAAGGGCGACTACCCTAGCTTTTCAGCAATTTAACAAATTTTAGGTTTGACGTTATTAAAAATAATATAGTTTTATTAGTAAAATAATAATAAACATTAATAACAAATTCATCTTAAATAAATTTGTATGGTTTTCATTCCTACACTTACATTTGAATTCATCAATATATGTATAATAGCATTATTTTAAGAACCCAGTGTGCCGTGAAGTTCAAATACCTCAGGCGATAGTTAACGTCGTCGATCAACACTGGCCAGACGGCAGTAACAAAAACATTGTTGTACTATCCAAACAACCCAAACGTACGAATCGAGTTTATATTTTGTAATTTATTTATATTTTGTATTTTTAAATTTAACTGGTGTGATCGGTACCCCTTGAAGGTATATCTGTGTGATCTGCACATCTGAAGAAATGAGCGCATTGGAAGGACTGGGTGAGTAAATGCCCATAGCGTGCAGCTGGCAGCAGATGATCAATAGGAATTGTACGCATTTCGCAGACGTGGATCCCTTGGAGGTGGTCCATGAGTTCATTGCTGGCGTGGACAATGGCACCCTGCGCCGCGATCTGGCCGAGGACTGCCTTCTGAACTTCTGCAGCCGGAGTGTGCCGGGTGGCCCGGCAGCCACCGGATTCCTGAGGTCCCAGTTGACCCATCGCTACCGGCACGATCGTTTCGATGTGGCGGCGACCACACTTCCAGACTTTGAACTAACCCTGTTCGAGCGATTCGGCAGAACTTTCGATCGGATGCGTCGTCGCCTTTACGATCAGCGGGAGCGGGAAAGGGCCCCCACCACTACCACCACTACCACCACTACCACCACTACCACCACTACCACCTCTACCACATTGCACTTGCGTCCAGAGAGCGATGATGATGATGATGATGATAATGAATTGCCGGGTGAAAGGACGTTGCCGGTCACGCCCCCACGCCCATCGAGCCATGGACTGAGGACCCTAAAATTTCTGGAGGCCATTGGTCTGCTGAACAGCTGCAGCCCCGATTATAGCCGGGACGGCGGCGTGGATCTGGGCGAGTTCTGTACGGTCCACCTCGTTTTGGGCTACCGCCATGTACAGATGCCCGCTCGTCATGTGCGGGACATTGAGATCTGCCTGGTTGTCTACGAGTGCTATCCCGTAGACATTCTTTCTCCAACAGCCCGTCCTCCCCTGCGACAACGTGCCAATGGACGCTGTAATCCGACCACGGATGATGAGGCCGAGGGGGCACCACCACCACCGGCACCAACAAGGCGCCGCATGCGCGGTGTGCGCCGCACTTTGTTCGGAGAGGAGCGGAGGGAAGAGGATGTGGGAGGTCGCCAGCTAACGCAGGAGCAGCCAGCTTGGACGGCAGAGGATGCACCCCAGGAGGTGGAGGAGGAGGACATCGTCTTCACACTATCGGAAATCGCCTCTTCGCACAACCTTACACCAAGGAAACGCCACCAAACCACCAGTGGCAACGAAGTGACACCCAAAAAGACGCATGGACAGAAACGGCTCCGTTTCTAATGCTTCGAATCCAGATTCAAGCAACAACACACATATGTTAAATCCTAGTTTAGATTAGTCCTAGTTGCTTTTCCAAATCTCTGTAGCACAAATTATTTTTTAGGCTTTACCGGTTACCATATCAAGGATACCCCACAAATTTTCCGTAATTATTTAACGAAGACTGATTGCACGCGTTCTGGTCCCGCTTTCAGGGATCCCGCGACGCGCTAGGCTAATCCTTAATATGTATTGTATTACATAGTCCTTTATTTATGTATGCATTAAAGTTAAATGTTAATTTAAGGGGGTTTTTTTTTTGGACATAATGGGAGTTCTATATACGATGCAATTTTACTCTGCCATTTCTTTAATTTCAATACCCATTGGAATTTGAAGAACAAATATAAGACGAATCGAATTCTTAAAGATTTTTCACCTTTATGAATTCAATTAATTTGAATTAGAAATTTACGCCGCCACTTGGTAAATATTTTGTTAAGTGCATCAAAGAACTGTCAAATCAGTATTTTCTTTATTTACTTATGCTCAAAAAAGTGCAAAGTAAAATCAACTCATGCTCACAAACACATGAATCGTTTTCAGCTCAGTCTTCGATGTTCTAACTGTGTTGTTTATATTAGATCACTCACGAATTCATGAGAGTGGATATTTTCCCTTTGAGTTTTACTCTTTATCATTCTCTGAATCATTCTCTAATGTGCATTTAGGCAATTATTTTACTTTAGCTGATGTCAGAACCTTTTTGTGGTGTGTGTCTTGGACACATTTCTCACAACTGTTCCCAGTAAATTTACTGATATAAATTGTATAGCAAAATGTGCCTATAAAAGCCAGCCCAAATAAAAGATATTCAAACAGTTAAATATTTAGTCTAAGAAAAATATTTAAAACCAAATACCATTTAACCTAAATAATAACTTAATTTTTCTCAACTGTTTATGCTTTCTTTGTCTAATAGTTAAAATTTTTAACTGAGGAATCAGCTTAACAAATCCGTTTACTTCAATTTAATTTTGCTTATAAGATATAATGATCATAAAATACAACCATCATTTGGTAAAAACTCAAGTATGTTTTGGTAACTTCATAAAAATTTTTTAATACAATTAATGTTATAAACTTAAGACAACCAAGAAATCATGGCAACTTGGGAACCAATAAATTTGGTCCACTAAAATGTTATAAATGACATTAGGCTATCGATGAATAATACCTGGCACCCATGGGCTATATAGTCTGTTAATACCGGCAGAGATCAGACGTGTAAGAACCTAATAAATCGTCGCTCCTGTTGTCGCCGCCCTCGAGCGGGTGGGTGCCCTATTTCGATGCCGATTCCGAGGCCGATTCCGCAGGTCTATTTCCGTACTGCCAGGGGGGAAAATTGGATGGAAAATAGAAGGAAAATCCAATTGATTAAAACGGTATGCCCGGGCGGGAAAATCGTAAGCAGGCGGGTGGTTTGCTGCTGGGTGGCTCGCATTAAGACATCAAATAGACAACAAAGTGGATGGGTGCTCTCTGTCTGTTTTATTCTCTGGACCCGGCGAAAACCCCAAACTCCGAACCCCAAACTCCGAACTCCGAGCCTCGACAGCAGTTCGAATCGTTAAGCCAGCCAAGTGGAAAAGCCAGCCTCCACCTGCCTCGCCTGCTCTCTGGTGCTTGAAATTAGATTTCTGCCGTTGGCCAGCATTCGTTACGAGGTTTACGGCGGCACACGCTCTTCAGTTCACTTCGCCAGCTATACGATTCGCATACACTTGAAAATTGCGAAAACATTGGAAAACATTATCCTTAAAAATGTAAAACTATTTCGGATAAAAAAAATCTAAAATTATATCTTTATCTTATCAATTTGATTTTTTGTAAAGAGTTTGTATAATTTAAAAACGATATTTCGTTTTTCTTTTTTTGGTTTTAAAAGATATTATACTATTACAATTTTTTTATTTTAAATATTCCCTTATGGGCATTTGTTCTAGTTTTTGAAAAAGAATGTTTAATCATTTAAACAACATTTTATTTCCAAAAATAAATTTAAAATATCTAAAGCTAATTGGAATTTCTTAACGCAAAGGCAATGTTAATGGTTGTAACTTTTGTTTCGAGTGTATGTAGAATAGAGTTGAGTTGAGCCTGGCAAATCCTTGGGTTAGCTACAGCTGATTTATGTTTGGAGCCGTGCGACGTCACTTTGAAGGTGGGGAGTCGTCGATGTTTACGAGCGGATTAAGTTTTGCCTTTCGAACGGATTCCATTTGAATTTAATGAGCCCAGAGATTACATCACCGAAAGGGAGCCGAAATGAAGGATGGCCGGCGGGAATGGGATGCATTTTAAATTGAAAGATGTCGCCACGATGCAGACACAATTTGACAATCCATCAGGACCGTCAATTGGATGCAGTATAGTATAGTGTATGGGCTTCCCCGACCTCCGATTCCGATCCACTTAGCCGGCGAGCAGTGTCTAATTTATGCCGCCTTGTCCTCAATTAGTTGCAACTGCAGCAGCAACATGTACGCACAGCAGCAACATTGGCGGGTGTTTACCCCCGGGAATTTGGGAGCTCCACTTACAGCTACACGACAAACCCGAAACTATTCGTCTAGCATTACACGATACTTAACCGCCGCTTATTTATGTCCCTGTCATCGCCCCTCAGCTGCTCCGCCCCCTCCCCCCTCTTTTTGGGGAGAATTCCCATTTCTCCGCCCCAAAAACATGCAAAATTTAAACGCCTGGGGCATACTTTTGGTTAATTGAAACCTGTTGTAAATCACAAATCATATTGACGTCTGAGATCCCCTCCCAAGAAACAGATACAGATATAGAAACTGAAGCTGAAGCTGAAACTGCAGCAGATGTCGTCGGTTTTTCATAATTTTCGTTGGGGAAAAAGCTTCTTTGGGGCAGCTGTTTTGGGTTGGGCATCATGTAGAGCTATGAGAACTTTTTTAGATAATAATTTCTTAGATGCTGGCAAGTGTTAAGTGCTGCTAACTTTTCAAAACTCCCAGCTAGAGGTTTTCCAAAAAAAAAGTTCACACTCAAGAATTTGTAAACTTAATTTAAAGGAATCGAGCTAAAACTCTATACAGATATTTATATTTATAATTAAATTTTAAATTATATAAGCTAAGTAAAGCCCGAATTGTTCAATATATTTACCATAAATAATAATAAATAATAACCCATATATGACGAAAATTATTTAAAATTTTTACAACATTAATGGAAATTATAAAGCTAAATTTATAATTTAATTTTATATAATATGAAATAAGTAAAGCTAATACATTAAGCCTACTAACTTACATTTTATAGTTTAACATTTGCCATAAAATTGATAACCCATATATGACGACTTACTTTTTATAATTTCACAATATTAATGGATACAAAACTCAACAGATTGGAATTTCATAGCTTAAAGGGATTTTTCCCTAACCATTCAACCCCATCGTACACCCTGTTAACCCATGAAAGCCTCGTGTGGGAGACGAAAGCACTTCCAGCTCATAAACTTTGCCCTCAAACTGAATTTTAAGTCGATTTCACTTGATTACTTCATTTTCGGGCAACAAGGGCATTAGCGAAAGGAACAACTAATGGTGAAAATATTGCCCTTGCTTTTGCGACAAGTGCGCATTTGTTGCCAAATGATTTTCCCCTTACTCAATGTGTATATATATATAATTTTGTACCATATCTTCCCGGCTGCTATTGTCCATTTGCGATTGTCGAGGGTGTCATTTGGTAATTGTTACAAGCTGCCGCATATTTGGACAAGCAACTCGCAGCACTCGAAAACAAACAAATGACTTCAGAGACTCTAGAGTGGATGTGAGTCAATGGGATTGGGATTGGGATTGGGATTGGGATTGGCATTGGAACCACCCTCGAGTGGTTACTGGTTGCTGGTGATGGTGGTGGTGGCTCATCGCCCATCCTCTCATTTGTAAGCGGATACGCAGTGGTTCAAGGACCCAGAATTTAGTAACCAGGACTCAGGACCCCCGACCCAAATGTCATTAGTTTACAGTTGTCTGATTTCCATCCTCGGGCCTCGAGAATGTTGTGATCGATGATGACATCTCCATCCGAGCATCTCCATCCGCATCGTGGGCATGTTGATAATGATGTTGATTCGGTTTTGTGGATCTATCGGAAGGGGGATTTATTTCAACATATGGCTGGATGATCTCAGGGAGATTACGTGGAGCAAATCATTGCCAACCGATTTTACATCGATCTGGTTTTGGTTTGAATAATAAAAAGGGTTGCAGTTTTATTCGAAGAATTGATCTTTAGCTTAAGGTTATTCTTTCACTATATATAAAGTAAGCAATGACTTTACATTTTGGATTGCACTATTTTCGGAATTGATTTTAATATCTGAAAATGTAATTCAAATTTATACTATATGTGACTTAAATAAAATGCGTTTATATCAAAATTCCGCGCTAAATAAAATGTTGTAATATTAAATCAAGGAATTTAATTGCATTCTATTTAATGCTATGATTAAATAGTTAATTTATATATTAACTATAAAATTTTATTTAAATACAATTTACTATTCCATTTTTTATCAGTATTTGACTTAATAAATATTTTAAAAAGGTGAGTTTTAAAAAACTTTATTTTAACTACATAATAAATTTGGGATATATTTTAAGAAATTTTAATTCATATGAAACCCTTTCCAATTTATATTTGAGTAAGCCTCCCATTTGAATTCTCCCAAAACTCTCAAAATGAATAGCTAATTGCATTAGATGCAGTCTCTCCCCGAAAATAAAAATGCTCAATTCCCAGACAACTAATTAATGTCAGTCGTCTGGGAATGCCTAATTCTCCGGCTCGGTCTCCGTTGGAGTCCTTCTCGTAACCCCAAGGACCCGGAACTGGTTCAGACCAGCAGCGTCGTAACTCAGAAAGCACTTAACCCATAAAAGTGAAATAATTCGGTGGAATAACAAACGCACTTAACAAATTACAGATGTGAAAATTTCATTTTCAGTGTCCAACCTCCATCCTTCCTTCCGTGTTTCCTGCTTTGTTTTCCAGAGGGGGATGATTCTCCCCCTCGATTCTCGATTCTCGATTCACAGTCACCCACAGGCCGCCGCCCTTCTGCATTCCACAAATTAGAAAATGATTAATGGACTCAACCGGTTGCACAGCACATTCCCTGGTACCATCTCATCTCCCCCCGTCAGGATTTCATCCAGTCCATGGTGGCGCCGTCGTGGTCACATCCTCGCCAAAGGAGCATCCTTGCCACCAGCCAAAAAAACAGGAGGAACAGTGCGTCTGGCACACTTCAGCATAAAATAGCACTCGAGAGAATCGAGTGGCTGGGGATGGGTGCACTTGAAAAAAAGGCTTTAACAAAAAAATTTTAATAATTTATATTATATCAAAATAACCATTAAGAAGAAAATGTTCCTCATGATTGTAGTAAACCAAAAACATATTTATTGAAATGATTATTTCAAATATTTTTTTGTTTATTATTATTTATAATATATTTAAATTTATGTTATTAATCAGTTAGCATGTTTTTCCAAAATGTTTTTATAATTGCGATATGGCTTAAGTTGAAATTGGTTTGCTCTCCAGTTTAATAAATAAAAACAATATTGTAGATTACCCACTAGTACTTTTCTCTCAGTGCCTGGGCACCCTGCTGCTTTTCGTCCTGCTGCCGCAGGAGTCGCGTTAAAATCACTCTTCCGTTTCGGGCAGAGGCTGCTGGTTCTCAAAATGGAATGGGGGCGGGGGGTTTGAGCCACCCCCCACCCTTCAGGAGGGGTGTGTTTGTTGTCATTTATTGCTGTTGTCCTTCCGCCCTCTCCTGTTTTGTGTGATTTTTTTCTGGGGTCACGCTTTGCTCTTTTGATCACTTCCACTTGCACATCCAGTATACCAGAACACCAGTACATCCTGGCCGTGAATCAAATTACACTTTAAATCCTTGATTTTAATCTGAAGGGGCTGACAAATGGATTTTTATGTCAATTTCCCGACAAAGGGCTAAGCAATTGAATTTTGCATTCTGACATAACCCCAGGGGTGGTGTTTTGTCCTTTTTTTGCGGGGGGGAGGAGGGGTTATACCTATATGTACCAGATATCCGCAGGATGAGCACCGGAAGGAAGGAAGGAAGGAAGAAAGCAATCAGTGGGCGTTGTCTCTGAGGGGCGGCTTTTTAATCTCTGATTGGATTGCCGAGCTGTTGATGTTTAATGTTTATGAGGTTGAGCATTTTCCGACACTTTTCAGTCACTCCACCCCCAGGAAAAGCCTCCTTCCCTTTACTTTGGTTTATTCCTTCCCAATTAGCGAATAAACAAATTAAACACCAATCTCAATTGCATAAGCATAACAATGATGGGGTGTCCAAATTCAACAATATTTGTTTAATATTTATTATCAAAATAAAGAAGCCAAAATACATATTTTGGAAAATAAACTTTAAGACTCTTTTCAAAAATAAGCAAAATTGTTTTTCATATGTTTTTGAGAACTTATTAATCTACATTTGTATGTCTGGTTTCTAAATACGAAAATAAAAATAATTAGAAATAAATGAAAACGTAGAGATTGGCTTAAACGAGTGACTCATGACTTGGGCAATTTGGAAAAGTTAGCCAAGTTAGCCAAAGATAACTGGTTTCCAACTTCAACTGGCCAACTTCATTCGCCATCGCAGCGAGCGAATGCAAATCCTTATTGGCAGGAATCTGGCGATCTTGTGGGCGCTCGGTAATTATCCATGCCTGTCACACAGGCCCAAAGACACACTCATACACTCATACACACATACACCGATACACCGATACACCCTCGAACGGCGAGTGTGTCGGGAATGGAAAAGGTGGGACAGTGTCATAAAAATTTATAATAACAATATTTCAATGTCGCAGCGGGACATCATTGTTGCCATGTTAACGCTTATTTTTTGTTTACATTTTTATAATTTCCAGCTCGACGCTGCTTCTGCTGCTGCTGCTGCTGCGGTTTAAAAAGCCAAAAACTTTGAAAACAGCCACACCACAAAAGCGAATTCGAGTGGAGAGCAGAAGAAATAAGGGAACACAATATGGCAGACAAAAGGAATTTCGCGGTATTTTCACGCTTGAGGCAGCAGCCAAACAAAAATCGGCAATCGGAATCGGGAATCGGGAATCGGGATTCGGGATCAGGAATAGTGGCTGCTCCGGTTTTGGGTTTCATTCAAAGGAAACGCTATTCGGTCTGATCTTGCCCGCACTTCACCCCTTTTGGCAACTGCGGATTAAAATGATAACAAGACTTCGGCGACCAGCTTTTGTTTCAAAACACTGGAAACAAAAATAACATTCTTTACTATCAAATTGTGTTAAAAGCAAAAGGGAATGGCAGTATCTTAAAGATGTTAGCCACTTTAGCTAAGTCTTTAATGGTTTTTGTTGTGGTAATTTTAAAAAACTAGAAACTAGCTTATAAATTGAGATAATAATATTTTACCCAAATTTAAACTATCATATACAATGACATTCATTAAGTTTCAATCAACAATAAGAAATATGATAAAGTAAACAATTTGATTATATAAATAATTTAAAGAATTTGCAATTGAAGGCAAATAAAAGTTTATATATATTTTATGACAATAATTTTAGCATTATTTCAAAGAAAGTAAACCTTTTAGCAATGTTTTGAATGGTATTAACAGTTGTGGCTTCAAAAACTAAGCATTTAAGGGGTATAATAAAGGGGTATTATATAAATAATTTTTTAAATTTTCTATTGAAGGTTAATAAAGGTATATATTTCTTTAAAGTGTAGTATGAGGTTCCCATTGTTTATCTGCCTCCCAAAAAAAAAAAAAAAAAAAAACAGGCACCTGCCTGAGCCGCTCTTCTGCTTTTCGTTTTCTCCTACTGCCTTTTTTGCGACTTCAATTCTGTTTTTACGCTTGAATTTCTCGGGACTGTTTCAATTTGGCCCTGAAAGAAGCATGTTTGTAATCGCGTCAAGTTCGGCAAATGCAATGATCTATATAAAAGATACGCAAGCGTGCGCCCATTTTCGAAAGGATTAAAGGACTTAAGCAATTCACGTGTGAAATTTAAGGATTTTTAGTCTTCGTTTTTATGCCACTTTTGTGGTAGCCAGTTGACAAGTTTTAGAAGTCAATATCTAAAAATAAATATAATCAATTCCATTAATTGGCTTTAAATATATGACCGTTTTAAAGAAACCATCAAAACGCTGGGGCAAATAAAAACGCAGTTGATAGGATTGTTTTGCATCATTAAGCATCCCCACGGAGCGCTCCCGAGGCGATCAGTGTATTTCAATTATAACCATTTAATGGACATTTTCGGAATGCCCCAAGAAGCGACCTGCTCGGCCACCCACTCACATTCACCCATTCGTTGGCGTAACTTTAACGATCCACCGGGCGATCATTATCATGATCATCGACATCATCATCGACATCATTCTCAATACAGAATATAGCATGCTATATACAACACCAACGAATGTTGGCCAACAACTCAATTGGGCTTAGGATTTTATGGCTTCATCTGCGACCGGCTTTATGGAGCATAATTAAAAGTTTATGGTTAACGCCGCCCATCGT
The DNA here is from genome assembly GCF_018152505.1 of Drosophila elegans. NCBI lineage: Eukaryota > Metazoa > Arthropoda > Insecta > Diptera > Drosophilidae > Drosophila > Drosophila elegans. The sequence goes on along the minus strand of NW_024545513.1, from coordinate 6,349,319 downwards.
TCCCGCTACCCGCTACCCGCTACCCGCTACCCGCAACCCGCTCCGCAGTCCCCGAAAAACCATCCAATGGCGCCCGTTTCACCCATAAAATGCGGCACTAAATCTGCACAGCATTTGCCTAAGACAAAAGTCATCATCATCGGGCGGCACTGTGACTAAGGACTGATATAAAGATTATCTTTATGGATCGTGTTGCCGTTTAGTTTAATTCGCCTCAGATTTAAAACGATTCGATTCGACCCGACTCAATTCAATACAATCCAATCCGATCAACGATCACTGCTCCATGGGGGTTCATCATAATACACAGCAAAATCTAATAACAGATTGCCCAAGAAAGTGGAGTATATGTTAATATAACAAAGCTAAACAAATAATAGTGAAGAACATAATCCATGAGCAATTGTAAAAGTACAAGAACCACATTACCTTCAATTAGTTATTGTTAATAACAGTCAATAAAATAATATATATATAATATAATAATATGAAAAGTGTTATTAACTATTTGTATATCTTAGTTAAAAAGAAATCCCCATATATGTAAATTCAGGTTGCCAGTTTACTTTGCCTTTTCTCAGTGTAAGAATATTTTCGGCTGTGTTGTGTGTAATAAAATCTGCATAAATCATCGCCGAATGGGATTGGACTCGTTCTGCCCGCTCCGAATCCGAGTTCGAGTTCGAGTCCGAGTCCGATCTCTTGGGTTATGGGTACTGGGTTCTCGGATCTGGGTGGGTCTGTGACCTCTTTGGGATCGGGGATGGCTAATGAGGGCGTTGCCAATATGTCAATTTGAGCGCCCCGCAATAAGCGCAGTCCGTTCCGCTCAAAAGTCGAAGAAAAACCGAAACAGAAACCGAAACCCCATATGATAAATGAGTCGCGCGTGCCCCAAAAGGCGATCTTAAAGACGGGGTCATCGGCGCTGGCTACCTGTATTTGTGATCCACCAGGTGCTATTTTGATGCATGGGCCGCCATCAATTAGGCGCGCAATTGATTTTCGCCGTCTCAAATTGATGGACGCCTATTTGTTTGGGTTCATCATCAGAGTTCTAGGTCGAGTATCTCATATGCCAGATCGCAGATCGCAGATCTCATGATGGATAGCGCGTATTTAAGACTGCCTTGACATAATGGCCTTTTGAAGATGACACGCCTCGGTAGCAGAAGTTCTATCCTATCCTATCCTATCCCATCCTATCCGATCCGATCCTATCTTATCCCATCTGCAACTCCATTCCCCCGTTTGGATTTTCTTTTTTTTTTTTGCAGATCTTTTTGCGCCCCATTCATCAGCGCATTTCCGCTTTTAATTATTGCCCCGTCGCGTTTGCCGCTGGAATGACATGCAACCAAATTGCCGGCGATAAATTTTGCGCACATTTCAGCACAAGTCCAGGGAAAATTACTGAAAAATAAAAGCAGCGAGAAAAACATCAGAAGCACGCATATTTCTGCACGAAAACTGCAACCAAAGAGTCCATATACAGTTGCTCAAAGGCTGGAGATCAAATGATATTAAATAGCATATTAATAAAAATATAATATTTTAAAGTACAAGTCATTGTAGTAATAATTTTGTTAGGATTAAATACATAAAAAATAAATTTTTATACTATATGTTATTAATATGTTTATTTATATTTTATTTATAATTCCAAACAAATTTCTGGATTATTTTAGAACAGAAAATATATCAGTTTTATATATATGTTGTAGGGATATAAAACATTTAGTTGTCACACTTCTTCGACCCACTGTATCCCATACTGGAGAGCACTTTTCTGGATCGAGTTGCGAGGATTGCCAATTACATGCAACTTAACATAATTATTTGTCACCAGGAGGCGGGCAAAAAAATGAACATTAGCTGGGCAAGAGTGAGATAGCAGGAGCGAGAGCGAGCGAGAAGGAAGAGCGCACTGGAATGCAGGCAGCAATTGGCGCGGCAACAAATTGCTGGAATAATTACGCACACATTTACAGATTGATTCGTCGACGACAAAAAGGCATTAAAAAGGGGAAAAAAGCTACAAAACAAAAAAAGGATTGACGCAGTGCTGAGTGAGCGATCTGAGATGTTGCTGCTGTGCTGATGTTGCTGCTGTTGCTGTTGCTGGTGTTGCAGCCGATGCCGTTGCAGCAATTCATTGATGAACGTGAGGTGTCAAGCAAATTGACTGCCAAGCTTATCTCGTCGATCAGAGGCGTGGATGTTAATCGAAAGCAGTGGGAAATGTGTATATCCACAGAATAATAGATAATAATATCGGTTGAATAACTACTAGTTTAGTATAGTTTGTTTTGAGACCAGTTTTGTAATAAACAAATATTATTAAAACGACACTGATCGAGTTTTGATAATTACAGAAATTAATGGTTTAGTTAATAAACTCTAGAAGGATCTTAAAATTCAGAAAATAATCTTTAGAAAAAAGATTTAAATACATTTTGCTAAGAAAATTTGGAAATAAGCCAGAAACCCCAGTAAAAAGTGACGCCTCTGGAGCATCGAGGAATTCGCCGTTTACGTGAATTACGCTCAAATTACAAAAGGCAGCAAAAAAGGCCAGGAAATATCTGAGAGACACGCGGACTGAAAATAGCTGCGACGCAGTGAAAATGCAAGGCAAATTAAAATTGCTCGCAAATCGGCAGACGTGCCTGGCCAACTGGGTGTTTTACCCTTCCATATTTAACCATATCTGTGTTTACACAGAAAATAATAATATTATGGTTAAAACTTTAAAGCTTAGAATCGATCTGTGTATTGTATTGGATACTTATTTGTAAGATTATGGATGGTATTTTATTATCTGTAAACCACTTACATTGGATCACAGTGAATGCCATTAAATGTCGTGTTTTCATTCCTGTGTGTATTTTCTCCTTTTCGCGCCCATTGAGCTCGTTAGGCGATAAGTTTATGCGGCATTAAATTTTATGCGGCCATAAAACAAACAAATACGCCTGGTACACTGGAAACACTAAGGCAAATATTACGGCAACTGAACACGACAACAAAACAACAGAACAACAAAACACCAGGAACAACAGGAACAACAGACACAACAGCAATAACAGCAATAACAATAGCCACCACATGGAATGGGCCATTGAAAAGGAGTGGGAGTTGCATTTTCGAACACAAACAGGAACAGAAAAAGGAACAGGAGCAGAACAGGAACAATTTTAGGGGCAAAAGCAGCGACTGCGACTGCGACTGCGCGTGTGCGGTAAACGGGGCGTATACATAATGTGGAGTGGGAGTGGCAACATTAAATGGGAGAAAAAAAGTCAACGGGGGCTACAAGCGGAACGGGAAACATGTTGCTTTACGCCCCGCTACAACTCAACTTGGCCCATTGTCAAACTGGCCAAATATGGCCAAAAAATGCGGCATTGTCCATGAGCACAAGTATTTGGTATATCGATAGGCTCCACTGCAAAAAGTAGTTACCATTCCTTAAATGTCTTAAGTTATTTATGCAAAGAAATATCTTTATTAAGATATTTAGGCACCTAAAATTTCTATCAATCATCAGTTCACTTTTGCTAGGCATTAAATATATCCAATGAACAATTGCAAAGATGTTTATATTTTTACAAAATTATAAATGAATAGAAATGCTTAAAATTTTAAATATTTGTCAAATATTTATTTATAAGTTGCTACGGCCCTTTTTTATATTATATTACCTTAAGCTTAATAGATTGAAAGAATAAAGGTAGTTGATGTTGCAATTTCCCTTAAAAGGAGATAGAACCCCTCTCATTTACTTCGCACAGTGTATAAGCAGAACAGATGTTGCCCTCTCAGTAGATATCGTGATTATGCGCCGTAATACGAGTCTAATCGTCGATAAATATTTATGGAAACTGCATTAGCAAGCGGGAAAATTCCAAAGTGGAAAGGGAATCCGGCAGAAAATGCAACCCAAGCAAGGCAAAAATTATTCACTCCCTATCTTTTATTTCTAATCGCGTGTCAAATCGCCGGGCATTTCTCACTTTTTGACATCGTTTTGATGGTAACCCAAAACCAAAGTTCGCCATCGCGATAAGGCAGAGGAACAGGATGAAAAGGAGCACGACCAGGAGGAGAATCAAAGCATCAGGGGAGGCGAATCCCTTGGATTTACACTTTAAATTGATTAACAAGCCCGATAGACCGTGTGCCCCTCTTTGTGGCGCAAACAATTACGTTGCCACTCGAATTTGCCACTTTCCGCCCTCTTTGCCTTTGTTGTTTCCTCTCTTTTATTAAAGTATATATGTATTTTCGATGCCACAGCTGCTCTAATAAGCAATAATAATGCATCAGCGATCACCGAACAATAGGGAATACTAGGCATTCACTTCTAGTTACTTTTTCTGCGGATTATCCTACAAACAGTGGCATTTTCTTTTGAGAGAAATGCAAATTACCAATGGGTTACTGACTATAAAATTTAGTAAATGCTATCGCTCAAGAAATACACAGTATTGTGAATATCCCTCTTCTTATCGAATAACCGCAATTAGTCGTCACACACTTTATGCTAATTCTGGTGAGGAAATGGTGTCCTTCTCGCAGGATTCTATTATTTTCCACCTGCTTGAAAAAACCACAAGACCAAAACCAACTCAACAGGAGCCATAAAATGCAGCCAAGCAGAAGGAGGACAACAAATGATGTGGCAAGTTAATTTCCCAATGGTCATAATCCAATAGATTAATGGGCGTTTACCCCCCTCTCGCTTTTTTATGGGCGTGGCCGTGTTTTTATTTAATGAGCGCGACAAACTTTCGACATTTGTGGGTTCCTCGAACGATGATTTATGCGGCTGTTCATTAGGTTCATTAAAAGTGAAAGGATGTCCGATCGGTGGATCGGCAATCGGCAGGTGGCTATATGGCCGATCTTCGATGATCTCGACCCGTTCTGGGCGTTTATTTGTTTGTTTGTTTGTTTATTCGCCCCGAAATGAGCCGTAACTAATAAATGTTTACGACTCTCGATCTCGAAGATCCGAAGATCAGAATATCTGTGGATCGGGGAAAAAGTGAGGAGCAGAAGAGAAGGCCACAAGTGTAACCGAACAGCCCAAATGAGCACAATAAAAATCATTTCGAGCAGCATTAAAATGACACATTGTTGGGCCCAAGCCCTTGTATTTTATACCCTTCGGCTTGCCTTTTTTATTACACTGAAAAAAGAATAGTGTTGTCTGTGAAACAATTCGATTTTAAATTGAATTTTGATGGAGTTTTAGTATTTTTAATGAGCTACTTTAAATTACTATTAAGACTTTAGCCCTTACATTTAATTCAACTTTGAATACCAAAATAATATGATACTAACTAGGTCTTATCTAAATCAATGGTACATGCTATGACAAATACTATTTTTAATACCTTTAATTTAATTATAAAAATGTAAGTTTATTATAACTGTTGTAGGCAATATAGCTACTTGAGTTATGTAAATTTATTTTTGTAAGCTGTTGGCAAATAAAAGCTTAGGAAAGTAGTTTTTTAACTATATCAATCAAACGTTTATGATATATTATAATTTAAATATATATATATATAACTTTTTTTTTATTTAAAAAGTCATTTTTTTCTCTGTACCGATCTCGATTGCGATCGGGTCATCAACTCTTGGCCGGGCGCCACTCAATGGGTTAACGGCAGGTCAGCGGCGACTTCGCCGGCGGACAACCCGCAGCGCCCAAGGAACAACAAAAACCACACCACACAAAAAGATACAACTGGCTGGGGAATCAACAGCAAACAAAATAAAAGAACAGAAAAAACAGCAGCCGTAATGAGCTGACAAAGGCCAGAAAAGTGAAAAAGGTGGAAATTGGTTGAATCGATAAAACGCGTAACTCATTGTTCGTAGACAATTGATGCGGTCACAATAATGCAGGTTTCACACTGCGACTTTTCAGGCGGGCTAAACAAATCAATTTATTGATAAATACAAATTATTGACTTTTGTGGCTATCTATCAAAGAAAATCCAACTGTTTTTCCGTAATATTTATTAATTTTAGCTTAATTAATAATTATAGTTATATAATATCATAGATACTATGAGGATTTATTAGAGTCATCTGTGAAACTTTTACTTCCTAATTATAATTGAAAACTTAAATCACTGTTTAATAAAGTTTCTTATTACTATTAATCAATACAAACTAAATTAATATAATATTTTTAATAATGAACACTCTGTGGTTTCTCTATTTCTTCACCCAGATGACTAAAGAACGCGCCCAGACATTGATCAAATTAAAAGAAGTGCGTTGACAACGCGTTGGAAAAATACACATTTTCAAGGGACAAAGATGGGAAAAGGGACTGAAGGATATGCCGAAGTCCAGTCTACGAAGACTGATGGCCCTTTTATCTAGTGTCCAATGCGATAAGGATGATGTCAGTGGAAGAGAGCCAGGTGGACGAAGGTAGGGGGAAGCGGATCGCATCGGATCGGATCGGATCGGTTGGTTTCGGGACCTCATCTCCATGTGGAAACAGTTGGCGATGGAACTGCGGCCTGTCAGCGGACATGCCCAGCCTATAAATCATATGTTCATTGAGCCCACGCCCCCTTCCCCTCTATTTTCTTTTGGTGACATTTTCCCTTTCCCCTAAAGTATATATATATATTCTCTGTGCCAGCCCGCTTTTTATTCCAATTCCACTACTTCTTATCGGTCTGGATCAAGCGATCAATCCAATAGCACAGGTAGGGAAAAGTAAGGGAGAAAAAGGAGCGAGAAAAACAGGTACAGGTGCATTGATGGCATTTTAATTATTGCGCCCGTTCCGACATTTATCCAAGCAAACAAGCGACCAAAGACGCATCTCTGGAACCTTAAGATGGAGTCTCAGTCCGACTTGCAAAATAGCTGCGAGGCGTGAAATTTCCCCAATGCGGTGGGTCCACCGACCCACCGCACGGTGGGCAAAGGGCACCGGTACAGTGGACACCCGGCCATCGAAATCGGGATGTGTGGCAGGTGAACAAACTGCGCTGCAAGTGTCCGCCCCTCCATAAAGGAACACTTTGCGAGCACTGTAATTATGCACGGTTCGCTATTTGTTTTGCTCGCTGCTTGAATGGTACAGTACAGTGGACTCAATATAACATACTATTTTATGGATTTTTTTGTTTTAAGTTTTGCTTTTATTATCATATTATAATCGACTTGCTAGGGGGGAATAAGAAATTAAAGGAAATATATAATTTTATATTAATATCAATTTGTTTAAATTAAAAAAACAAAACTATTTATACTTTATCCGAAATTTATAATATTTAAAAAATAAATAATGTTAATAGCTCCGGAATTCTAAAATTTCACAGGGTTTTAAGGTATAGAAGCTAACAAAATTCGTTTGTAGAAATACCACTGTACATTTGATCGCGGCGATCGCACGCACGCACATTTCACTTTATTTATGAGGCGTGCGCTGTGGGCGTGGTCCGCTTGTTGATCGGCGCTACATTCCAGGCCCCCTTGCGCCGCCCCCGCTGCCTCTCGCCCTCCCCCCGCCCACCATTGCCACCGCCCCTTGCGAGCGTTTTCAATCAACGTTCGTTCCCGGGGCTGCCAGGCGAAGACAAGCTCGGACCACCCTTTTAATGAAGCCCTAATTACAGTCTTTATAACAAAAGGTGATTACCAAAGCAAACCAACAACACCAAGCTCTCGAGTGGGTACGGGTATGGGTATGGCAATGGGTAAAGGTCTGAGTATGGGTACGGGTATAGTTATGGGTATTTGGGATCGGGATCGGGCCACATCAGCAGCTCTTTAGCAGAGGGATCGGGTCTTTGGATCGCGTCTTCCGCCTTCGGGGCTCTCAAGTCTTCAGTCTGGGCCAGAGCCCGGACTTTGACTCGGGTAGTGGTGACTCCAGATACCCCAGTCTCTGCACTGCGAGAAAATCACTTAATGTTTAAACAAAATACCACAAACTAGTAAGGTCTTAAACAATAAGCACTGAACCCCCTTTTTGCAGAGAAGTAATCATGTGAAAATAATTAGTAAGTTAATTTAAAACAAGTTTACATTATATTTAAATGCCAAAAACTGAAAGAAATACATCAAATAAAAGCGATATTCAGTTTAAAATAAAATAAACAAAATTTGTATACATTTTTTTTATTTAAATTTATTTACGAAGAAAATATTTTGTTGGGGTAGTTGAAAAGGTTTGTTTTAATTTAGTGGCCCCATTTTCTTGAAGTGCATCTCCTTCTCCTTAGCACAGCCCATCATCGTCGCATTATTTATAACTTTTCATGTTTAAATTTGTAATTTTGGCGCACTGCAACATATCCCCGCACCCTTTGAGGGTCTCCGAAGAATCTCGTGACTGGAGCCACTCTTCACCTCCTCCCTGGCAATTCTTCACTGTGCCGAAGCTGTTTGAGCCTTGTAAATATTGATTTTAATCGAAATTGCCCTAAATTGCTTGTTTTTCATGTGCTCGGGTATGCAATTTAAGACACTTTTGCTGTGAACACAACTGCGTGTGGCTAAAAAAAAGGAATGGGTGAAAGTTAAGAGGGAGCAGAAGGGGAGCTTTGCACAAAATTGGTAAAATAGGAGCACAAATTATTCGATATGATTCTGGAAATTTCTTTTTTTATTAAACTGATTTGCCTAGTTACTTTTCCCTTAAATAGCATTGCTATTCAACATAATTCTTATTTGTAAATTGCAAATCAGTTAGCATTTTCCATAAATTTCTCTCTCATCGCTTTTCAATAATAACCGATAATAACCTTATCGATCGGGGGGACACTGGTTTTGCATTTCGCCATTTGCAAGTAAAACATCAATACTCCCATGGCTGGCCGCACCATAACCCAACCGATCCGATCTTAAGCCCAACTTGAAAGGGAACCGGCGTTCTGCCGACAGAGAGCAACTTATCATGTCCAAATTAAGTTCAATCCCAAATAAACAAGCCCAGCAACAACGGGCATTGCAATGAGGGAAGCAGGAGAAACAATAACAGCATCAGTAAGCAGGGACATGGGTGTAGTTGGTCACGATTCTAAGGGAACCGAGTTGGTTCTTATAAAAAGTTGGTTATATAACTTTATCTGGTTTCAAATTTGTCAAAAAACCTTCTCCACCAAAGCATCATATTTTGGAGTTTCTTATAAATCCACCCCACCTTTCATTTCCCCCGCCCATGATGGCGATCCTTTTGAGCGAGTGGGAGGGGGCGATGTCGATTTTCGATTCTTCCTGCCAACTCTATTTGCAAAGAGCCCCTGAGTGGGAGGGAGATGGCAAGGGGTTGGAGGGAGCGAGAGGGGTTGCGTTACCGAAGGCGCTCAGTTTTTGTTTTATTCTTTTCTGTGCGTTGGCCTTTGTTTGAATTAATCGAAGTGATATTTTGCTTGTCCCAAAATAATTTATCCCAGCCGCAGTCACGCTGCTCCAAACCGCTCTTTCTCTCTACACTGTGAAGAAACATGATCCTTAAGTTTATTTTCAAAAGGAATTTTCATAAAAATGCCTTAAGTACATACAGACAAACTGATACACATTTTTAAGAATTATATTACAGATCTTATGGAACAGAGGAATATTTAAATATAAAAATTATAACAAATTTCATATTATTTTGATTAATAGGTTTTTTGACACAATTTAAAATTTATTTACTGGCTACTATAATATAGACTAAATAGTATATAAAACCATTAAGAAAATATTAATATAGAGCTTTATTTTTTATTTTAAGCTTCAAAAAGTGAGTTAAAGGAATTTGCCTAAATTTTATATAATTGTGGTACCATATTATTTGTTTTTTCATTCTGGATATTCATAATTTGTATACTAAACATAATTTATTAGTCTCAACTCACCACTGTTTGTTTTCGGTGTGCCTTGCTGCGACTGCCCGAAGCTCCTCCAACTGGAATCGGAGCTGGAGCTGGAGTTGGAGTTGGAGTCTTTATTGGTTTTGCGTGGCTTTTGGACTGTGGGGCTGTTGTTTCCACTTCTCATTGGGGCGAGCGTCGAAAGCCGGCGCTGCGAAATATAAATATTCGCCATACGGTGCCCCTTGATGCATTCTGACGTGAGTTGTGGCCTAAGCGCGCGTTATTAACCGCAATTTATGCGATTTTGAAGAGAAGTAACTCCGACTTCGATTCCGATGCCGATTCCAAATGCAACAACGACTGCGGCGCCAGCGGTGTTTGTTTTTCGACTGTGACTCTGCTGGATTCGATTCCGATTCACCGATTCACCGGCTAAATTGATTTCGAACATTCATTATATGGCGGGTTGCAGGGGGAGCATCGGGAATCCTTAACTCATATCGTGCCATTCGGGTTTTATTTTCAAAATTTCACTTAATATATATTTAAGGGCAATTTAAAATGTTCGTTATTATAACAATTAAAATTAAAAGGATTTTGCTGGAATTTTATGTAAATATAATGAATTAACTCTACTTGAAATGTCACATAAATGGGTTTTCATTCATAGAATAAAGGTAAACTGACTTATAATTGTATAATTAGCATACGATTTATGTATATTAATGCCATTACAAACCACTTAATCAATTATCGAGTGTTAACTGAACCGAAACCTAATTTTATAACAAGCTTTAAATGTATAACCTTACACTTTTCATCACTATCTTTAAGTGATCAAATGAAGACAAGTGGCACTCAGCACTTCAGCCGATAATTATGGCTTGTTAGCGTTCGCAATTCTAATTTATCAACTGAGACGAAACGATTTTCTCGATTGTCCGATAGTTCCCACAATGTAAACGTCCAGTCGATAATGACAGTTCCTAAGTGTGGATTTCCTTTGGGAAAATAGCCATTTCGTGTTGCGTTTCACTTCATTTATTTCAATTTGGATTTGCGAGTTCTCATTAGCATGTGTGTTCTGTGTGCCGTGCCCCCTTTTTTTTGTTGGATCCCCAACCTCTTTTATACGCAGCTGCCGATCGAGTTCGTTGCCTAAGTCTTTCGTTGCGTGCGTGCCACGAAGAAAAATTGAACGAAAGAGTGAGAGAGGGGTATAGTCTGCAAGTTTATGTGCAATTAACGAGATTCGCATAAAATTACAAAACTGACATAATTCAAGATAGCAGTGTGATCAGCTCTCACTGAATTATCACAATCGACTTGACGTTCAGTGGAACGCGAGGAGTTCGTCCAGACAAACGGACAAAAAACGGACAGAAAACGGACAAAAGGACAACGGACAGCAGCTAAATGGCCTGCTAATGGCCTAAAGTGTACTTGTCGATAATATTAAGCACATGTGCATCACTTAGCCGCCTCGGCAAATTTATAAAGTTCCAACTGCCATTTGTCCAATGTCCGCTGTCCGATGTCCACTGTCCGCCAAAACGAGGGATAGTCGCTCTCCAAAACGAGATAGAGGACATAAAACTGGGGAAATTATGACCGCTGGTAGATGAAATCAATTTACATGCATTCAATTACAAATTGTGAACCATCAGAGACAAGACTACAGTTTGAGATCGAGTTCCTCGCCTTGCAGCCTCATCAGTTTGTCGAGTTTATGGCGGGATTTGGGATTTGGGCAGCTCGAAATGGCCAACTGCCTTGTAACTGCCTCGTTTTAACGATCCTGCCCAGATCTCGTCGTCTCGTCGTGGGTTTGTTGCGACAACTTTTGTGGCGCAGTTAAACGTTTGCATGATTTTGATTTTAATGATGCCACAGATGCCTTCGGATACCAGATACCAGATTCCAGATACCAGATAACTCCAGAGCCACCAAGTTATATACCAGAAGGGGGGGGACATCCTAATTAGCGACTGGCTGTGATGGCCATCAAAATAAACACTTGTACAATACGAGCCAACTGGGATTGCGACGTGTTTGCGCCATAAATTTGTCAACTTTACAATGGGAAATGCCACCACGAGGAGGAGCGATCGAGGGGGCAGTTGGCTAAGGAGACTGCTGATGGATGGTTTTTAACTGAGGATCCATTTCCAGTTTCGGTTTCAGTTTCAGTTCCAGTTCCGATAATGCAAAGTGGCCCTTGGTAGCCCGTTTCTGGGCCATAATAGCAATTTCATGTTTATGGGCGCCAGCTTCAGTTCCCTTATCTTCCAATGTCTCGCTGTCTTCGCTTTTTCCCTGCAGATTCTTCTGCATTCTGGATGCTGAATTCTGAATTCCGAATTCTGGATACCCGATGGTGGCTCGTTTAGAGGCGACTAATGGCCTAATGGCTCATCAGCGCATGTTGCGCGATCTGCAGGAATTGCATTAAATACAAAATTAAAGAAAAGCGAACAAACAAAAAAAAAAAAGGAGAACGACTGCCACTCGAAATTCGTTGCCATAATTTAAATGAAGGCGAGCGATAAGACAGGCCGCATTGCGAGTTGCGAGTTGCCCACTATACACATATAGTAAATCGCAACCAGTTCGACTCCTCTTCCCGGACTCCAGACTCCAGACTCTAAACTCTAGATTTCAGAATTCAGAATCCAGACTTCAGATCCCCGACTGACGGTCAGCGCTGCATGTGTTTTTGGTTATAATTTAAATGAGAACGATCGCTAAATGATCTCATTCCCGTCTCGTTTTCGAAACCGAATGCTGTGGGAAGATATCCATTTGACCATTCCGAAAGAGATCCTGCTGTGCCACATGGCTGGCAAGCTGATCAAATGGGGGATCACTTCACTTTACAATATGTAATATGCTAACTTTTAATCAACTTGATATCCTTAATGGGAAATCGGGATAGTAAGCGTGAACTTTTATTGGTAATTTTAAAACAAGAAATATAAATTATATTAAGGAAACAGATCAATCAAATTTATGTTTGTATTAATTTATTTTTAATATTTATTGATTTAAATTTTTGTACTGTCTATGAAAGTATTTTCCTTTATGTATTTAATCATATACTTAAATTGGCTATCGACATTGCTTATCGATCACAAAGTCAGCAATTTTTTCATTTTCACTTTTATTTAAAATGGCTATCGATAAAAATAAATCCCACTTAGGCATATATTGCTTATCGATAGAAATCCACAATTTCAACAGGCTCGATTACAAACGGAAATCACCGATATACACTAATCATCCCATTTGATGAGCACTCCCTGGCATTAGGTACTTCCTCTTTAGCCAGGTTGTGGCCCATGCAATTACCACTGCTACTACCCAATTACTGGAGTATCTCCGCAACATAGCCCCCACCAAACTGTGTGTGTGTGTTTTTTTTTTAACTTTGGGGAACGTGTCAGTGGCTCTGGCAGAAGAATAAAAAGGAGAAGATTACAGCCCGTTGACAAGGCACCAGAGTTGGGATTAATCAATTGCTCTGCAATTATCGGGGGTCTGAAACTCGAAAGGAGGGGAAAAAGCGAAACCCATCAGGCCGTACAAAGCCTAATGGCCATAATGAATGGATTAAGCCAGCATTTACGCAAACGCGTTGATATTTCCTCTGACCAAACAAAATATAAATCGAGCCAACTACATGGGACCTGTCTTAAAGGGGGGCAAGATCGGAGGGGAGTATCGGGAAGGGGGTTGTTGGCTAACAATTTGCATGATCTTGCCTCGTACCCTCGCACCCTCGCACCCCCCTCTTTGCATCTTGGCATCTACTTAATTTCAAGTTGTCCGCGGAAAAACTTAAGCATATTTAACCGCATGTCGCTGATTTTAATGGTGGGTAGAGAGGGGTCTATATATGTGTATGTGTGTGTACAGTATGGAAGGTTAAGATTTGAATTGCGGGGAGGGGCAAGGGGAGCGGGGGGGAATAGGGGGTCTTGAGCTTGTTCTCCAGTCTCATTTCGTGGCGACGCTCACGCATATTCCGCATATGCAGACGACGCACGACGGGATGCAGGCGCCACTTGGCCAACAAGCCAAGAGTCAGTTGGTAAGAGCTCAGGGGTTACGAGGGGATTCCCGGGGGCCAGTTGAAGGGGCCAACTGGCGATGGCGAGGGCGAGGGCTAGTGCCAGGTAAATGTTAACCGCGGAATGCCATTGCCCTCTTTGCAGCCAGCTGACCTTTGCACATGCCACCGATTTCCAACCGATTCAATTCCAAAAAGGGTTATCCAAAGGGAACCGGGAGCATATAAGCCACATACCGCCGGACAAGCGCCAGCGGTTGTCTTCATCAAAAAACGCCTGTCAACGGGCCCATCATATCGAATGACAAACTCGAGTGCACAATAAGAAAGGCTCAAGCATTCAGAGAAGAAACAAGACAACAATGGAGAACACAGAAGAGAAGAGTATAGAAAAGAAAAGAAAAATAAAAATAAAAGGTTATATCGGGATTATCAGAGCTCCGGCCAGCTCAATCGGAAAATGATCGATGAGCGATCGTGGCAAGGTGCATCTTTGTTTGGCCTAATTAAGCCCAGTTATATGGGCATCCCAGCCATCCCTTCTTCATTCATTGTGGAGCCACGAGTTCCGGGAAATGTCACTGGTCGGAGGCAAAGGGTTACATTGAGGTAACCCGATGACACACTCGTTGAAAACTAAGGTAATCCAATCTACTTTCGTGGGTGGCTTCTAGGAATGAATATTGGAAAACTATCGGCCTGAAATCTTTTATTTGATATCGGGGATATTATGTAACAGATTCGTTTCAATAAGTGATTGATACAGATATTAAAATGATTGGGCTTGATTGGTTAATATAGTTGACATTTTATCAATTTCTTTCTTTTTTAATGAAGTATATAATTTTCTTACAACTTAACTAAAAATTAAGGAACAACATTTAAATAGATAGTATTGAATAGTATTTTTATTGAAATCAATTTTATATTTTGAGTTCTTTATGTGTGTTTGAAAAAAAAAATAATTTGAGAAAACTTGGTTTTACAATATTACCAATTTTTTATATTCTTCAAAAACAGAAGCCTGTATTTAAATGGTGTTGAGGATCAGAAATAAAATAAAACCGTAATTAATGATACACAAAATAATTTAGAATCGAAAAAAGGATCAATAACGCCTATTTGAATCGAGTTTTGAGCTAAAATTAAGCTTGTGGTTTAAAGGCATATACAAAATAAGGATTGGTGTTTTAGCTGTCCAATTTCCCCGGTAGGTAGGTATGTTCCGACTTGACCATATCTGGTCCTTCTATCTGCTGCACCGAATCGCCGGATAAATGAACATGTCCCCGTCAAAGTGTCGCCCGTGCGAAAGCGCCACAAAAGGGGTTAACGGTAGGGGAAAAGGAAGGGGTTGAGTCGAACAGGGGGCAGGGAAGGGGAGGGATTGGCAGAAGGGGGTCAGAGGCGTCGTGTAGCAACAGCAGCTGCTGGACATCGTTTCCCAGCAAGGGAATTGCAGGGAAAAAGCAGGAGGAGATCGCGAGGGAAGGGATGTTCCTGCCAGCGATTGCAATCTCTGTGCTGCAGTTGTCGCTTCTGTTTCTGTTTTTCGGTTTCCGATGCTGTTGCTCCTTTTCCTCCTGTTTCTCCTTAATTTTCCGCCATTTGCTCATTTGGCGCAGAACCACAAAGCGTATGTGATACCACAGAGAAAAACAATGTCTAAGCTATACTAAAACATTTATATTAACATTAAAATGGGGAGAATCCAAACAAAATTATATATAATAATCTTGAAAACATCATATTTAGAAAATGAATATTTAAAATATATAACTAGATATATATAACCTAACCTATAGTTTAAGCCTATGCAACATTAAATAAAATTAACTAAATAAAAAATTGCCAGGGAAAAACCAAAAATAGATATGCAAAAACTTCCACTAAAATGCTTATAACCAGAAGTCTTGCAACATTTTTTCTCCGTGCAGATGCAGAAAGGGATTGAAGGTGGAGATCTCGTGCAGCTGATAAAAACGGAGCCGCCCGATGAAGTCGTTTTTTCGGAGCCCCGAGAATCGACGACACACTCGCCCAACATACACAATTTAATTAAAGACGCGACTACCGGATTGGATTGGATTGGAATCAGGATCCGAATACGGATCAAAAACTATCGGCGATCGATCGCCCATTGCATGACAAGCATAAATCCTGCACATCGATGCTATAGATGGCCGATATCGGGGGACCTTTTGCTCGACCACTCGATTTGACCTTGGCCACTAATGAAGATCTCGAGTCGAGCGCTCCTGCGGCTGTTGCATAATTCATTTCCAATTTATATGCCATAAAAGCGATAATGGCCGCAATTAAGCTCGTGTTCCTTTGATAATTTTCCACATTTACGCGGCCATTAAAATGATTCCCAACGCATTTTTCAGACCCTCCTATCAGGTCGCCTCATTTCCATTTCCATTCCAACAGGCTCCATCTTCATTCTCTGCTTATCGTTAAGCGAAGAATAAAGATGGGAAAAGCATCTGTGGATATATAGTATAGGTATAGGGAATAGGTATATGTATAGGTATAGGGATGGTATAGTCCAACCCCGAGGTGTTAATTAGCATTATCTTAATGCACGTTCCGGCACACAGTTCAAATTGAATTATACATAATAATTTGTCCGCCGCTCTTTAAAGTGCAACTTAATGTTCGAGTGGACAGGTCATCTCCATCTCCATCTCCATCTCCATCTGCATCACCATCTCGCGGGGTAAGTGGTGACCCCACCATGAACCGCAAAAATGCTGGAGTGGACTCGAGTAGCTGTGGCAATGGCAGTGGATGTAGAAGTAGAAGTGGAAGTGGCAGTGGCAGTGGTATGGAGTCCGGCGAGCTCGTGTTAAGCGCTCATTAATCACATTAGATATGCATTAATTCGGTAAGGAATTCAATGGCGTGTAGACGAGAGCGAGACGGCGACAGTTGGGGGAGGGAGATGAATAGATACTTCTTTGGGCGGCAAATAAGGTATCATTTCCTATACGACGTTTCCAGGACAATTTATTACTTAGAATTTCTTTGCTATGAGCTTATGCACTCAAAGATGAAATTTAAACAAATGAAAAAAGTGTTTGCTAGACAGAGTTTGGTAAACTTACCAGTATCAATAGCTTGGCTATAATGTGACCCAAAACTGAACTTATACAGTCCATAAAATGAACAATTTAAGTAAAAGTAATGTGACCCAAAACTGGACTTATACAGTCCATAAAATGAACAATTTAAGTAAAATTTTAAAGCGGAATGCCTTTTAAATTTTTTTGTTCGTAATTCTGGGTAGATTTTATTTTTGTGGCTTTTTTTAAAAAAATTCTTTTGCTAAAAGGGGACCTAAATCGGAATTTCTAAAGCCAATTACTTTCGCAAGGCTTGGTATTTGTTTTAAAGTTAATCTGCATTATAAAATTTGTATTTAATTTATGGTCGATTTTTTGCAATTTTAATGATGTTACCCCTTTTAAAAATTTTGAAAACGGTAAAAAAATTTTTTTTTGTATTTTATTTTATTTTAATGCCTGATCTTAGAACTGAATAAACTGAGTATCAGAAGGTATGACATTCAACGATATTACTATTTTTGACCCAGCTTGCGATTTTTTGACCCCAAGCCAATATAATTTTCATTCTCATTTATATATATATTCATATTGTAAAAGTAGACCAAATTTATTATTCCGCACAAAAAAGGTCACCATTTTGGGTTACACGCTAACTAAGTAAACAAATCAATATTTCTAATCCCAAGTCTTAGGTTTATTTATACCGCCTGGACAGGCTGGGATATTTGACTTTTCCTGTATTCATTCCCCCCGTCCAGAAAACCCCCACAAAACCCCAATAACTCATTCAGTCCACCGTTTCCACCCACCACAGAGAAGCAACAACAACCCCAATAGCCAAAAACAAACAAACAAAAGAGAGAATGGAAACTGTATGGGTGAGTATCTGTGTGAGAGGTAATGCCTCTATGCGCAAGTGTGAGTGAGCGAGAGAGTGCCAAAGGGGAGGAGCCAAAACGAAGGGTGGCTCAAAAGCCGGGCTTATCTACGGGGATATAAACTATAAAATAAACTATAGACAAAGATTTGCAGTGTTTCCTCGTGTTACTTTGCGTTTCTGTTTCTGTTTGTTTTTGTAATTATAGTTCAAAAGAGCCATGTTGGGTAGAATAAGAGAGAGAGAGAGGAGGCGCACACTCTCTCGGGAGTAGCATACGACTATCTCGTTCGCACTTGAAAAGTGGAGCCCATCCGGGCAGCGACGTCGGCAGCGGCAGCGAAGCTGGCAGAGGCATCGGCAGCGGGACTTTTCTTGCGGTGCGAACGCCATTCGAAATCAGTCAATGTTGAGTTGACGGCGCGAGAAGACGCGGGAGAAAGAGAGAGCGGAGAATTGGAGAATTGAAGAGTCCAAAATCTAAGAATCAGAAAGAACCGTCGCTGTGCCGTTTAAGAAAAATAAAGAATCGAAGAACCTGAATACAAGAATCGCTTGTTAGGAATCAAAACAAAAGAATCCAATATTTAAGAAATACAAATTTGAAGAATCAACAAAATAAGAATCCAAATTTAAAGAACCCAAGCCCCGTCGCTGTGCCGTTTATTACTTGTTGTTTTTTGTGTGTGACTGACTTACATGTGTGCCTCCTAGGTAATGAGTGAACCCACGAGTAGTTCCAACTACAGAGACTAAAGACTTTGGGCGCCAAACCAAAAGAAGAAAAAGAAAATTCAAGCCGCCGCACAGAGAATGCTGGTGCCGTCGGACATGATTGCGGCGCAGTCCAAGATGGTCTACCAGATGAACAAGTACTGTGCGGACCGCGTCCAGGTGCGCAAGGCGCAGATCCACAAGCAGATCCAGGAGGTGTGCCGCATCGTCCAGGACGTGCTCAAGGAGGTGGAGGTGCAGGAGCCGCGCTTCATCTCCTCGCTGAACGACTACAACGGACGGTTCGAGGGTCTGGAGGTCATATCGCCCACGGAGTTCGAGATCATCATCTATCTCAATCAAATGGGAGTGCTCAACTTTGTGGACGACGGCACCCTGCCAGGATGTGCTGTGCTTAAGCTGAGCGATGGCCGGAAGCGGTCCATGTCCCTGTGGGTGGAGTTCATCACGGCCAGCGGGTATTTGTCCGCCCGGAAAATCCGATCGCGATTCCAAACGCTGGTGGCGCAGGCGTGCGATAAGTGCGCCTACCGCGACATCGTCAAGATGATCGCCGACACCACGGAGGTGAAACTGCGCATCCGGGAGCGCATCATCGTCCAGATCACGCCCGCCTTCAAGTGCGCCGGCCTATGGCCCCGGTCCGCCTCCCACTGGCCGCTGCCGGGCATCCCCTGGCCGCATCCCAACATCGTGGCCGAGGTCAAGACCGAGGGCTTCGACATGCTCTCCAAGGAGTGCATCGCTCTCCAGGGCAAGAACTCCGCCATGGAGGGCGACGCCTGGGTGCTCAGCTTCACCGACGCCGAGAACCGGCTGCTGCAAGGTGAGTTGCCGTCGGGAATCGAATACATTGCACATTCATAGGGCTGCAGCACATAAAACTGGCCCAATAGTTATTTGAGACTTTGATTAGAGCTATTTATATAATATTTTATTATGAGTATAATATTTAACACCCATATCGTTTATGGGTGCTACAGTTGATTGAATGTAATCTTTTTATAATGCCTGTAAAGGATACATAATAAGATATACAGGCATTATGTATTTACAATTGAGAGTACTACAAACAATATAGTAGTTTAATAGGGGTTCAGAAATAATAGCCTCCGATTTATAACATTTTTTTTAGCCCCGCTAACTTTTTAAGGATCACCAGAGCTCTTTCTATATAGTTTTACTATTTCTTTCTAAATAGTTTTACTAAAAAAAATTTAGAAATATGAACAATCTTTTACCAAAGGTGATTTTGATTTCATTATGTTTATGTTTATAGCCCAAATGTCAATTACTGTCTTTATATGTAAGAAATGAAGGTATAATCTTACTTTGAGCAATTTTTAAAAGTACCTTTACAATTTTATATAAAAAGACTTTAAGTTTTAGACGTTTTTGAAGCTTATGTGTTTTAAACCGAACTATAAGAACCTTAACAATATTAACAGTGAAACCAACATATATAAGGATATTTTTCACTAAGAACGTAAAGTTATTGAACTTAGAAAATGTTGGCATTGGTTTAGCAACTCGATTTCCAAAGGGAAAACTATCAAAAAACAATTTTTCTCAGTGCAGAGTGAGTGGCTACCGTATTTCGGGCATGTTTTCTTAGTGCCTCCAGTGCCCCCCAATCAGTAATCAGTGACACACTTAAACTGAATTGATTTATTCCCATCAAATCAGCGACTTCGTCTTGATACGCCCGTAATTGGTTGTAAATTAACCGTCAGACGGGGGTACACCGTATAAATTTGGAGATCGTTCAGCTAGATCGAAAAGAAAGGAGTGGGGGAACTTCCATTTTGGGCTATAGATTTCAGGGAACACATTGAATGGATTTATCTTAACAAGCTCTTACTTATTTCTGTTCACCAACAGAAACTTTTGAAATTGAGACATATATTAATCTGCATTACACGATATTTCTAGATATTTGAAGGGCAAAGTTAAACTTATAAAAGAAAACAGTAACAAATTATATACAGAAAACAGTGGGGCAAACTTGATCATAGATTGACGAGAAACTATACTATCAAATCATTTAATTTAGATTAAATATCAAATTTATTGTAATTAAAGAAAATTTTAAAATGAATTTGTTTCGAGCAATACACTTTTGAGGTTGTAATCAATCAATTTTTTTTATATATCTGATTTAACAATAGGTTAAGCTTTGTTCACGATTTGTTAGATGCTTCTAAGGAATATTTTGTTAAATCACTTGTGGCAGAGGCTTATAAAAAATGTAATGTATTTTCGACGTACACAAATCATTTGATTTTATAAATGATTTTGAAAATTATTTTCAATATATCCCCTGGGAAACTTTACATCAAATTGTTTGGTTGAAATAAATTGGCTCATTTAAGATCACTTAACCTCAGCTTAAAAATCTTTGTATTTGGCAATTTGATGTGAAATCGATGTGGATCCCAAACAAGATCGTCACGCACACCTCATAATACCTCGCGGCGATGTCACGCCGAATCTGCATAGTTGGTGGAGAATTGCACCGCAGATTCAATTAGGCAGGGCGATAAGATGCCGATGCCCGGCGATTAGTGGGGCGCTGCTCAGCCACTCGTTGAGTCGACGACGACTGCCCAACGAGACATCCGATTATCGGGCCCAGATATGATATGAGATACGGGCCAGCGTCGCCCGGTTGGCTACGATCATAAATCTGATGTTCGATCGAAGGGGGCAGTCGGTATAAAAAGCCGAGGAGTTGGAGTCTTAAGTTTCCCAGTTTCTTAGTTCTTCTGTATATATTTTCATTTTCATTATTTTTTTCATTTTTTTTTTTTTTTTTTTGGTCGCAGCGCGACAACGCACACAAATCTGCTGATCCCCGAGAGATAAGCGCAGTCTCGGTAGTCGCAGTCCCAAGGCAGTTAGACGGTTAGTTGGCCGGACTACAGACCACAGAAACTACAGACCAGAGACTACAGACCAGAGAGTTCAGAGCACAGAGCTAGGGGAAACGGGTTTCCATATGAACAATGCCAATGGCTGGGCCATAAATAAATTTCTAAACGATTTTATAAATATTTTAAATCTCGGCGATTAGATAAAGTCAACAAATAAATAAAACAACAGCGGGCCAGGCATGAGATGACACACGGGAAAAAAAACCAAAAAAAAAATGAAAAAAAAGTAAAGAAAGAGGTAAAAAGATTGGGTTTTTGGGGGAGCAAAAAGCTAAGAGTCGTCGAAGCAAAACAAAAACGAAAATCAAGCCAAAAAAAAACAAAAAAGAAGGAAAACCAAAAATCAAAACTGAAACTGAAACCCAATTCGAAATCAATTCTAAGGCCCCTGACAACGATCTCTGATCGATATTGATCCGGCTGGTTCCCCCGCGTGTTTGTCATTTAATTTAATGCTCCGAACCGAAACAGAACCGATACCAAAACCGAAACCCAGACTCTGACCAACTTTCCTTGCCTCGTTTTGTATTTTTCTTTTCTTTTTTTGATTTTTTGGCCAAGGCATATCAGTACTATAATTAGCAGTGTCACTTGCAGCTCCAAATTAACGTCCACTTGACATGGACTCGATTTCCGAGGCACTTCGAGAGCCCCGATTTCGTACGATCGATTTTCACCCGATTTTCGCCCCCCCATGTGCGGCTGTATGAGTCCGAGTGCCAATATTGTGGCAATATCGTTCAATATTGATTAGCCGCAATGTGAAGCGCAAACCGGAGCGGGAAAAAATCGTAGACGTAGACGTAAACGTGATTATCGGACCGGAGCCGAGATTAGCCCGGCTGACATGGTGCCAACGTAGCCATGATTTATGTGCTCCAACGCACCAACGGCCATAATAAATTTGGAATCGGGCGGACTATATACCTGTACGTCCGTCTCTCCAAGCAGAAATTGAAACCAAAACATAAGTACACTAAACATATAGTATGGTTGATCAATCAAAGTCGAGGGCCCTAAACAGGAAGAGGTTTATAGGTAGGACTGCCTTAAAAATGGGTATTATTTATGTTAAAAAATATATATTAAATGTAATACCCACTTAGAAAGCCCAATTATACATAATAGATAAACGTTTTAATTTCAATTAAGCTACACAATCTACACAAAAAAAATTAACCAAAACATAAGTACACTAAATATATAGTATGGTTGACCATTCAAAGTCGAGGGGCTACTTTATTGGTTGGACTGCCTTAAAAATAGGTGTTTATTATGTTCTAGCATATTTAAAAATATGTATTGAATGTATAATGTTACCCACCTAGAGAGTTCAAAAGTTTTTATGAGATCATCTTCTTAATTTCATTTTAGCTAATAAAAACTTAGCTTTTACTTTCTGGGATCTGCACAATTAGATAACTCGTTTCTTTATCTTAAGTGTTATTTAATTGCGGGACAGTTCTAAAAATAGTCAACATTCCAATCACTGACCGGATTACGTTGATACCCCCATAAATAAAACCATTATCTTTAACAAGAGTCATTTGTTCCAAAATCTTACATATCCTTAAGCTTTAAATGCTTTCATTTGATACCAGTCGAAAAAACATGAGTCAGTTTTGAATACCAAAAGCTTTCTGAAGTAGGCAAAACACTTAGCGAAACAAATAGACTGATGTACTTGAGATAGAATGAGTTCTAATGACCAAACCCATCGATCAGTTAGTGCTTATCTGACAAAGAACGAACGGACTATAGCTCTGTCAAAATCATTTCGCCTCAATTGTATCGATAGCATCGCGTGGACAGAATGATGCATTGAGTCAAAATCAATCTGTAGAACTACAAAAAGTTACTAGAAATCCAGCAAGGCCTACCCAATCAACATTAACTTTTAAGAAACACAAGCAGCATTTCTGGATCAAAAACTAATTAAATATAAACAACTAGGTATTTTTGCAAACCTTGCCAAGTTGAAAAAATAATATTATTATAAAGCTCTTCATCTAAGTCGTATTTCTTATCTCAATCTCAAATCTTAGCTCCAAGAGCTAGAAGCTAAGAAGTTTTCTATTATTTATTTCTTATTTCTTCTTTGTTCTTTAGCTTTATTTGCATTTGCATTCCTTAATATTTAAACTTTTAAAAGACTAGTATTACTTGTTGCATCAAAACTTGTTATTTTCTATATAGCTTGCAATGTTTTAAAAGGATATAAGTAAAAATAAAAGGTTCATAAATATATCCCCAAAACTTTCCATTGATGCCATATTTTCAAATAATACCTGTCAATTTTCCATGAGTCAAAAGTTTAAAAGTTTTCTATAATTTCTTTGCCTTTTTGCAAACTTACATATTTATAGGTCAAGTAAATCTTTTTTGAACGAAAATAAAATTAATAACTTGTAAAGCCTTTGAAGGATGTTATCATAAATATAATTATAAACAACTTGCTAAGTTTAAGAAGGATATTATGATAAATATAATCCCAATATTCTAATCACACCTTGAAATTTTTCATCGCAATTCCAGGAGCTAGTCGACGCCGGTGCCTGAGCATCCTGAAGACCCTGCGCGATCGGCACCTGGACCTGCCCGGCAACCCGGTGACCTCGTACCACCTGAAGACCCTGCTGCTCTACGAGTGCGAGAAGCATCCGCGCGAGATGGAGTGGGAGGAGAACTGCATCGCGGACCGCATCAACGGGATCTTCCTGCAGCTGATATCCTGCCTGCAGTGCCGCCGCTGTCCGCACTACTTCCTGCCCAACATGGACCTGTTCAAGGGCAAGTCGCCGGGCGCCCTGGAGAACGCGGCCAAGCAAGTGTGGCGGCTAACCCGGATTATGTTGACCAATGTCCGATGCCTGGAGGAGCTGTAGAGCACCCCCTCTGCTGTATGGCATATAGACATATAGACACATAGACCCTTTGGATCTTTGGCAGCTGATTTTTGGGGGGTGGGATGAAACCCGCAGGGTTTTCTATTTTTTTATTCGCCTTTTTGTTTTTTACCGATTTTTTTTTGTAAGCTAAAAACAAAGGCAATATGCAGGGGGGGATTATCGAAGAAAACAGTGGGAGAAAGAGAGAGAGAGAGAGAGCAGTGAAATTGTAACCCAAATACTATTTGATATTTCGCTAGATCGTAACTTAAGTTTAGGTGCTTTCGAAAAGTATACGCCGCTTACAGAGTTTCCTATAATTAGAGCATACCTAGTGTTACCCATTTAGATCGTCATCGTCGCATAACGCACAAAAGTTACCATCTAGATATATACGATTTTTTTTTTTAGATTTTTTTGGCCCATTGCTAATAGCAAAGCGCAGTGCAAAATTAGCTAAATTAGTCGTAAGTCCAATGAAACTGAGACAGCCAATGCGGGAATATTTCCCCGTCGGTCCTAAATTATTTATTCTATGTTTTGCCTTCTTATTGTGAGTTTAGTCAATAAAACGTAAGTTTTTCAATGAAAATAACGAGTATTATTGAAATTTCGGGGCATGGAGTCACTAAATGGTAGGTAAGTATAAACCTGTTAAAAGTGTTTAATAACTAGTGTTATTATTTAAGACACTGGCTTACTTAACAAAGCAAAGGTTAAAATATTAGTTATGATTATAGTTCACGGTAA
This sequence comes from Drosophila elegans, assembly GCF_018152505.1. NCBI lineage: Eukaryota > Metazoa > Arthropoda > Insecta > Diptera > Drosophilidae > Drosophila > Drosophila elegans. The sequence goes on along the minus strand of NW_024545513.1, from coordinate 6,324,151 downwards.
CTTAACATAAATCCAGCATTATTATACCGATTATCTGGAAAATAATTTACCCTCTATTTTTCACTTAATTAAAACCCTCCAGTTAGTAGTTCTTTCAAATAGTAAAATTATATACTTAGTGTGCAGTTATTGGTTATTAAATCGTTATTACAGGGCAATTTTGGGCTTACATTGTGTTAAAATTAATATTATGTTAAAATTAATATGCTAAAATTAATATTATGATTTAAAACCATTACCTAATTAAAACCCGTCATACCTTAAAATAATTATGTATAATTTTACATTTCAATTCCTCCTCTTCATCCATTATTATAACATTTTTGTTACTGCCAATGAACTTCCTTAATATATTAATTTTCTTCAACCTCAGCGATATATAGTTCTGCCCAATACTTCAATTATTCACCTAGTGTCCAGTTATTGGTTATTGAATAGTCTTTATATAGCGATTTTCGGTATGCGGAATATCTGTCAGAGCTGCCAACTTCTCGAGGGTCTCGTCTGTCGATCATGAGATGGCCTTTTGATGTCTCGCCGGTATTATTGATAGGCCACGATTTCGACGATGGACTGTGGAAAATGTCAGAGAATGACATTTGGTCCGTTGTCGACATGTTGCGCATTTTAATTGCGAATTAACAGCGATTCCGCGGACAGCTAACAATCCCAATAAACCACACACACAATTTGTGTGTGGCAGAAATTCCCAATTCCCGCATCTGCCACGCCCATCAACCACCGCCCACCGAGAGACTGACTCAGAAGAAGTTATATGTATAGATGTACAATACGCACAACTAACCAATAATACAACATTTTGGTCACGTGTCTGTTTCGGTTTTCGAGCGACAGACATAACATTCAAATTAAACTTTATGTCATTCATAAATTAAATAATTTAATTTTAATTTTTTTGCCTCCATTGTTTTTGATGTTACTTCTTCTGTTGTTTCAGCTTTTGGCAGTCGAATGTCTGCTTTTGCGGCTTTCCATTATTTTTAGCCTTAATTTATACTTTATTGCGACCAAGTTGATTTATGCATGTGCGGCTTTTGTATTTTATAGTTGTAAATTACCCTGCAAATGACAATTGCAAAGGCGACAAGAAACTCATGCTAAAAAGGGTATAGTCGCACCTGTTAATACACTTTTATGGCAGTGCTTAAGGATGTTGACTTTGGCAGGCTAACAAAAACAAATTGGTAAGGGTTAACAAATAAATTAACAACAAGGATGTTTATCAATTAAAAGACAGAAGTAAGTTACTGATTTTTTTCAGCCTTAATGATTTTATTTTAAATTATACGCTTTATACACATATCTTTGCAATATATACTAGTTAATGATTTAAGTAATATTTGATAAGTGGTATATATTTTCCACTAATCAATATAGGAATCTAACCTATTTTATTTCACCTCGAAATCATTAGAACTCCGAAAGTATTAATTCAAGTGGGCGATTTGGTTTTAGCCATTTTTGCCGGCGGTGGCTCATGTTCAACTCGATTTGGTTAAAATTGAATTCAAATAGGTTTTATTTGGACGCCTTGGATCGAATCGACTCGTATCGGGTTGTTAACCGCCTAGTTGCGCTTTTAATGAGTTGTGTTTTATTGGCATTGATTTGCATTTTAATGCGACTTCTTCTTAAATTTATTATTTGTTGTTGACGCGGTGCGTCTGTGTTGCTTCATTTTTTGTTTCGCATTCATTTACTTATTCCGTGAATCGTGAAATTGTTTGATCTGCCGCTTCCCACACAAATTAAACCATAATTAATAAATGATAATTTGGCAATCGGTTGGGGATAAGCAGCCCCTCTGGACCCGAAGCTTCCTGATGGCTGTCATCATCACCACTTGTCGCCGTTCTTGCGCTTAATGAATTCCATTTCCATGCAATTTATACACATTTTAATGTCCGCAAAAGCAAATTTTATGAACATCTCATAATCGCGATTTAAACACACAATTTGTTATGCCCCCCTCCTTTTGAATATATCACCCATTTCTCTGCATATGGCAAAGTAATTAAAAATATTCATTTTTATTTCCACACCAATTTGCAGGCATAAATTATATTTCCAGCACAATCACAAGTATTTAATTTTTGTATTTCTTTAGCATTGTTTTGGCTTTTGAAATACTTTATGAAATTGTTTTCTTAAGCATTACAATTTAAAGTATGTTTCCTTTAATCAATTAATTTCAAACAATTTGTTGCATAAAACAAGTTTAACATTCTCTGTAAGGAGCCTTTTCTTGCATTTCTTAAGCTGAGTTGTTAGTCGACTACCAAAATACGTTTTATGAGTCAATTTTTTTTTAGAAAATATATCTTCAAAAATTTTTACCTGCAATAATGGTTAACAAATTATTTAAGAGACAGAAAAATTGTTTAAAATTCCAGCTTTTATAGACCTGCCAAGGAATTTAAAGAGCTTTGACTAACCTTCCCTTATTATTACTTTAAAAATCAATTGGTGCGTGCAAGGCATTTCGCACATCATTGCGTGACAAATCGGAGGGAAATACACACATATAGGTAGAGGTATATAATAAATGCCTCTTTGTATACCGGTTAAATCTGGCGCTGATCTCGAGGCCCTTCTGAACTTGAATTGCCCGGAATTTCTTCTGACCGCCTGTCAGCCAGCATGTTTGCCAGTTTGCCGGTTTGCCAGTTTGCCTCCCTGGCAAACCAAAGCAAAGCAAATCAAAACAAATGTTTTATTTAAATGGTTAATTTGATCGGGCCAGAGCATCTGTGCCGGCTTGTTGGCGATGGCCAAATGAGCAGCTTACAAGGAGATGATGAGGCCCGAGGTACACAAATGGCTGCCAAATCGTGAGAATTGCATTTGGAATGCCACCAACCCGAGTGAATTGGATTGGGGTTCAAGTTCGGAATAGGGATCTCGGTTCTGGGTTCTGTTTTCCGAGTTCTGGGCTCTCGGGGCACCTGGCTGGGGATTTTAATTTGCTGGCTTCAATCAAACTGCAGCCAACGCAGAAGGATGAGGTGCAGGCAGTGCATTAAACCCGCAAATATGCTGCAGTTTGGAATGAGCTGGCGATGGGTACACTTACAAAATTTGATGTGGCAAAGAAGAAAAAACTAAAGTTCCAAACATAATTGTTCACATAAGTGACATAGACCACAAATTCTCGGCCCATAACTTGATTAAGAAACATTTTTTTTAAATTCCAAACCACTCTAATTTGACTATTAGATTTAAAATATTCATATGTTGATGATGAAATCCCTTTCAAAAATGTCTGCCGTTTCTCACACAAATAAAACCATAATTAATAAATGATAATTTGGCTTTCATTAGCCCAAGCTATGATAAGCTTCAGGTTGTACTTTAGATTTTGCTTTACATTAGGTTTTACAATAGTTGTAACAAAAACCATATAAAAACTACAATATGGTTCAAAATTTTAACCAAGAAATATATGTTTTTAAAATAAACTATGGTTAAATTCAGCAAATGAAATGTTTCAAGTGCATAATTGTGCTTCTGCAGCGAGGATCATGCGAAGTTGAGATGGCTGAAGATCGGAGGGAGGATGGGTATGAGGATGAGGATGCGGATGAGGGCGACGACGGCGCTTGCCACTTAGCATAAACGGAAGACGGGGTCCCAGTTGAAGTAGTAGTCCCACTCCCAGTTTCAGATCCACATCCACATCCACATCCAGATCCAGTCGAAGACGAAGGCGAAGGCGAAGTGAGCCACGACCTGTGTGGCCGCTGCATCAGGGTAACAAGCTGTAATTAGAGCCTCTTAGCCTGTCATCGCCAGCGTGCTTGATTATAGCCTTTTGACAAAAAGTAAATATTAATTTAATACGTCCGAGGAAGCGAGTGAGCCAGTGAGCGAGTGAGTGCCCTCGGGCAGCCTCCCCAGCTCGAAAGTCGGCGAGTGGAGGACGCGAACTGGCGGACTCCTCCCCTTTTGGCTGATAAATTTCACCTGAGCCTCGCGTCTTACATTTACAGGTGATAGCTGCATGAAACAGAGGACCTTGGAGGTCACTGGGGGTGGAGCAATCCATGGACAGAACTTATACCCCTTAAACAACTAAGTCTCTCACTTCATATGGTAAATTATTTCATCTTTAATATCTTAGAAAGAATCTTAAATTCATTACATTATTACATTACATGTTAAATTCAATAGTTTCATGAAGAGGAATAGCTTTATTTGAAACTATTTGAAAAACGTTTTTTACATTGAATAGAACATTATAATTTTCACTATCTGTGTTTGCAAAATCTTAAGAAAAAAAGTCTTAAAACATAGGGACATTTAACTTTAACCTAGCTTATATCTTTGTAATTTAAACTTTAGTTTCTATGCACCAACAAAAAGCTAAGCTAAAAGCTTAAAGAACTCGAGTTCTTCAGGTCATCGGTGATGAGTGCATATACAAGAAGTAGTTTTAAAATCACGAAAGGGTAAACCAACTCCCAGAGAATTAAATTCCCACTCATTTACCCACTCGTTTCACATAATTCAAATGAGCCACCAGCGACAATTTCCAGGAAATCATATCGAATGCATTGCATTTATCGATCCAACTAATCCAGCGCTATCAATTAACATGAGAGGGGTCCCCAAAAAAAGACAGAAAAGCTACCCGCTTCCAAGTTACCATACACCATACACCGTACACCATATACGATATGCGATATACCATTTACCAGTTCTCAAAAGACGGCAGCTCACGTCGTCGCATTGGCATCGTCATACTCATACTCATACTCGTACGCCCTTTTTTTGGGCCAAAAACAATGGGTTCAAACGGCTGCGCTTCAGCGGAAAACAAAAAGCGGCCCTAAATCAATCACAACCGGCGACATGTCAACAGTAGAGGGAGGGGATCGGGATGGGGATTCGAGATTTCGAGATGTGAATCTGGGGATATCGAGGGTATCGGGGGGTATCTAGTGGGGCAACTCCCGCGTCCAGGCGAAAATGTCAACGTGATCGTGGCATCTTGAAAAGGGCCGCCGCCGCCTCGCATATATTGGCCATCCCATCCAATCTGGCCAAGAACCAAACAAAAAACGAAAACCAAACAAAAATAAAAACAAAATAAAAGGGCCAAAGGAAAGAGACCCCGGAACGTGGCCACATTTTCGGCCTCTGTGTGCGCGTGATATCTGAACTACGAAATTGAGATCGATTCCCCAGTACGTGTCTGAAATGAAAATCGCATCGCCTCAAGGGCCCATTGCCGATCCTCCTGCCCTGTTGTAACGATAAATTATGATATTATTTGAAATTAATGTTAAGTAAAATGACATCAGTGGGCCTTCAGTTCAGTCATCGCCATCGCCATCGCGTGCACTTGTCGACAAGATCGTAGGACGGCCAAAGATCTCCTCGGTTGCATTCGTCACAATTAATATTCCAATCAGATGACGGCGGAACACATGTCCCAGTCCATATTGCGATGGATTGGACACTCGAAGAAAATATGGCTTTCTTTAAATAGTAGTTTTAGTCTTTAGTATCCATCAAATAGCCAAGCATTCCCTTACTTCAAAGGAAAAAGCCTTATTCAATTTAAATGTTACAGTTAAGAACACTCTAAAAATTTGTAAAATTATATTCTTCCAAATTTTACAATATAATTTCTTTACTAGAAAAAAACCAACATTTTTTTCTTTTTAGGGACAAGCTATTATTTAAAACTGTCTGGTCGCTATTAAATTTTGCATAAAAGTTTCAAATTTCTTTTAATCTTTTTGGTTAGATAAAGTTCTCATCATTTTGAATATATTTCGATTTTTGTATGAACTGAAAACTGTTACCTATTAAAGTTTAATTTAAAACATTTTGATTGAAGAAAACATATTTTTGCTTTGTTTTCTTTAACAAAATTGCCCAAGTTTTTAAGTATTTTCATTCATATCGAATATAGAGATCAGCTATAATTAACATATTATGTGCTCCTTAACAATTGATGTTTTTCAGCAAAAAACGCAGCTATTTTTTGTAGAGTGCAGTGGAGTAACTCAAAACTCAAAAACCTTGGGCCACGGTGGCGCATGCGCAATGAGTGCAGCAAAAAGCCAATCCAAATGGGTCTTACAGAGTATGGAGAATCGATGATGAGCGGATGCACTCCTCACTCGCGGATCGTGTCGCTGATTTGTTCGCTGTCATAATTCAATAAAGTAGTCAAATGTCAGCCGGACTTAAGCAAAAAGCAGCGGTCCGTCATCATCCGTCGTCATCTGCCGTCATATCCCCCGATCCTCCGGTGCAGATCAGCGAGGAGAGCCACACACGCACCAGCGCCGGGTTAATGGCCATAAACGCAAATCCGCTTACCACTGCACCAGGATCGGGAATCAAGAGAATCGAGAATCGGGCATCGAGAATCCAGAATCGATGCAGTCCGCTTATTGATTCATCACACGTTTCTGCTTTGCAGCGACATGCGATGGGAATAGCACTGTTGGCACCGCCAATGCCCAAAGCCTTTAAACAGATTGGGAATTACAAAAAGCTTTAAGGTCTGAATTTCGAGATTCTTAAAATTATTTTTTAAATATCAGTTTACCTACTTATATGCCATTTTCCAACTATACGGCTTAAATATCATTTTCGGTAAAGATCTAAATATTGTAAGAGGATTATATTGATAAATGAATTAGATATAAAACATACATATAAGTTAATGATTTACTCATTTAGTAAAGTATCATACTAACTCGACACTCTTAAAGTCTTAATATTTTGTAATAATAATTGTTATAATAAAATATCTCAATAAAATAAATAAAAACATATATCTTAAAAAAACGGTGCGGCTTAAATAGCATTTTCGATAAAGAAATAAATATTGGAAAAAGACCATTCGTAAGTGCTATGAAATAAAAAAAAAAAAAAGGGTCAGCACACATGTTATTTTTGGCATAACCAATTAGACAAATGCTTAAGTATTTGCCATCTATTTATTAGCTGATCTAGTTTTCTAGCGCTTCTTTGGCTTAGCTGATTACAGCATAGGTTTCTTAGATCTTGATAGATGATGTTATAAACTGGCTCTAGCCTACTTGTCTCTCTTTCCCGGAATTGGTTGGCCCAACTCAGCTGGACAGCCTGAAATATGTATATGTACCGGCAGAATAAACGACTGCGATGATGGTTGCTGAACGGACGAGGATGGGTTTGGGTTTGGGTTTGGGTTTGGGCTTGGGATTGGGATCGGATCGGGATGGTATAAGTATAAGTATAAGTTTGGATGGGTGTGGGTATAGAGACCCGGGACCCAGGCAACTAAGACAAAAGAGACGATGACGCGACGACGAAGGAGCAGAGCTGGCGGAGCAGCGAGAAGACAAACGTGGCGGCGACAACGGAGCAAGTGACAAACGTTTAGATGGATGGATCGTTCTTCATTTCGGTTCATTTCGGTTCAGTGGGGGAACCAAACCGAACCGGACTTCACGAACAGGCGGCCAGCGAGCGGAAAAAAGCGACGATTGCACATAAATTATATTCAAATTTCTTCGAGATCTAAGAGATACCTATATAAAATACGGGAAAAACACACACACACACACAGGGCACATATGCACATGGATGGATGTGGGATGGTCGGCGACCCCGAACACCAACGATCCTGTCTGAAATTTCCAAACTGAAACCACAGGAAAAAAAAAGAAGAAGAAAAAATGTGTAGTTCTCCTTGTTTTTTGGCCCTTTTTGTTTTCAATTTATGCAGATATGCGCCCATCTAGATAGGAGTACAACTGCCACCTCCACTATCTGGTTACGTGGAAGTCCAGCGCGCCAAAAATCAGCCAAGTGCCATGGAGCACAGCACCTGGCATTGTCCATCCAGCCCAGCAATACCATCCCAAGCCCCATCCAATCGCCATCCATCCCATTCATTTGGGCTCCATTAAAATTCAGCTGACAGCTTCGATTCACGTCCCCAACAAATTGGAATGGGCTGAATACTATTTAGATACGGCTAGATCTGCTCAAACTGCCACTGATTGATGTCAATAAAGCCGAACAAAAGACTTAACAGGCACCAAAAGATACCATACAGTGGGACCTGGGTAAGTGGCAAAAAATATATATATAAAGCCATGGGAAATCAGGAAGCTATCAATTTTATGTGCTTTGTTTAAATGCTGTATATTCTATTGTAATTATTTCTTATTAATCGACAAATGTCTGTTTTATCGCTCATTTGCGGAAATATTTTGGTTTATTGCTGATAATCATGGTATACGTAGCTTAATGTTTAACAATATTTCTCAATATTATCAATAAACTTTGGCGAGTTTTTTTAAAACGTTTTAACAGCTATATATACCTCTAAAATGTTTTTGAATTTTTTTTTGTATATATTATATCTTAATGATAAAAGTTCATCCTAAAATGTATTAAATAAGCGCAAATACAAAATGTGGACAAAAATTAATGATAATATAATCAATAAAGAAAGATTTTTTTAAAATTAAAATAAGACAAAAAGAAACTAGCATTTTAAATCCCAAAAAATTTAAGAAGTCCTACAATTCTATAGAAACTCATTATAAAGTGCAAGTTACTTTTGATACTTAAGATTAAAAGCGCAATACCAATTTAATACAACAGAAATTGCAAAGTGATTAAAAAAATGTGATTGGTTGAGTACGTTGTAGCGAATCTTAAGATACTTCCGTCAACATGGGATGCTTGACCCCTTTTTCCCATTTCCTATGAAGAAAATGCTGTTGGTCGTCGGCAATTGTGTTCGGATTGTGTTTAGCCTCCACTCGAATTAGTGGCTGCGTCTGGGATTTGTCTAATTGGAGGAGGCGACGGGCACTTTGATGTTGCCACATGTCCATCAAGTGCGCTACTTTACCATACAGTACCATATAAAACGGGGTATATAAGACATGTATATATATATATATATATATATGTATGTTTTGGTGGGGGTAAAGTGAACGCAGAGGAAGTTGCTCGCTTGGAACTGCGAGGGCTGTCAGAAATTGCCAACTGGCACATTAATCCACGCGACATATTTATGAGTGTAAATGTATCTGTGTATCCGCGAGATATAAAGATATCGGCCGGCGAACATGGACGAGGGCTGCCCGTTGCCAGTTGCCAGTTGCCAGTTGCTCGTTGTTCGTTGTTCGCTGCTCTTTGCTAAATGAGTGCACATTTCAGATAAATTATTGCACACAACTTGTACGCGATGGCAGGCCGAAATGTATTTAACAAATTAAATTTGCACACAGATACACACATCGACAGGCAGCGACTTCAAAGGGGGCGCCGCAGCGTAACGGCCACAAAAGGGGCGAGGCCACGGCGGACCAATCGAATCGCAGCGCTCTCACAGATACACAGCCAGTCAACCCCATAGATACACCCATACAGATGCGAAGGCGAGAGAGAGCGTATCTCTATGCTCGATTTGTGTTTGTTTTTTGTGCGCACTGAGAAAATTTAATCTAAAAACCCCCCATTAAATATAAAAAAAGGCTGTATATAAAGTAATCTAATATAACATTGAATTACTAAAATATTTTTAATTTTAAAAACACATTACTATTGTTTAGTTTTGTATATATTAATTCAAAATTTGTGTATGTTAATTTTTTGTTTTTAGTTTGATAAGTATTTGAGAGTCCCATTGTTTGCTATTTAAAAATTTACGATAAAGGTATAAACAAATAACTCGCAGAAATATATTTGCCTGTATTAACACCCAGTAAATTAGCTACAAATGTTTTCAATATTAGCAAAACACATTAACACAATAGTAAAGTTATATGTGCTTTAAAAATATATAATAAAAAATCGACCAACTTTTTGAAGCTTCCTAAAATGTTCTTAGGAAAGCTCACCCGTTTTATACAAATTAAAAATATATTTATCTATTTTTCTTTGAGTGTATCTGGTAGATACGCCTGATACGCGGCGCTGAGTAGAGTATCTCATCGATTTTTTAAGCGTCGGAATGCGTGGCACGAGACAGAGACGCCTGTCACGTGACAGTCCCGACATGTATCTGTATCTCTGGCTGTGTGAAACCCCCTGCCCGCCTGCATCTGAATGCCATTCATGGGCGTCGAGACGCGGCGAGACGAGATGGCGGATTCGTTAGATACTGAGATACTGCGATACTGCGATACTGCGAGATACTCTCGTGCAGTCGGCCAAACTGCACTTTCAGCGCTTTTTATCTGCCGAAGCTGTAAATATCCGCGAGATTTACAACGCCAGCGAGCGACTCGAGTATCGGAATCGCTTGGCGGACTCAAACTCAGACTCGGAATCGGATTTGGTGTCGTTTTTGTACTCGTACTCGAAATCGCCATCGGTATCGCCTTTTAGCACAACGCATCATCATTCGGCCTGCGATTCGCCATTGCAGATACTGTATCTGCGGGCCACTGCAGCCGCGCGAATTCAAGAGGCAAAAGCCAAAAGCCAAAATCCAAAATCCAGATATACATATACAGTACTCGGTACCGCCAGTCGTGCTCCACTTGTGCCCATTGTTGCTCTGCTGTCACCGTAACTCACAATTGAATTGTTCCTTTGTTCTGTTTCGGTTTCTGTTTCTGTTTCCGTTTCTGTAGCGGCTTAAAAAAGAGACCCGCTCCCGAATTTCGCATAATTGGCTGGCCGCCGCTGGCTTTCAAGTTGGCCGCCAGACCAAGTGTCGCCGTGGAAAAGATACAGATACTTGCACTGGCACCACGGACATAGATACAGATACTGACTGGCAGTCAAGCGCGGAAAAGTGAGATAGATACCATGCTGGTGCCGCCGGACATGATGGCCGCCCAGACGCGCATGGTCTACCAGATGAACCGATTCTGCGCGGAGCGAGTCCAGGCCAGGATGTTCAAGACGGCCACCGCCATCCGCGAGATCTGCAAGATCGTCCAGGACATCCTCAAGGAGGTGGAGCTGCAGGAGCCGCGCTTCATCTCCAGCCTCGTCGAGTGCAATGGCAGGTAAATTACCTTAATTGACTTTTTAAATACTAATTTAATACTTAATTAATCTATTTGTAAAACAAGGCGTTTATAAATCCCTTCTTTTGATTAGAATCTCAACTTACCCCTTTTTAAGTGCCGTCTTCTCAGATCTAAAGTATTTATTTTGATTTTGAATTTTTTTAATCATAATTTAAGCAGTTTAATCATAAAACTATGTATTCTTATTTAAGGGCATCAAATATAAAGATCTGATCTAAAAATATAATTAAATATAAATAAAACGTTTTTGCTATTGTGTTAATTTAATAAATAAATTAAAAATACAAAACCTAAAACATACATCATCAGACTTTTAGACGTTTTTGATAAATTATAACAATACCTTACCGCAAAATTTATGTTAAGTAACTATTAATCTTTGTTTTTTTTTTAAATATCATTCCAAATTAAACGATTACCAAAGGCTTTTAATATTTTTGTCAGTTCTCGATTTGTTGTATCAAATGTTACGGTATGAATACCGTTGGCGAAATAAGTAAATAAATCAGCAAAATTCTATTGATTAAAAAATCTGTTTTATAATTGTAGAGAGTTATTTTATAAATGTTTACAAAACTAATTTGGAACTGAGTTAGCTAACAAAACTGGTAATGCTCAATCGATTGGATATGTAAAGTGGTGCAAACCGCAGACCTTTCAGGCAAAGTATCTGCGTAATTCCAGTGCCCGGATAACTGTCATCGCGGCTCCTGCTCGCTCCACTAAATCCCATCCACTCCACTCCACTCCACTCCATTGGGATCATTACAATCAAAGTGCAGCGTCATTGTCAGTTAACTGTCAAGTCATGCTCATCGGGGTTTCCCACTTGGCCCAAAGTGCAATCGCCTCTTATTAGATTCGATTAAACGAGAAAATCTATCAGTTTTATATTTAAACTTAATTAAATAAATGTATTTAAGCTTATATAGATAAACTATCTATGGTTTTACAATTAAATTCTTATTTATGTGTGTTTGTTTTTTAAGTATATATTTTTAAGGATGAACCTTTTATTAGAGTTTAATAATGTATACTAAAGGTTTAGGGGTCAAACCTTTTATTATAAAAGTTTCAAAAATATTTGGCATTTAAAATATTTGAACCTACATTTTCAATGTTATATATCATACCTTATATTATGATACAGATTCGAGGGCGTGGAGGTCATATCGCCGAATGAGTTCGAGATAGTTCTCTATCTAAATCAGATGGGCGTCTTCAACTTTGTGGACGATGGCACCCTGCCAGGATGTGCTGTGCTGAAGCTGAGCGATGGCCGGAAGCGGTCCATGTCCCTGTGGGTGGAGTTCATCACGGCCAGCGGCTACTTGTCATCTCGGAAGATCCGGGCTCGATTCCAAACGCTGGTGGCCCAGGCCTGCGACAAGAGTGTCTACCGCGACTTGGTCAAAATGGTGGGCGACACCAGCGAGGTGAAGCTGCGCATTCGGGAGCGATTCGTGGTCCAGATCACGCCCGCTTTCAAGTGTTCCGGCATCTGGCCGAGATCGGCGGCCCACTGGCCGGTGCCCCATCTACCCTGGCCTCATCCCAATATCGTGGCGGAGGTCAAGACCGAGGGATTCGACCTCTTGTCCAAGGAGAGCATAGTCATGCAGAACAAGAACAACAATGCGGCCAGCATGGAGGGCGATGCCTGGGTCCTCAGCTTTTTCGAGGCCGAGAACAGGCTTCTGCAAGGTAAAGAAATCAGAGAAAATTACAGGAAAATCTTTTGCTTAAAAAATTATTGCATAAATTTATCGCAGATTGTTGGGGCTAATTGTTGATATTATAAAACTGTCAATTATTTTAAATCACGCATTTTACAGAGTTCTTTTTTGTCACATAATTTCATAAAGAGTAGTCATACTTATTTGTGTGTGTCTTAATTATTAACGTAAGCTTATGCATATTATTTGATTATCCTTTTAGGTGGCTGTCGCCGGCGTTGTCTGAGCATGCTGAAGACGCTGAGGGACAGGCACATGGAGCTGCCCGGCAATCCCATCAGTGCGTACCACTTAAAGAACCTGCTGCTCTACGAGTGCGAGAAGCATCCGCGGGACTTCGAGTGGGACGAGAGCTGCATTGCGGACCGCATCAACGGGATCTTCCTGCAGCTGATATCCTGCCTGCAGTACCGCCGCTGTCCCCACTACTTCCTCCCTGGACTGGACATGTTCAAGGGCAAGTCGCCCAGTGCTCTGGAGCAGGCCGCCAAACAGGTGTGGCGATTGACCCGCGAGCTGCTCACCAATGCCAACGCCTTCGAGAAGTTGTAAGGGGGCGTGGTCCGGGGCTTGGGATGGGTCGATTTTGGTGACGAATAATGCATATGTTTTTGTTAGGGAAATAATCTATCATCCGTTTTATTTTGGTCCCTAAACAGCTATTATTGCCTTAATTGAAGATTGTTATAATTGTGTTTTTTATTTAAAGGTAATACACACATAGTGTAATAAAGTTTACCTTTAATGGATTTCATTTCCTTGAGAGTTAGTTTTTCCTGAGTAAAAAAAGGGACTTTAACTAGATAAGTGACTTTCCTCCAGTATAAGTGTATTCCCCTGTGTTTTCGCAGTCATCCAAATATCGACCCATCTGAATGTGGGGAGTGTGTGTATTGTGTGGGGTGCCAAGTCTGCCGGAGATTCAAGATATATATACGAATATATATATATATAGCTCCTTGGCGGCCATTTTGTGCCATGTCCGTGTGCCTGTGTTTGTCTGCGAGAGCGTGAGTGTGTGTGTGTGTGCGAAAGTGTTAATGCGGAGATGCGAGATAAGTCCACTCCCCATTTCGACTCCGACCCCGACTCGACTCGATTTGCGATATATATCTGCCCATCCAGGCGTTTCGGCTAAGCCTCGAATATTGTTTTTAATAACTCGCCCCTCGACGCTCACGATGCATCCTTTGTTTGCCCATCGAACAATGAGCTCGCCAACTTCCAGATCCCGGATGGAAAAAAAAAAACGAAAATCAAACAAAAAAAAAGAGCATTTGGCCAGGCGGCTCCTTTTACACGGGCCACTCAACGTATACGATTGTTTCACAGTTCGCAGCAGATCCTAGATCAAAGCAAAAACGAAACACAAAAAAGGAACTATACACATATATCGCTTAAAATATGAGAGAGAGATTCCATTGATGATCGTTCCAAGTCCAACTTTACATTGTTTTTTTAATACCTATATATATATACATATATGTATGTCGATGTCTATTATGCGATGCCTAACATTTACCACGATTATCCACAGTTTGTTTTAAGTACAACATAATCCTAGATTGCTTAAGTGAAAAGAAATGTTTGAATAAATTCAAGAGTAGCCAAAGGCAACACCTCGCATTGTTTATTTTTCAAGAGGGGCCTGACAAAACTGGCATTATCTGTGGGTTAACAAGAGTTACTTCTGTTGTCATATTTTAATTTGAAAAAAGTATTTCAGTCATACCAAATTTGGTTAAAACACACATTTAAAAACGGAAACCATTATGATTTTGTAAATATTCACAATCATGTTTTTATATCTGTAGATTATTTATTGATAAAAATTCTTTAAACGTTTTCAATAAAATATTTTGCTATATTTCATTTTAAAAATAGAATTTATTGCTCTTTAATATATTTTATTATAAAAAACACATTAAACAAAAAACTCCATAGACTTAATAAATATTTAAAATTTTTGCCTTAGGAAAGAAACTATTCTGTAAAATGTTTAATGATCAAAAGTGTTGAAATCGTTTTTAAAAAGCTGCAAAAGTTAGTCCTAGAAATGATGAACCATTACAAAAAACTATAAGCTATACAACCTAGAAATAAAATTTGGCAGAATTTCAATTACCTTTAATAAGGTGAAAAGTGTACTGTAATTTTGAAAATTAATTTGATGCACAAAAGCTTTAGCTTGGAACCAAGTGATGTATCCAAATTGGCTTGACAAGCGGATGCCATATTTGTCTCTGAGTTCGGGACTTGGCATGAAAGATCCACTGAGAGACCGGATGACAAGTCCCCAGGTCCCGAAAGGATGTTCCCTGATCTCATTAGGCCCTCCATCGGGTGAGTTAATGTTATGATTATTGGCAGTGCGGGATATTTATTCGCAATCGGCGACGTATCTGGATCTGGATCGGGATCGGGATCGGGAGCTGAAGCTGGAGCTCAGGATGAAGCTGAGGCTTGGAAGATGCAGCTGCTGCAGCGACAACTGAGCATCACTTTTATTACCCTTATTTATGGTTATTTTCTGGCGGGGGCTGGGACCCAAAACCGAGTGGTTTGGCTGCCTGCTTTGTTCTGCGGTTCTTTTGTCTCCACCTTTTATTTATTTATTTTGTTTTTATTTCTGCGTTTTGGCGGAGCGAAAACTTTCAGCGAATGTAATCGATATTTTCTTCGACGGCCGCTTCGCATCGCATCGCATTGTGTCGACAAAAGAAGGTGTATTTTGTGGAGTAAATGGAGAGTACGCAGTACGACGAACGGGAAATAATCAGCGTCAGCACAAGGATATAGTACAATGCGTTGGCCAAAATAACAAATTATGCCGAGGCACGCAGGGATCATGTTACGCGGCCATTCATTCCATCACCACCAGTAAACCCTGTGCCAACCCTCGGGTGGGTGGATTTTTCTTTTGCTCTTATGCTCTTTTGCTCCTTTGAGTCCTGGGAAAAGCATCATCAGGTGACCGAATACGAATCCGCATCCACATCCACAACCACATCCAAATGTGAGTTCTCATCCAGGATGCGCACTTGGCCGCCAGCGCAAGGCCACGTGGCTGCCTTTTTTTCTCAGTGGGTGCTTTGGAAATGGGTTTCCCAAAAAAAAAAAGCAAAAGGACCAGAAAGCAGGACCTTCTGCCAGTAGCCCCGCAACGATAAGGCACGATTCCCATTTCGCCCGCTGACAAATGGTATTTGAAATGCTATTAAATGGGGCGACCAGCTAGAGTACCAGGATCCGTGACGCAACACCTGCCCATTCACATGCCCATTCTCATTCCGAATAATCATCATCTTCCCAGTACCAATAGCTACCTATACCAATCCCCATCCCATGAAAAAGAAGCCTTTTCATTTGGCTGGGCTGTCACAACTCTGGCAAAGCCACAAACAAATTTTTGTCGCCTGTCGCCCTTTGATTTGGGCTTCAACAAAGATACCCTGGAAAATAAAGGGTATACTTCTATTCATGATTAAATTAAATTGTCCTATTTTTAACAATAGATTTTCCTAGATTTTTTTAAAATAAATAACATCAAAAGTATAAAGTAGTTTTAAAGTCGAGAAACGTGCATTACTGCTACATATTTTTAATGAAAATATTTAAGGAAAAAAAATAGCAGAATATATTTAAGGAAATCAATGAAAACCTCGCAAAGTAATTAAGTCAAATTTTATAACACCAAATAATAAAAAAAATGTAATTTTACTATATGCATTTTCTTCTTCAATACAAAAACACCAAAAAGTGCAGGATATTAAGAGATCGAATCCTGTCGAGCAGACTTCAGTGTTTTGGGTTTTTCTTGTTGACATTTATGCACACCCGCCCTCCAGTTTTTGTAGCTCCTGACTCCGAATCCTTCCGCCGAGTCCTGCCACGCCCCCCCCCCGCAGGCGGTTCATGGGCGGTGACAGGAGACTTGCGATGGCGTCGCATTGTCCTTTGCTGGCGGCTTCTGTTTTCTGTTTTCTGTTTCTGTTTACTGTTTTCCGCATTCCGTTTTCTGGCTTTGTCGCATGGCTTCGAATGGCATTTCTTTGTTTTAATTGTTCACTAATGATATTTAAATTAGTGCTCTAAGTGACCGCGGGCGGTTTCAGCTATCGCTCCTTATTCGCCTCCCCCATTACCCATTAACCACTATCCTTTTCGCCTTTGTTTTTGTTTGTTGTTTGCATTTTGACATTTCATTTGTTTAGATCTTTCGGCGAGGGTTGACAAACTAAATATAAAAGGAGTAAAGGGAGTAAAGGGAAAACGACAACGGAATTCGAATATCACGGCAGCTTTTTTGCCGTTTTAAAAATATTTGCATTTTTAATTTTATAGTAAAATATATATAAAATAAATAAAATCTTATTTAGTTTTTCTCTGATTTTTAGCAAAAGAAACCACCCTTTTTGTGTTTTTATCTTGTAACTGGACGTTAATTAATTTCCGGTCGATTTTAAAATACTTATTTATAGGTCATTTTTTAAATTACTTAATTAATTCATTAAAAACTCATAATCTTGTATCTTGGCCAAAATTAGAGGTATGGCCATGACAGTGATTGTTTTGAACAGCTGGCGACCTATACTACCCACCCACAATCGGTTTAGAACAATTAATTTTGTTTTGATAAAAAAAAATGATTTTTCAAAATCGGTTTTATGAAAAATCAACTTTATGACCAATTTTTGATAAGGGGGTACATCATCATTTTTTGCGAAAATTTGGGCTGACTGAGAATGCCATTTGATTGGCAATTTAATGACGAATTCGCCGATGTATGACATTCCATCTGGTGGCCATTTTTTCCCAAGGTTTTGATACAAAAACCGATATTTTAGGTGCTTTTTTTGGGTTTTTGGAGATTTAACCAATAAAAAATTCCTAAAGCGTCCTTTCGTTGTAACTTGGCCAAAATTAGAGGTAGAGCCATAAGAGTGACTGTTTTGGACAGCTGGCAACCTATACTACCCATCTACAATCGGAGCCATTTGTTTGGTTTTAATATGAAAAATCGATTTTTCAAAACAGACTTTTGGAAAATTAACGTTATGACCAATTTTTGCATTTTTTATAAGGGGGTACATCATCATTTTTTGCAAAAATTTAGAAAATTGAACAATTTTTAGCTGTGAATGCCATTTGATGGGCAAATTCATAACGAAAACGCCGATGTATGACATTCCATCTGGTGACCATTTCTTCCCGAGGTTTTGATACAAAAACCGATTTTTTAGGTGACCAAAAATCAAATTTTCATAAATAACATTTCTAATGTTACACAATTTAATTTTTGTATATCAATTCAGCAAATTCTTCAGATCCGTTGTAGTAACATTTGTGAATAATTGCCTAATCGTTACATTTGCAGATGCTCTTCACTATTTATATTTTATTTTTCATCTTCTGGCGTAATTATGTCGTCATTATCAAAAACACGTGGTGCAATTTACCAAGCTGACAAAAGGAGACGACTCTGCATCCTCCTGCGGAGCTGAGAAGCTGGGAAATGGATTGGATGGATGTGAGGGGAAAACTCGGCGCACACGCCACGAATTATGAATATCAGAGAAATGCACAAGATGAATGGCGCACGGAAAATGCCAGCGGGATGGAGGGAGGCCAAATCCCAAAGGGAGTGGGAAATTAGTTTTCCACGCATCGCTAGCAAAGACAATGGAGCGCAGGAAAAGTGGGGGGGGGGCGGCGAAGAAAAAAAAAACCAACGGCGGCACCTACACGTGATAATTTAGAGCAGATTGTCGCCTTCTAGCACTATATGGAAAATATATAAAAGATATATCAGACGGGTGGGGGGTGGTTGGGGAACACTTTAGAGCCATCGTATTTTTGGATGGACATTTGCATTCAATTACGGCAGCTGTGAGCCGGCCCTGATTTATATTTATGCACGCGACTCTGACGGCCCATAAAGGAAACCCCAAAATGGGCCGCAGCGGGGGAAAACTCAGGGGGATTTTCCCCTTTACTTCCCCTCTTAAAGTAAAAAGAGTTGGCGCTGGCTGCGCTCAATCATAATTATGTGATTTGTTTGCGACGCCGGCGCGTCCGACTAATTAAACGGCGAAATGACAGAGTGGGTGGGTGGATCTGTATAGTCCATGGGAAAGGGTGAAAAATCTGATGGAAAATCAGAGAATCCGGGGCGGGGATGTTGACGTATTGTCGCTGATGTTGCCCCGCTGAAATTATGACATTTTGATTTGAGCCCAGGCCCGAGCCCCATTTGATGTCCCTCAGCCGGCGCACTCGTCTGATTTATGCCACAAGTCAGGGGAAAATGTGAGAAAAATCATAAAAAATGAAATAGAAAAGGAGTAGGAACTTAGGAGGAAGCTAAAGGCTGAAGGTGAACTAATTAAGAGGCGGATGGCTAACGGATTGCAGCTGCACTTAACAACCGTATAAAAGGGGAGGCACTTGGCCATTTGCTCGCCCGTAATTCCCCATGACATTCGGAACATTCGGGACATTCGGTGGCCGAGATCGAAGAGTTATCCCAAATCGATTAACATTATTAATGAATGCATATCATGGGAATAAGTGGACACACATTTGGTGGGAGCAGGAGGAGCTGGGAGAGGGGGGAGGGGGGATACAGGTGGAGCAACGAAAGTCAAAACATGAAAAGGTTTTCAAACAATTTCAGTTCTCGGAAACGAATGAAATGAACTCCAGCGAAACATTGTCAACATGATCATCAACTGTCTCCCTCTCTCTCTCTCTCACTCTCTCTCTTTCTTTCTCTGTCAACATATTTATGGGCCAGGTTAATTTTGAGGTTGAGACTGGAACCGAGATGCACTGAAAAAAAATTTTTTTTTTGAATTTGCACACAATACAAAAATTAAGGTTACTTTAATTATAAACTTACAAGCTACCTTCAAAAAATATATTTCAATGCTTTTTGCCAAGTACAGAAGCTATTATTATGTATTATTTTCTGTATATGCAATATATTTTGTTTTTAAATACAATTTCCTATATTAATTTCAAATCAAATATAAGATGAAGTAATAATAATAAGTAGAGTTTAATTGTTCACCAAAAACCAATAATTAATTTGGCGTTACTTAAAAGTAATAATTTTTAAGGACACATTTATTTGTGTGCAGTGTCTTAGGCTTTGGGGCTACCCGGAAAGCATTGGAATGCCCAAATGTTCGATCATAAAACAAAGACCCAGCCGCAGAAACAGAAACTTCAACTGAAACTGAAACAGAGACAGAAAACCGAAAACCGAAAACAGAAACCGAAATCGAGACGGTGAACGAGGTTGAAAACGAGTCGAATCAATGCAGATAATATCAATTATATGTAAAAGATACACATGCATGCGATAGATACATTTGCCCCGATAAACATTTAAAATATTAACATCAACAGCAGACTGGGGATCCATGTCCATGGAATGTCCCCCGTCTCCAGTCAACAGTGTTTCGTGTTTGTGTTTATAATTCATTAGAATCCACAGCTGATTTGAGTTATAGGCAGGCAGATTCAAATCTGGGGACTTTGTTGTGTCACCAAAGGTTTTTATCGCAATTATCTAAACTCGAGTTCTGTATAACTCGAATTTTCGGCGCAAGAAGTGGGACTCATTTAAATACCAAATTTGTACACCTCAGAATATGTTAAGTCTTAAGTAAAACCTATAATTATAAAATTATAATTAAGCAACCTAAATAATTTGTAAATATTAAAAATGATTTTTAAGCAGCGTAGTTTTCTAATATTTTTGTATTTTTATTTACATTAAATTAGGCTACATCAATGTACTATAACTACAAATACATTTAATATACTCAAAAAAAAAAATGGAAAAAAAATTATTTTATAAAATAAATAACGGTTGATGATTGCTTCGCTTGCGAACTATTAAAATACTATAATAAAATACAAACTGTTCTTCCTCAGCCAGTTGCTATAAAGTTCAAAGTGGGAACACTTTTCGATCTCAACTGTTGTCATAGTGCAGACACGCACCAGCGTTTACATGGTGTAGACAACTAAGCGGGGATGCGAACCTGCACTGCTTGACTTGATTTTCTACATAAAGCAGTCCAGCCAAGGAAGTGATAACTAAATGCTTAATTAATTGGCTAATTAAATTAGCTATATGATTTAAATTGCTATTAATTAGCCAATTAATTAATTAAATAGTTTACATACAATTCAGAATTCAGTAGATAATTAATTAGTTAATTGAAGTGATTAAGATTATGCCATTTTTAAGTAGGTAGTGAATAAGCCAGGAAAAAAAGATAAATATTGAAACTTTACCCTGGTTGATAATCAATAGGCTACTCAAACCACATACAAATCAATTAAATAATTAATTACCAATTTAGGTTCATAATTAATTTGATAGATATTAATCCTTGCAATAGCTGGAGCGCAGGACATTTTCGGCTCCCGTGAGAATGGCTCCCTCGTGCTGGGGGCACAATTTTAGATAGAGCTCGCTGGACTCCATCGCCTCGATGAGGATGTACTCGAGGTAAATTCGCGGCGCCGAAAGGATGCGCCAGGTGAGTGGATTCAGTATATTTGTGGGATACTCCCAATTAACGGTGGCGTATTCCGGTTCCCGGAGATTCCGTCCGGCCACCAGGGCCTTGTATTCGTAGCCCGGCTCAAAGTACATGGCCTTCGGGGAGAATTTCATCATCTCCGTGGTGGCTCGCTCCCTCTTGCCGCTTGCCTTCTTCTGCAGCGCATCGTGGAGCTGAACGGACAGGATGCCCACCTCGCCGCCATGCAGCGTACTCTCATCATGTCCGGAAACTCGCACCGTAATCCTATAGTGCAGCCGGCAGAAGGGCTTACTGTCACCTGTCCACAGGTAAAAGACGCCGGGTGAATCACCCTGCTGCAGCTGGCCCAGATCCACCTGCTCCTGGTAATCCTCCTGGCTGTGGTAGCCCATTCGCAGACAAGTGTGGCCCGGCTCCTCGCAGCTGGTGCACCTCGTGTCCTTGAAGCTCTGAAAGTGGCGAAAAAAAGGGATTAATTAAAATATTTATGATTTTAAATTAAACAAGACTAGGATCACTCTTTAGAGCAAACTCAAACATCTTAGAGTCTTCAAAAAATTCTTTGTGTCGGAAATTCTTCAGAATTTAAAAAAATTCTTGATAAAATTTGTTTTCAGTTAATTCTTACAAGCCTTTTACCTTATTTTTTACATTATTTAAAATAATAGATATTTATATTTATATTGGGTTCTAGCTAGAATATTATTTAACATAAACAGAGTGTTCCGAAACCGACCCCTATTTTCTTTAAAAGATTAGTTCTCCAAAAATCTAAATTTTATAGCATTTATTAAGTTTTGACTAGAAAACCATACATTCCCATTTAATTTATAATTGTTTACACCTAAACGTTCTGTGAATTATATCAAATCAAAGTTCAGCTACTCACCTCAAAGGAATCACAGGTTATTCCGAGGAAGGGACACTGCGAACCGATGCTCTCCGTGAAATACTGCTGACTGCGGATGTGATTGCAGCTGAGGAACTCCTGCATGGTCAGGAACAGCGTCTTCTTCTGCACCACATCCTGGAACTTCTTGTTGCAGCCGGGATTATCGAATCCTCCGTTGGGGAAGAAGTCCACGTGGCCGAGACGCATATTAATGCCCAGTCCGCCTTTCATCAGGGGATTGGCATCCGTGTGCAGGATGTCCACGAAATGGGCATCCGTCTTGTCCAGCCGCACGATGGGATCGGTGTCCGTGAAAAGTGGAGCTGCCGGATCGAGGCCCGTAATCCTGGCCGGCTTTAGGCCAAAGTCGTGCTGCAGATGATATCCCGCATAGCCGGATAGATGGGCACCCAGCGAATGGCCAATGATGTGCACATTATCGAGATTTGGCAGACGCAGCTCCTCGTACAGCATGTGCACCACATGGGCGGTGATTGCGCCCACGAGCCGGATATTGGCGACCGCCTGGACATACGGCGGACTCGCACCACCGCCCCAATCGATCAGGACCACGGCGGCCTTACCCTCCGGCTCGTATGCCAGCAACGCCCTCGCCATGTCCCACATCCAGGGAATCTCGCCCGATTCCAAATAGCCATGGACCAGCAGGAAGATCTTGCCCTTGGCATCCAGGCCCATGCCCTGCACGCTGTCCGGATCATTGAGATCCAGGTACTTGGGCTGGTCCAGTTCCTTTCTCAAGTGCAACGTGAAGTGCGGCTCAATCTCCGATGGCTTCTGCGGATGCACATTTATCGACCGTGTCACCGTGTTCCATGGCCCATTGATCGGAAAACAGCCGTACACCCCGAAGCACTTCACCTCGTTGATGTCTGAAAAGGTAGTAGAAAAAGCAATCGGAGGATTATTAGTTGGCTAGTTGGTCTATAAATCAGCGTGGCAAACACCTGAGCCCAGATAAGCTGACTAAAATTTACCAGGGAGTGCCCAACTATCACTAGGTCTGAATAGTGCTAGCTTTACCTTATTCGATTGCCGGGGAAAATCGCTTAACTCGAAATCTTAACCATCTATAAAAACTATTATAATCAGTGAGATAATCACCAAAAGAACCATAAATCTATCAGGAATAATTTATTTTCGTTATAAATAAACGTTTAATTTGTTGGCAATTTGAAAGGTAGTGTCCAGATTCGAAGATTAGTTGATACATTCAGAGCCAAATAATAATATTTTAATTATGTACATTTTGTGTAAAAAAAAAAAACAGTAAATTCAATTATTTTGTACTCATTTTTAATATTTGCAGCAATAAATTTATTATAACTAAGCATTGAAGATAGCCCTTTTTTAATATTCTTTGATGATTTTGAAAGATCTCAATTAGAACTGTTTCGGTCTGGTAGAAAGCTCAACGAACCATAAAAATCTTTGATAGACGACATTGCAATTCTTTGAGGGCCCAGTTGAAATCTTCCCTTAAGACATTAAATGTCTCAACGAGCCGTGATCGGAAATGGATATTGGATTTGGCCACTGGTGCATGGATGACCGGCCATTGTCGTCTCTATTTTTTATCGCGGTCTTCTTTGGCTTTCCGTTTGTATCGGAAGTTTTCGATTAGATAGCCACTATATACACTTAGCATATTGTATGGCGAAGCGTACCGAACGAGTCACGTCATTAGCCTATGAGGCCCTGATTTCCAAACCAAATCGAGCGACCACCAACAACCACCACCACCTGTGTTTCCATTGCGCACAGGTGATCGTGATCGCCACGGGTTTCTTGGAAGAGCTTTCCCCATGTGCCGCACCGATTACTGCCACTCAGCATCTTTGGCTGTTGAGCCACTAAAGAGCCAGCAACTGTTTGTTCGACATACAGCCAACAAGCAAACCACTTAAGGCGGACGAAACCCCAAATTGGTGGCCCCTAACTGGGCCCAAAACGCACAGCTGCGGCCAAGAAAATAGCACAACTGATTGCGTTCTCTTAAGCAACGAATATTTGGCAATCTTGAGGCCTAATTTTATATTTAATGGGCAATTAAACTAAGATGTTAAGCAATATACAAATACCTTATGGATAATTAGTTTTTGCTTATGTGGTTGTCTTCAAAAATGTGAATAAAATTAATATTTTTGAGGTAGAATTTACCTTTTAAGCAGTTTAATAAAAATATGCCAAACTAGTTTTGAACCTTTTTATTATTCTGGCATTAAAGAAATTAAAATGTTAGAAAACTTTTATTTTCCCGCCCGCTATCATAGCGGGGATCTGCTATACTTTTGGGCCACTTTGGACATGTTCTAGTTAACCTGGCTGGTGGTGCAATTCGGTGGCCAAAAGTGGCGCTCATGGATCGTGTTACTTACCACTTTTGGGTGCTGGTGGCAGATCGACCAGGGTGTTGACGGCCGCACGACTGGTGTGATTGGCCAAATACAGCATGGTCTGCAGCATCAAGCCGCCAGTAGTGTTGGCCACGTACATCTTTTAATGAAGGATCTTGGATCCCTGTTGAGATGGTGCTAGATGGTGCAACTCAAATCACACACACTTTTCCCAGGGCTTGGCCACAATCACAAATCACTTGAACGAGTGCCACTCGAGTTGGCTGTTCCTGATTATCTAAGGCTAAGACTTATATATTCGAGTTACGATACGATACGATGCAATAGATCGATCGATCGATGGATCGTTTGTTGTGCCTGGCTCTTCGTTAGTTTTAGTTATTTTTTAATTAAATTTGACGTTAATCTTATCGACTGTCTCTCGTCTCGAGTGTGCCGTTAGTTTCTGGCGGCCCTCGGCTTTTCGACAATGACTATCTCTGATTTACACTCGACTCGGACTTTGCTATATCTCCGCCGATCTGAATCGCTTGGGAACCGTTTGAACACTGAGCGGATCAGCTGCGCCCCACGCAATTTTTATGTCAGACGGACGGCGAGAAATCGAAATCGAAACCGAAACGAAAACGAGGCGGAAAGCTGCATCCGAATCCGAAGCTGCAGCCGAAGCCATTGGTTGATGACGTTTGGCCGCGATAGTGCTGGCTATTCCGACGATTTTCCGACATATCGGGAATATAATAAGGCTGCCTTTCAAAGGTCAATCAGGAAAAACAGTTGGAAAAAGCCGAAAACACTTAAAATGTTGTCCAATTGTAAGAAATTAAAAGAAATTCAATTTCGAACAGCAGTTATTTTTAACCTTTTATAGGTCAAGTGTGAAAGACAGTTGGAAAAAGGTGAAAAATAGAGAAATGCCTTGGTCGGTCTTATATTAAAAAAAAATAAAACAAATACTATTTTGAACAGTAGTTTTTTTAAATTTTGAACAATGGTCTTAAAAGCTTGCCCTAAATTAATGATTAATGTGCTTTACAAATTCTATTGTACCTTTTTTAAACATAAAACAAATATTTACTTTTAGCCAATTTAATATTGAAAACAATGACCAATTTTAGCTATATAGTCATCACTGATCACTGAGCTTCGGCACGCGACTTGCGGCAAACTGTGTGGAACAGAGAGGAAAAGGCCCTGAGCTGCTGATAAAGCTCAATCCGTCCGTTTCTCCCAGTGTAGATGCAAAGTACACCAGCTGGCGGGGTTGCTCTTTGTTGGATGCACCTTCTTGATAAGAGAACAACTCTGCCGACGGACAACAAAGTGACCGCCAAGAAGGCGTTCGTTCAGCAATCTTTCTGAAGGAAGGGGGCGGCGGAAAGGAGGATCCATGTAGGGTCAGAAATAGAGCCTGAGGCAGTCCCCCTTGGGCTATCAGCAGCTGTGCCCCACAACCCGTTCTGCACAGAAAGAAAAACATGTAAGCTCTACTTTTTGAACAGGACAGAATTTTTGACTTATGGCTATTTCTTATCGCAACCCTTTGAATTTAAGAAACTAATTTTATTTTGTAACCAATAAATAACCTTACACATTTTTAAGCATTTTAATAGGTTATAAAAGTATACATAGATAACAATAAATGAAATCTGCATCGAAAAGCGTTTTGTGTTATTCAACTTTTAAAGACTCCTTTAAAATATTATAGGATTTTTTAAAAGCCTGGTAAAATATAATTACTATTAACTTATTTGTTTAAATGGTATCATCTAAGTAAAAATATTTAATAACGTACATAAAAAGTGTTTTTTAAGATTTGTGCGATAAATGTTTTAATACAAAATTTTAATATAATATTATTAAAAAAAATTTAAGATTAAACAGAACTTGTTAAGATTAAGACCTGCAAAGTTTGTCAAAATCAAAATATGTTGTTAGTCTAATCCCACATTCAAATTTCTTAATAGGTTCGTAAGCCCAATAAAAAATCTGCAGAGATTTCAACAGGCTTTGATTTTATATAGGCTATTATTTTCCTGTGTGTAGGGGCTAAATTAAATTCCTGAGAAACTGTGTCAATCGACGGGCCCCTGCCCTCAGCCCGCCGCCTCTGACAGGTGGTGTCAATGTCTGGTTAGTAATATAAACATGTTCATATAAATATATATATATATATATTCCCATTGGCAAACGTTATCAGAATCTCGCAGAATCCCGTTTCGCTTTCAAGGCGTCCAAAGTCCGGAGAAGGTGTTTGTTTACGGGTTTTCGATCGCTCGCCATTCCACCAGGATCTCGAATATTGCCATCGCCCATTGACGTCAAGAGGCGGCCTTTCCAAAGCGTTATCACATCTTAAAGTCTGCTTTCTGTTCTGCTTTTTTCTTGTTTTTGTTTACGACTTTCTTGGTCAGCTCCAGTCATGCCCTTTCGCAAAAATATCCTTGTAAAAAGTATAAAGCAATTAAGATAACTCTTGCAAATTGTAATTACTTTAAAACTCTATATTTAGATGACTAATTGTTCCACTTCCGTGTAGAATCAACAGCTTATGCCCCCCGATCCCCGATAAGAATCGAACTTTGATTCCGAAAATCGATTCCGGTTCAAGAATCCACTTGCATTGCAAATCAACGGAGGTGTTTGCACATGTACATGTAGATTTTTGCTATTTTCGTTTGACAGGGTCCAACGTCATCGTAGGGCCACATGCCACGCCCACTTGTTGCTGGAAAGTGTAAAAATATTTTGTTTACAACGGGAATTACATGGGGCATATAGATTACAAGTAGTATTGCAAATGGCAAATGAAATACACAATCCAGAACATGGAATAACAATCGCTGCAATCGCTCTCATTGACATAAGCCCCCAAGGGGATTATTGTTTACATAGATCAGTGCCAGATCAAAGTGTAAAGTACGGGTTTACTATAGAAGGCTCATAGTATTTGGCGACAAAGTCATTTAAAATAGACAATGTTTTAGTACCATTCTTTAAATCAAAGTTACAAAAGATAACTTGCCCATAGCATTAACATGTGTATATTTAAAAATATTTTAAACTTTAATTAAATATTTATACAGTAATAATTTTGAATAAGTATTACTTATGACACACACAAAAAAATATAATAATTAGAGAATTGAAAAATTGCTATTAAGAAAAAGTTCAAATTTGGGATAACTATATTTAAATCTGCACTATCAATGGTAAGCTACATATTTCTATAAATCAAATTACCACACCATTTAAGCACTCGTATAAACATATTATTTTCTAAAACTGAAAACTGCAATATGTTTGTAAACAAACATGAAGAAACAAATAAGCGATCGCGAGTAATGTTCCAATGCCAAATTCTAATCATGTTGTTGGCATACATTTAAAAATATATAGGTCATAGAACCATAGATTAGACATTTGCAGTAATTACCTAATCAATGAAATTACTCATAATTTTTGATTGTTTAGTTTCGAACAAACTTTCGGTATGATTATTTATTTGCTAGAAAACAAATTTAGCATAGAATTAAAGTAGAATTATGGCAGAACTATTTTAAAGAGGACATTATTTGGTTATGGCAGGCTAATTTGCGCGTATTGTCCTTGAAGGTTGGTGTTGTTGTTGTTGCTGTTGTTGTTGGGAACCGGTTCGTTCGGTAGACAGAGGTTACAGGGATATATAATATTATTATGGGCTAGCAATGGCACTTAGGATTAGCTTAACGTACAACTAGTTTAACATAAGGATGTGGCGCACATTAAGGATCACTACTCGGTGCGCTGCATGATCATTTCGATTTTATCGCCGGCGGCGGCAATTAGCGGAACAGTGAGACAGCAATCAAAGTCCTGCGTCTTCATCTCATTTACCTGTATTATACATTTATTATTAATTATTATATAGGATAGTTAAGGAATATTAGTGACTCACCTGCATAATGCGATCGAAGGGCTTGAGGAGACCGCACATATCGGCAGGACCTCCGCTGCGAATCCTGTTGATGAAGACGCCCCGTTCGTAGAGTCCGTCCGACACCGAGAATCCATAGTCATCGTACACCTTGTCCTTGTACAGAGTGACGTGGAAAACGCGCGGTTTTCCGCTGCCATTTCCATTGCTGCTGCTGCCATTGCCAGTGGCCGACTCCTTGCTGCCCTCCGTGTTGGCCGAAGGACTTCGCGGACGCCGCTGCACCTTGGCATAAATGGCCTGCGTCTGCGGCAAATGGCTGCCATTGGCCAGATCGTGACTCCGCAGGATCTTCAGGTCCACCAGGTCGCCGAGATTCTGCAGCAGGCTGGTGGCATGCGAAAGGGGCATCCCCTGCACCGAGTGCTCATCGATGGCCAGCAGCTGGTCACCCACATGGATTTGGCCATTCTTGTGCGCAATGCCACCTGTTCATATGGATTTGCTTTAGTTACTTTTTATTTAGTGCTTCACACTTGCATAGACTCACCCTCCACAAGGCCACTGATTGTGATCGGCTTGGTGATATCCTCGCTGCCGGCCAAAGTGATGCCCAGCAATCCTCCCTTCGGCTCCAATCGCACCGTGAAGATTATCTGGTGCAAACTGCTCCCGCTGCTTTTGCTGCTCGAACTGGCCGCCGATCCGTACACCTTGTTCTCCATAGGCGGCGGCAAGGCGGTGCAGTCAACACTGGACAAAAATTATGTACATTTAATAATATTTGGAAAATTAAAGGCAAAACTAAATAAATAAAAAAGACACATAAAAAGCACTTTGCTTTCAAAGTTTGTAAATAAGTACTAAAAAAAAGTATATATAATTATTAAATATCAATCAAAAAGTAAAATACAATTCATTTAAAGGTTTCAGGAAAATGTTTAATGCTTTTCAAAACGGTTAGTTTCAAATTCAATATGTTGCGAATGAAAATTGGTCAGGTTTTGGAACCAACATTTTTAAAATCCACTCTTTGGTTTATTCTTAAACCATCATTGAGGTTCGACTTACTGTTGCAGTTGCAGAAAAATTCATAATATTTAGAGCTTAGACTCACCTGGCATAGCGATTGAGCTCGTAGCCGGGATACAGCTGCTCCTGCTCGTCCTCCTCCTCGGGAAGTTCGGTGGTGAGGCTCTGCGTGTTTGGCGGGGCCACAAAGGATCGGCTGTTGACGGTGGTTGACCAGCCGTTGCCCTGACCACCGCCTCCGTTTGTGCCCGTACCCGATCCCGATCCCGATACCGCTGTCGATCGCATTTGCACAGACTGCAGACTGGCATCGTCCATGCTGGGCACTCGAAAGTAATCCGGTTGCGGAGTCCTCGACTTCAGGGAGACACAATCCGCGTACTTGCCCGCCGTCACATAGGCGCTGCTGTACAGATCGTGATCCGTGCCGGTGGAAACACCCATGCCCATGCCAAGATTAATGCCACTTGCTGGACAATTGCTGTAAATCGGACTGGACATGGGCAGGAAATCGGGCAGGACGACCCGTTTGATGGTCAGCGTGGTGAAGTCCGAGGAGCTGTGACTGGGATTCTGTGTCCTGCCGCTGCTGCCCTCCTCCTTGAGCAGTGCGTCCACATTGAAATGCTGCACTGGATGCTGGTCGACGGCCAGTAGGATGTCGCCGGCTCGCAGGGAGCCACTGCGATGGGCCGGACTGCCCATCTTCACGTCCGAAATGACCAGGCCGCCATGACTGGAGCCACTGACACTGAGGCCCAGGCCACACTTGCCGGCCCTCAGTAACTTGACGCTGAACACACCACTGGCTGGCACCACGGCATCCGGCATATCGAACTCGATCTCCAGCTCCAGCCAGTTGGCCGGTGTGCCTGTGGCGGGATTGCCGCCACCATTGCGACTGGAGCAGCCTCCTTCGAGCAACTGCCTCATGGCCGCCGCATCCAGGCTGTACATCTTGTTGATGGCCACGATGCGATCGCCCGCCTGAATGCAGCCACTGCGATCGGCCACCGAATCGGCCAGGATCTGGGCAATGGCCACAGCGCCTCCAGATCCCGATCCAGATCCCGATTCTGCCAGCATAATACCCGCTCCTTGGCTGCAATCGAGCAGAACGGGAAAACTCTCCGCCCGGCAAAGGCCCAGACCCATGCCCAAACTGCTGCTGCCATGGATTCCCGCCGTTCCCACCGATCCTCCCGTGGAACTGGATCCCCCCGCAGTGCCAACTGGATTCTCCAGCGGCAGCGAGCTCTTGCGGGCAAAACGCTGACGCTGGCGTCCCGCCGTCGAGGATTTGCGGGACTCCAGGGTGCTAAAGCTGTACTTGGGACTGCCCAATGCCGTGTGACCTAGGGGTTTAAAAAAAAATATATATAATTAAAATAATAGAAAATATAGAGTGTTTTTAAGATGCTAGAGGGATTCCCAGAGGATCATTATGAATATAACAAGAAAATAAAGACTGACTCAAGTCTTCATTCAAATGAAAGATAACAATGGCAAATATATAAAAGCTAGAAGAAGGTGCTTCTAGTTTCTTGGGTTGAATAATTACTTAATATTTATAGGGCTTACAAGTACCTATTGTCTTGGATTTAAGAGTTCTTAGTAGATTTTGTTCCCCAATAAATTTATAAAAATCAGCTAAATGAATAGGAGTGGTGCCTTCACTTACTCCACCTCCAAACTCGCTCCCCCTCTTTCAGTAAAGTTACTTTTCCCCCCTAATATCTAGTACATTCAATCACACCTCACTCCCTGGCAAACTTATAGAAGCTTTTAAGACCTTTTCCGATTGCTATATGGTATTGGCCTTGCGCCGAAGACTCTGCTCCGACGACTGATCCGCAGCTTAGCCAGCTGCGTGTCCTCCTCGTCTGCCTAGACCACAATTTATGGCCTCCACTCTTCGCTATAATTCTCTATTCCATTTGGTATTTCCGATTTGGATTCGATCGATTGTCAGGTCTGCTCCATCTTATGTCTTTTGTATTTTGTATTTTGTATTTTGTCTTTTGGGGAGAACCAATTCGGACTGTGCGTCTCGGTCTCTGCGTGTTTGCTTAACAAATGGAGGGAAAAACTTTGAAAAACAATTGATTGGCTGCAGCGTGGGTGGATCGGTCGGTTCTTGCGGGGAATTTATACATATAAGCTCCCTGTACTGTGAAAAATTATTTTACTATGCAAAACTCTAAACTATTCTAAGATCATTATTGGGGAGCTTAGGAGTTGTTATAAAAAATTTTGATTTAAAAATAGCTATATGATTAAGTATATAAAATGTATATAGAACTTTTAAAATCCTTTTTATTGCTTTAGAAAGCTTGTGGAAATTGCTCTTGAAATTTCACTGTTTGGAGTTTATTATTAAAATTGTTGAATTGAAAGCCTCAACTAAACAATATAAGGCCTGCTTTATTTCTTTCCTTAGGTTTTGGCAACTTAACTTTGTACTTTTCTGATTATATATCTGCAAATCTCCTTCATACGCTTAAAACTTCATCTGCAACTTCTCGATCACCCCTCGCTGTATGCTATATAAGGCCTGGCGTCTCTATTGTTTCAGCCGCCGCTGCTGCGACTGTTCATTAGCCGTGACGCCCACGCCAGACCTTCGTGGCGTCGCTTGGGAGCCTGGCTGGCCTTGCAGATTTCGACGGCCAGATAGCCAAAAATCAAGGATGGGGGGCATGTTCTGGGGGTCTCATAAAACCAAAGCTAAAACTTCGAACCGTAAATCGAAAACCAAAAACCGAAAACCAAAAACCAAAAACCAAAAACCGAAAACCAAAAACCGAAAACCAAAAACCGAAAAACGCAAAACTCACCGCGACGGGCCAACGCGTGAGCGGGCATGATCTGCATCTGCGTGTAGCCGCGACCCGTGCTGGTGTCCAATATGGTCATCACCTCGTCGGGACTGAAAGCGGTATGCTCGATCATTGTGTCGTCGATGGAGAGCACCTGATCGCCGACGGATAAGGCGCCGCAACTGCAACGAATACCGAAAAAGAAACTGGGTTATGAGAATCTATTCAGAAAATCCAAGTCATAGACAATAGAACTCATAAAGAAATTGATCTTGAGAAACCACTTACCGATCTGCAATGCTGGCGGGCAGGATACTGGCTATAAAGACGCCCGCCGATTCCTCGATCTTCTCGCCACTGGAAGGAGTACTCGAACCGGAACCGGAAGTGGGCACCGCCGGCGTATAGTTGCACAGTACCAGGCCCAATTTATCGTTCATCGGTCGCTCGATCTCGATGAGCAGTGGTCCCATCGAGAACTCGACGCTCTGCACCACAGAAACATCGTACTCGATGGTCAGGTTGGTGTAGCCGGAAACATGGCCCCCGCACTTGATGATCTGCTGCGCCTCAGCCAGTGTTTTGCCAATTAGGGAGACCTAGTTAAGGATATTTAAGAAAAATATTTATGAGAATTTATCATTTCGATAAATTATAGCTTAATAGAAAATAAATCAGTAGTAAGATATATTTTCGGACAATTAAAAAAAGTTTTGAAGCGTTATAAAACCACTTCAAAATTTGTAATGAAATTATTTTTGCCAAAAATACGATTTGCTAAATTAAAAAACCAAAATATGTTAAAGCCTTATAAAGTTTAATTAAAGTTACAAAAGGTTTCATTGATAAATAAAGTTTATTTGAAGTTACAACATGTTTTTTAGAAAATCCTTATAAAGACAAAATTATAGAAATCTGTAGAGATTTGTTATCTCATATAAAACTATCTCAAAGTAGATGATACTATATTTTAAGAGCAAAACTCTATGTTCACGATGCGTTTTGAATCTAGAGAGATTTATATAAAATTCTTTTTAATATAATATGGTTAAAAAAATGTTTACAAATCTGAGGACTTTTTCTTGCGGGTTGAACTCTTTAAAATTTGATTTTAAAAAAACTCCTTTTCCTTAATAGGTTAATTTAAACTAAAATCTGAAGGTGCTTTCTGTATTGCAAAATTCTGGAGAAAACTAAAGGCAAAAACGGAAATGGAAACGAAAACGGAAGTGTCACTCCAAGTCGAAATCACTCACATTATCGACGCGCAGCAGCCGATCGCCGGGCTTGATGCGACCGGTCTTGTAGACTGGTCCATGGGGCCGCACATGGGTGACGATCAGCGGGTAGTCGGCCCCGCCCCTCAGCGTCAGCCCCAGACATCCACTTTCCCGCTCCACGGTGATCTGCGCCAGTTTCGAGGTCACACACAGGCTGTTCTGGGAAACTGCTGCGCCCCGGAAAAATAGAAAACAGCAAAGTGTTTCATATATAGAAGGTGACCCAAATCACATTGGTTTACTTACTGTATTCGGGCAACGAGTATTCGATCTCCACAATGGCAGGACCCGCATCCGGTCCGCCAGCGCAGAGCATGTTCATCACCTTCTGGTTGCTCAATCCAATCGTCGAGATCCCGTCGATCTGATGGAGGCGATCGCCGGGCGCCAGAAAGTCCGCCGCATGACCCACCGGACTCAGGGAACCCACCACCGGCGGATACGACAGATCGTTTCGTTCTGGAGGATGAAATATATGTAGTCAAAAGGTTTACTTAAAAGATAGATACCCGGCTTAGCATATTAAAAAAAAAATATTACAAAAACACCTCCACAAGTTATAAAAAAGCATATCCCTCCTTTTTAGCTGGTCGAAATTAGATTTCTATAATTTTTATAATATTTACGTGCATCATAAAATAATCCAAGATCTATTAATAAATTAATTGAAATATTTTAGTCCGTACAATTTTACTTCTTATCAAATGGTATTTTGAACTCTGTACCTACAAATTGTAACTTCCTAAATTCATAGCCATTGATTTGTTTTTCTATTTGAATTAAGATATTTTAAACCAGATTTTTCTACTTTTAAACCTATTAGTAGGTAAACCTATGTGATACATAAGCTTAGAAAATATAAAAGTAGCTGAAGTACGAACAGATGTGAAACCTTTGACATTTTCAAAGTGTATTTGTTGAAAAAAGGCATCATCCGCTGACTGTCCAACACCTTTTCAAATTAATTAAAGTTCCTCCCGAGGTCTGAAGATTCTGGAGATGGTATGTAGCCCAATCCCCGTCTCTCCAATCCACAATTTGGATTTCCTGTGGCGACTCTGTCAGCGACTCGTCAGTCGACACAGCGGAAAAACGCATGCGAATTGGGGGGAAAAGCAAGATACTCGCACAACGACGCGTAAATAAAGAAATCGGGTAAAAAAAAGTCGACGGCCAGTAGTTTTGGGCCAGCCGCAATGAGAACGCAACTGGCAAATTGCCAAAAAAAAAAAAAAAAAAAAAAACTAAACCAAATGAAAAACTAGCCGCCGAAAAATACAAAAAAAAAAATGGCAAGAAAATGAGGGGGAAAACCGACGCGACGCTTTATGACAACATACATTGCAGACTGGCGACCACGGAGAAGACGATGATGATAATGGGGATTGGTGGATTGGATTGTATGGAGGGGCGATGCTTACGTCAGAAAACCAGAAGGAGTACCCATGGTCTAAGTCTAAGGTTAACCCCCAAAAAGAAACAGCCGACTCTTGCCCACTTCCCACACTCACATACTCACATCGCCAAATCCCCAACGCGGCAGATTAGTCAAGAGTACAAAATCCGAATGGGTGGACTTTATATTCTGATTCAGACGAAATCAGTCTCAGCTACAGCACACGTCAAGTCAATAGGAGGTAAAGCTTATTAAAACAAAAATTCCCCAAGGTGTCCTTTTCATTACTTTTTAAACTAGGTTGTTAATTTTTATTTTATACTTGTTTTAAAATATATATTTATATATTTGCTTTTGTAATACAGCTGTATCTTATTTATAACAAGTGATTTATTAAAATATCATAGGTTGATAAAACTAGGACTAGGTTGTTGTATTTTATATAGCTTTCAATGTGAGATACAAATGTGTGCAATCCCTATGTTTGTTATTCATTTATGTATGTTTATTTAATCTTCATATTTTGTTAAACTTGCTTTATTTTGTTGTTCTCTAACAAAATTTATTTTTATTTTAAATCGTTACTTTTTTTTTGGGACAGTAACTGTTGTTTTTACCGTCACTGTGCCTACGTGAATATACTCATTATTATGTCTGGCATCGGTCCCCCGATCCGCCCCCTCGACTTGCCCCTGGGGGTGGGCTTTTCTCTAGATTGGAACGATGATTTATTTTGGCAGCGACAACGGCAGACGGAGAAAGAGACGGAGACACCATGAATACGGACGTAGACGAACGGAGACGGAGCAACGGCATTATCGACGGAGACGAAGACGCGTTCCGCATTCAAATCGAATGATTCGGGGCCGGCCCACTTTGTCTGGCGATCGGCGGAATATACAATACTATATGGCAGTACGGCTACATATATCTGCAGACAAGAAACCACCCCGAAATGCTGGCCATGCCCTCCCATGCCATTGCAAACCATCAGAGGGCAGCCCATCACAGACCCGACCCCATCGACAATGCAATAAATCAATGCTGAGCCCCAGAAATTAGTACAGCCCGCTGATATATATGCCGCCAGATCCATCTATATGTTTTTCGATATTAAAAAAAAGCTGAGAGAAAATGCAATAAATATCAGATCGGTTTTGAATGAAATCAAAGAATATTTCATCTTGTAAAACATCTATTCTAAGTTACTTAAATTTTGCAATTGCATATATATTATGACTTTTAAAGGTATACGGATAGAGGTCTTCTATATTTCCAATACAATAATAAATCACTTCAAATTTCTTGTACAAAAACTATTTCCTATCTTAACCGTAATCTAGCAATATTTTTACTTTGATTTACCCAAACAAAGAGCCCCTGATTTCAATCAAAAATCGGATTAAATCAGAAATTACCATGGGTGAAGCAATCATCATCATTATTATTATTAGCGACCCGCATAAACTGCGCTCCCAATTGATTTGATTGATCTGTGGCTCAATTTGTGCCAAACATAATTATATAATCAATGCTGATTTCCTATGACAGCTGTCAGATGATTTTTCTGTTCCCTCAGAATGTGTAAGTTCTGTTCTGTCTTTCCAAAACCGCCATTAAGATATCGTCTTACCCCCTTTTCGTTCCACTTGAGATGCATTAGTGGACGAGCCCCCAGCCCCCTTCCCCCTTCTCACCTGCGAATGTGATGGCCAAATGCAGGGCATTCCGTGGCAGAGTGATGGTGGCGTAGGTGGTTCCCCTTTCCGGAGCCAATCCGGAGTCCTCCGATTGCGCCGGACTCATCGCCCGGTCAACTGCAAAAAAAACCAAAAAATAGAGATAAATAGAGTGCATAGAGTAAACATAGCAGATCACACATCAAAGGGGAGTCGTTGACCAACTTCTTTTGCATTTTCTTAATTTATTCCGCCACACCAGACATCAAAGGAGGCACTACCTCCTCGGCGACCACGCCCACGCCCACGCCCACGCCCATCTAGTCCACATCGTACACGTATCCAATTCGATTCGGAGAATTCCCAATACAAATTGCGACCTTCGGCGTCGCCAAAAAAGCTTCAATTAAAATTCCACCAACGAATGAATCTCACTCGAGGAATTATAAGAACCACAAAAACAGACATGTATAATATATAAATGTGAACTCAATTAATCTTGTACGATGCCCCCAAAAACATATGGCACAATAACAAACAGAAAAACACGAAGTAGAAGTGCCGGATCACTCTGGAAAATTGGGAAATCAAATCGAGTGGCTTGATAAAACACAAATGCCTGTGAAATGGACATTTTTGCAATGCAACCCACATAGCTTGATCAACTTGAGTTGCTTTTCAGTCCACTTAAGCTGAATAACAGCCCTGGAAGTATTGTAAATCTAAAGAGATACATTTAGAATGCTTACAAAATAATATAAAAAATACATACAATAGATAATAATTTTATTTTTTTGACATTGTCATATTTGTAACTTTTTAAATTTGATTTTTCTCATTTTAGTTCAAAATTTATTTAGCAAAAATAGCAATTAACATTATTACAGGTAGGACACTCTTTCATGATTGTCAGCAATTAAATGACAAAAAAAGGCGATTATTCACTGTACCACATACAATGTATGTACCTCATTTTCCACCACCTTCCCATTTCTCACCCCTACTTTATTCGCTTTTTTTGTGTGTTTCTGTGTGTGGCAACACTTTTTGTTTTTCTTTTTTGGGGACTATGCGGCGTATACGCGATCTGCTACAATTACGCCCTGTGTGCGTAACGAGTGTATTTCCCTCACGCACACACACTGGCAAAAAAAAATACAACAACAACAAAAATTAAAACTAAAACTAAAAACAAAATAAAGAAAATAAAGAAAAGAAAAACAAGAGCACACGTGGCAACGTTTGACGCAAGCGGACGCGACTTTTATTTTCGAACGCTTCAATGGCGCATAAAGTTTTTCTTAATGCGCCCGCCCGACTATGAAAAGCAGCAACAATAATTAGGCAAAAGCCCCCGAAAGAAAATGGAAAAACGGAAAAACTAACAGGGGCAGAGAGAGCTGCTAAAAAAACGTAACGTTTCGCTTCATTTGTCCGACACACACAACACACACACACACACGAAATGTTCACATATGTAGAGAGCTGATTCGCTATAATTTATTTTCATTTAATTTGTTTTCTTCGGTTTCAGCTTTGCTTCTTTTCGGCTACTCTGCTTCTTCTTCATTGGCTCGAAAAGGTGTGCCAATTTGATTCAGTTGCACCTTTGGCCACACTGGCAGAAATTGGGATGTCTTTCATACTAAAAGCTCATTTTTTTAGAATTCACAGAGAAAACGTATAAAAGTTTAAGGTGTCAAATTGTCAACTAAATATAATTCCAGGATAGCGAAATTCTAAATACTACTCAAACTAACAAAAATATATTAAATTTTTTTAATGTCTGAAAGAAAAGGTCCTGCTTACAAAGTGATCAATTAAATAAGTAAATCTAAATCTAAAAATTCCATTTTTTTTAGCAGCGAGAAAACTTTAGTTTTAGGTGCAACATAATATAACCTCAGGATACATAAATCGTTAAAATAAGCAAAACAAAAACAGAACGTTTTATGTTTAAAAATCTGAATGAATTAAATTATGTTCCTTTTTTCAATGACTCCTTTGCTAAAAAGGTTTAATCAATTAATTTTTGTAAAAGATCAATTAAATGAATCTTTTAATAATCAGGTGTAAAATCTAATTTTTTTCTGCCTACCTCACACCTTTTCCCTATACCTTTGTTTTTCTTTATTCTTTCTTTCCGTCTCCACTTTGATTCGCATTCGCTTTGAAGTGTTCACATATCTCTCGACGGCTTGTGTGTTTTTTTGGATGCGCTTTTCATTTGCTATTTTTATATGGGCGCTTTTCTTTTTCATTTTGATTTCCACTGGCAGGCAAAGGAGCTATTAGTTTTTCCGATTTGTTTTTTTTTTTATTTTCCTGGCTAGTTTTGATTTTTTTGTGTTTCGGGGCTTTTTTTTTTGTTTCTTTTTTTTTTGGTTTTTTGTTTTTTTTTGTTTGACATAATTCATTGGAGCCGTTGGGGCCGGCAAGCGGAAATTATATGTGCGCCCGGTTTCATAAATAAATGTAATCAGAATTAAGCGAAAAGCGGGAAAAACGAGGCGAACACGAGATGCCCTGGAAGTGCTCGACATTTTCCCCCCGTCGGAAAATGGGGGGAAGAACAAGTCGAAATGAGCCGAGCGCTAAATGAAATCGAAAAGAGCCCATAAAATAGCCAACTAATGTGATGGAGTGCGTATGGATTTATGAAATACTATATACGCGTATACATGAGCTGGAAACATATGGAGGATTCCGGAACTGATTTACACATTCCCCAAATTCAATTTCAAATGTTAACAAGTGGGAGAGATGTTTTGGATTAAGACAAATTTATTTACCTTACATTTGTAGTGGCAATATTTTGTCAAAAATAAAATGATCAATAGATAACAAACTATTTAACTTTTGTGATAATCGATATTATGGAAGAGTTACAAATCGATTATAAAAACTCATCGACTATCACGATGAAATAAAAAAGTAACCTATAAGTAAATTCATCTTCTTTATCATCAAACTCATAATCCTTTTTGAACTATAACTATAGATAGTTTAACAAACATGACAACTTCTTAAGACAATTGACTTGTAAACATGATTACTCTACTTTATGCTTCCGCAGCTATTAAATGTTTCCGGGAAAAACCAGGCGACATGGAAAGTGTCATAACATTAGGCCCAAATTAACTTATGGACGCCGCCGCCTAATTCGCATTGCCATTCGCAGTTCCGTTCTGGAGAAGATGAAATGGATTTGGATCTCTGGGATCTCCAGATTGGATTGGTGGGGCAGTTAAAGCTATTTTTGCCTTTGGCCGCCTGTCGTGCGTTCGTTTTTATGGCAAGTCGCGGAAAAGTTGCAGGGAAATTTATCGGCGACAGTTGCCAATTCCTTCTCTAGCGGAAATTGCGCTCATCCGAAAAGATTTGCGGGTGGAAAAGCGAAGGGGGAGTGACAGTGCCACCCGTTATATGAAGTACTTCCTGAAGTCATCCTGGCAATTAGACAGATCGCAGATAGTGTGCTCTCACTGATTGAAATAGACCCCAGGCGATGATCCATCCCCCCGCCGACAGTTTTCCACT
Organism: Drosophila elegans; assembly: GCF_018152505.1. NCBI lineage: Eukaryota > Metazoa > Arthropoda > Insecta > Diptera > Drosophilidae > Drosophila > Drosophila elegans. Next base: position 6,283,889 of record NW_024545513.1, on the reverse strand, counting down.
TTCAATTTCAATTTCCCCCGAACTGAAGAACAGGGTTGGAAAATTGCACAAGTGCCGATCTAGACAGACAGCTCCTACATCGCTGGGGGTCGTCAACGTCAGAGTTTTGCCCCCTCCTGATCCCAAGGCATTTATGGGCATTGTGGATAATGTTGTCTTCTGGAATGGTTCATTTGCCGCATGAAATTCCTCGGCGATTTGCCACATTTACTTGCAAAATAGACATCATTCAAGGGTAATCTGCCCAACGCGATCTCTTCGTTATAATGAGGCATAAGGGGAAAGGGACATTCCAATCTTCCCTAAGAATTTCAGACCATAAGGTTCTCCTTTCATTTTTTTTTTAAACTGCCTATCGATTAGGATGAAAAGCAGTGGTTTAAAAATGATTATAAATAAATAAGTATTCATTTACTTGAAGCGTTGGAATGAAAAGTTAAATAAATACAATTCAGTTGTTTATAATTTACTCTAAAATTCGTTTTTCCAGTATATTCTTTAGGGTGGGAAAGAAAAGTAAAATAAAATCAATTCAATTGATCTAATTGATCTTCTGCTTAAATTGAACTTAAAACTGTAAGACTTATCTTATCCTATATATTTTAGCCTTCGATCAGATCGATCGACTTGATTGAGCTATTCCTGCAGATATATATATCCAATTGACAGGTGCTGGAAGATCCATTTGATGTGGATGTGGGCCAAACAGTCGACTAATTGACTGATTGAGTGTCCAACTGACTATCCGTGCGATTGATATTGATTGATTGACATGCCAATCTATTGGCAACTTGACGCTCTGTTATTGTTTGCATTTAGCGGCGCTTTTCTCCACGCAATTTCCAGTTTATTTTTCTGGCCACAATAAAGGGAATGGGACTTTGGTTCAGAGAGTGTTGCAAAAGGGGAAAGACGTGCACTAGGGGGTTAAGGTGGTAAAGGGGTTAAGTGGGGCCGGGAACAGAACCTGAAATGCGTAGTTTTTACGTCCGAGTAAGTGCCCATGTATCCATTAACCCACAAAATGCTGACTTTGTCTGCACTTTAAAAATTGTGCAGCGTAGTTCTTTAGAATATTTTAAAAATACCATTTTTAAAATGGGAAAGACAGCTATTTAAATATATAATATTTTCATGGAATTTTGTAAGAGTTATTCATTTAAATGATTTTCTAACTTTATTTATTATTTTTTAAGCAGTCGTTGTTTGTAAGCTCTGCGTTGACTTATTGCTCTTTAATCTTAAGCAAAATATTTAGGTCTAAGAAAGAATTGGAAATATGGCAAACATCAAAAACCATAGTCTAATTCTTTTCGAAAAATGTATGTCACTCTGTGTGTATAGAAAAGTTTTCTTTATTGAAGTTTTGTTTTTTGTTCAAGTGCTAGTGACTTATTTATTAATGGACACGCAGCTCAGGGCGTGAAAATACGAGTATGTCAAAAAATTTTCAACGGAATCTATTTAGCACAAGGCTCTCGTCGCCGCCCCCGTCCTTTATTTTTCCCCCGGACGAAGACAACAAGAAAAACCAATTATTGCAAATGAACTCGAGTGTGGTTCCGCAAAAATGTCAACATCTGATAAAGCCGCAACAAAAGCGAATTTCCGAGGACACCCCTTCATGGGCGGAGGGGGGCTTTTGGGCAAGGGGAGGTCAGGCCCTGCAGCCAAAGTGCATCAGCCGCAACGAACTCAACTTAAATGAACCGAACTTGGCGAAAAAAAAGGGCGACCCTTGCCTGCAAAAAAAAAAAAAAAAAAACAATAAAGAAAAGGGAAAACTCAATGGTGAAGAGGGGAAAAAACGCAGGAAAAAAAACTCACTCACATAGGCACTCCATTGAGATCCTCGCGTATTTAGCAAAACGTTGACATTCATTTGATGACTGAGCCACACCATAAGAAATAATAATAAATAAAAAGAGAAATAACCGAACATAATCATACAGCCAGGGATGAACATTTTAATAATTCTTATTATCTTAAAATATCTTTCAAAAATATACAAAAAAGTAAAACTCAAACAATAGATAGGTCTAAATTTGTAAAGGTAGCATTCAAATCTAAGCTCAGAAATATTGTTTTAATTTATAAAAAAAAATTTTTTTGCCGGAAAATATTTTGATTATTTATTTTTGAGTTTTAAAATTGTCTTAATTTTACCAATTTCAGGTACTCAAACTCCATACAGTTCGACAGTAAATATTTAAAGTGAGACTATGTTAAGCTAAAGCTCTACATTTTAGCTAAAGTGTAAAATTTGCTACCCAATCACCTGGTTTTCTGTAAACGTTATTAAAAAATACAATGTTGTGAATGTGGTATTTGAGAACCACTCCCAAGGACCCAGATCGCTGAGTTCCCTGTGAACTGTATCCCTGGGATGACAGTCTGTTCATGGCTGCTCGCACATCGCACATCGTAACAAATGTAGCTGTCGCTGTTTCTCCAACACGATGTGTCTCCTTCTCAATGCGAAAACACCCTTTCGCTAAAACATTTCAAGGCGCTGATGATATAGCTCAAAGGGGGCGGTACGAGTTGAGGAGGCGACGAGCCGCCACTAAGTCGCACTGCAGTCGAGGAACTCTGCATCAAAATTGATTTACGACCATTTCGGTATTTTTTATGCCTTTTTAAAGGGGGAGGAACAGTAAGTTGAGGCAAAAACTGAGAGAAATGCACTCGAAACATTTAATACTATACTGAAAAAAAATATTTAATATATTGATTAATAATCATAAAACATTATCACACTTTATGACAAAATTCAAATTAAGAGATTTAAATATATGGAAGAACAAAGTATCATAAATTTAAATTTGATATTTCACCAAAAACTTAATATAAAAAGGCAATAAAGCTCAATTAAAAATTATTGGATATACAACTTCGTATAATAATAATATTAAAAGGAACTTTTAAATTTCTCCATAAATTTCCCAGTGCATATAGGGTCATAATTTCATACAAAACATTTCATTTGCACATCAGCAAATAAAGGCAGAACATTTGACAATTTCAGCAGCACTTCTCATATCGCTCGCCATGTGCGACAATTTTCCCCTCCACTGTGCAACTTGCCCCACAGTTGCCCAATATTTCGGCGTATCGGTAAGGGGCCTCAGATTTATGCCCCCAAATGTTAATTACCCGTAACCGATCCCCGGCCGCACCAACAACTCACGCACAGAATTTTCGGTACCCGAACAAATCTGCCATTAATGATAAGACGGGGTCTTACAGTTCCCGAAAAAAAAGGTTCACTATTGGATATCTTTATTGAAATTTTACCGTTGACAAAATCGAAGGCGTCTTTTTTCCCTACGATAACTCAGAGCAGGAGCACTTCACACACAGAGATTGTCAAGTGGGCGATAGGAAAGATAAAAAGTCAATTTGTTTCGGGGAGGATGCATACAAATTTTTAACAACTCATGACGCTCGAAATTCAATTAAAGGCCCACAGTCACAATATATATACTATATATAGAGAGATAGACAAGGAGAGCAAATGCCGGCGGTTATGAAGAGAAATGAAGTGTTATGCCGCCTATAATGAGGCTGTGACAGATCACTGGATAGCCGGAATCTAATTTCCCGAAAACTGAACGCCAGCTTAATTAAATCCCTTATTGGAAATGAAAGTGAAATTCCCATGAAGTGAACAGCATCATCATTATCGCACACAAAAAACATCCACCCATTTTATTGTTATTTTGCCCCTTAAACGTAATTCTATCGTTATGAAATTTGATTGACTGTTGGATAAGGGAACTATCTTGCTGAAGATGACACTTTATGTTTAAAGGGCTGTCATATTGGTTAACAATTTTAAATCATTAAATCAACTTAATTTGAGTGAATTATAAATGTGGGTTGACCGTTAAGTTACTTTCAAGTAATGTTTTAATCCTGTGAGAAAATATCTTTTCTAACAGAAAGGGTTGCAATATTGATAAACATAAATGGAAACATAGATAAAGAAGATGAACAAATATCTGTATACAAAATACGTTAATTAACCTAAAGAAAAAATTAAGTTGTATAACACAAAATGCATTATTTTAAACTAAGAGTTCTTTCAGCATTAGATTACCCTGTATTTCTTAATTTTCCTTAACTCAAATTGCGAATGACTTTTCCCAACTCGAGTTGAGATTTATAATGCAACAAGGGAGATTTAATTTACTAGACCCTTGATCAATGACTATATACACGGGTGCTCATATATATAAGACTATAAGACTTGTGTTTATGCAGTGAAATATTTCCACTCATAATTAACAGAGAAAAACAGCGGCAAGTAAATAATGAGGGGTAGGGAAATTTGCGACTTTTAATGCTTTTTGTTTAGTGCTAAGTGGAAATCAGGAGTTGGAAAGTGGGTGGAGGGGTAGGCTTGGTAGACAACCAACAAATAATTATGAAAACTGCTCTAAAGAGAGGGAAGTGGCGTGGAAAAGAGACAGGAGAGTTGTCATCCAACAGCAGACTTTACAAATTAATCCAAAATCCAAGTGGTAGACGCGACAAAAGGAGCAAAACACAAACAATAACAACAACAAATTATATTAAACGTGTGCTTCGAACAGGGGCGTAGGCGGAATTTTAAAAAGGGGATTAATATTGCCGTTCAAGAAGAATTATAAAAATTCCCTACGAGCGTAGCTGGATTCATTAGATGTATTCCAATAAAGAAAACTTATTTCAGTAGTTACATTTAACTAGTACAGAATTCTTAAGGGGGTGTAAAGCCAACATTATCCCCTGCCTACACCTCTGGCTCCATGACTGTTGTTGTTTTTATTTTCTGATTTTGTTGCTATTTTTACACTGCGCTGCAGCATCAGCCGTTGAAATTGTGACATTTTCCCTCTCTACGCATATTTCTGGATGCAGTGGAAAATGTGAAAATGGATGGTAGGAAAATCCGTGAAAAGGGGGGTGTGGATCGTGCACATTGTGGTCTGTTTACGGCTTTAGGGAAATAAATGCATTTTCAATTCCAAAGTGTTACTTCTCTAATTCGAACTTACCTAAATATTCTTTTTTTTTAATACTTAATTTCCTTGAGACAAGAACACTTTACAATAATTTTACAAACAAATTTTGCAAGAGTTTCTCAAAAATAAGTTTGCTTATTTTTAATAAAAAATATTTGCAAAAATGTTTTACACAATTTGCCATACTATAATGGAGTTTGATTGGTGTTGGTTTTGATCTTAAATCTATTTAGTATATTCACTTTAAACAATCTCGCATATTCTACATTTTTTAAAAGAAAACAGATATTTTCCACGATGGTTTGAATTGAAGAACCATCACTGTAGATACTAGTATGTGTATATAAAATGTATGATTCCCTTGCTGTCTGCATCTCCATTTCTCTGTCTCTGTTTATGTTTGCTGCTGAGTGACGTCGTTGTGGCAGATTTCGCGGCAGCAATAGGAAAATTAAACAAAAATAAATGGCAGCAAAATGTTTGCAACATGCCACTGCAGCAGCAACAACAAGACCATAAGCAATTTGTTTACAACAACAACCATGGAGACCACACAAAAGAAAAGTGACCATAAAATCGGTTTGAAAATGGTTCTTGGGAGGCACAAAAGTAATTGTCAAAAATAAGTGAAAGTTGAAAAACTTCAAAGGGGAAAATGCTTTAAGAAAATAAAAACAAATAACATTTTTACAGGAAATTGCAGAAAACTATATTTGCAAAAACTATACAAAAAATATATATGACTGAATATTTTTGACGGAAAATTTAATTATATTATAAAGAAAAAAGAAAGAAAACTTGAACAAGAGCTTCCGTTTCTCTAGCATTGGCCAGAAAATAATATGTATTAAATTACATGTTGTGTCAAAAAAATAATATCTGGTAAAGGCTAAACGCTAAACAAAATATCAATAAATGAAAAGAAATTGGTTTTATTTCTTTTATGACAATTGGTTTATGAACAAACAAATTCACCTTTAAATTCGTTATTTTTTGAAATGCATATGAAATCAGTTGACTGAAGTGAACCCTGTTTTGTGTGCTTCCATTTACCGTTTGGAGTTCAACGGAAGTGCAGTGAACTTTTATTCAGTTATTGTGACGGAACTTTATTTGCGTTATCAGTTGGCAGCAGCTGCCGATTCAACCCCCTGCACCCCACTGTAGCCATTGTGCCTATGTGGCCCACTGTGCACGGTGGGGGCATAGCGAAAATGGGGGGTGTGGATAAATGGGGGCAGAGTGGGGATTGCGGCACAAATGTCATTTGCCTGCTGTGCTGCTTTGTTTACGTGCTGCTTCTTCGTCGTCGCTTCCGTTTGATTTGGCAGCTTTATGATATGGGCACCCAAAGGATTTTCACGCCTCCCAAAACAAAAGAAGTACTCTTCTTTGATACTTGAAAGCAAAACACTCAAAAACAGTGGCATGAGAGGACTTTTTTAAGAGGGTTTCTTTGTAATTTACTTATTTAATATTATCTCAGTTTTTTATACCAAGATTATAACAAAAATTCCTCCTCTTTTCTTATGGTATATAATGTGGTTTAATTGTGACTATAACTATCTTTATTCAACTTGAATTCTATACTATTTAATCTAGAAAAGTCTTAAAAAATTCTTAAATTCTGAAATATGTTGAGAGGCTTATATCTTCCCCCTGCGTACGCCCCTGAGATAAACAACACCAACTGTTGGACGAGACTGAGGAATCCCACTCACTCTGTGCTCATTTCGTTTTAATTGCGTCAAATTGTTGAGTTCTCTTCGGGCTCTCTTTAGAATCCCCTGCCACGCCCCCTCTAGAGGCGCGCCCGCCCCCGCCCATGTCCGTGCCGCATCGATGTTGCTTTTTTGTTTACACTCGATGGCCGCAATGTGGCGAAAAATAAACACACACACGGAGAAAACTCTTACGCACATGGCATGAAAATTGTAAAAGTGTGGAAAAGTCGGAGGATGGGAGAATGTTTTCGATTGCCCAAAAACGAACGGGGAAGTGCAGCTGGATGGGTGTAAAGCGGGGTGTGGGGACAAATGGAGAAGTGCCGTGACAATCGCAGTCTTACACTCAGAAAAAAGTACTGCCAATATACCATAAATATAAAGTGCCTTTCTAAAAAATATTTTTGCTATTATTAAAATCACATGCCTCTGGGTTAAATATTAGATTTACAAAAATTGTAATTTTTATATCAAGAAAATTTATTTTAAGATTGATGGTAGTCTTGAGTTTTTCAGTTATTCATAATAAATAATGGATATTGTTCCATTATATTGTTGTGGCTTCTCTCCAAGCACAAATTTTTTTCCAAGTGCAAGGAAACAAATTTGAATATTTACCAAATAGGCATAGACTGTTTGTCTTGCAGACGATGTTGCATTGAGTTAACCCGCTCGCTTACCCGTTCACTTAATTCCCCAAACACAGGGTTCCCCCGTTTTATCCATCACATATCACCCAATTCCTTGGAGTACAAATAGTGAAATAGACCGGGAATTATGGAAATCCCTGGATGAGCGAACCTACTCTCGATTTTTATTGTTGCCGCATGGCATGAAGTCCCCGGAGAGGAGGGTGTTGGGGATTGGAGGAGCATAGTGGATCCCAAGGGAGGAAAATAAACCCATCAACAACAATGAAATGTCGCCAACGATTCAGAAATTGCAGCTATACAAATGCATACACAAAGGAAAATTTGTAATAGCATAATTTTACAATTGTAAAATAGGTGGGTAATATCAAAAAAACCTATTTTATAATTCATAATTATAATTATATAATTCGAAAACTAATTAAAGTAAATAAAATAAAATTAAAAGTATTTTCCCAAAGATCCAAGTGCATGTAATGTAATGGAATATCGAGACATAAATTTTATTTTAACAAAAAAAAAAGCACCCGACATAAATGCTTTTCAGTTTTTCAAACGAACAGCAGAATAAAAGCGATTTTATACATAACACTCCCTCTAAACACTTCACTCCCCTCATAAAAATACCAAATTTACATACGCTCAATAAATGGTCAAATCACAATTGCTTTCAAATCAGTTGTAAATTTCGAACTCTTCAATTTACTGGTCATAAAAAAGGAACAAAACTGGAAAGTGCACAGCAAAAGCAATACACAAATAGATAGTACCAGACCCATTTCCATTTGGTGTTTTACAAGTCTTAAAAACATTTTTTCGATGTACAATGCAGCTCGTAAAAAATTGACATATGCAACCGAAAAGCAAATAAAATCTAAAAAAAGAACAAAAATTGTATATGATAAAGAGCACACAAGGAATTATCTAGACTCACTCTCGATTTTGTCACTTTAGTATAATCATCGAAATTCCATACATTTAATCGCTCCATAAGTTTACCTCATATTCATGTCAGACGTGATCTTTTTCCAAATTCCCAGTACAAAAAAAACTTACAAAGAGAAGAAATTTAGACCTCAATTGCATTTTTATTGTTTTTTAAACTATCGGTGAAAAATGTATCGTTTTATAATATGACAATTGGTTCATATGTATATAAAAATATAGCTAGATATGTAAAGACGTTAAAAAAATAAAGTATTAAGAATTGTCACTAAAGCAATTATATTAATCTGTGTTCAATTTTATTTTTGGAAGTTTTAATAATATATTAATTGATTAAGTATTATCTTTTTTGATTCGGGTCCTTAACAAATTTTTCTATGCATTTTCCGAGTTACACTGCAACAAAAATAATTACAAGAAACTCGTGCAAATGGAAATTTTCGCCTGTCAACACACAGCATCTTTGTTGATCTATTATATCATTCTGACTTTTTCGAGTAGTTTAAACTCTTTTTACGATTTCCAATGTTTTGTCGTTGATTTTATGGGCATTTAATGTGCCATAAAAGAGGACATGAAGGAGGGGCTTTTAAAATGAGGGTTTCGTTTTTTTTTTCTGGGGGAGTTGTCATCTGTTTGATTTGGTTGGCTCGGGTTTTTGGGTTTGATTTGGATGTTGGTGCATTGACATTGAACACCTTTCGATTTTCTCAGGCCTTTGTTTGCATTCGGGGGAGTCAAAAGAGCAGTCAAATCAATCGCTTCAGTTGTTGTTTTTGCTTTTGTAGCTGTCATTACTGTGTAAACAAGTGACATCTGGTCATCCACCCCCCCTTTTCGATCCCCGTCTGTGGATGAGTGCACGCCTCTGTTTGCCTTTGGATCGGCAGTCAGCAATTGCAGATGCATCTATCTACGTACCTAGCTATATTTATTTACAGAGGGGGTCAAAACAATAGCAGATCAAATGTTGTGTTATGTCTTACTTAATTGGGGAAATAAATTGGTTACATTTGTACATTGCCTCCAAGATACCTAATTGGCGTTGTAGAAGATGAATCCCGTTTTTTAAAAATAGAAATTACTTTTATATAAGGCTTTTTTTTTTTTTTAATTTATAACACTGTATAAGTCGTAGTTTAGTATGCAGTGAAATAAAATATGATAGTATTCCGTTATATTCACGTTCACCAAGCCGAGTGCTATTATTTTGACCGCTGCTGTGCATCTTCATCTAGGCGTTTGGCATCAATGGGCGATTGTCTGGCCCAGTAAGCATCCACCAACATCCACCAGCAGAAGCTGCATTCTGGCCAGGCACTTGGCCTTATCTACCAGATACAATCTGTGGCATTCCGCGCAAGAAAATTAAGCAATGAAAAGGGGCAGGCTGAGGCAACAGCAGCAACAGCAGCAACAACAATGCGGCGCATCAGAAATATTTAATTAAATGCTTAATTACGCTTGCCATGCCATAAATTCATCAAATGCAATTTAAGCCCGCGCACACGAGCAGATGCAGATACTTTTGTATCTCCTTCGGTTCTTCATTTTATCCATTCCGTAAATGTATCTTGTTCTCTTCTTTTCATTCATTGGAAAGTTCAACTGCAGTTGCAATTGGAGTTGTGCCATAATTTTACCCCTCTTATTTGTTAACTGACATAAATCCCAGCCGTTTTTACTCGAGACCGTCCTGTCGGCATTTTTAGATCATTAATCCAAAGAGGATCAGCAGAAAAGCAGAACGGCGTTCGTGGAACGGCCTCTAAGATCCTCAAAAGGGGGTATAACCTCCTATGGAGCCTATCTGGATCTGCAATTTTGATAGCTCAAAGTTGATACAGAAGTTTGGATGTAAAGTAAATTTTATTACTTGTTGGATAGTCAGAAACAGCGTGGATTTTCCATTTAAGATTGCGCAATCCATTCAATTACGTCCCAGTTGATGGCAAATGCATCTGATCATCTGCTTATCTGATCAGCTCCAATTAGCCATGATATATGTTTAAATCAATATGGCAAAAGTCCCCCGATACGTTGAACTCCACTGATTTTGCAATTCAATTCGATTGCCATTCGATGGCCGGGTAATCCATCAAACTGCCTACTGATCCCCCATGGAACCGATAGCTGGGAAATCAAGGGTCGGGTCACCGAGCTCCATTAGCTCCATGGGGGGTTTTTGGAGAAGGGGCGTTGCAATTGACAAATTTCGTTCGGTCGGAAAACGAAAACGAAATGCGAGCAATTACTTTCAATTGAAAATGTCAAACCTTCTCTTGGCCCGTTGGCGCACACTGAGCGAAAAGAAGGTCTACTCAAAACTAAGTTATACATTTGTTATTATTCACTTGTTAAACATGCGTATTTTATAAAATGTATTGTTTATAAAACTACGAAATATAAAAACCTATTGTTTTCAAACAATGGGCCATAAATAAATCAATTCGAGTTTGGAACTATTAACTATAGATTAAAAAATCATTGTAATACTTGTTTATAGTAATAAAAGTTATGTTCAACTGAATTCTAGCTCAAAAATCTTAAAACGACAGATTTTTTACCTAAAATTTTGCTAAAATTAAAATACCTTTATAATATAATGCACAGAATATTTAGGTAAGTATTTCCAAAAGTCAATGGTTTGCAACTTAATATTTTCAAAGGAAAATCTAGATTTTTAGCAGTGCCTCCCTGCCAGCCGATACTTGGATATAAAGATACAAATACACCGTCGGATATTTGTATACAAATCTATATCTAAATTCGAGCACTTGAGGGCCGTACGCAAGCACCTTGGGCGGAAATGCGATAACCCTGAGCGGGCGGGGAAAAAGCGGAAAAGCGGAAAATGGGAGCGCACATGTTGGGCGCCTCGAAGATTTTTGTTGGTTTTTCTTGGATATGTGGTGGAGGGGCAGAGTACGAAAAATTTGAAAAGCCCCCTTAATTTACCGGATAACATGGGCGCCAAGGAAGTGTCCGTTGACGGATGATGATGTCCTCCGTTGAAGGTGTTGTTGTGCGACTCCTGTTGTTGTTGTTGTTGGTCCTGCTTGAGGGCCGCCGATTTTCCGGGGACACAGCCCACAATGGGCTTCTTCGATTTCCACAATTTCATTTTGAGTTTACTTCGTATAGCACTTCCCAAAGGGATAACGCGCGATCTTTAAGATTTTCTAACGCTCATGATGGCAAATTTGGCATTTTCACAAAAAAAAATATAAATAAAAAAAAAAGTATATGCACAGTTCGAAATCGAATGAGTGGATTTCAAAATCAATTCGGTTTCCAATTGAAATTGGGAAATTCAGACGGCGACTGCGATGCGACTGAAAGTGAACGATGCGCGCACGTCCGCGGAACACGGCCCGAAATTGCAAAATGAGCGATCTTGCCGCCAGTCCCGCCGCCGCTACTGCTCTCTCTGGTCCGCTCGCTCTTTCTCTTTCTCTCTGTCTCTCGCCGCCAAACCCCTCCACCCACTCCTCCGCCCGGCGGACAACAGGGCGCACGCTCTGCTCTCCAAGAATTTCTGGGCGCCGCACAGTGGATGTTGTCCTCTAACAAATTAGAACCCATATTCAACAGATAAATTAAAACCTATATCTTAATATATCGGGAATAGAATTGATTTTATAGGAAAAGTAAAATTCCGCTACAACAAGTAAGTATATAATTCCATAACAAATCTAAATAAAATAAAAACTTTTTAAGTCTTTTAGGTATGTTGAGAATCAAAGAGAAAATATACCATACTAATATTTTTTTTTGCACGGATTCTATAAACATATTTTATAGTTATGGGTTTAATATACCTTCTTTAAAACACATTTTTATTAAATGGTTTGTACATTTGTTAAGGTTATCACAAAACATTCTCTATATCCTTTTTATCCTTAATCCATTTAATTTTTGTGACACGCATGTGTCCCACTGTTCAGTGCTCTCTCTTTCGCTTGTTGCGTGACTCACACATACTCGAATGAGAAAAGGGAAATGGAAAGAGAGTAAGTGGAGCACTTTTTTTGGGGAGTTTGGCGACTCGAGAGAAAAGTGGGCTCTTAACTCTCTTTTTCTCTCTCGCATGAGAGTGGCCCATTGGCGAAGCACTCAAATCACAGGCCGCCACTTCAAAAGCACCGTTATGAGCCCGCTGATGAGCCGCAGGCATGACAATCAGCTGCTTCTGTTAACGGTTAAAAGGTGACCATGGGGGGGGTCTAGCCTATGACCCCAAACGCTAAGCGCTAAACGCAAAAAATGCCCCCAAACGGGTGTCGCGAATTTGCTAATTAGTCACGAAAAGCTCGACGGCAACTGCTCGAAATGGTCAACGTAAAAAGGACAACAAAAAATGGGAACGAACCAAATTGGCAGCACGCAACCAGCGGAACATCTGCTAATGACCACAAGACAACAGCTGGTAATAGCCATGCACTCTTGCAATCTAAACAAATACCCCTAAGCCCAATCCAGATAGTAGTCCCAAATCGGTCCCATTTAAAAGTAAACAAAACTTATTAAATTTCCCCCAAAAATTGTAATTTTTAAGCAAACATTTATGCGGTGCTTTTATTTTGACCGCAACTGTATTATTGTAGGGCAAAAATATTGTTTATATGTATATCATGCCAATGTGTGTTCGAAATGTTGCGATCAATCAGTTTTGGGCTAAGTAAATAATTCACCGGATATTTACACCAGATGCCCCCGAATCTTGACCCCCGAGGGCATTGACATGAAATTAATTTCACACTCGTACACCTATTAATATTTATGTATATTCATGTACATTAAATCCTCTTTAACTGCAAGTACAAATGTGGCCACCTTTTTAGGTTAAGGCTGGGGATTTACGGGTGACTCGGTAAGTCCCGTCCCGCCAGGAATTTATACAAGTATTCCGACATTCTATATATGTATGCATGTATATATTTTATTTTTATGCGATTCCCTCTTCCGTGTTAAATGCTTTCTTCCTATTTTCTTTGGTGGCGCGGGGGTTTAATGTCTTTAATGACCTCGACTAATGATCGAAGCTGATTGATTCAGCAGAATCGTCGAAGGCGCTCTCCAAGTTTGTCTGCCTTATTTTTAGATACTCTGCCTTAGATTCCACATTCCCCCTCTCCGAAATAAAATTTAATTCCCAGTCCAAGGTGTCACTGCAGACAGAGAAAGAAAGCAGAACGGAGAGAGACTGATTGACGAGTGCCGAGAATATCGGGGAAAAACTGATGCGACATATGGGAAAATAGCTCTACGCTATTCATAGCATACGTTCAGGCTGATCAAAATTCTATAAACAATAAACTTCCAACAAAAAATTGATTTTCTAGTGATAAGAACGACACTTAAAATATTAAAGTTTTTCTTTAAATTTTTCAATCAACAAATTCCGCTGTATTATTATATCAACCACTGTATTTTAAATTTTTACCTTTCTCTCTCTTTCTTACACTCACAACATATATGAGCCTCCAAATAGCGGTTACAGTAAGTCTCTCTAGCAAACGAGATAATTTAACAGTAAGGAATAAGAAGCATACGAAACACGGATAGCCAAATGAATGGAATGTAAATATTATATTAGTTTCTCTCTCTTTAATTCACGTCATATATGAACCTCCAAAAAACGGTTATAGTAATTCTCTCTTATGCTCTCGAACAAACGAGATAATTTAACAGTAAGGAACGAGAAGCATACGAAAAACGGATAGCCAAATGAATGGAATGAAAATATTACTTTAGTTTCGTATAATCAGTTATCTGTGGGTCCTCAAATTTGTGTAATCTGTGTGAAATGGGTTCGCAAGGTTTTTGTGAAGTGTTTTTTAGTCTCCTAGTGTTATTTATAACCCTTGTTCGATCTGAATTATCAGCCGAGCAAGTCCCTCAAAATCCAAGTAGTGCACAAATTCTACCTAGTTCCTGCAGAAATGGTTTAAATGGTAGTACTTCTGGTCCGGCGATTCGTCTGCCCTTTGTGGATATGTTGGTGCGCCACGAGCACCCACTTTTCATACTCCGCGAACCGGATGAGGATTTACTATTGCTGCTCCATGGATCCAAGATTTACCAATTCCACGTGGCCACTGGCGAGCGGCGATTGGTGCCTCTTGGAAATTTGGCCGGTCAGGTAAGGTCAGATCGCAGAGCTTTGGGAGCAGAGGTTGTGGCCTGGCGCCAGTTCCTGCTCCTAGCCATCGTCCTCGAGGATTCCCTGGAGGTGTACCAACTGCCCAAGGAACTTCTACTCTCCGAGGATCCCGCCACGCAACTGAGTTTCGAGCCCCTGCAGGAGTTCTCGGTGCCAGGAGGATTTCTTCAGCTCCACCTTCTGAAACCCAGTGCCGAACAGGTGCTCCTACTGGTGGCCTCCAATTATACCAGGTCACACAGCAAGTGCAGGTGGGGATTTATTTTATGTTTAGAAATTATGAAGCATATCAAAAAAAAAAACATTTTATTAAGATAATTTTTAAATGGGTCGCTTTTGAAATATAATAATATTAAGATTTTTAATTAAATTATATTTAGTAGTAATTTCAATGCTCCTTTCACAGAACCTTTGAGTGGCTGGACACGTTCTTTAATCCGCTTGAAGAGATAACCTTACCCGCCATCCGAGTTCTCCAAGTGGTGGGTCATCAGCCGCTCTATATAATATTTGGACGATCTTTGAGGGGCTCTCAGTCAAAGGTAATAAAGTCTCCTCATAAATTATAAGCATTGAAATAATATAAGGTTAAATGCAAGAGAAGCGATAGTGATTTATAGTCAACTAAATCCTGATAACCCATTTTCTGTACTTTACGTAAGGGTCTTCAACACTTGAATTACTCAAAGTACATTTTCTGAAGTATAATTTGATTAGATTGATATTACTTATTCAGGTGTTCGTCTTTCTGTTTCCCTTGCTTTCAGCTGGTGCTGACTGTCTACGAGGTGGATAAGAACACTCGAACCCTGCAACATCGACAGGCCTTGACTGTCCAGGCCCAAAGTGTCCAGGCTGCCAGATTTCGAGGGCGGAACTGTCTCATCGCCTGCAATGCGCCTCCGTCCACTTCCTGTCTCTTCTTCCGAATGGTGGATGGCCAATTTGTGGTTTATCGAAAGCACGCTCGAAGGGATTTGAGTTTCCATCGATTGAGCGCCACCAAAAAGGGTCAGCTTCTGATCGGAGCTCGTTCCAATGGAGAGGTGATCGTGTTCAGCTCGACTCGCCTGGATTGCTATAGTGGATTTCAAGTGGCTGGTGAATCGGAACCAAGTGGTTTACTTACCCATCGAAACGGGCGCAATGAGAGTTTCCTGCTGCTGGCCTATCGAACATCCTCGAGCGATCTGATTCGAACTGTGCAGCTGGAAGGCGTGGAAGAGACCTCTAACCAAGTGGGCGCCACCGCTCCAGATGAAGGTAAATTATTCAGATAACCCTGTAAAGTCAGTTAAACTAAGCCCTGTCTTTTACAGATCTTAGTGTGACCCAGTTGCATCGCCATGAGTTTGAGGAGTCCATTAATGCCTTGCGTAGTCTCCTGTTGCGCCGTCGATCTTCAATGGAAATCCTGCGAAGCCGATATAACTCCTTGAAGCAAAGATCTGGCATACGCCTGGAAAAACCACTGCATCTGTTGGAGAAGGGACACATTGAGCGACTGTACCTGGAGGACGACCAGCTGAGCACTCCAACTCAGCTAAAGAAACGCTTGGACGAACTTCGTCAGCGATTTGGAGCAAACCGAAACAGGAGAACTCCTCGAGCTTTTGGCACAGGAAATGAGAATGATGAGGTGGAAAAACTCAAAGTGCAACGATTGCGTGTGGGTAACCTTATATACCAAGGACAAATGATGCCAGGTAAGTTGGGGAATTAGCCAAACTAAATGAGATTTACATATCTGTCCACTTCTTGATCCAAAGGCCACATCCTGGATAATTCAGAGCCCCCATTGTTGACCATCAAAAACAGTCGTCTGCTGACCAAGACACTAAAAACGAAGGAACTGCTGACACCACAAGATTTCCACAACTCCAGTCGTTCCCCGATTCCTCCAGAGGACCCAAATGGTAATGAATGTGTAGTGCGTAACCTCCAAGTGGGGCAGATCAATGGAGTGCCCTGGAATGAGTTTTTGGACTCCCTCTTTCTGCGCACCCGAGACACTTTGCTAAAGGGACGACTTGTGATGCAATCGAGAGTGCGGGTGAACGACCTCCAGACCCCTTTGCTCAACGGACTGGTGGTGGATAAGCTTTTCAACCTGCGACGTGCTCAGGTGATCAGCTCTAATATTTACATGTCCGCTTTTTTTGCTCCCCGTTTGGAGGCAAAGCGAGTAAATGGCCTTGACTTGGCTCAGGATGTCGTCATTCGCGGTGGCAATGATACTTGGGTAAAAAGTAAGTCTCTCTCTTAATTTAATTTATGAAAGGGAACTAAGGAGTCTTTATAACAGCTCCTGTTCGCATCAATCAGATGAGTGTATCGGGTGACATTCAGGTGGCCAATCAGAGCAAGTGGCAGCCACAACCTAGACAACTCAACGAGCCGGAAGAGCAACGTCTTCAGCAGTACTACACGGGCAGAGTGACCATCCGGGGTTCCCTGACGGTCAGAAATGTGCAGAGGGATATGGGAAACTCACTTGTTCTACTGGGAAACCAATCTCTGGCCAGAAGTGATCTTCACTCCCAGTACCTTCTGAATCAGACGTCACAGGTTAGCTTTTATCTACCACTACTTCAGTTGTGTATCATTTATTTTCCCTAGAACATCGCCAATTTGACCTTTGGACACGCTAAGGTCACTACACCTTCACTGACCACCAGCTATATTAAAGGACATCCATTGAGGGATCATCTGCTCAGCGGAGGACACAAAAATAACCACACCTATCCGAACCGGACTCTACACATCATCTTCATGAATGCCAGTGTTCAAGGAGATATTGTTTGCAGAGATTACAGCTCCCGTCTGGCGGAGATCTCTAGGGATGCAGTGCGTCTTGGCCAGGAGGCAAATATCACGGGTCACAAAATGTTTAAGGCACCTCTAACTGTGCAAGCCCTTCAAACCAATCAAGTGAATGGAATGCCAGTGAGCGAACTAGTGCTTAAATCTAACACCACCCAGAACCTTAATGGAACCAAAAGTTTTGCACGCTTAGTGGTGACTGATGAGCTAAAGGTGCACAATCACTTGAATGTGAGTCGTCTAAATGGAATGCCATTACAGCAGCTTCTTGGTCACGATCTTAGTCTGCAGCGTCTGGAATTGACGGAAATGCCACATTTGAAGAATCTTAACTTCCGTCGACTCAACGGGTTGCCCTTTGATGAACTGATCTCGAAGATTTCGGAGGGAAATGAACAGCCCCTACTCCTTCGCAAGCAACTTCTTATCGAGGGTAATGTGCGCTTCGAACAGCCTCTTCAAGTGCAAAGTATTAATGAAATCCAATGGGAAGATTATCTTAGTCGCCTGGTGAGACCCGATGTCAATACGGAGTTACGAGGAAAGAAGACCTTCCTGGCGGATGTTCAAATAAACGATGCTCTTCATGCTCCTCACATAAACGGCATCGATCTAAGTTCCCTGCTGGATAACACTTTGCTGCGAATGACACCCCAGCAAATCAGTGGTGCCTACACTTTTGGCCGGATAATGGCCACCAATGTGGATGTTTCGCAAATAAATGGGGTACCAAAAGAAGAATTCCTTGACACGCAAAAGGATTTGGAACTTAAAGGTGATCTCTACCTAAAGCAGCTCAACATCAATGGCAATTTAAAGTGTCCCTTGGTAAATGAGCCAGGTTTGGGTGACCTTAAGCAACGCGTAGAGCGAGTGCAGCAACTTCCCTGGCGGAATTTGATAGTCACCGGTGACGCTCTATGGGATGGTGAGGAGCAGACCCAATCCCAACTGGATTATCTGCGTCAGCATGCTGTGAGGAAAGAGGGAAATCAGAGCATTGCAGGTCATGTGCTCCTGAAGGAACCCTACTTGAAGAATGTCCAGAGCAAGCAATCCCTTCCTGTTCAACTCAATTTCACCCAATTGGCCGAAGATGCCCTACTCCGTCGTAGTACCTCAAACGAAAGCCAGGTGATCACAGCTCCCCAAGAGCTGCTGGGGTCAGTTAAAGCTCAGACCCTTCACTTAGAGAAGGATGCAGATTTTGGACTGGTCAACGGAATCGATATTGGCCGACTCAATGCCTCACTGTACCGCATCTCCAGCGGTGATGCCATTGCAGCGGATCTTCACTTTATCCAGGCACCTCAAATAGGCAAACTTCGACTCACAAATCCAGAAGTTAATGGCGCTCCAATTGAGAATATTTACCAGCAGGGCAAAGGACAACCCTGGCCAGCAATGAAATTCAAACAGCTCCTTGTCGAAGAGGATCTCAATTTGGAAACCGTAAACGAAATGAGTTTGGCATACTTTCTTCAGCATCGCATTCCCCTGAAGGGAGAAGCTTTGGAGGTATTTGGATCGCTGAGTTTTGAGCACCTTGAGCTGGACGGGCAACCTCTTCTTCGTTCCATCAATGGCATTCCGCTGGAGAACTTGGTGTTCCGACATAGCAAACTGGCGCAAAGTATCTCGGGTGCGAAGACTTTCCACGGCGGTGTAGAGTTCACAGGACCCGGTCATGTAATGAATCTAAATGGCCGCGATCTCAGCGAGAGTTATAGGGGCAGCATCTTTCGGAACAGGGACTACAATATTGATAGTCTAGTCCTGGACAAAGCCCTCTTTCCCGGAGGTCTTGTTTTGGCGGGAAGTCAAAGTCAGTTTCCCGCTCAAATGCGAGCAATGGAAAGTCAAAGCAATCAATTGGAGGAGCTACAGGAGCTTCTCACTATGGGTAATGACAGCTCCCATAGGCGATTGCTTTACTTGGATCATGACGTTGAAACACTGGCTATTACTTGGGTGAAGCCCCCTTTGAAGGGATCACCGGAGCTGCAGATGAGCTTACCCTTGGGTGACACTGCTCCCTGTCAACGTCGCAGTTTACAGGCCCAGCTTCAGATCTCCCAAGGCCGTGTGCTCCTCGCCAATGTGAGTGTGTCCAATCAACTGATGCGACTGAATTCCGGTGATGTCAGGGTGAAGGTGCAGAATCACTGTCATCGTCCAGCCAGGAGACTACGCAGTAGGATCAGCATTAGTTGCCGCAATAGTTCACATACCCTGGGAATGCGTCAGCCAGTGGAGGCTATGGAATTAATGGAACTACAGAATATGGTACTACTGCTTTTGAGCACCGAAGAGGAAGTTCGTGTCTTGCGATTAAAGAGGAGTAACTGTAGCCTCACCGATTGGCAATCCGTGTTGCCAGCAGATGGACGCCTAATGAAAGTGATTCGAATGGGGGTAGAATCTCAGGAAGAAGACCTACTTCTCACCAGTGGTATGCGAAATCATCGTCCTGTCTTGGCCATCCACTTGAGGGATCCTTTAAGCCATAACTTTAAATTGCACCAGTTGATCCAGGGCTCCTACGATCTGGCAGAGATGCAAGAGAATCAACTAATGGTCAGCTGCCTGGGTTGCCGACATATAGCCATATTTAAACGAAAATCCACACCCGAGGAAATCCACTTTAAACCCATTCAACAGCTGAGCTTCCAGGAGCGCATTCAACAGTTAACCCCATTCAAAGTTGGCCAAGAGCAGTATCTTTTGGTAATAACGCAACCGGAAGAACAGCACTTTTTCCTATTCAGCTACAATCAAGTGGGCGGTTGGCAACAACAAACATTTGGCTATAAGAAACAGCACCAGTGGGCGTGGCCTTTGGTAAAATCTGGCCAAAGACTGCAATCAATAGATGTCCCTATTCTGCTGCTCTGTGGAAAGGAAAGAGAATGCAGTCTAGTAAAAGCTGTGTTGGGTTAATATCTGTTCCGTATTGTAAACTATGTATATTTTTATTTACTGTACATAACTATGCTTATGCTATGATTACAAAATGAATTGTTAATTCTTGTTAAGCTCAGTATTAGAAATCAAATATCTTTTTATGTATGTAAATTGTAAACCTAACTAGAACCAGATTATATTAGCACTCTGGTTTAAAGAAGCATAATAAGCATGCTGGTTCGGATCGAGATTATCACACTCCTCGGCTTTATCATTTCTTGAACAAAGCCTTGGATATCTTACTTGGCTAGTTCCCCCCATTGATCAGATCGTAATCCTGTTTTTAAGCACCTTAAGCTGAAAAGCTCTTACTGCTGATGGTGATCACGTATCCGGTGAACAATAGGAATCCCAGGATGCCCCAGATAGAGCTGTTCTGATTGCCACCATCGCCAATTTTGGCCAGTATCCATTCCACATGGCTGGCCACGTCCTCGAACCCTCCATCGATGCTCCTCAAACCAAGCAAGCGATCCCGTTCCGTCAGCGTGGCACCGGCATCCATGTAAAGCTGGACGGGAGTGGAGTTTGAGGCGTCCGGTTGAACACAAATCCGAGGGGACTTGCTCTGCTGCTGATGACAGGATGTGTGGGTGGCATTCAACGTGACCAGATCGTGCAGCTCACGAATATCACCATCATAGCCCCAGGTGCTGATCTGCAGCAGGTTACTGTGTTCCGCATCCAGGACAGAAGTGGCACCGGGAGTGGGTAGGCCTATTGATTGGATATAGGGATGATCCGTTGGCACATCATTTTCCAGCATCAGAATGGCCAGAGCCAAATCCTTGGGCGGTTGGTGAATGTGGGTCACTCCATAGATCAGTCCCTGGTCATGGGGAGCAAATCTCTGGGGGTTTCCCAACATTACGCGCAGTTCCGATGGATGGTAGTAGCTTCTCTTCACCTGGCTGTAAAACAAATACGTTTTTTACTAAATTCATTTAAGTTCCATTTTATTTATTTGGTTGTTTAACTTTAAAGATTTCTGTTTCAAAATGCTTCACCAAACACTGTTAACATCTTTCCAAATAACTAGTTGGGAATTATAAGCCACAGTTAATTTACCTGAAGATGCAGCTGCTGACGGTCAGCACAACAGAGGGCGCCACCAAGGCGCCCGAGCAGATGTGTCCCTTGCCGAAGTAATCCCTCTCCTGGGCCAACAATCGTATGGATGCCTGGTGCGGAGCAGCCAACATCTTTTGCCGAAACCGATCCTCGCCAGTGCCCGCTGATATGGCATCCATTTCGGCCAGGCCAATACCACGTTTCGCCGCCAAATCTCGATGGGTATAGGCTGCGGATGAAGTGATGAGTTGAAGGTTAACCAGGAAGGCTGATAAGCTCGCAAACCGCAAATCGCAATCCGATCGTATTCGCCCCATGGAAACAGTCTCCGAGTGCAGTCGTGCACCTTATCACCCAGAAAAACCTATCAGCAATCAACGCCTGGTCAGCGCCCCCGATCGCTCCCTGATATCAGCTTTCGGTTTTCCAGGGCACAAGTCCCGGATTCGACCCGATCAGGCCACCACTGTTGTTCCCAGCGTGATCGCAGATATGATAGCTATCCGTTTATAAGCGTAGGTATCTATGGCCTCAACTAAGCTACTATTCTATGACCAACTAAGCCCAATCGAATCGAAGCCACTTTTCCCACACCCCATTTGCCCCGGAAGTTTGGGCCGATCACGCGATTATGGATCGCCAATTGATCAATTCGGAGTGACGCACTTGAAGCGGTCAGCAATTTGGATAATCGTGGGATAAGACCCAATTGCAGTGGGACTTCTGCTACACTTTCTTTACTTCTCAATTCTTTAATATACTATAAGAGATTTTAGAAATCGTGGAATTAATTTAAAGTGAAGTGTGTAACGAAATTATTGCCCAGCACTAAGTTATCTTTAAATAAGGAGTCTATTTTTAGAGGAGCCAATATTCGTTTGTTATAGGTCACATTATGATTAGCGAAAAGCAATCATAAGCATGGAATCACCTAAATATAGAAATCATCACTACTCTATATGTATAGTTAGTCTTATTATCAACTGATCTTTCAGAAAAAAATAAAAATTGTTTAAAATGTTTTAACAAACAATTATATAACACTAATTTACAACAAACATATTCAATTTAAAGCTAATTTTTTATTGATTTTGATTCATACGTCCTTTTGAGTTAGGTTATAACCAATGAGATAATGCACTCGTCGTTAAAAATCAAAGTGTCTTGTGGTTCCACAAAATACCTACTTGTAATAGCTTACTTGCAATTTCGTTTGAAGTTTGCACAATCATACTATATCTATTTAAGTGTCAATTGAAATTCTTGACCGACTCAAGTATTATACCATATCTGAGTTTTCTTAATGCCTGAATTTATTAGATCACTTGTAACTTGTTTCTAAAGAACCACATTTTTTCAATAAATAATTATTGTATTCAAAAAATGTACATCAAAATTACCTAACGGAACTTTAAAACGTTTTTTTTGCTTATATATATATAGATAAATATATAAATAAATGAATCGGTTTTGAAGCTTAAAACTTTAAACCAAAAAAATCTACTTAATATTTGTACTATAAGCTCCCGATTTTAGTCCTATGCAATAACATTTAACTTACTCGTTTGCATTTCAGTGCATAGAACTGCAAAGATCAAGGTCTTCACGATCTTTCGCCAATGATCGTTGAGCTGCATTTCGACAACCTTTTCGTGTCCGAACACAAAATTCACAAATAAAAAAAAAAAACAAGAAAAATAATAACTGGTCACGAAATACAATGACCCAAGTTTTATTTTCACGGGGAGCGTAATGCGGTTCACCTGTCGGGAGCTCCGAGCGATGAATGAAGAAATTATAGCGCGAGCTTCTTTCCTAAATCGAACGAACGCAAATTCGCAAAAGCGTTCTTAGATAATTCCATAATTTTTTGTTTTGGTTTCGTGAGATTTGATTCCGCTTGTTATTGTTGTTTTTGTTATTGCGGCCGATGTCGGGCGATAAAGCAATAGCAACATACGACCCAGGCACCAATACAGCTATATAGCCGAATCGAACTGAATCGAATCGTATAATAAACAAACACTCACAAGCCCAATCGGAATCGATAAGAACGCAGTCAATATTATTTTTTTTATTTATTTATTCATAATTTTTTTTTGCTTTCATTCTTTTTTTTAAATTTTGTCTATATTGTTCATCCAGGCTTAAAATGGATTTGGATTTTATCAGTTAATTTTATTGTCTTTAGAGTTACCATTTAAAGCCATAGAGTTAACTTTGGCAAATCCCTGGAATAAATAACGTCTCTGATAAAGCTGAAATTTTATTATGAAAAATATGTTCTAAGAAAACTATTTGGTGCTTGATTATTTATTGGGGCTTTCGAATGTCGATACTTTTGATTGATAGCTAAATTTAGTTTTATGAGAACCACACGGAAAAAAAACGATGATCATTTAAGACTAGAATAAAGATATATTAAATATATTTTCCTATTGCAAGTAAAATTTTAATGTATGCATATAAAAGTGACAATTTTTTTTTAGTTTTTAAAAATATATATTTTAGTTTCTATTCAAAATGGGGTTTAGTGAAAAGATTTTCTTTTCGAATAAGTTCTTCTTTCCCTGAAGTGTAGCGGAAATTACGCCTCCTTCTTGAGAACTATATTTGGTATAGAATAACAAACTTGAGCAAACTAAAACGGAAAGCAGATTACATCGCAGAACGTGGCCGATAAGGATCGATGGGCCCAGAGATTGCGCACATTCCGGCACTAGTCGGTATCACCCAAGCCCTCAGATTAATGGTGCTGTAACGAAACCTTGGGATGAACTACTCCGAATCCTAATCTCAACGACAGACAGTACTTTACTGTATGGCACTCTCGATTGCCCAATGCAGTTGGACTCCTTGACCTTGTCTGCACGGGTAAACGTTTAAACAAACAAGATCGATCGATCGATTGGATCGATTGGATCGAACTGGATTGGATCATATCGATTGCCCTGCAGTCACGGACACCAGTTTTTTTTTCAGTCCCGTTCCGTCTGGTGCCATAAAGATTACCAATATCAGGTGGTCACTTCCATTCATTGGACTAGTGAAATCAAGTTTCTTTTCTGCGCCGTAAACTATTTTTAGTTAACTAACAACAAAAGCAGCGATAACCGACCGATCAGGGATTATGGTATGTTTGTAAAACTTGGGGCTAGTTGACTTTATAGACCGCCTAGAAGTAGGCTATTTATCTGTAAAACGAATGGTTAAAGAAACCGATAATTTGAATCTATAGAACGCAGCTTTTGTGCCAGTGAAGATTTTAATTAGACTTTAAAGGAAAGAATATACAGAAAGAATATGAAAGTAGGCTAAAATATAACACAATTCAAATTAATACACAATATTTTTCTCTATTAATTGTATTTTTTTAAAATTTGTATATTTAAAAGAATTATACAAGCGCTTATCTGGTTGTTGGTATCTAAAATATAGTATAGGTGCCTTATGAATATCGCATATCGAATTTTCCTTCTTGACCTCTGAAACTAAAGGATATTTTCAGTGATTTTTTTTCCTTTGCCTTTTTAGAAAGAACTTTTTTTAAAGTATCCAAAAGATCCAAAGCAAACACATTTGTTCATAAATTTGTATGTTTTTATTGTTTTTTTGGCAAGCACAAAGCTATTTAATATCACTTGATAGGTCGTAAATTGTATTTAATTTATTAGAAAAAAAAAAACGATTGATTTAGTCCTTAGATAATATAGTTTTATTTAGGCTATCAGAACTGACTAGTGATTAGCTTTAGGGCGAGGAATCCAGGCAGGAGAAGGGTCAGAGTTCCGGCCATGGCGGCCATGGCGCCACCACCTCCATCTCCATCTCCACTTCCATTGTTATTGTCATCGTCATCGCCATTTCCGCTGCCATCACCACTTCCGTCACCACTTCCATCACCACTTCCGTCACCACTTCCGTCACCACTTCCATCACCACTTCCGTCACCACTACCATCAGAATTGGGATCCTCGCCCATATTCTCCAGTATCCAGTCGTAGTAGTAGGACACCTCCGTGTAGACACCTGGTAATCTGGGCAGAGCACACTTAATGCCCCAGGAAACGACTCCAGCCAGCTGACTTTGGCAGACCAAGGGGCCACCGGAATCGCCGGAGCAGGCGTCCTTCTCACCCACCTCCAAATAGCCGGCGCACACCATTCCCGGCCCAATCAGATGCCCCAGATCACTGTCCTCCAAGCAGTGCTGCTCGCTGATCATCGGCACATCGACGGTCATCAGGATGTCGGAGATGTAGCCATCCTCCCGGTCGCCCCATCCCGTCACCTGGCAGACGACGCCCTCCGCCACGGGAAACCTGTTCAAGGCTATCGGCCGGATGGTCGGATGACCCGTGGGCACCGTACCATTCAACTGCAGCAGGGCGATGTCCTTGTCGTAGGTGGCCAGCACGAATTTGTCCAGCTGCATTATCCGCTCCTTGATCGTGAAGGTCAGCGTGTTGGTGCGATCGTAGCGGTCCAGGTTGCCCATCACCACAATGAACTCCTCCTTGGGAACGAAGGTGCCGTCGTATATCACCTGACTGGTAAAAAGAAAGTGATTAACATAAGAAATTAGCCTAACATATTTCAGTGAATGTTTGTCCATTTGGTCTTTGGATTATAAGTTAGCAAATAGGTGACCATAGCATAACCCATTAAAATATGATTTAAAAGTAATAATTCTTTAAAAGGTTTGTTGCTTAATTTTCTAACAATCTGCATAAATTTTTCTATAAACTATACTTAAATATATGATAATTGCAAACAACATTAATAAAATCCAAAGCTTAACCAATTTGATTCCGATTTTAAGATAACATACCATCAAAAGTTTAACTAATTGTCTGAATTAACCTAATGATGCTTTATGACGAATTTTTGGACGATTTTTTGGCATTTTAATGGTGTAACTTAAAACGTTGTTGAAAAATGAAAACAAAAAAAAAACCATACAAAAGTCTTGGCATTCCAAAACCTTGCTATTTTTAACCATGTTTTGGTGTCTGGTGACCCTAAAGTAGCATTTTTAAGAATTTACAAACTTTACAATAAATATTTTCAAACCTAACACATTTTGTTTTTACTTTGTCGCACAATTTGAAAAACTACTTCAATTGATAATATGTTATAATAGCCATAAATATGTTGACTTTTGTTAAACGACAGATATTGAAAGCCGATAGGGTGGTATCAATAATTTCAAATTAACTTGATTTTTCAAGAGATTACACACACATGTTTTTGAGGTTTTTGGTAAGGGGAAAACTATAACTTCTAGTTGTTTTCAATAAATTTGTATATTCCTGGTCAAACTTACTCTACAAAACAATGGGCGGCGGTGAGTACCCATCCGGGCCGAATCAGTGATCCACCGCAGAGGTGTCCTGTGCCAAAAAAGTAGCCATCGTTGAGGGCCTTGCGAATGCCCACCTGGTGCCTGGTGGCACCCAAAGTGGCCTCCGTTCCATTGATAATCCTGCCGGGATCCACATTGAATCTCGGTCGAATGGCCTGCGAACCCAAGGTGCTCTGTCGCACGGCACCTTAAGGAAGTTTGGGTATTAAATCGTACCAAATCCAGCCTATAACTCTGTCTCTATTCCACACAAACCTCTCAGTTCCGCTGGCAATGAAGTCAGCAGCAGGGCTAGCGCCAAAAGTTGTCCCAATCCGATCATTCTGCCCATTTAGATGCTAACTCCCCAACGTGGCTATGCCAACTAAGGCAGGAGCCGAACCCACTTGTCCAATATCGCCGCCAAAAACAAGAAATCTGGCTGCGGACAGGCATCCTAATCTAATCAATAGACATCGTACAATACAATAGAACACCGAAGAAACACCGGACTGACTTGTCATCAAACCAGAGACCCGAACAAGTTTTAAGTGCCACCTCTGGATTTTCCAATCTCTGGGTTTTCCACTCTGATTTATGGTGGCCCTTGAACTACCAGGGGATTTCCTTAACAAAATGTGTACAAAACCAAAAGATTTTGATCTTTCTATCTATTTAAGATCTAAAAGTTTTCTTGATAAATAACAAATTCCTTATTAAACCTATAGCTTAAGTATGATATTTAAATTTACTGTTCTTTATTTTTAAATGATTTATGACTAAAACCAGGATTTTACAATAAGTTTAAGGTTAAGAGCCTCCCATATCGGACAATAACTCTTCAATGAAATTTCCGAATTTCCCAGAAATATATCTCAATATATATTCGATCTGCAATGCGAAATCGTTGCCCATTGTTCAATTTCAATTAAAATATAACATCTACTCGTGCAAACAGAATTGATTATTTAGACCAAGTTCTGGTAACAGGCAAATAAACAATTTATACAAATTCAAAAGGTAGATAATTTAAGAACTCTGCCTTCTCGACCAAAAGTTACTCATCCACTCAGATTTTCAATTTAGGTCAATTTTGATTTTTGGTAAACAGTAAACAAAGAATAATTGCTTTATATC
This sequence comes from Drosophila elegans, assembly GCF_018152505.1. Lineage (NCBI taxonomy): Eukaryota > Metazoa > Arthropoda > Insecta > Diptera > Drosophilidae > Drosophila > Drosophila elegans. The sequence goes on along the minus strand of NW_024545513.1, from coordinate 6,256,056 downwards.
TTGTTCCAATAATTTTATATTTACATTACCATAAAGAACAATGGTAATTAAAAAAGGGGTTTGGCAAATTTTTAGGGCAATTTCGCGGTTTATAACTGACGACTTGGAAAAGGACTGAATGGGTCATTGTCTCTTTAGTTACACTGCAAAAAAACAGGGTTCCATAAATTGGAAATTTAATTTTGTTTGAATTTTTAATACCTCTAAATAAAATGACTAAATTGAAATTGTCTTATAAAGTATTTAGATGAAATTTTATTCACAGTTTGCTTATAATTCATAACCAATTATTTGGTGAACTTAAAGGTTTCGTTCTCTCTTTAGAAACACTGAAGAGGTTCAGAATACAGGGTAAAAATACAGGGTACTATTCACACCCACTTCGTACCCCTAAGTAAACCTATCTGATGTCATCAATGTCGTCGATCACCGTCAGCAATTGGACAATCTACAAGTGGGTGCCTCCCACCTCCTTCTCGTCGCGATTAGATAAATCAGTTGTTAAACAGACAAGAGAAAGCGATTTATTGTGCTGTGCCATCGTCAAAGAAGGCCAAAGATAAGCCCCAGAAGGACAAGATTCGAAAACTGCGATGATATAGATCGACGTCTGGCCAGATTTAGCGGCAACATTACCCGATACTCTGTATAGTCCAGCGATTCATTGATCGCCCGAATCCAATCCACAAAGTTCGAGACATTGGTATAAACACCCGGATATCCAGGATCCGCACATCCCACGCCCCACGATATTATCCCGGCCAGATGTCCGCCGCAGATCAGCGGTCCGCCGGAGTCCCCTTGGCAGGCATCGATGCCGCCCTGCAGGAATCCGGCGCACATCTGAGAGGCGGGCAGCTTGTAGATCACCTGGCACAGTTCCCTTTTCAGAATCGGCACTGGAGCCTGTTGCAGCGAAGCGGATTTCTGCTTCTGTGGGTGTAAACAATTCAATAAAAATTACTTAAAGGATTAAAGGTAATAAAACTGTGTAACAAAACACATGGAATTTACAAAAGCTCTCTTATACGGACAGTATTTTTATTCAATAAAATGCTGATAGCTAAAAGGTAAGATACCAGTAAGTAGACACTATTTCTCTTGTAGGTCCCTGCATTTAAATGATTATTTTTTTGATATACTAGTAGTCAATAGATAAGATACAAGAAACTAATATACTTGTACTTGAAAAGTAAATGTCAGGGTAATTTTAAATTTTCTAGTATAATATATATTAAAGTCCTTAATTTCGTAACAATGGTAGGCAATTGGCTAACGGGCTTTGTTTGGTCTCGAAAATCATGTCCGCATAAGAGAGCGTCCGTTAACTAAAGTAACATTTGCTCGAAACTTTTTATGCAAAACCATAACTCTTATGCAGAATGTTATTTTGAAGAAAATATTCACTAGGCATGTGCTCAAGACTTACAAATAAACATTCTCTTATACGGACATACATTTTTTTAATAACACCTAATCTAACAATGGCTCTCTTAAGCGGACAAAAAGCATGTCCGAAATCACCTACCCCAGAGACTCTTCCCCAGCCGTGGATGAGGCATGTGGTGCCCTCTTTGGGCGCATCGATGGCCAAAGGAATGGACCGCACCGCAGGCGATGACCACGGAATGAAGCCGTTGAGGAAGAGCAGGGCGATGTCATTCTCCAGCGTTGTGCTGTTGTACCGCTCGTGTCCGATGATCCGCTGCACCAGGTATTCCTGGGTGAATCTATCCACCCGATCGATGGAGCTGCTGCCGCCTACGACCACAAACAGTTCCGGATCACGATAGTGCAGCGGTAGCGAAGTATTTCTTAAAGATGGAGTGCACTTTATACATTTCAAGTGGTTTAATTAGATAGCACACTGGGCGAAATTACCAATAGTTTGAATATAACTAAGATTTCTTTGTTACAAATATATATTTTTTTTAATTTAGACTAAAAATAATACGAAAATGTACATTCTTTTACATATACTATTAATGTTTATAAGCCTTTTTTTTTACGAGAAACCATTTATATAGTAATGATCCTTCAGTTTTTTATGATTAGTTTTGCCTTAACAAATTCTATATTTTATCTAATTTATTTTGCGGTCTAAGAAATTTTTAATCTAAGAAATGAAATCGACCCAAATTTATCTAGGCTTGTCAAGAGAAAGTACCCCATCAATATGGCTAATTTCGCCCAGTGTATGGCGGCTTTCACCCACATGGCGTAGCAGTGGGCCGCCGAGCAGATGACCCGCTGGGAGATGACCGCTCCGCCGCACACGTGGCCCATCCCGTAGTGCCTCTCGTGGATCGATCGCTGGCGCACGGACACCTGGAAGGGCACCTGGTCAATGGTCACCGAGTAGCCGCCCACCACCTTCGGCAGGATGACAATGGGCGCGGCTGTGGCCGTCGGTGGGCTTATTTGGGGGTGGCTCCCACCTGGACAAATCGCCAAAATCAACGACATCAGCAGCAGCAGGCACGCCCATCGCAGGTCCATAGGGGGCGGTAACACTCCAAAAACTTATTTGAATTCACAGCCAAACACAAAAAAACTCGACCAGAATTGGGAAAAAAAATCAAAAAAAAATTCAATCACAAAAAACTGCCTTTAAATTGATGTTTAGATCGATGTTTTAGCGATACATGAAATCAAATTATCAATTTTTATAAGAAAAACATATTTGTTGTTTTTTTACTGTATACTCTTCCAAATAAAATTTTTCTTTAATATTATTTTACATAATTTTTTATAATTTCCATATTTATTTTAAATTTAAATTTTAAGCTTTGGATATATAGATATATGTATACGAAAAGTAATCTTTTATATAGAGGTTTAAATGAAATTAAATTATTTGTTAGAAAATATTGAGCGAACTTAAACATTGGTTTGTGATTTTTTTTCTTGGTGCTAATTTTGCAAGCAATAGTTTTATAAATAAAAATATTTTCAGAAACTTTTGAACAAAATCAAATTTTAAATCAACACAAAATCTTTAATGGTAAATCAGTCATACAAATCGGTGGCAAACAATTATATAACAATTTAGTAAAAATAATAGCAGTTTGAGATATCGAAGGCCAATCATCATAATAGAGGTAAAAGTATTTTTTAAAAAATTTGAATTAATTTATTATTACCTATTTAGGTTTAAAAAAAAACTACGACCAGATTCTGTGATCCAGGACGAAGGCCAGGATCAGTGGAAGGAACCCGAGGAAGGACCACCCCGATCCCAGCCGTATTCCTCCGTTGTGATAGTGCGAGTAGTTCAGCGAATTGTTCTGCTGAACGATCCATCCCTGATAGTACGAGACATTAGTGTAGACGCCCGGATATCCGGCCATTGCGCATCCGGAGCCGTAGGAAACGATTCCGGCCAACTGCCCGTTGCATCTCATAGGTCCGCCGGAATCGCCCTGGCAGGCATCCGTCCCTCCGGCCAAATATCCGGCACACACCTGCGAAATCGGCACTGATCCGTACGAAATTCGGCAGGTGGTGTAGGCCACTATGGGCACCGTGGCCGCCTGTAGGGTGTTACTGCTGGATGACGCCGACTGAAAAGAAATTATATTACTGACATAGGCAGCTAATAAATCTTAGAAATACTAAATGAGATCTGATACACATTATGTTTATTTCATAATAACCAAATATGTTTCATAGAGTGACTTTTGAAATCCCATATAATGGTGTCTAAAATAACAATTTATATTGTGCCATTTACTTGTGTTAATCACCTCGTGTTAAGACAATATTTACTTACTAAAATCTAAATTTTGAGCACTGGCTTTCAATAACCCAGGTTTTATTTGTTAATTGTTTGAAAAACAGTCAATTATCTATTATTATCTATCTATCTTCCTATTATAAATTTTCTATCCCTTCGACTTGAAGTAATATTAAATTTTCCCTCACTTTATTGCTATGTATTAAAACTATCCTTGTGTTTGAACACCATTTTATCACTTAGATACAAATTTGGCAAATTGGCTTTTAAACATTTCATTCTTATGCACAGAAAAAAAAATTGTATATGAAATGAGACTCGTTTTGATGAACTTAATATCAATTTTACATTATTCAATGGTAAAAATTTATACGAGTTTGTTGACCGTTGAATATCAAATTAATACTGCCAACTTTTTTTCGGATAATAGATAGATTATCTGTTTTGTCTAAGTGATAAGGCAGAAAAATTCTTTTGCTTAACACTTTGTTAAAAATCTTCAAAAGGAATTAAAATCAATTTACTTGGCCATAACATATGCAATTTCCCTATAAGCTGGTTCTTTAAATTAGAGTATTAAATCAAGAGAATCCCAAGACATTCATATGTTAATATGGTAAATAATGTAAACTCGGTAATCAAGTTAATATTATTGGTTATTTTGTTACAACCCAGGACGTGATCAGCACCTACCTGCTTGAGCAGACCCCATCCAGAGATGAAGCAGTTGGTGCTCGTGGCCACAACTTGGGTGTTCAGCGCCAATGCCTTTACTGTTGGCCATTCCCAGGGAATATATCCGTTGATGAACATCAGTGCAATGTCGTTGGTCAGGGTGTCCGGATTGTAGGACTCATGGACGATCAGCTGCTGCAGATAGTACTCCAGGGTGAGATTCGTGGAGCTCTTCAAATAGGTACTGCCCATGACCAAAACATATTCGCCAGCCGTTCGATATTTGTTTGTATTAAGGCTGCAAGAATGACAAATGATTGAAATATATACGCAATCTTAAGGAAAACCTTTACAAACTTGTAGCAACAATGGGCGGCTGTGGCCACCAAACGCTGGGAAATCACCACTCCGCCGCACAAATGTCCGGCGCCATAGCTTTTCCTATCGTTGGCGGTCAGGCGAATGGACACTTGGTAGGGAACCTGTTCAATGGATATCGCACTACCTCCCACAATTTTGGGCTCAATCTTTGCGGTTTCCAGATCTGCAAAAGAATTAATATTAAATATTTTTCATTAGGGTTTCTAAGGCCTTATAAAATACAAACATTCAAAGAAATGAATTGCAATCTATAAAATAATATTTGCAAACAGTATTAAATATCGTTCATGGACATGTCCAACATTCAATGACATCTGATAAACCCCCTTTGAGTACACAATTACCCATAAAAAATACATTTCTGAACAATAGTTGTTTATCGGTGGCAAAGAGATAGGTGCAATTGTTGTCCTAACAAGAAAGTACTTAAGAATTATGATACAAGTTTATATGTTGAGCGATTTATAGCTACTTATATAGGAATGGAAAGACAAAATAATCTAATCGAAGCTTTTGTGATCGGAAAATTAGTTGGAAAATTATTGTTGGTCATTATTTAATCCGAATATCTTTATTAGTCATAAGAAAGCAGACATTTTTTTTCGTTTAGAAACAAAATAATATATTGAGTCATGGTAATAATCAGTTAAATAATTCCCTACCTGCTTTTGATATAATTCACATTATAATAAAAAAGATTGTAAACGAAAACAGTTTCTAGTTAAAGTTTTAGACGTTATTTAAAGTTTTTTATAAATAAAAGGTTTATAACTTTATAGATAGAATTAAAACCATTGAAAACACATTTATTAAATCTTTCAAATCAAACTTAGCAACATCCATGGGTATTTTTTGTTAATTGTTATTAACATTATGTTCTTTAATCTTGGCAAATTACCACGCACTATTGTTTAAAAAAATAACCAAAACAAAGAGCAAAAGAAAAGGTTTTCAAGAGTTATCTGAGTTTTGTATATCAAATTTTCTCGGAAATGCATTCACTGTTTTTGAGTTCACTTAGCTAACAATTAAATTGCTTTGATTTGAAGGTAAATTAAAGTTACATTTTGTAGTTCAATGCAGATTGATAACGATCAATCCATGACTCACTTTCGCCGGAGGCCAGAACTCCTAGGAGCAGCGATATGGCCAAAAAGATTTTGGCCATTTCTTTGCCACTTTTAAAAGTTCCAAAAGTTCAAAAACTATATAAAAGATACGCTTTCAATTGGTCGTCCGTTACAATTATCGACCGAATTTCTTGAATCGAGCCACCGCAATGAGCCATCAGACCCATGGCCAGTTGATATTACTTGTGGGTGCCTATGGGTTATCTTATCACTAACTGTGCGTAAATTGAATGTTGCCAAAGCCCCAAAGCAGCCCATCGACAACAGCGTTCTATGGCTCGATCGGGTGCCATAAAAGTAAACAAATGCCAAATCAGAGCAAAATTCATTTTTGATTTCGATGGCACTAGAGGCGAATAGATTTGGTCACTGGGGTAGCTCCAAATCTATGAAGCCATAGCAACTATACCTCGCTAAAGCCAGGTGTCTTCAAAATATTGGCTTTTTTGTTCTAACCTACTTTATACATTTGGGAGGAAAAATACCCACAACATTGTATAACTATTTATAGTATTTAAATATTTTTTACATAGTCTTAAAAACTTAATAAATTAAGTTATAAAAATATACACACAAAAATATTACTATTCATAAACTATTATTGGTTTTGTTGCCTATGTGCTAAACCATAAATCTATTCCTTTAGCACGATGAGTTCTATCTCTTTAACTAAATAAATAACCATTAAATTGGATATTTTACCATAGAGTATATGTATTAAATATTGCACAAACCAAAACCACTTGAGAAAAATGAATAATAATAAGCATGAATCTCGGAGTGGCGCTCCCACACAAAACCGTGACTAATCGGCTGATAAGTAGACCTGGATTTTTCCCACCATTAAACAGGAATAACTAGATATCGTTCAATATGGTATGGTGTGAGATAAGAATTCTCTATATGTACAGGGGACTTAGCCTATATATATAATGGTGGATTCTTTTATAATCCTTCTCATTCAAATCGACAAAATAAAAACAGCCAATCAAATATGTCAAAGTAAACTTATTTGATCGAGTGACAACGAAACTAGATATTCCTGTTAATATTCAAATGAAAATATAATTTATTAGATATTTAATATCGAATTGTATCCCTTATCATTGGGGATTTATAGTGTTCGATTTAATCAGTAACAAAAACAAAACAAATGTGGTGCAGAGCTGAGAATCGACTTGCAGCACCATTAAGAGTGAGAGTATTTCCGTACTCCTCTTATTTGTTAACTCCATGCTTCTCAATTACTTTTTTGGTAATGGCTGTTGCGCGATTAAGTATGGCTTTAATCTCGTCCAGTTCACTTAGTCCGGTTTTGGGGACTCCGTTTTCTGTCTGGGAATCTGGGTTTTCCGTTTCTTCAACATAAAGTGCTGGAGAATCAACTATTTCCTGAACTGATGCCGGTTTTTGTGGGATAATTTCTACAATTTCTGAAGATTCTTTAGGTTCCTCCACATCTTCGTCTGAAGAAGAGTAATCATTTTTGCTAGATCCAATTTCCTGGGCGGGCTCTGATTTAATTTGCGCCGTTCCCACGGTTGCATTTATTTTGGAAAGTTTTGCATAACTTCCTTCGCTAATGTTGGCTGATGTTGAGGGCCCATCCTTTAAAGTTTCCTTCTTAACGTTTGGCTTGTTCTCTGTTAGCCAATCATCCACATTTGTCTCCTGCGAACTCTGCGAGTTTTTGTATTCGATTTGCGGTTTAGATCGGCGCTGCATTACCTTGCGCTCCATATGATTGGTATTGCTTTCCAGGGCCTTGCGCTTTCTGAAAATATATAGAAGGAATATAAAAGGAATTTCTCTACGATATTATTGCCTTCCCAAATCGTACCTATTGCGTGGACTCAACTTTGAGCTGCATGTTTCCATGGAGCCAGTTGATGGAGTCTTGACTTTGGCTTCCTCCAGCATGGGTGAAGAAAAAGCAGACGACGGATTCGAGGGAACTTCCACTGCAAATACGTCCTTCACTTTTTGGTAAGCACGGGCATCATTCAGCAATTTCTGGTGCTCTTCCATAAAAGCCTTGATATTGAAGGGCTTTGTCACTGCAGTCACTAAAAGAGAAGGAATACATTATTATTATCAATACTAGATAATTATTTGACAAGCTATATTAAATTATTTCATCGTTGTGAAAATTACAGAGGTAAGTTTATAATATAGTCCCCTATCAAATGTGATTCCTTGGGGTACTATAAAGTTCTTAACTTAAAAGACTAAAGAATTGCTTCATTTTTTATTAATTAAATAAAATTTGATGTAATATATTTACTTGTATATTCATAATACTGGAATTATAGATAATTTTTTATCTTTTGCCTTTTTTAAGCAATGGGAGGATGTTAGATAATTAAATTTATATTGATGTAAATGCGATAATGAAATGGAAAAACTATATATGAATGGGGCTTATAGAGTAAATACATAATGAAAAGCTTATATTTTTGGCATATATAAAGTTAGTAAGTTGGAGCCTAACCCCTGCGCAGCTTGCATCCCTCGATGCGATACTGTTTCAGCTCATTGTCCTTGGATCTTAGGACCTCTATCAGAGAGAGAATCTGATCCTGCAATACTCCAGCCGTGGCCATGGAGTGGATGCATATCTGGCGATAGAACTATGGATGCAATAAGGGGCAAATTGTTATAAATCTCTTGATTTAGTTGGGACAAATCAGTTCCTTACCTGTGCACTGTTTAGCGAAACCAAGTGCCAGTACCATTTAAGAGGTACTGTCGTATTAGCCATGGTATATTTCAGGGAGAGTGTGCTCTCGACGAGTTCGGCATGCGAAGGATCTGTTTCAACCAAAACACGACGCACTGCATCCTCTGGGAACTTGACCCGTGGATTGAGCATCTGCAGGAGATGATTTGGTTAGCTTTGGTCAAACATATTTTAAGGGGTAATATATTATTGTTATTACCAGAGACTCACCTTTAAACGCAGCTGGAAAGCATTTTTCGGAATAGTCTCTGTGTAACCCACGTTCTTCCGGAAATTGAGAATATAAAAAGTTAAGTCTCCGTCATCGCCCTCTTCAAAGCAGGTTAATAAATGCTGCTCTCCATTTATATCCACTGTTTTTAACAGCATTTTGAAATTTAAACTGAAAACGCACCACAAATAATTTCATTTGTTAAAATCAGCTGTCACTGTCAAGTAACAGAAAAAGTAAGCACAAAATCAGCTGTTCACTGTTAAGTAACAGAATATGTCAGCTGCTGGTCTAAATAAAGGTATTCCTATAAAGATTAATGTTTGTATGCTATAAATGTAAAATGTATATTTTTCTTATTTACTAAAAACTATATATGTACATTATATATATATATATGTTAAAGAATACCCTGGCTGCTATGTAAAATAAATACATAATTATCAATATTAAATTTTTTTTTAATAATAACCTAATATTATTGTTTAAAAATTAAGTATGCTGTTAAAAGGTAAAAAAAAAAGCTACCGACTAGAAATGTTAACCGAACTGTTATGTGTCCTGCTATCCAAAATATCGATAGCAACTTTTTACCGCCATGTTTTGAATCCAAAAAAAGAAATTACTTCATGTCGCTTCACATATAATTTTAATAGATATTATTTTATTTCGTTTTAAACATATTTTTTGTATGTAATACATATTGTTTGTGTTCGTTTCCGTTAGCTTATCAAAAAATTCACTTCACTTTTGTTTCGTATTATCGATTAACTAGATTCCATAGTTTATGTTTTTGAATTTCACTACCAAGAGAAATGTAATTTATCTCTAGAACAACACGTGCCCGTGTGTATTTATAATAGGTATTTCAATTAACTAATCCACGCGTGCCTCGGCATTAAACGTATATTTATATAGACATGTAGTAATATTATATATATTATGTAATATTAGGATCCTAAATGTGTAGAAGATCAGTTATAGTTGTGACCCGAGGTGTACAACAAATTAATGTGGAAATTGATTTAGGAAAGGGTTTTTGTGTGTTTCGGGACCTTAAACTAGCCTCGTCTAGCTGTCTTTTATCCTTGTGATCCTAGATCAGCCTGTGGCGTCGTTTGAGATTTTTCTGTAGTTTCTTCATGGTTGCGGCCTTGGTTGGTCCTCAAATCTGCGGACGTGTCCATAGTTCGCTCAGATCCTTCTTCAGCTTGCCCAGCTCTGCAAGTAGGGATTGGTTTGGACTTAATTCCCCAGTGAGTTTGTATTGGCCTTCGCCCAGGATTTTTTTTATTTAACTTACCCAGTTGAGCTGGCAGAACACCGCCATTTCGAAATCCCAAATCGAAGCGAGGCTGAACTCCCAACTGGCTCGCCGCGGTGGATCCCGAGTTGCGGAAGGCGGTGCCACTAAATCGGAATAATATAGGGATTACAAATATAAACTACCGCCTTGAAAAAAACCAACTCACCTATAAGGATGCTTTAGACAGCCATATACCTCGCGATAACGCCCATAAAGAGTGCCGTAGGATACGCCCAGGATGCGAGCGGCCTTCTTCATCTCGAGTCTTTTGTTTTTAATGGCATCCAAAACCTGAAACATATTAAGCCAAAACAATATTTGTAAAGATTGTAGGAAATTAAAGAACATATATTTATAATTTATGACCTATAACAATTAATTTTTATGGAATTTTGTCAACCTTTGTATTTTTACCCCCGTATAATCATTACATTTACAAAGCCTTTCAGTAATTTACGGAATTTTTATGGAATCATTACATTTTCAAGGCTTTTCAGTTAATTTATGATGAAAAAGCATTGTCACGCCCTGAACAATTTGTTTAATTTGTTTTCTTTTTTCATAGAATCATTCTAAATTTGTAGTTTGGCAACAAAAAAAAACTACAGAACAAAAATGATTGTCAGGTTTTAGAAGAAGAAACAAAAACGAAGGTCATTAAAAAACACTATATTTCATTAACAGTATTGCCAAATAACCAAAAAAAAACAGGTTTTAGTCAGTATTCGTCATTTAAATATTAGACTAGTGAACTTGTATTGCTAAAATCAATTTGAATTTTTATATTTAATTATTTATAAACGCACAGTCTTTTATATATGTATTTTTAAAACTAATAAAATTATAGTTAATTAAATTAAGAAAAAAATTAATTAAATTCGGAAAAGACTTTCAAAGAGTCACTGGAAAAAATCCCCATTAATATATGTATAATATTAAAACTTACACGCTTGGTAAAGGGTTCCTCCCAGAACTGTGGACGCCGCCCCTTGGCCAGATAGTCGTCCATCTTGATGACGTCCTGCCACTGCGACAGCTCCTCGTTTGTGAGCCGCAGCTCGGCGGCATCGTAGTCCTCCAGCTTGATGTCGGGATAGTCGGCGGCGGACAGTCCACTGGATCCAGATGGATCCATCTGGCCCCCGTTGCCGCTTCCACTGCCATTTCCGGCTGAGGCATTTGCCACTGCGGCGGCGGCGGCTGCAACGGCCACGGCAGCGGTGGCCGCGGCACTGGCCACATTCGGTCCAAATTCGTGGGCCATCAGCATGCCGTGCTCGTTGATCAAATAGGAGGAGCCACCAGATCCAGATCCAGATCCAGATCCGGAGCCACCCTCGTATTTGCAGGCAAAACTGGCCGGTATTACGACCGTTGGACGTGGCGACTCCGCCCTGTTCGCCACCAGATGCTCATTCTCGATCTCCTCCAGCGGCTGTGGCAGCTCGTCGGGTTCCTCCTTGGGCGGCGTGTCCACTTCCAGCTCATCCTCTCCGGATTTCTCGTACAGCCGACGGGCATGACGCAACTTGCCATGACGTTCGCGTCGCTCGCTGATCTTCTCCAGCTTTTTGGAGGCACTGGTACTGGTGGGGAGTACTTCCGGTTGCGATTCATCGCCGGCTTCCGTTTCCGGTTTGTTGGCCAACTCGCCATCGCTAAGGTTCTTGGGCGTAGAGCCGCCATTCGGCTCCGAATTGGACCAATCCTGACCAGCAACAGCCGACGGCTCCTGGTCACCAGCTTCCGGCTGGAGGAGCTGCTGTTGCTGCTGCTGTTGCTGCTGCTGGTGACGTAGACGCTGGCGCTGTTTGGGCGGGCAGGCGGCGGGCGGGGAGGCCATCGAGGCGGCATGGGCGGCCAGGGGCGGGTCCTCTACAAAGTGACGCGCCGTCTCCAAATAGGCACGCTGGGCAGGCTCCAAATTGGCGGCATACTGGGCCAGCTTGCGTCTGTGAAGCACAAAAAGAAACAAATTCAAAGGGAACAAATTAAAAAAAAATGCTTATTTAACATAAAAAAATCCTATTTCAACAGTGGTCAATAAAAATGTAGTTAGTCCATGTAAGATAATAATAAGATTTTTCGCTTTGATAATTTTATCCATTGTTATGACATTTTTATTTAATATTTCATTTGACTATCTGAAAATTAAATTAAAATGGATTACCCAATTACACAAAAATATGACGAATTTAAAACAAAATGATGCATTTAAAAAAAAAAATGATGGTTTGTGTTAATAAAACAAATAAAAAAAAGAAAATTAGAGATCTTAAACCTACACATTGAACACGTCGTAGGCGTCGTCTAGTGGCGGACGTCCCCGCTTGCGTTTGGGACCCAGGAAGTGTTCCACGGGTGCCACGCCCTCGAGCGATGTGCCCCCGGTTATCGCGCCCACTCCGCCCGAACCCGAGGTCCCCGGATGCGGCGTCATCACGGGCATGCGACCAAGCACACTCTCCATTCCTGGGGACAGGCGTTCCCGATCCCGATCACGATCACGATCCCGCTCCCGGTCGCGATCTCTGTCCAGGATCGTGGAACTGTGCAGATGCAAGGGTGGACCGGGTGGCTGGGGTTGCTGCTGGTGGTGCTGGAGGATGAGGTCCTGGGCGTAACTCTCCGCCAGATTGCGCGGCGGCGAGTGGAACTCGGCGGCAGGCATCGGAGGCGGCGGACCGTCCTCGTCATCGCGCCAGGTCACCTCGGCCAGCCCTTTGATCTTCAGGTCATCCGCGGTCTTCAACAGCGACGGCAGACTGGCCTACGGAACACAAAAGATGGTGTAATTAAGGGATTACTTTCCGGGGATTTATCACTTAATCACTGTATGAAACAAGAGGTTTTAAGAGGTGCACAAAAGCATGCTATACCATTTTTTAAGACCTGGAAGCCTAATGAGTACAGGCTAAATAACGACTATACATTTTTTATAGCATACTTAAGATACATTTTCAAAGATTTTACGCATGGTGTAATAAAGATTGTTAAGCCTTAGATGAATATTATCATATAAACATGTAAAATATTTTTTGATTTAATATCTAAAGTTCCTAGATAAGATTAAGATATATGTATCATTTATGGTGTGTGCCACAGAAATCACTGGGGTTTTGAAAGCTCTTCGAACGGTCTCCAAAAGTATGCAATAAAACATTAACGTCACTAACGAAACAAATCCTCTAAACGACCGGTTATGTTCAGATGGCCCTGAACGATTCCGGCGACAATAAAAAAAAAAAAAAAAAAAGACTTCTAGATTTTAAATATATTTTTGCATACTTTTTCACACCTTTTTAAATAGTTTCATAACGCTTGTGATTTCTGTAGGATATATAAATATATAATGAAAAATATTTTAAAACTAAACTTTACAGAATTGGGAATATTTTTGATTAACTTGGCTCCAACTCACATGCTCCACATTGATTTCCCCCTTATACATGAACTCGATGAGGCACTTGACCTCCGCAAAGGTCACGTCCTTCATAATGATGATCGGATCGCGTTCGCTGGCGTAATTGGAGAGCACGGTGTCGAAGAAGGTGCTGCAGGCGCAGAGGACGACGCGGTGGGCGCGGATGAGCTGGCCCTCGCAGGCCAAGGTCACGTCGCAGAAGCATCCGCGATCCAGGAGCTGGGAGAACATGGTCTGCAGATTGCTATGGTGGTACTTCCACCTCAGGCAGTACTGCTGCGGCAGCATGGTGGTGCCGCGCCTGCTGCTGCCCCTGATGGTGCTGCCTCTGGTGGTTCGTGGGGTTCGGATGGTTCTAGTGGTCCTAATAAAGGTCCTCTCCTTGGGCAATTGACTGCCTGGAAAACACAAAGAAATAAAACCGACTTTTATAAGCGATTGCAAAACTAACGTCTTCATAGTCACTTTAAAGAGGTATCTAAAGATTTTAAATCACTTTCAAATTTGCATATATTTTGTTTAACATTGAAAAACAGCTTCTGAAGAGACCCAAATAATTAATAATAAGCCTAAGACTTTAAGACTATCCTTTCAAAATATATGTTTTATTTGGCGAATATAGTCATTATTAATATTTCAGTATTTTTTTTAATAATTTGTTATTATTATTTGACATAAAATATAAAATCCTAAATTTGTATCTTACATTTTTTCGCCCACCTAGACAAGATATTGAACTGTTTATATTGGTTTTGGTCATGCCTGGAGCATTATAGATCCATCGATAAATTTATTAATCCTATAAATCCTTTCGCCGTGCGATGGTCTGTAAATGTCAATCGGAGGACATGCAGCTTTCGACTGTTTAATGAAAGGTTTTGCTTTTAGTTTTATTTTTTTTAAGCTTTTGGTATGCGTGGAACTTCTTGTTGCCCTTGTTTTAAAGGTATTTTTACGAATTAAATTCATCGCAATTTTTTCAGCCAAATAAATAATCGAAATTCCAGCTTTATGCGAGCAAGTCGGGATCGGGGAGAACAAAAAAAAAAAAAACAAGAGTCCTGCCAGTCATCGAATAGCGAGATGTTTTTTCCAGCTCCATTTCCCTGGCAACAAAGAAGCGCCAATGACTTCGGTGGGCGGGGCAGGAAAGTGGGCGGCAAGTATGGTAGTTTTTTCTTTCAGACTGCAAGCGCCATAAAAATGTTCGTCCTCGTTTTCATTTTATTATTATTCTTCTCTCTCCCCCTCCTTTATACACATAAAAAATTTTCATAATTTTTTTTCGCTTTTCTTTTTTTTTTTTGCACACTTTCATACAGCGCAAATATTATGCCCAAGGTAAAACTTTATTTTGTTTGTCGCCTCCTCCAGCTCCTACACATATATATTTATGTAATATATAAAAATATATATGGTATTTGGTGTACATGTACAAAATGAGTTGACGCTTAATAAAAAACACAATTTTCCCCCAACCCATGCAAACAATCTGTCAATATACTTAAACGCAATGTACGGAAAAAATGAAAAGAGCAATTATAAAATCCCTTTTGTTGTCGCTTTCCACAGATTCATCGTTATTGTAAAATCGAATCGACGTGACGAAAGAGCGAAATAAATTGATTTTCCTGGTAAAGATAATTCTACATAAAGCCTAAGAATGTTATTTTAATTAATTATTTAACATACATACAACAGTTGACAACGATAATCCGCTAAACGTATTGATTTTTATTAGTGTGCCACACAAATTAATCGCCTTCCAAATTTTATGACTAATCTTTTGGCATTTCTAATACAGCAATTTATTTTTAAGCTTTTTGTAATCCTCAATTAAAATTGTGGTCAAATATAGTTATGTGTGTAATTACAAACGTTAATTTGATAAGCTTTAATGGTACTAATTATAATATTCTAATCATCTTTAAATAATGTTTTAAAATGGTCGAATATTCCTGTTATCTATTAATTCTTAAGCCAGACCAGTTTATTTAATTTCATGCAAAGGGCTTGTTGGCTTAATTGTGTTAAACATAAATCCTAAGGAAAATAGGTTTATAAAAAGGTTAAAACCAGCTGTTACTGTTATATACTATATACTTTTGAGGATAATAGAGATATGGCCATATCTTTCCTTTCATCAACCCTTTCCACATCGGTTCCTGGTACGGTAATAAATTTTAAGAATTCCCCCAACAATTTTGTTAACCTTTTTTTATATCTGCCAACGAATTTTTGGATTTTTTGTCTCTTAAACTTTGTTTTTGCTTTTTCGTTTTTTTTTTTTTTTTTTTTTTGTGAAACGCATTCTTGCTTTTAGTACGAATAGCACAAGGGAAAAAGGAGCGAAAAAAAGGGTAGGACAATGGTAGGAGGATAAGAACTTTATGTTAGCTGCGTTTTATGTCCAGTGTACAAAATGGACCACACACACACATTTAGGGGAAAAAAGGACCCACACTCACACACATTTATTTTGGAAGTAAAGAAACTCCTAGCATGGGTCAAAATTCGCTCGAGAAAAGAAAAAAAACAAACGAGAAGACTTGTAGAAAAACGCTGCTGAAGAAAAAAGCTCGCGAACAGAATGCGAAAGCAAATTTCGCTTCACCTTTTTCAGCTGCAAGAAATGCCAAAGGAAAGTTGAAAAACAGAACAAACTACAAAAAACATCAGCAGCAGAACGCTGGCAAATAAATTGCACAAAAAAAACAAACATAACCTGGAAAAAAATGGGTAGAAAAAGCCAAGAAGAAAGGACTTCTTTGGCTAGTATATAAAAGAGTGCCATATGTACGGGTTTTTGTGTGCAGCATGATTGATATATAAAATACAGTCAAGCTTTATTTAATCGAAGGTAACTAAAAAACCTATAACGTAAAATATATTAAGCAAACTGGTCTTACAAGCACGTAATTCACACTTTTATATATCTTACGCTCCTTATATTAAGCATATAAAAAAAAATATTAAGGTAGTTAACTTTTTAAATTAATTAAAACAATTTCCCACTATGGAATGAGCGTAAATGATCTTCGAGGACTTTAATGTTCTAGTTTCGAAACTGACCTATAAAATCGTTGGCGTTCCTGATTTTTAAGAATATATTTCTTTTTGGCTTCATTTTTTAAGTATTACATACCTTTAAAAATACTTTTTTCCAGATTAAACTTATTGATACTTCACTGTATAAAATAGTGGCATTAAAAAACGCAATGTCCGGCACTCAAGGATTGTAGAAATGAGTTCGGTTTTCTGACTTGGCTTACTCACAATAATAGAAATCCCCCCTCCCCTCTGCAAGCACACATACACATAGACAAGAGTTAACTGCAAAGGGTTTTTGATCCCAATCTTTTCCCCAGCTCCTCTCTCTCACACACACACACACGCTAGGAGCGTTACACATTTAAGTTCCTTAAAATAAAAAAAAGCTATAACCCACACTGACAAACGTAAATAGGGTGGGTGTGTGGGTTGGCATAAAAAATACATGTTTTATTGTAGTATATTTTTCCCGCCAAGCAGTCGCAAACACATACACACATCCACACACACACGTAAAGCCCCTTTTTCTTTTGGATTTTCTCATGGAAAATATTTTTCAGTTTTTATCACATTTTTCTTCTTCTTTGGATTTCGTTTTGTGTGTTTTTTGCTGCATCTTTTTTATTATTTTACTTCTTTTTTTTTTTTGCTTCTCCACTGCTTGGAAGCAGTGCAGGGGTGAGGGGGTTTGAAAAGGGGGTGACGCAAAAAGGTTGCGAGCGGAAAAATAAAAATGAAAAAAGACATTACAGCGACTGCGACGTTGGAGAGAAGAAAAAATAAATAAATAAAAACACAAAAAGCTGGCAGAACGAAGGGAAAATAAAGAAAGGCAGGGTACAAAAAAAAAATGAAAAAAACATAACGACCGTTTCTCGTTTCATTTCGTTTCCCCCCATTTTTTTTTTTTTGCAGTTTTTCCCCCCTCTGCTCCTGCTTTTTATTATTATTTTCAGTTTCTGTCTTTCCCCATTTATTTTTCTTTCTTATTTTTCTCCCCATGTTTCTCTCCTACTTTTTAAGCTGTAATTTTTTACTTTATGTTTTTAATGTTTTCTGTGCTCCCTGCTCCTTTTTTTTATTTTCAGCAATTTTATCCTTTTTTTTAAATATCGATTTTCATGTCAACTTAAATGAAAGGTACACAGTTTTCCATACAAAAAAAAATAAAATAAACGGAATGTAAAAAAAGGCGAGTACGGAATTTATATGTGGACCTGTCAACTACGTGTGTGTGTGAGTGTGTGTGTGAGTATGTGTGTTTGTAATGCTTTTCTGCTTTTCCTTACTGTCTCTTTTTATTATTAATTTTTTTATTCACACACACATGGTTGTAGATTTTCCCCATTTCCTTTTTATAAATGCTTGGCAGGGACACACACAGCGAGGAAAACAACTCCAAGATACACGGAGAAATTTCCACTTTTTTGCTCCGGTTTTCCATTTTTTATTTTTGTTCTATTTTTTTTGTAGTTTTTCCTTAGCATTTTCCGGGCGGTTTATGGGTGGAGGTGGTAAATTCCAACCATGATTAATGGAGAACTCAATCGAGATAGATACAGTTTTATATACATAACTGAACATATACGACCAATACTTATGGGTTCTTACGTATATATATGTTTTTGAAATCACTCCATTTCTCAATGCCAATTTTCGATAGCAATCTATGGCGAATTTAAAAAACACAAAAGGATAATAAATTAAAAGGTTTCGCCCTTTATAAATACTTAGGATTTTCAAGCTCTTTGGTATTATAAATTCAAAAAAATGTTGAACCATTATAATTTGCGATCAAAATTGTATAATCCGTTCTTAAATTATACTTTATAGGATTCAGCTTAACCATTCCATTTTTTTTTTTGGATTTTAAGTGATTCAAAGCTAAGGATCAACAAGGATCAAGACAGGAATTATCCAAAACAATAAGTATGTGTTTTAGTTTTTATATGATTATAATTACTTATTTTAGAACAAAATTATAACCCCTTTTATATACAATAAGGATTTGTTAAGTTCAATATCTCTTTATCAAGTACTTAACAACAATGAATGGCAAAAATGATTTTAAATGATCTGTGCTAAAATGCAATAAGCCCCGGATATAATCTCCTTACGCTGCTTGCCTGGTAGTAATTAAACTGCTTGCCACGCTGACCTCACCTGAGCGACAAAAAGGGATAATCCCTGGACATAAACCGATATCGGAATGAACTCAAACGATGGGCACAAACGAAATTGGTTTTTATACTCAACAGAATGGAACGCAAAGGGGGGAGTGGGACCGGATAAAAAAAAATACTGTAACCGCATTATCAATTGTATTAAGGCACCGATAAGTGCAGGGCACCAAGTATATAACTCAATATATAATATAGGTGTGTCGCTATGTACACATTCTATACTATACATTATACACAACACATCCCTTTCCTGCCAACATCAATTTTCCTTCTTTATTTTACTGCTTCTTCCACCAGCACTTTTTTTTCTTCACTCGCTTTTGTAATTTGTATAATTTTTTAACATTGTCGACGCTGCAGCTCCTGTTTTTCAATTTTTTTTTTTGCGTTGGTTTTTTGCTCCTTGTTTTCCAGCTTGTTTTTTTTAAGGTTTTTTGTAGCTTTCCTTAACGTGCAGCAAAAAATTTTAATATAAATTTATGTGCTGGCAGAGGGAAAGGTTGGTGGAGGGGTGAGGGGGATAAACTTGTTTGCAAATGAAACACGGCAAAAACACTACAGTGTTTTACACAATTTTCATTTGGTTATTTTTAATATTAATAAAAATAATATAAAGCTTGCGAAAAATATATTAAAATGAGAAAGTTTCATATCCGTTTATTTCGTTGTTTATAGAGCTGGCAGTTATGACCCCTCCGGTCTAAAAAAAAAAAAAATACCCACCACCCCACGCATTTTATTGGGCCATAAAAAGTTTTAATAAAACAAGATTTAAAAAGAAAAATAACGATTTGAGTTCCTGCTTAAAATGGCCAGCTAAAAAAACCGAAATTGAAACAAAAAAAAAACAGAAATCCTAACGAAGAAGATATATTTACATCAAATTTGCTATAGATAATGAAATCCCGACCAGTTATTTAGTAAATTCATGCTGATTGGGCCCTTTTCTTTTATCTCAAATGAGAAACAAATTCCACAACAAAAAGTATGATTTTACTTATCATTAATGTCAATAAAAAGCTGAAGAATATTTATTTGATTTATGCAAACATGTTATCTCTTAGCCTTCTACTTTTTTCCGTTCAATCGAAAACCGCAGCAAAAGATATTCAAAGAAAACAGAAACCAAATACGATCTGCAGACATGCGAATTTCACATCGAGTACAACAAAACCACTAAATACTGAACAAATTTGCATCAAATACAGTGGAACTCCGATGAGTCAAACTGATAAATAGATTAGAAACGATAGTGAACTAACATTAATTTTATATTAAATATTTTTTTAATTATATTATGAACTATTTATTATTATTATATTACAACGAATCCTATCGACAGTTTTCGGTTAAAAATGTCCTTAATACTTACTTTAGAATCAAAAAATCGCTTTCAAATCATTTAAATCATTTCAAATCATTTAAATTAATATTTTTTATGGAGTTTTGTTCTGGTTTTGAGAAATCCTGACTGATGGCTTGGGGAAGTTTTACTGTTACAGTATCACAACGGGCTTTTTCAGCTTCTTTAGGAGCTTCCTTTTCTTCTAGCTCCCCAACTACAACTTGTCCGCTCTCCTGCTCGCATAAATATAACAATATGGTATACTATAGACGACCATCAGTTACCTAATATTCCTTATTATATACATATATGCGTTTGCCAAGAGATTAAATAATTCATACAATGATAAATAATTATCTTAGAACTTCGGTTTTATGAAATCTTATTTTTCGTGATGAAGTAAAAAATCTACACATTTCTATTAAACATCGAACATACATACCCTTGCACTCTACAACTTTACTGGGTATACAAAATAAAATAAACGAGACAACAGAAAGACCAAGTCAAATGAATAAGCAGTTTCTCCACTTCGGCTTCAAGCCAGAAAAAACACACACAAAAAAGAGAAAAGGAAACATCAACAAAAAAAAATAATAATAAGAAATGTAGAAAGAATTCGCATTCGAAAGCAATTCAAAGGAAAAATCTATGCGTTCTTTTGATTCTCGCTTTCTTGGCAAATTGGTAGGAGTTTTTTCTTTTTGCGAAAGCGCGCGTTATGTTTCTTTTAGTACCCATTATAGGATGCAAATGCAGAAGGTTGTTCTCGGATTTCTATAAATATTTACAGTAGCAATTTAAACAAACAAATGAAGTCGCATTTGTGACAGCGAAATATGGTTATATTTAAATACAATACAAAAACATATTTGTAGTACTTGGAAAGCATAGATACCGATCAAATAAATAATACACTTAATTATAAATTATAGTTAAATTAAAAAAAAAACCCCATTTATGTTAAATGGGTACCTCCTATTCGAAACACATTCACACGCTCTGTTTTGCTGCTGATTGCGGATGGGCAACAATTCGAAATTCATATTATTAATAAGTAATAAAAAGAAATGAAGAAAATTGCCAAGGAACACAGAACACGCAGCAGCAGCAGCAGCAAAAATCCAGAAAAAGAAGCATCTCAAAGATACGCAGGTTTCCCCCTTTTTTGTAGGCACACAAATATATACATATGTATGTATATGTTCATTTGGCAGATTCTGCGGTTGCGATGCCTTTGGGTTCTTGTGTTTTCTTTTTCTTTTTTTTCTTTTTTTTTTGGTATGCCAAATGCCATTGGCTGTAGAAAAAAAAAACGGACCTAGGCCAAGAAAGGGAATGGAGGTCTAAATTGAAGTCCAAGATCAAGACCAGGTTCCACGTCCCCCGATCTGCAGCGAAATATACAATTGCGAATAAGGCCAAGTGCAATAACACTTAATACAAACATAAACATACATACATACATACATACATACATACATACGCAACATCAAAAAGCCTTCTGCCCCCAAAACAACAAAAAATAAAAAAACCAACCTGCAAACCAGCAACAACAGCAACAACAACAACAAGAAATGTGCAACTTTACTTTACGATCCTCTATAACTATGATATTGCCAATGTTGTTATTGTTCTTGTTGGCAAAGTGCATTCGCCTTCTGTTTTTGTTGTTGTTATGGTTTTCGCTGTTGTTTTTGTCGTGTGTTGACTTATGCAGCTTCTTCTTCTCAGCTTTTAAGCCCCCTCTACCGCATTATGCCTATATGACACTGACTAAAAGAAAAGGTCCTTACTTAATACAAATTGTATAATGCCACAAAAAAATACCTAAAGAACTTAAGTAACTAGTAGTAAAATTATAAAGCAGTTTGATAAAAATTTTATTGAGAACAATTAAATTAATGCAATATCAATGTTATATTTTGGCTAATATGGTAACAATTCAATTCGTTTTAAAATGACATGATGGCAATCCAGCTGTTCTTCACAATAAGGTAATATAACAATAACAGTTTAAAGTAAGATGCTACATATAGTCAGTATTTAATTTAAGCTTCATTATATTGGTTATTTCTTTTATATTTATATAAAATATTATTGAATTATTATTACTATTTTATTTTATTGCAATGTCATAAAGGCATAATTTATCTGAGCTTTTCTAAACAGTTTCCTTTCTTTTTTTTTTTTAGCTGGCTTTGTTGTTGTGGCTGTTCTTGTTGAAATTATTAGACAGCAACAACAACAATAGTACAAAAAAAACGCAGCGTCCAGTTTGGCACACACAGACACACACACTGTTGAAAATAAAGAAACATATTTTCTTTTTCTTTCATTTTTTTTTTTTGTTGCCCCGGGCATTCAGCGCATCTGTGTAACCTCAAGGTTGCTGAACCTCAAAGGAGCTGGAAAAAAGGGGGTGTACAAAGGTGGAAGAGGAAGAACAGCAAGCGTACGACAAGAATAACAATGCAAAAAACAGGACTTTACCATAAATAGAGTCCTAGCCAAATAACCAGATTGTATTTTCTTGCTGTCTCCCCTTACATCTAATTTTGGTTTAATTTTTTGTTGTCACATATTTTTTAGCAGATTAAGAACTAATAAGGGGGTAACAAATAATAGAATAGAAAATGTATTATTAAAATTAATAAATATTATTAAGACTAAACAAAATTGTTATTTGCTAAAAACTCTATTTTCAATAATCAATTTAAGGAGAGTTAAATAAGCATATTTATTTAAAAGTAAGCAAACAAGTAAGAGTTAACGACATCGCCTTTAGTTGGAAATAAACGAAATTTTAAGAAAAAACCGATTTCGTTTACATTTTGCCATCTCTCTTTAAGCAAGCACAAATTTATATAAACAGTTGTATTCCAATAAACTGCAAGATATCAACTCTAAGTGTAATATTATATTATCGCATAAACATAAAAACCAAAAAAGTATTCTCAAACATACAACTTTTGTAAAAAAAAGTTTTAAAAAAATTACTCTCACTGACTGTGAGCCTCATAAATGTCTTAGCCCGATAAATCAATCAGGTAGATGGGTTTTAAATCAAGTCAAGGTCTAGACAAAGGCCATAAAGAATATTTGCGAAGATCTCGAAAACTTTTTTTCCGGGGAAAACGCCAAAGGAGCCGAAAACGCAACACCCAATGGTCAATGGTTTGGAGCAGGTGCACCAATGGATGATGGGATGACTTGGATTGGACGCCAGAAGGGATCTGTTGGAGAAATTCCCTTTTTGCCTCGGCTTTCCTACCTTGTTAGCTGATACTACTTTTGCTGCTGCTACTGCTGCTGCTTGTTCTTTTGCTGGAAAAGCTGCACAAAAACCTGGCTGGCTAAAATAGCAAACAAAAAACATAAAAACACATCGAATAAAACAAAACCAAAAGGAAGAGAGCAAGCGGAAAGCACAAATTGCAAAGCTGGAAAAAGGAAAAGCTGCTTTGCACAATCTTAGAGGGGAAATCGGGGGAAATAGAGGAAGTTACCCACTAGTAAATGCACTGAGAAAAGTCTTTACAAATTTGCAATCTATCATCAAAGTTAATTTAATTGTAGTATTTTTATAAGCCATGTGGATTACAAAAATTGTATCTATAGTAATTTACATTTAATATATTTTCTATGATTACGAATATGATTTATATACTTCTTAGGGAGCCCTAAGAAACTTCAACATATAAATTTTTTAATTTTTCTAAATATTAAAGAGAGTATATATGAAATTTAAAAAGTTAACTAAAATAAGTTTGAAGTGTCCATTTTATAAAGAAATTCCTTATGAAATATGTAACTATTTACTTTTAAAGATTATTATTAAGTAAATATTTGTTTTTTTATTAATATATATATGAGTTTTTCTCTATGTGTAGCTGCTACCAGCTATTTCTTCAGCTTCGTTCTTTCTATTCTATTTGATTTTTATACCCTTGCAGAGGGTATTATAATTTCAGTCAGAAGTTTGCAACGCAGTAAAGGAGACATCTCCGACCCTATAAAGTATATATATTCTTGATCAGCATCACTAGGCGAGTCGATCTAGCCATGTCCGTCTGTCCGTCTGTCCGTCTGTCCGTCTGTCCGTCCGTTTATATGCAAACTAGTCTCTCAGTTTTAAAGCTATCTGCATGAAACTTTCCCAAAAGTTGTCTTTCTATTGCAGGTAGTATATAAGTCGGAACGAGCCGGATCGGACGACTATAGCATATAGCTCCCATAGGAACAATCGGAAAAATAAATGAAAAAAAATTATAACTTTGCTGTTTTTTAATTTTTTGTTTAGTTCTTCGACATTTAGTAATGGTTAAATATTTCCGATTTACGTTTTAAATTTCATCAAAATCGGACGACTATAGCATATAGCTCCCATAGGAACAATCGGAAAAATAAATGAAAAAAAATTATAATTTTGCTGTTTTTTAATTTTTTGTTTAGTTCTTCGAGATATAGTAATGGTTAAGTATTTCAGGATTATGTTTTAATTTTCATCAAAATCGGACGACTATAGCATATAGCTCCCATAGGAACAATCGGAAAAATAAATGAAAAAAATTATAACTTTTCTGTTTTTTAATTTTTTGTTTAGTTCTTCGACATATAGCAATGTTTAATTATTTCAGAATTATGGTTTAAATTTTATCAAAATCGGACGTCTATATCATATAGCTCCCATAGAAATAATAAAAATATATAAAATAACTATCTTATAATTAAGCTGCAAATCATCATAGTTTCAATGTTTTTCAGCATATACTCAAGTAAATCATAATTTAAATATTTTCAAAAGTATTTAATTCATGCAATAGCTGCAAGGGTATATGAACTTCGGCTTGCCGAAGTTTGCTTTCTTTCTTGTTTTTTGTGTTTTTGGTGGCGGCGCATGAAAAAGCCGAAGACGCTGCAGATACAAATGTAAGATGTAAGATACTCGGGGGAAAAACTCACTTGCTGAGGGGGAAAAAGAACATTCATCAAGAAAACTGTCGTCGTTTTCTGTGTGTTGTGTGCTGTGTATTGTGTGCAAGCGAGCTGTACGGCATTTGGTATCTGTATCTTTAGCCGGTGCCCGTGCCTCTGTATCTGTAAGTACGTTAGCCTCCGCCGCGGATTCTAACTCATATTACTGCCTTGTTTACTGGCTTTTGCTTCTTGTTACCAACATCGCAGCATCGGTACTTTGGGGGTTCCCCCTCCAGTCAACCATTTGTTTATGTCGGTGTTTTGTGTCTATTCCGCCTGCTCATTCGTTTTTATTTTCATTATTTATCATATTTTTTCACCGCGTCTAATGTTAACTTAAATATTATTTCTGTATAGTTCGTGGAAAACCCACAAAAGTGTGCGCAAAAAGTGAAAGACCAAAAAAATGGAGGTAGACAAACGTAAAATCTGTAGGAAAAGGTCAAGAAGAGCTTGGTTTACCAGGGTAAATAAAAAAAATTAAGCAGGATTACCTGCTCACTAAAGAAAATACTAAAAAAGTAACAACGGTTTTTAAGGGTTTTTATTTTACTTATTATATTTTAGATTGCCTGTTTTAGAACATCGTTATTATGAAGGTATTGAAGGTCTTCTAAATGTACAACTTTGTTATCCATTTACTTGAGCAACGAACGGTGAAGAAAATATTCCAATCAAGAAGAACAATTTCGCCAAAATCCCAACTGACTTTTACTATTTCATTTAAAGTACTTTAATAACAAAAGCTCGACTACAAAATAAATGGAGAACATAGGAAAATAACAGCGTAACGAAAACAAAAAAAAAATTAAGTTAAGAGAAAAAACGTTGATGATGATGAAGGCGAAATCTCGGAATGAGAAGAGCAGAGTTTTTGCCGCTTGTCTCCTTGAAATGAGAATGTTGATACCGTGCAATTAATGGGAGTGCAAGGGTATCCTGGACAAGGGTAGAGAACAATGAACTTAAAATGATAACACATTATTTTATTATTTTCTGGCTCACAAACTTTCTTAAAAACATAAGAGTTATTTTATAGCTTCTCTTATATTCCAGTTATAAGCCTATGTTTTTTTGGCACCCCATATTATAGAGACCTAGAAAAATCCCTAGTGACTTTATGGATATTTCCCTGAACATAAAGTCGATATTGCAAAATGAAATGCATTTTCTACAGTTGTTTTTATGAAGCTGACTGGTAAAACCCACTATTACTAGATATCTGTTAGTCGTTGCTATTTTGAAATGGCTTTTTTACTGGCTGGGTGTTTTTTGCTGCTTACTTTTTTCCGAAACAAAATCTGTGTTTTCCTTTTTTTGGGCACTTTGTAATTTATTACGTTTTTTGCTGTTGTTGCTCCGTTCGAGTATTTTATAAAATTGTTCAATTTTTGCACGAGACAATGTCGCAGGGTCGCCCCAGTCTTTCGAACCCCGCCCCCTTTGGAAATCCCTCCATGAAAAGCAGCAGTAAAGTGGCGCTGGAAAACGAAAAATAATACAAAAAAAAAAAAAAAAACAGAAGAAAAAATAAAGGAAAAGTGGGAGGGGCAAGGAAAAGCGAACCAAAGTGAATATTGAGATATTTTCCATGCTGACAACTCGCTTGGTTCGCTTCGTTTTCGGTTTCGGTTCGTTCAAAAGTGATTTACTCTTTTGGTAATGTGCAAGACCCTCCCTCTTTTCCCCGATTTCCCATCCATTTTTTTCCCTGCATGTTTATGTGCAATTTTCCTTCACACACACTTGCCACTTTTGCCACATACAGTTACAACATATCTGCACTTTTATAATATATAAGAGCTTTTCTCTAAAAAAAAGGGGAGTACTCAAAAAATAAAACACAAAAAAGCACAAATGAATAAAATGAATTGGTAGAGACTGAATCCGTTGATACCCTGTACAAATGAGTGTTAAATTTTAATATCCCTCTCTTTCAACAAGTTGATGGCATTCCATTTTATTTCCATTCGACCTTGCAAAAGGGATGTCTCTACTCGTTCGTTTGTTGCAAATTTGATGAAACTTCTAATAGATCCCTTGGGTTTTAGGGGAAGCCAAAAAAGGAGTAGCAAAAGTTTCCGTGAAAAACCTAAGATTCGGATACCGCGGCTGGAATACACTATTTTACATTTTAAATTCACAACTAAATGTGGCCCATGGTGAACGAATGTGATTCAATATGTCCACATAATGTGACCGAATGCGATAAAATGTGTTCGAATAGTGTGACCGAATGACACATTAAATCAAGGCAAACAAAGTTTCGAATATAAGACTCGTGGAATCAAATACACTTACTAACTAAGAAGTTCAGTTTATACTAACATTTAAAAAAATGTTTGATTTTAGTGAAGGGTATACAAATAAGTATAGCCAAGAGTTTTAAGCGCCACTTACAATTTTGTTCTGTGCAAAATATAAATGAAGGTTTTTACTACAACTCATGTTCTTTTTTTTCCACCTTCTTACCTTCCCCAACGCCGGAAAAGTTCGTTCGTTCATTCGGTTACAGTTTTCTTTGCCCGCCCTTCTCCCCTTTTTAAGCTTATAGTTTTTCCTCCCTTTGCCAAGCGCGCCAAAAAAAATTGAGTAGGAAAAATGGGTAAGATGGGGGAAAAATGGGGAAAAGCGGACAGGCAAAAACCGAGCAACAGTAAAACGAACGTTTTTTCCCCTTTTCTTTTCTAGTGGAGAAGTGGGGAGGATTTTGGGGGTAAATAAATTAAATGCTTGACTTTATTTTGCCCAGCGATGTTTGCCTTGTTTTAATATTTTCCTTGCCTTTCTCTGGATATACTGTTCTCGTTTTTTACTCGTATTTTCCTTTTGTCCCCATCACTTTTTGTTGTATTCTTTAGCTTTTTTTGTGCCTTTTTAGAGCATGATTTGTAGTTCGTTTCGTTAGATGGAATTCCAATCTGCTGGCGAACAAAAGGGTGGAAATTTACTAAAAGATTTCCATAAGTTCTCATTGGACGGCGGGGAAAACGGGTCGAGAAAGAGGGAGTACAAAGGGATACACTTTAAACCTGTTGCGGTTCAAAGAACTTGATAAAAACTTATATTTCTTCAGGAAAAGCGTATAAAAAGTATTTACTTATCTACGTTTTTTTTTACATATTGATATAATATGTATTGGTCGTAAACTACTGATACAGAAATAAACTATGTAATCTGCCCTATAATCTTTAAAACAGCTTTTCATTGTTGCACATGATGAACAAAAAAAAGATTAAGTTTAGTTTTATAAAGTTTTTTTTCATATATATCAACAAATATATTTGGCGCATATGCGTATATAATTTATCACTTATACGCAGTGTTGCCTTGACAAAACTTATTCTATTAACAAAATGTTAGATATTTTTTAGTTTTCCACTTCATCGATAAACAACTTTTTAATTGCCTAAGGGTCCACTCTAATTTCCCTGCATTCCAACAAAACACTCGAAAACTAAATCAAATTTACACAATGCATTTTTGCAAAGCGCTCTTATCAGCCAAGGTTTCTGGCAAAAAAAATAAATAAATAAAAAAAACCAAACAACAATTGAAAAGTACAGCAAAAAGTGTGCGGCTAGGTATATAAATTAAATTAATATAAAAGTAAATATAATTGAATCAGTAACACAATTTAAGCTGAAATATTGTTGCAAATTAAATAGAAATAAAATACCACATTGCCACGGAAGCGGATAAATTAAAAAAGCGAAGGAAACAAAATTAAATTAAAATGTATTAACAAAAAAAAAAAAAACAATAAAAACGAAAAAAAAAACAGACAAACCACAAAAAACGTTTTGTGATTCATAATTTCGATTCGTATTCGGTTTTTGTTGCTATTATTTTGTATATATATAAATGTGTGTTTTGTTTTTTTTTTTTTTTTTTGGGTTTTGGGTGATTTTTGTAGAGTTTGCTTTTGTTCCCCATTTGGAGTGTGCGTGTGATTTTGTTTGTTTTTTATCTTTCCTATTTGAAAATGTTTTTTTTTTGTTTGTTTTTTTTTTCTGGCGGTTAATTGCATAAAAATAGAGGCCGTATTGGGGTTTGCCTTTTTTGTGATTTTCGATCGCGACATAATTTGATTTGAAAAACCTTGGACAAACGAAAAATGAAAAAGAAAGAAACTGGGAGCCAAAAGAATTCTCAACTTTCGAAGGGCGATTAAATGGAGGGGTTCGGGCATTTTTCTCTACTTTTCTTTATTATTTCCCATTGTTTCGCTTGGCTTTATGCGACGGAAATAGTTTTTATCTCTCCCCCATTGCTTTGATTTCAGTTGTTTTTTTTTTCTTCTTTAGTGCCCCAGTATTTTTACCACTTCTCGTAGTTATCAGTCAAATTTGCCTAACGTGTTTGTTAGTTTTTATTTTATTTTTATTGTCTTGCTCCGCGCACATTCACAAATACATCACAATAAATATATATTTATGGCGTTGTTAATTTTTGTTTTCATTTTTCTGATTTGCCCTCTGCAAAGTAGTTTTTTGTTTGTTTGTTTTTAATTATAAAAATGAGCTGATATCAGCAGAATGAGGCAAAAAAAAGGCTCGATGAATAAGAAAAGGCAGCCACAAAAAATTGAACCCTTTTATTACAAAGCCGAACAGAAATGAAAAAATGAAAAGCCTTGTGAACAGTTCAAGGAAATTGTTTTCATTCCCATAAAACAAAAAACATTGAATAAATTATAGAATTTTTGCTTGTGAGCTCACAATAGACATTCGAAATTTGTCAATCATTATTTACTCATTGCAAATTATGTTTTTTTTATTTTGTAAAGTCGCAAAACATAAACTACTGAAAATTTGCGTAAGAAGCGAACTTTATTTACCTTGCCCACTAACAAAAGCACGTACATTTGCAGAGTAAACTAAACTAAAGTTAGTGTGACAAATATATAAAAAAAAAAACTGTTAAGACAACAACAAAATAATCAGACACGAAAAACAATATTTCGTGTCAAAATTTTGTGTCGTTTTTTGCTTTATTTCCTACTGTTGTTTTCGTTTTTTTTTTGTTCGGTTGCGGAATAACACGAAAATAAGTTTGATTTTATTTTACTTGGCAGATTATTGTGACAAGGCTTTGGGAATACTCTATTTATCATCGTGTTTTTTAAATTGATAATTTAAGTTGGGATTTATCTTCGAGCAACAAGCTGCTTTAATTTGTTAAGAAAAAAAAACATTTTTATGAGCTTTGAAAATATTTCGAAACCCCCTTGGATTTTGGATTTTTATTTTTTCCTTTACCCCCATATTTCGTTCGCTATTCAGTTATTTTCCAAAGAACACATGAATAAGTCAGGATATTTAAATTGCAACTATGCATATCTACGTGTATATCTGGCAGTTATAATGTGCTTTGAAAAGTGGTATTTTAAATCGTTTTGAACTCATTATACACTTCCCTTTTCATTATTTTTGAAATTCTAAAGCGTTTTAAAATGCATTTTTTTTTTCATTTTGTATGGGTAAATAATATAAGTACTAATCTTATAATTAAAGACTAGAATTTTAGAGAAGTATTATTGATGTTCCTCATATAATTTTCGTTAATATAGGAAGTAGAATTTCTAAATAAAAACCTTTTATCTTTTGGGTGTAGGTTTTCTCGTTTCAAAATGATATGGAATCCATATTATGGATACTCCCAGATTTTTAGGGCCGTAAGGGGGCGTGATACTATGGTTGCTGACCTGCCCTTGTTTTTGTTTGTTTTCACTTTGTTTTGTTTTTGGACAATGAACTTGAAATTTGGAGCACGCGCTCACATGTAATTGAAATGTGTGTGAGTGGGGCGAAGGAGAGAGGGAAAGAAGGGGGGCAGAAGAAGATGGGAAAGAGATGGAGAGCAAAAGAGAGAGAGCACTCACGCACACAAATACTTACACAATGTACCCAGGGGCAGATCTACAGTAACGTTTTAGGGGAGTATTTTTTAATATAGGCATAGAAACTTTTTGAGAACAACAAATGTTAAAGAGTTCCGCAATTGTTGGGGGGAACTCATTTAAATATTAAATATGTTTTAAATGATTTTGTGTTGATTTTAAATAGGTAAATTTTTTTTAAAGTGGAAACTTTTTGGAAAATCAAATTCACTAAATAATTTTGTGTTGATATCACGCCGATTTATAATGACTTTTAGGAGTAACAGCCCTCTTTTTTAATGACGCTCGGCCCCCACATTTTTGCATCCGCCCCTGACTGACACAATCACACGCAGATTTTGCGCCTCTCTCTCTTCTCCTCCCCTTCCTCATCCTTCTCTATTCGCTGTTTTTTGCGCAGGCGAATGCCGCTGTGAAAACAAAAAATTGAATAAAACAGCCGACAAAAACAAAAGGCCAGAGAAACGTTGACGGCGACGTCACTCAAATGCGATTTGCAATTTTAATTTTTGCCGTTCATGTTTTTCATAGTTGCTTGTTTTTTTACTTTTAGTTTTTTGTTCATATTATTAAAGTTGTAAAAATGAATTGCAATACAGACGAGAGAGAAACGTAAATTGCAAATTGCTTTTGCCGTCAAGGCGGAAATGCTTCTCTCAAAAAAAAAACAATAGTACCAAAAAACAAGAAAAATAAAGTTAAAAACCACAACAAAAAATATGACAAAAAATGGTATAAAAAACTGACAAAATCTCCGCAAAATATGTTAAGCTATACAGACATGGTAGAAATAATAGAAAAAGGTTTAAATAGATCTAATTTTTAACCACAAATTTTTTGAAAGAAAAGTTATATGTATATTTAAATGTTTTTAAGATTCATTAATATTTTTTTAAAGATCTACTACTATTTTAAGCACGACTGTAGTGGATTTACAACAATGGAGAGCGCGGGGAAATTTGTGGCGTTTTTCCAAAAGCCGCAAAAAACTTAATTATCAACCTTAGACAGAAAAACAAAAAGCGTTAGACAAAAAATGTAAATTACTGGCCTATGAATTTAATTTATTTTTTGCAGCTCCATGCGTTTTTTTTCTGCTTTATCGTTTTTTTTTGTTTTATCTTGGCAATTATAAAAAAAAATTACAATAAGTGAAAAAAATGGCAATCGTTTCCTGGGCAAAAAAAAACAATTGTTTACAATAATTGCATATGATTATTATTTATGTCAATTTCGAATATTTCGCTGGCAAAGTCAACAAACCCGGAAACCTTCGACGAGAACAACGGAATTTTTATCGTAATATTTTGTTCGTTTTTTTTAACAAAAAACACGCACAAAACAAAACATGCAAAAAAAAAAAGCACAGAATATATGTATTATTAAAAAAGGGGAGAGCGACGACCAACGACAACAAAAACAATAAAAAAATCACACAAATAACACACAACTTTTGTTTGGCTAAAAATATAACGACGTTCGTTTTGCGTGTCTTTTTAGCACATGAAATAAATAATTTGTTTTCTCACCTTTTCTTTATGAGTTTTCGCGGTATCTTTTCTTTCGTTTTTTTGTTTTGTTATTCGAATTGAATTGCACACGCAGCAGATTTTGGCGAAATAAATTCATTCATTCATACATTTTCTGGCTTGCAATTTTCATTTTTTCTTTGTGTAACATTTAAAAAAAATCCAAATTTCATCAAAATTTCAAATCGCGCGCTTTTTTTTTTTGGGCTAACGGTTAACACTCAAAATAATACAATTATTCAACACAAGCCACGAAATTGTCATTAAAGTGGCATTTGAATAGCAGAAAATTACAAAACATATATCTGTTTGTTCTCTTTGAAATATTTTAGAATATTTGTTTATGGTTTTGTTTATAATTTTCCGGGGATATTTTCCTTTCCGGCAAACACACTGCGATGTTACGAATTTTCGAGTGAAAAAGATTGAGCTTTGCGTGTTGGTTATATAGACTTTTGCTGGCATCAGTGTGACCGCACCGCTAGCGATAAAAAAATACCATCTTACAAAATAAACGTTAAAATGAATTTACTTACTATAATAATAGTTTAAGTACATTTTGAAAAGGGCGATTTTGAATATCTTTTTGTTATTAAGCTCAGCTAAAATCTTAAAATTATAAAACAGACATAAAACCAAATTTGTTAAATACAACATTATTTTTAAAATAAAAGCTGTTTATTATTTGCGTTGCCAGACTGCCCGGAAAGCTTTTAATCGGACCAGTCCGGTCCGAGTGGTCAAACAGCTGATGTTACTTAACAAATATTGTTTACTTCGTAACACGTGTAAAAATCCGAATTTCGGATGCTGGCCAAGAGATAACGATAGTAGGCAGTGGAACTCTTGTTCGTCCTTATCAATAGGTTAGGGGTCAGGGGTTATCAATGACTTGATAAGCCAGGCCTTCTCCCATCGGCAGGGACGCTTGTTTTTTTTTGCGGCAGTTCTGATTCGAACGCAGCCATGTGAGTGTTAAGAAGTCCAAAATAAAATTCACATATTTTATTATAATTATATAATAATTTGGAATAACTTGCATTTAATATGATTTTCCAGACCTCAAAGTCATGCAGCAGTCGCGCTCTACACTGTCACAAAAGCTTCGGTTTTGCTTTAGCCGTGACCTGAACACCAAAGTTGGCAACCCGGTTAAACAGCTGAGCGGAGCTTCAACTCGCGTCGCCGCCAAAAATCAGGCCCAATCGCCAGTGGCATTATTCTCGCCGATCTTCAGACGATATTCGGACGGCAAACAAAGCACTTTAAAGGTGAGTGAGCCACAAAAAAAAAACCCTAAAACAAAAGTATAGTTAAGTTCGCGTTCAATTGAGTAAATTAAGGAGATCAAGAAGTGTTCACCCAAGTGATCCGCGTTTTATCTAGTGCTTCGGTTTTACATCGGGGTTTGTTTACCCAGTTTCTCTGCCATGTGCTTCGTTTTCTTGCTAACCATGTGTTTTCTTTTAAATTTCTACCCTTACCTGAAGTATTATAACTGTGGGAGGTAGTTTGCAGAGAGATGTGTATGTACCAACCCTTTAAAAGTTGAAAACAAGCTGAAAGTTGATAAAAACTATATTTATATCTTATAGCATTCATATTCAACGGTATTTATCAAAATATCTCAAATACATCCATTGATCTTTACGTAGATTGTTACTTTTTAATAAAATTTTAAAATCAAACTATACCAGGATTTTTCTGACGATTTAGAATTGAAAAGTTGAATATTGTTATCAACACAATGATTTGTATATTGTTTTTATACATAAAGATATGAAACCCCCAAGATTATAAAATTGGGTTGCACTACTATCAGTTCCCAAAATAGATACTGCTTTTGTAGTAAAATTGTAGAATCAATACAAATCGTTCCATCTAAGATAGGGTATCTAAAGCTTTGCTTTGCTAAGCTCGATTCTTTTTGATTAATGTTGTTGTTGTTATTTGGCAACCTTAGCCTTAAACTCGTTTTGAGGCCTACTCAAATTTCTTGGGTTTTCAGCCCTATCAAGAATTGTTTTTGTTATTCTCTTTTTCACTTGTTTACACATAAATATTGATATCGCTACAAAACAAAAAAACAAACAAATCTGGCACTGGTCATTAAGTCGAATTTCCACCGCCATTGGAAGTGTGTGTGGGTAGATAATAGGTGTGTACATATGTATACTAGCACATATTTTGCATTTTGCACTTGACTCGTGGTCATAAATTAGCATTCAATTTAAAGGGAATTGAATTTCCAGCTTCCAGTTTCAGCTTCAAAAATTCGTTTAAAGGCATCTGTTTTCTGTATTTAATTCATTTTTACCGTGAAGAACGGAGCGAAAGGTTTGAAATCTTCTAGTGTTTGTGAAAAAATCTAGAGAGAATTATTCTCAATTAAAAAACTGTGATTAAAGTTGCAAGGTTTACTTTTACTCTATTTCAAGGAAACCAAACTAAATAAAATAAGTTTGTTCCTACTATAAACTTTATAGCCAATGAAAAATTTAAATTAAAAACTTATAGAGAATCATACTAGAAAACAAAAATCGTATTTAAATCAATAGTTTTTCCAGATCTTATAGCTTATTTCCTTTTTTTTTATGAAGTTTCTGACCGTTAAAACTAACTTTTTGACTTCATTTAATTTAGCTAAGTTTTTATAGTGAATCAATGAAATGTTAATATTTTGTTAAATAAAACTGGAATTTTTACATCTTAAGCTTGTAAAACTTTTTATAAGGCTTCTGACCGATAAAACAATAATTTTTGAATTTCAATAATTAGCTCCACTAGCGAAAAGAATTAGATTCAAAAATTTTAATATTCTGTTGATCTTGCAAATTTTTAAATCTTGAGCTTGTTTTATATAAGGTTTTTTATAAGGTTCTATTAAAAAAAAATTAATTTTTTGCCTATTTGCTATTTTGACTATATAAACATATTCCCGATCTTTCCGAAGTACGTCAGCATTGAAATCGAAGGGGGCCCGCAGTGTCCTTATCGGCCACCAACTTGAACTCCCGACCCAGACGGACAGACTTGGTGATGTAGATTCGAGATAGTTGGGACGCAAATAGCTTCGCTCCCATCCATGGGGGGTATACTTTTCGAAAGCGAGAGAGATTGATGACCCAATGTCATGGGTGTTATATCACATGGGTGTGACATGGCCACTAATTTTTATTCGGCCAATCTAATCGATGGAATGCCCACCTCTCCAGTGGTTGCCATGGTGCATCCAAGGCTAATCTCCGCTTGGCGATAGCTACGCCCCGACACCAGCTTATCAATGGAACTTTTCCAATGCTATTTGAACCCATTGAACCTTTATTTACTTCTGATTTTTCGCAATTCTCTCGGCGGGGAACATAAATATTTTTGTTGTTTGTTGTTTCAAAATGAAATGAAAACATTACTGGCTGCGAATAGCTGACCAGACAGGCATCGCTTTTCCATAGCCCACACAAAGCCAACGATCGTCTTAGCGAACGCATCGCATTGCACTCCCAGAGTCTATTTTATACTATATATTCCCAATTCGCGAACAGAACATGGCTGATCAGAAGATGCTGCAAACCTCGCTGGAGGAGGGTGATCCCGAGTTGGCCAATCTGATCAAGAAGGAGAAGGAGCGCCAGCTGGAGGGTCTGGAGATGATTGCCAGCGAGAACTTCACCTCGGTGGCCGTCCTGGATTGCCTGAGCTCCTGCCTCACCAACAAGTACTCCGAGGGATATCCCGGCAAGCGGTGAGTGTAAATGATATCATAGAATATCATCATATAATAAATAATATAAACCCATCAGTGGGTTCCAAAAATATTTATATTAAGAGGGAAAAAGTTTAGATAATTAAAAAAAAAAATGCTTTAAAGTTAATTATTTATACAATTATTTCGTTACTATTATGAGCTATAATTCACCAGAACATTAATCCTGCAGTTGTTTTTATTTCATTTTGAAATGATCTCAGCAACAAAATAGTAATCAAATAAGATAAGGGATATTTGTTTCCTTATAAATTTGTTTGGAATAGTGTAATGAATAATGTTTTACAATAATTTTTTATAATTAAACTAAACCTAATCTCTGAGGATCTAAGAATTAAAATAATAGTCAAATATCATAAGGGACTTAAAAATAACATAACCCTATTAATTTATTAGGAATAGTCTTTTTTTAACTTCACCTAAGTTTTTTTTGATTTTATAAAATTAAAGTAATCCTCAGTTAATCTTTGATTATGCTTGATTAATTTATACGAATTTTTAATATTTATCACCCAAGCCCTAAGTTACGCTCAAATTTTTTAAAATAATTTGTTTTTAATTTTATTATAATTTAAATGAACCTCAAGTGATATTCTAGTATAGTTAATGCAAATAGCTAACTCACCTGATCCCCAAGTGATCCTGAACTAATTCCCCCGATTCGCAGGTACTATGGTGGCAACGAGTTCATCGACTGCGTGGAGCTTCTCGCCCAGAAACGTGGTCGCGAGCTGTTCAATCTGGAGGAGGACAAGTGGGGCGTTAATGTGCAGCCGTATTCCGGATCGCCGGCCAACTTGGCCGTCTATACGGGCGTTTGCCGACCCCATGACAGGATTATGGGTCTGGATCTGCCCGATGGTGGTCACCTGACCCACGGCTTCTTCACGCCCACCAAGAAGATATCGGCCACGTCGATCTTCTTCGAGAGCATGCCGTACAAGGTGAACCCGGAGACGGGAATCATCGACTACGACAAGTTGGCGGAGGCGGCGAAGACGTTCCGGCCGCAGATCATAATTGCCGGAATCTCGTGCTACTCGAGACTCCTGGACTACGCCCGATTCCGTCAGATATGCGATGATGTGGGCGCCTACCTGATGGCCGACATGGCCCATGTGTCGGGCATTGTGGCCGCCGGCTTGATCCCGTCACCATTCGAATACGCCGACATTGTGACCACCACGACGCACAAAACGCTGCGTGGTCCGCGTGCCGGAGTGATCTTCTTCCGCAAGGGAGTGCGCAGCACCAAGGCCAGTGGCGAGAAGGTGCTGTACGATCTGGAGGAGCGCATCAACCAGGCGGTCTTCCCTTCGTTGCAGGGTGGTCCGCACAACAATGCCGTGGCCGGCATTGCAACCGCCTTCAAGCAGGCCAAGAGTGCCGAATTCAAGAGCTACCAGGCGCAGGTCCTCCAGAACGCCAAGGTCCTGTGCGATGGCCTTATCGCACGCGGCTATCAGGTGGCCACTGGCGGCACCGACGTCCATCTGGTGCTGGTCGATGTGCGCAAGGCCGGACTGACCGGCGCCAAGGCGGAGTACATCCTGGAGGAGGTGGGCATTGCCTGCAATAAGAACACGGTGCCCGGGGATAAGTCAGCATTGAATCCGTCGGGCATTCGCCTGGGCACTCCTGCCTTGACCACTCGTGGTCTCGCCGAAAAGGACATGGAGCAGGTGGTGGCCTTCATCGATGCGGCGCTTAAGGTGGGCGCCCAGGCGGCCAAATTGGCCGGCAGTCCCAAGCTGGCCGATTACCACAAGACGCTGGCCGAGAACGTGGAGGTCAAGTCGCAGGTGGCGGAGATCCGCAAATCCGTGGCCCAGTTCAGCAGGAAGTTCCCATTGCCCGGCTTAAAGGATCTGTAGGTTGATCATCTTCTTTTTTTTTCAATACCTTTTTTATTGGTAACCTCGCCAAAAGAAACAACCTATGAACGAGTAAAATGGTAGTTAAGTCATTAAACACATTTCAATTCATACATATCATAACTATGGAGTTTTATTTTGGGGTGGATCGGATCGTATCGATATATGTTTTATACAGTAGCTGGAATATGTACACGTACTTAAGGAAATATTTTAACAAAAGAGAGGCATCAGTCGACCAAAAACTAAATAAATTGTTTTAAAAATATGCATCTTTTTAAAGCCTGAAATATTTAAATTCTAAGAAGAAAACTTTTTAGAAACTGTTCAGTCTGCTACTAAAAAAAGATAATAATTAGAAGTATAAACATTATAGAAGCTGAAAAGCGCAGTGAACAGAAAATCTAAGGGACAATAACAATTTTTTTTTTAATTATACATTTCATTAAATTAAAATATCTGCATTTTCGTGCTCTTCGTTTATCACCTAGCTTATCTTTGCAAATGGGGACCAAAAATATCGAAATTTTTGTTTATAGATACTAACTTACATCTCAGCTATAACATTTGTATTTAACAATAGTATTACTCTTCAGTTTGATCCTCAAGAGTTGGCTGGTTAAGATGGTTTCAATTCGCATGCCACAAATAGAATACAACAGAATATATAAGATACATATATTGTTTTTGCAACTGCACACAATATAGGAAGATGATCTTTGTGATGCTTATAAGACTGTTTTTTTCATCGCTAATCCAACAGAAATTGGTTTTTTTTCTGTTTCTCGACATGTGTGCTGGATTTTCTTAAATTGTGTTGGTAAATGCACGGCCAAAAGGCAGTATTTTGAGCACCTCTGACCCAATTGCACATGCACTCATCTCAATTAACTCAAAATCAATGGTCGGAATACTCGATCTTGGTGAATCCCTTGGTCGAGCAGCCCATTTCGCGATGGAATCGGGAATTGTGGGTGGACAGCGACCACTTGGTCTTGAAGCTCTTCATGCAGATGAAGCACTCGTGCTCCTTTCCCTGGATCTCCGAGTGCCTGGATGCAATGTGTCGTCGCAGGGCATTGACCGACTTCAGGTGCCGGCTGCAGAAGCTGCAGCTCAGTGGTGCGAGGCCGGTGTCCTGGGCGTTTTCCTCATCACTTCCTGGTGTCGCCGGTGCAGGTACTGGTGCAGTGCGTCCGCTTTCATGAGCTGCTGGTTGAACGGTAGGCTCAGCTCCCGGTTCCTGTTTCATTGCTACTGAAATAAGGAATAGTTGATTGTTAGAAATATTTTTTTAGCACATTTTTTAGGCATCACAAAATCAGAAACTTAATAATATAAATTAAGATGTTTGTGAATTTATTTATCGCTTATTAAAATATAACAATCAGTTCCTAAAAAAAATTATCTTTTAAATATATTAAGTCTTTTTCTAATAAAGCAAATAAAATCAATTTTAAAAAATATGCTTTGAAAGCGAATTACTACAATTTAAAAATGAAATTTAGAACAAGATAACTTTTTCTTAAAGCATGACCCATTTAGTATGGTTTTGAACTTTTTAAACAAACCCACTAAGAAATAAGTGAACATTTGAATGGTTTACATGTATTCATTTATTTTTTTGTTCTCCCTCTCTCTCTTTCGCTCTCTTTGTAGCTGTCTCTTTCTTTTTTCTGTATCTAGCAAAACGAATTAAATTGATTAATTTAGTTTCATTTCGTTGGTGTGTATAAGTCAATCTACATACACATTGCTTAGGTATAGTGTTTTTTTTTTTTTTTTGGGTGGAATTGGAATCTCCGATAATTATCGCTATAGTCGAGGCTGGACCATCCGGACTATGTGATGCCAGTGCCCAGTGCCCCGGATTGATCGGTTATCCCACCACTCCGGCCGTAATAACCCGATCGTATCGTTGATAAATTCTCTTTTTCCTTTGAGATCCTAAGCAAAAATGGGGATTATAATGGGTGGGTGGGTGTTTGTTTCGGTTTGTTATTGTAGTTTTCTGGACAACTACGGCCGAGGATGCAAACCGATACGATCCGAAACAACATTGGGCATTTAGAGATATAACATTTACTATATGTGTATACATAGATCAATATGTGGATCGATAAGTAATACGTATGAGTTGTTTCATTTAACTAGATTATCTTTAGTATGAATCCGTGTATGTGTTTTGAGTTTGTCTTAGAGAGGATTTCTACAGGTTTCGTTTCGTTTTTTGTTTTTTTTTTTTTTTTTTTTTTTTGTTTTCTTTTTCTTTTTGTTTTTGTTTTTTGGAAAATACTTTTAACTAATCCTAGCGTACACGCTATGACTTCCGTTTTCACTTGGCTCGTGTGGGCTACTCAACTAAGTTATATACCAAAAATACTAAACTATGTCTGATCGAATTTTCGGGGCTTAAACTAAACTACAACTAATTTAGCTAATTTACATTCAACTGCCAACGCTCTAATGCTGAACACAGATGGCCAAGAAGCGCGCTGGGTAACTGGGTTTTATCTTAATCGCATTAAAATTTGTACACAAGGGGGTATTTAGTTTTTGTTTTCTTTGTTTTTGTTTTCTGTGTTTTTAAGTTTGTTTTCTGAGCAAAGTACAGAGCTTAATCGGGATTTGGCGCTGCCACAGAAATCTCAAGATATTTAAGCATAGGTTTGTTTTGGTTTTTGGGGGGGTTGTCTTCTAAAGGTATGTTGTTAAGTCGCCTAGCTCTATATACAAAACTGAATGGTATCAGAGTTTTTTTTTTAGTTTTTAAGAAAGTAATACATGTTTTGGCTGTCTAAGAGCTAAAACAAAGTGATCATATCTTGGGTTACATTTAACTTAAAAAGTCTATAATCAACTTGATTCCTTGTGATCGGTATCGTATCACTCTATCTGAGCTATTAAGCACCCTAAGGGCTTTTCAATCTCTAAAGACGGGTGTGTGTCTGTTCGTGTGTGTGTGTGTGTATATACATAATGGTTGTGTCAATGGACTTTTAGGGCTTGTACTTTGCCATCTAGTTGATAAAGAAGTACCTAAAGCAAGTGGTGGACTAAAATACAAGTGGTACATGTACATTATACGTGGATACATGAAATGGCTTGGTCAACGACGGGATTACCAGCTCCACTCTCCGACTGACTGACTGACTGACTGACTTGACTTAGCGGCTATTCTAGGGTTATATATATATATATAGTAGTACTATATAAGGGGTAGGGTAAACATCGACTTGGTTGCCCAATGTAAGCTAAGTTTAACGCTCCGTAATTGTGTCTGCTTTGCATTTGAGTTGACAATTTTGGCTAGTTTGGATGGGAACACGGGGGAATGGGTGTTGATGTCTGTCTGGCTGGCTGGCTGGCTGGTTGGTTGGTTGTTTGGTTGCTTGGTTGGCTTCTCGCTAAGCTGGACGTTATTAACTATATCTCTCTCCCTTATCCATATATCTTTTCGGTCCGAGACTGATGAGCACGCATCAGTTCTCCGTCTTGATGGACACCTTCTGTTCGTGCGAGATGCGTATGTGCTCCCGCAGGCTGTACTTGTTCTTGAAATTCTTATTGCACAGGTCGCACTTGCGTGGCGGTTGTGGGGTATGTTGGGTGCGAATATGTCTCCAAAGATTAACCGTGGTTATAACCATTTTGCAAAACTGACATTCTGTCCACTTATTATTGGGCGAATCTAAAAATATACAGAAAATACGTACAATCAATATAACAGTCTCTATCGATCGATCGATTGCGCTTGCTTGCTTGCTTGCTTGCTCACTATTTGAATCTCTAATTTTCTAGAACACAATTATTTTTGGAGACATATTCGACAGCCACAACAACTAATAGATAAATAAATATAACATTGAACAAATGGAAGTAACCAAATCATTTAACTACAAAAGGGATAAAAAAAAGCACGCTGATTTTATGGTTTACACACAACCACTGAAGACATTAGCTTAACTTAAAGTAAAAGAAACTTAAATAGGTGAATTAAGAACTTAAAAAATAAACACAAGTTGTTAAATCTATCAATTCAAAGCACATCAAGAGAATTAAATAAAAGATTTCATAAATTCAGCCATTTGTTTAACAAAAGCTTGATTTTTTATTATGCTTTCTTTTTTCTAATCGTAACTGATTTGAATTGTTGCTATTTGAATTGAATAAATTTTAACTTTATAATGTCAATTTAATGTGTATTCGTATGCAAGTATTTTTCAATTCTTAACAGAGAAAAAAGTAATTAACGTTTTAAAAATCATTATGGATTTTCATGATCTTTATATATTAATTATGTTCGCAAATTACTCAGTTTATAGATATTTCTGATTAAGAGGAGGAATACAAATGGGTAAAACAGTTTAAAGAAATAATGAGTACAAAAGTAATTATACTTTCAAAAATGTTTTAAAAATTCAGTTAAAATTTGATGAAAGCCCATGGAATGTAAAATCTAATCATAAATCTATCTCTTAGAGGTGGCCACTCACCATTCGTCCCGCTGGCCTTGTTGTCAGATTGTTTGACCGGCGTCACAGACACCGTAGTCGAGGGACCCGTCGCACCGCCGCCACCCGCATCATCCATCACCTGGCCGGAACCCGCACCCCCCGTCCCGCTGGCGGTGCCCAGCAATCGAGCTAAGATTTTTTCAATAAATTAGATTATTTTTCATAACATATTATATATGACTCTGATTCACTCACTCATTTCAATTTCGGTGTTTTCCGCATCCGCCTGATACTTTTCCTCCATTTCGGATTCGGTGAGTATCTCGTATTCGGAAGAATACTGGGCCACATTCTGGGCCGCTCCGGTGGTGGCGTCCTGCGACGTTTGGGGCGTGGCTCCATCCGACAGGCGGTCATCCACCTCGCCCACAATATAGTCGGGTATGTCCATCTTGACGGCGCCGCGCAGGAAAGTCATCTCGGCAGCTAAATAAGGTTCATAAAAATACATTATTATTATTATTATTACTATTAAATTACATAAAAAATGGTTTTGTGGTCCCTATTTAGTAAAAAAAACATTGAATTGTGATGTTGTTTCAAGAGAAACAATATTGCTATCAATACAAAATTATAAAAATATCAAATATAAATAACATTTATAACAATTATTAAAAAATATTTTCATTAAGCTGTGAAGGAGGCTCTAAAAATAACATATTCAGGTGAGTCTGTATATATGTACCTAAGATAGTTATGGATAATTTTATATACATTAGTATTGGTTGGTTATAGCAACTTTCCGATCTTCTCCAGACTAACTTTAGAATTTACCAAGACAAATTCGAAGAAAACTCAGTTCTTATAACCACAAATGGGAGGCAGGCTCATTGCGCCAATCCTCTCCAGACTTACTTTTCACTATGGTCTGCTCATCCTTGACGGCATAGTCAACTGTTTCGGTGGTGTAGATGTTGTCGTCGTCGTCGGAGAAGGTGATCTTGCGCTTCTTCACCGAACTGGCCGCCGGCAGGGCCACCGCATTGGTGATGGTCAGGTGTTGCGTCTGCACGGGCGTCGTCTGCTGCTGCTGCTGCTGCTGTTGCTGGGATTGCTGCTGCTGCTGTTGCTGTTGCTGCTGCTGCGGGAGTGGTGCAGATTGCACTTGGATGTGCTGGATCTGGGTGGTTTGTACATGGTGATGCTGTTGCTGCTGCTGCTGCTGGACCTGCTGCAGCTGCTGTGCCGCTGCAGCGGCGGCTGCAACCACCTGCGATTGCACCTGGCTGGCGGTGGTTGCCTGCAGCAACGTAGCCGTGGGTATTTCGATGGTTTGCGTCGCGTTTTGCGCCTGGCCCACATTGGTCACCTGCTGCTGTTGCTGCTGCTGCTGCTGCTGTTGCTGCTGCTGCTCGTTGACCGCGCGAATGGTGCTCGGTATGGTCTTGATCAGCTTGTGCTCGCTGATCAGCGGCGCCACTGGCAGCTGTGGCTTCTCCTTCTCCTCGGCGGTAAGTCCCTGGACGGCCAGGAGTTCGGCCGTCTGCAGGAACGACTGCAACGCCTCCTGCTGCACATTGACTTCGCCCTGGAATAAAAAGATAATTGAGTTACTGGATTCAGCAGTGAAACATAGAATATACAAACAAAGTCATTCTAAAACCAAATACAAAAAGTGGGTTAGGCCAAAGGTATAGTTATAAAATAAAACTTCAAGAGTTACGGGAAATCTAAATGATATAGCACTAAAATAAACAAGCTAAACTGGCATAAAACTCTCTGTTTTGCCTTATAAATATCCAAAGAGTTTGAATCAAATCGAATTAT
The DNA here is from genome assembly GCF_018152505.1 of Drosophila elegans. NCBI lineage: Eukaryota > Metazoa > Arthropoda > Insecta > Diptera > Drosophilidae > Drosophila > Drosophila elegans. Next base: position 6,211,542 of record NW_024545513.1, on the reverse strand, counting down.
TATAGTCCTATACAATTAAGAAGGGATATTTTAAGCAATGTAGTTATGATTACTATTGAAGGGTTTAATGACCTCTAAGCGGGCCCTTCACTTGTGAGGCTTCTTGAGTACACAGTTAATAAAAGGTTTATAAACCGAATAGTTAAGTCCTAAGATAAGTCTTTAAAAGAGCATGTTTTTTTTAAGTTTTGATAAAGTTAAACGTTAATATTACATAGTTTCCAAAGTAGTTATTGTTGTTTTAACGAATTCAGAAGGTTCTTTAGAGTTCTATTAAGATCGGATGACTATGTTCTATAACTATCTGACATAACTTGGATTTCCTTGGGAAGAGTAACAGGAAATTCGACACGATTGTATCTTATATCATTTTTTAATGATCTATTAAGACTTGATAACAAAATATAAACAAATGGGTTTTTTTTTCTCTTTTTTGTTAGCCCACCTGGTACATAAACTCGATGATCGAGTTGAGATCCTCAAACTTGATGAACTTAAATATAATGACTGGATGCGGATGGGGGTTCTCCTTGAAGATCTCCTTGAAGTACGACGAGCAGGACGAGAGGACGACCTTGTGGGCCTTGATCCTCCGTCCGTCCACGCACAGGCTGACGTCCACGAAGTCGTCGTTCAGCCGGTGGTTGTCCAAGGAGTATGTGAGGTGGCGCAGGTAGTTGTTCCACCGCAGCGAGTATTGCTGGGTGGTGGCCATCGCGGCGTCCTCTTTGGGTCCACCTATCCTCTCTCTCCCTCGCCCACTCCCTCCCTCTCCCCCTATTTCCAGTCCAATCCAATTAGCGGTTTCCCGGGGGCGGGGAACCAACCAACAATAAAAGTGACAAATTCGGAACTCCTCCGGGCTTTCGGCCTTTCCAACGATATGGCGATAAACGGTTCTCTTCCAGCGGATCCCGATCCCTGCCAATAAACGCGAGCGCGCTTCGTTTTGTCCGCTTTTACGGCGATTGTTTACGGCGCTTCTTGCACACACGGGTACGGATTTTTTTATATTCTATGCCAAACAAAAATATTATACGCCTCCATTTTGTTTTTTGCCAATTTCAGAGCAGCCCTGCGCGGCGCTGCCATCCGTGGTGCTGCCATCCGGACCGCTAGGTGGCGTGTTGTCAGGGCTGCCGGATGGGCAATGGAAATGGTGGGAAATTCAAAAATACATTTCTCTTACAATTATGTTAATGATAAGAAAAGACTGCAAAATTTACTTTTCAACGTTTTGATAAATGATGATGATTGTATTACAAGTGCAAGGGATAACCTAACTGATCAAATATAATAAATAAACAGAATTAAACCAATGCCAAAATATATATATTTTTTTTTTAACTCAAAAAAAAAACATTACAAATACAATCGAACTATGTTTAATGTATTTTAAGGGCTATGCTACCACAGGCTCACTAAAAATTTGAATATCAGGCGCAGCAGAAAGCTATAGACGATGCCTCGGCACAAAAAGTCCAGGACATAGAAGATTTTTACCCGGAAACGGGCGGCATTGCTGCTTTCGGGACTCTCCTTCAAAAGGAACTCCTTGGCGCCCCGAATCCCGTGCTGGAAAAATTCCGTGTAGTTGATATTTGCGTGCTGCATGAAGCCAAAGGTTGAACTAAAAATAAATAGTAGGTTAACTATTATTACAAATTTTTAAACTATTTACATATTTTCCTAACAGTATAATCAAATTTATATAAACAGTATTATTGTAGAACTTTAAAGTTATAATATATTTTCTATCTAACTATTATTGATATTTAAAGTTAAACCCTAAGGGTCTACTTCAATAAGTAATTAATGAAATGTTTGAAATGTTTATAGATTTTATAATTTGTATGGGCAAAAAGGACTTACACTTCATTGGCCGGAACTATATCGTGCAATGCCCGGAAATTGTTGTTCTGAAAATGCCACTCGGTCATTGCAAAAACTTGCAAGGCACTGAAGGCGGCGAAAATGCGACGTTGCAGCTTCATGAGGCTGGAAAATAATTAAAGGAAATTAAATGTATATATTAAACTACCTCCTAAAGTCCACTTACAAAGGTTTTTCATTATAGAGACGGAGCAATGTGTCCACAACCACTGCCATCAGAAGATGCATGGTGCAAAACTGAAAATATATAGGTATTGAATTAAAATTACTATTTTATAAGTCACTTGTAAAGATTCTATTAAGATTAAGACTCGCATTGAAAAAAATTGAATTCAAAATATCCATCTGATAATCCAGTAACATAATTTGAATTATTGATTTTCTCATGTTATATGATACTATACCATCACAATGGACTTTAAATAATAAGGAATTATTATTACAACATACCCGTACAAAGTGAAGAACCGGACAGGTGGTCATACCACCGCCGGGCAACCAAAGCGTTTTTTCGAAGGGATTCTTTCTGATGAAAGTCTTCCCGATTTCAATCACCTCGCCCATGGTAATGGGTGATATATTTGCCGTGGCACAGTTCACCACATATAGTTCACTATCCTTGTCCTTCGATTTAGACTCGCCGATGAATTTGTAAACCGAGGTGATCAGTGTACGGGCCACAATATCGGCGGGCACAAAATCGGCCACAATATTGGGATCACAGTTTTGGGAGCGCAGAATACCCACTCCACAGGCAACCAGGAGACCAGTGGGTCCATTGAAGTTATCCGCCCAACCAGGCATGGGTTCCTCAATTGTAGAGACCACTTGAATAGATATGGGAATCTATATTATATAATATAGATTTTACAGAAATTATTTAAGCTCACCAATCGACGGACGGAAGATAAAGATAGGCAGTCTATCCCTGTACTCATTGACCACCTGCTCAGCCAAACTTTTGGTAAAGGTGTACGTATTGGGCTGGAAATTACCGTATCTGAAATTTATATTATTCATATAATATAATGATTATGATTATCAAAATAGATAGTATTAAATCTGATAAACTAAAAACTAAAAATGGTATCGGTAGCAGTTTGAAATAGTAGTGCTCACTTAAGATTGAAGATATTAAGGGTCTCCTCGTCATAGGTCTCGGCCAATTTAATGGTGGTACGCCAGTCGGCCAGTGGCGGATACACCCGCTCCTCAACTTCCAGAACTCCCGGATTCGAATAAGTGGTGGACACATGGACAAAGGCTATAAGTTTACGCCACTCCAAAGCCAACTTGACTAGTTCGTGGGTGCCACGGGTGTTCAAGAGTATGGCGGTACTTAGAGCATCATCAAAACTAAACGGAAAACACCATATTTCAGAACCTTAAAGTGGAACCACTCGATTATAAACGTACCGCACACTGGCCGCCGAGTGATAGACGATGTTTACATTACGTAGCCGCTCCAGATCCGCATCACTAATGCCCAGACCCAACTGCTCCACATCTCCGGCGATCGCCACCAATTTGGATCGGGCATCGGGCTGTTCCCTACGCAACCGTTCATATAGCTTCGTCTCCCATTGAAGTTGCAGTCGTTCCTCAATAGACTGCCCCTTTTTGGGCCTCATAAGCACATAAATCCGACTCAGATTTGGACAGGAGCGCAAAAGTTTCTCTATCAAGGCTTTGCCCACGAAGCCTGAGATAAAAATAAAAAAAATTCAAAATAAGTTTTAAAACTTTCAAGCCCTAAACTCAGATGATAAGCTTAAAAAAAATTTCATTTCCACTTTTGAGGGTAGGTATATAGACGACAAAAATAATAATGATACCCACCCGAGGCGCCTGTGACAAAGATTTCCAGATCCTTGAAAGCTTCCGATATAGTCATTGTGGTAGAGGTTTGAGTTTCATATACCACACCGCACGTATCGCTGTTCCAAGAGGTTCTGTGCGAAGTACGGCTGACTCAAGGCGGGAATATTCAAATACGGCCAATCACTTTGTTGACCTTTGATTGAAAGGGATCACACTGCTGAATATTCGGAATAGGATTACTTTGTAATTGCGGAGTAAGATACCCTGTAAACGAATTTCTTTTTTTGGGTGCCTTTAAGGGGAATATACAATTTGAAGATGTAGAACC